>NC_141136.1:32132908-33510408 GCF_053477565.2 Lygodium microphyllum
TTTGTGACATCTTTCAAAGGTAGAAGTAAACGTGTAAAAGCACCTTTATCCTTGAAACCAAACTCTACACCATATTGTGTCACTACATAACGAGGTTTTAGTCCCTTTAACACTCTTTCATAATCCTCCTCTATATAGTCTTGAATTTGAAATCTTAAACAGTTGTTGAAGGCTTGTGTATATCGATTTAACTGATCACAAAATGCATAGTATAATGTTCCAATGTGATCACACAATTACCCATTGAAGGAATATTCTAGCTTATCAATCAAAAGCCATTCTGATTCATTCAAAAGTCGTCTTATGTAATTAACTAGTTTTGACAGGTACACACTTGGAAAACTGGAAATTGTGTATAGAACACAAGATCTCCATGTAGCCTCGCAATTACTGTTCTGTCTTCAGTTGTAGCAATAACATCTGATGGAGTTAGTGTTATGCTGGACAGTAGAGTGTCAAAGCCAACAAATACTCCGATTGTGATATTGAACTCCATTGTTCCTAGTCCTATTGCATATGTTGAAAACCACTGTGGATCCAAATCCAAACAGTGTCGAGTTCCAGCAACCTTCTTGCTAAATTGACTTTTTGTAGTCTCAATAAATAGACAATAATCACAATCATGATGCTATGTGTGTTCTTCATAAGGAATTTAATCCTTGGGAGGTAGGAGATAGCATAACTGGTGAAATCCCTCATCCCTTAAATTAATACTAAGATATCCTATCAACCTATCAAGACCTTGCCAAGTCTAAAATTCCCCCGAAAACTCCTTATTTATAATAAGGTCTTATCTCCTCTAAGTGATAATAATCCCTACGGGAAAATTTTAAATAGTCATAGCTAAGATTCACTAAGTAAACCTATGAGATTTTGTCTAAAACTCTACCTTCCTCTCGTACAAGAACTTCCTTGTACCAACATCTCCTGGCTAGACTGCAAGGACACAGCCTCCAAAGACAACAACTACCAACACCACATCTGTATTAAATTAATGTAAAAAGATGGTAGTAGTATATCAGATGTATACAATGTTGTTGAAATTTTTTGCAATATGTGACATGTTTTTAGGTGTCGTCAGTTGTTGTTGTTGTAACATTTGGATTTGTTATTGCTGAGTCTGCTACAATATGCACACCAATTGTTGTAGAGTATCTCTTGAAGAATCCCCCATCTTGGAGTTCTCTTACACCGACCTTCACGTCAGGTTCACCAATGTCACAGCATGTAGGGTTAAATATCACCACAGGAGTTTGGCAAGAGAAGAATGTATGGGGGTTTAAGAGCTTAGACTCCGGAGATGGTAGAGATAAGAGAAGGGTTGAAGGTTTCAAGCCAAGTTCTTGAAGATGTTAATAGAGCTTCCAACTACATGTTCTTAGCAAAGATCACAAGAGTATTATCTCATAGGTTCTAAGTTAAATCAAGCTTGTTTTCTTGACTATAAGAGCAATCACAAATTATAAAATCAAGTACAATATGTTGTCATGTTTCATAAACAACTATGCATCCCATCATTCATACATGATGCCATAGCATGAATCAACTTTGCATGATTACATTCAATGTAGACTATTAGGGACAAAAGCTTATGAGTTGATTACAAGGCTTGTAGGGCAAAGAGACTTGGTTCAAGAGAGCTTCAAATTGAGTTCCTCATAAGGATAAGTTACCTCAGCCAAGAAATTAGAGAAAAATATCATGTTAATTCAACTCAAAGATTCTACGAATGATCTACAAACATTGCCCTGCCATAGGGGCACATAATACTTGCATATTTTGACAAGATGTCTTCTGTAGAGTAAGAAATGAATTAAAAGAACAATGATGTAGCTAATTCTCTAAATATAGCTGAAGATATCAACCCCAAATCAGCCCAAATATCTTCCAGAATTCACATTTGATGATAGCATAAACTTCCCCTAACACGGTGTCGGTGCATTTGGTGTCGAGAGTCCACCAAGGGGGTAAGAGACAATAGGGTGAAGGTAGATTTAGGGAGAGGAGTAGATGGAAGAGAAGGGGTTCAAAGAAATTGAAGACGTAGAAGAATACTCCTAAAAAGAAATAGAAAATGAAGACGAATACTAAAAGAGATGAAGCCTATCAGTTTCTTTCAGCATTTTGAGAAGATATAACTCTAATAGACAAAAATGTGTATAAAATAATACATTCCTCTTTGTTGCTCAGATTGCCAATCTGATACCTCCATTGGCTTCAAAAGAGGGGTAAAATACCAGCACACCTGGCCAGAATTTTGCTAGATCACTCCTTCTTCATCTCCCCCTTCGGAGTGTTGTTCACTGCCTGAAAATAGAGATTGCGCGTTGTGCAATTTCGTCAATCTCTCTCTTTACATAAAATCCTCTCAAATTGGCTAAAATCTATATGCTTTATTTTACATGTCATCCTAATCTAGAAGTTGTCTACAGTTTTATGGATTTTTACAAGAGATAATGTCTAAAATATCAAAATTTGGCTAAAATCTAATATATTTGAACCATGGACACTAACATTAATGTCTAAAATGGCATTAGCTCTCTAAATTAATAAGAAATCCACACTCTAGATTTTTTTAACACGGTATGCGCATAGCGGCACAACACTGTTTTTTTCTTTATTTGGACAAAAGCAAATACAAAAGCCAAAGCATGCTAATTGTAAAATTGGGCAATTTTTGAGCTTTGAGATGAATAAATTTATAAATACATGCCTTGTGAAGGGCTTACACAAGGCAAGGGGGGAGATTGTACCCAATTTGTCTCTTTTCTTTATGTCATGCAAATCTATCTTCTATTTTATGAGCTTTACTAGAGTTCTTTTGTTCTTGGGGACCTTCCGGCGCTCACTACGTACACATCCAACATCCGATTTGTGCATTAGTGATATAAGAGCGAAGCTGAGATGATCAAGGGCTTCCAATCGCTTACCATCTCCTGTGAAGGCAAAGATCCTGGAACGAACTGACTCTACAGTTAGTCTCGTGACGAACCGTTAATACCAGTGTGTTCCTGGTGGTGAAAACCCCCCTATTGTGTTGTTGGATCGCAAAGGACCACTCTCTAACGATAGAGGATCACTTTCAAAGCTCCTTTATAAACACGTTTTTTCTCAGAGTTAGCATAGAAGAAAGATAAGTCAATTGAAGTTTAAAAGATTAATAAGCTTTCTAAAAAGCTTAAACTCTCCAATTCAAACGTCAGCGGCGGGAGTATGTTCTCAATAGCGCCGAATTTGGCGTCAACATCCTCTTATCCTACACACTGAAATTTCAATTTGTTAAGATTTTTAACATAAAGCTTAAAGATAAAGATTATTAGAGCTTTAAGATTCCAATTTTCAATCTTTTCCATAGTGGATGTTCAACCAAGTTTATCCGGAACTGGTTTTACAATTCGAGCAAGCCCCTGTTCGTACCTGCACTCTGACAGAGACAATTTCCAGCAAACAGATTGTTATACACAGTCTACATGGACGAAGTATTCGTTGGAAGAAGACCTTTATCAATTATTGAATCCGTAAAAGAAGAAAGATGATAAAAAGCCATATTAAAAAAAGAATAAGCAAGCCTTATAAATCCAACCTTGAGCTACGCTCATCCCTCTAACAAGATTTCAAGTGCGTGAGGTTGTTTGAAATTTTGCAAGATGTCCGATCAAACTATGGAAGATTTTATAGCCAAAGATGATTTACCAGAACCAACGATGGAGCAAAAATTGGACCTAATTATGATGTAGTTTCAAGAAGAATGAAGAGCATGTCAAACTTTGTAAGCTCAACTGGCTGCTCGTCAATGATCTACTATTGATCAAGATGGATCGCAACCCGAAGATGTTATATGATGCACAATTGATGCGACACTCGAAGCACAATCTATCAATAAAGAAGCCAAGCTAAATTTAAAAAAATTCAAATTCCATACTTTTAATGGGCTATGTGATGGAAAAACCGTTCTCGCCTTTATTAGTCAGTTTGATGATTACTTTCATAAAGAACAGTATGCCAAAAAAGACAAACTCAAATGTGTCACTAACCATTTAGTGGACAGAGCATCGTTATGGTGGACTATTGTCCGCAAGAGTATTGATTGTCCTACTACTTGGGAGGCTTTTCAAAAGAATTTTTTGCAAAACTTTTTTCCACCTCAATTCCACAAAAAAGCAATCAAACAATGGGATCTTCTATAACAAAGAGATCGTGAACCTATTCCACAATACACTAAGCGTTTTTGGAATGCCTTATTGCAACTTGGAATTCTTGAAGATGTATTTGAGGCGATTCACAAGCACAAGTATATGTCTAGTTTGCTTGGTCATCTCTATCTGAAAGTGAACATGTTCAAGCCAACAACTCTAGAGGATGTGATTTATTTGGCCCATGATGCTGAAGACAAAATTCGTGGACAAGAGAAGTGACCACAACAATTTCCAACTAACGGTAACTTTGGTGCAAAGCAATTCAAATCTAAATTTTGAAGATTCAATCAAAATCGCTTTGTTCCTTCTTTTCGTAAATCTTGGATATGATCCCTTGCTTTACCATCAAACACAAATTCAAATCCTAAGCCATCTTTTCAACCAAATTCCAACATACCTAAACTCCCAACCATTACCAATAATGTTTCCAAAGCCAAGCCTGTAGTTTGCTACAACTGCCATCAACCTGGACACCTAGCAGTGAATTGTCAATCTAAAAAGCCAACTATTCACATCAACTACTTGGGAGCGACTAAAGACGAAGACCATGAAGAAATGCCAGATTTCACGGAAGATGATGATGATATCGGTACTACTTCAGATACTTTACCAGGTATGCCAAATCCTCATTCATTATTAACGATGAAATGTCTTGTGCATGGTAAAGAAAAGATTGTTTTGCATGATGATGGGAGCACACATGATTTTATTTTTGTAAAATAGGTCAAACAATTAAATTTACATACTATTCCAATTCATTATCGCATAAAAGCTACATTCTTAGACATTAGATACAATGGTACACAAGAAGTTCATGATTTAGAAATTAAAATTGGCAATTATGTTGAGTGTAGAAATTTCTTGGTTGTGCCTTTGCAAGCTAGTGACATTATCTTAGGAATGCCTTGGCGTCACAAATATAATCCCGATATAAATTATTCCACACATTCAATGAAAATTTATTCTAATGGAAAATAAATCACATTATATGGTACGTACACTTTAGATGATTTTCCATTGCTTAGTCATACACAAGCTAATGCATTGAGAAAAGGTAGCAAATCATATTTAGTATGGGTGAATGAAATGGAAGCTAAGGAAAACCAGATGCATTCTAGGCACACACAATTTCTTTCACAATTTAAAGATTATTTTGTTGCTGACTTACCACCTGGTTTACACCCTACATGTCCTGAAGATCATAAGATAGATTTAATTTTCTGGTTCTCAACCACCATGTAAAGCACCTTATAGACACAATCAAATTGAACAGAAAGAAATCCAAGCCCAAGTTGAAGAATTATTAATCTAAGGACTCATTAGGCCCAATAGTTCTCTTTCTGGTACACCTGTCCTATTAGTGAAGAAGAAAAATAATACTTATAGGATGTGCATTGATTATCGTGCCCTAAACTAGATCACTATTAAGAATATATATCCGATTCCTAGGGTAGACGACCTCATGGATAAACTATAAGGAGCTATTATTTTTAGCAAAATAGATCTCAAATTTGGATATCAAGTACGATTGGATACACCTGATATTTTCAAAACCGCATTTAGAACTCAATTCGGTCATTATGAATTCCTTGTTATGCCTTTTGGTTTGACTAATGCACCAGCCACATTTAGTCGTATGATGAATCGAATATTTTTCAAGCATCAACGTTGTGTAATTGTTTTCTTTGATGACATATTGGTTTTCAGTAAGAATGAGAATGAGCATTATGAACATTTATCTTTGGTTTTCAAATTATTGCAAGAGAATCAATTATATGCTAACCCTGAAAAGAGTGAAATTTTCCAAACCCACATTGAATACTTAGGGCATATTGTTTCTTCTGATGGTATTCAAGTTGATCTTAAAAAGATAGAAGCAATTTTGAATTGGCCAATCCCTAAAATTTGTGAGAAATTTTTCATTGTTTGCATTGCCTTTAATGAAATTATTAAAGAAAGGTATTGTATATCATTCGTCTGACAATCAACAAAGGTCTTTTGATTTATTGAAACATTCTTTACCTGACTTTAACAGACTATTCTTTCTCGTAGTCACTAATGCTAGCGGATCAAGAATATGCGCTTTCCTTATGCAAGATTCAGATCCCATAGCCCATTCTAGTTGCAAACTTAAACCCTCTAAACTGAAGTATTCTATCTATGATAAGGAATTGCTCGTTGTAGTACATGCCTTACATCAATGGAAACACTATTTAATGGGATTTAAATTCATGATCGAAACTGACCAACAAAGTATCAAACATCTCCTTAGTCAGCCACAAATCTCTGACCATCATATTAAATGGGCTGCTTTTATTCAAAGTTTTTATCCACTTATCCAATATCAATACGGAAAAGAAAATGTTGTTGCCGATGGGCCTTAAGTAGAAGACTAAGTATCCATAACATCTCCATTATATCTTTTGATTCCCTTATCTCTATGAAAGATTGATGCCAGGAGGCATATTTCACGGTGGACTTCATGCCACGGTGGATTCCGTGAGGTTTTACGGTGGATTTCGTAAACTTTGTTGACCGGGGCTCATACACAAAGTGGATTCTTTGTGCGAGAAGTTGATGGGGATGCCTATCCTTTTCGGGCGTTTCATTAATTTTTTGTGTACATGGGTGATTCCATAGCGGGTGATTCTGCAAAATGCATATTAAATTAATAAACGTTTATGAGTTTAGAGTGCGCACTCGTAATAAGTTAAGGTTAGGATTGATTTCTAACTAGTTGATTTATTTATGTAGCTGAAGACTACTACGTATTCACTTTTGTCGGTTTAATTGTATTATTTTACTAACGATTGTGAATGCTTCAGTTGATGTGTAGAGATAGCAGGAGTGGCGGAGGAAAGCATTGAAGGATAGCGAGTATTCAAGTTATCATTTATATTTTGATGGGCGCATACCTTAGGCATGGTGCCTATATTTTGTCGCGCCTATTTATTGAGACGTTGGATATTTATTTATTATTTTGTATGCGCATGGGCGCACGATTATGTTATTTGTACTTGGACATTGTATTGGGTATGCTTGACTCTTTGGGCACCGCTCATTAGCTTTATTTCTATTTTGTGCTAAAGCAAACTCAAAAGCTAAAAGCTTGCTATTTTGTAATTTGGGCTATTATTTGAGCTTGAAGATGATTAATACATAAAAATACATGCTTTGTGGAGCGCTCACACAAGGCATGGGGAGAGATTGCACCCAATTGGTCTCTTGTTCATGTCGTGCATGCTTTTTACCTTGAGTTTTGTGCAAAAAGTAGAGTTCTTTTGTTCTTGGGGACCTTCCGGCATTCACTACGCGAGCGTACAACATTCGATTTGCGCACCAAAGATACCTATGACCAAGACTCTAGTTTTCAAGCTGATTGGAATAAATTAGTTGCTAATAACTAGATTCCAATTGATTCATTGTCTTATTCTAATTGATTTATGTTTTATGAAAAAAGGCTGTGTGTAATTGTTCCATTTAGATCATTTGTATTGCACGAAATTCATTGTCCCCCATATCAAGGCCATAGAGGTATTATTTCTACTTACGTAAATTGGTTGAAGATTTTTACTGGCCACAAATGGAATCTGATGTTTCTAACTTTGTTTCTGAATGTTTAATTTATCAAAGAGTCAAGCGACACCATGGTAAGCAAAATGGTTTGTTAATACCTTTACCCATTTTTGAACGACCATGGGAACATATTTCAATGGATTTTATAGGTAGTTTGCCTAACACCCAAGCTAATAATGATATGATTTGGACTATTGTAGATCAATTTAGAAAACAAGCATATTTCATTCCATGCAAGAAAACATTTACTGCATCTCAAGTTGCACAATTGTTTTTGAGAATTGTTTTCACTAACCATGGTTTACCAAAAGTTATTATTTCAGATCGTGATTCTAGATTTTGCAATAATTTTGGGACTACTTTGTTTGCTAATTTAGGTACTAAGATTGATTTTTCATCTGTATTTCATCCTAAAACAAATGAAAAAATAGAAGCTACTAACAATACAATTCTAGATTTTTTGTGTGCATACACAATTTCAAAACCACAAACATGGGATACACATTTACATCTATTTCAATTTGCATACAATAATCACCACATAGAGCTACACAAAAAGCACATTTTGAAATCATTTATGGACTTAGATTGCCTAGACCTGTTACATCATTGTCAAACAAAGTAAAAGCTGCTGATGATATTGCCAATATGCATGCTACTATTTTGTTGAAGTTAAAGACATGATTGCGAAAGCCTAGCAATCATACACTAAACAACCTAACAAGAAAAGAAAAGCTATGACTTTCAAAGTTGATGATTATGTTTGGTTACGCATTGAAAAAAGAAGATTGCAAAGTGTTGAGAGATACCCTGTTGTTAAACTAGCACCTCGATTTTATGGACCTTTCAAGATCATTCACAAAATCAATAACAATGCATTTAAATTAGAATTACCTCGACACTGGAAAATCATCAATGCTTTTCATATCAGTTTGTTATGACCTTTTAGAGACCAATTACCTGTTTACCTTGTATATGAAAACCCTCCTTTGTTAGAAGAAGAAATTGAAATCCTTGAACTTGAAACTATTTTAGATACTGACTTTATGACCACTAGAACTGGCCATTGATACTCTAGATATTTGGTTAAATTCAAAAATCATCCTGTTGAAGAGGCCCAATGGATGCATGCCCATGACCTAAGTGCTTACCCCTCACTGCTCGCTCCACATTGAGCTAATAGCAATTGAGGACAATTGTTATCCCACCCCAGGGGGGCTATGATGCTAGGAGGTATATTCCATGGTGGATTTTGTGAGACCACGGTGGATTCCTTGAGTTTTTTTAATTTCCACGGTGGATTTCTGAGGTTTTGCAGTGGATTGCGTAAAACAATATTTATTGTCGGGGCTCATACATAAGGTGGATTCCTTGTGCGAGAAGTTGATAGGGACGCTTGTCCTTTTCGGGTGTCATGCTAATTTAATGTGCATATGGGTGACTCCACAGCATGTGATTATGCAAAATACATATTTAAATTAATGGACATTTATGAGTTTAGAGTACACTCGTATTAAATTAAGGTTAGGATAGAGTTCCAATCTATTTATTTATTTTGTAGCTGAAGACTGCTAGGTATTCACTTTTGTCGGTTTAATTTTATTATTTTCTAACAATTGTGAATGCTTCAGTTGATGTGTAGAGTAGACGGCGGTGGCATTGGGAAAGCACTGGGCGATGGCGTGTATTCAAATTACCTAGAAGAAATTATAATTTTTGATGGGCGCGTGCCTTATCATTAAAGGCACAGTGCTAATATTTATTTAGGCACGCTTATTTATTGAAGTGTTTGAGAGATATTTATTATTTTGTATGTGTATAGACGATTGGTTTAAATATTTCATTATTGGACATTGTATTTGGGTACAATCCAACTTTTGGGCCACCCAACTGGTTTATTCTTTATTTGGAAAAAAGCAAACACAAAAGCCAAAGCATGGTAATTGTAAAATTGGGCTATTTTTGAGCTTTGAGATGAATAAATTTATAAATACATGCCTTGTGAAGTGGTCACACAAGGCATGGGGGAAGATTGTACCCAATTTGTCTCTTTTCTTCATGTCGTACAAATCTATCTTATTGTTTTATGAGCTTTACTAGAGTTCTTTTGTTCTTGGGGACCTTCCGACGCTTGCTACATAGGTATCGAACATCCGATTTGTGCACCCAGATAGCTTTCAAGCCATGATTGGCAAGCTTTGAGAGCTTGATAACCTGCTATGATAAATTGCAACTATTTGATTATTCAAGCTTTGTTGAGAGTGGAAAAAGACTGATTTTTGTTATTTTTGAGGCCTGAATGGTTGATTTTTGATGGATTTTAAGTGATGATTGATTGTTTTGGAAGTGTTTGAGAGTGTTTTTGATGATATTGATTATTTTTTGAAAGCTCATGATGATTTTCAGTAGAAATATGAGGCTTTATGATGGTTTTGTTGAGGTTTTGATACCTTCTGTTTAGCTTCTGTTTTGTTCTAATTTTTTTCTGTATGAAGCATGGATTCATGATTGATGAAGGTTGAGGTATTTTGAAAGCTTATTGAATAGTTTTTGATAGTTTTGAATGGTTTTAGTATGATTTATGAGGTTTTGATATTTGCTATTGACCCTTTGTAGACATTCTGTAGAGCCTCTATCTCTGTTTTATTTCTGTTATGTTCTGTTCTGTAGATCTTCTGTAAGTGTTCAGTGGAATGAGGGTGTAACTTTGGGAAAGTTTTCTAACTTTTGGAAAGGATGAATATAAGTTTAAAAGGGCTAAAACAAATGGATGAAGTAGCTATTGAAGACTCAAGTGCAGACTGAAGTGACAAAGACAGAAGCGAGATATGAAGGGTTACTGTAGATGCTGTGGGGCCTCTTTGACATAGACATGCCTCTTGGGAGGTGCATCCACGACCTAGGCCATGACCTAAGAAGGAATATTGAGAGTGATTATTGAGTATTATAGTGAGGAGATGATGTACTATTGATTGAGAGAGAAAGAGAGAGTTAGAGATAGCCAATTCTATCAAAACAATGTATTTATCTATGAGAGATTGAGAGAGAGAACTATGAAGACAATGAAGAGTGGTGTATTCTTTTATGTTTTTGATGGATTCTATGAAAATGTTGAAGATTATGGTTGATTCTATTAAATCCATGGGAGACATCTACTATGATGCTACGTGAAGATTTGTTCTTTTCCTCGTTTTGGTTCTCAAAAGAATGAAATAAAAGATTGTTGATGTTACAAGATAGATTTTCTTGTAGTAGAAACCCCTTTTTCTTGGTGTTCCTCTTGGGGGTCCATGTTTTTGGTGCGTAGCCGACGAAACTTGCCATCAACAAGCATCTAAAGATGTTGAAAATGAAGAAAATGGCATTACCAAGAAGAGGAAAATTTATTGGATACTTGCAAAGTTCCTTCTTTCACTGAAGAGTTGGAGATTTTTATTGCCAAAGCCACTTTCTACAAGAAGTTCATCCCACAATGGTGAAAACATATTACCATCATGATGCAAGCTCTATGTGGTGGACTATTTCCTCTTCCTGTTGAAGCAATAGAGACGTGCATCTTGGCGGTAAATTGTTTGGGAACAAACTGAAGAGCAAAAACTGAGAAATTGACCATCCATGGAAGATTTGGCATTCATTGAGAAGTTTCCAAACATTATCAAGTGGGAGATCGTGAAGAAGCTTCAGGAGTCGTGGTCAGTGGAGGTTCATGAAAATAAAAAAGAAAAGATTTGAAATTTATTCGTGGACGCTCAATAGCAAGATACGTGGGATGCTTGGTGTTCTGACAATCTTCTGTTTGTCCAATTAGCAACCCACTGGAAGTTGGTAGATAGAGTGTTCTTTACAACATACACTATTGAAACCCTTAGAAGCTGGCATTATTATGATGATGGCACAACAACGATCCTCAAAAGAATAAGTTTTGATACTTTTAGAATAAAATATCTCCCCCTTTGTAGTGGTTTGAAAGCTGAATTCAGAGACGTTGAAAAAAAGGAAGTAGAAGAGATGTTGGACAGAGAGTCCTCCAGAGACTAAAGCCCCCTCTGATTTTGTTCTGTTGAGTACAGACCAACTGGTTGGAGCCAACTCCCTGATGAATGGCGCAATCAAGAGGTAAGTGCTAGAACGAGTCTAGAGATACATGAGAAGAGAGAATGCAAGAATCAAGGCTGAGAATGAGCTTGTAGACAGAAGTCTCCTTTGACGCCTTAAAAACACTCTTTACTAAAGTCCCTATGGCAACTCAAGGTCCCCTTCCTAGTCAGATTCGTCCTAGAAATATTGATGACATGCCAGAAAATATAGTCCCATTGCTAATTTTTAAGGGAGAGTACAATGAAGACCCCAATCTTCATGTAGCAGAATTTATGGTAGCATGTGTGGCTAACAATGCCAGAACCCCTGAGTATTGGTTAGCAATCTTCCCCACCACTTTCAAGGACATGGCATTTCAATGGTATGAGAGACAAGCAACATGAAATTTTGGCACATGGGACGACCTAAAGTTGGCCTTCCTCACTAAATTCAGACGTGAAGGTTTTGAAGAGCATATGTGAGAGGAGTTCAGGAACCTAAGTCAATCCTGTGGAGAAAGAGTAGAAGCTTATGTCTCGCGAATGAAATCCATCCTAAAGAGATGGACCAATCATCATTTGGTTGAAGGCATACAGAAAGGAGTCTTCCTCAGAGGCCTATAACTAGAAGTTCACAAGTTCGTAGAATTGAGAAGACCAATCAATTTGCAAGCTGCAATGGAAGGTATAAGATTGTATGACAAAGTTGAAGCAAGACTGTCAATGACTCCAGGAAGAGGAGTCTTATCTCCTCCCATGCCAGGAATGGTATGCCCACCAAATGCAGTCCCAAGGATAGTTCCCTACCCCTACCCCCAGATGCAAATAGTGCCACAGTATAGTGCACCTAATCCACAGTGGCTGTAGACGACAATGCCTCAAATGATGGTTCAACCACAACAACAGTGGCCTCAAATAGTTCCTCCAATGGTGACTCAACAACAGTGGAATCCTATCCATTGGAATCAACTACCCCAAGTCTCAACAGGAGCTCTGAATCAGAACTAGAACAAATGCCCTCCTGGATCAACCCAACCAGTGTATGCAGTAATCATAGAAGCGTCCCAAAACCCTACTATAAGTACTCCAGGAGGTGAAAATCTGAAGGACTACCTGTCCAATTTAGTGGCAAGTATCAAGAAAGAGCTTATGGATGTGATTAGAGAGCAACTACAGACGCTGAAGGTGAATACCAACAATATATCCACTCCTATGGGAAGTGGGAGAGATGTGATGTGTTCTAATACATGGTGTGGAAAGTGCCATCAAGCGGGACATTTAGCCAATGAATGTACATGAAAACCAACCATTCGTGGAGCCTTCTATTCATATTGTTTGAGGAAGAATCATACAGAGGATATTTGCTCTCTGAAAGGGATGCATGAACGAAGAAAAAAAGATGAAAACACAAGATTCAACTTGCTAGAATCCAAAATGACAACGTAGGACATTGGAGCAAAGCCTAGGGAGTTTGGTCCTAATTTTGGTCCAAGGAGGTTTCCCTCTCAAAGTTACAAAGGACAACAGTCTGGCGGAGGTCAGAGATCAGAGGTGGAATGTGATAGATGTAGAGAAAAGGGTCATATCTCCCAGAATTGTCCAAACCCTAGAAGATCTATGGATTACAAGCCTTTATGTAGTCAATGCAAAGGAGAAGGCCATACTGCAAAAGATTGTCCAAGCCTAGCCCCTGTGAAATCTACTTCTGATATCCAATAGAAGATCCAAGAACCTGCTTCCAATTTGGTAGAATTGAAAGTGGCCAAAATAACCCGAGCAAAGAAAGGAGAACCCGTAGTTCCAAAAGAGAACGTTCCTTTTGCCAAGACTATGAAGTTCAACCTCCCTCGGGAAAAACAGAACAATGTAATCCAGAAAGGAAGTACAGAGCACTACAAAGCCACAGAGAGCTACAAAGACAGTTGCAAAGATAGTACCAGAGGTCCAGGAAATAGAGGATGCGAAAGTACCTCCTCATGAGGAAGAAGCGCAGATGTTGCCACTCCTGGAAGAAACATGAAAGATAAAAGTGGGTGTGGCCCCATTTCCCAGTCAATTGGAAAAGCCTGTGGATCCTATCAAAGAGTATGATTTGGTCAAAGACCTAGACACCTTGAAACCAAACCTAACATTCTTGATGATGTCTCCTAGTTGCCAAAAAGATTCAAAAGCATCTTGACAAGAAGATGCGGCCTAAGGATTGCTCCCCAAAAACAACAAAGTCCAACAAAGCCTCGGACCACCTTGTGAAGGAAATGGATGTGGCTAACACCTTCCGAGATCCTGGAACCCCAGAGATTAGTGTATGGATAGAAGGATGCTTTATTTCAGATGCATTGATTGATGGAGGCTCATCAGTAAACATAATGACGGATGTGACAATGAATGATCTAGGTTTGCAAGGAATTCAACCTACATAGTGGCTTATCAGGCTGGCAAACCAAAGCATAATTAAATCGTTGGGCATCCTTCCATGCGTAAAAAAAACCCTTGTAGAGGAAGAGACTATTGACTGACATATTTGGTGGTCACACCAAATTCCTACGGGACCTCATACTCTCTGCTGTTGGGAAGACCTTGGCTTTTTGAAGCAAGAGGAAGGATTGATTGGTTCAAAGGAACCCTAACCCTAGGCAGAGGACCCAATAAAGTGGTATTGAAGTTGTATGGATCAAAAAAAGGCAATGGATCCACATCCATCAAAGTCATAATAGACTCCTTCAATGAAGTAACAGATGGTACATCAGGAGACAAAGAAGCTGTTAACCAAATATTTCCTAAGAAAACAAAGGTACAGTCCCTAACAGTGGGCACTGTAAGTCAACTATCGAGAGAAGCCAAGTCCTTGTCCATGGGAAAATACCTCCTGCCTCAACCCGAATTGACTTCTAAAATCACCTCTGACAAAGAAATAGAAGCATGGATGTACTGTTCTCCCTGTTACATGGTGATCGCAGAGACAAAAATAGAGACATAGCCAGAGACAGAGGCAAAAGCAAACACAAAGCTACAGAGCCTCTATAGAAACAAAGACAGAGCCTCTAGAGGAAGAGGATGAAAATGACGAGGAAGAAAAAGAAGCAAGGTATGAAAGTGCAGATGAAGAAGTTCCTGTAATAGCAAATGATCTTGTTGATATCCCTATAGAGACCTCAGAGGCCGAAGATCTTAGGGTGTTGGATGGAATGACCATGGTTTCATTTGGGTTGACCAATGGACTACAAAGTCTATAGAATCTGCATAAGCAATGGATCAAATGTATAAAAATTCAGTTTACCAGTGACTCTTGTCGCCTTGACCATTCATTCTAGAGAAAAGATGATGATGATGCCCCTTATCAATAGAAGCCAGAGTCATCAGAGTCACAGCTTATAGAAGGTCAGTGTTATGTGACATTCCTAGACACATCCTCTGAAGATGAATCCCTAAGTCTAGAAGAAATCACCACTCACACAGAAACAATCAAAGTTTTGATACCCTTTCAGCAATCTCACCAGACAAATGAGTCAATTGTTAAGAAGGAAGACACTGGTTCTAGTTGAATATTAGAAGATGAGACCACTCCCTTGAAGGAGTCAGACCTCTATCCAGAAGCAATCCATGGGACTTTTATCCGCGACATGGAAGGTGAAAGGCAATTGACATTCCTGGATACTGACAGTACTGAACGTCACTTGAAAGTGAGCCTAAATATTCCAGAAGAAGAACTAGTGGTCCTATGAGACCTACTAAAGGAGAACTTAGACGTGTTTTCTTGGTCATATAAAGATCTAAAGGGGATTGATCCCATAGTATGCCAACACCACATCGATCTAGAGCCTGATGCCAAACCTGTGAGGCAAAGACAGAGGTGTATGAATCCCAATTATTGTGCTTTGGTGAAGGCTGATTTATTGAAGCTCCTTGAAGCAAAGTTCATTTATCCCGTGGCTAACAGTGAATGGGTTTCGCCCATTGTGGTTGTATACCCAAGAAGAACGGGAAACTTTGAATATGTGTAGACTTTCGAAAGCTCAACTCGAAGACGAAGAAGGATCATTTTCCTATCCCTTTCAAAAACCAACTGTTGGACACAGTGGCAGACTATGAGTTCTATTCCCTCTCGGATGGATTCAATGGATATAGCCAAGTCCAAATCGCAGAGGAGGACCAATCCAAAACAACCTTCACCACAAAATGGGGGACCAATATCTACAGAGTGATGCCATTTGGGCTCTGTAATACTCCTGCTACCTTCCAACGAGTAATGATGACTACCTTCCAGAACCATCCGTATGATTTCATTGAGGTGTATCTCGATGGCTTATGTGTCTATAGCCTAATCTGTGAGCATTGGGGACACCTAAAGAAATGTTTTGATAGATGCCAAGAGTATGGGATCTCTCTCAACCCTGACAAATGTGTCTTTGAGGTGTCATCAGGAGTTCTTCTGGGCCATATTGTCTCTACACAAGGAATTGCAACAAACCCAGCAAAGATTGAGAAGATTGTAGCCTTGACAACACCTACAAATATCAAGAAATTGAGAGGATTTCTTGGCTATGTGGGCTACTACAGAAGATTTATTGCACATTTTGCAACCAAGGCTGCCCTGCCCCTCTGCACAAGCTCCTAAGGAAAGTTCTGGATTTCTTTTGGAGTGATGACTGTGAAGAAGCTTTCAATACCCTAAAACAATGCCTCATTAGAGCACCCATCCTACAGCCTCCTGATTGGACAAAGGAGTTCCATGTGCACACAGATACATCGGTCGAAGGGCTAGGCACTGTCCTATGCCAGAAGGGCTCTTCCAAGTTGGATCAACCAATATATCATGGAAGTTGAAAGGTCACTAATAGAGAACGAAACTATATAGTGACAAAGCTTGAGTGCTTAGCAATGGTGTTTGCATTGGAGAAGTTTCGACACTATCTAATGTCAACACATTTCAAGTTCTACGTGGACCATGAAGCCTTGTCCTTCCTAATGAACAAAGAAGATGTTAAAGGATGAATGATGAGATGGTTGCTCCTGTTCCAAGAGTTCAATTTTGAAGTGGTCACTAAGCTCGGTCATTTCCATGTCCTAGCCAATCATCTATCACGGATCCCTCAAACTGCAGAAGAGAAACATGATGATCCAAACCTTCATGATGCTTCCTTGTTTCTAGTCAAAATAGTTACCCCATGGTACATAGACATAGCCAACCTCCTAGCAACTCAATAGTATCCCCCTAGCATCTCGAGCTGTGAGAAGAAGAAGCTTCTGTTAGAATCAGCCCCCTACACCTTGCGAGGTGGTGCACTGTACAAGGGAGGTAAAGATGAAGTGTTGTGAAGATGTGTTGCAGGAGACGAAATCCACATAGTATTGAAAGCATGCCATGATGAACCATGTGGTGGACACATTGCAGGAGAAGCGATAGCTAGAAAGGCTCTGCTCGCAGGATAGTAGTGGCTGACCCTCCACAAGGATGCCTATGACTACTGTAAGAGATGCGATGCTTGTCAACGAATGGGGAAACCCACCAAAACCAATGCCATGCCAGTGCAACCTATCCTTCCCCTAAAGCCATTGGAGAAGTAGGGGATTGATTTCTTGGGTCCCATTGATCCACCTACTAGATAGAAGCAGAACATATACATCCTGCTTTATACCAATTATGTCACAAAGTGATGTGAAGCTAAATCTTTGAAGCGAGATGATGGTAACAGTGTGGCCCTGTTCATGTGCGAGAATATTATCACCCATTTTGGTAGTCCCCTCGAGCTGGTAAGTGATAGAGGTACTCATTTCCTTAAAAAGATCATGGAAGAGTTAACAGAAATGTATAAGATCCGCCATCTCAAGTCCACCCCCTATTACCCAGAGCCAACGGCTAAGTCAAAGTCACCAATCGCATCCTCTGCTCAATCCTGACAAGGATGATTGCCGCACATCGTTGCGATTGGGATGATCGACTTACAAAGACCCTCTGGGCATAGAGAATCTCTTACAAGGCTGCTACAAGACAAACCCCTTTCCAGCTGGTGTATGGCATAGAAGCCATCTTCCCTGTTAAGCTGGAGTTTCCCTCTTTACGAATGGTAGTTAAAGAATGCCTCGAAGATGATGAGTCCCTCCAGCACTGCCTGCTGCATTTGGAATGTTTGGATGAGATTCAGTGGATGGGCCTATAGTGCATGGAAACCACTCAAGCGCAACACAAGGCCTATCATGACAGCTTCATCAAGCACAAGGAGTTCAAAGAAGGTGATCTTGTCCTGGCCTACGATTCGCGATTTGGGAAGTTTCATGGTAAGCTTCAACAACATTGGATGGGTCCCTATAAGGTACTTGCAGTCAATCCTAATGGCTCTGTCTAAGTGCAGGCCGTTGATGCCTCTGATGATCCCTTTCTGATCAATGACTATCACCTGAAGAAGTACTTCCCTCCTTGGGGATTCTAACAATCATAGTCGATGCACCCTTTCCCTTGTGGGTATCACACTGTCCTTCTCCTTGTGCTTCTGATAGCCCTTATGATCTTCCTCATGAGGCGGTCTTGTTCTACTAGCCCCTCCCAGACACCTCCCATCCTTACTATGTTTTCCTCTCGTTTGATCGAGCAGTGGTAATGTGGATAGTCTTGCCACATGGTATTTCTACCATACTCTTTATTAAAAGGAAAAAAAAGAAAAAAAAAACAAAGAAACTGTTATGGGAGAAAAGGAAGCGATTCCTTGTCATAGTAGGCCTTGTTCCAAGAAAAGGTGGCAAACACCCTTGGGTGGGAAGCTGGCTGTGGAAAAGGTGGTAACATCGAGCAGTCCAGAAAGTTGATCCATCAGTTGACATCTCCATGACCCAGTTTCGAAGGTGCCTCCCTTGGTGCGTTGTGTCCTCTGCCTCTGTGCAGAGTGTCTGACAGTCCTCTAGTAGACGGCATGTTCTATATCCAATATACAGTTCCGATCTGTTGGCTACCTCCCTGGGTATGCCTCTTCATCAACAAACAAATCGATCTTCATCGACCATCAGTGATGTGAGCTTTCATCCTAACCGGATGGGGATGTGAGTATGGTCTACCCTCTTGTCTATCAGTGAGTGTGAGATAGAGGGTGGGATAAGTGACTAGTCCTTTCCCTTCAATTCAAATGAAAGGTGCGATGTATGAATGGAGTGTTGTATGCATGAGATGGGCCTCTCAATGCACAAAGCATGATCTATTCATGTGCATTTCACTATAAGGCTCCTTGGTCTTCCTTCTCACACCGTATGCTAGCATAGGGTGGAATGCACATTTGCACCGTCAAATGTGCATAAGGCATACAACCTTTGCACAAGTGACTGGAGGATTACATCAATGGGTTTCAGGAATGGGCTGCCCTCTCTATCTTTCAATAGAGCGTGAGACAGAGGGTGGGTTGAGTGCGACTGGTGTTTCTTCTCAATCCATTCTGAGAGGTGAGGTTGAGGGACGTTATGACAATTGGAGTCATGTACGTTTCTGTTTTCCTATGCACACACGGGACAGGTCTCTACCATCATCACAGAACACATCACCCTGTTCTGTGCACGGCACTACAAGGCTCCATAGCGTTCCTACCTCTGGATTTTTTGTTATTAATTTTTATTGGTATTTTCGAACTCTATTTTATTGTTTTTTTCATGTGAACACCTCCTAACATAATCCGAACTAAGACTTGATGTGACACCCATGAGGATTATATGTGTTCGAACATTTTTTCTTTTTACAGCCCTTCGTTCTGGTGCACGGATCCTTCAATATTAATTTTCGGATACGATTTTTGGGTTTTTTCCATATGAACGGATCTTATATCTGTTGGAACTATGTTCTGACATGATAGGCCTATCCGGCATGATTTTTTTCCATTTTTCTTTTTTTTCGCACTTTATTTCAGCAAACCGATTTTTTAATATTAGTTGTCGTATGTGTTTTTGGGCTTGTTTTTTGTGTTTTTCCCATGTGAACACCCTAAATTGTTCTCCGACACCCCATTGTCTTTTCCCACTGTCTTCCCCTTGTCGTCCGGCCCATTTTTCCTTTTTACAAAATTTCATTCCGATGCGCGGTTTGCATGTTATTAAATTTTCTTTGTTTTGTCGTGTCCCCACGTGCCTCGCCTCACGCGTGAACATGTGTGCTTTTGCTTTTACGAGCCTCGCGATGCCCCTGTGGCGTCCGCGCCTTCTCCATCACCGTCCTAGCCCCCGTTGCTTTCCGCAATTGCAAAATTTTTTACCTCGCCCTGCGCATAAGCACGAAACGATGGGTTTTTTTTTTCATTTGTATCTTTATTTTTTTAATTACTAATTTTTATTAAAAAAAATAAAAATACCCCCACCCGTCGCGACAATTTCTCTTCCCTCCCCTTCTATTTCTCTCTCTCTTTCTCTTTCCCTGCCATCTCTATTCTCCCTTTCCCCCCGGCCATACTTCTTACCCCCGCCCGCGGCCGTCTCGTTTCGATCATGCTGCGGAGCTGTCGTTCATACGCAGCTGCTATCGGGTACCTCGCTATCCCACCTTTACTACACACAACACCCGAAAAATCATTTAAAAATTTTTAATTGAGAAAAATTTAAAATTCAATAAAAAATTATTTAAATTCAAAAAATACTAAAAAAATTAAAAAAATCTAAAAAATTTCAAAAAAAATCCAACAATTTCATGCATGATTTTGCCTAAATGTAAACCTATAAAAACTTTTAAAAACCCCTTTTGGGCAATTAAATATTTGGAACAATCCCTTTAAAAATTTAAAAATTAAGACAATTTGCCAAAAATTAATGTTTAAATTTCAAAAAATTATTTTTAATATTTTTTATTTTTGGGATTACTATTTTGGTTTTTTACAAATTATCGATTGCCAAACAAAAAAAAAACATAGAAAAAACAAATAAACAACAAAATCACTTTAAACCAAACAAAATAAAACAAAACCAAAACACTAAAATACAAACAACCAAATTCAATTTAGGACAAACCAACATATATAAATCTAGACACATCACCAACAAAAAAAAAAAATCCAAATCCAAATCCTCCTAAACTAAAAAAAATAAAAATTCAAAAACCAAAATACACAAATAAATGGCAAAAATCATAACACAGGACTTATTAAGATGTTTTCCAATCCCCCTTCCCCAATATGCCTAACACCATCCATAATACAAAATCCAAAGAATAAAAAAAGGAAGGAACAAGAATTTTTTAAAAAAGGAAGGAACAAGAATAAAATGAAAACAAAATCACAAGCCTTTTAGACACATCAATCATTGATACATTCACTCAACATGTAACATGTTGCATCCATTTGTCATATGTCTCGCTCTTTTGTTTTTGTGTATCATGGTATTCGCATTTTGTTTTGTTTTCGTCTCTATTAGGAGGTTGACTGTTATCTAGTCGTCTACTACAGTGGTCATTCGTGGAGTTGTTTTTCGACTTGCCTGGATGAGGATTTGTGCTTCAGACCTTGCAGGTATCCACATACCGCCAGGTTTTTTCTTTTTCCCTCTCCCACATGCACCATAACACACATGTAATTGTAATAAAATCAATCAACCGTTGCACCCACCAAACAAACAGAATGCACTTCATTAATTTTTAATTTAAAAAGAACCCAACCGTTAATTGTAAAATGAACTCCCGCCATTGCATGAGCACATGGCACAATAATCCACATAATTTTTTAAAATAAATCCACAGTGCACGGGCACACACGCTATAGACATAATTAATTTGTAATTAAAATCAACCCCCGCCGTCATGCATGCATGCGCTTTGCGCCATAGATCATGTAAGTTGTAACAATGAATTGCATTATTAGAGACCCCCAATCCGTCAAGTCCGTCTAAGTAGGGGTTGGGATTGCGGAATTGACTTACTATGCATTAATGGTTAATTAACAACGAACTGCAATCTAATTTGTACATGGCTAAAATGAATTCGATAGTGTTCACCCATCCATGTTCACTGTACCATAGGTTTACGCGATGCGCTTATAGGGATTGAGATTTGTTAAGTCACAAATGTCGGTCTTTTTCATCTATCTTTATTCTGTTGGTCCAAGTCTTGGATTGTGTTTGAGTCTGGTCATTGTTTGGGATACGGTGTGTTTATTTTTGATTGCTTGATTACGGGAGATCAAGGTGCCTGTTTGTCTGCATAGCATGAAGCTTTTGGTCGCAGAGTGCGTAAGTCATGTCAAAAATTTTACATAGGATGTGGATTGTTTGGGGGAAGTTTGGTCTAGTCTAGTCTGGTCTTCTGTCCTTTGTTTTGATGTTCTTCTCAATGTTGGTTTTTCCGGGTTTTGCAAGAAAATTTTCATTTTTTTCCCTTGGTTGTGTGTATGGGTATCCTGTGTAGTCTAAATGACATCTACCTCTATTCCTCCTATTGTCATCCAGCATGTGCTGTTGCCGGTGCATGACTATGCTCTTCTCTTGGAGGTGGATTGCATTCACCGTGTTGGTCTTCATCCTTTTGTGGCTCTAAAGTTTCCGCCAGTGGACAATACGATTTGCTACTTCTTCCTGGCATCATACAAGAACCAGTCTGGCCTTGTTTATAACCGACGTTTTGCAAAGATGGATCATCATTTTCAGAGAGTTAGGAAAGGTCAGGGCAATAATGTCTCCTACAGTGTTTTCCTTTAGAAGATTATCTCCCTTGCACCTCCTCCTGGTGGTATGCCAGTTCCTGATCTTGCTCCTCTTCCAAAGCAGCCTCCACCTTCTGTTCCAACTTCTCCTCCATTACAGCCACTCTGATTTGGAGGATGAGCCCCTTATCAGATTCTCTTGTAGTAAAAGATTACCTACTAAAGGGCTACTTAGTCCTGTTTCTATTTTAGTTTTTTATTCTCCTGCACAGGACTCCATTCCTCCTATTTCTACTAGTTCTCTCCCTTCATTCTTGTCATGTCCTAATCTCTTTGCATCACAAAGGGATAGGCAGCTGGATAAACATATCCCTGCTTCCTTACAAACCATGTTAGCTAGACCTTTGCTTCCTCAGTTAGTTTTTGGTGTCCAGGCTACATTGGGGACTTCACTGACAACTTGTCTTCAGTCCATTTACACAGGGGTGTATACTTCCTTACAAGACAAAGTGGATTCCCTGACTAGTTAGTTGAGTAAGGCCTTGGAGGATCTAGCATTTGAGAAAGCCACCCTCATTGATATTCACAAACAAATGACTGAAGCTACTACTCTGATGGATTCCCAAAAGGCCACCATTCAGAAGTTAGAAACTCAAATAGTTACCTTGGAAGCAGAGAATGCGTCTTTGACTAAAGAGAAGAATTTTGCCCTTGAGGAGATGATAGACTTAGCCAATAGGTTGGGTACTTGTGAGGGTCAGCTACGGTATTCTTAGGAAACTATTGAGTCATAGAAGAAGATAGTTGCAGAGCTTAATCAGAAGATTGTTACTCTTTCTGTTCCTCCACCTCCTATGGTTTCTTCTATAGTATCTTCCAAAGAGGAGCTTGACCAGTTATAGCAGAAGGCGAAGTTGTGTAGTGGTTTTTTTGCTAAGGTAGAACGCCTTCACCAATGTATGAATTGTGTGCAGTATGATTTTACTCGTTATGCTGAGCTAATGTCACCCCCACCATCTTTCTGGATCAAGTATAATCAGCAATGTTTTACCTTGTATATCTCTTTGAGAATTGTGAATTTAGAACCTCTAGAGGATGGGTGGCAGAATTTGTGGTCTGTAGATTTGCTGAAGTTTGTGTTTGACAGATTTGTTGATGAGCTGATTTTGCATGAAAAAGTACAATTGCTGTCTTTCATGTATCTTACGGGGCATTTGCAGATTCCTGATGAGGAAGATATCAATTTGTATATGGGAGATGTGGTATTACAAGCTGTGATGTACGTACATTCGGTGGAGATTCTGTTAGTTGAAGGGTTGAAAACTTATCATCAGAGCAGACATCTTGGTATAGAGGATATGCTTGGCATCCTCCTTTGGAGGGTGATGCTTTGGAACCTCATCATCTCAGTGGTGTATTCCACAAATCTGATATCCAGCCTTTGCAAACTCAATTGTTGAGTCATATTGCTAATCATCCATTATTCACTAATTCTTTTTTCCAGGATTTTGCCTATCGTTGTTCTTTTTATCCATTAGAACCCACTCATCTTCTGTCTTATTCTCTTATGTCCTATCGTTTTCCGTTGTATATCTCCCTCCTTACTTCCAACCCTGACACTATTCCTCTGTTGTCATTTACTCCTTCTGGTTTCCCTCACATTCCTGTTTTTACTTTTTGTCCTTTCATTGCCGATCTGGCATCATCGTGTACCCCTTCTGAACCTCCTCCTGTAGTTCCTCCCGTTCCTTCTATTTTCTTAGTAGATTCCCTTCATAAGTTTTTGCTGAATTTTTCGTCTCTTTCATCTTCTTTATCTCTTCATTTTCCTTCTTTTTATGATTTATCTTATCATCCTTTACAATGCTCTCCTCTTATTCCATTACCCTATCCTTCCGATTACATTTACCTTCCTCCTCAATCAGTGCTGGATACACCTAGGTATGACAATGATGTTCTTCGTCGAAGGCAATGGACGCTGCATGATTCTTTGACAAGACCGGTGTTTAATTGGCCTCTCATTAATGGGTCCTGGGAGACATCTGCTTCATGTTCTATGTCTAAGAGTGTTTTTGATGATATTGATTATGTTTTGAAAACTCATGATGATTTTCAGTAGAAATATGAGTCTATGTGATGGTTTTGTTGAGGTTCCGATTGGTTCTGATACCTTCTGTTTAGCTTCTGTTTTGTTCTAATTTTCTTCTGTATGAAGCATGGATTGATGATTGATGAAGGTTGAGGTATTTTGAAAGCTTATTGAATAGTTTTTGATAGTTTGGAATGGTTTTAGTATGAGTTATGAGGTTCTGATGTTTTCTGTTGACCCTCTATAGACCTTTTGTAGAGCCTCTGTCTCTATTCTGTTTCCGTTCTGTTTTGTTTTGTAGATCTTTTGTAAGTGTTTTTGGAATGAGGGTGTAACTTTGGAAAAAATTTCTAACTTTTGGAAAGGATGAATCTAAGTTTAAAAGAGCAAAAAAAAATGGAAGAAGTAGCTGTTGAAGACTCAAGTGCAGATTGAAGTGACAGAGACATAAGTGAGATATGAAGAGTTACTATAGATGCTCTAATGCCTCTTTGACACAGACATGCCTCTTGGGAGGTGCATCCACAACCTAAGAAGGAATATTGAGAGTGATTATTGAGTATTATAGTGAGGAGATGATGTACTATTGATTGAGAGAGAAAGAGAGAGTCAGAGATAGCCAATTCTATCAAAACAATGTATCTATCTATGAGAGATGGAGAGAGAGAACTATGAAGACAATGAAGATGAATTATATGTGATATTATTTCCATTAAAAAGTGGTGTATTCTTTTTTGTTTTTGATCAATTCTATGAAGATGTTGAAGATTATGGTTGATTCTATTAAATCCGTGGGAAACATCTACTATGGTGCTGTGTGAAGATTTTTTATTTTCCTTGTTTTGGTTCTCAAAAGAATGAAATAAAAGCTTGTTGATGTTACAAGATAGATTTTCTTACAATAGAAACCCCTTTTCCTTGGTGTTTCTTTGTTGATATTCAAGTTCATTAGTCTTCTGTCAATTTTTTACCTTACTGAATAAGGTTAAGTCACACTGACTTAACCATGGTTAGATCTAGGTCATTTTGATCCTTAGCGTGTATTGTACACAGTTGACTTTTGAGACTGTTTTGATGGAATGGAATGAACTGAAGGGAGCATGTCTACTACCCTTTTAGCTTGCGCTTTTGTCCATATCTCTTTCTCTCAACTCTAATATGGTATTATAGCTTTGAAATACAGTCCTGCTGATCCAGAAAGACAAAGAAAAGCTCAAGATCTTGGCTGCAAAGACACTAAGAACACCATAGAAGAAGCCAAAAAAGGTACGCTGTCCCAGCCTCCATCACCACGTCATAAGGCAAGTGAAGAGATATGAGAAGGGCATGGAGACCAATATATAAAGGGATACTCCCCTTGCCAAGCTTCTTAGAAAGAACTCTAAGGTCTTCCATTAATGCATGTTTGTCTCCTCTATACGCTTGGGAGAAGACGAAATATGCTACTACAGCTAAGATGATAAGGAGCACTAAAGCTGAGCTACCCCAACGATAAGGTGCACTTGCAAAGTGAAGTTGCAAGTTGAGTGTGTGGAATGTAGAGTACTTGGCAAGCAGCGGATTGAATCCCAAGAGCACCCGCGCTTCAACCAAATCACCATCACGGGCAGCAGAGACGAGGCGCTCTCCAGACGTAGAACAACCCAAGGAGTTGCCCATGAGAAGGAAATAATGGTGGAGATGTAGGTATGAGCGTTGAACACATAAAACACACGCAAGGTGTGGCTATGCAAAATTGTATGAGACCGTTTGGAGTAGGCCTAGAAAGCTATGGCCATGGATGCTTACCACAGAAAAGGTGCTAATCAGGGCTAGAACTACACAGGAGAAGAAGCTATGGCTATGGCGCATTAGGACCTGCTGGGGTTGCTATACAATCCAATGGAAACTAGCCGCCAACCCGAGTAGGTGTAGTTAAATAAGGCTATTCCACCAGCAACTCCCTTGGTTCGAGGGCATCTGTAGAGAGGCCCTGCGCTGCATCACATGAGGTAGATGCAAATGCCATGGAGCTTGGAAGCAATGTGGCACCTGATGAGCTACCTAAGTGACGTGGAGATGCAGTAGTAGAACAATCCCCAGTTGTGAGCTTAATTGGATTGATTGTAAGAGGGGACAAGGCACATTTGATCTCAGTAAATATGGCTCATATGTATGCAGTTTAACATGGTTCAGAAGGTCTAAAGCAGATTGCTGAGCGAGTGCTTGGGCAGTACAAATATGGCTGGTGGCTTTCTTTCACCTGATGTGTTGCTCATGTGTCTACATAGCCATAAGTAGTGTAGGTTTCCCACTGGCATCAACACACACTAATTATTCTGCCAGGCATTGATCTCTTGTAATCTTGAGACGTTTCCAGAAAAGTAGCATGAGGTCCATCATACCCCATAGTCCACACCAAACTCTCCTGGTGGACATAACACTGTCAATGCCAGCAGATCAGTAGAGACAACTATTCTTGCACCTTTAGCATGGGCTGCTTTTACAGTTTCTGATAGATCTAAAATCTCCCCATCGGTTGCAGGGTATTGTACCAAAATCCCACAAACATCTTTACCACTATAATCAAAATCTTTAAGACATCTGACTTTTATGGTTATATCAAAACCAGTAGCTCGAGTTTTGCATATATCAATCGTTTGAGGGTGGCAGTAATCAGCAATTAAGAAAGTCTTCTTCTTGCCTCTCACAACACTACTACACATAGCCATGGCTTCAGTAGCAACAGTGCCCTCATCAAGCAGGGTTGCATTTGACATTGGCATACCAGTAAGATCTACAATCATGGTTTGGAAAGTGAGCAATTTGGAGTAAAGCACTCATGAACATGTCGATAATTCTGTGACAGAATATCGTTGTATCCCAGTGAGCAGTTAAAGGAGTTTTGAGAGTCTATTTCGTGCATGTATTGGATCTTATGCAGCCATCATATCAGATTGGAATGCAAAGTTGTTGATGCATTGTAATTGCAGTTGAATGGAAACAGAAGCACATGTATTGTCTGAAAATGCAATAGTGGTTATTGTTGCATTTTTATAGTAAAAAGTGGTTGCACTACAGGCCACTGAAGTATATTGCATGCTGGCATTTTGAAAAATTGACTGGTTTTGTAAAGGTGGAATGTTGTGAGTATTAATACTCAGTTTTTTGAAATGATTTACTACAGCTTTTGTAGTGGGGCTGACTGTTAATAGTTTGTGCTGAAGACCTTGAAAATGGCAAACACAGGAGAGAAGGATACTATCACTTAGATAGTTGGTGAAAAGCTGGACTACAACAATTTCGTTCTATGGAAATTCAGAATGTCTAAATTTTTAATTGGAAGAGGCTATTGGAACCTAGTTACAGGTCTTGAAGATGAGCCCAAGCTACTGGAGGATAGATCTCCAACATAGGATCAATGAAAGACACACAAGACATGGTTGGAAAAGGCCAGCAAGGTCTTGCATTAGTTGGTGTTATGTGTGTAAAAAAAAAAAGGCTATGCAAATTACAAATTGTACTTCCCCAAAAGCTGCTTGGAACTTATTGATGAAGAATTATGGGCATGTCACTCATGAGAGAAAGACACAACTGAAACAAAAATTCAGCCACATATCCAGGAACGGAAGGTCTATTGAAGACTATGTTAGTGAGATAAGATCCCTTGCATAACAACTAGGCTCAATTGGAGCTGAAGTTGACAATGATGATATGGTGGCTACTACCCTCCATGGACTTGTATATGAGTATAAGCAGTGTGATACTTCCATTTCAGTGCGCCAGGAGCAGCCTGACTTTGATGAACTTGTGGCACTTCTATTGCATGAAGAAGTGAAAATGGGTCTAAAAATAGCAGGAACAGTGTCTTCTACTCCAATCAAAGGGGTAGAGGTGGAAGAGGAAGATCAAACTTTAGAGGAAGAGGTGCTGGAAATGCATATGCAACCCGTTACTGGATGGAGAAATAGACAGCCTCAATCAAATACCTCAAATACTCGTGGAAGAGGGGGTTATTCACCTAGAGGAAGATGCACTTGGCAGCAGCCTCAAATGAGTCATTATGGATAGCAATCAAATGCAAATAATGATTGCCATTATTGTGGCAAATACGGGCATGTAGCTAAGGATTGCTACAAGAAGCAGAATGATCAGAGAGCAAGAGGGAAGCAACATTGTAATTATGCTTCTTCTAGTGGTATGTAGGAGGATGATAGGTTGTTTGCAATGCAACATGTGAAGAAAAGGTTGCCTGTACAAGGCAAAGCAAATGATGCATGGTATATAGACTCAAGGGCATCTAACCACATGACTCCTCATGGAGAGTGGTTTGACACATTGGTACAAGGTGCTCATGGATATGTTTGCACAGGGAATGATACACATCATGAAATTATGCATACACGTAATGTTCCCTTGATTATGCATGGTGACAAGAAAAAGAGTCTCTGTGATGTGTTACATGTACCCTCCATAACCAAAAACTTTCTTTTTGTGGGACAAATGGCTAAACAAAATCTACAAGTTAGATTCAACAGAGATGGATGCTATATTGAAGAGTATGGTCAAGGATGCAAACTCATTGCTAAAGGCAAAAGAAATGGCAAGATGTTTACATTGGATACAAAAATTCCAGCATTGAATGCTACTATGTATTCACATGAAAATGTTGCAATAAGGGACATTGAGATATGGCATAAAAGAATCGGTCATATAAATGTTCAAAAGCTGAAGAATATGTAGCATAAGAAAGTTGTACTTGGACTCCCTAAGTTCAAGCATGCGGAATTGGGACCTATATGTAAGTCATGTCAATTTGGGAAGCAATCAAGGCTTCCATTTATAAGGCATGTAAGCACTACTACTAGACCATTACAACTTGTACATTCTGATGTATGGGGACCCTCACAGAATGCATCTCTTGGGGGATGATATTACTATGTGTCATTTATAGATGACTATAGTAGGTACACATGGCTGTATATGCTAAAGCACAAGAGTGATGTCATGGATGCTTTTCAGGACTTCAAGAGACATGTGGAGAAAGAATTGGCTTGCTACATATCATGCTTGAGATCTGATAGTGGTGGAGAATATGTCTCTAAAGACTTTGATCACTTCTTGGTAAAGGCAGAGGATGTAATGACTGCAGTGTATGTCACGAATCGTACACCAACAACAAGTATACATGAGGTGACTCCTCTCATGAGCCATATTAAGGTGTTTGGATGCTTGGCATATGTACATGTTCCAAATGAAAAGAGGAAGAAGCTTGATCCAAAGGTAGAAAAGACCATCTTTATTGGGTATGCACAAGATAGAAAAGTGTACAAATGCTACAACCCTTCTACTACTACAACCCTTCTACTCATGAGACATTAGTCTTAAGAGAGGTGGTATTTGATGAGCAAAAATCATGGCATAAGAAGAAGATCACCTTGCAGAATGATGATGATGTGTGTCAGGAGACTCATGTACATGCAGGTACAAATGAAAGTGCATAAATTTTTGGGCCTTCTAAAGATGCTATTTCATTAGTTAGTCCTTGGACATGTAGATTGAGGACTTCAGCATCTTTGTCCACTGGCACAGGTATGTTAGTAAGGGGGGAAAATGTGGATAAAGGAAAAGGCAAACTTGATGATGTTATAGGGCCACTCACTTGTGGTTATGATTCACCTAGCACTGATAGCTTGGATAGTGAGTTTGGTATTCCATCAGTTGTGACTCCTTGTGTGAGACATAGATATATACCACCTCATGAGAGAGGAGAGTCTCATACTGCACCTCAGTTGAGGAGATCAGAAAGAGTCAGGAAGCTTGTGGAGAGGCTTACATACAGTGGTTATAAACACTACAAGGGACTGGGGCAATAGCGACGCCGATTAGCGACGGCGTTTATCGGCATCGCTATTGGCGTCGCTATTGGCGTCGCTATATACATCGCTATTTGCGTCGCGACGCATATAGCGACGCCAATAGCGACGCCGCAGGGAAAAAAAGCGCGGTCGAAACCAGAGCGCCGTTTTCATTTTGTTTTCTTCGCCTTTTGAGAGCGAGAGCGAGGGAGAGAGCGAGGGAGAGAGCCAAGGCTTTGTGAGAGAAGAGGAGGAAGAGACTTGCTGCCGCCGCCGCCGCCGCCGCCACCGTCGTTGTTCGCGAAGGAGAGGAGGAGCCCTCGTTGCAAAGAGAAGCCGCCCACGCTCGCCATATCTCATTGGTGAGTCTCCCTCTCTCTTTCTTTTACTTGTTGAAGGTTTAAATCGTTCTCTTTTGTTTATTTAGGAGAGGAAAAGAAAGAGAAGGAGAGGGAGAGGGAGAGAGAGGGAGAGAGAGAGGGAGAGGGAGAGAAAGAGAGTGAGAGTGCATTCTCTCTCTCTCTCTCCCTTTTGCTTGTTTAATGTTTAAATTACTTTCTTCTTTGCTTGTTTAGGAGAGGAAACGAGAGAGTAAGAGAGAAAGAGAGGGAGAGGGAGAGGGAAAGGGAAAGAAAGAGAAAGAAAGAGAAAGAGAAATAGAGGGAGAGGGAGAGGGAGGGGGAGGAAATAGGAGAGGGAGAGAAAGAGAAAGAGAGGGAGAAGGAGGGAGAGTGCATTCTCTCTCTCCCTCCCTCTCCCTTTTGCTTGTTTAATGTTTGAATCACTTTATTTTTTGCTTGTTTAGGAGAGGAAATGAGAGAGAAAGAGAGTGAGAGGGAGAGGAAGGGGAAGGAAATGAGAGAGGGATAGAAAGAGAAAGAGAGGGAGAGTGCATTGTATCTCTCCCTCTCCCTTTTGCTTGGAGGATGTTTAAATCACTTTATTTTTTGCTTGTTTAGGAAATGAGAGAGAAAGAGAGATAGAGAGGGAGAGGGAGAAAAAGAGAAAGAGAGGGAGATGGAGAGGGAGAGGGAGGGGGAGGGGGAGGGGGAGGGGAAGGAAATGAGAGAGGGAGAGAAAGAGGGAGGGGGAGGGAGAGGGAGCGAGGGAGCGAGGGAGAGGGAGAGGGAGAAAGAGGGAGAAAGAGGGAGGGAGAGGGAGAGGGAGGAGGAGGGAGGAAATGAGAGAGGGAGAGAAAGAGAACGAGAGGGTGAGGGAGAGGGTGAGAGAAAGAGAGGAAGAGAGGGAGAGGGAGAGGGAGAGGGAAGGGAATGAAATTTAAGATAATATACGTATCGATAATGGTATGCAATGTGCTTTGCATACGGCCACGTACTTCATCAAAATTAACCCAAAATTATTGTTATAGAAGTGGAGATCCCTTAAATTGAGTATAGGATAATTTCTCTCAGGTCTTATGACTATGAGTAGAATTGATTGAAATAAATTTTATTACTATAGTTGTAAAATTTCATAGATGGCGCGCATTAATTTTAAAATGGATTACTTATACTCAAAGCCGAGATATAACAAAAAATTATCTACCGGGACAAACAAATCGTTGAGCATGATACAAGGCCGAGATATAACATCGGAAAATCTCTCGACTACTATATACAATGCAAGGTTTATGGTCAACTTGCAAGTTGACGTACATCTCCATAAAGCTATCCATTTAAGCCTCGTTTGCTGTAATGTAGATAAGATGGCAAACGAAGAAGGTCCTATTGTTCAAGACCGCGAGTCGTATCTTAATCAGCGTGTCCCATGTCCTTGCTCTCAATGCAAGTTGGCAATTAGACGAAAACGCCGATTGTCTATAGAACACGTACGACGATTTGGCGAGTTTCAACCTGAGATTATTGATCAGGCGATTGCAGATTTTCAGCAAACGGTATTTTCAAGTTAGCATTTTTCATGCATTGTACTCTCAAGCTAATTGAAAACCATACACAATAAGATTGGGTCTTGTTGGCAAATTTTGTGTCCAGGGGGGTGATGTCTCGACCCAAGGGGGAGTGCACCCTTTGCGGCCAATTAGAAGAGTTCGTGGATGTGCGATGGATGGATGGCAGGAGCCAATAGACCACTCGCAAGGCCCATCTATATCGTCAATGCCAGAGGAGACAGACAACCTTCCCGACTTGCCTACAATCTTGGAGCCTGAGATGGAGGCAATGATCGATGCATTGATTCCCATGGATGTTGAGACATCTGACCCGCTTAGAGAGGAAGCATCCATACCATTATATGATGGGTGCCGAGTATCTCGGTTGAAGACATTGCTTGCACTCTTAAGTGTGCAAGCAAAATACGGTTGGAGCGATACGAGTGTGACTGAGTTATTCAGGTACCTTGCATACAGACTTCATTGTTTTTTTTAAAACAGTATTATTGTAAATATGGATGGATTTTTCAAGGTGTTTTATGATTTTTTCAGGTTATTGAAATATCATATATTGCCACCTGCAAACACCATGCCTGAGTCTCGTGATGATGCACGACATGTTTTACGGAAGCTTGGCATGGACTACAATAACATCCATGCATGTATCAATGACTGCATATTGTTTCGAGATGAATACGAGACTATGGAGACATGTCCAAAGTGTGGTGCTCACAGGTATCGACAGGACTTGCAAGGGCAGACCATCCCTCAAAAAGTCCTCAGACACTTTCCGCTCATCCCCCGCATAAACCACATGTTTCGCACGTCTACCATGGCAAGCTTGACAACGTGGCATGTGCAGAATAGGTCTACGGATGGAGTGCAATGAATATCAGCAGATTCGCGCGCATGGAGCCACATTGACTCTACCTTCCCAGGCTTTGCGCGAGAGCCAAGGAATCTTCGGCTCGGTCTCGCCATGGATGGTGTGAACCCATTCGGTCTGCGCTTGACTTCTTACAGTGTGTGGCCTATAGTGCTTGTCAACTACAACATTTCTCCATGGCTTTCTACGAAGAAAGGACATCTCATCCTTAGCTTGCTCGTCCCGGGCCGCTACAAAGTAAAAAATATGGACGTGTATCTTCGTCCATTAGTCGATGAGCTTAAGATTTTGTGGAAGGAGAGGGTCACGGTGCAAGATATGACCAGGCGCGATGGTCGGCGGTCAGCCAACATTCGAGCCATTCTCATGTGGACGATGCATGACTTTCTGGGATTGGGAGAGTGCTCAGGTGAGCAGACCTTTGTTCACGCCGGTAATATCTATATTTTATTTCATTCAATCAAGTATTCACTAGGTCGTGGATCGCCTTGCAGGTCTCGTTACCTCAGGTTATCATGCATGTCCATTGTGTGGGCCACAGTTAGACTCCCGAAGGTCACGAACCATGAAGAAGATGGTATATCAAGGACACGCCACTTTCTTGCCGGAGGATCATGAACTCAGGGAAGGTTTTCTTGGACGACCTCCAGCACGTATGAACGCTGCAAGCTGGTACGAGCTGAAAATGGTAAACTCGGAATCACATCCAAATGGAATGCGACGGTTCTCAGTTTTCTACGAGTTGCCATATTGGACCCACTTACAGGTCAACCACTTGTTGGATCCCATGCATATTTTCAAAAATGTGGGCAGCTTGCTATGGGACCACATCACAGGAAAGAGAGACACTATAGGGTCACGAATGGATTTAAAGGAGGTAGGTAAGATGGAGGCGCTTTGGCCGCAGTCGAGTGCTGAAGGGGGAGTGCAGCTTCCTCGCGCTCCCTGGGTTTTGTCTACCAAAGAAGAGCGCATTGTGAAGCAAGTAATCAAGTCTATCCGCACTCCGACGGGTATGATGCGTTCTCTCAGGTCCGCATTTTCTAAAGATGACCAAATGTGTGGGCTAAAATCCCATGATTGGCATAAGATATGTCAAGTTTGTGAACAGAATGGATTTTAATTAGCGTGGACATTTTGAAATTTGAAAAGTGACCATTATTCTTAATGCTTTCTCATTTGTGGCAGTTTGTCCTACCGATCGCGATCGCGGGATGCCTAACTCCAGAAATTCGCGGGGCCATTTACAAGCTGTCGACTTTGGTGCAATGGATCTCACAGAAAGAGATTAAGACGTCCTCTATTGAATCCGCAAGGCGGGGAGCAGTTGAGACGGTCTGTCTCTTTGAGAAATACCTGCCCACTAGCATGCTCACGATACAAGTTCACCTTCTTGTGCATCTTGTAGACGAAGTGGAGATTGCCGGACCTGTCCATACGCGATGGATGTTCTTCCTGGAGCGCTTCATGAAAACCCTGAAAGGCTTTGTGCGACAACGAGCTCGTTCGGAAGGTAGCATGGCGGAGGGTTGGTTGGTGTCAGAGGCATTAGTGCATATCTCACAATGGCTACCAACGGTGGAACCAGACAATGAAATGCTATGGACGCTCAAGGACGATGACAGGCTGACTGGAGATGTGGTGGTTGGAAATGGGGTAGAAAAAAGAATGGATGCCTCAATGGAAGAGAAGGTGAATCGCTTTTGTATGTTGCACCATGCCTCCATGGAGACGTGGCTCGCCAAGTACCAGATTACAAGGCAAGATCGAGAGGAAGCGCGAGCTGAATTCCGACGCAGTACGCGTCACCGACCGATTCGATATCCCGAAGGCATGGAGGAGATGCCGCGGTTTATGTCAACACGATGGTTGCATGGAGCCTTGATCGCAGCATCCAGCGAAGGGGCAGAGGTCTCAATGGAGGAGTGGGAGTTCTCGAGGGGATGTAGTCCAAAGGTAATGAGGGGTTTAGAATGTGTCGTATCTGAATTTGTTTGCTACATCTAATTTGAGTGTTTCAATGTGCAGTACAAAATATATAGTGCAGCGTGGTCGCGTGGACGGCATTTTCGGGTGGAGCGTATTGACAAAATGCGCTCCACAATGGACTGTGGTGTCATGGCAAGGTTTGAGCAAGAGAGCCGGCGACGAGCAACGGATCCGAACACGGTTGTGGATGAGATGGAGTATTTTGGGAATTTGCAAAGTATTATTACGGTGGATTACCGTAGCTTCTCCATGATAATATTCGATGTGCAGTGGTTCAAAGTGGTACTTGGAGGAGCTGGCGCAACGGTTCGACGAGGTCCATCTGGATTTCTCGAAATAGATTCCGAAAAAAAATGGATGGATTTGCGCGACACCTTTGTGTTGCCGGCACATTGTGAACAGGTAATCTTCTAGTCATTTGCTTGCTAATTGTAATACGACATGCTTTATGTCACAATGGTTTGAAGACGGTTTGTAAGTGTTTGTGAACAGGTAATCTTCTATCCAAATCCCCGACAACCTCGATGGTGGTATGTTATACCTTCAACTCCTCGAGGTGCGAGAGTATACGATCAAAGCGATGTTCCAGGCATAGATGAAGAATATATGCAAATAGAGGGATCGAAATTACAAGGGGTGGAGGCCACCGCAAGCTTGGAGCCCGCATCGGCTAACAATGATGGAAATACAAAAGTCGTAGAATTTTTTGAGAACGAGGCAGACTCGTTCTTTTGTGGTGACATGTCTATCGACCTTCCAGTGTATGCAGAGTTATGTCAGGAGATTAACATGGGACCATAGAATACTTCATTCTTGGAGAATTGTATTACTCAATTCATTGTTTAGATCTTCCATAAAGGTAGATAAGATATGCATTTTAAGATGGATTTTTCAAAAATGATTTATATTAATGCGCTTTGTATAGTTTCAATTGATTATTCTAACATTATTTTTTATCTCTGCAGGTATCGATATTTTCAGGATGAGTCGAGGGATGAGCGATGAGGAGTTTCAGGAGATGATGGCACGTATGTCTCCAGATCAGCTCGCGAGATTCAGAGAGATAGCAGATCAGGAGCTGTCTCGTTCTTCGTCAGGGCGCTCTGCTAGATCAGCTTCAGTGCGATCAGATGCTTCAGCTTCGAGCAGACGATCTCGACGCTCGCGACTTGGGCCAGAGGGAGGGACTGCGACTGCAGGAGGATCAGGGGGGTGCTGCTGTGGAGACACGGACGCGGTGTCTCCGTCTCGTCGTTCAGCTAGAGCTCGGTCACCTCCAGGATTTGTCACACCTGTGGGGACGTCCACTCCAGTTACTCCGGCTTTTGCGCAGCCGTCGGCAGATGTCACGCCTTTTGGTGGCACTCCTTTTGGTGGCACCCCCTCTGGTGGCACCCCTTTCAGTGGCACTCCGGGAGAGGGTACCCCCGTCGGTACACCGGATGTTCAGGGGTCTCTTGGATATGCCCAGGAGCGTGGACGGAGATGGGAGAGGGCCCATACGAGGCACACTCCTAGGGATTATGGATACCTAGTGGATGGCAGGTCAGGAGCTATCATCATGAATGATCAGGGGAGGAGGGTGATGGCTCGCATGAGGGAGTTGTGCCAACAAGTTTTTCGGCACAACGTCCTGGATCATTGGAGGAACATACCGGAGGGGAGCAAGGAGTACATAGTAGCATCCTTGCACGAGGAGTTCCCGGTGCCAGCCGCAGTGGATAGATTCTCTACGGGCTGGATGATGGATTGCATGCGTGCATACATGTCACATAGATGATCCGACGCACGCAAGGCAATCAAGAGTGGGGCTCCAAAGCCCGAGTGGTTAGATGCAGAGAACTGGCGTCGACTGAGGGAGGAGGCTACAAATTCGCCAGGACGTTGGAGTCAGCAGCGGGAGGCGGCGAGGGCACGAATCGAGGCCGGATCGGTACATCATCTTGGGAGTGGCGGCCACAGGACATATTTGGAGGACTTTGTAAGTTTCTCTTTTGTTTTGCTTATTTGTTTTTTTGAGATATTATTTGTACTGACAATCATGTTTCTAACAGTTAGCATTTTGTTTTCTTTGCAGCACTCCATTACAAATCATGATCCGCAAGGCCTTGAGACTCAATATGCAGAGAGGCACGGTCTCAGATCATTGATCGACCGATTGTACAGACGCGGCGGCCCAGTAAGTCTCTCATCTTTCATGTCCGTAGTTACCATGAGATATTTAAATGCATTATTGTATGGTGGATTGATATGTTGTTTCTTTTTCTGCAGAATCCGTTTGATGCTCCTTTACAGCGGGAAAAGCTTTCGGGGGACGACGATTTGTAGCTCGCCCTCGGATCCTTAGCGCTCACATACCTTTAGTTTTTAGTCGTCCGATCTATGTAGACATTTTCTATGTATTAGTGATATTGTTTTATGATTGTACCAATCGCATTTTATGCGATATCATGTATTTGTTTTATCTATCAGTTTTATGATTTCAGTATAGATTCTCTTTGTTTGCAAACGCTTTGTATGCAGCAGTGCAGAAACTATTTTGTATGGCTCTCATACAGCACACAGTGCTATATGTGGCAGGGCAGCTTGCTGCCCTGCCACAAAATTTTTTTTTTCTCTGTTACCGTCGCTATTTGCGTCGCAAATTTACTGCAGGCGTCGCTATTTGCGTCGCTATCAGCGTCGCAAACTCCTGTAACCGTCGCTATATGCGTCGCTATTTGCGTCGCTATATACGTCGCATTTAGCGTCGCTATATACATCGCAAATGCGACGTATATAGCGACGCAAATAGCGACATATATAGCGACGATTCCATGGCATCGTCAATAACGACGCTTTTTGCGACAACGGGGGCAAATTTTGTTGTTTGTATTTTCGTCGCTTTAAACGTCGCTATAAGGTCTATATCTTGTAGTGAAAGTGAGGCACTATGCATATATGGAAAAAGTCACTAGCTTCAAGCAACCCACGAAGTTTCTTGAAGCTATCTTGAATGATCATTGGTGCAAGGCAATGGATGAGGAATATTCAGCATTGGCTGAAAATGACACTTGGGATTTGGTTGATTTGCATGAAGGAAAAATGTCTATTGGTTGCAAATGGGTATACAAAGTGAAGTGCAAATCAGATGGCACATTGGAAAGATACAAGGCAAGACTTGTGGCAAAAGGGTATGCACAACAATATGGTCTTGATTATGAGGAGACATTCAATCCTGTTGCTAAAATGGCAACCGTTTGAACAGTGATTGCTTTTGGTAGCATCTAGAGGCATCTAGAGGATGGAGTATGTATCAGATGGATGTGAAGAATGATTTTCTCAATGGTGAGTTAGTTGAGGATGCATACATGGATCAGCTCAAGGGCTATGTACATCTAGATTTTCCTACATATGTGTGTAGATTGAAGAAAGCATTATATGGGCTGAAGCAAGCACCTAGAGCTTCGAATGCTAAGATAAGTACATGCTTACAGAAACTTGGTTTTACCATGGGCAAGGCTGATCATAGCCTATTCACAAAGAAGACAATGGCTGGTTATGTGATATTAGTCATCTATGTGGATGACTTGATCATTACAGGTGATGATGTCACAGGAATTGGAGAGATCAAGGAAATGTTACATGCTGAATTTCAGGTGAAAGATTTGGGTGAATTGAAATATTTCCTTGGGATTGAGGTTGTCTCTACACCTCATGGTACTTGGTTGTTGCAGAAGCAGTATGTCCAAGACATGTTGACCAAGTATGGTATGTTGGATTGCAAAGCATTGAGCACTCCATTGGAACAAAATGTTAAGCTACTTACAGATGTTGGACATGAGATTGAGAATGTCACTATGTATAGACAAATGGTGGGTAGCTTGATTTACCTTACCATCACTAGACTGGATCTTCGCTATTCAGTTGGATTGATTAGTCAATTCATGCAAAAGCCTGTGAAGCTGCACTTGGATGCAGTGAGGAGAATCTTGAGGTATGTGAAGGCTAAATCAGATTATGGTTTATTCTATGAGCATGGTAAGCCTTTGGAGCTTATAGGATATATAGATGCTGATTGGGCAAGAAGTACCTATGATAGGAGATCTACTAGTGGGCATGCATTTTCCCTTGGTAGTAGTATGGTCAGATTGGGCAGAAAGTACCTATGACAGGAGATCTACTAGTGGGTATGCATTTTTCCTTGGTAGTAGTATGGTCAGCTGGAGCAGTAAGAAGCAACCTACAGTTGCACTCTCTAGTACTGAGGCAAAGTATAGAAATGCTTCATTAGCTGCACGTGAGGTAGCATGGCTCATGAAGCTTCTTGATGATTTGGGCATGCAAGAAGTTAGGCCTGTCACACTCTATTGTGACAACATGAGTAGTGTGTTCCTAGCCAATAATCATGTCTATCATGCTAGGACTAAGCATATTGAGGTACACTATCAATTTATTAGAGAAAAAGTGATTACAGGTGATATTGATTTGGTCCATGTGAGGACAAAAGACCAAGTTGCAGATATCTTTACCAAGTCATTGGGTAAAGATAAGTTTGTGCACTTTAGAGAGCTACTTGGAGTGAAGTACCCCACTTGAGCTTGAGGGGGAGTGTTGAGATTCAAGCTCATTAGTCTTCTGTTAGTTGTTTACCTTAGTGAATAAGGTTAAGTCACACTGAATTGACCATGGTTAGATCTAGGTCATTTTGATCCTTAATGTGTATTATACACAGTTGACTTTTGAGACTGGGTTGATAGAATGGAATGAAGTGAAGGGAGCATGTCTGCTACCCTTTTAGCCTGTGCCTTTTGTCCATATCTCTTTCTCTCAACTCTAATATCCTCTTGGGGATCCAAGCTTTCGATATAATGACCAAGTCCTTGACTTTTCAATGGCCTTGGGCCCTTGGCTCTTCCAAGGAAGTTGTTTGCATCTTCAATTTCTATTTGCACAATAAACTACAATAGTGTAAGATGTTATTAGATAAATATCCAATTATATTTGTCTAAAATGCATAACATACTCTAATATAAACCACAATAGATATCTTAGAATTATCTTTCATACCTTAGGGTTTTCATATTCTTCAAGAAGACTATCATCATAAAGATTTATTAAGCTTTTTGGTTTCTCCTCTAATGGAGACTTCAATTCTCTTCATACCTCATGTTATCAATACCAAGTCTTTGTTAAATTTAAAAGAACTCTTTCTTTGTAGCTTTCCTCCCCTTTTCATATTCCATGATTTGATCAATACATGATTGCAAGGCTATAGAGCTGCCTTGAAAATTCTCTCCCTCAACATCAAGACTTGCTAGCAATTCATATTCATAGCCTATAAACATCTTATTATTTTGACCCCATGCTGCAAGGATTACCAAGTAGTAATCTTATCTAAGATCAACAAGATGTTGAAAAATATTTAGCAATACATATCTCTTTTTGTTGATGAGATAATTGGAAAATATTTGGACACATTCAAGAGGACCTGTTTCAATCTTTGCACTCAACTCTATCTCCTTTTCTTCCACTTTTGTAATGTTCTCACTTTTAAACAAAGAAACATCAAATCCTTGCACTAACTGGTTCTCATTATCCTCTTGAAACATTTTCCCCTTCTCTTCAACCTCTTTATCTTTTCTTGCAATATCCTCTATCTTATTCTCTTGTATTGTATTTGAAGAACAACTATCTATATATTGAAGATATACAAGAAATCCAATATGATCCTTCTATACAAGAAGACATTGATGTTGATTTCGATGAAAAGGGCAAATTGCTTCCCACTTCTTGAATTCCTCATCAATAAGGTTAAACCTTGTTTGCAAAGTTGTTCTAGTAACATTGATAGCTTCCATTACATCACTATAATGGATAAATCTCTCAATCTCTAGGCCTTCCACATGTCTATCATAAAACTTCCTAATATCCTTCAATTTGTCTTCAAGATCCTTCAAGAGCTCTTGCAAATCAAAGGGAACATTGAGATATCTTTGATGTAAACAAATCTAGATGAATTTCCGGTTGCATGGAGAAAATCAAAGAGCTTTTCATCACATGTATCCTTTAGATGCTTTTCCTCCATTCCCTCTAAAGAAAACTTCCTTTTAGTCATCTTGATTACTCACAAAACCAAATCCTGAAAATGTAAAAGTAAATTTAGGGACACAATATACCAATCCACATTTTCTCACATCTAAAAGATTAAAGTAAGATTGCTAATTTTTTTTGTCAAACCCTTGATAGAATTTCTGACTACTTGATATTCTATTAAGAACTCACTCTTGGCTTTAAAGTTTAGACTCTTTATATATGACATGCTCACTAACAAATTTTGAGCAAGGGTTCAATGTTATCTTTCTCCTCTTAAACCAACAAGCACAGAAAAATGTGCAACAATGAGACTTTACTTCATTCATCTTGCATGTCTAAATCCCTAAGACAACACACATGTTAAATTGGTCAAAATAAAATAGCAGTGCCTTGTAAAAAGTGGTTTTTTCCTTTGAGCAGCATAAGAAGCATGCAATTTTGTGTCTCATTGATCAAATTTTGTTTTACATTTAGGTTTCATGAAACATATCAACAATGATCCAAACTGCTTCGTAGTTGATAAAATCACATTTCATACGTTAGTCAATCCAAAACACTTGAGAAAATCGCATTTCATACATTCAAAAAATTTGTCTAAGATAATGCATCTAGAACATTAAAACTACATCATTTAACATATGTACAATATTAAATCAAGATTGATAGAAAAATTTAGTCAAACCCTTTATAGAATTTGTAACTTCTTGATGTGTACTCTTTCTTCTCTTAAACCAACAAACATAGAATATTGTCCAACAATGATACCTTATTTCATTCAGCTTGCATGTCCAAATCCCTAAGATACCACACATGTTAAATTGATCAAAATACAATAGCAGTGCCTTACAAAAAGCGTGCTGCCTATTTGAGCAATAGAGGAGGTGCACGATTTTGCGTTTCATCAATCGATTTTTATTTTACATTTAGGACTCATGAAACACGATAACAATATTCCAAAACTCTTTACAAATGGTAAAATCACGGTTCATACGTTAGTGAATCATTTCGTAGGAAAAATAACAAATTTGATCATATTTAATGCCTCAAAATTCAGGAATGCAGAGAAAAAGTGATAAGAAAAAGTCTGATACTTGAGAATTGTATTTCCTGTCGCTAAGAATAAATAGGTTTTTATAGAAATATGCTTGGTTTGGCCTTGTGATGCATACGAGATAAATGGTTTTGGAAGACAAAACAAAATATGTGGAAGAAAAATTAACAAAAACCAACCTTAAGTTGCTGTATATATACGCCAATGGTTTACCGCATATTTGTTCGAGAAGTATTGTACACTCATTAGGAAGAGTTGCATTTAAAAAGAAAAAGAAGAGGCTAAAAATTATATGCGATGCATACGAGATAAATGGTTTGTGGAAGACAAAAAAAAAGTGTGGAAGAAAAATTAACAAAAACCCAACCTTAAGTCATTGTATATATACGCCAACGGTCTACCACATATTTGTTCGAGAAGTATTGTGTACTCATTAGGAAGATTTGCATTTAAAACGAAAAAGAAGAGGCTAAAAATTATATTTTACATTTTAAAAGTAGGGCCATAAAAGCACTATCATGCCAAAAATGTCAGTGATACAAGGCACAAGTTTCGAGGTAAAGACAGTCTACTCGTCGCACGTGTTAAGTTAACTACACATTAGAGCAACCATACGTGTAAACAAACATTCTTTTAAACCCTATTTATGAACCGCAAAAGACAAAGCTCTTTCTATGCTCGATAACACTAACACAAGGCTAACTTAGTCTCACAACTCAAAATTATTATGCAGTACAAGGCGAGTTAACATTGCATTATCATTAATGGTCGCCGATATGCCGCTTCATAATAGTGTTATTATCATCCTCCCTCCCGGTTGAGGATCGATTTCAGCTGAGGATAGATTTCAGCATGGGCCCCACCACTGCAAACAGGTTCACCCGGTCACTAGGTGGAAATTAATAAAAATATAAAAGGCCCCTAAAAGGCGGGGTTTGGTCTGATCGCCTGCTGCACACGGCATGATTTGAACTCACGCCCTTACGCAAGCACTCTGGAGCTCTATTACTGTGTACGCACATATGTTTGTTGGCAGTGAAAGGTTTTTTATTTTATTGGATCCTTTAATGTTGAAAAAAGAGACATGCACGCCTAAAACTGGCACTTCCAGTCATACCAATCGAAAAGTATGAGCCCGTGGTGGGGCCCATACTCATATTTATCCTCGGTCCTCCTTGTTTGTCATCAATGGTAGTTGTCAATTAGGCCGCCATCTTTTGCATTGCCTGCGTTATCCTACGGAAGCTGCAAAAATCCTTTATGCTTTGTGAAATTTTAACGGCCATTTTGCCTGCCCACTATCAATAGTATAGGCCGCTGACAGCACTCTCAGGGCACCATATCATCTGGCAATATTCAAGCAGCCATTCCTGCTATCACAGTACAATGCCACCATTCATCTCGTCAAAGCCACCTGCCTCGTGATTATGCCGTTATCACTGTTGAATCATCATCAACAACAGCCTCTTACATACGTTGATCAGGTTGCCTTGTGCCTTCCATCATTAAGCCGCTTTTCAGGCTGCGTGTCAAATGTTGCCACCTTTCGTGTGGGCCATCTGCATCAGTCCATGAGCTGCCACTATACGAGTCCTTAATGCCATCACATTGCGTTTTGTATACGGCCTTTTTCCTGCGATTATTGTGTGCATATATTTCCATGACGCGTTGTTTCATAGCTTTTCTCATCTAGACATTAATAACTCCTGCATAGACTACTGAGTCAGGAGGAGTTCCCACTTGATCCATTTTTACAAACAATTGTAAAGCCTACTGAAGATCGTGGCGTGAGCTGTAGCATTCAACAATACGGTTAACACCCAAACCGGCACCCTAATACCTATTCGTGCATTGCAAATTGGAACCCCCTGACTAAAGAAGGATAGTTATCATCTTTACATGGGACTTCAAATCATGTTTGAAGTTTTCTTGACTTTGCAACCATCGAAATCATCACCCATATCCTCTATATCTTTCACAATTTCTGTGTTCTATTTGCTCTGAGCGACTCAAAAGCTTTAGACTTCCAAAGAGTACTATATGTTCGAAAGGATCATAGATCAACTTGATAGTGACTCTTTAGCAATTTTCAAAACCTTGTCTCCCTTTACCCAATGTTGTATTTCCTTCATAGCACATGTTTTACTCTTTTGATAATAATCTCCATATGTCTTCATGCAATATGACCTAACAAGGATATGCTTTGGAATAGAACTTTGTGTCTATGCATACATGATTTAAGAAGATACGAAAATTGGAATTCATGCTATGCAAACACTGAAGCGATGCTCACACGAAAAAATATGGATGTACTTGAAGATATTGTGCCTAGCCTATCTACTCGTGCTTGTGCCTCATGCATTATGCAAACAAAATTCCTTGATTATTTAAATCCTTAACCTCACCTCTCAACACTCATCAGGAAGAAAAGATATTAAGCTCCGCTTCACCCATCCAAAATCTCACAATCTCTTGGAATTGATGATCCTCAAGATGTTGAGCAAGAAACAACCCATCTCACAATTGGCACCGTCCTTGATGACCCTCAAACTCATCCAACCATCTTACCCCCTCAACCAAGGGTTCCTAATGTTTAGTGATGAACATCCCAAATATCGTGCGTGCAAGAATCAGTGCATGATCAATGGAAGGTGCGCTCTCATGTGCGTGTGCAACTAGGATTTACTACATATAGCTACAGCAAGCCTCATGTCGTGTACGTGCTTAATGATGGTGCAAAACGTGCCTAATCGCAACCCATGGCACATAAGTATTTGAACAATTCAGGAGATGACCCCCGAGTGCAGTGCATCAAACAAGTGCAATGTGAAGTGCTTGTGAACCCATAATCCCTGTGATGGGCAAGAGTCTCAACAAAAAAATCAAACATGTTTCACAATGTTTGGCAATAGCTACTAACAAACTCGAGCTCCAACCTATCCAAAAAAATACCAAGCTCCACCAAGGCTTTCAAGTTTCACACTCAACAAACCAAACAAAATGTTAGAATCAAACTCTAAGCTAAACAAACACAATAAATCCAATTACGAGAAGAGAACACAAACTGTCATACAAACAACTAAGCTAGCAAAAATCAAACCTAACTATAGTTTGACAAGGGGTTTTTAATTTTTCAGAAAAATGCTTGGCATATTTAGCCCTCCCCCTAGTCTATAAACATTCATGTGTAGCAGTTTCTCATAAAATGATGCAACATTTATGAGCCAATAAAAAATCGAATCCAACGATCTATCCACAATCTTCTCAACAAACACAAATTGCACATTTCTCTCAAACAACTCCTTTATAGGTAGATAAAACTCATCCATGAAATTCTCATCAAAATCCTTGAGACAATCCTCACTATCCAAGGAAATTACATCATCAATGGCAGGTGTGCTCTCATGTGCGCGTGCAACTAGGATTTATTACATATAGCTGTAGCAGGTCTAATGCCATGCAAGTGCTCAAGGATGGGCAAAACGTGCCTAATTCCAACCCATGGCATGGAAGTATTTGAACAATTCAGGAGATGACCCCTGAGTGCAGTGCATCAAACAAGTGCAATGTCTCGGGGGGGTCACTCATGAATATATGTATATATAACGTGAGTTCAAAATAAGGGGTTTTTAAAACACCATTTTTATACATTTTTTACATATAGAAGGGTGTCATATAAAGGGTTTACTTACAGATTCAATAGAAAAGGGTTGTGTTTTATTCAAGAAAAATTCACAGATTAGGATATTTATAAATAGGTCATGAACGCACATTATATAGAGAATATATATATAGTGAACCCCCCGAGCAAAAACATCAACACATGGGGTCACTCTAAGACACCCATCCACATCACTCAACTCATCAACAATACAAGAATCCATCATTTTTTTCACACACAAAGAGTGGTAAACACCTTCCATAGTATCCTTACAAGCAACCTCTGAAGAAACTTCCACATCTACATCATCGCAAACAACATCTTCACAATGCAACAACTTTGGGTCAATAACCTCAACCAAAGACTCCTCAACTACCGATTCCCCAACTACCTCCTCACAAACCCCTTCCAACTCTATTTCCTTGGTTTTAAACCTCTCCTCCCTCAAATTCTCAATTCTTTTCAAAGCCTTACTCAAATTCTCTCATATCCTTATCAATGTCACTCTCAGGGTCATTAAAACCCCAATCAAACTCATCACAAACAACATCAAAACCTTCAGGAGAACTCAAATAAGCAGAAAGACTATTAGATGAATTTTGCTCTTCGACATTGTTTCCAAAATCAACCAAACAATCATCCAGACAACTATCAAGAAGCATGAGGTTAGGTCTACTCAAAACAACATCATCAACGCCAAAAACAAAAACCTCTCTAGGGCTACTCGAACCATCAACAACCAACTCACAAGACTCATCAGAGTCAACAACACCAATACTAAAATCACAACAAGAGTTGAAACCCAAAACCTCAATACTCTCTTGATCAACAAACGCACAACAAATCTCAATAAACTGATCAGGAAACAATTTTGAACCCTCAACTTCATCTTGAAAACTTACAGTTCCTAAGCCCTCCCCCTCCTGGTCTTCTAACAAACTCAAAAATTCATTCTCTATTATCTTTTCATCTTTTAAGCAATCAGATCCATCCATACTATCACCAATTCAAACAAGCTCACTCTCTAAATTGTCTTTACTCTCTTTAACACTGCCATGACTATCAGAACTTTCATCACACCTTCCCTCATAAAAAATATCAAAACTTTCATGACTCTCATCATCTCCCAAGGAACATGAGAACTCTTGGTTCTTAAAACAATCTGGTCTCTCATTTTCTTCTTTACAGCTCATATCCATCTCTGGCTCATCTCTATAGTCCTCAAGCTCCAAAGTATCATCAGTCGATCCCTCCTCTTTAGTTAAACACTAATCACTGGACTAGAAGTATTTGTGGTCAATGGGTACGAATTCACACTCCTAGATTCTTCACTCCACTTAGTCAAACATGTATTTTTCTCCTCACATTCATCTCATCAAAGCCACCTGCCTCGTGATTATGCCGTTATCACTGTCGAATCATCATCAACAGCAGCCTCTTACATACGTTGATCAGGCCGCCTTGTGCCTTCCATCATGAAGCCACTTTTCAGGCTGCATGTCAAATGTTGCCACCATTCGTGCGGACCATCTGCATCAGTCCATGAGCTGCCACTATGTGAGTCCTGAATGCCATCACATTGCGTTTTGTATACGGCCTTTTTCCTGCGATTATTGTGTGCATATATTTCCATGACGAGTTGTTTCATACATTTTCCCATCTAGACATTAATAACTCCTGCATAGACTACTGAGTCAGGAGGAGTTCCCACTTGATCCATTTTTACAAACAATTGTAAAGCCTACTGAAGATCGTGGCGTGCGTTGTAGCATTCAACAATACGGTTAACACCCAAACCAGCACCCTAATATCTATTCGTGCATTGCAAATTGGAACCTCCTGACTAAAAGAAGGATAGTTATCATCTTTACATAGGACTTCAAATCATGTTTGAAGTTTTCTTGACTTTGCAACCATCGAAATCATCATCCATATCCTATATATATTTCACAATTTTTGTGTTTTATTTCCTCTGAGCGGTTCAAAAGCTTTAGACTTCCAAAGAGTACTATATGCTTGAAAGGATCATTGATTAACTTGATAGTGACTCTTTAGCAATTTCCAAAACCTTGTCTCCTTTTACCCAATCTTGTATTTCCTTCATAGCACATGTTTTACTCTTTTCATAATAATCTCCATATGTCCTCATGCAATATGACCTAACAAGGGTATGCTTTGGAATAGAACTTTGTGTCCATACATACATGATTTAAGAAGATATGCAAATTGGAATTCATGCTATGCAAACACTCAAGTGATGCGCACACGAAAAAATATGAATGCACTTGAAGATATTGTGACTAGCCTATCTACTCGTTCTTGTGCATCACGCATCATGCAAAAAAAAATCCTTGATTATTTAGATCCTTAACGTCACCTCTCAATACTCAGCAGGAAGAAAAGATATCAAACTCTGCTCCACCCATCCAAAATCTCACAATCTCTTTGGAAATGATAGTCCTCAAGATGCTGATACGGAAACAACCCATCTCACAATTGGCGGCATCCTTCACAACCCTAAACTCACACCACAACAGAAACGAGTCATAGATGCACATGTTAGACGTGCAAAGTCGGGCGCGTCTATCATTGCATCTATATGCGCGTGTAAAAGAGCGTGTAAATAGATGCGAATTTTGCGTCTATATATCCACGCAGATAGATGCGTTTTCAGATGCGTAATTATTAAACCACCTAAAATTGGATTTAATATAATAAAAAACCAGAGTTAATAATTATTTTTGCATTGCTCTCTAATGAATGGCAGTTTCTCCCGTTGACAAGCCTGATATAAGTAATTAGCAGCAAGTGACACAAACCTTATTATACAATTAGTAGAAAGCATTGCATGTATCTCATAATTTTTCTACTTGGAGATGATTAAAAATACTTCTTTTTTATTATGGAAAATTCAATTTAGCTTTAAACTTGACTATTGATTCTTGAGTATGCACATGTACGTATGATATTTTCCATAGAATTAAGAATACACATTGAATCATTAAGCGAATTAAGTATGTTACAATGAATGATCCATCTCATCTTCAATGAGATCAGCCCTTGCTACCATTGCTAAACTATCTATTTCTAGGTCTATGTTACCAAGAGGTAACGAAACAAATAAGTCTATCCCACTATCAGATGTGTTGCTATATTGCTCAATAACTTCACCTTCATCAACCACATTATTGTCCTCTTCTGCGTTTCCTTGAACATCCTCGCGAGGTTCATCTTGTACTATATCACGCATGTCATCCATTATGGTGTCATCATGTACATCATCATCAATTGTTGGATTTCTATCTGCTATCTCTATGTCGGTAATATTACCATATATTGGTTTTGAACAATTAGATATAAGGATGACATATCACCATCGGTTATTGTTTACCATTGGATGATACACAACCTGTATTTGAAAAACAAAAGCAAGAAACTTAAATGCTTATTATATTGTGAATATGTATCACATGTATACATACAAAAATTTTAGCTTTTACATATACACATGCTTGCACTGTTGAGGTAGTACTAATGTGTCATTCTTGTTTTGGTGAAATTTTGTAGAGTCAATGATTACAAAACCACTTGGATGACGTCTGATTGTGCAATGCTCACCATTTGTTATCACTTCTTTAAACAATTTCACATCCAGTACATATATAAAGAATCGTCTAAAGTCAAGCTTCGTAATGTCTTGGATCAAGCCACAATAACCTTCCATAGTACCATTGGCATCCTCGAAGTGAGCAAGGACACCACAATCTTGGGTATTTCTCTTTTCATCTATACGATGAGTTCGAAGATGTTTACCCTCACACCAAATAGCATTGAATAATGTGCATTAGTAGTAAAAGATTAAGATCAAACATGTCAATTTATTATATAAAATATAACTAGAAACAAATTAATTGATAGTATGTCTCACCTTTGATAAGCAACCTCATGTGTATTCCCACTCTTCTTGAGATATATTAATTTCCTCCTCTTTTTCCATTCTCTCCATTTTCTCATGTAACCAATGTATATCAATATGACGTGGGAGCGCATTTAGATGATCTAGAAATGAGATATTACATCCATATCTAGTGCGAAATGCTTGTCTTTCGTTTTTTCTTTTTGCTCTTGCTTCATTATATAGTGTCACCCATTTGCTCATTACATCACTATTGAGCACATAAAAACTATTCAACTTACGAAGTTCTTCTTTTGTTAGCACTTTACTCATTCCTTTTCCTTGAGGTATTATAGAGGTCATCCTCAAGTCTTCATCGTCTTTCCATAGTCGTGGTTGAGAGGGGTCCACTTCATCAAGATATTTAGAGATATAAACAAGGGATGATTGCACTAACCAACCCTCAGCCATGCTTCCCTCAGGCCGTGCTTTTTGCCTCACAAAATCTTTCAAGGTTTTCATGAAGTGCTCAAGAAAAAACATCCACCTTGCATGAACTACCCCACAAAGTGCGATCTCATCAATCAAATGTACGAGTAAATATAATTGAGTAGTCAAAATGGAGCGAGGAAAATTTTCATCCACCAAACAAACCACCTCAACAGATAATACTCGAGTATCTTGCAATGTGTTTGGATCAATTTCCTTCGAGCTCACGTATCTGTCAGGATGTATTTGACAATTGTTTATTTTTGTGTAGAAATTCAAAGAGATTCACTACATGATGTATGCAATATATAATGAAAAAACACAATGTATACACACCTCACAAGCTCTCCCATCTTGTAAATGATATCACGTACATCTTTGGATACACAATGGGATATGCTACACATAATTACTCCACTAATTACTATATTCATGGTTAGAGATACCCTTACTTGAATCATTTTGTGCCAATCGTGGGACTTCAAACTAGATAGTTGCTCCACACATATTTTCTTTTTCTTTATGAAGGCTCCCTTGAGACATCTCATACATCCTATGGGTGTTCGAAAGCTACATATCTGTTCCTTCACTATTTTTTCCTCATTCTTTGACAGCATCCAAGGTGCATGGGGTAGCTCAATCTTTCCTCTAGGTCCAATGCGTGACCAGGCTCGTCTCATGTGACATGTTACGTAAATCCTCCCTTACATTGATTGAATCACGAGCCCCTCTCAAGTCATCCCATAATGTAGATACAACATTTTTGAATATGTGCATGGGGTCCAACAGGTGATTGATCTTGAGTTTAGTTCAATACGAAAGACGAAAAAATATAGATAACCTAACAAACAAACAATATATTATGTAAAGAATTCATCATGCTAAATACTTTAAAGTCAATCGAGAGAAATATACTTCTTACTAACTCATGCCGAGTGGAGGGTGGCTGTTGGCATTAATCCATCTCTCCTTTCAATCTCGAATGGTTAGAGATTGTGGAGTCATTCCATTAGTAGGGAGAATATATTTGGGATGGTCAATAGGAAGAAATCAATGATGATTGTCATAGATAACATCCTTTAAACATGCCGGCCTAGAGGAAACTAGAAAGGGACCGCAAATAGGACATGCATGATATCTTGATATGGTTAAACCTGAACAAACAAGTGAATTAATAACATGCAATTGATTCAAGTCTTGAATTTCAAATATAGAGTTATATACATGTACCTGAACACTCTCCATATCCTGGAAAGTTATGCATGGTCCATAACAACATGGCCTTCAAAGTGAAATCTCTAGAGGATGCAGATGCGCTTGTATCTTGCATCTCAATACCTTCCCATAACATTTCTAACTCTTCAATCAAAGGCTCTAAGTAAATGTCCATGTTTTTTACCTTGTGCTTTCCAAGAATCAGAAGGGACAATGTTACATGTCCCTTTTTAATTGCCATGGATGGAGGAATATTATAATTCACCAATACCACTGGCCATACACTGTATGATGTGCTTTTGATGCCAAATGGATTGATTCCATCCATACCTAAACCAAATCTCAAATTTCTTGGCTCTTCTTTGAAAACGGGCCACAAATTGTCTATATGTTGCCATGCCGGTGTGTTTGCAGGGATCCTCCATTTTCCATCACTTGAATGATGACTAGCATGCCATGACATGAGCTTTCCAATAGACTTACACTTGAACATAAGTCGAATACGTGGAATAATCAAAAAATGTTGCAAAACCTTACGAGACACATCCATTGACTTCATCTCCACTTCGTATCTTGATTCACCACAAACAGGACACTCTCGTGCGAACTCTTGAATCCCACGAAATAAGACACAATCATTGACACATGCATGGATCTTGACATAATCGAGGCCTCCTAGAGATATCAAGTAATGTCTTGCTTGCTCTCTCTTAGTTGGCAATTTATTTTCTTTTGGAAGAATTTGTGATAATAATGTACATATATTTTTAAAAGTGAGTTAAAAAACCACCAATATATATTTGTGTCTGATTTCAAAATAAAACAATTAATATTATGATTCATAAGCCAAATTGAATTGATACCTACTTCAATAGCGCATTCAAACTGACATTACTCCATCCATAAATTGTTTGTAAGTTAAGTATCTCGAGGGACGCATGAAGAACGGAGTACGTACAACCTTCATACAACAGAGTAGATGACACTACGTATAGTGGGTCATCTGGCTTCGTAGAGTGACCTTCTCCCCGAACCAGTTGCGAAAATAGATCATGTACCATGTTGTCCAAAATCTCATCCTCTACAACTTGATGGGGCATTTCACGAGAGATACTATCATGGTCGTCAGTCTCCACTCTTCTTGAAGACTCTGCCTCCTCGCGTCGACGTTTTGCAGTCTCTCGACACCCGGGAGGGAGCATCTGAGGAACCGCATCCTGCTCAACCATAAAAGGGAGTTACATGTACGTTGATATATATTTCAAACATAAACTAGCAATCTTAGTGTTAAAAACAATGAATACCGATGATTTTTCTTGATCCCATTCTCTATACATGTTGAGGTGTGACATTGCAACTCGATGTGCTCGAAAAATACACCCTCGACAACGATCACATATACATTTAATTTTTCATCGTACCCATGCATCTCGATTATGAAAACATAATGTTTCATCCTCACTTGAGGATGTGCTTGTTGACTCATCAGCATGCATCACACTAGGTGATGACGACGACATGATTAAACCTAATTCATGACAACATCAAATTTGTTATTAATATGTCTACATAAAAACTTCAAGGCGTATTAATAATTCTAAGATATTCAATTTTAAATACACAAAACTTATCATAAATACATAAAAACTTATGATAAGAACTTACTATCAAAACTTATCTTAAATACAAAAACTTATGATAAAAATGCAAGTGCGCTAAATGCACATCTATGCTTGCTTCTAACTACGTGTCTACGCCTGCGTCTATCTGCACGTCTAACTCCACGTCTATTAGCATGTTTACGTAAACTTAGACGCGCATATACACGCAAAAATAGACGCAAATGTCAAAATTCAAAAGATACAAGCGATTTATTTTCAAACTACGCCTTTCCTGCATTTTTTGTGCGTTCTGGAGCTCGAGTTTAGTCGACATGCAGACTACCTCCACTAGTCTCTTCATGACTCACCTCCTCATGACTCACCTCTTCTTTCACTTCAAAGAGACAAGAAGGGAAAGAAACAGCTAAAGAGAAGAAAGCCAAGGAGAGGAAGAAAGAGAGAACAAAAGAGAGGAGAACAAGAGGAACAAGAGGCAAAGAGAGGAGACAACAAGCATCAAGCATCAAGGGAGAACAACTCACCAAGGAGAGGAAGAAGAGGAAGGAAGCGGCGCCACCACCTGTCCACACCAAAGACCCAAGGTGAGTCCTCTCTCTCTCTCTGAGAGCGGAATTTTGGTGTTGAGAAGTGCTTAAAAATAGCTAAAAATTGTGAATATCAAGGGAAAAATATTCAATGTCAAAGGCGGCAGCTCGATCTAGGATGATTTTAAGCATCAAAGTGCTCTAAGGACGCCCGTATAACACTTCCAGATTTTTAGTAATTTTTCTGTGTGCCAGTACAAGTCACAGGAATTGGCAGGCAGTGCGGGACCTCAAGACGAGCTCATAAAAATTTTTGGACTGTAAAACGGACGCCGGACACTAGAGTTAGGCCAAAAACCAGCCGGTCAAAAGAGAAATGAAAGGGTGCCACCCTTTGGGGGCCCCTTTGGGCCCCAAATTCAACGCGAATGGGGGGGGCTGTTTTTTTTTCGCGGCTGAAAAAAAACCATGGAGGGGGGGCGCAGAGCGATGTGTGGAGAGGGAGGGCCTTGGGCACTACAATACACCCATGCTATCTGAAGCCAGGGCTGAAATCCCTGTTCTCTCGGCCTCTTATCGCCGTCCTTCGCGCGCAGAATGGTGGCCTGGTTGGAGAGAGAGAAAATCAATCTTTCTCTCTCCTCCCTCTCTCTCCTCTAAGGGGGGATTCATGCGGGAAGAGAAAGGAAGAAGAAAGAATGGTGGAGGCTTGTCTGGCATCGATCGGATCGCTCCACGGGCTGGAAATGGTGACGTGTGATCGGCATGAGCATGAAGTGCTGCTGATTTTCAGATTTGCAGCCATGGACATGAAACCCGAAACACACAAATAAGCAGTAATTCAATTTTTTCAAAGGAAATTTGAGATTTCATGGCTTTTGATTGATAAAATGTTGTTCATGTGGGCTAAAAATTGTTTATGTTGCTGTTTTCCATGAGTATTTGTTGATCATAATCAGAAAATCAGAAAAACACGCATCTTGTGGCCCAAAATAATAAACTAAAACACGTAAAATATGGAAAACCAAGCGACACACCGAGGGGCCAATCCCCAAGGTGTAGGAGAGTCGCAGAGGGGTGGCGGTACTCAGGACCCCCTATGTCTGTGCTTCGTGCCATTAAGCAATGTGTAAGGGACTCCCTCTGAGGAGTAGTGGGTGAGAGAAGAGTGGACTACAAATGACGTAATACAAACGCAAGATATTTAGGAAGGCAATTTATGTGTCATCAACGCTCCTGGCCGCGAGGCCGTGGGGTTGTTGAGCGCATGAGATAGAGGTCCGGCTAGTGCACGATCCAGTGCCGGCCCGTTTTAGGTCCCATCAGTGGTGCGTCTGCCGGGAGCTGCTTAGAAGTGGTGGCCCTCGAATCCTGGTTGTCTAGGGACCAATTAGCAGTTTATGCCAAGGGATACTGTGATTGATCCGTTATTTATCGATAAGCATCGTCTAGCAGAAATCCAAAAGCAAGAGAGAGACGAAAGAGCTAGGCGACGTGCTGAAATTTTTAGGAGATATTCCCCTAAGCGTAGCAGTGCTGAACCCTTACGAGGGAGTGGATCTAGTGGTCTTTGTGCCACAAGCAGTAAGTTAGGAGAAGGTGGGAGCTCTAGTGCTCCCCTTCCTTCCATAAGCCAGTCTACATCAAGTGCGGGAGGTGCAACCCCACTATCCCCTATTCCTAGTGCAAATCCAATTCTCGTCATGGCGCAGCCTATTGTAATTCCTGCAGGAACGACGGATTTGCCGGCTCTAGGTTACCCGCTACCCATTTTTAATGGGTTAGTTGAGGAAGATGCGGAACTCCACATTAGGGAGTTTCAAAAGCTAATGTTTAACTGTCGCATCCAAGAAGAATGACATTTAATGATATTCTTCAACATGACTCTCAAAGGAAGAGTGGCCATATGGTATCATGGTTTAGAAGCCAGAACCATATTGAATATTGATGCATTTTATGGAGCTTTTCAAAGGGAGTTTGCCCCTGAAAGGGATGGGCAATATTGGTTGCGTGTACTCAACGTGACCCGCCAAGAACCACATGAGGATATTCGTGCTTATGCAAAGAAAATAAAAGAGGTTTTTCGTAAGTTGGACACCTCTATTCCTATCCCCGCAGCTGCCCAATTGCAATATTTCCTACATGGTTTGGACTTTAACATCCAATTGCAGTTGAATAGTGTCCCCTTGGGGGATATAGATACTGCCATTACACGAGCACAAGAGGTGGAATCCCGACTACAAGCAGCCTATGCTTCTCGAGGCAATTCGAATATGGGTCTAGCATTGGGAAACAATATGGCGATGGCCAATGGTAGTAGTGGCCAAGGGATAGCGATGGCTAATCCTAATGGGAGAGGGAACATGATGCAAAATGTGCCTTTATTACCAGCTCCCCCTAGCATGTCGATGCCTACGTGCAGTCAAATGGCTCCAAATGGTGGAGGCCAGGCGGTCAATTCTAATACCATGCCTATGGCTCAACAACCAGTGCCTAATCGAATTGTTAGGCCGATGGAACGACATGGTAATGACCAAGGCTATGAGTCGAGCGCTTCCAATGTTCTTGGCGAGGTTAAGGACATGATGAAGCATTATATCGACATGATTATGGAGCAGTATCGACAAATAGCCGTTGATGTCAACTTCCTTAAAAAACAATAAAATTTGATAGGAAGTAGATACCCAGATGAGGGTGCACCTTCGAGGTTTAGCTGCAAATGGTGTGGTGGGCAACACTATCCAAGAAATTGCCCAAATGCTAAGTGCGACATCTGTGGAAAATCCGGCCATTTAGCAGCTACTTTGCTGGAGCAAGATCAGTTCCCTCCAGCGAGGTAGTTGGCAACCAGGGCCTGTTAATCATCGTGTGCAAGGAAATGATTCCCAGCGAGAAGATGGGCCTAAACAAATACTTCAACGACTAAAGACTACAGTGGAGGAGCTACCTAGTGGTAGTGGGGTTAGTTTGATTGAGGTTGTATGCGTTAATGATGCTGAAACCTCTAATTTGCGAGTTGTTCTTACAAGAGGTCAAAAGGGTAGAGAGGCCGACAAGGATAAGCCTATCGACGGAAACCCTAAACAAGGCGACAAAGGAACGCAAGTTTTGGATCCTGCCATGGAAGGGGGACCTTTGAAGCCCATGGAAAGTAAAGCCGATAAGGAATCACCAAAGAAGAAGGTGAAAGTTAAAATAGAGGCAATAAAGCCGGTTCAGCGACCTAAAGAGAGGATGATTTGGCGTGAAAAGCGAGCTCTATCAAACTATCATGAATTCGATTTGGCGAGCTCTCTTTGTGAAGTCAAGCCGGATGTGAATCTTTTGCAGCTGATTAAGCTTTCTCCAGGAGTATGCAAGGAATTTAGAAAGATCCTCTGTACCGGGTATATCGTAGAACCTTTGGGTATTGCGCGAGTTGGTGATGACTGGTTCGAGCATGCTGAGAAGCATTGCCCAAGGGTTGCAGCCTATGTCGATGGGATATTAGTAGATTATGCCATTGTCGACACGGGATCATTTGTTAACATTATGAGTTCTGAACTGATGGAAAGGTTGGGTCTTGCGATCCAGAAAGATACCTCCACAATTCTCAGAATGGCAGACGATAGTTTGAGGCAGCCGGAAGGCTGCATTACTAAGGTCCATGTCACTATTGCAAATGTAGAATGCCTGTTGGACTTTAGGGTGATTCGTTTTGCAGGGCGTCTAAGTTAGCAAGTATTACTTGGACGACCTTGGATCTTGCAAGCGGACTGCCAAGTAGATATACCCGCCGGTCGGCTAATATTTGGCAGAGGTGCCCAGCGTGTGGTGGTTGATGCTTATCCTGAGTCCCCGCAGAGTGAGAGAGCTCCTCTATCCTCTACAGAATTGGAGACATTAGAAGATTTATCTGCCAGTGAGACATCATCGAGTGATGAGTCCAAAGAGGGATCCACCACAGAAGACATCTATCAGATCACTTTGAACGAGCTGATAGAGGCCCAAGATTGTATAAGAGATGCGGATGTTATCGAGCTAGACCTTGGTACGCCTGATGATTCACGGCCAATCACATTAGGTTCTATGCTCAGCACAGCAGAAAGGGCGGACTAATTTCATCCCAGTGATGATCGATCTATGATATGGTTTCAGCTCTATATGGTCTCTCGGTCAGTTTCACTGTCTTTAGGTTAAAATTTGAAAAAATCTAAATTCGGCCCAACAGGTCCGAATTACAGGGGCTGAGCCTTCGATTCCGCCCATCCGACGGCCAAGTAGAAGGATCGAATCTAACTGGTCCGAATGTCAAATTCAGCTAGTCCAAGTCTAGTTGTCCACGGGCCGTGGGCCGAGGGCCGAGTCAGGTGGGCCAAGTCTAGTGTGCCGAGGCCGAATTTCAAAGTTGGTCCGAATGTCAAATTCGGACGGGTCGAGCGATGGGTGTTCGAGTTGAGTGGGCCGAGTCAAGTGGTCCAAGTGGTAATGGGCCGAGGGCAGAATGGCCGAGCGGTCCGAGGGCCGATTCTGGGACTCGGCCCAGAATCGCCATCACTCGGACATGCCGAGCACGGCACGTTTTTTTCACCGAACTTCACGAAATTCGCCACGCCGAGCGTTGGAGGCCTTCCCACTGGTTAAGCAACTCCAGATCCAACTTACTCATGTAGGGGAAGGTGTAGATTTACCTGGGCTGGGCAAATAACTCTCAGATGGCCAGATCGAAGCGGATCTACGTGACGAAGCTTTCTCCCTCTCTCCTGCTCTCCTGAAACCCTGCAATGCATAATGTGGCCTTTCTTGCCACTCCTGGCTCCTTATTACCCTGTCCAAGCATGCACTCACCTTAGTCTTGCCTCCCTTACTAATATTTAACCCAAATTTTCATTTTTAGCCATTCTTTTCCCTGTTTTAGCCTGTTATACAGCAACAGAAAACCCTACTATTTGCTCCAATGTTTTGCTCCTATCCTTCCTAAATGCAAGAAAAAATCATAAGGAAAATATCTACACTACTCCATCATACTTTCCCAAGTCCAAAACAACAAAAACCTACTTGCTAAGGAGATTGAATACCTCTTCAAAATCCCTCGCTTCCTACCTATCTACCTCAAGCACTGGTTCGGAGAACACCCTACTTCAATGCTCGATTTGAAGCGCGTAAGCGCTCAAGGCTTGAATCCATTGGTTCTGGCAACGGAACCAAAATGTGGGAGCTTTCACTCAACCGCCAAGGCCCACGGACCGCTTATTATTTCAAGCGTTCCAAGCCGAGCACTAATGGCTACCTCTCACATAGCTGACATGCCATCCATATCTATAGGTGTAGTGAGCTTACCTCCATGCCAATCAAGTTACCTCCTCTCTTGCGCACTCTGGTAGCTCCACAATCCAAGTGCAAGCTTCAAGCAAGCTCCATCCTCAAGCTCCACGCTCCACGCTCCATCATCGCGAGCAAGAGAGAAGAGAAGAGAAGAGAAGAGAAGAGAAGAGAAGAGAAGAGAAGAGAAGAGAAGAGAAGAAGAGAATCCACGCTCATATGGGTGCCAAAATGACAAGGGCCACCTCCTTGTAAACCGCAAAAACGTGCTTCTAAACGCAAAAACTATCAGTCACAACCTAAGAGGTAGCTCAGACACTATCGACATAGGCGCAGGACCATGCCGCGATGGATCCCCAAAGATCTCTTGCGAGCATAAGGATACTATGATGGCAACCCCTGGTTATGGGTGCCTAAGAGTGGACATTCAAGAGGCTCAACTCTAAGCAACCTCACTCCAGCTAGAGAGGCTTGCACATACAAAGCCTAGGCTGCATAGCAAGCTGGACCAGCACCGGTTGTGATTAATGAATCCCAACATATTTATCGTCCAAAGCTAGATGCCCCAGAATTATCCAAGTCAGAGGAGTTGAGCACCCCCATGCCGGCTCAAATAGAATGCAGCACACCTCCTAATGCCACTGGAGCCCCCTACAGTATCTCAAAGTGCTTCTGAGTGCAAAGTCCCATCTGTGACGCCATCAATGGAGTCACCACTGTCCAACCCAATTGTACCATCACCACCAGCAGGATATTATAGTCGGCACCTTCATCGATCAAGGCATCAAAAGAATACGTCCGTTCTGCAGTGACCGTGATTTGTAGGTAGGCGGGTGTCACTGCTTCTTCATCTTGATCTGTCAATTCGGTAATAGTGGCCACACAGACATTGACAGGGGCTTCAAGCATAGGTGGCTCATGCAATGGATGGGAAGGATGATAGTACTTTTTCATGCGACTGCCATTGAAAAATCCTATTCATTCACCTTCGAGCGTCTGCAATTCAACATTGCATGTTCTACTAACTGTATGCACTCGGAAAGGTTCTAGTTCTTGAAATTTCATTTTCTGTTTGTGACCCTTCACAAAGTATAGTAGAACGAGGTCCCCCTAATAAAATTTGCGCTATTTGACATGCTTGTCAAACCACATCTTTCTTCGTGCCTTTTCACAAATTAGAGCGTGGGTGGCTAAGAGTCGAGTCTCTGTGAGACGCTCTAACTCCACTAAGCGGTTGGTCCAAGCCTCTCTTCCCTCCCAATGCTCCTGAGCTACTATCCTTAAGCTAGGGACAAAGAACTCTAAGGGTAGAATGGCCTATGTTCCATAAGTCAACCTAAAGGGCGTCTGTCCTATAGTCGTCTTATAAGCTATATGATAGGCCCACAAGGACGCCATTAATTTGTTATCCCAGTCACTTCGTGATGTGGATACTATCTTCGTAAGCACGTTGACTAGGATTTTATTCATGGATTCTGCTTGGCCATTTTTTTAAGGGTAGTAGGGCGAGGACCTTCTATGAATGATTAGGAAGGTCGAGAGCAAGTGGGATATCACTTCATTAATGAAGTGCATGCCCTGATCACTTACTAGTTCAATTGGACAACCAAAACATGAAAGGACCTGCTCCCACAATATCTTCGCAATGGTTCTAGCATCATTCTTCCTAGTGGCTCTTGCCTCTTCCCACTTTGTCAAGTAATCAATTGCCACAATGATGTAGCGTGACTGGGAGTACTGTGCCGCAGGACTGATAGGTCCAATGAAGTCAATGCCCCATTTTTTGAAGGGTTGTCGTGCTATTACGGGGGTCAACTCCATCTTATCCTTGCGCACAGGCACCTTAGTCCTCTAGCACTCATTGCAATGTTTTACAAATTTAGCAGCATCATGGAATAGGGTGGGCCACCATAGTTGGGATTGTAGCACCTTACAGGCTGTTGTATCCCCACTAAAGTGTCCTCCAGCTATTCCACCATGTGCTTCTCTCAATACATTGTGCATCTCGTGCTCACACACACATCTATGTAACAAACTGTCTTGTCCTAGCCTATAGAGTTGGCCGGTGATCAGTTCATATGGTTGGATCTTTAAGATAAGTCTCCTTATCCTGGCTTTCTCAATAGGTCTCTCAGGTAGACCGTTCTCTAGCACTAGAACTACATCATTGGCCCAATATGGCCTCAGATTGGCTCTAAACAAGTCTCTTTTGCTAGACAAGCCCGGTAGGTCGTCAGGTATGCCTTGTCCAGCAGCTTCTCCTATGGGTATGTGGGACATATGATCAGCCATGTAGTGCTTCTTTCCCTTATGTACAACCACAGAGAAATTGAATTCCAACAAGAGAAGTAACCATCTAGCTATGCGACCTGTAGCACATGGCTTGTTCACGAGATAAAGCAAGTATTGATGGTCAATGAAAAAGATAAAGGGGGTGGCCAACAGATAATGCCTAAATTTCTTTACAGCAAACACCATGGCTAACCCGGAATAGTTCATCTCCATTTCAATGAGCTGCCTGCTGGCAAAACTCACGTGGTAATCTAGGTTATGCTCACCAGGTTGGCATAGAACAGCTCCAATAGCAAACTTAGAGGCATCTATGTGTACATGAAACGTTATGCTCCAGTCTGGGGCTCGTAAGATTGGTGCAGTGTTGAGAGCCTTCTTCAACTCTTCATATGCACGCTGGCATTCCTCAGTCCACTCGAATATGATCAGCAGCTTGTACAATGGTCTAGCAATTAGTGCGTAATTCAATACAAAGCATCGATAGTATCCCGTATGGCCCAAGAAACACTGAACGCCCTTGTAGTTAATGGGTGGTGGTAGGTCGACAATGACCCTGACTTTTGAGAAGTCAGTGGCAATGCCATTCCTTGATGCTACGTGCCCTAGGATACATCCACCCAGAACTGGCACTTTAAGGCACTTTTCTGAGTGTTTGGCCCAACTAAAGTGTACGCATAAGTCATCTACGAACACCTCTAGCTCGCTCTAAGCATATCCCTGAAGATGGTGCACATTAGTCATTGAAAGGTCGCAGGCGCATTCATTAGCCCAAAGGGCATAACGATGTAGGTGAATACACCCCACTCCATGGCGAAGGCAGTCTTGTGCCTATCGTCAGGGTGTACTTGCACTTGATTATAGCTAGAGAAGCCATCCAGAAAGCTGTAGGCTTCTTTGCCTGCTACCCTCTCCAGCATGCTCGGTATACGGTAAGGGGTAGTTGTCCCTCTTTGTAGCGGCATTAACTTTCTTGTAATTCATGCACACTTGAATTTTACCATTCTTTTTCATAACAATCACTATAGGTAATACCCAATCTATGTGCTCAATCTCATATATAAATCCAGCCTTCATGAGCTTATCGATTTTCTCCTTCACTACATAGGTGTGTTTGGGATTCATAGGGTAAGGTCGTTGCTTTGTTGGCACCGCATCTGGAACCATTGGGATATTATGGGTTACAACCCTAGGATCGACTCCTTTAAGTTCCTCCAAGGACCAGGCAAACACGTCGACATACTCTCGTAGGAGAGCAACAAGTTTAGCCTCCTCATCCTTGGTCAAGTCATCAGCAATGAACACAAGTCGAGGCTTCTCGCCTTCCCTTGCCAAGTTAAATTCCTTGACCTTGGCGGGTCCCTCAATTGGCTCACTAGTTTGCCCTTGTCTCTTTGCTCCTAGCAGAATCACCACTCTATCACCCTTCTTAAACTTTGTGAAGTGTTTGGGGAGATCCTGCGGCTTCTTTTACCTCTCTGCTTCTGAGTCCTTCGTCCGCTTCCTGGCCTCTTCCTTTAGCCGTCTTTTACCTCTCTGCTTCTGAGTCCCTCGTCCGCTTCCTGGCCTCTTCCTTTAGCCGTCTACACCTTAGGTGGACTGGCAAGTCCCCTTTGGTGCATCTGACCTTAGAGGGTTGGGGTATTTCGGGATCACTCTCTGTACTGACTTCTGACTCCGAATTAAACTCACATCCCTCGCTTGAGGAAGGATTTTTGCCAGGGAGTCGTAATTCAGTAGAGGTGTATCCGTCTTAAGCACTAGAACTACCAATGGTTGCGTCACTCTTGCCTGCTCGTAATCCATGGCTCCTATGTGCTCCAACTAGGATCTATCGCACTCCATCTGCATGACTCCTCTTTCATTCCAACCTGCCCTTTCCCTTCTAGGCCTAAAGTCTACCTTGATCTGTTTGATCGTTCTCCCTTTAGTGTCATATTCTATTGTGTCTAACTCTTCTTCACTCTCATCTCCAATAGAGTGGCAGTCCTCGTACTCCTCATCATCAGAGTCTTGCCCCTCTGATTGCTCATCATCCCCCAGGCTTTCCTCTCCAATCTCCTTTTTGTCAGTGACTAAAGCCCAATTGTATAATAGGTTCAGATAGTGAATTTTGGTCCATTTCCACTCAGGCTTAGCCTAAATATTACTTAGGGGTTTTAGATTGGCACCCATGTTGCCCTTCAGTTTATCGATCAGGTACTCTATGATTTCCTGAAGCTCGAGCTTGTTGGTGGGGATATGGAACAAGAGTGGTTTCCCTAGGTTACGTGAGCTTCCTACCATCATGCAGAGTGGCACGATGGGCTCCCTTGCTGGCATGCTTGGGGATTTAGCAGCTTGCCTATATAGCTCTTCCTCATTTGAGAACGGTAGGTCAATGGTTGCCAAGACATGCATCCAATCCCGCTCGTTCTCAGGGCAAGGGATGTACTTGGTCAATGACCCATAGGGTTTCCTTGCCTATGCATCACCTTTTAGCATGGTTGAGATAGCATCAAGGTCAACTGGGGTAGTCCTCCAGGTATCCATCTCAACCCTTACCGATTTTGTTCTATTCCCCAAGAAGATGAGATTGTTACCCCAATCTTCAATAACTCGAGCGTTCCTCATCCAAGGTCGGCCTAGCAGTATGTCGTAGTCCATGCCCTTCATGACAATGAAGTTCACGGAAAACTGCACCCCTGCGACCTTCACTGGTCAGTTCTTTAGGACCCTGAATGGTCTGACCTTCATTCCATTGGCCAATGTGGCATTGAACGTAGTCGTTTCCACGGATGGGTTTCCCCAGGCCTGTAGAACTGTGTGGCTCAAGACACTGACACCGGCGCCTGTGTCTACGATTCCTTTTTGTGTTACATCCCCCAAGGCTAAGATAGGTAAGACTGCATGCATCTCGGTGCCTTCCCAGAAAGCATTGACGTGCAGTGACCTTGGAACTGAGTGTAGTGTTAGGCTTAGAATCTGCGTGACTGCGTCCTGCTCTTGCAAGTCAGCGGCAGTGTGCTCCTCTTTTCCCTCCACCCAATGCTTTAATTCTTGCCATAAGGAAGGGTGCTACCGAAGCAGATCTCCTAGGCTCAAGGTTACTAGCATGGGTGGTTGCCTTCCTCCTTAGTCAGCACTCTTTGGCCATATGTCTTGGTTAGCTTGCTGGCATGCTTCTTCCTGGTCTTGCCTCTGTGGCATCTCATGTGGTGTGGGTGTGTTCCCCGACTGAGGTTGTGACAGTGAAACGGGTATACTCGTACTAGAGAGATCTTCAATTTGGTCTTCCAGTATGGGCTCTACGTCCTTAAGGTGTTCCTGGGCGTCCTTGACCCATTCCTTGACTTTGGCTATAGCCTCGAGTTGCTGTTTGGGGTGGGGATATTCCCCTACCTTGGCACTCCCTAGTTCTGTTGTCTTAGGAGCTGAGGTCTCTGCCTCTACATCAGTGACCCTCTTTCCTGTCACTAGTGTTGTAGCTTCCTCAGTATTAAGGGTAATCTTTGCATCCGTTCTCTTTCTCCTTCTCCTCCGGCTTTTCTTTCCCAACGAGGTTGCATCCAGGTTACTTGGCCTAGGCAATGAGATGCTTGCCTATTTTGTATGTGCTCGCATCATGACATGTAGTGGGATGGGCGTATCCTCACTATCAAAGGTCTCCACACCAAATAGCCCCAAGGGTACTGAGGGCACGTTGGCAGAACTAGTTGATGGCTTCCATCTAGGACAGTCAAGAAATAGGTGTGTGATTCCACACTCGGTGCATCGAAGGTCAACTTTGTCCTTGTTTGTCTGTTTTCTTTGTGATGAAATATGGCCTGGATGACCGCAAGTTCAGCATGAGATTGGATCTTGGCTTGGTCCTCCAAAGCCTCTGCCTCTTCCTCTACCTAGCGCCATCACCGGTACTGGTCGATAGTCCAGCATGATTGGATTGCCTTCCTCATCATAGGATATGTATGGGTTCATGTAGGTCTCCTCTTCACTAGGTTCTTCACATAGGGCCCTGGTGGTCTGGGTATGCCTGTTGGGTTCATCTCTAGCTTAGGAATGGCCAGTCTTGTGTCATTTGGTGTTGGAAGCGCTAACTAGGCTCCCCTGCCAAAGAGGTTAGGTGGCCTATTGCCTAAGTATGGAAGGTTGTATTGCTGCGCATATGGGAATCTCCTTGGCAGTCTGCAATGCAATGCGTCATGACCGAATCTACCGCAATTCGAGCATAGCCTAGATCTAGGATCTTGGCACTCGGTTGGGAGGTGGTTACTGCCACATTATATACACTGCACATGCGACCGCACAGGTTTCCTCATTTGGTCTTGCAATCATGCAATCTCCATTCTCACCTCAGCCAGCTCCTGGCCTTGGTCAACACTCTTTCCCTTATTCTATATGCTAGAGTTCTCTCTCTCTCTCTTGAAACTGTTGACCGCTCTGGAGCTCTCTGACTTGTACTGTCCCTACTGGTGTTCCTCATGCTTCGCTCCCTAAGCTAATCATCCACCCTTATTGCCTCTTCAAAGACTCTAGCTAATACGTCTCGGTGTAGAGTGGAGTTACTAGCCAAAGCCTTATAGAGCTCCTCGCTTCGAATTCCATTTATAAATACGGTAGACACAGTCTTCTCATTAGGTCGCTCATTTGCAGGGCTCCTCTTGAAGAGGCTATGCACATGAGTGACATAGTCCCTTACGTCTTCCTTTTTCCTGTCACAGACATTCATCAACCGGATGATGAGATTATCAGAGTACCCTGCCTTAGAGAATCTCTTGATAAAGAGGCCCTTAAGACGGGCAAAGTTTGTGCGCTCAGCTGCATCTAGACTAGTGTACCAAATTCTTCCCTTATCACCTAAGCATAGACCAAAAGCTTGAGAGCATTGTGCAAGGTCCGTGAGACCGTTTGCTTTGCAAACTTGTTCAAATTTCTCCACAAAGCTATATGGGTCATTGCTAGTTTCATACTTGTCTAGCTGCTTTGCTACAATAGGGATTCTAGATTGCCCCTTGCGTGACCCTAATCCCGAGAGTAATGTGGTGGCTAAGGCTGTTGTGCTCTACTTAGCGGACGTATTGTCCATGAGCCGCTTGGCTACAAGTTCACTCAACAATAAGTTAGCCTCTGCTACTCGTTCTCTCTCTGCATTTGGCCCTGCTTTGGCTGCACCAACCAAGGCTACAGGCCTCGTACATGTCTACATCTTGTTGGATTTTTCTAGACTTCTGCTCGTGGTTATAGGCAATTATGCTCTCTAGCACCTTTCTAATCGCCTTTCTTTCCTCTTCTAGGCTTGCTACCACTTCCTCTATTGGTCTACCCTGAACTACCGTCCTAGTCAACAAGTCGTACTCATTGACAAACTCATGCACTAAGACTGGGAATTCTCCCCAGTCCAGTCGGTCCTCTCCTTGTCCTCCTCGTGATCCTGACTTTGCTCCCACTTCCAACTCCACAAGATCATCGATCAATTTGAGTAGCTTCGGCAGCATCCGATCCTCTATGTTGTCGCCTTCTGGATCTTCGTGTCCTCTTAAGGTCCTACTGATGGGGATCTCGGGCATCCAACTATGTTTTGGGATCTCTCCTAATAGTGGGTTCCTTGATGTCATTATATCTCCTGATGAGTTCCTTGTTATTGAAAGCAGTTGTCAATCTTATTCACAAGTTGTGCTTCGTGCTTTCTAGTGCTTAGTGCGGAAACATGCTTTTTCTTTTCTTGTAGTGCACCTTTGGTGATAAAATCAAAAGCGAGGTGCGGATGTAGAAAATGCTCAATGTAAACTCCACTCTTCCCCTCACGTTCGTAGCCTGATATGGCTCTAAGCGCAAGTTCTGGTTGATCTAAGGTCTTATGAAAGTCCATGTTGCGTTCTCTATTCTACTTCAGGGTTGGTTGATTGGTTACCGAAAGTCAAGTCAAGTTCTAAATTCGGTCCGCTCAGTGTCTAGCTGTTTGGGGTGAATCCTTAGTTATCCTGTCTGGTCTCTGGCTTCTAAGGGCTAAATTGGATTTCCAGGGGGGGTCAGAGATGTGAACAAGGTGGCCAAGACTGTCAGGCAGGTTCAAAAACCCTCTATTTTAAGTTCTGGTGAAGTGGTCTGATTCTCAGAATCGGACGGGTTGGTCCGATTTTGAGACTCGGATAGGGTTGTCCAATTGTGAAAATCGGACAGTCCGCTTTCTACTTTGGTCCGATTTTCCTAGTCAGACGGGGGGATTCGACTCCTGCAATAGGACGAATGGTTCGATTCTAACACTAGGAAAAGTGGTCCGATCCTTGCAGTTGGTCCAATTTTGAGACTAGGACACGTGGTCCAATTTTGGCATTGGGTCCGATTCCTGGAATCGGATCAGATGGGGTGGTCCAATTCTCGCAGTCCAACGGTGTGGTCCGATTCTCGCAGTCGGACTGTCCGACTCCAAAAATCAGGTGGTCCGATTCCGAGAATTGGACCCAAACAACTTGGTTCGACTGCACAGATGTCGCCCACGGGTTGTGCGCGATGACTCAAGCTCAACGCCTACTCCATGGAATCATCCAGTGCCTTCCAGATAGGTGCAAATCACTACAAGGAGATGCCAGACATACTTGGAATCACTGTGGTGCTGGAACTGAATGACATTCGAAAATTTGTGCCCCTATTTCCCTGTTTCCAGCAATAGCAGAACCCTTTCTGTTTTCCTTCTTTTTCCTATCCTAATCTTAACCTAATGCAACAAAAATCAAAAACAGAGATGGAGATGGATGATGCTACTCTAATATTCAACAACAAATCAAAATACTTACTTGCTTCAAGGATTAAAACCTCCTAAATCTCCTAACTATCTCGAGCACTAGTTCGGGCTGCAAACCCTACTTCTATGCTCGATTAGATGCGCACAGCGCTCGAGGCTCGATTCTGTCAATCCCGGCAACGGAACCAAAATGAAAGGGAGCTAGGAGCTCTACCTCGAGACCTACGGAGCGCTTATTGATCAAGTGTTTCAAGCCGAGCGGCCATGGCTACCTCTCACATAGCCGATGTGCAATGCCTACTTTACGGGTGTAGTGAGCTTACCTTGATGCTCGATCGAGTTCCCTCCTCTCTCTTGCACTCCGGTAGCTCCAGATCCTTGCGGCAAGCTCAAGCAACCTCAAGCCCTCTCCATCAAGCTCCATCCTCCATAGCCGCACGAGAAAAGAGAAGAGAAGAGAAGAAGAGAAGATGAAGAGAGAAGATGGGGAGCTTCTTCTCCATGATCCCTCACTCTCACACACTCACTCCCTCAATCCCTCACTCAAGCACAAGCAAGAAGGCAAGAAACAAGGGAAGAAGAAGAAGAAGCTTTGGCCACACATAAGAATGATCTTCTCATTCACTTTTGAACTTTATATACATGCCTACGTTTTGGGCGGTCATCCCCACTTTTTACATGGCCGGCCATTAGCCTAGGCCCTCTTTTCCTATTTCCCACCGTTCTAACTTATCCCATTCCCAACTAGTGCATACAATTTACACAGGAGTGAGTCTAGCGCTCTTTTACAAGGATTCGGGAGCGCTTTCACAATTAATGGTGTGCTTTTACTCTTTTCTTTTCTCAAGGTGACATTGAGGTCTTCTGGAGAGATCGTCGTTCAAATTTTTCAAGGTCTGACTTCCATCTGGGGTGCCTTTTCCTTCCTTTGCCCTATGCCCTTTCGGTTATCTCCTTTTTCAGGGTCTGACTTCCATTCGGGGTGACTTTTCCTTCCTTTGTCCTGTGCCCTTTCGGTTATCTCCTTTTTCCATTTTCCCACTCCTCTACTCTATTTTCCCGCTCCTCTGTGCTGGGTTAAACAAAAAGAGATAGCAGAATGCAAAAATCTGCAGTGAATGAACACTAAAATGAAGAAGGCATGTACAATGAGCTATAAAGTGTATCTCTGCCAAAAGCTCTCTCACCACCTGAAAAAACAAGTGAGAATAACCGAGGTAGGCTTGCCAATAAATAGGCGATAAAAAACAGGTAGAAATGATCAAGTCAGCTAGTAAAACCTAGCCAACTTGTGCGAAAACTAATTGTAGTAATGAACTAATTATAAATAATGATGCACATATAATATGCATCCCACATAGCATCCTACACAACTAGAATGGCCTGCCCAACTGCCCAAAACTATTAGAAATGACCTAGCAACTGCATGGGACTGTCCGACCTGCTCTAGGAAACAAGTAAATATGCTTGAGAGTACTAATTGTACAACAGTGCACTACTTGTGCGTGTCCAAGGGATGACTAAATTTCTAACAAAAGTAAACATAGAGAAAGAAGGAACAAAACAAACTACACTATTCAAAACATGAAAAGTGACTACAAGGCTGTGTGACAAATCCTGGATGTTGATCTGTATGAGTGAGGGCACTAGAATAAGGCAATAGAATGCTAACAGTGTAGCAAGCTAAGAATGAGAGTGGAGCATACAAATCTAGCTGAGCGAGTAGCTGAATGGGGCAACTATATACAGCTAGAGAATGCCAAACTGGTCAACCTCCTATAGGTGGAAGACAAAATGCTGCAAACTGACTTACCATTAGATGATAAGGCAAAAATGTTGTTCGACCAGCCCATAATGCTACCTCTACCTGCCACATTGCATAAATTGCAAAATGTAGCCACACCGCATAGTGTGAACAAAGCTTGAGACTAATGATCATATTGGAAAGTGAAATTTAAATGCATAAACAGCTATTAAAAACCCTTTATCTTTGTCAAACTCTAACAAAGTGCATAACCAGGTGGTGACCATCATGGAAACCATGGAATGTCACAGTACCACCACTCACATTCAAAAAAGGTTACGTGACTATGGTAGACCATATCTAGCAAGGACAATCTATCATAAAACCATGGCATGTTTATGATAGCATCAATGTGGGCAAGGCGTACTAGACAAAAATGTGAGACTTCATGGTACAATTGAATCACAAGACCCAACTGTAGCACCAATCAGCACCATCAAGCTCCCCAAGTAACAAATCTCATATGCATAGTCAAAGAGAGATATGTGGGGCTTGAGACTTTGTACCACAAGAAGAAATATAAAACTATCAATAGATCCATATAAGAGTTCGGCCTTTAATGAAGCAAACGACCTTTAAAAGGTCACACGATCCAAACGTGGAACTTTGTATCAAGAATATTAGATTCAATAGAAGCTGCAAACAAGGTTATTTACTCTTCCTTTTTTGGTATAAATGTGCCATGATTTTCAAATAGCCTTCTTGTCACCTGCGAATCTCATGTGTGCATAATAATTGTCTTACCCTATTTGTAAAGTTTATATTTGCACATATCTCAACTGAAACTTTGCTACTTTTTTGGATGGATATATTGTGGTGTTTAATATGGGTATCTGAAATAACATGTTGTTTGAGAACAAGATGGATCACCTGAATTTGCAAGATTGACTAACTTGTACAATTTTGTATTGTACTCCTTTGTGAGTACTTGTAAATTCATATTCATTGTCCTACTTACCTCAACTCTGGGTATAAGACCCATCTTGTCTCATAGCTGCGAAGACAATTCGTGACACTTTGATTGAACTTTTTCTTTATACACAACAATTGTTTTTGGGTATATTTTCACCTTCGTGGTTCACGTTCTTAACATGGCTTTTGTTCTTAAGATAGTAGAAAACATGTTTGGTGCCAATAGTTTTGGAAGTAAATTCTCATCAAGGGTTGTTGGATTTAATTCTGGTGGTTTCTCTAGAGGTGGTGCTTTTGGTCAAATATGAGTCAACAACTGCAAACAATAGTTGGTCCAACAGTCCCAAAATGGTTACAATGTGCAAGCACTTGGTTTAGAAAACCTCCTACCTATGGTAGTAACAATGATCTCACAATCAGGTAGCCTTCAAATTATGGGCGGCCACCTTCAACTAATTTTGCTAGAAACAAATCCATTGGCTTTGGGTTGGGCAGGCCCTCCAATTTTGGAAGCACAACTTCACTTGCTTTTGGTAGCTCAAGTGGCTATGGAAGCAATAATTGGTCAAGCAAGTCTTCAACTAGTTATGGCAATAGCTCTAATGTACCAACTAGCGGTATTGTGCCTAGTACAACTGGTTGGAGCAATAATTAGTCAAGTAATTATGCAACCATAGCTTCAACTGGTTTTGATAGTAACATTTCTTCAAGTAGTCCTGGAAGAAGCAATGATTGGTTAAGCAAGCTAACTAGCAATCCTAGCACATCAGGCAATACACTTGGTTTTGGGAGTGCAAGCAAGTACTCCCTTGTTCCTTTTTTCCCAAGGTTAATGAGGTAATGACAATTTTGAGATGTTTGAGCATGTGGGTGCGGACCCTAGGGCAAGCTTTAGTGTTTTCATAAAGATTTAAACTCTTCTCTTTTACATAACTATGAGGTCGGTTTAAACAACGGGAACAATGGATGGATTTTATGTGCTAGATGGGTAACAGAGGAGCTCACTAAGTTACATTGGGTCATTTTATACATATTACTAGTGCTATGTCTTTTTCAAGGCTTAAATTACCATTCCTTTCTCCATTTTTTTAATGATCTATAGCCACTTCAATGTTTTTACCATGTATATGTGTGTTTGTTTGCAGTTTGCTAAAATTCGCTCACCCATCACTTGTCTAGTTGCTTTCATACGCATATAGAAGGATTTTGCATTAGGTGCTTAACCTTATTAACTCAATTTACACTGTACGATGAAACTCAAGTAATTGCTATATCTAAGTATGGAACTTCAAGCAAAAGGAATACCTTTTTAAGGCCCCTCCCTTTGTCCTTGCCTTCCTTGGAACTTTCAGCAAAAGAAAGCCCCTCTTGAAAGAAAAGGGGTCTTGAGATCCATGTAGGGCCCTCACTTTGTCCCTCTTTCAAGTTTGCAAACGTACTTTTCTAATCTCAAATGTACTAATCATGCTAGACATGTGCAAGATCAAAATTCAATAGCTTAATTTGAATTTGGCTGATCCTATGGAATTCGTATGGATCAAAATGAGCCATCCTTTTAATTGCTAGCATTTCACTTCACAAGCTACTCTAGGCTCTTTTCAGCCACCCCACATGCTACCCGTCAAGCTATCAAGATGCTAGTAGCATGACCCTCATGGCTTGGAGGAGTTGCTTGCTCCTCTAAACCTTCATTGGACTTGTTATCAAAACTTGTGTAAATCATACAGAACTATTGATTTCCAAAGAGAGATGTTTATTAATACTTTTGATTGCTTGGATTGTCACATCAAAAAGTCCATTAGCAACCCTCTTTGGCAAGTCAAAAACTACACCTCGCACCTATCCATCGGGAGATAATATCAAATGAAGAACATTAGAGAACAAGGGCATTGGACAAGCAATCATGTAGCTAGTAAAGTACCCTCAAGTCAATTTGGTCCTTACCTCATTGTCAGTCAGTAAGGAAATTCTGTGAACATTAAGTGTGGTAGCAATATAAACTTGCCCCAAGTAATGGGTCACCGTGTCCATTGTAACATGAGTCTATCCTAGAAAAGTGATATTTAGTGTCATTCATCTCTAACCAAAAGCAATTATGCATTAGGTATAAAACTACAGGGAATAGCATCTGAATCTAGACTACCTGCATCATGAAACTTGATAGAGATGTACAATTCACAACCCATATCACATTTGAGCCTCAAGGAAAAGTATAAGCTTAATACTTGTTCATGTGAGATTAAAGTTAGTGAAGTGGGGATCTAATTACAACTACACATTTGAGTCAAAGCTGTAGCTAGCACTCCTGACCCTTGTTCTGAAAACAATTCCTCAGCAATAGGAATAAAAATGTCCTTCAACTCTGAAGCTACATTGTGTATCTTAAAAATTGCCCGCTCTGCTGAGCATTTTATTACATCCTCTACAACAGGAGGTTCTATATTCTCCAACTTGAACCCCAATTCACACTCAAGTAGGTCAAGTGCAACTTTTTGCATCTGAGTACACATGAGAATCACATTGCCTTTTTTGGCAGCTTGACTTGTTTGGTCAAAACGATGTAGAAATACCTCAACATCATTTTCAACTTCATAATGAACAACCTGCACAAACAATATGGTTCAACACCTCAGTAACCTTCCAAAAATAGATACATTCATTTCCACCCAATACATAAAACACCAGTAGGCTAGAAAAGGGAGCCCTGATGATTGACCTAAACCAATGTCATGGAAATTCAAGGCTGATATGAAAGCTCCAAAAAGTTTGAGTATCTTTCCTAACAATTCATTTGACACTAAACCTCAGTTTTTTGTGGGCATTGACCAAAGCTTTTCTTGTACACAAGAGTCTAGGTAGAATCTAGTTAGGAAATGAGATCTATATGCAAAGTGCCCCCTTATTTTGAGTGCCCTATTTTGTTTTAGAACTAAAGATTTCAAAAAAAACAATAGTAAACTCTTACTCCATGTCCACATCAGCAACATTCAAATGATGAACCGTCACATCTGTTGTTACGAACACAGCAATCCTTCCATCTCTAAAGGAAGTTAAAGCCTTCTCTCTTTGAGCATGATGAGCTTTAGTAGTAGGTAGTGCCTCACAACCCATCAATTGATTCAAATGTGCGGCAGCTTCATTAGCATCCCTTTAAATTTAGGTAAAAATAATGGATTTGCATCCCTTCCCATAGACATGTAGTGCATAATAGTCACTAATGGCATCCACTATTATAACTCAAATGGAGGCTAGGCATTGTAAAGCTTGTGCTTACAGTACAAGATCACCCAAGATAGACTGCTTTGATGTTGTTGTTGTGGTGATAGACAACACCATTATACCTTCGACCAATCTGTTATCCTTGTTGCTACCCTGAAAAAAGGTGACTGTCAATTCACAAAAACAATCAACAAGCATGCAGAGAGAATTCCCAATGTGGTGACTACTCACCAGGTCAACACCCCCAACTGTGAATTGTTTGGCTATTGTGGCAGAGGCCTGCGTCTGCAATATGCAGTCCCGAAGTGGATAGGCCGACAGGTTCCGGCCACAGGTCCCAAAGTGAAAAAGTTGGTCATAGTTCCACCGCTAGGCCAGGCAAGTAGCTTGAAAGCTCTCTTTTTTTCAGGATGTTGAACATGCCTACCACCAAAGTAATCCTCTGTGTAATCTCCCATTGAGATGAAATAAGGACCTTCCATCATGAGTCAGCGGATCGTAGAGTGATGGATCCCAAGAGCAAACCTGGTTATTCTGAGATGGAGGGTTCCCGGTGGCCGCCCAAGCTCTTATATGCAGGACGTGTTGCATGGCAGAGTGCGTGTGAATTCCTAACAGCTACTATGAGGCATAGGCTATGGTGCAAAAAAAAAAATTTAATGAACACACGAATGCCACAAAAGCTAAGGCCAGGGCATAGGTGGTAAACTAGACTGTAAAATAGTAGGGCATACAGGGAAGGAGCACAAGGTTTATCACTACACCAGAACCCTAGTCTCTTTGCCTATGGCAGAAGATCATAAACCCTCGCTAAAACCGTGGCAGTTTTAGATCATTCCCAAGAGGTATTTGGTAAGACGAAATAGCACATGTATTGTAGACACTGACCCATGCCTAATTAGTAGTGATCTTTGGTAGGTAAAGCTTTTACAAGCCCCGCCACACCCAAGTACGTATACTTGCAATGGTAAGACCGACAACAAGCCCACAAGAAATCAATTTAGAATACTTGACTATGTTTAACAACTGAATGCATTGGAGACGGAGAGAGAAGATCTGTTTGCAGGGAGAGAATGGCTACATTGCCAATGGTTGTCAACCGCACTAGCATTACTTCCGCTAGTTAATGCAATATTCATCATCTTTGATGGTACTTAGTTTACCATAAGTTCTATTTTTGCCGATGAAAAGGTTAAGTATAGTTAGGATCTTCAGCCATGTGAGCTATTTTTTTAACTCTATTGACTCATGCAAGTCAGCTCTTAAGGTGTAGATCCTCACTTCATAGAAAAAAAAGAATGGATTTGGGTATATTCTAGTGATTTTTGAAAGTGAGGGGTATTTTGGTATTTCAAAGAAAAGCATCTTTGCATAGCCACAACATCCTCATAAATGATGGCTCTAACAAGTCACCTAACCTATTATGAGATGAGAACTGGTGTTGGGGAGTCCTAGACTTTGTTTTGTCTCACTTGTATTTTTTAAGTCCTAGTTGCTTTTGGCCTTTTAGGGAAAAAAAGAACCACCCTTCAAGGTGGCTTAAAATTTTCTTGTAAAGCTAACACCGTCTCTGTAGAGATATTGTAAAAATCAAGATAATCTCACTTTACATTTAAAAAAACAAGGCACAAGAGCATTTCCTTTTGTTATTAGCATTATTTTCAAGAGTAAATGATTTAACTCAAGCTAACAATTTGTAATTTAGCAAAGAAGAATCATGTTATCATTGTGCTATTGTAATAACAAATGCCCTAACCAATAATGCTAAGAAAATCTAGGGATATTTGGGTTGCTAACTAAAGTTTCCATAAAAGAATGGCCCAACTAATATAATACATGCATAAGTAGGACAAGGTGGCAAGTTTAATGCTTAGCTAGGTGGCTTGATAATGCATCTACCTTTCAATAAAAATAGCTACACATGAAGAACCTAGAATGAAACCCAAACATCATAATAACAAGCTAGTGTAACCTATCCTACATTAATAAGACTAAGACTTGTGAGTCAAGCGCATTAATTAATGCCATTGGAACTTATTCATTCGACAACAAACTGGTCAACTACTATTCATCATGTATTTTATACCAATGCATAGTTGCATGCATAAACATAAATCATAAACTAAGATCTACATACATCCATAGAATAGTAGACATAATAAGAACGGTTGTGACTATGTTCATAAATTTGTAGAAAACAACATTATGCCACTCAAAAGGGTGTCTAGATAATCTTGCAACATACTGAATTAGATTACATATTTAAATAGATTTATTACAATTTCAAAGAGGAGTTGTACAAGGTACTTAAGCCTCTCTTTTTTTTAGTAAGATAATTTTCATGATTCATTTATATAGAAGGTTTTTTTCAATTGTTGCATTTTAAGAATACCTAACTACATGGTTGGTAGATGTTTTTTTTTGGATATAGCCATGACGTGAGACTTTGACTTGATATGCTCTGTGAGAATCGTATGCAAGCCTGATCTTGAAGGGCACAAATGCAACCATTTCTGATCATACTTGCATACAACTCTTACTCTCCCTTTATCTTTGTAGTCATTCAATGTTGCAATGTTGCCTCAATAAGCTCAAAATCAAATCATGTATGATTTCAAGTCAAGACTCTCACAAGTTAATCTCCAAAATGATTAGAAATTAGCCCTAAGATACATATACAAAAGTGATTTTAAAACAAATTCAAACCTTACTAAAGTTCAACTCTTTCGTAAACCAGTAAATGTTGTATATGAAAATAACATTTTACTAGAGGTTTGAATGGTTAAAAAGATTTCACTTACCTTCATGAGTGCTATTAAAAATATATATCTCCTCTACTACAACTAAAACCGCAACCATATTATCTTCATTGCTTTCTTCTACGTCTTTTGAGCTAGATGTCGCTCCCACCTTCAACCCTCAATTTGTCAAATACCCTACACTCACCCTACAATTCATGCACTCTAGAACACTACAGAGTGCACAAGCAGCTTGTCCAAGAGCTCATGCACTTCTACAACTGCACCACATTTGGCATACATGTCCACCAAAGAATTGCCAAGCACAACATTTCACCCCAACCACCCCAATCTAATGATCCGATCACAAATTTGTTCACCCTTGTCAAGTGCTCCTACATTGGCACATGCTTTTAAGGCACAAATAAAGGTGACTAAAGTGAGGGAGTGTCCCTCATGTTGCATCTTATTGAAAATTTTCAATGCTCCCTTGCCTTGCCCATGTTGTGTATACCTTGCAACTACTACATTCCAAGTGACTACATCTTGGACAGGAAGTCCATCCAACACTCCTTGTGTTTTTCCCAATGCACCACAAGTGGCACACATATTCAACAAAGCATTACTAATGAGCACAACATATTTCTCCAACAACTTTGATCTAACAATCTCATCACAAATTCATTCACCCTTATCAAGTGCTTGTACACAAGTATAGCCTTTCAATGCACATGTAAAGGTGACTGAATGTGGAAACTAACCTTCGTGTTGCATCTTAACAAAGCATTTTAAAGCTTCATCATCGTAGCCATTTTGTGCATATCATGAAATCAATGTAGGTCATGAGAATTATCCAAGAACAATACCTTCGTCAGGTATTTGTTGTGCTTTTGCAAGAGCACCACATTTAGCATACATAGTTATTAAAGTGCTTGTGGCATAAGTGCTTCTTTCAAGTAAGTGCCGTTTGCAAATGTCCTCATGTAGCTTGTGCCCTTGAATATATTGGTTTGCTTTGAATAAGCCTTCAAAAGTCCCACAACATGAGCAGCCTCCTCTCAAAAGATAGCTCATTTCTCCTCTTGAGGCTCCACTTCATTCAATTCAAGTATCGACGTTGATTCATTTTTCTAAGTAAAATGTGCCTTTTTTTTAAAGCCATGCACCACCTTGCCATACACCATTTTACTAGCATATGCCCTAAAGGACAATGCTAATAAAATTGCAAGGATAGGGAACAACTATGGATGCTTTGCCTCACCTGACAAAAGCACTTATGTTGCCTATAATCCTCAAACTTGGAAGTTGTTTGGATTCTAATGTGAACACAAGGTAAATTCATATTGATGAAAAGCTATGATAGAATCCACCCCCCTCCCCCATGCTAGTTGTAAATCTTTGTCTCATGAGAACATATATGCCTTTAATTATTGATTCCACTCCCCCCATATTCCCCCCACTCATCCCTTTCCCACCCCACCACACACACACACACACACACACACACACCCCTCGCCTCCCTTAAAAAGTGTGCTTCTGAAAATTTTTGAATAAAAAGACCCCTAATGTAAATTTTACATGAGTTGCATTTATAAACCCCTTCTATTTTTGGAAAAATTGTAAGTCAACATTAAAAAAATACCCTTTCTTTTGAACTCACGTGGTATATTACATGTTATATAAGGTGACCCCCTCGAGAATCTTCATTGACCAATTTTTTAACACGCCGAATTCATTCCATTAGCCATTGTGACGTTGAACCTAGCAGTCTCGATCGATGGGTTACTCCAAGTTTGGAGTACTGCATGGCTTAGCACACTAACTCCCGCTCCTGTGTCTACGATTTTCTTTCTTGTGACATCTCCAAGAGCTAAGACCAACAAGAGTGTATGCATCTCTGTGCCTTCCTAGAAAGCATTGACATGCAAGGACTTAGGCATGGAGTGTAGCATCAAGCTCGGCATTTGCGTTTCTACATCATACTCGTGCAAGCTTGCAAGCAGCAGCTAACTCTCATTTGATTCTTCAAACCACTATTTCAACTCTTGCCATAGTGTTGGATGCTGCCTAAGCAAATCTCCTAATCTTAGAGTCATAGGGGTGGTCACCAATGTATTAAGGAGGTTGCTAGCTACTTGCCTCTTTGCTAATTCCGCGGTTCTTGACCAATGGCCTTGACTAATTTCTTAGCCTGTAGCATTTAGACTTTGTCTAAGCAGCACTGCTTGTGGTGCAGTCGCATTGCTCGATATTTTGGTCATGGGGGTGAGACTGGTGTGCTTATGCTTGAGAGAATAATGATCTCATCCTACAGTATGGGCTCAGCATCTTTCAGGTGCTCTTGGGCTTCTTTCACCCACTCCTTCACTTTCTTGATGACTTCAAGTTGGCACTTTAGGTCGGGGTACTCCCTGACCTTAGCACTTCCCTTTTCAACCGTCTTTGGATCTGATGTTTCTACCTCTGCGTCAGTGAATTTCTTTCCAACAAGCAGTGTCATGGCACTTTCAGTTTTGAGCGTGACCTTAATGTCCAGTCTCTTCTTCCTCTGTCTCTGAATCTTCTTTCTGATTAAGATTGCATTGAGATTGCTAGGACTTAGCAATGATATGCCTGCATGCTTTGTCTGTGCATGGATCATGACATACAATAGGATAGGTGTGGCCTCCCCACCATCGAGTGTCTCGACACTGACAACCCCAATGGGACCGATGGCTCGTTTGTTGAACTAGAGGATGGCTTCCGTCTAGGGAAATTGACAACGAGATGTAGAGCTTTGCGTGCTAGTTTCCTCTCCTCCTCAAGATCCACTTTGATGTCCTCTGCAGGTTTGTTGCAATGTTCTAAGCGGGTTTGAGTATCATATTTGCTCATTAATTACTGGATCGCCTTAGGAAACTCTCCTAGGTCAAGTTCTTCATCACTTTTACGATCTAAGCTGGCCTCTTCCATGTCTAAGATTTCCTATTTTATCAAATTGTTGATCAGGTTGATGAGATCGGGTAGATCCACTTCCCCAATAATGTTGCTACATCTAGCTTTTCGGGTTTTGTTATTCGCTTGGTCCTACACTTGGGAATTCGATCACCCATCTATGTCTTTGGATCTTCTCTTACTGGTGGGTTCTTTCAAGTTTTTATGTCTGAGTGAGTTCCTTGTTAATTACAAATAGTCCTCAACTTACCTTCACTCTGTGTTTATGTGTGTGTACTCTTTTTCGTGAACTATGCACAATCTGGATTTTAGCTTTTCTTAAGTGTGTTTCGAGTACTGGAAAGTGAGTGAGAAAACAAAGTGTCTAAGCAGCTCTTGCACTCTCGTTTATGGGTTTGGCCTGATAGACTTGTATGCTTACTTTCTAGCCGTCCTCATCGGTTTATAAGGTTTTCGTTGTGCCTTCTACTCACTCAAGATTCGTTTGGGGGTTTATGACTCTGTTTGATGCTAATGGGTTGGATCACTAGATAGTCAACTAGCATCGCCCCTATGTCTAGTCTTACTGAATCTTCTATTCCTTACACCAGAAAGGTGTTTCAAGTGTCTACATAGCCTTCAAAGGTTTGTACAATCGGTGCCTAGGTGGGACTGTTCCAAAATTTAAAAAATTTGAGAAAAATCAAATTCGGCCCAACATGTCCAAATAGCAGGGGCCAAGTGTATAACTCAGACGAGCCGAATGGCCAAGGGCCAAGTGAAACTGAGCGAAATGGACGTGGCCAAATGGGAGTGGGCCGAGTCGGGAGGGCCGAGTACCTAGTGTGTCCGAATGTGCAGCTTCGGCCGAGACGAGTCCAAGTGGGCCAAGTGGCTATATGTCCAAGTGAGCAAGGCCGGCCAAGGAGACCAAATACAAGTGGCCAAGGACCAATTTTGGGACTCGATCTAGAATCAAGCTGCTCGGATGGGCTGAACACGACGTGTTTCTTACCGAAATGACGAATGATCCGATGAACTAAGAGATTCAATGCAAGGTACTCGTTGAGCACTTCCAGATCATACCTATGGATATAGCAGGCAACAAACTCGTTGGCGGCAAGATCGAAGCAAATCCACACAATTGAGCTCTCTCTCTCTATATATTTATTTATTTATTTATTTATTTATTTATTTATTTTTCTATTTATTTATTTATTTATTTATATTTATATATATACCATATGTACTTATGCTTTTGGAAACTAGCCATCGACCAATTGAGGTACATGCTATGATTCGAATACTGAGATATGCCACCGGAGTACGTCAAATGGATGATAGTAGGCTCCCCAAACGGGCATGCAGTGCTAGCACACGCCTACAAAAACCATGGAAAAGTAAAGTGCTTTCAATAGGATGGGTGCTAGATATGTGAAAATGTTTTAAAGGGTGGGGAGTGGATAGATATCTAAATATGGCATCCGAAGATATATGCATGGACACATTTCAATCAGACCTCTTACGAGCATATCAAGCAAAACTTCAAAGCAAGGGAGAAAATGGCAAACTTGCTTATTACAATATGCGTATCTATCATTCATGTTGGGAATCCTACATGCAGGCAGAGGCACACACGCAGCCATACATAGCCAACCTGCTCTCAGTGGTATTTAGATGGAATATTGCACGACTTCGAACTCGATCACACACTTTATTGATCGAGACAGGTGTATGGAGTGGATAGGCAAGAGAGACAAGGTTATGCAAGCTGTGTGGACTACAAAGTATAGAATCAGATGAGCACATGATTATGACATGCCGAGCATATGCATACATACGAGTTGACTTTGATATCCCTTTATAAGGGCCACTTCACCAGTTTCTGACCACTACTCCTATATCAAAGTTAGGGGCTCTCATCACCCACATGTTATACTTTCGAGAGAACCACATTGCATAGATCGTTCTTTCACCATAGCTACCCTTTTCTACCATGGCAGAGGAGAATCATTGTATATCTAGAAAGGTCCCATGGGTCATAATTTGGTATTACGTGGATGATAATAAACTACTCTCTCTCTCTCTCTCTCTCTCTCTCTCTCTCTCTCTCTCTCTCTCTCTCTCTCTCTCTCTCTCTCTCTCTCTCTCTCTCTCTCTCTCTCTCTCTCTCTCTCTCTTTCAAATGAACTCTCCCTTGACCTCTTGGCTATTAAACCCCTTCTTGGCAAAGGTCTTGCCACTCCTAATCACTCACTTGTCGACCTTAATCCCCTTGAGCACTCTTTCTTTCCCGTTTTTCTTAATTTGTGACTTGTTTGGGCATGTTTTACAGAAGCAAACCCTATGCTTTTCCAATCCGATTTCTTAATCCTAACCTACTCTAAATGCAACAAGAATCGAAAGCAAAGTACTGAAATTATTTCTCCTACACTCCTAATCATCAAACCACCAAAATATCCAAAATACTTACTTGTTGCAAAGATTAAAAACCCCAAAACTTCCTACTTATCTCAAGCTTTGGTTCAGGGACCAAACCCTTACTTCGATGCTCGATTTGAGGCGTGCAAGTGCTCAATCTTGAATCCGTTGTCCTAGCAACAAAACCAAAATGTAGAGGGAGATTATGTTCAACCACCAAGACCCACGGACCGCTTATTCATTCAAGCATTTCAAGTGAGCACCATATGGCTATCTCTCACCTAGCCGACGCACCTTCGATCCTACTGGGGTGGTGTAGTGAGCTTACCTCAATGCCCGAATGAGTTGCCTCCTCCCTCGAGCACACCGGTAGCTCCACGATTCTTAATACTTTCTCAAGCATCCTCAAGCCTCCACCTCCAAGCTCCATCCTACATAGCCATGTGCGAGAGAAGGGAAGAGAAGAGAAGAAGAAGAGAGGATATGGTGGAGAGCTTCACCTCCTTAATCCCTCACCCTCACACACTCACTCCCTCATTCACTTTTTGAACTTAATGTACATGCCCTAAAATCCCATGCATACCCATCCCCTTTTTTATATGATTGGCCATTGTGGCAAGGTGCTCTTTTTCATACCCTTCTACTTGGCCTATTTCTTTAGCTTATGCTTGTCTGTCCTTTTACAATTTGCACAGGAGGGAGCTTGGTGCTCTTTTACAAAAGTTTTGGGACGTCTTTTACTTACAAATGAACTTTTTCCTTTAACTTGATTTTAGAGGCCACCCTTGCACCTTTGCTTGTTCTCCATCCTGCTTCTTCCATTTCATCTGCATTTCACTTCTTTCGCTTCCGTCTCGAGCTGGGGTTAACAACGTACATAAAGCCCTATGGTACATGAAGCAGATTGTTGAATTTGGTACATTTAGTACCTTTTGGGTCCTTTAGTACTAAGTATTTTCTTGTACTCTTTGGTACCTTTGGTGTTTATTAGTACTTCCTAGTGCTATTTTTAGTACAAAGCTTTTCTTTGGTGCTTCTTGTAGCTATTATTGGTATCTTTTGGTAGATATTTGGCGCTTTTTGGTACATTTAACACATTGGCTATCATTGCTACAATGGTTGGTAATGGTATTATGATTGGAAGTTTTGGTATTTGCTACTTGGTTCCTGTTATGTTTTTTTTTCTAAGTTTTATCCTCTTTATTTCTTTCACTTAGACAGACACAACATGACAAGCTAGAAGGCTCTTGCTAGGAAGGGTAGGTCCACATGGACTTTCTCAACCACCAAATGATCATTGACATGAAGAAGAGGAAGAGGTTCACCCTCTTCACTTCAGGCCGCATATTGTAGACAAAACATAAGAGCATCCATGTGTTTGGCATTTGTGTTGCATGTGGGAAGTCACTGGGAGCAGCACATGTCGTGAGCAACTTCATGCTCGAGTGATGATATCAATAACACTCCCTTTGCTTTAGTGCCATTATGGATTTTGTGTAAAAGAAGTATGCAGTGTTGAAGTACCTAGGATAGTTGGGCATAGATCACTAGGCACTATAGTGTGAAGATTAAGTTAGCACAATTCTCCATCAGGATTATTTTACATGTGGATTGCAATGCTAAGTATTCGATGTGCTCATGCATTTGGGATTACCTGTGGTTACTGCATAGATGAGGAACATGTGGTTGAGATCATAAAAGATGGAAAGACGGTAGATAATGTGAAATATGATGGGCCAATGCTAGAAAAAACTATTGACAATCCCATGTTTTAGGAGTCCTATAGTACAGAGAAGATGAGACATAATCATGGAACTTGAACCCAAGAGTTGGTGCTATTGAGCCTAAGAACATCAAGGATGGTGTGCTAGATGTGGAGCGCACTAGGGTTGAGAAAGACTCTTTGATTGATGAATCTATGACACATGCCATTGGGATTGAGGGAGATACGGATGCTATTGATACCAAAGCAGGGAGGGGGCTACTGATGGGTCGAAGGGGTGCAATAGGGGGACTGACAAGAAGGCAAAAGATGCCAAGGAGGACATGGTTCCTGATAGTCATAGAAAGCTGATATGAGGCTATGGGGTCAGAGGTCTATGAAGAGATTTTTGAGGAGTAAGTAAGGACATGGAGATAGGCAAGGGTGCAATTGATAGCCTACATGGTGATAGTGGAGGAGTTGCCACTCCGGAGATGGCTGGTGCGGCAGTAAAATCTTCATGCAAATGCACCTTGTCAAAGCTCTTTTCTGAGGTAGGGAAGAAGCACCCTAGTGATCATTGTAACAAGCCCTATGCTTGTAAACTATAGTTAGTGTAGCAAATTTGTCAATGATGTAATGCACATAGGGTTTTTTTGTCTCCTTCCATCACCTTTTCTCAAAACTCAAACATCGTTTATGTTTGCCTTGTGCACTCTTCTTAATCCTAGAATAGACATTCGATTTTAGAATATAGTATTAAAGTTATGTTGGGTTCTATAATAGAGAATTATTGTTTAATACTAGGATGTAACATTGTTATAATTGCACTTGGTACTGTGTGATTCTCATCACCACAACAATGCTCTTGAAAGGCCCCTCCCTAGCTTGGTGGTGACCTATTTGGAGTCCTCTTCACATGATGGTCATCTCCTCAATATAATTCCCCAAGATAACATAATCAACATTGATATTTTTAAAAGCCTGGAGATCACCATGTATCACCACCCATAACATCATGTCACACTTAGCACTTGTGGTTCTGACCCTCGCCATCCACGAGGGTCACCACCAAGCTATAGGAGGAAACTCTACTATTATGATGGGGCTCTCTCACTTGGTGGTGAGCCATGAGAGGTTCATAACGCATAAAGATCACCACCATAGCACATAATGGACCATATCAATACGATGGTCACCTCCTCCACATAATTTTTCAAGATACCAAAATCAACACTAACATTTTTAAAAGCCCATAGATCACTACATATTTCCAACCACAACATCATATCACACTTAGCACTTGTGGTTCTCACCCTCGCCATCCACAAGGGTCACCAACAAAGCGATAGGAGGAAACTCCACTATTGTGATGGGGCTCTCTCACTTGGTGGTGACCTATGTGAGGTTCACAACACACGAAGGTCACTACCAAGAAATAATGGGCCATAACAACACAATGGTCACCTCCTCAACATAATTCCCAAGTTATCATAATCAACATTGATATTTTAAAAGCTCGAAGATCACCGTCTATCACCACCCACAACATTGTTTCACCTCATAAGCACAATGTAATCACCACTAGGATATTTAAAAGCCCTAATATTACCACCTATAACATCATTACATCACCACATAATCATCCAAAAGGCCCTTGCTATTAACAATTTGATACAAAAGTAAGTACATAATGTGGTATCATACAATGTGGCAATCCAGTTTGGTGATCTGCAAGCCCTAATATAAGACTTTTTCTTGCTTCTAACCTCTCAATAAACTTAGAGAGTCCCTCCATGTCCCAGTCCTTAAGGCTCTTCAAGAAGCCCTTTGATCAAACCACACTACACCCTATGATCTATTTGCATCAATAGAGGCCAACTCACCAATGCAAATAGTAAGGGTGCAATCGGACAGCCCCACCTTGTTGACCCGTGTAGGGTAAAGGAGTCTGAGTGATGTTGAAATTTTGATGCAAGAAATAAGAACAATGTGTACTATTAGGGTGCTTCTATACATTGGGGTTGTATTGCAATATATACAAGATGCTAGATGCCAGCTGGAATGACTCATATATTTGGCCATTCAGGCCAGTATGAATAGCCTTTCATCTGAATGAAACAATTTGTAACCAGTTGAGTCAAGTCATCCTCGACATCATACATTGGATGTTACCTAGAATAGGCTAGTGGGTAGGGATCTCCGATCCACCCTTGAAGCCAAGGCTCAACATTATCCATCAGATATGACAGACTGCTATGGGACTCAACATCTAGCATGTAGGAAGGGACACCTACGCAATTTTTGTATTCATTCTTTAGAGACTTGTAGTGTCAGTCCTCTAAGAGATGGTCTTTCTAGTGTTGAATTGAGAATATTTTTTCCACACTTTTCACAAGATCTTTAATAACATAATCTTTTTCCAATGTTTCTTATCAATACAAGGGATATAGTAAAACTCTTTCACCATATATCACAATCTTCTTGAGAGAATACATTTGTTCATATAGAGATAGGAACGTAAGACTTAATCAATAAGTCACAAAAATACTAATGGCCTCCAAGTAGCTTTACTTGTAAGAATTTTTTCGTTGGCCAATGTGTAGGGGAAGCAGGCAGACAAAACCTACATCAGCTCTTGCTTTGGCTCCCAGTTCCAACACAAAATTTTTTGCTTCAAGCCTCACCATACAGTAAAAAGCCTTAACCCAAGACTGGTGTGGACCCCTCCAATAGCCTATCCTATTTAGAATATTATTTTGATTTCTTCAAGAGCCTCGCATTAAAATCATTGATTATAAATTTGTGTGTTGCAGAAACATCTCCTAGAAGCTTAGTTTCCACAGTAGAATCCTCTTTGATCTAGTACGCTCGTGTGGCTACAAAATAAGCCAATAAATAAGGTATGTGTAAGAGACTAAACAAATAGCTACACTCAAAAGTGGTTGAGTTACATATCATCTTCACCTAGTCTCTACTCATTTTCAGAAACCATAATGGGCTCCCCTTCTCCCACCAGCTCCCCCTTCTACTCTCCAAAGAAAGAAACCATAGTGGGCTCCTTCTCTCCAACTCCTTCTACCCTTCACAAATAGCAGGCTCAATGGGTATCTCTACATACATTTTCATGCCACCCTAGTCATTTTTAGGTTTAGGATCCCCCAACATTTATTCCTCGACATCACCAAAGTCATGTCTAAGACCCTTTGGGTCCTTGTTTGCAACATGGTTGTCTACATATGCCATATTAGCTCCATAGCCTACAAAGTTCAACAAGATAATTCATAACAAATAAGAAAAAGGAGAAGGTAGATAATATGAAAAAGAAGTAAATAGTTACTTACTCTCTTGAATATATCCCTTTTGAGCCCAACTCTTAGCCACTTTTGGGATTCAATAATTGCATCTAGCTTTTATACAAGTCTCGTTTATTATGAGAGTGGTAGTGAAACATAGGGGATGGTACTTGTGCTTGCAGTGAGCATGAAAGAACCCACCACATATGTAAATTCTGAAGACTCCCCACAAGCAACGCAAGTCCCCAAAATATGGATTGTATTGCATTCATCCACAACTTGGGTTTGGGAAATAATGCGAGCTTTCTGCCTCCCTCCAATTCTACAATTAGCATTTTAAGAAAACCACTCTAGGCTCAAGCTTCTTAACTCTCCGTTGTAAGCAAATCACATTCTATTTAGATGATAAATATAAAAATATCATTAGTGAAGAGTACCAAATAGTACCAATATTATCAAAAATTATCAAAAGGTAAATCACAATGTACCAAAATACATAAAAAATTATACCAAAATGTTTCAAAAGGTATCAAAATGCACAAATAGTTGGATGCAAAATGCACTATAATATATACAATAAAAGTGTACAAAAAGTATCGAATAGTACTATAGAGTACGAATCAATATTTGATATTCAAAAATAAAGAGGACCAAACAGTACCAAAAATACCAAAAAGTACCAAACAATGGGGGATCCTCTACCAAGTGATGGAGAGCTCTCTGAAAAAGTTCACATGAGGGTCACCACCAAGAGATGGGGGACCCTTCTCCAAGGGATGGGGGGTGCTTCACCAAGGTGATGGGGAGCATCAAATAATATTTGATATTCAAAAATATCAAAAAATATCAATAAGTACCAAAAATATTAAAAATTTACCAAGTGATAGGGGTCCTCCCCTTAAGCGATGGGGAATACCAAACAATATTTAATAATTAAAAATAAAAAATTACTAAATAATATTAAAAATACCAAAAAAATACAATGGGAGTCCTCCACCAAGTGATGGGGTCCTCCAAAAAGTTCACATGAGGGTCACTACCAAGTGATGGGAGCCCCTTCGCCACAACGAGGGACCTCCCTCGCTTGGTGGTGACGTATATAATGATTGGTGCACATGGGGGTCACCACCAAGTGATGCAAGGGCCCTTCATCCTAGTGAGAGGCCTCCTTCGCTTGGTGGTGACTTATAGGGTGTTCCATGCACATGAGGGTCACCAAAAAGTGATGTGGGTTCCCTCCACCCCCCTTAGTGAGGAGTGTTCTTTGCTTGGTAGTAACCCATATAGCATTCAGTGCGCATATGAGGGTCAACACTAAGCATAATATACCAAATCTAACAAAAGGTTTTAAAATATGAAAAATTGTTTTGGAAAAAATGTATTAAAAGTACCAAAATGTTCTAAAGTGATCCAAAATTTTCAAGCAACACCAAAATAAATACAACACTAGGCCAACAGAGTACAATAGCTACCAAAAGAAAAGGATGATGCCAAAAGATGAGGCAAAAGTACATGTTAAGCTTCCACCTCTTAGACAAGAAGCTGCAAATTCTCATTGATTCTAAGTTGATAGAGCACACACTTCAATGCATTCAGATTGGCCTCCACTTCATTTAGCTCTTCAACATGAAGTAGACCTTGCTAGTGTAGCTCCTTAAGACATTACTCAAACATGGTAATGTTGTCCTTAATTCTCTTAGCCATGATATCGGAACCCTAAACCCGCAATAAGCTCTCCTCCTTTCATTAGAGAGAAGCCCTCAACTCATGTGACCTGCTCAACTTCTGTGTGTAGCCGATCTTTCTATTTGACCCATGCAGGCTACCCTAAAATATGTCATTTTCCCTCCTCTAATTGTCCAACTTCTTTTCAAACCCTCCAGGTTTCTTTTGCACATGTCTAACATGGTCATCCCAAATGTTACCCATGCAATCTTATGCATGGAAGTGTCTTCCTTTGCAACAGTATACCTCTCAAATGCATAGCACTTGGCAAACTTTGTTGTTATCTCCGAGTAATCTCCCCACATGATAAGGGGGCTTGATAAACCTTGTAGAAGAGCACTCTACAATCCTCAAAAAATTTAGGTTATAGATGGTTCGGGTATATCTTGGCATCCTTTTGATCTTGTATCTTGAACATTGTGAGCCATTGTTTGTTTGGTCAACAAGTCTGAGCGACCTTCCTCTCAAGGCTCAATCCATGCTCCTCATGAACTTCGTGTGCTGTAAAGCAGAATTTGTTGAGTACTAGATACTTATTCCTTTTGTTTTTCCTTGCAATGCACAACTGTCTAATTAGTTACTGCCTTGCACCCAAAATTATAACTAACTATGTGTGACCATGCAAGTGACGATGCGACTACTTACCCCTCATTCTTGTTGCTGACCTGTTTTTCTACTGAGACAAAGTGTTTTCTATGGTCTCACCAAAGAGACCTCTCTCCTTTGTGGCATCATGGCAATGGCTCTAGGGCTCGCCATTGGTGTGCATTTGCATGCTAGCAACCTCACAGCAACTGGGAAAAATGGAGCCCTGAAATCTTGAAGCTTTGCACCTTGACCTCAAAGAGTAGGAAGAGAAACACACCAAGCAAGAAGAATAGACTTGAAAGAATAAGAACTGCAGGAAGTCTAATCATAGCAGGGGCATTTACACAATCTAATCATGTGGGTAACTGTGTCTTTATGCAAGCTTCAAAGCCCTATCATCACATGGACATTCAACAATCTAATCACATAAGTAGATGTGTCTTTGAGCTTTGGTTCTTTTGATTTTCATACATTATTTTAATTCCAACTTTACGTTACATAGATTTCTTCAAAGGCATAAAAAGAGATACAAAACTCCCTCCAAGATTGAAAAAAAGAACTAAAGAGAAAAACTGAAAAGGAGTACAATCCAAGCAAATTAAAATCAAATATTAGATGTGATAGAGATTTACAATGTCTTGAATTAATTATATCCAACTAAATATGCCAAAAGTATACTCCCTTAATGCACATCCATTGAAGATCCTCGAGGAAGTTACTATATATATATCCTCTACATCACGTGCATTCAAGGCCTATTTATAAATATCCTTATCTATGAAATTTTCTTGCATAAAATATAACCCTTTTCTATTCAATTAGTAAATAATCCCTTTTTATTACACCCTTATTTATGTAAAAATGTATAAAAATATTTTTTTAAAAATACATTATTTTGAACCCACGTGATGCACATATATATTCATGAGTAACTTACCCAAGTGTAGAGCTTGGAGGTTGTTTGCGCAATAGTAGATGCCTACAATAGATCTTTTTGCTCTCTACTAGGAGACCATGAGTTTGCTTATGCCAGCATCGTTTCATAGTAGCTAAGAAAATATCCTCCCTTAACTTTGTTTTTGGTGATCTTGCAATGGTGCCATGATCCCTTTCATGCTTCTTTGCATGTGGCTCTTTGTATCATTGCATTGGTGCTTGGATTAACATCCATGGAGTGCACCGAGTTGAAGTCATCGCATCTCAAGAAGCACTCTAACAAAGATTCTCCATCGCCCCAGAGAGAGAGAGAGAGAGAGAGAGAGAGAGAGAGAGAGAGAGAGAGAGAGAGAGAGAGAGAGAGCGCTATGGCAAATTCTATTGTGGTAGTGAGGTGGAGAGAAATAGAGAAAGAAAGAGAGATGTTGAGTCCTGACCTTGACCCCTCCCTCCTCACCCTGTCAGATCCATAGTTAGTTGCAACGGTCATTAGGAGAGGACTATAGTACTTAAATCCTTACGTTTAAATATTTTAACCCTTCCATTTCTCCAAAAAGAAAATTCTTCTAGCCTTGTAGCATAGTGGTTGGTGCATGGGTTGAGTTTCACCAAAGGCACAATCATCAAGCGATAAATAATTGGCTTCTTCTACACACAATTCACCAAAGGTATGTGATTTTGTACCACCAAACCGTTGGGCAAGTTGTATCCAAAAGAATATCAATCTATGGACTAATGACAAGTTGTATCGTGTGGATCCCACAATGAGAAGCATCCCTCCATTCTCGTGGTGTTCCTCATTGGTGAATATATAGATGTTGACTTCAATGGAGATAAGAATATTGTTCAAAACGTTGACACCAAGGTGCAACCTTTGGGGACTCTCTCTCTCTCTCTGAGAGAACGTGGCGATGCTTGTTGCTCTGTGATAGCACTTCTCTCTCTGTCTTTTAGACACGTACTCACACAGTAAACATCTGGCAAGGATTACGTCTCAGGCTGTTACTCACACAATTCCGCATGAGGAGACCATGAGAGGACTGCATCATCCAAATTAATTATTCAAATAAATATAAAAATTTAAGCGACCGGCAAGTCACCGGGAGAGAACCGACATGTCCGCAAAAATTTGGGGCCCATACTAATTCTAAAGCCACACAATAAACCGCAGGGGCATTTCTTGTACACTAATGGTGGCATCATTATTGTTGAAGGCTAGTATCCCATCCCATGTCAACTAGAAAGATAGCAAGGGTGGTGACCTGTCCAAACGAAAAAAGATAGGGAAAATACAAAAAGTCTTAGGGTTTTTCAAAAGCTTAAACGATAAAGAAAGAAAGCTTTTGGTAAATCATGCCGTGTAGGGGAGAAACTAATAAGGAGTAGGCGCCCCTCTTTCAAGATTAAGATCTCTAATGTAAGGAAAGAGGAGAGTCATTCCAAATCTAAAGTCGAAAATGAGTGGTTTAAGGCCTATTGAAGAAGTGGAGATTCACCCAAAAGTCAAAACCAAGAATTTTGGAGATTTGTCCTCGTTGAAGAGGTAGGAGATATTTTTGTATAAAAAATCCTCATGTGAAGATTTTCAAATATCGAACTCAAGACTTTCAAGTTTGTTTTCCTGGAGAGGCATGCTCTACATTCTCTATGTTCTGTTGCTACAAGAGGCGTTGATGTTGTTGGTTGGCTCGTATTTAGCCATTTTATCTAGTTAAGTTCTTTACTTTGGCAAAGTTGTACTTCTTTTTTACACTCCTTTCTCTTGTGTCTTTAGCTTGTGTGAGAGAATTATCTTTGATCACCACTTGTGTGACAATGTTGCTTGCAAAGTCCAAGAAGGGTAAGGAAAATAAGTTTAAAAAAGAATTTGCTTTGAGCATCTCACTTAAAAACAACTAGTAGGCTACAGGATGGCCCCCTCCATCATGGAACATAGAGCCCTTTGGCTCTTGAATAAGTTTTTCTTTTAAAGCTCATCATCTTTAGTATTATGCATCCATATCCTTTAGTACCTTTTCTTTTAATTTCTTGATTATATTTTGCATGATTGAAAAATTAAGGTCTTAATTAAGATCTATGTAGGAAACACATTATTTGTTCTAAATATCATTTAGTACTATAGAACATCTATCATAGTAAAGAACATTATTTCATATAAATAGATTGTTTTGCATGAAAAATAAATGCTTCTATAATTATTATAATATTACATGGTATTATATGTAGAAAATGTATGTGGATTATGTATTGTTATATTATATGGTTTATAAGCTATCATACGTAGAAAACATATATTCAAATAATATGGGCATATAAATGTAAAGTTTCCACACACCCTTACCACACTTGCTCCTATAGCTACACATATACAGACACCCAAAACACTTCCACAAATAGCCACCATACTTTTTGGCATTTACTAGTTCCAGACACCTAAACATAAATTTTGCTATGGCCATACACCTAGCTCATTCTGGCATAGAAGAGTTAGAGATCTAAACCATCAGAGCTACTTTCATCAAACACCTCCACTCTACTCATGTCCATACACACCAATTAGCATCCAAAGCATATAGCCACTAACCAAAAGTTGTACATATAATTGGACATAAACGAACTAAATGTATCATTAAAAAGCATAACATTTTTATGTTCATCACTTGTTGAGTGAGTGGAATGAAAGCCATGAAGTATAGTTAGTTGCCAAAAGATGGTGTTTGCATTGTGTTAACCCTAAGTCAAGAAGGCGGAAAAATGAAAGAAAAAGTGAAAAAAGGATGGAAAAAGAGCAAAGACATGCAGGCGGCCTCTAAGGCTAAGCTAGGGCCAAAACCGTAATTGTAAATGGAAGGTGCCTCAAAAAACTCCAAAAACTCGTGTAAAAGAGAGCTAGGTGCCATTTGTAAAAGAATAGATTGGTATAGGCTGAGGCCATGAAGCAAGAAAAGGGATTTAGAAAAAGGGACCTTGCCACAATGGCCGATCATGTAAAAAGGGATGGGCACCCATGGGAATTTAGGGTTTTGTATATAAAGTTCAAAAAGTGAATGAGAGCTCATTCTTTGGTGTGTGGCTAACAAGAGTTCTCTTCTTCTTCTCTTCGTTTCTTCTCCTTGCTTGTGTGTGCTCTTGAGAGAGGAGTGTGAGAGTGTGAGGGATCAAGAGGGTGAAGCTCTTCACCATCTCCTCTTCTCTTCTCATTTCTCGCGAGCGCGGATATGGTAGATGGAGCTTGGAGATGGAGGAGACTTGAGGATGCTTGAGCTAGCATCTAGGATCATGGAGCTACCAGTGTGCACGAGAGAGGAGGAAACTCATATCGGCATCAAGGTAAGCTCACTACACTCATAGGATCAACAACGCATCGGCTAGGTGAGAGATAGCCATTAGAGCTCGCTTGAAACGCTTGAAACAATAAGCGGTCCGTGGGTCTTGGTGGTTGAGCATGAGCTCCCTCAACATTTTGGTTATGTTGTTGGGACCAACAGATTCAAGCTTGAGCGCTTGCATGCCTCATATCGAGCATCAAAGTAAGGGATTCATCCCCGAAACAGAGCTTGAGATAGATAGGAAGTTTGGATGTTTTGATCTTCAAAACAAGTAAGTATTTTGGGTTAGTTTGTTTGTTTGATGATTGGAAAACATGGAGAAATCATTTCAGTTTGTTGCTTTCGATTCTTGTTGCATTTACCATAGGATAGGATTAGGAAATCGAATCGGGAAAGGGTAGGGTTTACCGTTGCAAAACAGGGCATAAATCATGCAAAAAATGGCAAAAATCTTGCTTGTGATGCTTAATGTCGGCAAATGAGTGATTGGGAGCATCAAAACCTTACCTGGGAAGGGGTTTAAGAGCCAAGAGGCCAAGGGAGAGCTCATTTGCAACCATTGCAGTGAGAGAAAGAGAGAGAGAGAGAGCCCCTGCAAAGATTCGGTTCGATCTCCTCATCGAAGAGCCTACCACTCACCTCATGTGTACCAATCACTTCCCTTGGCACCCTAGTTAGGATCTAGAAGTTTTTGCTTGGAGTGATTGTCTAAATCGTGAGATTTGATCGAAACCGTCATCGCACTGCATTCATCGCGCCGCATTTGACCCATCCGAGTGGCCATTTCTGAGCCGAGTCCCAAATTCGGCCCTCGACCCTTGCCATTCGGCCGACTTGGCCCAGAAACCCTAATCGGCCCTCAGCCCAAAGTCTACTCAGCCCATCTGAGTGCCAGCACTCGGCCCCATTGACCAACTCGGCCCTCGGTCCAAGACCTGACTTGGCCCTCGATCTATCCAAGTGCTGGCACTCGGCCCTTGGCCCACAAAAAGTTCGGCCCTCGGACCAGTGTGATTCGGCCCTCGGCCCATTTTCCTCGACCCGTCCGAGTCATCCACTCGGCTCCTGCAATTCAAACAAATTGGGACGAGTGTGAATTTGTCTCAAATTTTCAGAAATTTGACCTGACTCGGCTGGAGCTCAGTAGCGCAAACTGTTGCAAGTCCTCCTGACGCTTAGAAGTTGATTCTGGAGCACGGAATAGACAAAATTGTAAGGCAAGCAGCTTGAGTAGGCTGTTGCGAGACCTAGAGACCTAGAGGCAACCTGCTGAGCCATAAAACCCTGATTGGACCAAAAAACAAGCAAGACAACATAATAGAAAAACCCTAAACCCCATCAAGACGGCCAGGTCTTGATAAACAAAGCCTATCATGCCCAAAACGAAGTGAGAGTGTATAAGATGCTTAGAGATTGTTTGTCGCACTCACCTTGAATTTCTGCATTTAAAGTACACTTAAGGAAAATTGAAAGCCTGATTGAGCACAAGTGCACTGGAAAGAACACACACACTGAGTGGAGATAAATTGAGGATTGTATTTAATAAGTCAAGGAACTCACTCAGATAAATCACTCAAGGAACCCACCAATAGGAGAGGACCCAAAGACGTAGACAAACCATCAACACATAAAGTAAGTAGGACCAAGCAAGTGGCGCCAACAAAGTGGATTTGACAAACCTACTCAACCTGATCGATAACTTAGTGGAGCACGAGAACTCGACTATGGCAGAAGAAAGCTCAGACCGCAAGTCTAACGAGAACTCGACTTAGGCATCTTCCTAGAGGCTATTCAGCAGTTGGTCAGTAGCTATGATGTGCACGCCCGGTATGAGCACCGCAGCGGCAGGACAGCAGATGCTATCATCGCAGACTTAGAAGAAGAGAGAAAGCTAGCTCACAAGGCATTGCAAAGCATAGTCGAATATAATAGAGACTAACATGCTAGGAGCCAAAGGCAAAGCACGGAGATGCATGAGGTGTAGCGGGTACTGAACTTAGCCGGTAGAAACCAAACGAATCATGAGAGAGTCCTAGAAGGAGACTTCACGCTGAGCAAGCTTCTCATGAAGCGATTGCTAGGCAACACTGCAGCAGAGCAAAGTGCCGCAACATTGGCGACATCACTATTGGCAGGATTAGGAGCAACCCAAGGCTCTAAGAGCCAGTCTAAAATCCCAATAGTCACAAAGTAGCTCGACAAGTACTAACCCCACGAGGATCCATATAGCTTTGTAGAGCAGTTCGAGCAAGTCTGCGAAGCCAACGGCCTCAGCGACCTGACTGAACGCTCTCAAGCGTTCGGGCTCTGCTTAGGTGACAAGGGTAGGACTTGGTATACAAGCTTAGATGCCGCAGAGCGAGCCAACTTTAATGGCCTCAAGAATCTCTTCATCAAGAGATTTGTCGAGCCTGAATACTCTAACAATCTGCTAGTATGACTACTGATGAATGTCAAGCAGAAAGAGAAGAATGACATTCGCGATTACGCAACCCACATGAGGAGTCTCTTCAAGAGAATCCCTACAGGCGAAATGACCAACTAAAAGAGAAATTTCAATTGTATTCATCAGCGGAATTCAAAATGAGAAACTGTATAAGGCTTTGGCAGGCAACTCGAGCTTGCAGCGAGACGTGCTAGCTAGGTTTTTTGAGAAAGCCATTAGAGTTGACGATCAGCTGGAAAGAGCGGAGCTCCAGGAGCTCAAACTCAGAAGAAACCAACTTGCAAAGTTCAGAGAGAGCATCAGCCTCTAATGAACAATCAGTCCCATCATCCCAAGATAAGGGAAAAGCCACCAAGACAAACCAAGACTTGGCTGATGTCAAGATGGAGATAGCCAAGTTGCAAGACATGTTGAGACAACCAATGCGTCCACACGTCCAATGCGTGTACTATGGCGGAAACCACTTGCCAACTGAGTGTCAAGACCCTAGATTGAGACCTTGCTCTAACTGCCGCAAGTTCGGTCACGATGTCGTGCATGGCAGATTGCTGAGAAAAATTTCGTACTCGCAACCATACAGCTAGCCCTACCTAGCGAATAGACCGCAACCATTCTTCAAAAGGGGAGCCCCATTGGACCTTCCTACGCCTAACAACATTAAGCCGACTGTTCCTAGGATGGACATAAACCCTACAGGCATACCTAGACCACCTGGTCCCTACGTGACCCATCCACCGAGTGATGCTCCATTCGACTACGCGGAAGAGCCAACATCTAAAGCGCCAGCTAGAGGCCATAGAGAAAGTGAAGGACTGGGTGAAAGAGACCCAAGAGCACTTAAGGGACGTTGAGCCCATCCTAGAGAACGAGATCGATGATCTCCCCAGCATAAGCATACCAGTCTCACCCCCTCAACCAAAGTCAAGAGATACGACTGCATCACAAGCAGCACCGCTTAGGCCAAGCCTTGATGCTGCAGGCCCGCAAATCAATCACGGCCATTGGCCAAGACAATCCGGTTTAGGAGAGAAACGAGCAGCCAACGATCTCCTTACCACACTAGTGACCACCCCTGTGACATTAAGCCTGGGAGACCTGCTTAAGCAGCATCCCACCCTATGGCAAGACTTGAAGCAATGGGTTAAGGGGTCACGAGGACAAGCCACTGATCTGCATGCCCATGATGCAGAACGATGCACTCTATGCCAAAATCCTTGCATGTTAATGCTTTCTGGGAAGGCACCTAGATGCATGCAGTATTACCGGTCCTAGCCCTAGGCGACACGACGAGAAAGGGAATCGTAGACATGAGAGCTGGGGTTAGTATGTTGAGCCATGCAGTACTTCAAACTTGGGGAAACCCACTTGTCGAGACCGCTCCGTTTAATATCACATTAGCAAACGGCATGAGAGTGAAGCCGTTCGTGGTACTTAAAAACTGGCCAGTGAAAATCGCAGGTGTCCAGTTCTCTGTTGACTTTATAGTCATGAAGGGAGTGGACTACGATATCCTATTAGGCCGACCCTGGATGCGCAATGCCAGAGTTGTCGAAGATTGGGGTAACGGCTTGATCTTCCTAGGTAACAGAATGGAAGCTATGAGGATAGAGATGGACGGGTGAAGCATGGATGCATCCTAGGCCACGTGGTGTCGAAGAATGGCATTGCCACTAACTTCTCAAAAGTCAGGGTTATTGTTGACCTTCCACCCCCAATCAACTATAAGGGAGTCCAATGCTTCTTAGGCCATACGGGATACTATCAGCGGTTTGTGTTGAATTACACATTGATGGCCAGACCTTTAGACAAGTTGCTGATTGTCTTTGAATGGACTAAAGCATGCCAACGAGCATATGAAGAGTTGAAGAAGGCTCTAACCACAGTACCAATTCTATGAGCCCCAGATTGGACCATTCTCCATGTGCATATCAATGCTTCTAAATTTGCTGTGGAGGCAGTGTTGTGCCAACCTAGCGAACACAACCTAGACTATCCAGTAAGCTTTGCTAGCAAACAACTCACTGAGACAGAAATGAACTACTCGACGATAGAAAGAGAGGGCTTGGCCATGGTGTTTGATGTGAAGAAGTTCCGGCATTATCTATTAGCTATACCCTTTACCTTTTTCATGGACCATCAAGCCTTGCTATATCTAGTGAATAAACCTTGCGCTACAGGATGCATAGCTCAGTGGCTCCTTCTGCTTTTGGAGTTTGACTTCTCCGTGGTTGTACGGAAGGGAAAATAGCACTACATGGCTGACCATATGTCACGCATCCCCACAAGAGAAGCCGCTGGAGAAGGCATTGCCGATGAATTGCCAGACGCCCATCTCTTTAACATTTCCAGCAAAAGAGATTTATTCAAGGCCAATCTAATGCCATATTGGGCAGATGACATAGTCCAAGTGCTTGAGCATGGACTACATGAGCGACCGATAGAGAAGAAAAGACTTAGGTGACTCATTCTCAAGATCCAACCCTGCTAGTTGATAGCAGGCCAGTTGTATCGCCTAGGGCAAGATGGATTGCTGCGCAGATGCGTGTGCAAGCATGAGATGCACAACGTTCTCTCAGAGGCACACAACGGAATTGCTGATGGACACTTTAGCGGAGACACGATGGCCCACAAGGTGCTGCAATCTCAACTATGGTGGCCAATGTTATTTCGTGATGCAGCACGATTTGTTAAGCATTGTGACGAGTGTCAGCGAACAAAGGTCCCGATTTGCAAGGATCAAATGGAGTTGACCCCCATCATTGCATGACAACCCTTCAAAAAATGGAGAATCGACTTCATTGGATCCAACAGCCCCGCTACACAGTATTCGCAGGCCAAATATATCATTGTGGCCACAGACTACCTAACGAAATGGGTAGAGGTGAGAGCAATATGAAAGAACAATGCTCGAACGACTGCCAAGTTCTTGTGGGAGCAGGTAATCTCACGATTCGACTGCCCCATCAAACTAGTCAGTGACCAGGGCATACACTTCATCAATGAAGTGATAGTGCATCTCCTATCCACCTTCCTAATTATCCATCGGAAATCATCTCCATACTACCCTCAAGCAAATAGCCAGGAAGAATTCACGAATAAGATTGTTGTCAACGTCCTAACCAAGGTAATCACTGCCTCGCGCAACGATTGGGATAACAAGCTAATGGCAGCCTTGTGGGCTTACCGCACAGCTTATAAAATGACTGTCGGCCAGACCCCCTTTAAGATGACCTACAGAACCTAAGCAATTCTCCTTGTAGAATTCTTCATGCCTAGCCTGAGAATAGCACTTCAAGAACGATGGGAAGGAAAGGAGACATGGACGTAATGCCTAGTTGAACTCGAACATCTCTTGGAGACTCGCCTTCTAGACACTCATGCGCTCATATGTGAGAAGGCACGATGCAATATCTGGTTTGACAAGCATGTCAAGCAGCACAACTTCGAACAGGGCGACTTAGTGCTCCTATACTCAATTAAGGGGCATAAGCAAAAAATGAAGTTTAGAGGTCTTGGACCTTTCAAAGTTCGTGCAATCAACCGAACAGGCAATGTCAAGCTCGAGACTCTAGACGGCGAGGGAATAGGCTTCTTCAATGGCAGTCGTGTCAAGAAGTACTACCCTCCCACACATCCTTTGCATGAGCCACTAATGTTGGAATCGCCTGTCAAAGTACGAGTAGCCACAATCACTGAAATCAATGATGAGGATGAGGAAGCCGTAGATCCCGCATGCCTGCACATCACAGTCACTGCCAAGCAAATATGCGCCTTCAATCGATGAGGGAGCAAACTTCAATGTCTTGACTCACGATTCTTGGACCCAACTTGGCAAACCACCATTACAACCCACTAATGCCAAATTAAGCCCATATGGGGACCGCTCGTATGCACTTCTCGGCAAGTGCAGAGCAGCCGTTTCTATTGAGTCTGAGACTATACCAATGATCTTCTACGTGTTGCCAAATGCCAAAGACGCAGGCACGGAGTCACTATTAGGGCGAACCTTCAAAAATCAAACTCATTGCAACGTTGATTATGAGTTGTAGCGCATCCACCTTGCCATAGGCAACGTTCACATTGTTACAGCTTTCAGCAAGGGCTACGCGACCTCATCACAGTCTACAAGGACACCGGTAGAAGTATTAGCAGCCAAATCTAAGGAGGAGGGTAGTGCTCGGCCACCACCACCCACCAATTCTCAAGAACCACTACTCATAGCAGCAGAAGCTAAGGCCCAACAGCCTAGGTTTCAATGGAAGCCTAAACAACCGCAACTGCCGCCTAAGAGTCGATGCACACATCCTCATAAGACCCGAAACTCTAAACCTAGAAAACCAAGGCGCAGCTCATAGAAATCAACGCATGATAAAGCAAAGATGGGTCCCTAAAGACCTCTTGCATGTGCAAGGCTACTATGAGGGATATGCTTGGATATGGATCCCTAAAGCCCACACGGCCAAAGGCACCACTCGTACACCGCCCTCAAGCTTGATCACCCAAAGTCCCATAGAACCTCAAAACCATAAGCCGTAGCTCTTTCCAGACCCACATCCTCAAGCTCATCCACACACATGCCTAAGAGAGTCGAACAAGCCTATCGACCCAAACGACAGACATCGTCACATGAGTCATCACCCGCTAGAGCCAATCCGACTATCGTGATCCATTTTGAAGGCAACAGTCCATCAGACGTCGCTGCTACTTCCCCAGCCCTAATCCAAGAGGTCCAACTACAATCTCAAGAACACCCACAACCGCAACTATTCATTGTCAAAGGCTCTAATGCTATCAAACCCCAACCACCAACACATCTTAAACCTCCTATGAGCAAAAATCGTTTTTGATACTGGCCTCAGATCTAGCCGAAGATACGGGGGATGACGTGGTTGATTGCATTAGATGACTAGATGCCACTTTCAGAGAGCTAGCTCTGAGCTATGACTGCTTGGACTTAGGCATGTTGCCCTAACCCTTTACAACCGAAGTTCGTACGATGCCTTGTTCTTGGGAGACGTTTGAACTTGCCTTCGCAAAAGCAGCTAACTTTGCTCTACTGAATTGCTCAACAGCGAGATCTCCAAAGAGCAAGCCCTCAAATAGTGCCTCATCATGTCATATGATCAGCGAACCACTTCTACCATCACTGACCAAGAAATTGCGGAATTATCAAAACTCGTTGATACTGAATCCCTGTTCTTGAGGCCCTGGTACACCCTTAGGTTGCAATGGGAAGTTGAAGGGTGCCAAGTCATGACAAACGCTGAGAAGCACCGCGCAATCAAAACAGAGGAGTACCACCTCACTTACGTCGCACCAACCTCATATAGAGTGTTAACCACTCTTCATGGCCGACCCATGGAAGGGCACATCAAAGGACACCCTTACCTCGATTGCCTATTGACTGAGGAAGAGTTACATATTGCTAGCCGCGTCGCTTTCGGTGACTTTCTAACAGATGTTCTCACTTACATCACACATGTGGGTAGTCGACCTTTTGATCTAGACCGCGAAGCTCAGTTAGAGTACAACCCTAATTTCTACACTTGGTTCCTACGTCGATAACTCCTAGACCCATTGCAGAATGCCCTCAACCTCCTAACCTTCAATCCTAGGAAGAATTCTTCTCGAGCTGGAAGGGAAGGGGGGTGGAGTGAATCAAATTAAAACCAAGGAAAATCAAGCAAAATGCATAAACATGTAAACGAGTGAGGTAGGAAAAATGGCACGAGAACTTTGAAATAAAGGGCAAAAAGTTAAAGTCTGAAGGGAAGATTCTACATTGGATTGGATTTTAATGCTTTCATTCAATAAACATATAGAGTCTTTCTTTTTCAATAAATTATGACTTTTCCAGCAAATTATTATTTTGAAAGACTAATGGAAACTTGGGATCATTGCAGGAACAAAAGATGTTGCAGCAAGACCGCACCCCCACCGACTTCCGTTCACGGAGGAGGAAAGAATGCAATACCGCATCACCCTTGAAAACTGCGCCTACAACCAGCTCAAGTTCCGAACCATTCATAATATAGGGGGTGTGGTGGCCAAGGAGGAAGCAGCCAAGAGAGTCATCAACTAGTGCAACCTCACCAAGTACCTTGAGAAATTTGCACAAGAGCTTGACCACACGAAGTGTGTGGACTTTCTTAGGACATACGACCTTGACCAGGAGTGCAGCATCATGACGGTGGGAAGGGGAGAAAATGCTAAACAGGTGCACGTTCACTTAAACCCAGCCTTGGTGGAGAAGGCATTGGGATTGGAGCCGAAGATAGAGAAAAAGCATAAGAGAGATCTATATGCCATGCTGAAAATGAAAAGGGAGGATGTGCTAACTAATGACGGCATCAGCATCCAGGACATTCCTGATGCCGAAGCCAAACTACAAGCAAAGCTAGTGCACGCGCTCTTCTCTAGCCAGCGCTACAACTCCTTAATGCATCAAATCAGTGTGCCTGTGCTGGAGAATGTAGCAGCTCACACCTTGCATGAAGTCGAATGGAATGGATATGTATGCAAAACCATTGACCAGGCAGCTACATAGCTTTAGGAAGTATACCAGCAGGTGGGGAGTCCCCAACTTCCAAGGCCACAGAAAGAAAGAAGGCCTCGTCCAAGACCTCATTCATTGGCTATGGAAGCATTTTGACTGCGCTCATCCAGGAGGCAGTGAATGAGACACAAGGTGCAGAAGAAGGAGAATGAGAAACACCTGACAGGTCACCCCCTCACTAGGACCATGAGAGGTCCAGTGATAGGACCGAGAGTGATAAGGAAGGGCAGGAACAAGAAGAACAATCGGGCAAAAAGCAGGCCAAGAAACCCAAGAAGAAGACGGCACAAAAGAAAAAGAAGCAGGATAAAGGCAGCAAGAAGGAGAAAGAGGATTTGGAGAGGGCAAAAAGAGAATCCCTCAAGGAGACCGAGGAGAGGGAGAAGAAGAAGAAACAAGAAGAAGAAAGGAAAAGAAGAGCTACTGAGGAAGAAGAGGAACTGAGAAGGAGGGAGGAGGAGGACTTGGCCGAAGCTACACGCCGGTCAATCGAGCAGCAGAGCAGGGCCGATGATCTGGGAGCCTTGAGCCCGCTGAGGGAAGAAGGGCCTGGTTCCAACATGTAGGTACCAGAAATCACACCACCCGCTGTCCTTGAAGGCAAAGGCAAGGCCCTTATCCACCCTATCCCTACCCTCATGGTGCCTCCCACCGAACCAACTACCCTCACCCCTAGCATCCCCACCAGCGGAGACGTCTCCAACTTCGTGGCATGGATATAGTATTTTATTAATAAAGAAATGGCCCTAGGAAAGAGCATGGAGACCACGGCCACGGGGCAAAAGAGACCAGCCACAGATGTTAGGTCAACACAGGACCAAAAACGTCAGAAAGTGGAGGCCTCGACCACTCCAATCCACACAACAGTTATGCCACTAGCCAATTACAATGAGTACGTCGCCGAGTTGCTCTCCCAACTGGAGAAGGCTAAGCAGGAAAAGAAGATAGTTGTGGCAGAGTGGTTGGCGAAAAAGGAGTCGGTAGCTGCATTCCAGCTCGAAAAGACCCGCATAATAGCCATGCAGCAAAGAGAGATCTCTGATCTCAAACAGGAATTGAAGGCCAAGGAGGACATGGAGGAGAGCTATAAGCAACGGATGGAGGATGAAAATCGGGAATTGGTGCAGATGCAGAGAGATTATAAGCTCCTCCTGATGCAATATGGGAAATTGGAGGCAAAAATTGTTGGCATCGAGCAAATGATGGAGGAATTGAATGCCAAAGAAGAAGAGAGAAAGCAGGAGATGGAGCAGCAGCAAAAGGAGATCGATTCTATGACCGATCAGCTATACTTGGGAAAGAAAGAGCAAGAGAACATGAGCAGGGAACTGAAAGACTAAGAGCAGAAGCTTGTAACCCTGATACAGAAGCAAGGAGAGAGCATGGAAGAGATGAACAAGAGAGTAGAGAAATGGGTACAGAATGAAAAAAGGGTGAAGACACTGGCACGACACCTCGCTCTGGTAGAGAAAGAAAAGATCCTCACAAAGAGCAAAGCAGAAGCCGCCCAGACAGCCTTCATTGCCCAGCAAAAGGCCTTCATTAACACATTAATGGACACCACTTGCCCAGAAGAAGGAGAGTCATTGGGGGTGGTACAAAAAAAACTTAGTATCGCACGCAGAGCTCTGTACGCAGAGCTACAGATGCCACCCCAACCTGCGAAGGTTAAGCTGAGCCTAGAAGAGCAATGAAGGTACCTGCTACTTGCCGGCCTAACCCCCCAGGAAATTGATGCAATGGGCTTTGAAGAAGGAACACAACAAGGAGACCGGCAGGGGGAGGAGGCTGAGCTTGAATTCAATATGGGGAGATTCAGAGAAGAGGTGATCCCACAACCCCCCTCGCCACATTCCCAAGAGCAACAAGAGGTTGATCCATCTGCGGAGAGATAAGCCGCACTCAGGGAAATACGGAGAAAGTTAGTCGAAGAAACCATGAAGCAACTAAGGGCCAAGCAAGTCGTGCAGCCATCCGCACCCCTCCCATCGTGCCCAGATGACATTCCCACTGGATTCTACACAGAGCTGGTAGTTTGGGAGCGGTAGGAAAGAGAAAAATACCCATTCACCTTCAGCTTCTTCATGCCTAACAGCCTACTGAGGGTCTTACCGCTCAAGGTGATGGAGGAGGTGATCACAATTGGTAGCCGACTAGGACAGAAGTGGCTGGATGAAAGGGAGAAGACCCCCACTCTTTGGGAAAATGAAGAAGCTGAGTTTTGGCAAAACAAAGTGTTTGAAGTACCACATACTGTACAGGGATATAACTGCCAACCCCTATGGAGGAGGCGGGTGTGCGACATCAGCATGCTTGCCTGGATGGCTTTTTGCAACACCCTGCCCTATGAGAGGAACAACCCTACGTTCATGGCATAACCTCGTAGGGTAGGTGTGGATTTTGATGCCACCCTCCATGGGCGTTATGATTTTCCTATCATCTACAACTCTAATGGTGTCTCCTTCGAACGTGCCCTCCTCTTCAACTCAGAAAGCTTGGATGGCTCCATGACACATTTCCTCGCAAATTTCTCTTCATGCCCTGATCCAGCTTTTGTAACTACATGTAATTATCTTAGGTTACTTAAATTATTACTTGAGCAAGACCCGAATCCACAAGAACGTGGCCTGCCTCTCCTCTTCTTTGACCCTAATGCCATCGACTGCTGTGCCATGGCGCATCTGATGATGAGGGCTGGCCTCCTCCCCTCTTTTTGCCTAGCTCTCTTGGAAGACATGAACGACAACCAATTCACTAGATGCAATCATCCTTTCCTCTCCACCATCTCCCTCCACGTCCACATGAATCTGAAAGGATACATGCAAAGCTATCAATTTTTTAGCAAATCCATCCGGCCCCCTTCTCCACCTAATTCAAACGATGAGAATTAGGCACTGGCTGTCATTCTACTAGTATAATACTATTTTTTTTAAAAGCATGAAAGGAAAAGCAAGAAGAGCATTGCGCCCAATAGACAAAACAACTCACTTGTAGAAGCACTTAGCACCACATAAAGCACAATCACTGCACCTAGGGGTCCTCAAGTTAGGCGTGCCCGATGGCTTTGGTCGACTAGCTGCGCTCCTAACCCCCTAGCCCTTTTTTCTCCCCCACTTCACGCTTAGTCCCCCATCAAGGGCAGGACATACCTAGGGAGATAACACTCGCCTATTGTTAGACCTGTCACCCTAAGCTACTTGCACCGCACCTCCCTTTGCGTGAATGGGGTCCTCAAGTGTGGGACATCACCCAGGCTAGCATGTGGTTAGACCCAACTCCCCATTCCACCAACATGAGCACAATGCACTACACAATAAGGTAGACATCCCCCTTAGGTAGAGCACCGCACCTTTTCCTTTCAAGCATCACAAAGGTGACAAACCACCAACTTCGGAGGCCCCCATCATCAACTTGCTATCCATTTGGCTTCTCCAACAAACATCATTACCAAGCTTCGACAAGCACCCGAGTTTACATGTGGCCCTACCCTACAATAGTACTAAGGTCCGTAGGACCATTCACGCCCCACCGACTTATTTAATGTCCCACACTTGCTGATACAGCTGGACAAGACTAATGTCGGTCACACATACTATGAGCTTGATATTCTAACATAATTTGTATATGTTGGGGTTGCATAGAGTTTTTCTATTGTTGATATTGTAAAAAGCTTGTACTGTGCATTAGAGTGCATACATCATATGTTTGCTAACATTACATGGAATGCTTGTTTCACTTTGTTTAATTGTATTTTCATTGAAAAGGTTTGATATGTGTTGTGTTGTACTATTTTCATTATTTTGGATGAGTCTTTGAAGTCTTTCAAGTATCTTCTTTGGACCAACAATTCAAAATTTGACATTGAGTTCAGGAAAATAAATGAATAAAGTGTCAACATGTAGGTTTAAAAATAGTATTGTATCAGGTAAAATTATTTTAGTACTATGTACTAGTGTTTTCTTCTTGTGTTGTTTATTGCAATTTGTTTGTTAGCACTTTGTTTGGAATTTCTATTGCCAAGTTGATAATAATGTAAACAACTTATAAGAAAGTGTGGCTTCTTTTTATTTTCTCATTCACAAGGTAGCTTCTGTTGAGTAATCTACTACTTGATCTACATTATTAATATGTAGCATTCCTATCTTCTTCATTTCTAAGTGAATAGCTCTCGAGGTAGATACACTTGGTTTATACACATTGTAATGAATGGAGTATAGAACTTGAATATTTTATCAATATAATTGCCTTGTATTTTGATATTGACCAATGATGAATCTACCTATGTGATGTATCCTTTCAATAATGGTTTCTCAATAATTTCACATGTTCTTTCGCAAGAAAGATAAAAATTGTGATTTTCTTGTTTATTTAATCCTACAATAAGGCATGAACAACAAACAAGATCGACTAAGTCATCATTGATGCTAGTGATAGTCAAGCATCCATAGAGCCAAAATGTAAAATATATTTATTTAGCATAAAATATATTAAAATATTTTTTATGGAATGCTATTGTGTATTAAAAGGAATTTAATTTTCCCATTTTTCATATCTCAAATTAGATATTACGTGTTTGGTTTGTATATTGATGAATGTTTGTTGTTGAATGACTATGGGAGAAAATGTCACTATTGAGTAATCATTAATTGACAAAGTGTTAGTGGTTTCTCCAATATCTAATGTTTCTAACCACATACATTGCTATGCCTTTCTTGTTAAATTCTTCTACCATGTGGTAGTATATCACTCTTCGGTTTGGTACAAAAGTTAACTACATGTCCAAATTGAAGATAAGTTAAATGTGTGTTTTGTAGAAGAAAGTAAATTAAGAAAACTTAAAAGGCTTGTAGTAGCACTATCTTCATGACTTGGACCATCAAGCATGGTAAGGTGTTTGAGAATGCCACCTCCTTGTTTTTGTACATTATTGATGAACATCACACAAAAGCTAATAGTCACAATTGGTATAGGGCCTTTCCTTTCTTGTTGCAACTCAAAAGAACGTATTTGTTGGAAGAAATGTTGTATCTTGCATTTGTGATAAAATGCTATCATTCTGAAGAAGGGGTTCATCCTTGATCCATCTTAATAATGGATCTTAAAGCATCAACATGTAGGTTTTTTGTATGAGATACCATCCTCACAAGCTACTTTAGATTTAATACTGCATCTTCAACCAATATGCAATCATGAACTTACATAACATCTCTATAGAGATTAATAAAGGGCTCAAAAACTATGAGTGTAATTGTTGACTCATATGCATGATCTATCAAAGCACGCCTTAAATGTTTTTAGTATGCAGTGTTCTCACTATGACATATTCCACATTTTGACAATACCTCTTCATACAATATAAACAAATCATTAGTAAAATCGAGTCTTAATTTTTTTAATGTGTAGCTTTCTTGACATGTAATGTTATGCATTCAGAGAATATCTTTCCATGAAACACAAATCTCTCATTATTAGTAAGTTGCATTTCAGATATTTTAGGTGCAATTCAAATATCAAAGGTGTTGGAGAATCCAAAGTCTTTTAATGAGACACTAGACTAGATGAACTCGAAATTGATGTAACGATTTATTTGCTTGTTTATGTTGGGTTCGGTACAATACTTTTTTAGAAAAATCAATTTCTAAAAGTAAATTATGTATTAAATTTATAGGGCTTTAGTATGTGAGTAAATCTTCTCTTCCATCTAGCAAATTTCAAAGCTAGTACTATAACTATTCTTCATTTTTATGTTCCTCCTACTATTTGTACAAAATTTTTAATTTCGTTTTTTAGAAATCCTTGCAAGATGAGATAGGAGAAGTTGAAGTGTGTTTGCCTTCCTTTTTACATGAGATTCATCATGTCTTCCTATTTTGAGTCTTATAGAAGATTCTAAAATAATATTATTCACAAATGAGATTTAATCAATGGAGATTGAAAATTTTTCAAGTTCTTTTGCATGTTTTTAATACCTTCCTCCAAATGGACAGGTGATTGAGTTCCCTTTTAGTCATACAACCCATTGAAGATCTTAACTTTAGATGAAGTGATAAGAAGAATAGAAAATACAAGATATCAAAACTCAACAATATATCTTGGAAGTGTTTTTGCAAATAAGAAGAAGCTTAGGATCTCTAAGTTTTGACATTTGAAGAATAAGATAAAAAGGTCTAAGTAGAATGCAATAATCTTTAATCCAAATTTTCCTTACAAAACATTACAATGAACTAGTTAGTCATGAAAGTTCTCATATTAATGTCTTAATATGCAATTTCAATGATTACTTGAAATGTCATTACAATGCCATATTTACTATGAACAAATGAAGTCATTAATCGTAATACTCATTGCAAAATGGTCATATAAACAAAAGAGTTTTAAGCCTTGAATCTTATAAAATCCTTAGTAATACAAATAGCAAAATACATATAACTTGATTCAAAAAAGTTTTTGAAAATTTTGAGTGAAAGTTCTTTGTATCTCTACCAAAAATACTTTTGGTGAACATTATTATGACACATCAAATTCTCACGGAAATTTTGAGTTAAAGGTTTTCGTATCTCTACCAAAAATATTGTTGATGGACAATGTTATGACACATCAAACTTGTATGGAGATTGTCTCCATTCCAAGCTTTTATGGAGTCTCCCTCCTAATCAACATGGGTGGACAACATCCAAAGGCCTTTCAATGCCACTAGTTGGTCCTCTACCCAAAAGGAAGAACATGTGCCCTTTATTGACCCCAAGTTACCAAGGTTAATAGAGATTGGCTTAAAAGGCTTACACATTAATATATTATTGGTTTTGAGGTAAACATTAGCATTGATCAAAATTTTCTACACTTGTATGCTCTTTGCTCTAATTTTTAGTTTCTCACTTAAGTATTAAATAGACTGATTACAATCATTACTTGTACATGTAAATTTTACCTTGGAATGTTGTTACATGTATAGACTGTACTATGTTCTTACACATCTCCTTTTCAATTAATGCTTGTAGGCAATCCCTTTTCATTTGTTGCAAGCTAACTCATATTTCTCCCTTTGTTTCTACTTGCATATTAAAGGGGCATAGCACTTGTTCACATTTTTATGTTGTTTAGTTACTTTTTTCTCTCCTCCTTTATATGGCTCAACCATAGCCAGCTGTTTGCTCTTATTTGCATTGATGTCAACTTGTCTAAAGTTTCTAGACATGATGATAAGCAATAGTTGATCAATCGATAGTTGATGTTTCCACACTTGTCATTACTAATAATAAAAGATAGGCAAGTCAAGCATATGCATTTGAAATCCAAGTTTTGTATACAACATGGAAGCTTGAAAAGACAACTGGGATATATTCTAAAGAGTTGATTGAACAACTGCAAAAAGATGAGTCCTAATACTCCTATAGCTAAACGTCTATAAATCATGAACTTGGTGTAGCTAGTTCATTTTCAAGTTGCCATAACAGCTTTGTATGGCTCATGCAATTGCCTACATGTGGATGTTCCTCATTTAAGTTTTCCATACAAGCACTCAAATAGATTTGACTATGACACCCTACCTCTAAGCACTCAACTCTTGCAACTGCTTACATGTGGATGTTCCTCATTTAAGTTTTCCATACAAGCACTCAAATAGATTTGACTATGACACCCTACCTCTAAGCACTCAACTCTTGCAACTACTTACATGTGGATGTTCCTCATTTAAGTTTTCCATACAAGCACTCCTCATTTAAGTTTTCCATACATGCAATTGCTTACATGTGGATGTTCCTCATTTAAGTTTTCCATACAAGCACTCAAATAGATTTGACTATGACACCCTACCTCTAAGCACTCAACTCTTGCAACTAGGGTTTACAAAGTGAAAAGCATGTGGCTTTCCAAAGAGTCTGCAATTTAATCAAGACAATGAGCATGTCATCTTTTAGCTTGTATGGACCATTTAAGGATGTCGAACTATTCATCTGTGTGCAAGACACAAAATGCGACATCCACTACTTATAATCCTGGGTAGATCTGCACTATTTGATCCCACACTCAACTAGTTATCCAAACCTCGGTGTGACAAGCCCATCATTCTTTTGTTTTTTTTGGATGTACAAATGCTACTTTCTTGGGGGGGGGGGGGGGGCGGCTCACGAGGAATATGCCACAAGCCTTTAAGAAAGGCAAGAGGAGAGATCAATAGTGCCATACTTTTAGATGGATGAGGACCATTCATGCAAGGATACCTTCTTCCATCCGATAAGATCCACTATGGCACGGTGACACCCAAGATACCTTTAAGCACTCTTAACTAATAATGAGAACAAAGGGGTAGCGACGTAATGACGCCCGTGAGCATGCTGCCGTCAAGCAAGCCCATGCGGAGCATTAAAAGATGCCAACTTATAGCCATCAATGCCGCAGTCGGTTGATAGCAGAAGTGACACAATCGCAAGGGCAAGGAACGTACGAAATGGATTGCCCACACCAAAAGAAAGGTAAAAGAGAGCCATCGTATAAGAGTGCTGGCTGGCCCGACGCCCCCACCACCTCTTCATCGCACTAGACTTCAAAGCCCATCCATGGTTTGCTTTTGGTTTCAATGAGGAATAAGCCAACCCCAGAGCTTAGCATCATCTCTTGGGATGTAGGAGGGTTTTGTAGTAAGAGATGATGTAGGAGGATGGTTTTGTAGTGACATGAGAAGGGCGGCATATGGTGGAATGAAAGCTAGGCATCATATGGAATTCCAAGGAGTGAAGGCTGGGGACACCAAGCCGCGGGAAAACTCTCCATCAAAGGACATCACCACATTGTGGAGGCAAGAACAAGAGGGAGAGGAGCCCCCATGAGGGAGAGAGAGGAGTCCCCCATCCTCTCTCCAAAAATAGAGATAGAAGCCACAAAAAGAATAGCCTCATGACCACTTTGTGGAGGCAAGAACAAGAGGGAGAGGAGCCCCCATGAAGGAGAGAGAGGAGTCCCCCATCCTCTCTCCAAAAATAGAGATAGAAGCCACAAAAAGAATAGCCTCATGAGAGTGGGACATAGCTGTAATGAGCATCAACAACATAGGTAAGAAGCGGTCTATGATCTTAGTCTATGCATCGAATGTCTCCAAGGACCCTGCAACCTTAGGGGCATGGCCATGTAGGAGAGCACTTAGATAAAGGCCACACACTTCTTCCAGGCAATTGAAATATGACAAGCGATGAGAAGGATAAATGTCATGGTAATGACCACACAATAGAAGAGGAAAGGAAAGCATAGGAAAACATGGCTCTATCCCATAGGCTATGCAATAGAGTTTAACAAAAATATATGCCTAGCCTAGACCTAGCACAATCAACACAAAGGGGCATCCTGGAGGGCCTATCTAAATGAGGAGGGATGGTGGCTAGGGCGAGAAGTGAGCTATGAAACTCTCATCGATGTACTTGACTTTGATCACTCCCCAATTTTAATGGAATTTGCACTTGTTAAAAATGTTGGAAATCAACATGGTCCTCTCCCCTTCAAATTGAATATCACCTTTCTAGAGGAGCAAGTCTACTTAAAAGGTGCAAGGGGAATCTTGTGTTAGACTCCATCAAAGGCATCCCCTCTAGAGGCTTATGGTAAAAGTGGTTTGAAGAGATAATCACATTTTTAAAGGCTATGGAAGAAACAAATCTAGGCACAAGTGGGTAGCTTGGTACCTAGCGATCAAAGCATGAGAAGCCACTCTTTTCACTCTATCAAATTGTCCAAGAGATCCCATTCTGCATCAACATTGCAAGCAACAAAAGAATTCATTAAAAGCCAAGAGCAAGGCAAAGTGTAGGCATAATTTCCCATATGTAAATCAAGAATAAAATGCAAACACATATGAACATATGATTCGAGTTTGATTTAGACCTTAAACTTAAATCATACATGACCTTGATTCTTTAATATATTTTTAAAAATTATAAAAAAAATTAGTAAAATTATATGCATCTTCAACAACTCTAGCAACTACTCACAAATCTGCTCATTATTCTTGCTAGGGAAGTCTTCATCCTCCTCATCATCCCTATGATGCAAACCAAGGGAACTCAAGCTAGAAACATCATTAATGCTTGCCTCTTTGTGTGATAATGAGGCTATAATACCCTCTTCCTCCTCTCATTGGCCCTTTTAATGTAAGAAATATATCATCATCATTCTCCTTATTGTGAATTTCCAATGTAACCTCTATCTTTTCATAGCCATGTTCCTTAACTTTTATGATGAGATGAAGATAAGATGCTCATAACATTTTGAAAGTACTACATTCATTCTCTTTATCTGAATGGGAGAAAATATGCTCTCATTTCTATCATAAGGGGAAGCACAAGTCTATTGTGAAAGTACTCTTATAGCTAATTGCTAGAATCCATGTGCATAAGCCATAAATATCTCCCACCATTTTAATTTTACATGCATTCTTTTCTCATCTCTCGTAATTGGCTAAGCAAAGGTATTTGATTATGCTTTATAAATATCACACATCACATAATATGCCTTGCATATCCATATCATATTTTGAGTACCTCTCAATCATTGTCATCCAACCCTCGTGTACCTCTTTGTCACTATCAAGATTCTTTGCTCTCCAAAATAGGATGCAATAAATAAGTTGTAGCATGTAATAGTGTGCTTCATTATTTCTTTTTGTCCAAATAGCAATATAGCGTCGATATTGTATACTTGCATGTAATGGATTGATAACTTTGTTTGCTCGAGTCAAAGGGACAATCCATGGAAGATTCGCATCAATATCTTCTAAAAGAGGATTTTAGAAATGGCATGTGCATCTAGTGAACACAATACTAGGCATTAAGGAAGATTTTAGGTCACTTTTTGGATTTGTAAGAAATTGAGGAGAGAAAGTGCGATGCAATTTATAAAGAGGTCACTTTTAGGCTTTGTAAAAATTTGAGAGAAAAATATGATGCAATTTATAAAAAATATCATTAGAAAAAAAATCATAATGTCAAGGAGTGTTCCATTTTATACCTTACTACTTTCTTTGTCTATCATTCACAAGCAACAAACTTCAAAGGCGGCGTCACATGCACTTATCACCTTTAATGCCTTGCTACCACTTTAAAACTTTCCTTCAAGCTTCGGTGACTCAATGTTCATTGAGGCTACATATAAGGCTACTACCACAGTTTGCAACTTAACTAAACATCATTTACCATTTTGTATGAACCATTGCAAGATATAGATCTACTCATTGGTGCAAAGGCAAATTCGAGACTTTCATCACTTAGCAGAATAGATTTGCTTCACGGACTACACATTCAAAACACTTATCCCAACACTAGTGAGAGAAATGCATCTTTTATAGAAATGTACAAATGCTAAATTTAGGCTACCAAAGGGTTTAACAGTGGCATACATTGTGAATAACCTTCATTTTAACACCCACAATATGGATGTAGGGCCTATTGCAAAAGCCTAAACTAAGAAAAAAGATCAAAAGCAAAAGCTCCGAAATCAGTATATAATGTAAAACCTCAACTAAGGATGAGATCCTATGATCAACATTCCTATACCCAAATCATCATCTCAATATTGCCAATGGCCTAAAAGGCTAGTTTATGTCACCACTGTGTGCGTGTTCTAGCTAAAGTTCAATTCTAAGGATAGACCATTCTTGAATTCGGGGGGGGGGGGGGGGCAACTAGAGACCTAAAAATGTCACATTTTAAAGAAAAGCGATGTCTGGGATTAATCACACAAACTCTTTTCCACACTTACACAAGATGCTCTTATCGCATCTCGAAGGCAAACGTCAATTAATGCGATATAGGTAACCAACCATAAACAAGTGCGTAGGCCAGGAAGAGGAATAGAAATATTACATAGATATTCATGAGTACGAGGCAGGCAAATCTCAGCACGATGGAACGAGGCGCAGATAAGCAATAATTAGTCAGTCCATGGGGCATCTAGCCTTGCGTGAAGACGAAGCTGTTCTCTGGGAACCAATGGCACACTGCACCCTGCCCAGGCTTCACATTCAGGGCCTGGAAGGCCACGTGGTCAGAGTTCCAGTAGCTGGTGTCCATGTGGCAGGCGGCGAGGCCGCGGGCGCGCGTGCCGTCCTGGAGCTGCAGCGAGACGTCCAGGACGCGGGAGGAAGAGCTGAGGTGGCAGCTGTAGAGGAGCGACGGGAACTCCATGTTGTGGCAGGCCACGACCCTGTCGCCGGGACGGGCGAGAGTGCCGACGTGGAGGACGGTCGCCGTCTGCTTGGCCTGGTGAGGGGCGGCTCGCGCACGGACGTAGGCAACGGTGGCGCGGGGGCCGAGGGCCTTAGCCACGAAGGAGACCATGGACTCGCCGGAGGTGTGGCAAGAGGAAGGGTCGTGGGCCGACGTGGAGTACGCGCAGTGGGCCAGAGTGTCGCTTATGTGGAGGGCGGCGGCGGAGTCGGCCGGGATGGCGAAGAGGGACAGCAGGGCGGGCGCGCGGGCGGGGGACATGGGCAGGGCCGAGGAGAGGGCCGGCGGCAGGAAGGTGGCCTCGCCCAAGGGATTGCGCGTGTCCGGGAGTCGAACCCGGGCGGCCTCCTGCAGGCTCTCGGGCTTGAAGAAGACCGCCGACTGGCGCGTCGCGTCGGCCGCCTGGGTGGAGGGCCTGCAGCGCAGGACCGCGTACTCGTAGAAGAAGAAAGGCGGGATGCACACCCGCGGCTGGGTTCCCCCCACGGCCACCACCTGCTTCGACTCCCCGGCTGCCATCGCCACCTGCAGAGCCCCAGGCCGCCCACTCTTCATCTCGGTCAGTAGCTCCTGCGCAGAAGACGCCGACAGCGGAGACGTCGCTTTCTTCAGAGCCTCGGGCATGGCAGCAGACGGGAGCTCGCGCTCCCAGTATGCCTCAAAGCTCGACTTATCGGAGCAATGCACCTGCATATTTCGACACTATTAGCAGCAATGATCGAGAGCAGCTGATCGTCTGCATTTGAAAGAGTATTAACGACACCGAGACTCGAAAAAGCTGACAGAGCAGGAAGAACGAGAGACAAACAGCCAGACGGACAGATTACCTCCATCGCCGCCCACGTCGCCAACCACAACACCACCATCGCGCTTGCCAGACTTCTCCCCACAAAGTGAGCCATCGTTTATCTGTCTGTTTCAGCCTTCCTCGGCTCGTTCCAACACACGTTTCCTGCTTCTCGTTCTTCGCACAACGCAATAGAGAGCCACGAGAGTAGTATGTGATATACAAGTAGTGAGTGAACTGTCTTCCCCCTCCAGTGTCCAGTTCGTAAATGCGAATGATTTTTTCTACACCAACCTCTCTGTCCACCACGGTCCACCGACTCCACCTCTTCCTTTCCAAAGCCACCTCTTTCATTACTTACGCTAGGCCTATTCCCTTCCTTTCCAAAGCCTCCTCTTCTTCCTTCCCAAAGCCACCTCTTTTGTCGTTTAGGGCTGGGTCATGCCTGGCACTTGTGGGGGAAAGCTCAATCCACTCACCTTGCAAGTATATGATTGCACTACGAGGGTGGGGGTGAGCAGGGGTACCATAAAACCCTCAACCCTTGCAAGCACCTCTCCAAAAGGAGATTCTAAGGTTGGCTTAGTAAGGTTAAGACACAGTCGCCCCTTGTACCAATGGGGGAAGTGGGGTTTGCTTACCCCCAAGTATCCCCCACAGACCCTAGTGAAAAACAAGGTTGTAACGTAAGGCTAATGGGGATAATAAGCACCATGTATATATATCTATTGGTCCGTGAAAAAGCTGGAGAAGTTGTTTGCCAATCACACAAAAGTATTTGGTGCCCTTTTTAAGTGTGTTCACTGACACGAATCTTGACATGAATGTTATCAATAACACTTACACAAGGTGCGACCATGATGCAGAGAAGAGGCTTTGAAAACCCCACTAAAACCTTTTGTACCAAGTGTGATGGGGCTGTAAGGATTCCGATTCACTATGAACAAAGATCCTCCATCTCGTCTAATCAAGCAGAAGGCTCTGATCATCCAATCAAGCACAAGGCTCTGACATCCTCACACAAAAGGCATTAAATATTTTCATTATCCTTTCCCTAAGCCTTTGTCAGTGTGACCAAAATGCAAGTCTACCTTCCCGCATCTCCTCCTTCCCCCACTCACACCGGTGCGACCCAACCCTTACACTATTCTCTTCTACCAATCATTAAAGCTTAGGACAAGGACACATGTTGCATAGACTACACTCGTGACTAACTCCCATGAATAAAGACTCCCAAGAGTTGGGCTTTAGAGTTGGAAGGATAGTCAACACAAGCATTCAATCATGACTGCTACTAGTTAAAAAAGTAAATGCAACTTGAAGAAGTATATAAACTCGGCCTACCAAAAAGTGGGTTGACCGAGTTGGATTTTTGGAACACCATGTGTGCATGGCCTACCTGTCAAGGAGAGGGACTGGGAGAGAGAAACAAGAGAGAGAAGACTGTAGAGAAGAAGAAGAAGAAGAAGAGCAGAAGAGCAGAAGAGAGAGAAAGACAGGTACGAGGAGAGAGAAATACTAGAAATGGAGAGAGAAAGACAAGAAGAGAGAGAGAGAAGACATGGAAGCTTGGAGAGCAAGGTGAAGGAGAAAGAAGACTTGTATTAATTATCTGATGATGAAAAATTAAGTCTCTCTCACCTTATATACCAGCCATGTAGCTAGTATTTCCCCGTTATTAAGTCCCCCTCTCTTACATTCCATCCCCACCCGAAGGTTTTTGCCCTCAAAAACAATTTGGGCACGTGTGGTAACTGGGAGGGGCCGATCAGAGTGCTACTCTGCTGCATTATTACAAGGGTATACTGATGAATGAAGAGGTATTATTGTGTATGATAGGTCATGGGGTATGTACGATACGTGGGCCTTATTGGGGAGTTATAAACATAAGTTTTGACCCAAATATCTGGATAAATGCGGGCTGCAGACAATGGACAGCAAGCTGTTTACTACAAGACCTTGTTGTAGTGAATCTGTCATAACTTTCTGTGGGAGGCTCCTAATGGGGTGTGCTATACATCAAAACGGAGCTCTCGAGAAGTACTTTCAGCCCATGTATGGTCTGCATTGCTGTCCATAGTACAAAATAAAATCTGCTTTAAAATAGAGTGTTGTCTACAGTCAGTCTGGGAGAAAACACGGCCATAGTTAGCTAGATTTCAGCCAAATCTACTTCTAAAAGATATGGGAACTCTTCCAAAACTGAAGCTGGCCTCCAAGAAGCTTCCTCGGGTGGTAAACCTTGCCACTTAATCAAGTATTCCATGATCGAGTGAGAGCGAAGCCTCTTTTCCCTTTTATCTATGACTTTTTCGGGTATGTATTGAATGATGCCTTCTTCATCTATCGGTGGGAGCTCCTCAACATAGTCCACTGCTAAGCCAATGAAGGGCTTCAACTGACTCACATGGAAGACATTATGGATCTTTGTAGATGGGGGTAATGCCAATCGATATGCCAAGTCTCGCACTCTCTTGATAATCCGGTATGGTCCATAGAACCTCTATGCCAACTTATTGATGGACCCGTCTTTAAGGGAGGCATATCTAGACTTAGGCACTTTCAAGAGCACCAAATCCCCTTCTTGGAACTCCACATTCCGTCTTTTGTCATCAACATAAAGCTTCATTTGATCTTGAGCTCTCTTCAAGTTAGCTTTACACTGCTGAAGTAAGGCCTGCATTCTATCCAATTCTTCCTTGCTTTGTGGATTTATTTTATCATTGAAGATAACCACAGGAAGGGGCACCTTGTAGCCATACAGGGCCTCAAAAGGTGAAACTCCAATGCTAGCATGTGTGGAGTTATTATAGGCAAACTCAGCCAAATGCAACCATGAGTCCCAAGCATGCTGCACATCATGATAGAAATGCCTCAAGTAAGTTTCCAGCCATTTGATAATCCTTTTTGTCAGACTATCTGTCTATGGATGGTAAGCGATGGAAGGGGCTAATTGAGTGCCCATAGAGCTGAAAAGTGCCCACCAAAAGTTACTCATAAACTTAGCATCTCGGTCATGCACAATGACCTGTGGCAAGCCATGTAATTTGAAAACATATTCCATGAATTGGCTGGCTACTTGAGAAGCATTATACTGAGTCTTTGTTGGAATAAAATGGGCTGCCTTTGTGAGTCTGTCCACAACTACATAGATGATGTCCCAACCTTTCTTGGTCATCGGTAGGCCAGTAATGAAGTCCACAGTGATGTGTGTCCACTTGCCTTCAAGCATAGACAATGGCTCAAGTGAACCAGGTGGTTTTAAGGTGCTGTCCTTGTTTTGCTGACAAGGCATGCAGCCCAAGACGAAGTCTTTCACATCTCTCCAAAGGCCCTTCCAGTAAAAGCTTTTAGCAATTTTGTCATAGGTCTTAAAGAATCCCAAATGATCAGCTATAGGGGCTGAATGCATCTCCTACATGATTTTCTGCTTGAATGGGGAAGCATGAGGGATGGCAATTTGGCTATTATACCATAAAAGCCCATTTTTCAGCTGATATGGAGAGCTTTCCACACATTGTCCTTGCAGTAATTTCTGAAATACATTGCTGAAATCAGCGTCTAACAGGTAAGCCTGCTGAAGCTCATGTATCCAATCACTGTGTAACTCCATGATAGCAGAGACTTTACATGCCCACATCCTAGACAGGGAATCAGCCCCACTACATTGTCCTTCCCACGAGTGTGGGTGATGTCAAAGTCATAGTTCTGTAAGGTGGCTACCCATCTCCTCTGCTTCGGAGTCAGATTTGACTGAGACAAGAAGTACTTGAGTACTCTATGGTCGTTTTTCACTCTAAACCAGCTGCCATACAAATAATGATGCCATTTCTTGATGGCATAAAGGATGGCCAATATTTCCTGATCATAGACATTCATAACCCTCTCATTTTCAGCCAGCTTTCGGCTCTCAAAAGCTATGACCCCATGTTCTTGCAGCAAGACTGCACCAATTCCTCTCCCACTAGCATCACACTGAATGGTAAATTCCCTAGAAAAATCAGGGTGTACCAAGATAGGGGCTGAAGTAAGCCAATCTTTCAGCTAATTAAAGCTTCTATCTGCCAATGCATCCCAGAAAAATGCTTCTTTCTTCAGCCTATCAGTGAGAGGGGCTGCAATAGTGGCATAGTGCCGAATGAATCTGCGGTAAAATGAGGAGAGACCCAAGAATCCTCTCAAAGAGGTAGTATTTGCAGGTGTGGGCCAATCTCTGACACACTGCGCTTTCTTTGGGTCAGCTCTAATGCGTGCCTCACTGATAATGTGTCCCAAGTACTCAACCTCAGTCTGCATGAACGAACACTTTGTCTCCTTACAAAGAGTCTATGATGTCTAAGTATATCAAAAATCTGCCTCATGTGCATAAGGTGAGCTTCCTTTGAGCGACTATAAATGAGGATGTCATCGAAAAATACCAATACAAATTTGAATAAGTAAGGCTGAAGTATTTTGTTCATGAGACTCTGAAACGTGGCTGGTGCATTAGTCAAGCCAAAGGGCATGACCAAGAAGTGATAGAGCCCACGATCAGTCCTAAATGCAATCTTTATCTCATCCCCTTCACGTATGCGTATATGGGATCTCAAACCAATCTTTGTGAAATACTTAGCTCCCTTCAACTCATCTAACAGGTCGTCCACCCTAGGAATAGGATATCTATTCTTGATAGTGATCTTATTCAGATCTCTGTAATCTATGCACATCCTGAAAGTGACATCTTTCTTTTTGACCAGCAAGACAGGTGATGCAAAAGGGGATGAGCTAGGCTTGATGAATCCCATATCTACTAATTCCTTGACCTGCTTGGCCACTTCTTCTCTTTCACATTTGGACAACCTGTAAGGGGGTTTACTGACCGGCTTGGAGTGGGGCTCCAAATCAATGGGATGATCAACCGCTCTCTTGGGAGGTAATGCTATAGGTAACTGAAACAAGTCACCATACTCCACAAGTAGAGCCTTAAGGGCTGAATTATCATGTATTTTTCGGGCCTGATCTGCATTTTCCTTGTTTAATTGCAGTACAAAAATCTGGGAGCATTTCTTGAACACTGTCTTGAGCTGTTTGGTTGTAATAAGCTGAAATTCACTACTGTTTTTAATTCCCTGCAGGTGAACAAGCTATCCAGCCCTGAAAAATTGCATGTACAGCAATGAAAAATCCATGGAAATGGTGCCCAAAATTTTTAGCCAATCGCATCCCAACACAATGTCTATTGGCCCTATATTGAGTGCAATCAAATCCACTTTCTACTCATAATTTTCAACAAGCTTAATAGATATAGCTGGGCATACGCGAGTACTAATTTCCTCACTCCCATTGGCCACTTGCACCCTCATTGGTTGTTGTAAATCAGAGATAAAACATTTCAGCCTGTCCGTGACTGCTCTATTTATGAAACTATATGTGCTACCACTATCTACCAAGACAAATACATCTTTGCCGCGAATCTTGCCTTGAAGACGAAGAGTGTTGGGGCTCTTAGATCCTGTCCAAGCATACGGGGAGATAGTACAAATAGTGGCAGCAGCACGTGAACCATTCTTATCACCCATATTTACATCTACATGACCGTCGGGGTCAAATGGAAAGGTGTCAGCCGGGTCAAAGAATTCTTCTTTCCCACATTCCTCTTCAACCTCATCATTTTCGACCGTGATTGCAAAGGCACTTGCATCCTCATGATCCTCATCAGATTCATTAAAGACTAGCATGCTATGTACTCTTACTTTTGCATTCCTATAAGCACGTTTAGATGCATTCTTGGCTGTATACTTTTCCTCGCATTTAAAGCAAAGTCATTTTCTTTCCTCTCTTTGTAGAGGTCCATCAGGATAGAGCGTTGACCACCAAAAGCTGAATCATTTTTACCCCTGCTGTCCCATTGTCTATTTTCAGCTCTTCCTTGGTTTGCAGTCTTGAAATTACTGTTTTGCCTAGAGGCATTAAAGGTGGGGTATGTGGGGATCTTCGAGGTGCTGAATGGCATATTTCCACCACCATAACCTGCCCCAAACTGCCCGGGCCTTACAGCACTTCTTTGCTACCCAAAATGTGACTGCATAGGTCCTCTTTGCTGCCCAAACAGGTGGCTGAGACGCCTCTCTTTGCTGTCCATGCTGAAATGAAGCATCTCAGTGGTACTTACGAGAGTACCTCTCAGCCAATGCAATAGCTTTGAACAAATCTGATGGACTTTGGGCTGAAACATCAGCCGAGAGTTGGGGATCCAAACCATAAATGTACTTGTGAAGCTTTGCATCGTCACTAATGGACTCAACATACATTGTGAGATTGAGGAATCGGTTTGTGTAGTCACGCACTGTCATCCCACATTGCTCTAAGCCATACCATTGCCTTGCAAGCTTCTCCTTCTCAACCAAAGATACAAAGACTTGAATCATAAGAGCTTTGAATGTATCCTAAGTGTCAACAAGCTGTTGACTTTCCCTCTTTATGTACTGCTACCACATGTGGGCAAAGCCCTCTAAGTGTATCGTGGCAAAGTGTATCTTTTGATCGTCATTTCTTGGCATTATGTCAAAGTAGTCTTCAAGCTTCAAGAGCCATTCTTCTAATTCAGCCGGGGAGGATGACTGGGCATTGAACTTTGAGAAAATGATTTTGTCTCTCAACTCCCTTTCATGGTTGGGGGGCTATCCCATGTACCCAAAGTGGGGTTGATCCATTGGGCTGCCAAGAAATGACCCATTGTTTGAGTGATTCCTTCCAAAAGATGGCTGAGCACGCATAGGTGGCATGGGCATGGGTGGTGATTGAGAGTTACTTCTCATCCCATTGTTTGTGGGCTCCTCATGCCTTTGTGAGGGCTTTCCTTGCTCAAAGCTGATATTGGGAATGCCCGTTCTTCCCAAAACACCTTGGGTACTTGCATAGGTTGCATTCACGAATGGGATGGTCACTCTTTCAGCTTGCATTCTTGGTCTATCCTCTTTTTCCTTGCCTTTCATTTGGGAATCCATCCACATTGAGAACTTGGCTGCAAGTGCTTCCATGGTAGAGGTCATTTGGCGCATCTCTGTCACCATTTGAGCTTGACCTTCCATTACTTCCCTATGCCTCTCCGCATGTCTAGTCTCGTGTGAGAACTGAGGGTATGATTGAGTGCACTAAGACTTCCCATGGAGTGAGATAGGTCTTCCTCTTCAACCTCAAAGTTGGTGTCATCCCTCGGGGTGCGCACATCCCTTATCTGTTGTTGAATATCTTCATTTGCTTTGCTTTTCCCCCTGTTACCCACCATGTCTAGGTGCAGTCCCGTGAGACCACTTGTTACCCGCCATGTCTAGGTGCAGTCTCGTGAGACCACCTGTCATTGTTTTGGCTATAACTAGAGCTAGACAACTCTGATTGACCTACTTTTTTGTTCAAAACGGAGGCAGAAATGCCTCTTTGAGATGAGTATAGGCACGCATTTCCAGGTTTTACACAAAAAAATCTGTAATCAGAAATGTGGGACTGTTCTATGCAGTCCAGCACCCTGTCTACACCTAGGAAGGGCCTGTCTTGGGCTATAGGTATTTGGTATGCTCCAAGTGGGTATCCAAAACTGAGCGGGGTTCTTGCAAGGCCTGAGGGTACTCTCCAAGGTCAGCACCTCAATTCTTGGGAATGGCAACACCTCTGTAAATGCAAGCAATTTCTCTACAGCACCCTGAAACAGTCACAAGAGGGCTGAAATTGGGTTCCCCTTCTATTGCACTGTGGGATTCACTATTTTCTTGGCATCATACATCACTTTAGCATCCCTTAGCATGTTTGGCATCACTTCAGCATTAGTGAGCATAAGAGTAAGCATTCCCATGACCATATCCAACAAGATAGGCTCTCATACATGCATAACCACTGCCCTTACTGCATATATGACTGCATAGGTGTATCCCATGATACATATATCCATCTTCAATCCAAGTGAAGCAGTACATTCCCATAAATTACTGCATACATAGTTGCATGTGTATCTAAAGATACATTTGCTGAAGTACAATCATACATCCCATGCACACAAGAGTGTGTCATGCCTTAGTCATCAAAATTTCCATCATGCCAAGTCAATTTCTCAATTTCCCAAGAAATATCTGCACCTGCAAACGAGTTTTAGGCTCCAGATCACCGAGAGGTGGGCAAAGTTCCCCCCGGGCCAGGTTGTGCACCCCTTCAGGATCTTTGATGGCAAGGGGGATCACCCCTCTTTTGTCTTGCCACCTTGCCTGGCATCGGGCTTTTCCTCACCCAGAATATACATGGCAGACATTTATTAATTAAACACCCAGCATGAGATGCATTTTAGGAATGGAAATTTTGGCTTTTCATGAAGTGCATGGAATTGGAATTGGGAATAGGGATAGAGAGCTTATCGGCAATGACTCACTGCCAACTCACCCTTATACAATGGATTTATTAATCAATTCTTGGCTCAGCCAATTCACAAGAAGCCAAACGGGTTATGGGTAAGCAAAAGTATAATCTCAATGAAGCTTTAGTATGAATAAAATCCATTCCAATGCCATAGGATCAAATGAGAGTGACTGAGATTAATATTCAGCATGCATACAATGTTTGGGACTCCTATTACCTACTTGGACTCATGCATCCTCTCAAACAAGTGGATAGGATTCAACAAGAGGCTTAATGGGAGAGAATGAGAGACAAGAATCGGTTACCTTGTGTTGTTTGATGAAGATTGTAGCTATTAATACCGCATGCTCCATAGCTCCAAAATGATTATGCTCCATCAAGAAGAGATGAATTCATCCCTATACCTGTGTACCTGTGACTCAAAATTCCATGTGACTAGAAAGTTATAACTGGGTAAAATGAAGGACTAATTGGGACCAAGAACCTAAGCTCTGATACCAATTGTCAAGGAGAGGGACTGGGAGAGAGAAAGAAGAGAGAGAAGACTGCAAAGAAGAAGAAGAAGAAGAGCAAAAGAGCAGAAGAGAGAGAAATACAAGTACAAGGAGAGAGAAATACTAGAAATGGAGAGAGAAAGACAAGAAGAGAGAGAGAGAAGACATGGAAGCTTGGAGAGCAAGGTGAAGGAGAAAGAAGACTTGTATTAATTATCTGATGATGAAAAATTAAGTCTCTCTCACCTTATATACCAGCCAGTGTAGCTAGTATTTCCTCGTTATTAAGTCCCCCTCTCTTACACTACCAAATGGATCAAGCAATTCTAAAATATTCTATGACATCCACCTCATCATTCAATGGAGCCATCTAAGCTCCCAAAAAACTATATCCCATGCCAACCAAAGTCCCTAAACTTATGGTGATAGAAACAAGTGTCAAAGTAATAGGGCCACACCTAATATAACTCAAATATTCTATGGGGTCTACCTCATCATTCAATGGAACCACCTAAGCTTCCAAAAATCTATATCTCATGACACTATTAAGTTCCTAAACTTATGGTGATAGAAACAAGAGTCATAATAGTAGGGTCATGCCTAATATATGTAGGTGTGGACCCCACCTATGCCAATCTAGAAAATGAGAATTTGAGGTGAGAAGAAGGAAGAAAGAAAGAAAGCTATATTAACTCTACAAAAGGCCAAATAGGCCTATGTTACATCTAAAAAGTTAAGGAAATTTTCCAGGTCCCAAGATAGTTGTCATATAATGTTAGACTAAGTGGGAAATAAACAATAAACAATACATGGCTAATAAGTACAAAATGATGTCTAAGCTAGATACAACATGGAACTACTCACGAGGCCCTCTCATCCCAAGATATCTCTCATGGGTCTACTTAGCATATACATAAGTCCATATGGAGAGAGAGAGAGAGAGAGAGAGAGAGAGAGAGAGAGAGAGAGAGAGAGAGAAGGAGAGAGAGGTGAGCTAACCTCTCATTCAACCTTTACAAAGGGAGAAAAGGGTCTTGATGAGAGAGAATCCTTTTTATACCAATCAATAATTGCCATGACATCCTTACTTCAAGAAGTTCATGAAGTACCTTCATTTTCGAAAGTATCATTTTTATTTTATTTTAATAGTAATGAGGAAGAGGTTAATCTCTTGCCAATTGCAAATATCATTTTTAATGTAAATAGTGTTATCCTTTTGTGTTGTGAATATGGAAAAAGGGTTGGGCAAAGGAGATCCCCTGCCCAAAAGTGTCTGTCGAACATGGCATAAAGGCCATTTCACAAATGTGCCAAGCAGTGACTATGAAGACATCAAATTTCAATATATACATTTCTTCAAAAAATGATACTTATCATTCAACCCTCCAAAGATATGTCTCTGTATACCTCTTTGTAACAAAGTAATACACATCACTGCATCTTCTAAAGTACATCCTTGTATACAATGTTCGTCCTGACATTCATAGCCCCTCCATTTTCATCCAGCAAGACTTTCACACCGTATGAGGATTTTACCCTTGGAAATGCAACATATAATTATCCATGTGTAAATACTGGTGTCTTTAATAAAGACCAATAGAAACACAAATTCTATATTGGTCTAGTATATCATATACATATTCATCTTCTAAAAGAGGATTAGCACACAACTAAGAGTTTGTTTGTTGAGGTTTGGCAATCCATCAAAGTCAAACAATCTTTGCCCATGCTATGTAAAAGATCTTGAAGATGCATTGATACCTCTTGTTGTAGAACTTCAAAAGATATATGTACATGTTCTACCTATAATTTACACAATATATCCTCTACCATTGGTGTCATAAACCTATCGCAAATATGGCCAAGCTGAGTACGCTCACAAAAAGCCAAAGTTGCTGTAAACAAAGCACGAAACTAAACACTAATTTGTATAGAGGTAGCTTCTTCCAAGCACACAACACACTCATCATCACTCTTTAACATGCCTTTTGCAATGCAAGCCCCCTTAAAAGTAGTATACATCACATTGCCAATAGTACATACATCCTTAAAATATGTATATCATCGCAACACTATTAAGAGCATTCGTAAGTAATAATGCTCACCACATGGACGTTAGGCATGCATCTTTGGAAGATGAGGTTCCAAAATCTATGCCAATGGCAGATCTATTACTGAGTACTCCTTTTGCTTGATTTGGTTCAGTCATGGTAGCCATCAGCAGGCAGATGGTTGGCGACATGAAGCATGTTGGTCCGTCTAATCCAATGCAGAAAAGCTCCTGAAACAGCAGCATGGTGTCATGTCCGACACATGGAAAAAGTTTTGGTCATTAAAGGATGCTGTGGATGATCTTCTTTAGTTGAGTAGCTAGTTCTTGAAACACAAACATAACCTACAAGAAAAGTTGTGCACTCCCTAAGGGGTGTGCCTGCCTCACCGTGTAGTGCATGGTGCCCGTGGCAGTGGAACTGAGAGATGGGTCTAACCTTGGGCAAGCCCTTGGCAATGTCCCACACTTGAGGACCCAATTCATGTGTTGTTGGAGGTGCGATGTAAATCTTAGGGTGACAGGTCTGAAAGTCCTGGCCTTGATGTGCCCTAAGTGTGAAGTGGGGAAGGGGCTAGGGAGAACCCTAGATGTAGTGAATGTGGTGCACAACAAGGCGAAGGGAAGTTGCAAGCTCGTCATGTAAAGTCTTCTCTCTCTTATCTTTGCTTAGTAGTAGATTCATCCCTTGGCTTTGCTATTCTTTGCTGTTGTCTCTTCTTTCCAATTCACCTTTTCTTTTGTTGCCTTGTGGCTTTTTTTTTGAAGAGGCTATACATAGATGCATATGAAACAAGGCCATGATGGGAGTTTAATCCTCGTCATCTGAATGGCGGGTAGGGGATGGTGGAGGGCGAGGGGCTTTGTTAAGGAATCTGCGGCTCAGCATGTAGCCCTTGAGATTGAGGCGGGTCTTAAGAGTGGTGGTGGAAAGGAAAGGGTGGTTGCACTATGTGAATTTACTATCGCTCATATCCTCAAGCAGTGCAATACAGAAGGATGGCAAAAGAGTAGCGCGCATCATGAGCCGAGTCATGGTCCTGCTATCTATGGCATTGGGGCCGAAGTAAAGGGGTGGAAGGTGGCATTCGTGAGGTGTAGGCTCTTGGTAGATTAGGACCCTAATTAGTCTAAGATAATTACAGGTTGTTATGAAGGCAGGGTCATGACAGGATGTGAACTCACTAAGGAATCTATCTATGGAACTGTACAAATTAGGGAGGGTAAATACAAGGACATCTTTATAGGAGGTGCTATTGGCATTATAGATGATAGGGAAGTCAAACCTACCATGGATGGACGGATTAAAATCCACGCCTACCCTTCGAGGATACGGCATGAATGTGGGGTCATTTCTCTCAGAAGGAAGGGTGTTACAAAACGCCATCCAAGTGTCAAGGTTGACATAAAAAATGCGTCTTCTCCAGGCGGGTTGGCAATTGTAGCCCTCCATCGATCTAGGCACCTGGAAGACTTTATCATGCCAAAATTCATGGTCCTCAGTTCCCCAAGCAGTTGGGTTGGCCTCTCGCTCCGCTATAGCCACTTGTCCTTAAGCCTTGCACCCATAGCGATTACATCGTTTACAACTTCAATGGGCATTACTCTATTTAGTTTAGTGGGAAGCTCGAAGCTCAAGTCGAAGGGGTTGCAGGCACATTCTTGCTGTTCCCAGATGATTAGCTCTGCATGGAATCCAGCGGGGAGGTCCTCAGGGCGCGGTGGAAGAGGAGCAGGTTGCCTTAGGACAGGTCTAATGTTCAGCTTCTTCCTTGCCTTCTCCACCATTTCTCTTCTTCACTTAGCCAGGGCTGCTTTCCTCTTAGCGGATGTGTCAATGGGTTGTACTTCATCTTGTCATGGAGGAGAGGGTGGTGGGACGTAGTCCTCCTCCTGCGGTCCCAGATCAAACTGTGGTCCACCCCCTTCTGCTTGCACTTCTTCTTGCACCTTCTCTTCTGTGAAACCAAGTTCGTCAATTTCTTGCACCGTCAGGCCTACCTGTGTAAGGTATTTTCTTTGCTCCTCCAGGCTCTGCGGCGGGCCTCCTAGTTGCAGTGGTACATGTAGGCCTGCTGTTAGGGCTCTGCATGCAATGGCTAGTTTCTTCTGCAGAGCTGATCATTGGCCTCATTTTCTTCTGTTTTGGTGGAGTGAAGCAGCGTGTTGAGGAAAGTGTGTTGTTGGGCCATCATAGAGAGCTAGGCACCCTCTGCCTGATTTTTAGCCAACACTCTATCTCCTTCTGCTTTGGCCAATCGGCGTGCCAGGTCTCGTACCCTCCTTTCATTATGGTCAGCCCATTCCTTTGCTCTCTTCTCCATATCTTCCAGGCTCTCCCCCTGATGGAGGGTCATAGCCATGAGTCGTTGCTCTTGGTCTTCGAGCTCGCAGTGTAGGCGGGACTGCTCCTGGTCTTCATTGGTGATCTGCGCACTGAGCTGATCCAGTTGCACCTGCATTCTTTGCACCTGCTCTTCTCTTAGCTTTTCTAGCTCTGCAGTCTCCTGTTTGATCTTCTCAAGCTGGTTTTGTGCCTCCTGGTTGACTGCAGTAAGCTGGTCGTTCTTGCACCGCAAGTGAGCAATGGTCTCCCTCTCTCCGTTGAGGCGATCCATTAGGATTTTTCTTCTTCCCTCCCAGGCAGCATCATGTTCCTTTAGGGTTTTTGCTTCTTCTGCATCTCTATTGCTGGCTTCCTCCTTTACCACATCAATCTCCTTTTGGTACTCTGCTATCTGTTTAGTTTTCTCTAGTTGGAGAGTGGCTCTTGATTCTCGCTCTGTTGCCAACTCTTCCATGGCAGTTCTCTTTCCTTCCTTGGCCTTTTCTAGCTGCGAGTGCAGCTCTTAACGTACTCATCGTACTGGCCTGTTGGAGGTGGGGGATGGGACATGGTGGCAGTGGTGGTAGTAGCTTCTGTTTTCTGTCTTTTAAGCTCTGGGCTTGGCTCCACATCAGACGTGGCTGCCCTCTTCACTCCTGACACTGGGGTGGCTACGCCAGCTTCTCTTGCTAACTCCCTTTCCACTAGGAACTGTAGCCATGTGACCGTATTGCTCTCATCGACCTTTGGCAAAGTTCCTGGGGCAAGGATGGTTATTACGGAAGCAGCATGGCTAGTTGGCACAAAACTAGTAGGGACAGGCATGATGGCTTCCTTGCCCTTGCCCTCTGCGAGACCGGTGGCGGGATGGGATCTGGCACATTCAAGCTCGTGTCCGGGTTCTCATCCTCCTGGGGCAGGGTTTGCTTTCTTTGTCGTTGGTGTTGTTCCACAGATAGGCGAGTTGCAAGTTCTATATCTTCTTGTTCCTTCTTCCTCAAGGCTTCTTCCTCCTCCTCAGCCCTTCTTTTCCTCTCCTCTTCTGCCTTTCTAGACTCCTTTTCCACTCTCAGTGCATCCTCTTTTTCTTTCCTTTTCCTCTCTGTTTCCTGGGCTCTTGACACTCTTTGCGCTTTTTGCAGTTCTTCTTTTTCTTTCTTCCTCCTTTCTTCTTCCCTTTGCTATTGGAAGCGCTTAATGCGCTGCTCTCTTTGCTGCTGCTGGCGCTGTTCTTCTTGCTTTTCTTCTTCATCACTACTCTCGTCAGTTTCTGTTTCCTCGTCAGAGCCAGAGGATTCTTCGTTGTGTGGTGAGGGTGGCGGTCTCTCCTACTCCTCCTTTGCTGCTCCTGCCTCCTTTACTGCTTCTTCAATTAGGGCGGTTAGTACACCTCCATATCCAATGAATTGATGCTTTGGAGGCAGCCTTCTTCCGTCTTTTGCTGTTGGGGACTCACCTCCAGCAGGTTGGCTTCCCAGATCAAGCGCTACGATAGCCTTCTCAATTGTGTGTCTTACATAATCATTCCAGTCGATCTCTTCTGGTGCATTGGCCGCGAGGCTTTCGAGCACAGGCACATTTATTCTGCCCATATAGGTAGTGTATCGATGGATGGAGAAGAGGGTGTGCATGACTTTAGCACGCATGCGGATTTCGTCATCAGGGATGTCCTGGATATTGACTCCATCGTTGGACCACACTTGGCCCCTGTCCATTTTTAGCATGGCGAAGACATCCCTTTTTGGTCTCTTTACGGCCCTTGATTCTAGGCCCAGTGCCTTTTCTACTAGTTCTTTGCTTAAGGGTACCCTGACTTGCCTGGCAGCATCCCCCCTTCCCACAGTCACCGTGGCACTCTTGGAGGCAGAGTTGAAAGTTCATAAGAACTCAACACACCTTGGAGGATCCACATTTTGCTCCACCTTCTCCACATACTTGGTCATATTGCACTTTTCTATGACTTGCTTAGCTGCTTCCTCTGTTTCCACGACCCTGGATAGGTTGTGGACAGTTCGGAAATTCAACCGTCCATAAGCTTGAATTTGCAGACTCAGCATATATTTTTGCTTTTCTTCTTTCGTGAAGGGAAGCTTATGAGCGCGATCTTGATGAACCATCTTGGGTTCCTGCCCAGCAAAAATACTTGTCATTAATCACAAGTGGAAAAGGAAAACATGGCTAAATGAAGCTAAGCATGAAAAATACGCAAAACAAGAATGCAAAGAACTTGAAAATTTTTTCTGACTAATTATTATTATTATTTTGATCACTGAGTTCAACCTTTCAACAATTATTTATGCCTTCTTAGCCTTATTCCTCCCCCTTGGAAAGATGAAAATCCTTCCTAGGATTGAACGAAGTGGTGAGGATATCAAGGGTGATTGTGATGGGGTGTCCCGCCAATAGCCACTCATAAAATGCAGGGTTGTACTCAAGTTGAGCGTGACGATCGAGTTCACAGGGTTGTACAGAAACTTGGGAGATATGGGTCAAGACATCGTGAAAACTATCTCCGGTATTAAGGCGGCTTGCAACATGCAGTTCTTCTTCCGTAAGGAATTGGTCAATGTAAGGATGGGCTAGGACCTGGTCATCTAAGTGTTGGTTCCGAGTAATGGCCAAAACTCTAAATGAAAGAGGTGCCACATAAGTAGGATCGCACTCAATGGTCTTGATTTCCCTCCTTTGTTCAGCATTTGTCATGATACGACAGCCTTTCTTTTCCCATTGGGTCCGCAAAGTGAACCACTGCTGTAAGAACGAGGAAGTTGAGCTTGCAAGTTGCGTGAGCTCATGTAATTCTTGTTCGGGAGCAGAACGAGGAGGCTTACGGTATGAGGTGATTAGTCGTCTGAGAACAGCTTGCTCCTTTGAGATTTCTTCATTTGCTATTAGTTTAGCAGCAATCTTGGGGAATTTGATGGAAATTAGAATGGTGGGAAATGAGAAATGGGCTTAGGCGAATGGCCAGCCATGTAAAAAAGGGGATGACCGCCCAAAGAAGGGAGGGCATGTATATAAAGTTCAAAAGTGAATGAGAAGCTCATTCTTATGTGTGGCAAAAGCTTCTTCTTCTTCTTCTCTTGTTTCTTTCCTTCTTGCTTGTGCTAGAGAAAGGGAGTGAGGGAGTGTGAGAGGGTGAGGGAGTGAGTGTGTGAGAGTGAGGGATCGTGGAGAAGAAGCTCTCCATATCCTCTCTCCATCTTCTTCTCTTTTCTTCTCTTCCCTTGTCTCGCGCGTGGCTATGGAGGATGGAGCTCATGGGAGAGGGATTGAGGTTGCTTGAGCTTGCCACAAGGATCGTGGAGCTACCGGTGTGCAAGAGAGAGGAAGATACTCGATCGATCATCAAGGTAAGCTCACTACACTCGTAAGGTAGGCATGGCGCGTCGGCTATGTGAGAGGTAGCCATGACCACTCGGCTTGAAACACTTGATCAATAAGCAGTTTGTAGGTCTCGGGGTAGAACTTGTAGCTCCCCTTCATTTTGGTTCCGTTTCCGGGACCGACGGAATCGAGCCTTGAGCGCCGCGTGCATCAAATTGAGCATAGGGGTAGGGCCTTTGCCCGAAACAGTGCTTGAGATAGATAGGAGATTTAGGAGATTTAATCGTTGGAACAAGGAAGTATTTTGAGTTTTTTTAAGAGTGCTTGAGTAGATAAATACAACCCATGCTTGGTTTTGCGATTTTTTGTTAACATTAGGTAGGATAGGATTAAGATTCGAAACTGAAACGGTAGGGTTTTTTCTACTGTAAATCTGGTTGCAATAAGAAAAAGAAGGCAAAAATCGTGTTTTTAAGGGGGAAATCGCAATGGGGAAAGGCTCTAAGGTTAGAGAGTGGTTGGGCAATGCTATGTAAGGCTAGGGTAATGGGAGAAGAGCTCATTTGCATTCTAACTTAGTTGAGAGAGAGCAAGAGAGAGTGAGAGAGCTACAGGCACAGGAGAGGAGCGGGTGCCCTTCGATCACACTTCCAGGGTGCTATAGGTATACAAATCTCTTCCCCGGCATGCCCTTGTGTGTATTTAACAGCCTAGAATAGCTAATCATCAACATAACACTAGATTTGTCACCATTTTCATTGTCGGAAGTGCACCGACCCCGATGCGTTCGGACGTCCGAACCCCAGAATCGGGCAGTTGGCTGCCCCGAACCTAGGGTTCTGCGTTCAGCCTTCGGGCATTCGGCCACATGCCGTTCGGGCTTCGGGCTTCGGCCGCCCGAACGAAGGCCTTCGGGCTTTGGAGTTCGGCCTTCGAGCCATCTAGCCATTCGGACCTTATCATTCGGGCTTCGACGGTTCGGCCCCTCCAAATTCGGGATTCAGCCATTCGGTGTTCGGACAGCCGAATCGGCCCGCCCAAACCCTGCCATTCGGCCCACCAACTCGAGTTCGGCCCTTGGACCCGGCCATTGGGGCTTCGGTCCTCGGACTCGGCCAATTTGGGCTTCGGCCCTCGGACTCGGTCATTCGGGCTTCGGCCCGCCCCGGCCGAACGAGACATTCGGACTTCGGCGGTTCGGATGTCGATTCTGGGATTCGGACCTTGCCATTCGGGCCAATTTTGATCGAATGTATTTTTGACATTATTTTAATAATTTTAGCCTAGACCCACGTTGTTGACACTAGGGCGACCCTGTAGGTGCGAGAAAATCATAGAAAACTTGGCAGTGTGGCTAGGAAACCTAGCAGAGTGTGTTGTCGCAGCCTAGTCGCAACAGCAGACCAAATATCAAATCCCCACATACCTGAGAGACACAGCAGAGACCCAAATTTTAACCAGGCAGCCGTGTGCTGACCTCATACCCAGTGGCCAAAAGCTGAAGGTAGCATTGACATCGCACTTGAGTGCCGTAATCCCGCACATACAGTAGGCCACATTGGTTGTGCACTGAAAGAGCAGAAAGCCTGATTTTGCACCGAATGCACAGACACCACACTGAGTGTACATAATTTGAGGATTGGTTGTAATAACAAGGAATACACTCGAACATAATCATTCAAGGAACCCACCAATACGAGTGAACCCCAAGACTTAGCAGACAAACATGGTTAGGACCCAGGAGGACGTTAAGTGGACGCGAGGATCCAAAAGATGATAACATAGAGGATCGGGCGCTGCCAGAACTACTCGAACTGATCGACGGCCTTGTGGAATTGGAGGCAGAAACAATGTCAGGATCAAGAGGCGACCGAGGAGAGGACCGGCTAGACCTAGGAGAATTCCCAGTCTCAGTACAGGAACTAGTCCATGAATACGATTTACTTACTAGGACCGTGATCCAGGGCAGACCTGTAGAAGAAGTGGTAGCAAGCCTCGAAGAAGAGAGAAGAGCAATCAGGAGAGCCCTAGAAGGCATAATTGCCTACAACCACGAGCAAAGGGCTAGAAAGCTACAGCAAGATGTAGATATGTACGAGGCTAGAAGGGTGCTAGACCTAGTTGGGGCAGCCAAATCTGGACCGAATGAAGAGAAGAAATGGGCAGCAGAGGCTAACATGACATTGAGCAAACTTGTAGCCAAGCGACTCATGGATAATACTTCCGTTGAGCAGAGTGCTACAGCCCTAGCCACTGCACTACTCTCGGGATTGGGAGTCACGCAAGGGGCTAAAGGGCAGACTAGAATCCCTATCGTAGAAAAACAGCTAGCAAAGTATGAGCCTAGCAGTGACCCATATAGCTTCATGGAGCAGTTTGAGTAAGTATGCAAAGCAAATGGTCTTACTGACCTTGCGCAACACTCTCAAGCTTTTGGCATGTGCTTAGGCGATAAGGGGAGAATCTAGTATTCTAGCCTCGATGATGCAAAACGTACAAACTTTGCTTGCCTTAAGGGCCTCTTCATCAAGAGATTCTCGGAAGCAGGGTATTCTGACAACCTCATCGTCCGGTTGATGAATATCAGCCAAAGGAAGAAGGAAGACATCAGGGACTACATCATAATGTGCGTAGCCTCTTCAAAAGGATCCCTGCCAATGAACAACCTACTGAGAGGGCAGTGTCTATAGTATTCATGAACGGAATCCGGAGTGAGGAGCTCTACAAGGCTTTGGCCAGTAGCTCTACCTTGCAACGAGACGTGCTAGCTAGAGTTTTTGAAGAGGCAATACGTGTAGATGATCAGCTTAGGGAATGAAGCATGAGGACTACCAGCCCGAGAAAGTGCAAATCAAAGGGATCCAGAGAGATCAACTATTTCGGGAGAAAAAGAAATCGCTAGTGTGCAGGAAAAGGGAAAGAGTATGGACCAAGGCCAGGAGATGGTGGAGATGAGAATGGAGATTGCACAACTGTAGGAACTGATAAGGAAGCCTGCGCAATCGCATGTACAGTGTATATACTGTGGCGGCAATCACCTCCCAGCTGAATGCCAAGATCCTAGATCTAGGCCATGCTCAAATTGTGGTAGATTCGGGCATGATGCATTGCATTGCAAGATGCCGAGGAGATTCCCATATGCACAGCAGTACAATCCTCCATACTTAGGTAATAGTCCACCCAATTTCTTTGGGAGGGGAGCCCAATTGGCACTCCCTGCACCAAATGACTCAAGACCTGCCGTACCTAGGCTGGAGATAAACCCAACAGGTATACCAAGACCACCAGGGCCTTTTGTAACCCACCCACCGACGAGCGATGCTTGAGTTCACACTGTGGAAGAGCCTAGTGAAGAGGAGACATATGTCAATCCGTACATATCCTATGACGAGGAGGGCAACCCAGTCCTAATGGACTATCGGCCGCGGTGCCGATGATGGCATTAGGTAGAGGAAGAGGCTCACATGATGGGCTTGCGGCCATCCAGGCCACATTTCATCACGTTGCCCAAAGAAGGAACAGGCTAACAAGGAAAAGCAGATCTCCGATGCACAGAATGTGGGATCACTCACCTATTTTCTAATTGTCCTAGGCGGAAACCATCAGCTAGCTCTGCCAACATACCATCAGTACCTCTGGGGTTGTTTGGAGTGGAAACCTTTGATAGTGAGGCCACACCTATCCCACTACAGGTTATGCTGCAAGCTCAAACAAGGCAGGAAGGTATCTCCTTGCCTGGACCAAGTAACCTTGACGTAGCCTCAATAGGAAAGAAAAGCCGAAGGAGAAGGAAAATGAGAATAGATGCGAAGATAACCCTTAAAACCGAGGAAGCCATGATGTTAGTGACAGGAAAGAAAGTCACAGATGCAGAGGCAGAGACCTCAGCCCCGAAGACAGCTGAGCTAGGGAGTGCCAAGGTAAGGGAATATCCCCATCCCAAACGGCAACTCGAAGCTATAGCCAAAGTCAAGGAGTGGGTCAAGGATGCCCAGGAGCACCTTAAGGATGCTGAAACCATACTAGAAGATCCAATGGACGATTTTTCCAACGTGAGTACACCAGTCTCACCCACAAAACCACAAACTAAAAGTGTATCCTTGCCACAGGGGACAACTCAACAGCAAGGCCAAAGGGGGACTTACCAGGGCAGACAGAATGCATGGCCCAGGAGTGCTAGCCTTAGGGGAAGACAAGAGCCCAGCAGTCTCCTTGCAACCTTGCTGTCCACCCCAGTAACTCTAAGCGTAGAAGACCTGCTTAGGCAGAATCCTTCTTTATGGCAGGAGTTAAAAGATTTGGTGGAGGGACACACAGGACTTATGGGTGCTGATCAGCAAGATCATGATGCAGTTACGCAAATCCCAAGTCTAACTCTTTACTTAACTCCTAAGTCATTGCACATCAATGCTTTCTGGGAAGGCACTGAAATGCATGCAGTCCTACCTGTTCTAGCCTTAGGAGATATGACGCAGAAAGGAATTGTTGACATAGGCGCCAGTATTAGCGTACTGAGCCATGAAGTTTTAGAGGCATGGGGAAACCCTCCTGTAGGGACTGCCAGGTTCAATGTCACGTTAGCAAATGGAATGAAGGTAAGGCCATTCGGAGTCTTAAAGAACTGGCCACTAAAGATTGCAGGTGTGCAGTTTTCTGTGAACTTCATTGTCATGAAGGGAGTGGACTACGACATACTGCTAGGCCGACGCTCGAGTCATTGAAGATTGGGGAAATGGTTTGATCTTCCTAGGGAGCAAACTGAAGCAGTAAGGGTAGAGATGGACACTTGGAAAATGACCCCCGTTGCCCTAAATGCCATCTCAGCCATGCTGAAAGGTGATACTCAAACGACCAAACCCTATGGATCACTCACTAAATATATTCCCTGCCCTGAGGATGAGTGGGATTGGATGCACATCTTGGCAACCATTGACCTACCATTCTTAGATGAGGAAGAACTATATCGGCAAGCTGCTAAAGCCATAACCATGCCAATAGAGGAGCCAACTCTGCCACTCTGCATGATGGCAAGAAGCTCACTCAACCCAAGGAAACCTGTCTTGTTCCATATCCCCAGCAATAAGCTAGAGCTTCAGGAAATCGTAGAGTATTTGATAGACACACTGAAGGGCAACTTGGCTACCAACCTAAAGCCTCTACGTGATCTGTTGACTAAGCCAAAATGGAAATGGACCAAAGTCACGATCTGAATTTGTTATACAATTGGGCTTTAGTTACTGACGACAAGGAGACTGAAGAGGAAAGCTTAGGCGATGATGAATGGTTTGAAGAGCAAGACTCTGACGACGAGGAATATGAGGACTGCCGCTCTACAGGAGATGAAAGTGAGGAAGAGATAGATACAGTAGAGTATGACACAGAAGGGAGAACGATAGAACAAATCAAGGCAGACTCAAGATCCAGGAAGGAAAAGACGAATTGGAGTGAAAAAGGAGTCATGCAGATGGAGTGCGATAGATCCTGGCTAGAACACATAGGAGCCATGGATTATGAGCAAGCCGGAGTAGCACGACCATGGGTAATCCCAGTGCTCAAGATAGATGCACCTACTGAACTACGACCCCCTAGGGAAACTCCTTCCTCGAGTGAGGGATGCGAGTTTAACTCGGAGTCGAAAGTCAGCACTGAGAGTGATCCCGAGATACCCCAACCCTCTAAGGTCAAACGTACAAAAGGAGACTTGCCAGTCCACCTAAGGCATAGGAGATTAAAGGAGGAGGCCAGGATGCGAGCGCAGGACTCAGAAGCAGAGAGGCAAAAGAAACCGCAGGATCTACCCAAACGGTTTACAAAATTTAAAAAGGGTGACAGAGTAGTGATTCTGCTAGTTGTGAAGAGGCAGGGCCAAACTAGTGAATCGATCGAAGGACCCGCCAAAGTCAAGGAAGTCAACTTGGCTGAGGAGGGCAAAAAGCCAAGACCTGTATTCATTGTAGACGATTTAATCGAGGATGAGGAGGCCAAACTTGTTGCAGTCTTGCAAGAGTATATTGATGTATTTGCCTGGACATTGGAAGAACTTAAAGGGATCGACCCAAGGGTTGTGACTCATAATATCCCAATGGTCCCTAATGCAGTGCCAACAAAGCAACGACCTTACCCCATGAATCCCAAACACGCCCATGCAGTAAAAGAGGAGATTGATAAGCTCATGAATACGGGATTCATATATGAGATTGAGCACACAGACTGGGTATCATCGATTGTGATCATGATGAAGAAGAACATAAAAATCCGAGTGTGCGTTAATTACAAGAAAGTTAATGCCACTACGAAGAGGGATAACTACCCTTTACCATACACCGAGCACATGCTTGAGAGGGTAGCAGGTGAAGAGGCCTACAGTTTTCTGGACGGCTTCTCGGGCTACAATCAAGTGCAAGTGCACCCCGATGACAGGCACAAGACTGCCTTTGCCACGGAATGGGATGTATTCGCCTACATTGTCATGCACTTTAGGCTGATAAATGGGCCTGCAACTTTCCAACGCTTAATGTGCACTATCTTCAAAGATATACTTAGGCACGAACTAGAGGTGTTTGTAGACGACTTATGCGTACACTCTAGTTGGGCCGAACACTTAGAGTAATTGAGAGCTGTCTTTGAACGGTGTCGGTTATACAACCTCTCGTTGAACCCCTTGAAGTGCCAGTTCTGGGTGAAACAGAGATGTATCCTAGGGCATGTGGTGTCAAAGAACGGCATCGCCACGGGCTTTTCAAAAGTCAGAGTCATTGTCGACCTTCCGCCACCCAATAACTACAAGGGAGTTCAGTGTTTCTTAGGACATACTGGATACTATTGCCGCTTTGTACTAAATTATGCACTGATTGCTAGACCATTGTACAAGCTGTTGATCGTGTTCGAGTGGACTGAGGAATGCCAGCGCGCATATGAAGAGTTGAAGAAGGCTCTTACCACTGCACCAATCTTACGAGCCCCAGACTGGAACATAACGTTTCATGTGCACATAGACACCTCTAAGTTTATTGGGGCCGTGCTATGATAGCCTGGTGAACATAACTTAGACTATCCGGTGAGTTTTGCTAGCAGGTAGCTCACAGAGACCGAGATGAATTATTCCACTACTAAAAGGGAGGGGTTGGCCATGGTATTTGCTGTAAAGAAATTTAGACATTATCTATTGGCCACTTCCTTTGTCTTCTTTGTTGACCATCAAGCCTTGCTCTATCTTGTGAACAAGCCTTGCGCTACAGGACGCATAGCTAGATGGTTACTTCTCCTATTGGAATTTGACTTCTCTGTGGTTGTACGCAAAGGAAAGCAGCATTACATGGCTGACCATATGTCCCGCATACCCACAGGAGAAGCCGCAGGACAAGGCATACCTGACGATTTACCAGATGCTCATCTCTTTAACCTGTCTAGTGAGAGAGAATTGTTTAAAGCTAATCTGATGCCATATTGGGCCAATGATGTAGTTCAGGTGTTGGAGAATGGATTATCTGAGAGACCAATTGAGAAGGCCAGGCTGAGGAGACTTATTTTGAAAATCTAACCATACTAATTGATAGCCAGCCAACTCTATAGGTTAGGACAAGACGGTTTGTTGCGCAGATGTGTGTGTGAGCACGAGATGCACGATGCATTGAAAGAAGCACATGGTGGAATCGCTGGAGGACACTTTAGCAGGGATACAACAGCCCGAAAGGTGCTGCAATCCCAACTATGGTGGCCCACCCTATTCTGTGATGCTGCTAAATTTGTGAAGCATTGGGACGAATGCCAAAGAACCAAGGTGCCCGTGCGCAAAGATAAAATGGACTTGACCCCTGTCATAGCCCGACAACCCTTTGAAAAATGGGGCATCGACTTCATTGGACCTATCAATCCCGCGGCACAGTACTTTCAGGATCGCTACATCATAGTGCCAACTGATTACCTAATGAATTGGGCAGAGGCAAGAGCTACAAGGAAGAATGATGCTAGAACCACTGCAAAGTTCTTTTGGGAGTAGGTCATTTCACGGTTTGGGTGTCCAATAGAATTAGTCAGTTATCAGGGCACACACTTCATTAATGAGGTGATATCGCATTTGCTCTCTACTTTTCTAATCATTCATAGAAAATCCTCACCCTATTACCCTCAGGCTAACGAACAACCAAAATCCACCAATAAAATCCTAGTCAATGTACTCACAAAAGTGGTATCTACATCTCGGAGTGACTGGGACAACAAGTTAATGGCGGCCTTGTGGGCCTATCGTACGGCTTATAAAATGGCTATAGGCCAAACACCCTTTAGGCTGACTTATGGAACGGAGGCCATTCTGCCCTTAGAGTTTTTTGTCCCTAGCTTAAGGATAGCAATGCAGGAGTGCTGGGAGGGAAGAGATGCTTGGACAAATCGCTTGGTAGAGCTAGAACGTCTCACGGAAACCCGGCTCTTGGCCACCCATGCGCTGATTTGTGAGAAAGCACGGAGGAAAATGTGGTTTGACAAGCATGTCAAACAACGTGACTTTGATCAGGGGGATCTCGTTCTGCTATACTCGGTGAAGGGTCACAAACAAAAAATGAAATTTCGTGGATTGGGACCTTTCTGAGTACGTGCAATTAGTCGAACGGGCAACGTTGAATTAGAGACACTCGAAGGCGAAGGAATCGGCTTTTTCAATGGCAGCCACATAAAAAAATACTATCCTCCTTCCCACCCATTGCATGAGCCACCTATGTTGGAAGCCCCTGTCAATGTCTGCGTGGCTACTATTATGGAAATAACAGATCAAGATGAAGAAGCAGTGGCACCCGCCTACTTACGAATCACCGTCATTGTGGAAAATACCTATTCTTTTGATTCTTTGATTGATGAAGGTGCCGATTACAATATCTTAACGCATGACCATTGGACACGCATTGGTCAACCTAAACTGCAGCCCACCAATGCCAAACTCACCCCATTTGGGGGGCAATGCTTACACACACTTAGGGAAGTGCAAAGTGGTCATTTCTATCGAGTCTGACCGTATACGAGCTTTCTTTCACATGTTGCCTAACACAAAAGGGGCCGGTAATATGTCACCATTAGGTCGTACTTTTAAGAAGCAGACGAATTGTAATGTGGATTATAATCTAGATCGCATCCATCTTGCTATAGGCAATGTGCGCATAGTGACGACTTTCAGCAAGGGCTGTTCTGACCCTTTCAACATTGTGAAGCCATCGGTAGAAATCACTATGACCGCACTTACACTCAAGTCTACACAGAAGGATAGTAAGGTCTCACGCCAAGCTCTAGACCCTAGACCCAAACCCACCAAGAGTGCTCACAAGGCCAAGGAGTCTAAGCTTATATGGGTGCCAAAGCGGCAAAGACCACCTCCGGGTAGACCACCCAAACGTGCTTCTAAATGCCAAAACAATCAGTCATCACGGCCTAAGAGGCAATTTGGACGCTATCAACATAGGCACACAACCACGACGCGATGGATCCCCAAAGATCTCTTGCGAGTGCAAGGCTACTATGAAGGCAACCCCTAGATTTGGGTGCCTAAGAATGGCAAGTCTAAAGGCTCATCTCCAAGCAACCTCACTCCAGTGAGAGAGGCTTGCAAACATAGTGCCCGAGCCGTAGTTAGCAAACCACTACCGGCTGTGACTAATAAGTTCTAGCTAATTTATTGACCAAAGCAATTGCTAAAAGGCTCAAGCTTACCTCACTCAAAAGAGTTGAATACTTCCGTGACTGTGCACTCAGAACCCAGCACAACTTCCATGCCACCAGAGCTTCCTACAGCACTTCAAAGTGGGTCGGAGTGCAAAGCCACAGCCTTGACGCCAGCAATGGAGTCACTGCTGTCCAGCTCAATTGCACCATCACCACTAGTAGGTCTTAGGCCTTCCTATGTGGTACAATCTTTCCTTTCCTTGGCTAAAGACCTTGCTGAAACTTCGGGAGATGACCTTGCGACCTACATTAAGGTGTTAGACCACACTTTCACCACATTTGCTAGGAGTATTCCCAACTAGTGCATACAATTTGCACAGAAGCGAGCCTGGCACTCTTTTACAAGGATTTGGGAGCACTTCCACATTTAATGGTGCGCTTTTTACTCTTTTGCTTTCTCGGGGCGACACTGAGACTTTCTGGGGGTCGTGCCCGAACATTTAAATTTTTTAGGGTCTGGTTACCGGTCAAAGTGCCTTTTCCTTCTTTTATCCTGCGCTTTTTTTGCTATTTCCTTTTTTCCATTTTCCCGCTCCTCTGCTCCATTTTTCCGCTCCTCTGTGCTGCGGTAAACACGGTAAACAGTATTCTTATCACCTTGTCCTAGGATGATAGCTGCAACTTTAGTTGCCATTGGAGCTGAGTATTGCCTATTAGTTTGTTGAATTCCAAAAATAGTCATCCTTAAATCATGCAAGGGATTGTTTTGCAATTGCATATCCACCTATCTAAAAGCTTGTGCATATACATTGTGTTGATGCATCATAGAATAAAGCTCCCCAAGCAAATTTGATAACAAATTAGGCATAACCCCCAATCTATTAGATAACTCATGCTCAGTATCATAAACATAAAGTTGTGCAAATCTTAGCTTTTCTTTTAGTTGCACATTAGGAAGCAAAGAGTCTATATGATGATAAATGGATCCATACACTAAGGAATAATAATTCCTCGCAAACATTCATCAATATTGATACCAAATGATACAAATGCAAGAGCATGATTATATGCCCATATATTATTTTTAAATACTCTACTTTGAGGATGCACACCATGTAACAAATCATGCAATGGCTGCAGTGGGGATTGCAATGGTGGCAATATTACTTTTCCATTTCAACAACAATGTTTACCAAACAAAATTGATCCTTGCACTTGAGTCTCATATCTCCATAATTTAGCTGTACATCACTCACATATCTTAGAAAGACTTCCCATGGAATGCACAATTAGGTCTTGAAATAGCAATATTGTACTTGTAGGATGAATATCCATTGTAAGTAAAGTATGCAAGATGGAGCAAAAACCTCCATTTTGGGGACTAAAAGTCGGAACATTATTAACATGCAACTTACTAATCACATGATTTTCTAGACTTTTGTGATTTCTAGTATTGCAATTATAATTTACAATAAATTGTTGCTCAATTGATTCATTATTCCCATTTAAAATTTCCACATGAGAATATATATTTTGAACCCCATGCATCGAACTTGGAATTCTCGCTTGAATCAAGTTATCATGATTTAGAGCTCTCTCTATGAATGTTTTGGCACCCAACTATAGTAGAACATATCTCTCCATGCCCCTTTCAATCATGTTTTGTTTGTGACCGAATCATTTGATTCCTAAGCCTAGAAATTTGTCATCATCTATATCGCATAGAGTTGAGTCTATGCCTATGAACACTCAACACATAATCTTTGCTAGTTGTTTGATGTGAAAATTCCATATTGATTGGATTCTCACAAAACCCGTATGACAAGAGAGGTAATGCATTCTTGTAGGGAGAGACTTGATTGTTATTAGTATTTTCAAAAAGACATTGTGATGCACATGGTCAAATCAAGACTTAAAATTAGAATCAATCTAGAATCGCATAAGTTAAAACATTGTAGTAATTTAAATAAGCATAGTGGTCCTAAGTGCAAGGAATGCTAGTAGTCAAATCAAACTTAAGAGACAAACCCAATGCTTTGATATTCCAATTGGAGGTCCTCTCTTTATATTTTCATATTTTATGTAATTACGTAGAAAATTTCTAACTAACCAGCAAGTGATCCCCCAAGGCCTATAATTCAAACCCAAATATATCATACTTGAACATGAATGTGTAGTAATTTCCAACACCAATAACTAAGACCTAGTACACAAAGAGAGAGAGAGAGAGAGAGAGAGAGAGAGAGAGAGAGAGAGGGAGGGAGGGAGGGAGGGAGGGAGGGAGGGAGGGAGGGAGGGAGGGAGAGAGAGAGAGAGAGAGAGAGAGAGAGAGAGAGAGAGAGAGAGAGAGAGAGAACATATCATACTTGAACATGTATGCATAGTACACCTATAACTCTAGGTTTCTTATAGTACCATACCTGAACATGTATATATAATACACCTATATCTTTAGTCCACTAAGAATTTAGTCAAAGCTTTATTTATCTTGAAACAATTGCAAATCTAAATGATTCTCAAGTTTATTTCCAACACTAATAACTTTCTCGAATGTTATAGATTGGTGTCACTAAGACTATACACACACACACACACACACACACACACACACACACATACATACATACATACATACATACATACATACATACATACATACATACATACATACATACATACATACATACATACATACATACATACATACATACATACATATATGTATATACATATATATATGTACACACACACACACACACACACACACACACACACACACACACACACACACACACACACACACACACACACACACACACACACACACACACACACACACACACACACACACACACACACACACACACACACACACACACACACACACACACACACACACACACACACACACACACAGAGAGAGAGAGAGAGAGAGAGAGAGCCAAACCAATGCATATGCATTTAACATGAAATTATGATGGAGACTCAATGGTAGAGATTTAAGAATTATATTTGCCATGACGAAAATAGTAACATAGTTATTTCTTCACAAATTGTAAGAGATAATACATTTTTCTATAAGTTAACTTTTAAGCTTGATACATCTAGTCTAGCTTTGTTTAAGTTTGTCATATCAAAAGTGTTGTAGAATTTCTTAGCACAAGAAATCTAAGTTCATAAAAAGTGTACTGAAGGAGACCTAAGAGAGAGAAGGAGAGAAGGGAGAGACTGCAGAGAGGAGAGAGAAATAGAGAAAGAAGATGAGAGAAGAAGAGGAGAGAGAAATGGCTGGCAGCCATGGAAGGACAGGGAAGAAGGTGAAGAAGGTGAAAGGACAGATGTATATTCATAAAATGGTCCCCTAACCAGGTCCTTGTACACCTTAAATACCCCATCCGTGTAACCGGGTATTCGCATGTGCTATCTCCGTATTAACCCCGTGTAAGACCCTCTAATCCCATTCTTTACATTCCATCTCAACCCGGAAGGTTTTTGCCCTCAAAAACAAAAAGAGGACATATTGGTATGGCTGGGTGGGGGGGAAATCTTGTGGAACGGTGGCCTATGAGCATGTATGCAGTGTGAGCATGAGGGGAGAAGGTAACTCGGTACAAAGATAGGCACCAATTCCAAAGAAGAAGGGCTAGACAACACCGGATAACATGCTGTCCCGAACATGCATGCAGTGGAAAACTAATCATAACTTGCCATGGGCAACTCCAAACAAGACGTTCCGCATGTCAAAACAAAGCTTGTTGAGCGTACTTTCAGTCTAGGTAGGTCATGCATGGGTGCAATTAATGCAGGCCCAAAATTGTTCAAAAACAGATGGTTGTCTACTGCAAAACATGCCCAAATCGAGTTGTCCTTCAGCCAAGGTTGCCGCCTCAAGGTGAGCGGACTGCATCGGGGGAGTGTTGATGTAGATAGAGCTTTTCTTTAACCCCCCGGATCAAATGGATAACCTGCATGGTAAGCATCACGAGCATACAGGTCATCCATGCAAGTGTGGGTCTCTGCACTACCATCGGGGTCAAATGGAAAGTGGTTATCCTTTCCATGCATTGGGTTACCATCCACAAGTAAAGCTAGAATGGTCAGAACCACTAGCTGTTGCATCGAGTCTACCATAAGCATCATATGATTAAGCTCGGTCTGCACTTGGATGTTGCCAACAACACACGGGGCTGCATAGGCTAAAAAGTTTACTTCATCAGCCCCTAAGTGCTGCATATTCATGGACCCTGCATTCTTATGATGTCCAAGCATTCAAACTGCAAGTCTGTAGACTGAAGGGGCTCCCGCATGCGGTCATGATCATCCAAATCCAAGTGTTGCCCATGATCTTCTTTCTTGAACTAAAGTTCTTGTTGTGGACCCATACCAAAATGGTCTTCAACAAGATCTTCTCCATCCTTTGCATCATAATACTCTAATACCAAGAGTATTTTGGCAGTCTTTGCCCTGCATGTGGCTTGATGATTACAAGATATTGGCTTAGCACATCGATAGGATAAGCCCGCAGCATGCAATTCCCGTATCGTATCACTAGTAAGGTGTCTAATGTGTTTAGCCTTAGATAGCAATTTACACACATGCTCATCACCATCAGTCAGCTCAGTAATAGTTCTGACATACTGCTCATAGTCATCTTGCTGCTCATGTACAACAGATGGCTGTCCATGTTCATGACCATAATGCTCATGCTGTCCATATGGATGGTCATACCAATGTGGCCACTGCTCATAATGATATTCATGTTGTCCATACTGCATATGGTGATAATAGCCCTGCTGCGCATCACACACATAACCGTCATAAGCATGCTACCTTTGATCATTGATCCCATAGCATTGGTCATGCTATCCATAATCTCTATGAGAATGCATGTCACAAAAATGTTCATGCTGCTACCCAAATACATCTATTTGCTGTTGCCTACTACCAAAACTTTGGTCATACTGTTGCCTATAAACATGCTGCCCAAGATTGCATGATGACTGTCCAACATGACTACAATGGTGTCCTTGCATCCTAGGCTGACCATAAGTATGATAAGTGGCAAGTCCATGAGCATAGGTAACGGCATGATGTTGGTCATAATCACTGGCTTGCTACTCCTGCATTGCATAAGAATCTCCATATGCATGCTATTGACCAATGCTATATGAGCTACCATTTACATGTCCCTGATCATGACTTGCATAAGAACTATGTTGCTGCATAAAGGAATGCTTGTAAGCATAATCATGATGTCCATGATAGCCATACTGCTGATCAAATCTATTGGAGTATGATCCACCCTCATGAAAAGGTACGTAGCCTAGGTGTTACTCAAAGTCAAATACAATACTTTGGTAAACAAAATTGCCCATATGTGATTTAGCTTAGCATCAGCAAACTGACCTCACAACACATCTCTAAGTAACTGCAATTCCATCCAAGTGTTCAATTTAGTAAACCTGCCAATGGGGTTATAGACTCCAGAATGGACCTCCCTGTGGCATTAATTCTGCTGCAGATGACTGCAAGAGTTGCACCACCAGTTGATCAACAAGGAAGTCAAGATGGCCATTGTCTGACACACATCAGCTGCTTCTTTATCGAGCTCGCAAAGATCTCAGTAGCAGTGTCTGCCAGCTGCTTTTACACACATCAATAAGCAGCCTCAATTCTGAAATGCAACAAGCATTACACTTTCTTGTCATGACATCCCAAACTCCATTGCATATGCCAATGTCATAAATTCATCATCTACAGTCAAATCCACTCCATTGCATGTGCCACTGTCATCTACTCTTCCCTGCAACCAGTTTGGTTCAGCCAGTTACTCAACCTGCCTTTGACAGAATTTCTGCTCCTGTATTCTCATCCAGTGGGAGCACAGCTAGGATCCTCTAACTCCACATTTTTCAGAAGCTAGGTGCCTGCGCCCATCAATCATTGTAGTGTGCGAGTCAGTTCCAACAAGACTGTCAGGGTAAAGCCTCATGCTCACAGAAATCTACATGTATGTGGCCCATAGAAATCTGTATGTATGTGATCCAAACTAGGCTATCTTTGCTTGTCCTTGAATCGTGTTACCCTCCTATAGATCACCATCCACTTTGAGGCTCATAACTTTTGGCATTTGGTATACCAGGTACAGATACTAGTTCAGTAGATAATGCTGGTATTACTTCATAAACTTCTACCTCACACTGCAGGGATTTGGTTCTTAATCATGGTTCCATGATGCCTTTGCTAGCCCAATTTACTGACAATGCCAAGCTTTCAATGCTTCGGAATGCAACATGGACTCTCTCTAACTCCTGTAGAGGAAAACCTTAGCCAACATTTGCAGAGGCAAAAGTTGCTCTTCCAACTTTGGCACGTCAATTCAGCAAGATAACATGTCCAGGCCAATTGCAAATACTATCCTAGAAGGTCCAATGATGGAACAAAGTAGTATGACTGCACATCGTCCATTTGGTGCTCGTATGAACCGCCCTTTTCCACCACAGAGTGGCCCTAGTTTGCAATCCAGGCTTCGACCTTTGCAAGTGGTTCGAAACTTTCAGTCATCTGCTGTTAGCTCTTCAATTCAGGGCTCTCAGGTGTCAAATCCGTCGATGATTAGTCCTGCACCACCAATATCACATCCAAATGCTGGTCCTTCTGTAAGCCACGAAGTTTCTAATTTTGGACCTTTGTCTCCTGTCACACCCGCCTCACCGTTTCATCAAAGATAGCAGCTCAAGAGGCCATATTCACCACCTTCCTTCACCACTATAGCTAATTTACATTTTCCGGTGCCTAAAACAGGTGGTAGCCAATTATGAGGTTTCTAGTCTCAAAGATGCACTAGAAGGCAAGTATGTGGGACCTAGGTGTGGTGGAGACCCCATCAGGAACCTAAAGGTTTTACCAACTAGTAAGAACATTCATGCATTAGACCCTCAGGCCATCCCCATGTTTGCTGCTATGCAATGTGCCAAGACTGTAGTTGACAGGCTTCTGGAAAGGCAGAAGCAGGAGGCTGGAGGTGCCTATTCGGAAACCATAGCTCTGGTCCTCTGGGGTACTGATAACATCAAAACATATGGGGAATCCCTTGCCCAAGTCCTATGGCTGCTCGAAGTGGAGCCTAAACCTGATGCTCTTGGACGGGTTAACAAAGCTGAGGCTGTTCCTATAGAGCAGCTTGGAAGACCTCGAATTGATGTGGTAGTAAATTGCTCGGGTGTCTTCAGAGATCTATTTATCAACCAGATGAACTTGCTTGACAGGGCAGTGAAAATGGTTGCTGAATTAGATGAGCCTGTTGAGATGAATTTTGTAAGAAAGCATGCTTTGGAGCAAGCTAAGAAACTTGGAGTTTCATTGAGAAATGCTGCTACAAGGATATTTTCAAATGCCTCAAGCTCCTACTCAGCTAACATAAGTCTAGCAGTGGAGAATTCTTCATGGGAGAGTGAGCAGCAACTCCAGGAGATGTACTTGAAGCGTAAGTCATTTGCATTTGACTTAGATGCTCCTGGCATAGGAATGAAAGAGAAGCGGCAAGTGTTTGAAATGGCACTTGCACTGCGGATGCTACATTCCAGAATATGGACTGTTCAGAGATATCACTCACAGATGTGAGCCATTACTTTGACTCAGACCCAACAAAACTAGTGCAAGGGTTGAGGAAGGAGGAGAGAGAAAGGAAGGATCAATGCTGCCTGTCTTCTTCTGAAAAGTCTTCAATGATGCTGCCTGTCTTCTTTCTTGGGAATGCCCACTAGTCACTCTAGTGCTCCCTCTAAGTGCTGTAGTGTCCTCCTCCACTAAAACCCTAGAATTTTTACCTCAATGTTGAAAAACGACCTGCCATTTTTGTCTTTCTACCTCCATTTTTGGTCCAAGCTCCATTTAAGACTCCAAGAAAGGCTGCCATCTCTGCCTACAGTACTCCCTGTGTACCAGTGTGTCTGAGTAACTAGGGTTTCTGACTAAAAGGAGACTAGTTTTTGAAAATGAGGAGAGAGAAAAGAAAGGATCTAAAAACTAAGCTCTGATACCAACTGTAATGAAGGAGACCTAAGAGAGAGAAGGAGAGAAGGGAAACACTGTAGAGAGGAGAGAGAAATAGAGAAAGAAGATGAGAGAAGAAGAGGAGAGAGAAATGGTTGGCAGCCATGGAAGGACAGGGAAGAAGGTGAAAGGACAGATGTATATTCATAAAATGGTCCCCTAACCAGGTCCTTGTACACCTTAAATACCCCATCCGTGTAACTGGGTATTCGCATGTGCTATCCCCGTGTTAACCCCGTGTAAGACCCTCTAATCCCATTCTTTACAAAAAGAAAGTATAGAATGTTACAAAAAGCACTTGTTGAAGCACTTTAAAACGTGCCATAAAAGAAACATATAGGCTCTACATAGAGGAAGAGAGGTCATGCATTTTTTAAAGGAGAGACTTGATTGGTATTAGTATTTTCAAAAAGACACATTGATGCACATGGTTAAAGCAGGACTTAAAAATAGAATCACATAATTCAAAACATTGTAGTAATTTAAATCGACATAGTGTTCCTATTGCAAGAAACACTAGTAGTCAAAATAAAAAAATAACTCAAACCCAAATCAAGAAAGAGTTTCAACTCAAAAAATTTAGCTGTTGACAAATTATTCAATTGCCAACTTACCCCTTTGGCAATCGACAACTCCTTTGGCAAATCATGGCTCATGCTCATCCCCATGTCCCCAAAATAATGTCCATATATCATTAATGTCAAGCAAGAGTAAGACAATCTCAGATCCAGAGAGTCAAAGTTTCTTCAGCCAATCCTTGAATTTTCTTAAAATTAGATTTAAAAATATAATTCCAAAGAAAGAAAGAGGGAAAATGTAATATTAACTTCTAGCATAATCCCGCGATCAAAATCTTTCATCTCAATCTACCCCCTTCTCTCATACATTAGTCCATGGAAACACACAATAAGAGGAGAGGGGAGAGAGAAGGACTAAAATAAGATCTATTGATTTATTTAGTCATTTTTCGATCAATTTGAAGTGATGGATGGCAAAGAAATTCAATGTCTTGCTGGTCTCTTGCTTCCTCCTGATTTCATCTGGCAAAAAAATGATTAAAAAATGGTAAATTTGGGGGCACTAAAAAAAACAACACCCCCCTCCCCCCACGTTTCATTTTTCATGCCTTTTCATTTCTCAAGCTTATTAAGCTTTAAACAAAAAAATTAGTTCATCATCTCTTGTTTACACTTGTCATAAGTGGTTTTTTGCTGAACGGAGGCCCAAACAGACTCTGATTTTAGAAGGGACTGGACGATCGGCTTCCTGACATCAAAATCTATAAACCTGGCCTCCATCATGCACTTTCTAGCTTTGGATCACATAGCTACTTTATAACGCCAAACCTTATGGGGATTAAATGGGGGCTTTGATCAATGAATCGAGACTTGTGTTGGGTTCTTGGCATCAAACTCCATCTAGGAAAACTCCAGGTCATCTATCCACAACCATTTCATTTTGCATGAAAATTTGGTATTTTGCCCTTCTCTCGAGTCACTTTTTGGCTTCAAAAATGGGTCCCAAAATCCAGCTCTCAGTAATGTACCTCTATGTGCTTTGACCTAGCACGATAAACTGGATTGCTTACTAGGAGCACACTACTCATGTTATCACAATACAGCTTGATTGGTTTATCCACACAAATCCCCAAGTCATCCATCAACCTAATCAGCCAAGTAGCCTCACATGCAGCCACTTCTGTACTTGAGAGAGCCACTATAGGTTGTTTTTTACTGCTCCAACAGACCATGTTGCTTCCAAGACCAAATGCATATCCATTGGTCGATCTCCTATCATACATACAACCATCCTAATCTATATTATAATAACCTGTAAGCTCAATAGGCTTACCATGCTCATAGAACAGCCCATAAGGCAATGTACCCTTCACATATCTCAAAATCCTCCTCACATCATCTAGGTGAGGTATCCTTAGTTGCTGCATAAGTTGGCTTATCAAATCAACTCCATAACTCAAGTCTGGTCTAGTGATAATGAGATAGATTAGACTACCAACCGTCTGTCTATACATAGTCATGTTCTCTATCACATTTCCTGTATCAATAGCTAGCTTCACATTTTGCTCCAGTGGTGTGTCCATGGGTTTTCATTCCAACATGCCATATTTCTCCAACATATTCTATGCATACTATTTTTGTATCGTCCATATCCCATGAGGTGCATGCATAATAACTTCAATGCCTAAGAAAAATTTCAGCTCTCCCAAGCCTGTAATCTAAAATTATTTCTACAACATGGATTTTATGTCATCAATGCCTTGTATGTCATCACCTATGAGATCACCAGATCATCTACATAGAGCACCAAAATCACATATCCTATCTTTGTTTTCCTAGTAAATAGGTTGTGATCAACTTTGCCTCACTAAAATCCAAGTGTCTGCAAGTAGGAAGTAATGTTAGCATTCCAAGCTCATGGGGCTTGCTTTAAGCCATACAATGCTTTCTTCAATCTACATACATATGATAGATAGTTGGGATGCATATACCGCTTTGGCTGATCCATATAAACCTCTTCTTCCAAATCACCATTTAATACGGCATATGTTTATCTAATAAAGATTCTAGCCTTTGGATGCAGCCAATGCTCTAACAGTCCATAAAGGTTTCCTCATAATCCAGCCCATACTATTGGGCACATCCTTTCACCACCAATTTGGCTTTGTGCCTTTCTAGTGAGCCATCAGACTTGCATTTTACTTGATATATCCATTTGCATCCAATAGGCACTTTGTCCTCAGGCAACTCAACCAAATCCCATGTTCTATTTTTTAGCAAAGCCTATTTATTCATCATCCATAGCCTTGCACCAGTTCTCATCCTTAACTGCTTCTACAAAAGATGTAGGCTCTTTGTATTTCAACACTTCTATCATGTATGCATAATGTCTCACTGAGTATCCATTGTAGGTAAGCCTATCCACAAGCTTCATTTCTCTCTACAATATCTGCAACGAATGTGAACTAGATTCTGCTCTCTCATAAGATGGTGCATATCTTTGCTTAACTCCAGGTGTAACCACTACAGGTATGCAAAACTCACTATCGAGACTCTCACTAAAGTCATATCCTAAAGTTAATTGACATGTAACAACATTAGAAACCTTCTATTTTCATGTATCTCTCCCCTTCATTAATGTATCCATGTCAGTGGGTGGATGCAGACCCATGGTTGCGTAGCATGCCTGACTCCAAGGACTTACACTACTAGATGCATTCTCAATAGGTCCATTAATAGAAGAAATGCCTTGGTGTCCATTTTCAACATACGTGCCCTATGAAGTGTCATCATATATTGTAGCTTGCTTAGCACCATGCCAAGATGCTAACTCATCAAATACGACATCACGACTTAGCAATATCTCTCGTATCGTTGGAATAATGCACTTATATGCCTTTATTTCCTATGAGTATCCAATGAAAACACACTTCACTACTTTAGGGTCAAGTTTCTTCCATTTGTCATCGGGAACATGAACATAGAAAATACTACCAAATACTTCCAAATGTTGTATGTTAGGCTTGTAGCCATATAGCTTCTCATAAGGCGTCTTTTCATGGATTCATGCAGTAGGTGTTCTATTGATAACATAGACAGCCGTAAGTGCTGCTTCAACCCAATACAACAAAGGCATATCCTTCTCATTTAACATAGCCTTGGATGCCTCCATAATCACCCTATTCTTTCTTTCAAAAACTCCACTCTATTGTGGATTATAACTTCAAGTCAATTGCCTCTTGATCCTATGCTTTGCTAAGTATCTGTCAAACTCATTTGACCCATACTCTCCACCACTGTCAAATTGTAAGCATGAGACATAATAGTTAAGCTCTTTTTCAACATGAGCTTTAAAATCCATAAAGCTATCTAACACCCCATCTTTATGCTTTAAGATGTATATCCATGTGTACTGCTATAATCATCCACAAATATCACATACTATCGAGACCCACCACTGATACATTATGTGGTGCTAGTGCACAAATCGGATGCCGTATTCGTACGTAGCGAGTGCCGGAAGGTCCCCAAGGACAAAGAACTCTACTTTTTGCTCAAAATCCAAGAGAATAGACTTGCACGACATAAAACAAGAAGACCAATTGGATACAATCTCCCCCCATGCCTTGTGTGAGCGCTCCACAAAGCATGTATTTAATATTTTATTCATCTCCAAGCTCAAAAATAGCCCAAATTTACAATTAGCATGCTTTAGCTTTTGTGTTTGCTTTTGTCCAAATAAAGAATAAAGTGGTTGGGCGTCCTAAGAGTCGGGCTGTGCCCAAATACAATGACCAATAATGAATATTTAAATCGAGCACCCATGCGCATATAAAATAATAAATATATGTCAAGCACTTCAATAAATAAGTGTGTCAAAATAAATATTGGCGCCATGCCTAAGACACGTGCCCATAAAAAATGATAATTTCTTCTAAATAACTTGAATACACGCTATCACCTAGTGCTTCCCAGTGCCACCATTGCTTGCTCTACACATCAACGGAAGCATTTACAATTATATCCTAACCTTAATTTAATACGAGTGCGCCCTCTAAAATCATAAACATCCATTACTTTACATATGTATTTTGCGGAATCACCCATTATGGAATCACCCACTTGCACATTAAATTAACATGATGCTCGAAAATGACATGCATCCCCATCAACTTTTCGCACAAGGAATCCACCTTGTATACGAGCCCTGATAAATAAATATAATTTTATGGAATCCATTGCAAAACCTCACAGAATCCACCGTGGAATATGCCTCATGGCATCATACCCCCGGGGTGGGATAGAAATTGTCCTCAATTGCTATTAGCTCAATGTGGAGCGAGCAGTGAGGGGTAAGCACTTAGGTCACGAGCGTGCATCCATTGGGCTTCTTCAGCAGGATGATTTTTAAATTTCACCAAATATCTAGAATATCTACGGCTAGTTCTAGTGGTCATAAAGTCGGTATCTAAAATAGTCTTAGGTTCAAGGATTTCAATTTCTTCTTATAACAAAGGAGGTTTTTCATAGAGAGGGTGGATAGGTAATTGGCCTTTGAAAGGTCGTAACAAACTGATATGAAAAGTGTTGTGGATTTTCTAGGGTTGGGGTAGTTCTAATTTAAAGGCATTGTCATTGATTTTGTGAATGATTTTGAAAGGTCCATAAATTCTAGGAGCTAACTTTACAACAGGATGTTTCTCAACACTTTGTAGTCTTCACTTTTCAATTCGTAACCAAACATAATCATCAACTATGAAATTCATAGCTTTTCTTTTCTTGTTTGCTTGTTTAGTATATGATTGCTGGGCTTTCGCAATCATATCTTTAACTTCATCAAAAATAGTAGCATGCATATTGGCAATATCATCAACAACTTTAACTTTGTTTGATAATGAAGTAATAGGTGTAGGCAGTCTGTATCCATAAATGATTTCAAAAGATGCTTTTCGTGTAGCTGTATGTGGAGTGCAATTGTATGCAAACTGAAGTAAATGCAAGTGTGTATCCCATGTTAAACCATGCAATGTGATTTGTTTTCCATTAGAATAAATCTTCTTTGAATGCGTGGAATAATCTATATCGAGATTATACTAATGATGCCAAGACATTCCTAAGATAATGTTACTAGATTGCAGAGACACAACTAAGAAATTTTTACGTTCAACATAATCACCAATTTTAATTTCTAAGTCATACACTTCTTGTGTTAGATTGTATCTAGTGCCTAAGAATGCAGCCTTGATGCGATAATGAGTAGAAACAGTACGTACATTTAATTCTTTGACCAATTTTACAGAAATAAAATCGTGTGTACTCCCATCATCATGTAAAATAGTCTTTTCTTTACCATGCACAAGACATTTCATCGTTAATAAAGAATGGGAATTTAGCATACCTAGTAAAGTATCTGAAGTGGTGCCGTTATCATTGTTGTCTTCCGTGAAATCTGGCATTTCTTCATGGTCTTCATCTTCAGTCGCTCCCAAATAATTGATGTGAACAATTGGCTTTTTGGATTGACAATTCACCGCTAGATGCCCAGGTTGATGGCATTTATAACAGACTATGGATTTGGCTTTAGAAACATTTTTGGTGATAGCGGGAAGTTTAGAAATGTTAGGATTTGGTTGAAGAGATGGCTTAGGATTTGGATGTATGTTTGATGGTAAAGCAGGGGGTCATGTCCAAGATTTATGAAATGAAGATGGAAGAAAGCGATTTTGATTGAATCTTCGAAAGTTAGAATTGAATTGCTTGGTACCGAAATTACTATTGTTTGAGAATTGTTGTGGTTGCTTCTCTCGTCCTTGAATTTTTATCTTCAGCATCATGGGCCAAGGAAATTGCATCCTCAAGATTCGTTGGCTTAAACATGTTCACTTTCGCATAGAAGTGACCAAGCAAACCAGACATAAACTTGCGCTTATGGCTTTTTTGTGGAATTGGGATGGAAGAAAATTCTGCAAAAATTTCTTTTGGAAAGTCTCCCAAGTAGCAGGACAATCAATGCTTTTGTGGACAACAGTCCACCATAGGGATGCTCTGTCCACTAAATGATTAGTGACCCACTTAATTTTGCATTTTTCGACATACTATTCTTCATGAAAATAATCATTAAACAGACTGATAAAAGCAAGTACAGTCTTTCCATCGCGTAACCCACTGAAAGTATGAAATTTGAAATTTCTTTTACTTATCTTGGCTTCTTTTTGAACAGATTGTGCTTCAAGTGTCGCATTGATTGTGTGTCGTATAAGATCTTCAGGTTTCGGTCCATCTTGATCGGCAGTAGATTGTTGAAGACTGGCCAATTGAGCTTGCAAAGTTTGACGTGCTCTTCGTTCCTCTTGAAGCTGCATCATAATTAGGTCTAGTTTTTGCTCCATCATTGGTTCTGGTAAATCACCTTCAGCCATAAAATCTTCCATATCTTGATTGGTCATCCTGCAAAATTTCAAATGACCTCACACACTCGAAGCGGGATGAGCGCAGCTTAAGTTCGGGTTTACAAGGCTTGCTTTTTAAAAAAAGGAGGCTTTTTAACAATCTTTTGTCTCCACGGTTACAGAAATTGATGTCGGCCTTCTTCCAAGCGGATGCGTCTTCCATATAGTTTGCGTGTAATTCTCTGATTGCTGGAATTCGTCTTTGTCACAATGCATGTGTGAACAGGGGCTAGCAGAGAGGTTAAAAAACGATTCGAGAGTTATTGTGTGTGAACTCTTGCTATGGGAGAGATTGGAGCTCTGAGAGTTTAAGCTTAAAAGCTTAGAAGGTTTTAAGCTTTATCTTTTAAAGCTTTAATCAAAACGTTTTTTGTCTGAATCAAAACGACCACGACGGCGGTATGTCGTCAATGGAATCGTCGCCGTTCAGAAGATGCTCCCGCTGTCGTTTGAAAAATTGATGGAGCGTAAGCTTATCTTAAGCTTTTGTTAAAGCTTAAACTCAAACTTAATAAAATTCTCCTATGTTCCCTGTTTTACTAAGAGACTTACAAAGGATCTTCCCGGGTGGTCCTCCGTCAGTAGAGGCTAGTCCTTCGCGATTTGACTACGTAAAGGGGATTCTTCACTGTCAGGAACGTACTGGTATTGACGGATTGTCACAAGACTGACTGTAGAGCTCGATCGTTCCAGGAGCTTCACCTTCGTGCGAGATGGTAAGCGATTGGAAGCCCTCGATCTCATCTTCGCTCTGATACCATTGGTGCGCATTGTAGAGAGAGCTCATGCTCAACCGCCAAGACCCACGGACTGCTTATTGTTTCAAGCATTTTAAGCGAGCTCTAATGGCTATCTCTCACCTAGCCGACGCACCATCGATCCTACGAGTGTAGTGAGCTTGTCTTGATGCCGAAATGAGTAACCTCCTCTCTGGCACATGCCGGCAGCTCCACAATCCTAGATGCTAGCTCAAGCATCCTCAAGCCTCCTCCATCTCAAAGCTCCATCCATGGTGCACAGATCGGATGCCGTAACCACGCGTAGTGAGCGTTAGAAGGTCCCCAAGAACAAAAGAACTCTACTTTTTGCACACAAATCAATGTAGAAGACTTGCACAACATGAACAAGAGACCAATTGGGTGCAATCTCCTCCCATGCCTTGTGTGAGCGCTCCACAAAGCATGTATTTTATGTATTAATCATCTTCAAGCTCAAATAATAGTCCAAATTACAAAATAGCACGCTTTTGGCTTTTGAGTTTGCTTTAGTGCCAAATAGAAATAAAGCTAATGGGCAGGCGCCCAAGGAGTCATGCATACCCAATACAATGTCCAAATACAAATATCTAAATCTTGCCCCATGCGCATACAAAAATAATAAATAAATATCAAACGCCTTGATAAATAGGGGCGACAAAATATAGGTGCCATGTTGAGATATCGAGCTCCACTCATGATACGCCAGGGTGACCGTTGTGTATTTATGTCACCGACTTGTCAGTTGCAGATGCGGTTGGTACACCGCCCCTGAATAATAGCTACATGATAGCTATCCTTATCTACTCTAGTTCGTGGCTCAGTTAGTATGCCACCTTAGTTAGTTGAGTTTGGTTTGAGACCCATATCTAGGGTTCTTCTATTTCTTTGTACTTGAGTTCTTTTGGCTTACACAACTAAGAAGAGGAAAACTGTTTTCAGCCTCCACCCTTGTGTGTCTTCCCCCATTGTGCAAGCAAGAAAGCTTCAAGCGAGACTCCTTCCTTCTCTCCCACAATCTTGACATGGTATCAGAGCCTTGTTCGTGGTAAGGAGCTCAAGAAAGCAAGCCAAGCTCGCGGTGGTCTGGTAAGAGGAGCAGTGTTGCTTTCATTTTCTGTTTTGGGAGCAGATCTCTGCAGGTAGCACAGCTGGAAATTGCAAGAGTGCATTGTCTCAGGTTGAGACGCCCTTCGCGGTGAAGCAACAGGGCAGTATATGCTGCGGGAAAGGGCTTTAGCCCTTGGCGACCTTGTTTTTTTGATTTGAGGCCATTTCGGGGCCTGTTTTGCAGACGGAAGTTTTCTGCACGCACTCAGGAAAAGGCTCGGTTTTATGCTGTGCAGCCACTGTTCTACAGGTCGGTGAATAGTTACAGTAAAAATTGCATTGTATGCTTGTGCGCAAAGACATTGGGAGTTACAGAATCATCCCTGTTGCCTGTTGATGCAAAATCGTCACTAGGAAGTGACTGTGTGGTCAAATATCACTTTCGCCAGTTTTGCAGATTTGCCCTTGTGAGGGTGAAGCTGTGTTTTTTGCAGTGACAGAATTTTTTGCAGTATTCTGTAATGGCATCTGATTCTCTCTCACAGATTGTCACTGAAAAGCTTGACAAGAACAACTTCCAAGCATGGAAGTTTAGAATGACGAATTTCCTTATGGGAAAAGGATATTGGAAATTTGTTGCAGGAAATGAAGAAGAACCAGTTCTTCCTGATGTTCCCAATCAACAGCAAATGCAGGCATTCAAATCATGGCATGAGAGAGCCAGGAAAGTTATGTACTGGCTGTCTATCAGTATTTCAGACTCTATGATTGTGCATATTCAGGATGCAAGTACGCCAAAGGAGGCATGGGATACTTTGTCAAAAATGTATAGCACAAATACGCAAGCCAGGAAAATGCAGCTCAAGCAAGAGTTGCACAATGTGCAAAGAGAAAATATGAGCATCAACGACTACCATATGAAGGTGAAGAAGATTGCAGATGCACTTGCTTCCATTGGGTCGCCAGTGGAAGATGATGATTTAGTTTCTGTGACCTTGAATGGTCTAGGAAAGGATTATGCGCAGTTTCGAACATCCATCTCTGTCCGTGAAAGATTTCCTGATTTTGAGGAGTTGATTGCTCTTCTAATTTCTGAGGAGCAGAGAAATGGTGGTGCATCTTCTTCAAGAGGAACTTCAAAAGAAGCTGTCTTCTACTCAAATGCTGGAAGAGGTAGAGGCAGAGGTAGAGGAGGCCGATTTGGAGGCCGTGGTAGAAATCAGAATATGCAGCAAACTCAAGAAAACCAGTCCTATGGAGGAGGACGTGGTAACTCTAGAGGCAGGGGGAGCCAAAGAGGTCGTGGTGGATGGCAAAGAGGTCAAAATGCAAACAGTAATGTTGAATGCTACTACTGTGGTAAAATGGGTCATATGGCTAAAGACTGCTATAAAAAGCAGAATGACATTATGAATGGAAAACTGCAACAAGGGAATTATGCATCTTCTAGTAGACAGGGTGATGACAGAAATGAGCATTTGTTCATGGTGCAGCACATGAACAATTCTGTGACAAGTGCAGAAGAAAGCAATGATGTATGGTATGTTGACTCAGGTGCATCAAACCACATGACAGGTCATGTAGAATGGATGGAGGATGCAAGGAAAATGGAAAAACCAGGATTTGTGGAGACTGGTGATGATACTGCACATCCTATTGTGCAGATTGGAAAAATTCCTTTGTCTATGCAGGATGGGAAAAAGAAATACCTGTCCGATGTATTTCATGTCCCAAATATCACCAAGAATCTGGTTTCTGTTGGTCAAATGGTTGAACAGGGCTTGCAGGTCAGATTTAATCCTCATGGATGCTTTTTTGAGGATATGAAAAATAAAGGTCGCTTGGTAGCAAAAGGAAAGAAGAAGGGCAGAATGTTTACATTGGATGCAGACATGTCTGAATTGAGTGCAGCAATGTTTGCACATGGGACCGGTGTAGTTGCAGATATTGATATCTGGCATAAACGCATTGGTCATGTTAATATACAGCGACTTAAATCAATGCAGGCCCAAAATATTGTTGCAGGATTGCCCAAATTCAAGGTTGCAGAAATGCATAAGGTATGTGAAGCCTGTCAGTTTGGAAAACAGGCAAGGAAACCATTTCCTAGACATGTTCAAGAGAGTAAGAAGTCATTGGAATTAATCTACTCTGATGTGTGGACTACTAAAGCTACATCTCTTGGAGGCTGTCATTATTTTGTCAGTTTTATTGATGACTATAGCAGAAAAGTTTGGGTGTATTTTATGAAAAAGAAAAGTGAAGTTTTTGGGCATTTCAAAACTTTTAAAGCTATGGTTGAAAAAGAAACAGGTCTGCAAGTAAAATGCCTAAGGTCAGATGGAGGGGGAGAGTACCTCTCAAATGAGTTTGCAAGGTTCCTGCAGGAGCATGGCATAAAGCAGTAATATTCATGCAGTCATACCCCACAACAAAATGGAATTGCAGAAAGGAAAAACAGGCATATTGGAGAGGTATCTCGTGCCATGCTCAATGAAAAAGACTTGCCAGATTTTTATTGGGCTGAAGCAGTTGCTACAGCAGTCTACATAATGAACAGGACTCCCACTGCAGCAATACATGGAATGACTCCAGAGGAGAGGTATACTGGTAGGAAACCAGATATTTCTCATTTGAAAATTTTTGGTTGCATTGCCTATGTACATGTGCCAGATGAGCTGAGATCCAAGTTGGATCCAAAAGCTGAGAAGTGCATCTTTATTGGTTACTCTCTGCAGCAAAAAGGGTATAGATGCTATAACCCTTCTACTCGTAAGTTTACAGTGAGCAGAGATGTTGTTTTTGATGAGATGAGTAGCTGGTATAAACCAGTAAATGTGATTGATGATATAGATGCACAAAATGGTAATGCTGCACAGAATTCACAGCAGCAGTCACAGAATATTAGTGGACCTGGAGCATCCTCTAGCAGTGGTTCACATTCTTCGCCATGGACAGGCAGATTGAGATCAGGAGAATCTTCTCAAAGCAATGCAGATAGTGGTATGCAGGTATCACGAAAAGGAAAAGAGAAGGTTGATCAGCCCATGTTTGATGTGAATGCAGGTCACTCTTATGTGGATGGTGAATCCAGTGGCTCAGAACAGAGCATTGATGATGAGTTGGGTATTCCTTCTATCGTTACACCTGGAGTAAGGAAGACCAGGGATGTTTTGAGAGCACCTGGGAGTGAACCTACTTTGCGCAGGTCTACCAGAGCTAGGTATCCTGTGGATAGGCTGAAATATGATGGATTTACAGCCATTCATTATGCATATATGGTTAAAGTGATACAGGAACCAGAACCCACTTCTTTTGAGGAAGCCATGGGAAAAGAAAAATGGGAGAAAGCCATGGATGAAGAAATGGATGCCTTGGAAGCAAATGCTACATGGGAGTTAGTACCTTTGCCTAAAGGTAAGAATGCAATTGGCTGTAAGTGGGTTTATAAGGTGAAGCACAATGCAGATGGTTCTGTAAACAGATACAAGGCAAGATTAGTAGTCAAGGGGTATGCACAAACATATGGCATTGACTATGAAGAAACATTTAGTCCGGTTGCAAGGATGGCAACCGTAAGAGCAGTCATTGCTATGGCTGCATCAAAGGGATGGTCTTTACATCAGATGGATGTAAAGAATGCCTTCTTGCATGGTGATTTGCAAGAAGAGGTCTATATGGAGCAGCCACCAGGTTATGTGCATGCTGTTCATCCTGAGTTTGTTTGCAGGTTGAAGAAAGCCTTGTATGGCTTGAAGCAAGCACCTAGAGCATGGTCTGACAAGATAGGACAGTATCTTGTCACTATTGGCTTTCAGATTTCCAAGGCAGATTTCTCACTTTATGTGAGAAAAACAGAGAAAGGTATTATGCTGCTTGTCATTTATGTTGATGATTTGATTATGACAGGTGACAGTGATGAAGATATCCTTCATGTGAAAATGCTATTGAAGCAGAAGTTTGAGATGAAGGATTTGGGAGAGCTGCGTTATTTCTTGGGCATTGAGGTGATTAGATCACCAAGTGGGATACAGCTCTTGCAGAGGCAGTATGGATTGGACATGCTGTCCAAATATGGGATGACAGGCTGTAAGCCTATTTCAGTTCCTTTGGAGCAAAATGTGAAGCTGAGCACAGATGCAGGTGAGCTTCTAGAAGACCCTACTATGTACAGACGCATAGTAGGAAGTTTGATTTATATGACTATTACCAGGCCAGATTTGAGCTATGCTGTTGGATTGGTAAGTTAGTTTATGCAGGCTCCAAGGAAACCACATTTGGATGCGGCTAGACGCATACTCAGGTATGTGAAGTCCACATTGCAGTATGGACTATTTTATGAGACTGGGGTTCAGATACAGTTGCATGGATACACTGATGCTGATTGGGCTGGTAGTATTTCTGATAGACGATCTACCAGTGGATATGTGTTCTCTTTTGGGAGTGCTGCAGTCACTTGGAGCAGCAAGAAACAGCCTACAGTTGCCTTGTCGAGCACAGAGGCTGAGTACAGGGGTGCAGCAATGGCTGCATGTGAGGTAGCTTGGTTGCATAAGCTACTTTATGATATGCATCAGTCTACAGATGGGCCAGTTGTCATTTATTGTGACAATATGAGTAGTATACACTTGGCAAATAACCCAGTCTATCATGCTAGAACAAAGCACATTGAGGTGCATTATCACTATGTGCGAGAGAGGGTTTTACTAGGTCTTATTGATCTAGTTTATGTCAGCACAGAGGATCAGATAGCTGACATATTCACGAAGGCATTGGGCGCAGAGAAGCTGCGCAAGTTCAGAGACCTGCTTGGTGTGCAGGAATTGGGATTGAGCTCGAGGGGGAGTGTTGAGATATCGAGCTCCACTCATGATACGCCAGGGTGACCGTTGTGTATTTATGTCACCGACTTGTCAGTTGCAGATGCGGTTGGTACACCGCCCCTGAATAATAGCTACATGATAGCTATCCTTATCTACTCTAGTTCGTGGCTCAGTTAGTATGCCACCTTAGTTAGTTGAGTTTGGTTTGAGACCCATATCTAGGGTTCTTCTATTTCTTTGTACTTGAGTTCTTTTGGCTTACACAACTAAGAAGAGGAAAACTGTTTTCAGCCTCCACCCTTGTGTGTCTTCCCCCATTGTGCAAGCAAGAAAGCTTCAAGCGAGACTCCTTCCTTCTCTCCCACAATCTTGACACGCCATGCCTAAGGTATGCGCCCATCAAAATATAGATGATAACTCCAATACACGCTATTCTGCAATGCTTTCCACTGCCACTGCTGCTATCTCTACACATCAACTGAAGCATTCACAATCGTTAGTAAAATAATACAATTAAATCGACAAAAGTGAATATTTAGCAGTCTTCAGATACATAAATAAATCAATTGGTTAGAAATCAATCCTAACCTTAATTTATCACGAGTGCGCACTCTAAACTCATAAATGTTTATTAATTTAAATATATATTTTGCGGAATCACCCGCTATAGAATCACCCATGTACACACTAAATTAACAAAACGCCCGAAAAATATAGGTGTCCCCATCAACTTCTCGCACAAAGAATCCACTTTGTGTATGAGCCCTGATAATAAAAGTTTAGGGAATCCACCGTAAAACCTCACGGAATCCACCGTGGCACGGAATCCACCGTGTAATATGCCTCCTGGCATCATACCCCCGGGGTGGGATAACAATTGTCCTCAATTGCTATTAGCTCAATGTGGAGCTAACAGACTGGGGAAAGCATTTAAGTCTCTAGCGTGCATCCATTGGGCCTCTTCAACAGGATGGTTTTTAAACTTAACCAAATATCTAGAATATCTACGGCCAATTCCAGTGGTCATAAAGTCAGTATCTATAATAGCTTCAGGTTCAAGGATTTCATTCTTATCATCTAACAAAGGTGGGTTTTCATAGACAGGGTGTATAGGTAATTGGCCTCTAAAGGGTCGTAATAAACTAATGTGAAAGGTGTTGTGAATTTTCCAATGTGGTGGTAGTTCTAACTTAAGTGCATTGTCATTGATTTTGTGAATGATCTTGAATGGTCCATAGAATCTAGGTGCTAATTTCACAACCGGATGTTTATCTACACTTTGTAATCTACGTTTTTCTATTCTTAACCAAACATAGTCATCAACTTTGAAATTCATAGACTGTCTTTTCTTATTGGCTTGTTTTGTATATGATTGCTGGGCTTTGGCAATCATGTCTTTAACTTCATCAAAAATAGTAGCGTGCATGTTAGCAATATCAACAGCACTCTGAATTTTATTTGATAAAGATACAACAGGTGTAGGTAATCTATAACCATAAATGACTTCAAATGGTGCTTTCTTTGTAGCTGTGTGTGGTGTATTGTTATATGCAAATTGAAGTAAGTGTAGATGTGTATCCCATGTATGTGGTTTAGAAATAGTGTAAGCACGTAAAAGATCTAAAATAGTACTGTTAGTAGCTTCTGTTTGACCATTAGTTTCAGGATGAAATGCAGATGAAAAATCAATCTTTGTTCCTAAGTTAGCAAACAAACTAATCCAAAAATTATTACAAAATCTAGAATCATGATCAGAAATAATAACTTTTGGTAAACCATGGTTAGTAAAAACAGTTTTCAAAAATAATTGAGCTGCTTGAGATGCTATTAAAGTTTTCTTGCATGGAATGAAATATGCTTGTTTGCTAAACCTTTCTACAACAGTCCAAATCATATCATGGTTAGCTTTAGTGTTAGGTAAACCAGTAATAAAATCCATAGAAATCTGTTACCATGGTCGTGATGGAATAGATAAGGGCATTAGTAAACCATACTGTTTACCATGATGTCTCTTAACTCTTTGACAAATTAAACATTTAGAAACAAAGTTAGATATATCAGTGTCCATATGTGGCCAATAAAAATCTTCAGTCAATGTACACAAAGTAGATATAATACCTCTATGACCTTGATATGGAGGACAATGAATCTCATTCAAAACAAAAGATCTAAATGGAACTGCAACACATAATCTCTTTTCATAAAACATGAATCCACTATTGTAAGACAGTGAATCAATAGGAATCCAGTTATTTGTAACTAATTTATTCCAATCAACTTGAAAAGTAAGATCGTGATGATAAGTATCTTTCATTGGGATAAGGGAATCAAATGATATCACAGAAATATTATGAATTGTCGGTCTTCTACTCAAAGCATCGGCTACTACATTTTCTTTTCCTAGTTGATATTGGATAAGGGGATGAAAACTCTGAATGAAAGCTGCCCATTTGATATGTCGGTCAGATATTTGGCATTGACTAAGGAGATGTCTAATACTTTGTTGGTAAATTTTAATCATAAATTCAGAACCCATTAAGTAATGTTTCCATTGACGTAAGGCTTGTACTACAGCTAGTAATTCTTTATCATATGTAGAATATTTAAGTTCAGATGGTTTCAGTTTATAGCTAGAATAGGCTATGGGATGATTATCTTGCATAAGTACAGCTCCTATCCAGATCCACTAGCATCAATGACTACTAAAAAGAATGGTCTATTGAAATCAGGTAGTTGTAATACTGGAGCATGGATTAATGCATGTTTCAATAAATCAAAAGATTTTTGTTGATTATCAGTCCAGTTATACACAATACCCTTCTTTAAAAGTTTAGTCAAAGGCAAGGCAAGTAATGAGAAATTTCGCACAAACTTTCTGTAGAAACTAGCAAGACCTAGAAAAGAACGTAACTCATGCACATTTTTGGGTGTCGGCCAGTTTAAAATTGCTTTTATCTTTTAGGGTCAACCTTAATACTGTCTGATGAAACAATGTGACCTAGATATTCAATTTTTGTTTGAAAGAATTCACTCTTTTCTGGATTAGCATACAACTGATTATCTTTTAACAACTTGAAAACTAAAGACAGATGTTCATAATGCTCATTCTCATTTTTACTGAATACTAAGATATCATCAAAGAATACTATAACACAATGCTGATATTTCAAAAATATGTGATTCATCATTCGACTAAATGTAGCAGGTGCATTGGTTAATCCAAAAGGCATCACTAGGAATTCATAATGTCCAAATTGTGTTCTAAATGCAGTTTTGAATATATCAGATTTATCTAATCTCACTTGATGATAACCAGATTTAAGATCTATCTTACTGAATATGGCAGAACCTTGTAGTTTATCCATAAGATTATCTACCTTAGGAATCAGATATCTATTCTTTACAGTAATCTTATTCAGGCACGATAATCAATGCACATGCGATAAGTATTATTATTCTTCTTTACCAATAAAACAGGTGCGCCAAATGGAGAACTACTAGGTCTAATTAATCCTCTGTTTAGCAATTCTTCTACTTGATTTTGAATTTCTTTCTGTTCAATTTGGTTATTCCTATATAGTGCTTTACATGGTGGTTGTGTACCAGGAATTAAATCTATTTTGTGATCTTCAAGACGTGAAGGTGGTAGTCCAGGTGATAAATCATCAGCAAAACAATCTTTAAATTGAGCAAGAAATTGTTTATGCCTAGGATGCATATGTTTTTCTTTAGCTTGAAGTTAATTCACCCAAATTAAATAAGATTTGCTACTTTTACGTAATGCACGTTTAGCTTGAGTATGAGTAAGCAGTGGAAAATTATTGGATGCGTGCATACCATGCAATGTGATTTGTTTTCCTTGAAAATAAATTTTAATTGAATGAGTGGAATAATCTATGATAGGATTATACTGATGACGCCAAGCCATACCTAAGATAATATCACTGGACTGTAAAGGTACAACTAGAAAATTCCTTCATTCAGTGTATTCACCAATTTTAATTTCTAAGTCATGCACCTCTTGTGTTCCATTATATCTTGTGTCTAGGAATGCTGCTTTAATGCGATAATGTGTAGGAATAGTTTGTAATTTCAATTCTTCACTAACTTTGTAGAAATAAAGTCATGTGTGCTACCATCATCGTGCAAAATAATATTTTCTTTTCCATGCACAAAACATTTCATTGTCAACAAAGAATGTGGAGTTGGCATACCTGGCAAAGTATCTGAAGGAGTAGCAATGTCGTCATCATCTTCTGTAAAGTCAGGCATTTTCTCACGTTCTTCATCTTCCATTGCTCCAAGACAATTGATATGGACAGGTGGCTTTTTTGATTGGCAATTGGCTGCTAGATGTCCAGGTTGATGGCATTTGTAACACACTATAGGTTTGGCTTTGGATACATTGTTGGCAATGGCAGGAAGTCTAGGAATATTAGGATTTGGCTGTGAGGATGGCTTAGGGTTTTGATTGGTATTTGATGGCAAAGCAGGTGGTCATGTCCAAGACTTACGGAATGATGATGGAAGAAAACGACTTTGATTGAATATTCTAAAATTTGAATTGAATTGCTTGGAACCATAATTACCATTTGCTTGAAATTGTTGTGGACGCTTGTCTCTTCCTCGAATCTTGTCTTCAGTGTCATGAGCCAAAGAAATTGCATCTTCAAGAGTTGTAGGCTTGAACATATTGACTTCAGCAAAGTAATGTGCAAGTAAACCAGACATAAACTTGCGTTTGTGAGTCGCTTTAGGTACATTTTCGAGCATGCGTAGTTGCAGTAGGGCATTCCAAAAACGTTTGATGTATTGGGAAATAGGTTCACGATCTCTTTGCTGTAGAAGATCCCATTGCTTTATGGCTTTTTCATGGAATTGAGGAGGAAGGAAATTCTGCAAAAACTTCTTTTTGAAACTCTCCCAGGTAGTGGGACAATCAATGCTCTTGCGAACCACAGTCCACCAAAGAGATGCTCGATCGACTAAATGATTAGTGACACATTTAATTTTGTCTTTCTCAGCATATGTCTCTTTATGAAAGAAATCATCAAACTGACTGATAAATACAAGTACAGTCTTTCCATCTCGAGTTCCATTGAAAGTACGAAATTTGAAGTTTCTTTTACTTATCTTTGTTTCTTTGCGGATGGATTGGGCTTTGAGTGTCGCATCGATGGTACGTCGGATAAGATCTTCGAGTTGCGGTCCATCGTTGTCGATGGTAGATCGTTGCAAATTGGCCGATTGAACTTGCAAAGCTTGTCCGGCTCTTCGTTCTTCATCAAGCTGCATCATAATTAAATCCAATTTTTGTTCCATCGTTGGTTCGTGAAGATCATCTTCAGCCATTAAATCATCCATGTTTTGTTCCGTCATCCTGTAAAAATCCAAAAGACCTCACTCTCTCGAAATCTGATTAGTGGGATGAGCGTAGCTCAAAGTTGGGTATAGAAGGCTTATATATTTTTGTTTGGCTTATACGATCTTTGTCTTTTGCGGTTGCAGTGTTCGTAGTCTTCGTAGAAATTGCGTATGACCTTCTACGTGTGCTGAAATTGGTTCAACAAGTTTACGTATGTGAACAGAGTCTTCCAGGGAGCAATTTTGTAATTCTGTGCTTCTGTGCGTGAACAGCCTTTATGGGAAGGGTTGAAGATGACTTGATTGACCTTTGTGACTTGCAGAAATTACAAGACTTTGGAGGACTTAGGAGTTACTTAGCAGTTTAAGGTTTTATGAAGCCTACATGATTTTCGAGTAACTGAATATGTTGACGACGGATTCGTCGCCATCCAGGACATGCCGCTGCCGTCGATTTTCAAATTCGATTAAGTAAGCTTTCTCAAAGCTTACTATTAAGCCTTTTAAACTTTTCAAATAAAGCTTTTTAAGCTTTTAAGCTATGGAGGTTACTGTCAGACTGGTTGAAAAAAAAAACGACTTGCAGAAGGAGCTTTCCTTGTGGTCCTCCGCCTCCTCATGCCGGTTCTTCGTGATCAGAGGCTGCAGACAGAGGTTCTTGACCACCAGGAATCCACCTGTATCGACCGTTCGCGATGAAACTCACTATAGAGCTCGATCGTTCCAGGAGCTCTGCCTTCATACAAGATGGATAGCAATTGGAAGCTCTCGATCTCAGCTTCGCTTTGATACCACTGGTGCACAGATCGGATGCCGTAAGCGCGTGTAGTGAGAGTCAGAAGGTCCCCAAGAACAAAAGAACTCTACTTTTTGCACACAAATCAATGTAAAAGACTTGCACGACATGAACAAGAGACCAATTGGGTGCAATCTCCCCCCATGCCTTGTGTGAGCGCTCCATAAAGCATGTATTTTATGTATTAATCATCTTCAAGCTCAAATAATAGCCCAAATTACAAAATAGCACGCTTTTGGCTTTTAAGTTTGCTTTAGTACCAAATAGAAATAAAGCTAATGGGTGGGCGCCCAAGGAGTCATGCATACCCAATACAATGTCCAAATACAAATATCTAAATCGTGCACCCATGCGCATACAAAAATAATAAATAAATATCAAACGCCTTGATAAATAGGCGCGACAAAATATAGGCGCCATGCCTAAGGTATACGCCCATCAAAATATAGATGATAACTCGAATACATGCTATCCTGCAATGCTTTCCACCGCCACTGCTGCTATCTCTACACATCAACTGAAGCATTCACAATCGTTAGTAAAATAATACAATTAAACCGACAAAAGTGAATACCTAGCAGTCTTCAGCTACATAAATAAATCAATTGATTAGTCCTAACCTTAATTTATCACGAGTGCGCACTCTAAACTCATAAACGTTTATTAATTTAAATATGTATTTTGCGAAATCACCTGCTATGGAATCACCCATGTACACACTAAATTAACAAAACGCCTGAAAAGTATAGGCGTCCCCATCAACTTCTCACACAAAGAATCCACTTTGTGTATGAGCCTCGATAATAAAAGTTTACGAAATCCACCTTAAAACCTCACGGAATCCACCGTGTAATATGTCTCATGGCATCAATCCACCATAGCCATGCGCGCGAGAAAAGAAAAGAGAAGAGAAGAGAAGAAGAGAAGAGGAGATGGTGAAGAGCTTCACCCTCTTGATCCCTCACTCCCACACACTCACTTCCTCACACTCTCACACTCCCTCTGTCAAGAGCACACACAAGCAAGGAGAAAGAAAAGAAGAGGAGAAATCTTGTTAGCCACACACCAAAGAATGAGCTATCATTCACTTTTTGAACCTTATATACAAAACCTTATATTCCCATGGGCGCCCATACCTATTTACATGACCGGCCATTGTGGCAAGGTCCCTTTTTCTAATTCCCTCTTCTTGCTTCATGGCCTCAACCTATACCCATCTATTCTTTTACAAATGGCATAGAAGGGAGCCTGGCGCTCTTTTACAAGAGTTTTTAGAGCTTTTTGAGATGCCTTTCATTTAAAATTACTCTTTTTGCCCCATCTTAGCTTTAGAGGTCGCATGTATATCTTTGCTCTTTTTCCATCTTTTTTCCACTTTTTCCTTCATTTCTCCACCATCTTTCTTCGCCATCTCGACTTGGGGTTAACATTACCCCCTCCGAGATGGGTGCCAGTCCCATGGCACTTCTGGCTGTTGTTGGGGAATGGTAGGCAGTTGGCAAATTGTTCGGGTGAGAGTAGGGCCACATGTAGACTTGGGTGCTTGTGGAAGCTTGGTAATGATATTTGTTGGAGAAGCCAATGATGCCAATGGATGATGGATGGTTTGTCACCTTTTGTAATACTTGAAAGGAGAAGGTGCGGTGTGCTACCTAAAGGAAGTGTCTACCTTATTGTGTGGTGCATCGTGCTTGTGCTAGTGGAATGGGGAGGTGGATCTAACCACAGGCAAGGTTGGGTGACGTCCCACACTTGAGGACCCCATTCATGCAAAGGGAGATGCGGTGCAAGTAGCTTAGGGTGACAGTTCTAACCATAGGCGAGTGTTACCTCCCTAGGTATGTCCTGCCCTTGATGGGCCCTAAGCGTGTAGTGGGGGATCAAAAGGGCTAGGAGGTTAGGAGCAGAGCTGGCCGATCGAAGCCACCGAGCATGCCTGACTTGAGGACCCCTAGGTGCAGTGATCGTGTTTTATGTAGTGCTAAGTGCTTCTTCAAGTGAGTCGTTTTTTCCATGTCCTTGTGTGATGTTCCTCTTGCTTTTTCTTTCACGCTTTTATTTTTCTTCTTTTTCTTGAAAAAAATAAAATAACAATTATTACACTCGTAGGATGACAGCCAGTGCCTAATTCTCATAGTCTGAATTAGGTGGAGGGGGGGGTCGGATGGATTTGCGAAAAAATTGTCAGCTCTGCATGTATCCTTTAAGATTCATGCGAACATGGAGTGGTGGTGGAGAGGAAGAGATGATTACATCTGGTGAACTGGCTATTGTTCATGTCTTCCGAGAGAGCTAGGCAAAAAGAAGGGAGGAGGCTAGCCCTCATCATCAAGCGCGCCATGGCACAACTATCGATGGCGTTAGAATCAAAGAAGAGGGGAGGCAGACCACGTTCTTGCGGAGTCGGGTCCTGCTTAAGTAATAATTTAAGAAGCCTAAGATAATTACATGTACTTATGAAATCTGGATCAGGGCAAGAGGAGAAGTCAGCGAGGAAGCGAGTCATGGAGTCATCCAAGCTTTCTGAGTTGAAGATGAGGGCATGTTCAAAAGAGACGACATTAGAGTTGTAGATAATGGGAAAATCATATCGCCCATGGAGGGTGGCATCAAAATCCACTCCTACCCTACGAGGGTACGCCATAAACATGGGGTTATTCCTCTCGTAGGCTAGGGTGTTGCAAAAAGCAATCCAGGCAAGCATGCTGATGTCGCACACCCGCCTCCTCCATAGGGGTTGGTACTTATAACCTTGCACAAAATGTGGCACTTCAAACACTTTATTTTGCCAGAATTCGGCTTCTTCAGTTCCCCAAAGAGTGGGGTTCTTCTCTCTTTCTTCCAGCCACTTCTGTCCTAGTTGGCTACCAATCCCAATCACCTCCTCCATCCCCTTGAGTGGTAAGACTCTTCACAGGCTGTTGGGCATGAGAAAGCTGAAAGTGAATAGCTCTTTTTCTCTTTCCTATCGCTCCCAAACTACCAATTTTGCGTGGAATCCTGTAGGAATGTCATCAGGGTATGGTGGGAGGGGCGCGAATGGTTGTACGACTAGCTTGGCCCTTAGCTGCTTTCTCGTTTCTTCTACTAAATTTTTCCTTCTTTCCCTGAGCGCGGCTTGTCTTTTCGCAGATGTGTCGACCGGTTGTTGCTCTTGGGAATGCGGTGAGGAGGGTTGTGAGATCACCTCTTCTCTAAACCTTCCCATATCAAATTGAAGTTTAGCTTCATCCCCCTGCCGGTCTCCTTGTTGTGTTCCCTCTTCAAACCCTATCGCATCAATTTCCTGGGGGGTTAGACCGGCCAATAATAGGTACTTTCATTGATAATCCAGGCTCAGCTTAACCTCCATAGGTTGGGGTGGCATCTGCAGCCCTGCGTGCAGAGCTCTACGTGTGATACTGAGTTTCTTCTTAACCATCCCCAATGACTCTCCTTCTTCTGGGCGGGTGGTGTCCATCAGTGTATCTAGGAATGCCTTTTGCTAGGTATTAAAGGCTACCTGGACAGCTTCTTCTTTGCTCTCTGCAAGGATCTTCTCTTTCTCTACTAGAGCCACAGGCACTGCGCTAGTGTCTTCACCCTTCTTTCATTTTGCCCTGCCCATTCCTCGGCTCTCTTATTCATCTCTTCCATGCTCTCACCCTGCCTCTGGACTAGGGACATGAGTTTCTTCTCTTGGTCCTTTAGCTCTTTGCTCATGGTTTCCTGTTCTTTCTTTCCTTGGTCCAGCTTGTCGGTCATGGTTTCAATCTCTTTCTGCTCCTGCTCTAACTTCTGCTTTCTTTCCTCGTCCTTGGCGGTAAACTTAGCCATAAGCTTTTCGATCTGATTGGTTTTTGCAGTCAACTCTTCATGTTGCACGATCAAGAGCTTGTATTCTCTTTGCATCTTCACGAGTTCCTGTGTTTCATCCTCCAGTTGCTACCTCCAGCCCTCTTCCCTATCATCCTTAGCCTTTAGCTCCTGTTTGAGATCAGAGATCTCCCTTTGCTGCATGGCTATTGTCTTTTCGAGCTGAAATGCAGCCACCAACTCTTTTTCTGCAGCCAACCCAGCCACAACTATCTTCCTTTCCTCCTTAGCCTTCTCCAATTGAGAAAGCAGCTCGACGACGTACTCATTGTAATTAGCTAGTGGCATCATTGTTGTGTGGATGGGAGTAGTCGAGGCCTCCACTTTTTGGTGCTTCAGAACCTGCCTTGACTCGGCATCCATAGCTGGACTTTTCTGCCCTGTGGCTATGTTCTCGACGCTCTTCCCTCGGGCCAGTTCTTTGTTAACAAAGTACTGCATCCATGCCACGAAGTTTGAGACATATGTGCTGATGGGGATGCTCGGGGTGAGGGTTGTTGCTTCGGTGGGAGGCACCAGGAGGATCAAAATAGGGTGGATGGGAGCCTTGCCTTTGCTCTAAGTGATGGTCTGCGGTACATTTTCTGGCACCTACGTGCTGGAACCGGGCCCCTCCTCTTTGGGTGAGCTCATAGCCCCTAGGTAATTTGCTCTACTTTGCTATTCGATTGATCGGCGTGTAGCTTTGGCCAAGTCTTCCTCCTCCTTCCTTCTTAGCTCCTCCTCTTCTTTAGCAGCTCTTCTCTCCCTCTCTTTCTCTGTTTTCCTAGACTCTTCTTCCAATCTATCTGCTTTATATTTTTTCTTCTTCTCCCTCTCTTCGGCCTCCTTGAGGGATTCCCTCTTTGCCATCTCTAAATCCTCTTTCTCTTTTTTCCGGCCTTCGTCCTGCTTTTTCTTTTGTGTCATCTTTTTAACAATTTTCTTTGCTATCTTCTTGCTCATCTGTACCTTCTGTTCTTCCCCTTCTTCTTCACTCTTAGTTCTGTCACTGGATACCTCTTTGTCCTGGTGAGGGGGCGATCTTTTGGGTGTTTCTCCTTCTCCTTCCTCTGCATCCTGAGCCTGTTTTACCGCCTCCTGAATGAGGGCAGTCAAAATGCTTCCATAGCCAATGAATGAGGCTTTGGATGAGGCCTTCTTTCTTTCTGTGGTCTTGGATGCTGGGGAATCCCCACCTGTTGGTTTACTGCCCAAAGCTAGCCCTTTTGCCGCCGGGTCAATGGTCTTATGTACATAGCCATTCCAGTCAACTTCGTCCAAGGTGCAAGTTGCCACATTCTCCAGCACAGGCACGCCAATTCGATGCATCAAGGAGTTGTAGTGCTGGCTGGAGAAGAGCGCATGCACTAGCTTTGCTTGTAGACAGGCTTCCGCATTAGGAATGTCCTGGATGCTGATGCTGTCATTGGTCATCACTTCTTCCCTCTTCATCTTAAGCATGGCATAAACATCTCTCTTATGCTTTTTCTCTACCTTTGGCTCCAACCCCAATGCCTTCTCTACCAAGGCTGGGTTTAAGTGTACCTGCACCTGCTTGGCCTTTTCTCCCATTCCTACTGTCACGGTGCCGCACTCCTAGTCTGGGTTGTACGTCCTGAGGAACTCCACACACTTTGTGTGGTCAGGCTCTTGTGCAAACTTCTCAAGGTACTTGTGAGGTTGCACTACTCGACAACTCTCTTGGCTGTTTCCTCCTTGGCCAGCACACCCTCTATGTTATGGATGGTTCGAAATTTGAGCTGGTTGTAAGCGTGGTTTTCTAGGGTGATGCGATATTGCATCCTTTCCTCTTCCGTGAACGGGAGTCAGTGGGCACGGTCTTGTTGCGACATCTTTCATTCCTGTCATGAACCCAAGTTTTCATTAGTGCTTTCAAAATAATAATTTGCTGGGAAAAGAAAGACTCTATGTGTTTATTGAATGAAAGCATTAAAATCCAATGTAGATTCTTCCCTTCAGATCTGACTTTTTTTCCCTTTATTTCAAAGTTATCGTGCCATTTTCCCTACCTCACTCATTTTTTATGTGTTTATGCGTTTGCTTGATTTTCCTTGGTTTTGGTTTGGTTCACCTTACCCCGCTCCCCTTCCAGCTTGAGGAGAATCCTTCCTAGGGTTGAAAGTTAGGGGGTCAAGGGCATTCTACAATGTGGTCTAGGGTTTACCTGCGTAGGAGCCAAGTATAGGAATTGGGATTGTACTCTAACTGAGCTTCGCGATCTAGATCAAAGGGTCGAATGCCTACGCATGTGATGTATGTGAAAACATCTGTTAGGAAGTCATCGGGATCGATACGGCTAGCAATATGTAACTCTTCCTCAGTCAGTAGGCGATTGAGGTAGGGGTATCCTTTGATGTGCTCTTCCATGGGTCGGCCACGGAGAGTGGTTAACACTCTATACGAGGTTTTCACGACGTAAGTGGGGTCATACTCTGCTATTTTGATTGCGCAGTGCTGCTCAGCGTTGGTCATTATTTGGCATCCTTCAACTTCCCATTGCAATCGCTAGTGCCTTAAGAATGGGGATTCAGTATCAGCAAGTTTTGATAATTCTGCGATTTCTTGGTTAGTAATGGCAAAAGTGGTGCATTTATCATAGGACGTGATGAGGCGCTGTTTGATGGCCTGCTCTTTGGATATCTTGTTGGTGAGCAATTCAACAGCGGAGTTAGAGGCTTTTGCGAATGCAAATTCAAATGTCTCCCAAGAACAAGGTATCATTAGAACTTAATTTGCAAAGGGTTCTTGCATTAGGCCTAAATCCAAGCGATCATAGCTTGAAGCTAACGACATGAAAGTGGCATCGAGTCGTCTAATGCAATCAACCACATCCTCTTTTTTGTCCTCAGCCAGATCGATGGCCAGTGTTAAGAATGATTTTTGCTCATAAGGGGGTCGAAGGCCTGTTGGCGGTTGGGGCCTTTGACAACAAATAGTTGCGATTGTGGGTGTTCTTGAGATTGCAGTTGGACCTCTTGAATTAGGGCTAGGGTAGTAGCAATGACATCTGATGAAGTGCTGCCTTGGTATGGATCAGGAAAGTCTGAGTGGCTCTATCGGGTGTTGATTCATGTGACAGTGTTTGTCGTTTGGGCTGATAGGCTTGTTCGACTTTCTTGGGCATATGTGTGGATGAGCTTGATGGATATGGATCTTGAAGGCGCTATGGCTTCTGGCTTTGAGGTTTTATGGGGCTTGGTGTGATCAAACTTGAGGGCGGCATGCCAGTAGTGCCTCTCGCTGTGCGGGCCTTAGGGATCCATATCCAGGCATTTCCCTCATAGTAGCCTTGCGCATGCAAGAGGGATTTAGGGACCCATCTTGGCTTGATCATGCATCGATTTCTGTAATTGCGCCTTGGCCTCCTAGGTTTAGAGTTTCTGGTGTTATGAGGACGTGAGCGACTCCTAGGCGGTGGTTGTGGTTGCTTGGCCCTCCATTGAAGCCTAGGTTGTTGGATCTTAGCCTTTGCTAATGTGAATGGTGATTCTAGAGATTCGGTGGGGTGGTGGCCGAGCACTACCCCCCTCCTTAGACTTGGTTGCTAACATTTCTACCGGTGGTCTTACAGACTTTGATGAGGTCGCGCAGCCCTTGCTAAAGGCTATAACAATGCGAACATTGTGTATGGCGAGGTGGATACGCTGCAATTCATAATCAACATTGCAGTGAGTTTGCTTCTTGAAGGTTCGCCCTAGCAGCGATTCCGTGCGTGCATCTTCAGCGTTTGGCAACACGTAGACGATCATTGGTACAGTCTCAGACTCGATAGAAACGATGGCCCTGCACTTGCCGAGAAGCGCATATGAGTGGCCTCCATATGGGCTTAATTTGGCATTGGTGGGCTGTAGTGGTGGTTTGCCCAGTTGGGTCCAATGATCATGAGTTAAGACATTGACGTTTGCTCCCTCGTCGATCAAGGCATTGAAAGCGCATGTTCGCTTGGCGGTGACCGTGATGTGTAGGTATGCAGTTTCTACGGCTTTCTCATCCTCATCATCCATTTCAGTGATCATAGCTACTCGTACTTTGACAAGGGTTTCTAACATTGGTGGCTCATGCAGAGGATGCATGTGAGGGTAGTACTTCTTGACACGACTATCATTGAAGAAGCCTATGCCCTCGCCGTCTAGAGTCTCGAGCTCAACATTGCTAGTTCGGCTAATTGCACGAACTTTGAAAGGTCCAAGACCTCTAAACTTCATTTTCTACTTATGCCCCTTAACTGAGTATAGGAGTACTAAGTCTCCCTCTTCAAAATCGCGTTGCTTGACGTGCTTGTTAAACCAGCTCTTGCATCGTGCCTTCTCACATATGAGTGTGTGAGTGGCTAGAAGACAAGTTTTCGAGAGGCGTTCAAGCTCAACCAGGCATTGTGTCCATGCCTCCTTTCCTTCCCATCGTTCATGAAGTGCTATTCTCAGGCTAGGAACGAAGAGCTCTATAGGGAGAATTGCTTCAGTTCCATAGGTCAACCTAAAGGGAGTCTGGCCCAATAGCCGTTTTATAAGCTGTACGGTAAGGCCACAAGGTTTCCATTAGCTTGTTATCCCAGTCTCGCTGCGCGAAGCAGAGACTACTTTGGTCAGGACATTTACAAGAATCTCATTCGTGGATTCCGCTTGGCCGTTTGCTTGAGGGTAGTATGGAGAGGAGTTTTGATGGATAATTAGAAAGGTGGATACAAGATGCGTTATCACTTCATTGATGAAGTGTGTGCCTTGATCATTGACTAGTTCGATGGGGCAACCGAATCGTGAAATCACCTACTCCCACAAGAACTTGGTAGTCGTTCTAGCATCATTCTTTCATGTCACTCTCGCTTCTGCCCATTTCGTTAGGTAGTTTGTGGCCACAATGATGTATTTGGCCTGTGAATACTATGCAAGTGGGCTGATGGGTCCTTTGAAGTTAATTTTCCATTTTTCGAAGGGTTTTCGTGTAATGATTGGGGTCAACTCCATTTGATCCTTACAAATCAGGACCTTTGTTCGCTGACACTCGTCACAATGCTTAACGAATTGTGATGCATCATGAAACAGCGTTAGCCACCATAGTTAAGACTGTAGTACCTTGCGGGCTGTCATGTCTCTGCTAAAGTGCCCACCAGCAATTCCACTGTGCGCCTCTGAGAGCACATCGTGTATCTCATGCTCGCACATGCATCTACACATCAATCCATCTTGCCCTAGTCGATATAGCTGGCCTGCTATCAACTGGTAGGGTTGGATCTTGAGGATGAGTCGCCTAAGTCTTGCCTTTTCTATTGGTCGCTCAAGCAGTCCGTGCTCAGCACTTGGACTATGTCATCTGCCCAATATGGCATTAGATCACAGCCTTAAATAGATCTCTCTCACTGGAAAGGTTAAAGAGATGGGCATCTAACAATTCATCGACAATGCCTTCTCCAGCGGCCTCTCCCGTGGGGATGTGTGACATATGGTCAGCCATGTAGTGTTGTTTTCCTTTCTCTACAACCAGGAGAAGTCAAACTCCAAAAGCAGAAGAAGCCACCGAGCTATGCATCCTGTAGTGCAAGGTTTATTCACTAGATATAGCAAGGCTTGATGGTCCACAAAGAAGGTAAAGGGTGTAGCCAATAGATAATGCCAGAATTTCTTCACAGTAAACACCATGGCCAAGCCCTCTCTCTCTGCCGTCAAGTAATTCATTTCCATCTCAGTGAGTTGTCTGCTAGCAAAGCTCACTGGGTAGTCCAGGTTGTGTTCGTCATGTTGGCACAACACTGCCACCACAGCCAATTTTGAGGCATCGATATGCACGTGGAAGGTAATGGTCCCCAATCTGGGGCTCGTAGAATCAGTGCTGTGGTTAGAGCCTTCTTCAACTCTTCATATGCTCATTGGCATGCTTCAGTCCATTCAAAGACAAGCAGTAGCTTGTATAAAGGTCTGGCAATCAATGTGTAATTCAACACAAACCACCGATAGTATCCTGTATAGCCTAAGAAGCATTGAACTCCCTTATAGTTGATTGGGGGTGGAATATCAACAATAACCTTGACTTTTGAGAAGTCAGTGGCAATGCCATTCTTTGACACCACGTGCCCTAGAATGCATCCATGCTTTACCCAAAACTGGCACTTTAAGGGTTAAGGGAGAGATGATACAGGCGACACCGTTCAAAGACTGCTCAGAGTTTGTCTAAGTGTTCTCTCCAGGTCGAGTGAACACACAAGTCATCTATGAAGACTTCCAACTCTTTGCAAAGCATGTCTTTAAATATGGCGCACATGAGGTGTTAGAATGTGGCGGGGGCATTAGTCAACTCGAAGGGCATGACTATGTAAGCAAAGACACCCCACTCAATGGCGAAGGCAGTCTTATGCCTGTCGGTAGGATGCAGTTGCACCCAATTGTATCCCGAGAAGCCATCTAGAAAACTGTAGGCTTCCTTGCTAGCCACTCTTTCAAGCATGTGCTCGGTGTACGGCAATGGATAGTTGTCCCTCTTAGTAGCAACGTTCACCTTCTTGTAATTGATGCACACTCTGATTTTTCCTTCTTCTTCATGACAATAACTATGGGCGATACCCAGTCTGTGTGCTCAATTTCATAAATGAATCCTGCTCTCATCAGCTTTTCAATCTCTTCCTTGACCACGTGAGTGTGTTTTGGATTCATAGGGTACGGTCGCTGCTTGACCGGCATAACATCTGGCATCATGGGTATGTTGTGAGTCACTACACTCGAATCTACCCCCTTAAGCTCTTTTAAGGACCAAGCGAATATGTCTATGTACTCTCGCAAGAGAGCGATAAGACTCATTTCCTCTTCCTCAGTCAAGTCATCGGCAATGAAGACTGGTCGGAGTGTCTCCCCTTCCTGGGCTAGCGTCTTTAGACTTATAGATTGTCTTGATGGCTTGCTCGTATGCCTCATGATCCGAGAATGGTAGGTCAATTGTAGCCAGGACATGCATCCAATCTCGCTTGTCCTCTGGGCATGGAATATACTTGGTCAAGGGTCCATAGGACTTCTTGACTTGAGCGTTGCCTTTAAGCATCGCGGAAATGGCATCCAAGTCGACTGGTGAGGTCTTCTAGGTGTCCATCTAGACCCTCACAGTGTCTGTTCTATTGCCAAGGAAGATTAAGTTGTTACCCCAATCTTCGATGACTCTGGCATTGCGCATCCAGGGTCGGCCTAATAGGATATCGTAGTCCACACCATTCACGACTATGAAGTCAATAGAGAACTGGACACTTGTGATTTTCACTGGCCAGTTTTTTAGCACCCCGAATGGTTTCACTCTCATACCATTTGCTAGTGTGAAATTGAACTTAACAGTCTCAATAGGTGGGTTTCCCCAAGTCTGAAGCACTCCATGGCTAAGCACACTAACCCCAGCTCCCGTGTCTACGATCCCCTTTCTCGTTGTGTCGCTTAGGGTTAGGACCGGTAAGACTGCATGCATCTTGGTGCCCTCCCAGAGGGCATTAACATGCAAGGACTTTGGCACATAGTGCAGCATCAGAGTTGGTATTTGTGTCTCTGCATCATGGTCATGCAGATCAGCATCTTGCTCTCGTGATCCTTCAACCCACTATTTCAGGTCTTGGTATAGGGTGGGATGCTGCTTAAGCAAGTCTCCCAGACTAAGCATCACAGGGGTGGTCACCAACATGGTTGTTGGCTGCTCGTCTCTCTCCTAATCTAGATTGTCCTAGCCAATGGCTGTGATTGATTTGCGGGCCTGCAGCATCAAGACTTGGCCTAAGTGGTACTGCTTGTGGTAGCTTGTGGTGCGGTCATATCCCTCGATTTTGGTCGAGGGGGTGAGACTAGCGTGCTTATGCTGGAGAGATCATCGATCTCTTCCTCTAGGATGGACTCAGCGTCCTTTAGGTGCTCTTGGGCCTCTTTCACCCATTCCTTCACTTTCTCTATGGCCTCTAGTTGGTGGTTCAGATGCGGGTATTCCCCGACCTTAGCACTTGCCTTTTTGGCCATCTTAGGGGCTGAAGTTTCCGCCTCTGCATCAGTGGCCTTCAGAGGTAGAGTAGTAGCACTCTCAGTTCTCAGTACAACCTTAGCTTCAGGCCTCTTCTTTCTCCGCCTATGGCTCTTCTTTCCTATCGATGTTGCATCAAGGTTGCTAGGCCCTGGCAGTGATGTGCCGGCCTGCTTCGTCTAGGCACGAGTCATGATCTGCAATGGGATAGGTGTGGCCTCCCCATCGAGGTCCTCGACACCAAACAACCCCAATGGGATAGATGGCATGTTGGCTGAACTCAAAGATGGTTTTTGCTTTGGGTAGCCGACGAAGAGTTGAGTGATCCCACTCTCAATGCACCTTAGGTCAGCTTTGTCTCTGTTTTGCTGCTCCCTCTCAGGGCAGCATGATGAGACATGCCTTGGGTGACCACAAGTCCAACAGATGATTGGATCTTGTGTCTGCCCTCCTAGGCCTCTACCTCGTCCTCTTCCTAATGCCATCACCAGTACTAGTCGATAGTCCATAAGGATTGCGTTGCCCTCATCGTCGTGTGAGACGTAAGGGTATACGTAAGTCTCTTCCTCATTCGGCTCTTCCACATAGTGGACTGGAGCGTCACTCGGTGGATGGGTCACGTAGGGACTAGGTGGCCTAGGTATGCATGTAGGGTTTATGTCCATCCTAGGAACAACCAGCTTAATGTTGTTAGGCGCAGGAAGGGCCAATGGGGCTCCCCTTCCAAAGAATGGCTGCGGCCTGTTCGCTAGGTAGGGCTGGCCGTATGGTCACGAGTATGGAAGTCTTCTTGGTAAACTACAATGTGCAACGTCGTGACCGAACCTACCATAGATAGTGCAAGGTCTTGACCTAGGGTCTTGACACTCTACTGGCAAGTGGCTTTCTCCACAGTACATGCATTGGACATGTGGGCACGTTGGTCGTCTCAACATATCTTGTAGCTTGGCTATCTCCATCTTTACATCAGCCAAGTCCTGGTTTGTCTCTCTCGGTGGCTTTCTCCTTATCTTGGGTGGTTGGGCCTGATCGTTCGCTAGAGGTTGAAGCTCTCTCTGAGCTCCGTGAGTTGGTTTCTTCTGAGTTTAAGCTCTTGGAGCTTCTCTTTCAGCTGGTCGTCAACTCTGATGGCTTCCTCAAAAACCCTAGCTAGCGCATCTCGCTGCAAGCTTGAGTTGCTAATGGAACCTAAAATGGGCCGGCACTGGCTATGGCACTAGCTGGACCTCATGCATACGACAGACAATCCCACCACACGGCCTCGCCGGCCAGGAGCATCTAAAACTCACTTTACACTAAATGCTTATGACGATTTTGCGTTTGTATCCAATATGTAGTCCAACGTTCACCTTCCCTTCTCCTCAGAGGGAGATCCCATAACATATAGGCATAATGCCTAGTAATACACACATAGGGAAGCACCTCTCAGCTAATTGTCGCGGCTCCACTTCGACTCTCCTATACCTCGGGGATTGGCCCCAAGATGCATCGCTAACACATATAACATTCGCACAAAATCCACTCTTTCATAATTCAGCATTCTAGGAGATTTTGATTTGCCTCACAAAGCTTTCCCCCATGGAAGCACCCATCTAACCCATGACTTAGGTTTCCTGTCCTCTCAGCGTTGGTCAAAGTTTATCAATCAATTGCAATGCATTCCAGGAGATACCATGTGACATGCTTGATGCAAGGTGGATGACGATTGTGCACAACCATTTTATGATTTAAAAAAACCAGCTATGTGAGGTGCGAAAAACAACCCTTTCATGAATTTTAACTAAGCGTTCCGTATTGCGCTGCTTTAGGGACTAGCATTGAAACTTCCGTGCTACTAGTCGCCTATATTTAATTGTGGAATGGTCCCTAAATGCTATACACAAAGAGGGAAATCATAATTTGTATCTTTTCAGCAATTAGATTGTCGCACAAACTTCCTCTCCCTCTCACCGTTTAGGTGTTGCTGCGGTGCATAGGTGTAAATGGTTGTTTTGTATCATTTTTGTATGTAAAAAACAATAAACACAAAGGACGAGGCCAAACTGAGGCTTGTCCTCATGCTTTAACCTTGCCAAACATTCATGCACATAAATCTTATTTTTTCGTATTTTTTGAGCGCAAAAATCCCAATTTTTTTCATTTTGGCTATTTTTTTCTATTTATTATTCATGAAAAATAGGTATTTTCTGATTTATTTGTGTTGGCTTATTATTTTGACTAAAACTTAACATTATCTCTGATTTTATCCCATTTCTGCTCCTTTTCCCCAACTCAAAATCGAAAAAACCACTAATTTCCATTGAAAATGACATTTGTGGGTTTTAAAGAATTAATAACGGATCTAAATCATTACAGGTTTTGCATTTTTATAGTTACAGCCCTCAAACATGATGCAAAAAAGGTTCAAATAAAAATTCATCACATATAAACAATATTTGGACCATGAAACAACAAAAATAAGCAAATTTCTTCATAAAATTGGAGCGTACCGCGTGTTTAGCGTGTTGCAAGTTTTTTAATAATTATTTCGGGCAGCCCACAGGCCGACTAGCAACCAATCTTCAGTGCTGAACCTCTTTCCTCAGCCTCCTCTTTATCTTGAAGCAATCCGATCACAGTCGGATAAGCATCCTTTAGCCCCTCTTCTTCTTGATTTCTTGCACATGAATTGCCTCTATGTAGGAGAGAGAGGGAGGAGAGAGAAAGACTGGTTTTTTATCTCTTTGCTCAGTGCATCATTTGATGGGCAAAGGCCGGCGATAGGAAGTGTGGAAAGCCTTCAGTCTGTGCTGCTGTCTTCAGTTGGTATGGGTATGTGGAGGCTCTCCTATGGCTATGGAGCCTCCCCTCCTCCCCCCCCCCAATTTGTTTTTCTGCGCCTTCATCTCCTCCATTCCTTCATCACAAAAAAAAAAAAAACGCCCCCCTTTATTTTGTAAAATTTTGGGGGCCAAAGGACCCCCTAAGGGTCACACCCTTTGGCTTCTCTACACTTTGGCCCTTTGGCCTTCCGGGCACTCCCTCTCCCACGTCCGATACCTGAACTGCGAGCCAAAAATTCATGCACGTCCGTCTTGAGGTCCCACACTGGCACGCATCTCCCAAGGTCTTGTCTATCATGCCAAAAAATTATGAAAATTCTCCGACCGCTGTCCAGTGGCTCTTTTAAGCACTTTCCGAGCATTGCCGCTTAAAATCGTACTGATTTCCATCGCCGCCTTCGACGAAGTCTATTTTTCCCCTGAAATTCGTAATTTTTGGCTATTTTTAGGCACTTCTCAACATCAAAAATCATCTGTCAGTTGCTTGCCAAAGCCTTATACAGTTCCTCATTTCGAATTCCACTGGTGAATACAATTGACATTGCTCTTTTGATTGGTCGTTCGCCCGTAGGGATTCTCTTGAAGAGACTTCTCACGTGGGTCACGTAATCACGAATGTCCTCCTTCTCCTTCTGCTTGACATTCATCAATCGCACTAGCAGATTTTCGGAGTATCCAAGCTCAGCAAATCTCTTGATGAAGAGATTCTTGAGGCCGTTGAAGTTGGTTCACTCTATGGCATCTAAACTCGTATACCAAGTCCTACCCTTGTCACCTAAGTAGAGCCCGAACGCTTGAGAGCACCAAGTCAGGTCGGTGAGGCCGTTGGCTTCGTAGACTTGCTCGAATTGCTCTACGAAACTATATGGATCGTTGTGGGGCTGGTACTTGTCAAGTTGTTTTGCAACGATTGGGATTTTGGACTGGCTCTTAGAGCCTTGGTTTGCTCCTAATCCTACTAGCAGTGATGTTGCTAGTGCTGCGGCACTTTGCTCTACTGCTGTGTTGTCTAGCAGTCGCTTTATAAGAAGCTCGCTTAGCGTTAAGTCTCCTTCTAGGGCTCTCTTGTGATCAGTTTGGTTTCTATCGGCTAGGTTCAGCACCCGTTGTACCTCACTCAATTCTGCGCTTTGCCTTTGGCTCCTAGCATGTTGGTCTCTATGTACTCTACTATGCTTTGCAGTGCCTTGTGTGCTAGCTTCCTCTCCTCTTCTAAGTCTACGATGATGGCATCTACTATCCTGCCACGATGCTCATGTCGGGTGTGCGCATCGTAGCTACTAACCAGCTGCTAAATTGCCTCTAGGAAGACTCCTAAGTCGAGTTCCTCGTTTGGGCTACGTTCTAGGTTTTCTTCAGCCATCGTCGTGTTCTTGTGCTCCACCAAGCTATCGATCAAGTTGAGTAAGTTTGTCAAATCCACCTCTTTGGCATTGCTTGCTTGGTCCTACTCCGTGTGTTGATAGTCTATCTATGTCTTTGGGTCTTCTCCTATTGGTGGGTTCCTTGAGTTGTTTATTTGAGTGAGTTTTTTGACTTATTAAATACAATCCTCAATTTATCTCCTCTCAATGTGTGTGTTTCTTCCCATGCACTTGTGCTCAATCAGGCTTTCAATTTTCCTAAAGTGTACTTCAAGTACAGAAATTCAAGGTGAGTGTGGCAAACAATATCTAAGCCTCTTATGCACTCTTGCTTCGTTTTGGGCATGATAGGCTTGTCGATCAATTCTCTGGCCGTCTTGACAGGGTTTCGGGTTTTCCTGCTACGTTAGTCCAGTCAGGGTTATCGCTCAGCGGATTGTCTCTAGGACTCTAGGTCTCGCGACAGCCCACGCAAGCTGCTAAGCGGTTGTGCCTTATGATTTTGCATATTTCTTGTGCCATAATCGAGTTCTGAGTATCAGGAGGACTCGCGACAGGTTGTGCGGCTGAGCTCTAGTTGGGTCTGGTCAAATTTCTGGGAAAATTTGGAAAAGTCCACACTCGGCCCAACTTGTCCGAATTGCAGGGGCTGAGTGGCTAACTCGGACGGGCTGAGGCGCACGGGCCGAGGGCCGAATGGATGACTCGGACTGGTCGAGGTGCTAACTCAGACTCGCAAAAAGGTCCACTCGGACGGGGTCACTCGGATGGGCGGAGGAAGTCTACTTGGACTAGCTAAGGGTCAAATCAGGTTTATCTAAGGGCCGAGTTTTGCGCAGGCCAAGGGCCGAATCGGGTCGCTCGGACGGGCCGAGGGCCACGGGTCGAGGGCCAAGCGACATAGTTGGCTGAGGGCCGAGTTTGTAAGTGGGACCGAGTGATGTCACTCGGATGGGCCGAGTAGGGTTTTGGGCCGAGTCGGCCGAAAGACAAAGGGCCGAGGGCTGATTCTGGGACTCGGCCCAGAAACTGGCCACTCAGATGGGCCAAGTTGCATGCGACGAGGTAGCGCTGAGGCGATTTTGATCAAAACTGATGATTTAGCTAATCATTTCACACACAACCTTCCAGATCACAACTAGGATGCAAGGGGAAGTGATTGATATACTTGAAGCGATCGGTAGACTCTCCGGCGACAAGATCGAATCGATTCTCCACGGGCTCTCTCTCTCTCTCTCTCTCACTCACTGCAAGGGTTGCAAATGAGCTCTCCCTTGGCCTCTTGGCTCTTAAACCCCTTCCCAGGTAAGGTTTGGATGCTCCCAATCACTCACTTGTTGACATTAAGCATCCCAAGCAATCTTTTTGCCATTTTTTGCATGATTTGTGCCCTGCTTTGCCTTGTTTTGCAATGGTAAACCCTACCCTTTTCTGATTCGATTTCCTAATCCTAACCTACGCTAAATGTAACAAGAATCGAAAGCAAAAGACTAAAATTATTTCTTCATGTTTTCCAATCATCAAAAAAACAAAATAACCCAAAATACTTACTTGCTTCGAAGATTAAAAAAACACAACTTCCTACCTATCTCAAGCTTCGGCTCGGGGATGAATCCCTTACTTCGATGCTCGATATGGGGTGCGCAAGTGCTCAAGCTTGAATCCGTTGGTCTCGCCAACAGAACCAAAATGTAGAGGGAGCTCATGCTCAACCATCAAGTCCCACGGACCTCTTATTGTTTCAAGCGTTTCAAGTGAGCTCTAATGGCTATCTCTCACCTAGCTGACATGCTGCGATCCTACGAGTGCAGTGAGCTTATCTTCACACACCGGTAGCTCCATGATCCTAGATGCTAGCTCAAGCATCCTCAAGCCTCCTCCATCTCCAAGCTCCATCCACCATAGCCGCATGCGCGAGAAAAGAGAAGAGAAGAGAAGAGAAGAGAAGAGAAGAGAAGAAGAGAAGAGGAGATGGTGAAGAGCTTCATCCTCTTGATCCCTCACTCCCACACACTCACTCCCTCACACTCTCACACTCCCTCTCTCAAGAGCACACACAAGAAAGGAGAAGAGAAGAAGAGAACTCTTGTTAGCCACACACCAAAGAATGAGCTCTCATTCACTTTTTGAACTTTATATATAAAAGCCTAAATTTCCATGGGCGCCCATCCCTATTTACATGACCGACCATTGTAGTAAGGTCCCTTTTTCTAATTCCCTCTTCTTGCTTCATGCCCTCAACCTATACCTGTCTATTCTTTTACAAATGGCATAGGAGGGAACCTGGCGCTCTTTTACAAGAGTTTTTAGAGCTTTTTGAGGTGCCTTTTATTTAAAATTATGCTTTTTGCCCCATCTTAGCTTTAGAGGTCGCTTGCATGTCTTTGCTCTTTTTCCATCTTTTTTTTGCTTTTTCTTTCATTTCTCCATCATCTTTCTCCGCCATCTCGACTTGGGGATAACATGCACAAATCGGATGCCGTATGCGTACATAGCGAGCACCGGAAGGAACAAAGAACTCTACTTTTTGCTCAAAATCCAAGAGAATAGACTTGCACAATGAAGCAAGAAGACCAATTGGGTACAATCTCCCCCCATGCCTTGTGTGACTACTCCCCACAAAGCATGTATTTAATATTTTATTCATCTCCAAGCTCAAAAATAGCCCAAATTTACAATTAGCATGCTTTAGCTTTTGTGTTTGCTTTTGTCCAAATAAAGAATAAAGCGGTTAGGCGCCCTAAGAGAGGCTGAACCCAAATACAATGACCAATAATGAATATTTAAATCATGTGCCCATGCGCATACAAAATAATAAATATATGTCAAGCGCTTCAATAAATAAGCACGTCAAAATAAATATTGGTGCCACACCTAAGACGCACACCCATCAAAAATGATAATTTCTTCTAAATAAATTGAATGCAGGCTAGATGAAGACGAAGTCGAGAGGGAGGCCACGTGGCCAAACACCCTCCCTAGCCTTTCGGCCAGTTCGCACGCAGTTGGGAGGCCCCAAAACTCCTGCCACCATGCACCACTCCACTTCCTCCCCACTCTCCCACTATAGCCCCCCCTCCCATGGCATTTGAAGGAGGCCCCTTGATGCTACACATGCACAAAGAGAGAGAGAGAGAGAGAGAGAGAGAGAGAGAGAGAGAGAGAGAGAGAGAGAGAGAGAGAGAGAGAGAGAGAGAGAGAGGGGGGGGGGAGAACCTTCTAGGAGGTTCTCCTTCTTTTCCCCTCCTTAGAGGGTGGCCACATGTACTTATTCTTCTCCCCTTTCCCGCATGATTATCCTCCACCTGCAAGCTTGATTTCCTCCCCAATTGGACCCCACTATTTAAGTAAAAGGCCGTTGAAGTCTTGTGCGAGTTGCGTCTAAAAGAGAAGAGGATGGCCCCCAAGCGGAAAATTTCACGCACGGATGGCAATCCCTCAACAAGCAATGAAGCTTCGAGCGAGGGCATCACTGTCAATCCAACTATGGTAATGGTCATGAGTAATAAATCTCCAAATTGCCACATTCTTGCTTGATTTCCGCATGCGATACATTAGGTCCCGAACTATACCATGTGAGAATAGTTCATTCGAAAAAATAATAAAATTAAACCGACAAAAGTGAATACCTAGCAATCTTTAGCTACAAAATAAATAAATAGGTTGGAACTCTGTCCTAACCTTAATTTAATAGGAGTGCACACTCTAAACTCATAAACATCCATTAATTTAAATATGTATTTTGCAAAAACACCCGCTATGGAATCACCCACTTGCATATTAAATTAAAATGACGCCCGAAAAGGACAGGTGTTCCCATCAACTTTTTGCACAAGGAATCCACCTTGTGTACGAGCCCCGGCAAATAAATATAATTTTACAAAATCCACTGCAAAACGTCACAGAATCCACCGTGGAATATGTCTCCTGGCATCAACTGCAGGTCCCCAGACATCTGAGTGTACAAGCTATACTTGCTATTATTCTCTGTATTCCTGGCAAATGGAAACCTAGCTTGTTTTCCAAATTGACATGCTGAACATACATGTCCCAAATCAACATACTTAAACCTTGGTATCCCTGTAACAAGTTCCTTATGCTATATATATTTTAACTTTTGGACATTTATATGTCCAATCCATTTATGCCTTTATCAATGTCTCGGATACTTGTCCCATCATGAGTAAACATAGCATATTCAACTTAGGTATGTTTGCATCTAGTGTAAACATCATGCCATGTCTCTAGCCTTTAGCAACCAATCTACATCCTCTGCCATACTCCTCTATGAAGCAGCCATCTCTATTAAATCATACGTGTATGCTCTGCTCAACCATTTGACCTATAGATAAGAGATTCTTGGTGATCAAGGGTACATGCAATACATTATGTGAGTGCTTTTTCCTGCCATCAGGCATAACCAAAGGAACAATCCCTATATGTGCTATGTTGTGTTGAGAATCATCTCCAGTAGATATGTCAAGAAGCGTGTGGTGGGGAGATTTGCTCAAGATGTTGCGCTGAACACACACATAATGCACAAGGAGAAGCTCACTCAAGAGACAAGAAGAGAGATGGAGGCCAAAACGTTTTCTTGTTGGTTTCTTCTTCTTCTTCCACACACTTTTCAATGTACACAAAGTATAGATAAGATACAACATAAAGAAAAGTGGCCTACTAAGTCAAACAATGCATAACCGACTACACTAGTTGACTGGCGCTATAACTATGCTATCTGTAAATAGGTGTAACAACTTGAATATAATAAGTAATGAGTCATTGGCCATGTGAGAGTCATAATGACCACCGATGTGCTAAGTGTAGATGTGTTGACCCATCTAACCAGGCGGTCCATCATCAATGTCCGTATGTGTTGAGCTTGTCATCTCAACACTCCCCCTCAAGCTCAACTGCATCTCTGCAACTCCAAGTAAGCTTCGAAACTTTTGAAGCTTCTCTGTACCCAATGCCTTCGTGAAGATGTCAACTAACTAATCCTGTGTGCTCACATACACCAAGTCAATCTCACCTGCTAGTACCTTCTCTCTCACAAAGTGGTAGTGTACTTCAATATGTTTTGTCCTAGCATGGAACATAGGGTTCCTAGCCAACTGTATACTACTCATGTTGTCACAATAAATTACAACTAGATCTTCCACCTGCACATCTAAATCAACCAATAACTTTTGCAGCCATACTATCTCACATGCTGCAACAACAGCACCTCTATACTCAGCCTCTGTACTCGACAAAGCAACTGTAGATTGCTTTTTGCTGCTCCAAGTAACTACTGCAGTACCAAGAGAGAACATGTATCCACTGGTAGATCTTCTATCAGACATACTACCAGTCCAATCCACATTTGTGTATCCAAACACCTGTACATCTGTACCTGCCTCATAGAAAAGTCCATAATGTAATGTGGAATTCACATATCTCAATATGCGTCTGACTGCATCCAAATGTGGCTTTCTAGGTACTTGCATAAACTGACTCACAACACCAATAGCGTAGCTCAAGTCTGGCCTTGTAATGGTCATGTAGATCAAACTCCCCACTAACCTCCTGAACATAGTAGGGTCTTCTATCTCATCCCCAACATCAGCACTCAACTTTACATTCTACTCCAACAGGACTGAAAATGGTTTGCATGCTGTCATACCATACTTGGACAACATATCCAAGCCATACTATCTTTGGGACAGCCATATACCATCATCACATCTAATCGCCTCAATGCCAAGGAAGTACCTTAGCTCACCTAAATCCTTCATCTCAAATTTCTTCTTCAAAAATTCTTGACTTTAGCAATCCCACTATCATTATCACTTGTAATAATCAAGTCATCCACATAGATGACTATGATGACCAAACCTACATCTCCCTTTCTCACATAAAGTGAGTGATCAGCATCGGAAATATAAAAGCCAATATTGACAAGATACTCTCTGATCTTGTCAGACCATGCTCTAGGTGCTTGCTTGAGCCCATAGAGCGCCTTCTTCAACCTACACACATACATGGGATGCTCTAAATCTTTATAACCTACTGGCTGATCCATATACACTTCTTTCTGCAAATCACCATGCAAGAAGGCATTCTTCACATCCATTTGTTGCAACCTCCAACCTTTGGCTGCTGCCAAAGTAATCACACATCTCACAGTTGCCATCCTAGCAATTGGACTGAAGGTTTCTTCATAATCTATGCCATATGTCTGGGCATAGCCTTTTGCAACCAGCCTAGCTTTGTACCTACTAATAGAACCATCTGCATTGTGCTTAATCTTATAAATCCACTTACATCCAATAGCTTTCTTGCCCTTCAGCAATGATACTAGATCCCAAGTCTTATTGGCCTCTAATGCAGCCATCTCCTCATCCATTGCTGCATCCCAATGAGCATGACCAACAGCCTCCTCAAAACATGTGGGCTCAACATCCTCAATCACTTTCACCATATAAGTATAATGGAAAGCTGCATAACCTTCAAAACCAAATCTGTTAACAGGGTATCTCACCCTGCTAGACCTGCTACCACTGGATCACTCAATGGAGTCTTTGCATTGACGCGTGCTCTCTGCACACATGGAGTCCTCACTGAAGGAATGCCAATCTCATCATCCAAGCTCTCTGAGCCACTGGAGTCTCCATCAAGAACTGCATTAATGCCATCTAACACTTTATTCTTTCCTTTGTCTTTACCTATAGTGCTACTAGATGTACCTGAAGATGTAAAGATACTCCTTAGTCTCCGAGACCAAGGACTGCCAGATGATGTCTCTGGTTCACTAAGAGTCCGTGATTCTTTCTTTTCAGCTTGCACATGAGTGTCATGATGATCATCATCATCCAATGCATCACTACTAGATGCATACCAACTGCTCATTTCATCAAAGATGACATCCCTGCTCACTCTGAACTTACATGTGACAGGGTTATAACAACGATACCCTTTTTGCTCTAAAGAGTATCCAAGAAAGACACACTTTTCAGCCTTTGGATCCAGTTTCTTCCACAACTCATCTGGCACATGAACATATGCAATACAGCCAAACACTTTCAAGTGTGAGACATCAGGCTTCTTACCTGTAAAACATTCTTCGGGGGTCATACCATGAACTGTAGCTGTGGGAGTTCTGTTCATAATATAAATAGCAGTATGAACAGCCTCAAACCAAAAATGCTTAGGCATATTCTTTTCAGCCATCAAGGTGCATGCAACTTCTGCAATATGCCTGTTTTTCCTTTTTGCAATCCCATTTTGCTGTGGGGTATACCTGCATGTGAACTATCTCTTTATCCCATGAAACCTCAGAAAATCACTGAACTCATTCGAGAGGTACTCTCCCCCTCCATTTGACCTCAAGCACTTTACTTTCAAGCATGTTTCTCTTTCTACTGCAACCTTGAAAGTTCTAAAGTGCTCAAATGCTTCACTCTTTTCCTTCATAAAATATACCCACAATTTTCTAGAACAATCATCAATGAGTGTGACAAAGTATGAATTGCCTCCAAGAGATACATTTTGTGTAGGTTCCCATATATTTGTATGCACAACATCAAGGATATTTCTGCTGACATCTCTGTCATGTGAAAAGGGTTGTCTTGCTTGTTTACCAAACTGACATGCTTCTTATACCTAATGAAATTCTGCAATTTTAAATGTAGGCAAACCTGTAACCAACCCTTTGGACTGCATTAATTTTAGCCTTTGTACATTTGCATGTCCAATGCGTTTGTGCCAAATTTCAATATCTGCAACAACACTTTTTCCTTTAGCATACATAGCAACATTCATAGTAGGAATTCCAGCATCCAGAGTAAACATACGTCCAACTCTACTTCCCTTTGCAACCAACCTGCACTTGTCATTGAAGTCTTCTACAAAGCAGCCCTTTGCATTAAATCTGACTTGCAGCCCTTGCTCTGCTATCTGACTGACTAACACCAAGTTCTTTGTAATAGATGGCACATGTAATACATCTGAAAGACTCTTTGTCTTACCATCATGCAAGGATAAGGGAACTTTTCCAATGTGTGAAATTGGGTGGCATGAATCATCACCCGTCTGCACATAACCTGCATTTTGCAAATCCTCCATCTCTCCAAACCATTCTACATGGCTGGTCATATGATTGGATGCACCCGAATCAACATACCAAACATCATCATGTGTTCCCTTTCCTGTAACAGCATTCAGCATATGCTACATAACAAACAGACGTTCATTTTTGTCTTCATTCTGTCATGAAGACGATGCATAGTTTCCTTGCTGCAACTTACCATTGCGAATATCATCTTTCTTAGCATAACATTGGGCTGCAATATGACATGTTTTACCACAGTAGTGACACACAATACCAGAGTTGTTAGAACTTCTGTTCTTCCATCCACCTCTTCCTCTAGAGCTCCCCTTGCCTCTAAAGTTTCCTCTGTCTCCAGAAACCTGCATTTCACCAAACTGTTGATTGAACCTGTTTTGTCGGTTATCGCCAGCACGTCCCATACCACGGCCTCTCGAATAGGATCTTCCACGTCCCCTTCCTGAACTCGAGTAAAATGCTTGGACCTGTTCACCATTTCTTTCAGACGAATCACCCTGCATATTGATCTCTTCAGTAATCATGAGAGAGATCGGCTCATCAAAATTTGAAAATGGCTTCTGTACATATACTGAAGTAACAAATGATTTCCATACCTTCTCATTGTTAAGGCCACTCAAAGTGGATGAAACCAAATCATCATCATCTGGCATTGCATCAATCGCTACTAAGGCATCTGCAATGCTCCTCACCTTCAAAACATATTCATTGACAAACATTTTTCCTTTCTTCAAGGCATTCAACTCTTGCTTGAGTTGAATCTTTCATGCCTTTGTATTTACTGAAAACATGCTCTCAAAAATTGTCCAAGCTGCATGTGAAGTTTCTACATTCCTGATATGACCCAGCATAATATTATCAATTACTGCAGATAGCCAGTACGTCACCTTTTTGTCTTTCGCATTCCACTCTTTCTATGCTTTTAACTCATCTGCAGTCGGAGGGATACCCAGCTCTGGCTCCTTTTCTTCACCTGAAACAAATTCATAAAGGCCCTTTTCAATAAGGAAGTTTGTCACACAGAACTTCCATGAAGGGTAGTTGTTCTTGTCGAGCTTCTCAATAATGGGATTTCCACTGTTCTCTGCCATTATCACAAAACTAATACCAAACATCAAGCAAATCTTTTGCAACCCTCGACCTATAGTGCACAGCAATACACCAGACAACTTTTTTCACTGTCCGCTCAATAATACATGCAATCTACAACCAGTTTGCAGATAAACCTTGTGTTTATTCGTTGGTAAATACCTTTGAACTTACAGATTTGAAATCTGTAACATGTGCACTTGTATACGGTAGACACAATTGAAATTGCAGGATACCTCGAACTGTTGTCCGCAACCTTGCGAGTCTAAAACGGGACCTCAAATGACCTTGGATGGCCAAAATAGTAGCGGGCAAGCCCTAAAGGGCTTGTCTGCAGAATACACAACACTCTTCGCGCACACCAAATCTCACTGCAATCTGAGATTTCTGCTCTGGCCTGCTTCCGGTGCCTCCACAGGCACTATCCAAGAGAGAGAGTGGAAGAATGAGAGAGCTTCTTACCCATTGCTTGCTTGCTCGAACCTTGCTTCTTTTCCTTCACTTGAGCCTTCAAAATCAGCCTCTCTCAGTGGCGCGGCTCTGATACCATGTCAAGAATCGCGTGATGGGGGGATTTGCTCAAGATGCTGCGCCGAACATACACAGAATGCACAAGGAGAAGCTCACTCGAGAGACAACAAGAGAGATGGAGGCCAAAACGTTTTCTTGTTGGTTTCTTTTTCTTCTTCCACACACTTTTCAATGTACACAAAGTTTAGATAAGATACAACATAAAGGAAAGTGGCCTACTAAGTCAAACAATGCATAACCGACTACACTAGTCAACTGGCGCTATAACTATGCCAGCTGTGTAAATAGGTGTAACAACCTAAATATAATAAGTAATGAGTCAATGGCCATGTGAGAGTCATAGTGACCACCGATGTGCTAAGTGTAGACATGTGGACCCATCTAACCAGGCGGCCCATCATCAATGTCCGCATGTGTTGAGCTTGTCATCTCAACAAGATACATAGCCATTAGCACGTGATTTCAGCTAAGTAAACCACTTGCCATGTGGTCTTATATGGTTTGAGGTACTAGAATCTATATACTAGACATCACCAGACTTTCCTTGTTTCTTACCCTTGTTATGTACATGAGTCATAGCAAAGAGTCTCTCACCAGTCTCAGGATCTACATGACTAGAAGATGCATAATGACCTTGTTGTCTACCCTTCTGATCAGCCTACTTCTTCCAACACTCTTTTGCAATGTGGCCATGCTTGCCATAGTAATGGAAATCTTTATCCTTGTTTGCATTTTCATGACTAGACTAAGTATGCCATGATCCTCTAAACCTAGATTGAGATCTCCCCCTCACAAGGGAGTATCCACTACCTCTACCAGCAAATCCCTACTAACCTTGTCCATGCTAAGATGTATGCTGTTGAGTTCCCTTGCCATGAATAGAACCTCTGCCACAATAACCACAGCCTCTCTTATTAGATTAAAAAGTTATATGTTTTCTTTTAGAGCTACTCAAGCTCATAGCCTAACCCATTTTCACTTCTTCATGGATAAGCAAGGGTACACGTTCATTAAAGTTAGACATTTCATCCCTTACTAAAATTGACACATCAAAGGACTTATATTCTGGCCCTAGCCCATTCAGGGTCACAACCACCAAATCCTCATCATCTACCTCAGTCCCAATGGATGCTAGCTGATCCAAAATAGTCTTTATTTGAGTCACATAATCCTGAATAGATTGTCCTTTCTTGTCCATTGTGTTAAACTTTTGCTTCAGCTGTATTTTTCTAGCACTAGTGGTAGTACCACAATATCTCATCAGAATATCACATGCATCCTTTGGTGAGCCGCAATTCATTATTTGCATAACCATATCATAAAAAATACATAGGGATATCCAATGAAGTACCCTATGAGCTTTCTTATTCCACGCTCGATGTGCCCTCCTAAGCTGATCAAGAGTTGATTTCTGTCAGGGAGTTTGGGCTCAGTCTTTGCAGCTGTAACCAAGTCCCAGTAGCCCTTGCTAATGTGAAAATTCCCCATCTTGAACTTCCAGATAGCATAGTTATTGTTGTCTAATTTGTTACCCACTATTTGAGTTATGTTATCACTCATCCTTTTAGCATTTGCCATCTCTACAACTCTATGTATTCAATGCGGTTTGAATTGGACAGTGTCTAGACCAAGTAAACTGTGTATGAAAATTTCAGCCCAAAAGATTTGAGAGTAAATCTCTACAATAATCAATGTATTCTAGCTCACAAACATGTAAAAAACATCCCCAAACATATGTAGACTTGATCTCCTACATATCTTGTATGCAACCAAGCTATATAGCAATAGATAGACAAGTAGTATGTAATGACTAGCAGCTAATTCCCTATGGAAATTGAGGTATTCTCAGCCCAAAACATCCTCAAGACATCATAGACATGTCCCATTACATCAAGGATTCAATAATGACTAGACAAGCATCAATGCTTGCATCGTATGCAAGTAGCAATGCCAAATATTCTTCCCAAAGGCTTATTTACAACCAGTCCACTATTATAACAAAAAATATTTCAATCTAAATTAGATTATTTAATACTCATTTACATCCACAAAACATCTTACATTCATGGACCAACATCCAAGCATTTACAGGTAAATAGGTGTCAAGATGCTCCAAAACTTCAAGTGTAAGCTCTCATATATTCAATGATAGATTTCAGCCTGCAATTTCATATTTGTAAAGCATGCCATAATTGAATTCTCGGTCCCTTTTAATCATGCCAAATGCACTAATGCATATACATTGCCAAACATATCATGTACTTGTTTATGCCCAACACAAGCATTTCAAGGCTAAATACTTCCCACAATTCCAAGCAGGTACATGCATAGTTTTAGCCTATTTACAATGGTTTCCAGGTTCAAATGGGGGCTACTTCTACTGTAATGATTAGTGTTACCAATAATGCTTGCTTTTATTAGCTCCTTATTGAGCTACATAACCTTCATCATATCAACCCTTCAAGCTATCCATTTACCCATTTTGGAGCAGGCACATATCTGCATAATCAGGTGACTTTAGGCTGATTCAAACAAGCTTTATGGAAAGTATTTTAAAGTGACCAATGGTTGAGATAATGGGCTACACCTCAAACTCAATTATACCCATGACAATGACCATTTAGTCAAGACAAGCAATGGCTTTGTGTTTGTGTCTTGATGTTGTCCACTCCTGTCAGACCTCCAAAACATGCACAATCTGATTTGCCCACGTTTTTGGGTTTGCTAGTGTTCTTCCACTAAATGCTCATGCAACATAGCTCATTTAAGTGGCAAAGAACCCTCTTGAAAAGCCTCAACAAGTTGTAAGCACCTTAGGCACAAGATACATATCAATAAACAAAGCTTGGCTACCATTGCTGGAGGACATTTTAGGACAACTCTCTTTTCTCCTATAGACCACTTCAGATCTCTTTGTGCCAGCTTCTCCTAACTTCAGGCTCCAGCTCCCGCAATGCCAATGCTGCCGATCTCCAAAGATTCTCAAGCTTCATGGAGTCATGGGGTTCATGGCTCTGATACCATGTTAGAAAGATGAGAGAGAAAGATAACAGAGAGTAGGCAACTCCCAATGTTCTTCTTCTTCATTATTCGTCACACTTACTCTAACTAAGTAACGCAAAGCTATACAATATACTACAACCTAAGTCAAGTAGTGTAAAGAGTCTTAGTCTCACTGTACCAACTAAATCTGACAAACTTTATTGCACACACGTCTCATCTAGCTAATCTACTACTAGATAGAGTCAGTAGGCGTAGTAGGTAAGCTGAGCTTGCTTATCTCAATACACTTAATATGACAGCTACCAATAAGTTGGAATTTTAATCTAAGTATTGGTTTTTTCTCTTGGACAAAGAGTCTCATTGCTTGACACCTAACTCATGTTGTAAATCTAATCCCATTCACATGTATAAAATGGAGCCTCATGGTCCAAGAGTGCACACTACATAGTATCCTTCCAAAGAAAATCATTACTTGATAATCCACGAAGAACATAAGGATAGAAATTGGTAGTTCCTAGTTTGCAATTCAAGATATATGGGTTAATCTTGGTACCTATAGCAATTGATAAACTTTGCACGTCCCTTTTGGGTTAACATCGAGGTGCATATAAATTATTCTCAAAATTTAGAGATAATGATAGCGAGTAGTATTTGGAGTGAGGTTTCAATTTGTTTATCTCACATACATATCTCAAGTGGATCTTTCCTTAGCTCACACATTGGTTTTGAATATGCCTTTAGAGTGCAATTGGAGTATTTCAAGATAATTTCCATGGCTTTGTGGGTGAGATTTTAGAGTTTTAGTCATGATGGATGCATTCATATTCATATTCCTAGGGATGATTTGAACATCCCTATGAATACATCCATCATGACATAAAACCCCTCTTTGAGCCTTAAGTTTGGCAATTTTTCTTTATTCATCACAGCAATGAGCAAAGTTGAGGATGGGTCCAGTCTTTCAATAATGAAAGCCATGGATAAATAGTACTACCATTTTTCTTGTTAATGCTACAACTACCAATGAGTTGGCTTTTTAATTAATATGAGTTTTTTTCTCTTGGAAAAAGAGTCTCATGGCTTGACACCTAGCTCATGTTGTTAATTTGATCCCATTCACACGTGTAAAATGGAGCCTTATGGTCTAAGAATGCACACTACACAATATCCTTCCCTAGAATATCATCACTTGATAATATATGAAGAACATATGAATAGAAATTTGTAGTTTCTAGTTTGGAATTCAAGATATATTAGTTCATATTGGTGCCTATCGCGGTTGATAAACTTTGCGCATTGCTTTTGGGTTAACTTTGAGGTGCATATAAACTATTCTCAAAATTTAGAGATACTGAAAAATCTTTGATGGCATTGGATTAGTCTTCCAATGCATTAAATTCAAAACACGCGTATTTTAAACCATAAGATGGATAACGATAGGATCTATTATAGCAAGTAGCATTTGGAGTGAGGTTTTGATTTGTCTATCTCACATATAGGACTCAAATATGTCTTTCATTAGCTCACATACTGGTCATGCATATGTCTTCAATGTGCAATTGGAGTATTTCAAGCGAGTTCCCATGACTTTCTAGGCAAGGCAATAGAGTTTTCCTCATAATGGATGTATGCATATTCATATTTATACGAATGATTTGAACATCCCTATGAATACATCCATCATGACATGAAATCCCTCTTTAAGGCTTATGCCTAGCAATTTGTCCTCATCCATAGTAATGAGCACAATCCATAATGGATCAAGTCTCTCAATAATAAAAGCCATGCATAAATGTACTATCATTTGGCTTTTGGTGCACTTAATGCTGCAGCTACCAATGAGTTGGCTTTTTAACTCAGATTATGTTTTTTCTCTTGGACAAAGAGTCTCATTGCTTGACACCCAACTCAAGATAGATGGGTTCATCTTGGTATCTATTGCGGTTGATAAAATTTGCACATCGCTTTTGGGTTAACATTGAGTGCAAACTATTCTCAAAATTTTGAGAGAGTGAAAAATCCTAGATGGCATCCCAGAGCAATGAGGAAAGTCGAGGGTGGATTTAGCCTCTCAATAATGAAAGCCATGGATAAATGTACTATCCTTTGGCTTTTGGTGTGCTTAATGCTACAACTACCAATGAGTTGGCTTTTTAATTCAAATGAGGTTTTTTCTCTTGGACAAAGAGTCTCATTGCTTGACACCTAACTCATTTTGTAAACTTGATCCCATTCCCATGTATAAAAAGGAGTCTTATGGTCCAAGAATGCACACTACAAAATATCCTTCCCTAAAAAATCATTACTTGATAATCTACAAAGAATATAAGGATATAAATTTGTAGTTCCTAATTTGGAGCTCAAGATATATGGGTTCATCTTGGTACCTATAGCGGTTGATGAAGTTTGCACAACATTTTTGGGTTAACATTGAGATGCATATAAACTATTCTCAAAATTTAGAGATAGTGAAAAATCGTAGATGGCATTGAATTAGACTTCCAATGCATTAAATCTACAAAAGACACGTATTTTAGACCATAAGTTTGATTTGGATAGGATCTACTATAGTGAGTAGCATTTGGAATGAGCTTTCAAATTGTCTATCTCACATACAAGATTCAAGTGGATCTTTCATTAGTTCACATACTGGTCATGCATATGTCTACAGAGTGCACTTGGAGTATTTCAAGAAAATTCCCATGGCTTTCTCAGTAAGGGATTAGATTTTTCATCATGATGGATGTATTCATATTCACATTCATAGGGATGATTTAAACATTACATCCATCCCTCATGACATGAAACCTCTCTCTGAGCCTTAAGTTTGGTGATTTGTCTTCGTTCACAACAATGAGTAAACTTGAGCATGAATCTAGTCTCTCAATAATGAAAGCCATGGATAAATGTACTATCATTTGGCTTTTGGTGCACTACAACTACTAGTGAGTTCACTTTTTAATTCGTATGAGGTTTTTCTCTTGGACAAAGAGTCTCATTGCTTGACACCTAACTCATTTTGTAAATCTAATCCCATTCTCATGTATAAAATGGAGCCTTATGGTCCAAGAGTGCACACTACACAATATCCTTCTTAGCCTGATAATCTATGATGAAAATAAGGATAGAAATTTGTTGTTCCTAGTTTGGAGTTCAAGATATATGGGTTCATCTTGGTACCTATAGGGCTTGAACAACTTTGCATGTTGCTTTTGGGCTAACATTGAGGTGCATATAAACTATTCTGAAATATTAGAGATAGTGAAAAATCCTAGATGCCATTAGATTAGCCTTCTAATGCATTAAATTTGAAACACACATATTTTAGACCATAAGATGGATTATGATAGGATCTGCTAAAGTGAGTGGCATTTGGAGTGAGGTTTCAATTTGTCTATCTCACCTACAAATTTCACCTACAAGACTCAAGCGGGTCTTTCATTAGCTCATATATTGGTCATGCATATGCCTTCAGAGTGTAGTTAGAGTATTTCAAGCAAATTCTCATAGCTTTCTGGATGAGGGGTTAGAGTTTTTGTCATGATGGATGCATCCATATTCATATTCATGGAGATTATTTGGAGATCCCTATAATATATCCATCATGACATGAAACCCCTCTTTGATCCTTAAGGAGGCTGGCAATTTGTCTCATTCATAGCATTGAGCAAAATTGAGGATGGATCTAGTCTCTCAATAATGAAAGCCATGGATAAATGTCATCATTTGGCTTCTGATGCACTTAATGCTACAATGACCAATGCATTGGCTTTTTAATTTGAACTCAGGGAAGTTAATATATGTATAGGCTCTACATCACGTGCGTTCAAGGCCTATTTATAAATATCCTTATATGTGATTTTTTCCTAAATAAAACATAACCCTTTTCTATTCAATCTATAAATAGCCCCTTTATATTACACCCTTTTGTATGTATAAAATGTATAAAAATGATATTTAAAAAATACCTTATTTTAAACCCACGTGATGCACATATATATTCATGAGTAACTTACCCGAGAATTTGAATGAGGTTTTTTCTCTTGGACAAAGAGTCTCATTGTATGATACCTAACTCATTTTGGAAATCTAATTCCATTCCCATGTATAAAAAGGAGCCTTATGGTCGAAGAGTGTTGAGAGTGGATTTTAAAGCCAAAATTCAAGTGCAAAAGTGACATGCGACCCGTAAAAGAGACGGTTTTGGTGCAAAATGAAACAGTTATGGATCAAGGAGCTGGAGTTTTTCTAGATGCATTTCAACACCAGGAATCCAACGTAAGTATCCGTTTGTCAATCAGAGTCCGTTTGACCCCCCATTTAATGGTTGTCGTAAGGTTTGGCGTTATGAAGCAACTACTATATCCGAAAGCCAAAAAGCATGTAATGGAGGCTAGACTAATAGATTTCAATGCCAAAAAGGTGCATGTCCAGTTGAATCGCGATTCCAAGGCCGTTTACTCCTCCAACCAGGCCAGATTCACTTCAAGCAAGTGTGAAAAGCCAAAACTTGAACTAGAGAAGTTAGATGTTAAAGCCAACCATGATTGAGAGAGAGAGAGAGAGAGAGAGAGAGAGAGAGAGAGAGAGAGAGAGAGAGAGAGAGAGAGAGAGAGAGAGAGAGAGAGAGAGAGAGGGATGATTTGATGAATTGGTGATGAATGATGGTTCAGAAGTGTAATGACACATAGATCGGATGATTTGAATGCATCAGCGATGGTTGAAGAATAGTATCAACGGCTCCATTTTCTCGAAATATGAGATGTACTTATTCGGATTTTAGAGTAAGTGATCTTTATTTAATTTTTATGATGAATCTTTAGTGTATATAATGGAAAAATGATTGCAAATTATTGAAATATGTTTGTTGATGTTTGTAATTTAAAAAATTCACCAATCTTTCTTTATATATATTAAAAATAGTAAAAATACAAAATCCAAAACATGAGATTTAATGGAAAATGGGGTTATTTTTGGGTCTTGGAAGATCAAATGTGCATGGCATGAAAATGAGTGTGTTGATGGATCACACTTCACATAAGTTTTATTACAAATTAGAAAAATATAAAAAATCAATAATTTATATTGAAATGAATGGAAAAATTAATGAAAAATAGTTAAATAAATAAAAAACGTTTTATGCATAAACATTTATGAAAAATTAGGAGAATGTTTGTGAATGTGTAATGAAGATAAAGCATGAGGGTTTGCCTCAATTTGCCTTTATTTATAAGTTAAAGTGTATGTTTCAGAGCTTGTTTATATAAAAAGTTGTTATGAGATCTCCCTACATTTGTGTAAGCAAGTAAAATGTGAACAGTAGTAGACGGGTGTGGGACTATAATGGAAAGATATTTGATTGAGTTATTGATTTCTTTGCATATTTTAGCATATAGGTCATGGTTTATATAAGTTTAAGGGGTTCATCAGTAGCATAGGTTAGCCCAGTGCTATTCCCTATTAACACAACACGACACTAGTAGAAACAAATCATGAAAAGATTGTTTGTATACTACTTCACATTGGCTAGTTTTTAGTTAAGTTGTTTTAGCACAAAATGCCATGCACTTTGCATATTCAATTGAAACATGGTATCAGAAGATAAATTCCTAGATGCATTGCAATTGTATGTCTAGGTGACAACTGACATTGAGAGTGTAAGGTTTTCCTTTATTGTAGGATAGTGTGATATATTAGGAAACTGATTAAGTGAGGAATATATATAGTCTCCTTGATCGTTACATTTATATTATGAGAGGACTCTATTATGTTCATGTTTTATGTTGGAGACAGCGTATCCTAGGGCCACTACCCGAGGTATAGGAGAGCCATAGGAGCCACAACATTCTGCTGGAGGGAGATCTTTGTGTATGTGAATCGAGATGTTGATCATCTATATGTTTGGATACTCCCTTTGTTAGAGTTTGGAAGGGAAAATTATTGTACAAACTAGTGAGTTGGCTTTTTAATTTGAATGAGGTTTTTTCTCTTGCACAAAGAGTATCATTGCTTGACACTAAGCTCATTTTGTAAATCTGATCCCATTCCCATGTATATAAAGAAGACTTATGGTCCAAGAGTACACACTACACAATATCCTTCCCTAGAAAATCATTACTTGACAATCTGTGAAGAACATAAGGATAGAAATTTGTAGTTCCTAGTTTGGAGTTCAAGATATATGGGTTCATCTCGGTACCTATAGCATTTTGATAAACTTTGCACATCGCTTTTGGGTTAACATTGAGATGCATATAAACTATTCTCAAAATTTAGAGATAGTGAAAAATCTTAGATGGCATTGAATGACCCTCCCAATGCATTAAATCTGAAACACATGTATTTTAAACCATGTTAGGGCTCAGATTGCATCATCTATTTAGTATTTTTATACCTCTGTACTTATATGTTTGTATGCTCCTAGGATCAGCATGTGTAAAGTGACTTTAGATGTCATATGACTTCACTTGAAGTGAAGACGCTTGTCTCAAGCATTAGGAGTTGTAACCTTTTAGATTTTTCATGATCATGAATGAGAAAAATCTTCAGGATAACGCCTTAATAAGGTTTCTACAAAACTAGTGTTATCTTTTTCAAGTTATTCATTCAAGAATGGGCGTGAAGATAGTAAACTATGTGATATTTTTTAGGATAGCAATTTTATATTAATAAATATAACATGTATTTCATGTATGCATATCATTTTTTAATATTAAATGCTTAAAATGGCTATAAGTTGATTTAGGAAGTTATCTACAACAATAGGATAATTTTAGGCTGTTTGTTGTTTTCTATGTTTTTGTTGTGGTCTTTAAGGGCCATAATATGTTGACAAGCTTGTTGATTGCATGGGCATAATTCTCATAAGTTAGGGATTAGGCCTAGAACCAATTTCCACAAAGATCAGGCTGCAAGAGTGCAAGATGCTAATGGCAGTAATGATGTGCAAGGTGCCTTTCAAGGGCAACACATGTGTCAGAAAGTTATTCATATTTATCAAATCCTATTTTAATAAGGACCAGATCTCAAGAATTAGGGGAAGCTTTGGTAAGACAACAACAACACGAAGCATTGTTGAATACTACAAGGGAAGGAGGAGGATTGGGCAGGCTAGATGAAAAACATCTCACAAATGATGGTCAGGACTTTCAGGATGTGGGTACCTCTACAGGTACTGCAACAGTATACCATTCCCCTACCACTTCAACAAAATATCCTCCAACTCCTCCAAGTATACCAACCCTCTCAGATGATGACAAAATAGTATTGTTTCCAAAGGATCAAGATACTCCTCCCAAACACGCACTTGAAAGATTGTAGCATTTAATATTGTGAAGGACAATCCTGCTACTACAAAGTAGCATAGTTCTAGCAAAGAAATCTTTAAAGTTTAACCCTTTACCACCCTTGAAGAAGCCCAAAAAGCAACAAAATACAATGAATAAAAATCAATTGGTCAACCCGAAGGTGAGAGCTTCTAAGTTTTTAGGTAAGAAGAAAGAAGACCATGACTACCATGTGGCTCAGTTTGAAATAAGTGGATTTAATCGAATGTCTAGAGATCTGATAAGAAGTAGCAGTTTGCAACCACCTTGCAAGGGAAAGCCATGGACTGCTTTAGTAGTTATGGGATGGCAGCATGTAATATATATGATGAGTTAAGGACTACATTTTTAGGTAGGTTCAAGAAGGATAAAACTCCTAGAGATATATTGAGGAAGATCAAGAAGATAAAGCAAAAGAACATGATGTTTGAAGATTATGCCCAAAAGTTCAAGAACCTACCTAATAGGCTGAACGCTACTAGATGCACCATCTGTGGAGATGCAAATCACTTATTTCATTAAGGGTTTGAGGGGTAAAATCAGGAACCTAATTGCTAATGTAGAGTGGGGACAAAATGGTATATTAGATACCATGAGTAGGGTTGCTATGAGGGTGGAAAGCAAGCGAGGTAACTCCATGATTAAAAATCCATAAGGATAATGATTCCTTGGATTCAGATTTAAGATAAAAAAGTGACAGTGAGGATGAGGATAGTGAGTACAGTTTAGAATCAAAGGATGATTTTAGTGACTCTAAAGATGAGGAGTCTAGGAGGAAGAAGCATATGAAGAAAAAGAAGAAATCAAGTTTAGCCAATGATAATTCCTTATTTTGTGCCATTTTTACACTATTTTTTGGCAAAACTGAAGGGCTTTGGATCTGTATTACGCATGATTTTTCATAAAATTTAATTAAAAATAAGGTTGTAAAGTCATGTTTGGACTGTGCTGAGGTAGAATAAGAAGTTGAGAGTCACGGTATTTTTAGATGAAGGATTTAGGGAGCGTAAAAATAATAAGTGATAGAAGGCGGATGTGGGAATTTTTTTAGTGAAAAGTGTAGATATTTTGGAGATGGGTAGAAATATGGGTATAATTTAGCATGCATACATAGAGTTTGGGTCAAGAAGCTGTGGGCAAGGACAAATTAGCTCCAGATATGTGAAGAGATGTCAAAGAAACTGGTTCAGGTGGGAAAGCTGTCATTTTTGAAAAGAGGTTATTCAAGAAGTTGAGGAGGGGGGCTGTCAAGTGAAGAGGGGAGTTGTAGAGAGAGAAAGAAGATAAGAAAAAATGGGCGCCATCATTTTGGGAGTTTTTGGTTGATTTGTTGTAGATGTTGCCTCATTTCCAGCATGGATTGGTTGCATTTGATCCTCTCCTACATCTCCTTCAACCTCATACAATTCTTGATCATGATTCTTGAGTGTAGAGAGAGAAAATTTCAGCAAGATTAAGGAGAGATTAGTGCGTATTAGTGGGAGAAGTGAAAGATTAAGGATTTTGAAGATTTTTGGAAGTGAAGGAAGAGGAGGAGCAAGCACTATCACTCTCAAATACGATGGATCATCCTTAACTCTCTTCTTAATCAGATATGAACATTTTCATTGAAAAGTGAATAAGAAATGGATAGAAAGTATGATTTATGGTTGTATGCATTCATTTTATGATCTCTGAAGGTAAAATGGAAGAGAACAATTAAAGTTCTTGCATTTAGTTGCATTGAAATGGTAGGAAAATGGCTGAAATTAGGGAAAATTTTGCATTTTTAGGCCATAATTAGAAAAAATTAAGAGTTTTGTATAATATTGATAAGAATTAAATCAAAACAGAGTTAAAATGCATTGAAAGGAATCTAAAAATGAATTTTTATATGTTGGAGATAAATCTACTAAAAGATATATGTATTTTACTATAAAAATGATAGTTTTTTACTGTAATTAGTGATAATTAAGAGTACTAGTAAAAGATTAAGGATGAGGGTCCAAAATAGAGTTAAATTAGATCATGATGGATTTATTGATTAAATATTAGTTTTAAAAAACTTTTAAAAATAGAGTTATTGAATTTTAATGGAAAAAATAGTAGTTTTTAGGTGTTTTTAGGTAGTAATTAGTAAATATTAAGCGTAAATGGAAAATTTTATGAATGAAAATTGATACTCAAACGACATTTAGTATAGAGATTTCTAGTTAATAAGGTTTGATGTATTATGATCAGATGTAATTATTATAAATATTTTTATTTTTTTGGATAGTAATAATAAAAAATCCATAACTTTTGATAATGAGTGATTTAGAAGAAAGATTGAAGAGAGGCTATGGTTTATTTATTGTTTAGAATCTTCCTTTCAAATTTTATTAAGAATGAAATTAATTTGTATGTACTTTCTTTGTTAAATATAGTTCAGGGCTGAAACAGTAAGTAAATATTTGTATGTACTTTCTTTGTTAAATATAGTTCAGGGTTGAAATAGTAATTAGTAAATATTAGTGATAGTATTAAGGTATTAGTAGAAATTAAGTATGGATTAAGAGTTTTTAAGTAAATTCTTTCTCTGGTATAAATCTTGAAGAGAATAGAATTTATATATCATAGGTTGAAACGAAAGTTAAATAGTGATGCTTAGTGAATTGTAAATATGCAAAGAAGGTTATTAGTTGGACTACTAAGAAAGAGGATCATATGACTTTTATGTTGATAATTTAAAGGTGAAGAATATATAAATATCCACCTTAAACCTTAATTAATACAATGGCTTTACATATAGCCATTTTGCTTACACACCTAGGGACTTTTTAGGAAGCCGTCATTTTTGGTGCGTTTGCCAAGAGAGGAAAGTGTATTAATTAAGGAGAAGCAAGGGTGGTCTTGGATGGTTTTAAATATGAACATAAGCTAAAGAGGAAATAAATTTTAAGTCGGAGTGAAAGGGAAGGAGAACCCAGGAGGAAGAAGCTTGGGAGCTATGGCAGATGGAGAGCAATCGTCGCGAGAGAGAGAGAGAGAGAGAGAGAGAGAGAGAGAGAGAGAGAGAGAGAGAGAGAGAGAGAGAGAGAGAGAGAGAGAGAGAGAGAGAGAGAGAGAGAGAGAGAGAGAGAGAGAGAGGGAGAGGGAGAGGGAGAGGGAGAGGGAGAGGGAGAGGGAGAGGGAGAGGGAGAGAGGGAGAGGGAGAGAGAGAGAGAGAGAGAGAGAGAGAGAGACTCAAAAAGTGGGAATTCCAACAACCATAATGTGTGGCCAGGCCTTCCTTTATTCAAACTGTCACTAAAAGAATAAAGAATAAGTGACTATGACGGGCGCCTGCCACCTGCAGTGCGTAGTGGCGGGTACTGTCAGTGTAGTAATACATGGACGGCTAGACGGAGGTGCCTTTACCCCCAACAACCTCCCACTTAAAGGAAAATCTTCCCTAGTGATAGAGAAAAGAAAATAAAAGACAGTACGACATGTACACATGTACAATAGGATGAGGAAAAAGACGTCATCTCATCCAACGCCCATCAATCTCCTGAGGAAGGCAAAGTGCTATTAGTGAGGCTCTTTGTGAGAAAGTCTGCAGGATTCTGCTTAGTCGGAATCTTGACAAGGTCAACAAACCCCTCCTCAATGACCACGCGAATGAAGTGATACCTTACCTTAACATGTTTCATCTTCGCATGGGAGACCTGATTCTTGGCCAACTAAATGGCACTCATAGAATCCGAATGCAGTGTAGGTATAGCATCTGTCATACGAAGTTCTGCAATCAAATGGCCTAACCAGATAGCATCCTTGGAAGCCTCTGTGGCTGCAATATACTCGGACTCTGTTTGTAGAAAGAGCCGTACACTTCTGCGCCCTGGACATCCAAGAGATAGCCCCTCCAGCATAAGTGAACACATAGCCAGAAGTGGACTTCCTACTATCTACATATCCTACATAATCAGAGTCAATGTATCCCATGACTCTTGTATCCTGGCTGCCATAGCAAAGACACATATCTGATGTGCCCTTCATGTACCTCATGATACCCTTCATAGCATCCCAATGTTTCTTGCCAGGAGTAGCCATATAACGTGCCACAACCCCAACTACAAAAGCAATATCTAGACGGGTGGCTATCATGGCATACATAAGACTACCCACGACTGATGCATAGGGAATCTTGGCCATCTTGTCCATCTGCTCATCTATATGCGCACAATTGGCTTGTGAAACCTTCACATGAGAAGGTAATGGACACCTAATAGGCTTAACATCCTGCATACGGAAGCGCTCAAGGACTTTATGAATGTACTCCTTCTGTGATAGATAGAGTAGTCCTTGAGATCTGTCGCGTGTAATGTGCATACCAAGTATATGAGAGGCATGTCCCAATTATTTCATCTCAAAGCTCTTCTTGAGCTGAGCCTTAAGAGCATCTAGCTCCTCATGAGCTGTCCCTGCTAAAAGCATGTCATCCACATAGAGTATCAAAATCAGTAAAGGAACCGTCACGGGCTTTCTTCGTGTACAAGCATGAATCCATAGCACTATGGCTGTAGCCCTGTGACTGCATGAATGCATCAAAATTATGGTACCATTCGCTAGGTGCTTGCTTCAAGCCATATAGACTCTTCTTTAGCTTGCACACTAGGTGTTCCCTGCCAGGGTTTGCAATGCCCTTAGGCTGCTCCATGTAAATCTCATCATGCAAGTCTCCACATAAAAAATCCGTCTTGACATCCATCTGGTACAAGTCCAGGTCAAGCTATGCAACCAAAGCCAAGACTAAGCGTAGGGTGGTCATCTTGACCACAAGAGAAAAGACTTCATCAAAGTCAACACCATGCTCCTGCTTAAAGCCCTTAGCAACCGATCGAGCCTTGTATGTCGGCCTGGGGTGTCCAGGGGTACTTTTTAGCTTGTACACCCACTTGCATGGGAAAGCCTTCTTACCCTGAGGCAAGAAAACCAAATCCCAAGTCTGATTCTTATGCAATGAGTCAAGCTCAGACTGCATAGCCCTCTCCCAAGAGTGACAATCACCCCTGTGCATAGCCTCATCATAAGTGAGAGGCTCTCCTACATCTGTAACCAGTATATAATCCATAGAGGGCGCAAAACGGTCAGGAGGTCATCTATCTCTAGTAGAACGCCTCAACCCAAGCTCTGCTACCTAACCAATATCTTGTCTAACATCATCATGTCTAACATCTGGGCCATGAGCATCAGGTGATGCTACACACTATCTAGCTGGCCATGGAGCGGGCTGTATCGGAGTAGATGGCTCCTCCTGAAAGATAACTATGCATACCTCAACCACTTTCTCAGGTCTCATATGCATTTTGTCCTCATGAAAGATGACATCATGGCTGCGAATTACTTTTCGCACTTGCGGATCCCATAAATGGTAACCCATCTCTCCTGCATCTCCATAGCCAATGAAAATGCATTTGACACTTTTAGGATCCAACTTATTGCGTTTGTCCTTGGGCACATGGCAGAATACCTCACATCCAAAAACACGCAAATGATCATAAGAGGGGGGCTTTCCTGCCCATACCTTCTCTGCAACCTGAAAGTCAATGCCACTGCTAAGTGACATGTTAATGAGATCCACTGCAGTAATAACTGCCTTAGCCCAAAAGTGTTGCGGTAAGCCAGCCTGGCTAAGCATGCTATGGACCCTTTCCTGAATGGTCCTATTCATGCTTTCAGCCATACCATTCTGGGGAGGGGTGTAAGAGGCGGTCAACTGACGCTTAATACCTCGCTCATCACAAAACTACTCAAAAGCACGTGATACATACTCACCCCCATTATCTGACCTTAGGTATTTCAACCTATGCCCAGACTGGTTCTCTACTAATGCAAGCCAATGTTGAAATGTGTCTAAGACATTGGATTTTCTCTTTATGGGATAAGCCCAAACCTTATGTGAGTAATCATCTATGAAAGTAACCAAATACTTTGCCCCACCGAGTGACTAACAGGGCATGGGCCCACATACATTTGAGTGCACAAGAGCCAAGGGCTCACCCATGTGTTTCTTACCAGACTTTTTATGCGTATTCCTAGTCTACCTGTCATACAAACAATGATCACAAGAATCAAAATGCGAAGAGTCAAAAGGTGGAAGATACTGCAAAGCATGGAGCATTTTCATTCCTTTAAGGGACATATGCCCCAAACGAGCATGCCAAAGGGATACATGGGGGATAGAACCCACAGACAAAACATGATTCAAGGTAGCTCCAGATACAAGTAAGGGATAGAGGCTGCTAGCCTTGGCACCTCTTGCAAGCACAAGCCTGCCACACGAGTAATATTCCATGCAGAGTCTCCAAAATACACAAAATACCCCGCACCATCAAGCTGTTCAACTCACATAAGGCTGCGAGTCAATGCATGTACATGGTGTATATCATGTGAAACAAAAGAACTGCAAGAAGGAAATTGCAACCTAACATCTCGAATGCTCATAATGTCAAGAGACCTGTCATCACCAAGACGCACAGAACAAGAGATGGTACGATAGGTGTGAAACCAATCTCTACAGAGTGTCACATGAAATGACACATCCAAATTCAAAAGCCAACATTGCACATACATTTTGGATTTGCTGAGTCACAAACCATCTCTCCATGAAATTTTGACTAGTTTGTTTGTGATGAAGTTACTTTTGTTGAGCCTTGTAAGATTAGCCTAGTTGTCAGCTGACTGGTTAGTATAGCTCTCTTGATTAAGGTTTTCGAGAAGGATTGTTGAGCTAAAATGTTTGTAGGTTCAATGCTAAATAGTGACCGCATAAAAACTGTTATAAAAAAAACAAAACAAAACTCTTATATATATTTAACCCCCTAATTATGACTTGAAAAAAAAAAACAAAGCCATGACAAGAAATAAAGAAAAAAGAAAAAAGAAACTCTCAAAAGAAGATATCCATCGTCTCTAAGGTCCTGGTAGGCTGTAGGGATTTTCTTGATGGCTACTCTGCATCCGATGCCTTGTATCTCTTTGGGGTGGAACCTTTTGAGCATGGCTAAAAACTTATATTCTATATTGTAACTAGTTAGTAGCTAAACACATTGTCTCTTCTTTCATGGAGGGTTAGCAATTCTTCCCTAGAGACTCTGTCTTGTGATGTATCCTATATCAATCTTCTTGAGGTCTAGTATTGGTCTTGCAAGAGTAAGCAAAGTCTTTGTTATGGATATCTGGAAGGAGAGTAGCGTAGAATTTCTTTGCTTCGAGAGGTTTTTTGTTTCTTAGCAGCGCTTATGTTTTTTTTTTTTTTTGGATTCTTGCTTGGGAATTGCAATGACATGCATGTCAGTGGACAAAGTGGTTTGGGGGATAGTTTTATTGTCACGTTAAGTTAGTTATTAATTGTAGAAGGTAGAGATTATTCTTTATTGGAATATACTTCTTTCCTTTGTGTTCCTCGTAGGATTGTTGCAGATGTAGCTGTGCTCGCGAGGATGCTTGTGGTTTGGAGGGGGAGAATAATTTTTTTTTTCACATGACCTATTGAAGCTTTCTTCAATATTGTTGCTGTTGAAGTTGTTTTTAAAGACTGGACTAGTTTTCCTTTTGTTAGTTCACGAGAGCTCACTCAAGATAGTGAGGGAGGAATGATAACTGCTTATTTTGTGTCATTTTTACACTTTTTTTGGCAAAACTAAAGGGCTTTGGCTCTGTATTATGCATTATTTTTTATAAATTTTAATTAAAAATAAGATTATAAAGCCGTATTTGGGCTATGTTGAGGTAGAATTAGAAGTTGAGAGTTGGGGTATTTTTAGATGAAGGATTTAGGAAGCATAAAAATAATAAGTGATAGAAGGCGGATGTGGAAAAAAATTTAGTGAAAGGCGTAGATATTTTGGAGACAGGTAGAAATATGGGTATAATTTAGCATGCATACATAAAGTTTGGGTCAAGAAGCTGTGGGCGGGGGGGTGAGGGGGGGCTGTCAAGTCAAGAGAGGAGTTGTAGAGAGAGAAAGAACACAAGAAAAAATGGGTGCCATCATTTTGGGAGTTTTTTGCTGATTTGTTGTAGGTCTTACCTCATTTTGAGCATGGATTGGCTGCATTTGAACCTCTCTTAGATCTCCTTCAGCCTCATACCATTCTTGATCATGATTCTTGAGTGTAGAGAGAGAAAATTTCAGCAAGATTAATGAAAGATTAGTGCGTATTAGTGGGAGAAGTGAAAGATTAAGGATTCTGAAGATTTTTGGAAGTGAAGGGAGAGGAGGAGCAAGCACCAGTACTCGCAAATAAGGTGGATCATCCTTAATTATCTTCTTAATAAGGTATGAACATTTTTATTGAAATGTGAATAAGAAATGGATAGAATGTATGATTTATGGTTGTATGCATTCATTTTATGTTCTTTGAAGGTAAAATGGAAGAGAAGAATTAAAGTTCTTGCATTTAGTTGCATTGAAAGGATAGGGAAATGGCTGAAATTAGGATAAAAACTATATTTTTAAGCCATAATTAGGAAAAATTAAGAGTTCTATGTAATATTGATGATAAGTAAATCAAAATAGAGTTAAAATGCATTGAAAGGAACCTAAAAATGAATTTTATATGCTGGGGATGAATCTACTAAAATATATATGAATTTTAGTATTAAAATGACAGTTTTTACTGTAATTAGTGATAATTAAGAGTACTAGTGAAAGATTAAGGATGAGGAACCAAAACAGAGTTAAATTAGATCGTGATGGATTTATCTATTAAATATTATCTTAAACGGACTTCTGAAATTAAAGTTATTGAATTTTAATAGTGAAAATAGTAAATTTTGGGTGTTTTTGGGTAGTAATTAGTAAATATAGAGTAAATGGAAAAGTTTATGGATGAAAATTGGTACTCAAACTACATTCTGTATAAGGAATTTTTTGTTAATAGGGTTTGATGTATTATGATCACATGTAATTATTATTAAAAAAATTGTAGTAGTAATGAAAAATCCATAACTTTTGATAATGAGTGATTTAGAAGAAATATTGAAAAGAGACTATAGTTTATTTATCGTTCAAATTTTGCTCATAAAATTTTATTAAGAATGGAATTAATTTGTATGTACTTTCTTTGTTAAATATAGTTTAAGGCTGAAATAGTAATTAGTAAATATTAGTGATAGTATTAAGGTATTAGTAGAAATTAAGTATGGATTAAGAGTCTTTAAGTAATCTCTTTCCCTAGTAGAAATCTTGAAGATAATGTAATTTATGTATTATAGGTTGTAGCTCAAAATGAAAGTTAAATAGTGATGTTTATATAGCAAGTAGCATTTGGAGTGAGGTTTCAATTTGTCTATCTCACATACAGGACTCATGTGGATCTTTTATTAGCTCACATACTAATCATGCGTATGTTTTCGGAGTGGAAGTGGAGTGTTTCAAGAAAATAACCATAGATCTGTAGGTGAGGGGTTAAAGTTTTTGTCATGATGGATATATTCATATTCATATTTATAGGGATGATTTGAACATCCCTAAAAATATATCCATCATGACAGGAAACCCCTCTTTGAGCCTTAAGTCTAGCAATTTGTCTTCATTCACAACAATGAGAAAAGTCGAGAATGGATCTAGTCTCTCAATAATGAAAGCCACGGATTAACAATACCATCATTTGGCTTTTGGTGCACTTAATGCTTATAGACGCGGGCAAGCACAAATGACTATATCTCACCTAGCCCACATGCCTTTGATCCTACAAGTGTAGTGAGCTTACCTTGATGCTCGATGGAGTAGCCTCCTCCCTCAAGCCCTCCGATAGCTCCATGATTCAAGATGCAAGCTCAAGCATCCTCAATCCTCCACCTTGCTCTATCCTCCATAGCCGCGTACGTGAGACGAGAGAAGAGAAGAAGACAAGAAGAGAGGAGAAGATGGAGAGATTCTCCACCACGGTCCCTCACCCTCACTCACTCACTCCCTCACCCTCTCACACTCCCCCTCTCAAGCACAAGGACAAGCAAGTAAGAAGAGAAGACAAGAGGAGAAGAAGAGACCACTTTAGCCACACCAAAGAATGAGCTTCTCCCTCACTTTTTGGGTTTATATACAAGGCCTAAAACTTTTGGGCACCCATCCCCTATTTATATGACCAACAGGCATCTTGCCAATGTCCTCTTTTCCTATTCCCTTCTATTCCACCATATCCCTTCATCTACGCCCACCATCTAGATTTTACAATTTGCATGGGAGGGAGCTTGGCGCTCTTTTACAAAAATTTCAGGGGTGCCTTGCATTTAAACATGCGCCTTTCGCTTTTGCACTTGCCTTGGATTTAAACACGCGCCTTTCGCTTTCACTATGGGTCACCTGGGGAATTATAATGTGGGAAGTAGAGGAAGAGTTGTTGTAAGCGCCATTGGCAGGACTGTAGTGAGGTTTGGCAGCTTACATTCGTCAAACTAATGATGACATGTCAATGATATGTTGATATTTTACTGCTGCTCCTTTGCTTTAAGAAGAAAGGTTGCATGTCATTATGGGCTCGGTCGAATCTCTCTTAACATTCCACATTACTTGTTCGGCTTATGGCACGGACTCTAAAAGGTCCTAAGCCTCTGAACTTCATCTTTTGCTTATGCCCCTTTACTGAATACAGCAGTACAAGACCGCCCTAGTCAAAGTCCCACTATTTGACATGCTTCTCAAACCAACTTTTCCTTCGTTCCTTCTCGAAAATCAATGCATATGTTGCTAGAAGTCGAGTCTCGAATAAGTGCTCCAACTCAGTTAGACGATCTGACCATGCTTCCCTTCCTTCCCATATCTCTTGGATGGCTACCCTTAGACTAGGAATAAAGAATTCTATTGGTAGAATAGCTTTTGTATAGTAGGTCAGTCGGAAAGGAGTCTGTCCCATACGATAGGCCTATAGTGTTACCATCAATTTGTTGTCCCAGTTGCTGCATGAGGCAGAGACAACCTTGGTCATCATCACTTTTACTAGAATTTTATTCATGGATTCTGCTTGACCATTTGCCTGAGGATAGTAGAGTGAGGACCTTCGATGTATGATCACGAAGGTGGATAGGAGGTGGGCAATCACTTCGTTGATGAAGTGTGTGCCTTGGTCAGTAACCAGCTCGATGGGACAACCGAATCGTGAGATCACTTGTTCCCAAACAAACTTGGCTGTGTTTCTAGCGTCATCCTTTCTAGTAGCTCGAGCTTTGGCCCACTTCGTAAGGTAATCCGTGGGGCAACTATGATTTATCTTACATGTGAGTATTGTGTTGCTGGACTAATGGGCCCAATGAAGCCTATTCCCCATTTTTTGAATGGTTGTCTCGCAATAATAGGGGTCATCTCCATTTTTTCCTTCCAAACATGTACCTTGGTTCATTGGCACTCATCACGATGCTTCATGAATCTTGCTGCATCACAAAAAAGGGTGGGCCACCACAGTTGAGACTGCATCACCTTACAGGCTGTCATGTCTCAATTGAAATGTCCTACCACAATTCTGTTGTGCGCCCTTATGATCATGTCATGTATCTCGTGCTCGCACACACATCTACGCAACAATCCGCCTTGTCCTAGCCTATAGAGTTGACTGGCTACTATGGTTGTATCTTGAGGATGAGATGCCTAACTCGAGCCTTCTCGATGGGTCTCTCAAGTAGTCCATGCTCTAGCACTTGGACTATATCGTCTGCCCAATACCACCTTAAATCAGCTCTAAATAAATCTCTCTCGCTAGACAAGTTAAGCAGGTGTGCATCCGACAAGTCTTCCATTATACATTGTCTAGAAGTTTCTCCTGTGGTGGGTATGTGGGGCATGTGATCAACCATGTAGTGTTGTTTCCCTTTGCGTACCACCATTGAGAAGACAAATTCAAGAAGCAGAAGCAACCATCGAGCAATGCGTTGTAGCGCATGGTTTATTCACTAGATAGAGCAATGCTTGATGATCAACAAAGAAAGTGAAGGGCATGGCCAAGAGATAATGGTGAAATTTCTTCACAACAAATACCATGGCTAGTCCTTCCCTTTCTGTGGTAGAGTAGTTTATCTCCGTATTCATGATTTGTTTGTTAGCAAAGCTCACAGGAAATCTAAGTTGTGTTCACCAAGTTGGCACAACACCATCCCCACGGAAAACTGAGAAGCATCAATATGCACATGGTAGGTTATGGTCCAATCTGGGGCTCTTAAGTTAGGTATTGTTTGTTAGAGCCTTTTTCAACTCCTCATATGCGCACTGGCATTCTTCAGTCCACTCAAATACTATGATTAGTTTATAAAGAGATCTAGCAATCGATGCATAGTTTAGCACAAACGATCGGTAGTATCCTGTATGGCCTAAAAAGCATTGAACTTCCCTATAATCAGTTGGGGATGGAAGGTCAACAATTACCTTGACTTTCGAGAAGTCCATGGCAATGCTATTCTTTGACACCACATGCCCTAGAATGCAGCCGTGCTTTACCAAAACTGGCACTTAAGGGGTTTCAACGAGAGATGATATAATTGGCATCGTTCAAAGACAGCGAGGAGCTTATCTGGGTGTTCTTGCCAGGTGGAATGGACACAGAGATCATCTATGAATACTTCTAGCTCCCTAAGCATGTCCTTGAAAATGGCACACATGAGCCGTTGAAACATGGCCGGTGCATTAGATAGCCCAAAGGGTATGACTACATAGGCAAAGACACCCCACTCGGTAGCAAATGCAGACTTATGCCTGTTTTCAGGATGCACTTGCACCTGGTTGTATCCTGAGAAGCCATCCAGAAAACTGTAGGCTTCTTTACCCGCCACTCTTTCTAACATGTGCTCTATGTACAGTAGTGGATAATTATCTCTCTTCATGGCATCATTAACCTTCTTATAATTGACACACACTCTGATCTTTCCATTCTTTTTCATAACGATGACAATGGGTGAAACCCAGTCGGTGTGCTCAATTTCATATATGAACCTTGCCTGCAATAGCTTGTCTATTTCCCCCTTCAGAGCATGCATATGTTTGGGATTCATAGGATATGGTCTGTATTTGACTGGCATTACATTTGGCATCATAGGGATGTTATGAGTCACTACACGCAGATCTGTCCCTTTTAGCTCATCAAGGGACCAAGCAAATACATCTATGTACTCTCTAGAAATGAGACTCGCTTCCTCCTCCTTGGTCAAGTCATTGGCCATAAAGAGAGGTTGCGGTGTCTCCTCTTCCTTGGCTAGATCAACCTCCTTGACTCTGGATTCCTTCTATTGGCTCACTTGCTTGCCCTTGTCATTTGGCTCCAACCAAGATCACTACCCTAGCATCCTTCTTGAATTTCGTGAATCTATTTGGTAGCTCTTACAGTTCCTTCTGCTCTTTAGCTTCTAACTACTAGGTATGCTTCCTCCTTTCCTCATTTAACCGCCTGCGCCTTAGGTGAACTGGCAAGTCTCCCTTGGTACATTTGGTTATAGGGGGTTGGGGTACTTCAAGGACACTTTTAGAGCTTATGTCTGATTCTCAGTCAAACTCTCCATCTTCGCTAAAAGAGGGGGTCTCTCCAAGTGGTCTTAATTCAGACGTTGTCTTTGCCCAAAGCAGTGATGCGGCATTGGGTTGAGTGAGGCCAGCTTGCTCATATTGATTGCTCCTATGTGCTCTAGCCATGCATGATCACATTCCATTCTCATAATTCCTTGTTCAATTCCAAAGTTATTCCCCTCCCATGGCTTGGAGTCTGCTCATATCTGCTCTCTTACTCATCCATCAATGTCATACTCAATCGTATCAATATCCTCTTCGCTTTTGTCACTCGCTATAGGATTGGCAATCCTCATATTCGTCATTTGAACCTCCCTTGTCTATTGAATGCTCATTGTCTCCTAGATCTAGATCCTCGCTTCCATCGGTCCACACTAAAGCCCAATTTTACATTAAGTTTAGGTCGTGCACTTTGGCCCACTTCCACTCTGTTTGTCCAAGAGATCCCTAAAAGGTTTCAAATTAGCAGCTGGATTGACGTCTAGCTTGCCTGTGAAATATTCAACGATCTCATGGAGTTCTCATTTGTTGTTTGGGATGTGGAACATGACGGGGGTTGGTCGTCCATTAGGAGCTCTAGCCATCATGCATAAGGGTACTGAGGACTTATTCTTGGGCTCACTTCTTGCCTTGGTAGCGCACTTGTATTCCTCATCGTCTAAGAATGGAAGATTGATAGTAGCAAGCACGTGCATCCAATCTCGCTCATCCTCCAAACATGGGATGTACATTTTCAATGGCCTATACAGTTCCCTAATTGGAGTATCGCCTTTCAATAGAGTAGAGATGGCTTGTAAGTCAACTGGTGTAGTCTTCCAAGTGTTCATATCCACCCTCATGGCTTCGATTTGATTTCCTAAGAATATTAGGCCATTTTCCCAGTCTTCTATGACTCCTGCATTCCTCATCCAGGGTCGGCCTAGCAGGATATTGTAGTCCACACCTTTCATGACAACGAAGTCTACTTGGAATTGCACTCCTGAAATCTTCAATAGCCAATTCTTCAACACTCCGAATGGTTTCACCCTCATTCTTGTTGAGATATCGAGCTCCACTCGTGATACGCCAGGGTGACCGTTGTATATTTATGTCACCGACTTGTCAGTTGCAGACGCGGTTGGTACACCGCCCATGAATAATAGCTACATGATAGCTATCCTTATCTACTCTAGTTCGTGGCTCAGTTAGTATGCCACCTTAGTTAGTTGAGTTTGGTTTGAGACCCATATATAGGGTTCTTCTATTTCTTTGTACTTGAGTTCTTTTGGCTTACACAACTAAGAAGAGAAAAACTGTTTTCAGCCTCCACCCTTGTGTGTCTTCCCCCATTGTGCAAGCAAGAAAGCTTCAAGCGAGACTCCTTCCTTCTCTCCCACAATCTTGACATGGTATCAGAGCCTTGTTCGTGGTAAGGAGCTCAAGAAAGCAAGCCAAGCTCGCGGTGTTCTGGTAAGAGGAGCAGTGTTGCTTTCATTTTCTGTTTTGGGAGCAGATCTCTGCAGGTAGCACAGCCGGAAAGTGCAGGAGTGCATTGTCTCAGGTTGAGACGCCCTTCGCGGTGAAGCAAGAGGGCAGTATATGCTACGGGAGAGAGCTTTAGCTCATGGCGACCCTGTTTTTTTGATTTGGGGCCATTTCGGGGCCTGTTTTGGAGCCGGAAGTTTTCTGCACGCACTCAGGAAAAGGCCCAGTTTTATGCTGTGCGACCACTGTTCTACAGGTCGGTGAAAAGTTACTGTAGAAATTGCATCGTATGCTTGTGCGCAGAGACATTGGGAGTTTCAGAATCATCCTTGGTTCCTGTTTATGCAAAATCGTCACTAGGAAGTGACTGTGTGGTCAAATACCACTTTCGCCAGTTTTGCAGATTTGCCCTTGTGAGGGTGAAGCTGTGTTTTTTGCAGTGACAGAATTTCTTGCAGTATTCTGTAATGGCGTCTGATTCTCTTTCACAAATTGTCACTGAAAAGCTTGACAAGAACAACTTCCAGGCATGGAAGTTTAGAATGACGAATTTCCTTATGGGAAAAGGATATTGGGAATTTGTTGCAGGAAATGAAGAAGAACCAGTTCTTCCTGATGTTCCCAATCAACAACAAATGCAGGCATTTAAAACATGGCATGAGAGAGCCAGGAAAGTTATGTATTGGCTGTCTATCAGTATTTCAGACTCTATGATTGTGCATATTCAGGATGCAAGTACGCCAAAGGAGGCATGGGATACTCTGTCAAAGATGTATAGCACAAATACGCAAGCCAGGAAAATGCAGCTCAAGCAAGAGTTGCACAATGTGCAAAGAGAAAATATGAGCATCAACGACTACCATATGAAGGTGAAGAAGATTGCAGATGCACTTGCTTCCATTGGGTCACCAGTGGAAGATGATGATTTAGTTTCTGTGACCTTGAATGGTCTAGGAAAGGATTATGCACAGTTTCGAACATCCATTTCAGTTCGTGAAAGATTTCCTGATTTTGAGGAGTTGATTGCTCTTCTAATTTCTGAGGAACAGAGAAATGGTGGTGCATCTTCTTCAGGAGGAACTTCAAAAGAAGCTGTCTTCTACTCAAATGCTGGAAGAGGTAGAGGCAGAGGTAGAGGAGGCCGATTTGGAGGCCGTGGTAGAAATCAGAATATGCAGCAAACTCAAGAAAACCAGTCCTATGGAGGAGGACGTGGTAACTCTAGAGGCAGGGGGAGCCAAAGAGGTCGTGGTGGATGGCAAAGAGGCCAAAATGCAAACAGTAATGTTGAATGCTACTATTGTGGTAAAATGGGTCATATGGCTAAAGACTGCTATAAAAAGCAGAATGACATCATGAATGGAAAACTGCAACAAGGGAATTATGCATCTTCTAGCAGACAGGGTGATGACAGAAATGAGCATTTGTTCATGGTGCAGCACATGAACAATTCTGTGACAAGTGCAGAAGAAAGCAATGATGTATGGTATGTTGACTCAGGTGCATCAAACCACATGACAGGTCATGCAGAATGGATGGAGGATGCAAGGAAAATGGAAAAACCAGGATTTGTGGAGACTGGTGATGATACTGCACATCCTATTGTGCAGATTGGAAAAATTCCCTTGTCTATGCAGGATGGGAAAAAGAAATACCTGTCCGATGTATTTCATGTCCCGAATATCACCAAGAATCTGGTTTCAGTTGGTCAAATGGTTGAACAGGGCTTGCAGGTCAGATTTAATCCTCATGGATGCTTTGTTGAGGATATGAAAAATAAAGGTCGCTTGATAGCAAAAGGAAAGAAGAAGGGCAGAATGTTTACATTGGATGCAGACATGTCTGAATTGAGTGCAGCAATGTTTGCACATGGGACCGGTGTAGTTGCAGATATTGATATCTGGCATAAACGCATTGGTCATGTTAATGTACAGCGACTTAAATCAATGCAGGCCCAAAATATTGTTGCAGGATTGCCCAAATTCAAGGTTGCAGAAATGCATAAGGTATGTGAAGCCTGTCAGTTTGGAAAACAGGCAAGGAAACCATTTCCTAGACATGTTCAAGAGAGTGAGAAGCCATTGGAATTAATTCACTCTGATGTGTGGACAACTAAAGCTGCATCTCTTGGAGGCTGTCATTATTTTGTCAGTTTTATTGATGACTATAGCAGAAAAGTTTGGGTGTATTTTATGAAAAAGAAAAGTGAAGTTTTTGGGCATTTCAAAACTCTTAAAGCTATGGTTGAAAAAGAAACAGGCCTGCAGATAAAATGCCTAAGGTCAGATGGAGGGGGAGAGTACCTCTCAAATGAGTTTGCAAGGTTCCTGCTGGAGCATGGCATAAAGCAGCAATATTCATGTAGTTATACCCCACAACAAAATGGAATTGCAGAAAGAAAAAACAGACATATTGGAGAGGTGTCTCGTGCCATGCTCAATGAAAAAGACCTGCCAGATTTTTATTGGGCTGAAGCAGTTGCTACAGCAGTCTACATAATGAACAGGACTCCCACTGCAGCAATACATGGAATGACTCCAGAGGAGAGGTATACTGGTAGGAAACCAGATATTTCTCATCTGAAAATTTTTGGTTGCATTGCCTATGTACATGTGCCAGATGAGCTGAGATCCAAGTTGGATCCAAAAGCTGAGAAGTGCATCTTTATTGGTTACTCTCTGCAGCAAAAAGGGTATAGATGCTATAACCCTTCTACTCGTAAGTTTACAGTGAGCAGAGATGTTGTTTTTGATGAGATGAGTAGCTGGTATAAACCAGTAAATGTGATTGATGATGTAGATGCACAAAATGGTAATACTGCACAGAATTCACAGCAGCAGTCACAAAATATTAGTGGACCTGGAGCGTCCTCTAGCAGTGGTTCACATTCTTCGCCATGGACAGGCAGATTGAGATCAGGAGAATCTTCTCAAAGCAATGCAGATAGTGGTATGCAGGTATCACGAAAAGGAAAAGAGAAGGTTGATCAGCCCATGTTTGATGTGAATGCAGGTCACTCTTATGTGGATGGGGAATCCAGTGGCTCAGAGCAGAGCATTGATGATGAGTTGGGTATTCCTTCTATTGTTACACCTGGAGTAAGGAAGACCAGGGATGTTTTGAGAGCACCTGGGAGTGAACCTACTTTGCGCAGGTCTACGAGAGCTAGGTATCCTGTGGATAGGCTGAAATATGATGGATTTACAGCCATTCACTATGCATATATGGTCAAAGTGATACAGGAACCAGAACCCACTTCTTTTGAGGAAGCCATGGGAAAAGAAAAATGGGAGAAAGCCATGGATGAAGAAATGGATGCCTTGGAAGCAAATGCTACATGGGAATTGGTACCTTTGCCTAAAGGTAAGAATGCAATTGGCTGTAAGTGGGTTTATAAGGTGAAGCACAATGCTGATGGTTCTGTGAACAGATACAAGGCAAGATTAGTAGTCAAGGGGTATGCACAAACATATGGCATTGACTATGAAGAAACATTCAGTCCGGTTGCAAGGATGGCAACCGTAAGAGCAGTCATTGCTATGGCTGCATCAAAGGGATGGTCTTTACATCAGATGGATGTAAAGAATGCCTTCTTGCATGGTGATTTGCAAGAAGAGGTCTATATGGAGCAGCCACCAGGTTATGTGCATGCTGTTCATCCTGAGTTTGTTTGCAGGTTGAAGAAAGCCTTGTATGGCTTGAAGCAAGCACCTAGAGCATGGTCTGACAAGATAGGACAGTATCTTGTCACTATTGGCTTTCAGATTTCCAAGGCAGATTTCTCACTTTATGTGAGAAAGACAGAGAAAGGTATTATGCTGCTTGTCATTTATGTTGATGATTTGATTATGACAGGTGACAGTGATGAAGATATCCTTCATGTGAAAATGCTATTGAAGCAAAAGTTTGAGATGAAGGATTTGGGAGAGCTGCGTTATTTCTTGGGCATTGAGGTGATTAGATCACCAAGTGGGATACAGCTCTTGCAGAGGCAGTATGGATTGGACATGCTGTCCAAATATGGGATGACAGGCTGTAAGCCTATTTCAGTTCCTTTGGAGCAGAATGTGAAGCTGAGCGCAGATGCAGGTGAGCTTCTGGAAGACCCTACTATGTACAGACGCATAGTAGGAAGCTTGATTTATATGACTATTACCAGGCCAGATTTGAGCTATGCTGTTGGATTGGTAAGTCAGTTTATGCAGGCTCCAAGGAAATCGCATTTGGATGCGGCTAGACGCATACTCAGGTATGTGAAGTCCACATTGCAGTATGGACTATTTTATGAGACTAGGGTTCAGATACAGCTGCATGGATACACTGATGCTGATTGGGCTGGTAGCATTTCTGATAGACGATCTACCAGTGGATATGTGTTCTCTTTTGGGAGTGCTGCAGTCACTTGGAGCAGCAAGAAACAGCCTACAGTTGCCTTGTCCAGCACAGAGGCTGAGTACAGGGGTGCAGCAATGGCTGCATGTGAGGTAGCTTGGTTGCATAAGCTACTTTATGATATGCATCAGTCTACAGATGGGCCAGTTGTCATTTATTGTGACAACATGAGTAGTATACACTTGGCAAATAACCCAGTCTATCATGCTAGAACAAAGCACATTGAGGTGCATTATCACTATGTGCGAGAGAGGGTTTTACTAGGTCTTATTGATCTAGTTTATGTCAGCACAGAAGATCAGGTAGCTGACATATTCACGAAGGCATTGGGCGCAGAGAAGCTGCGCAAGTTCAGAGACCTGCTTGGTGTGCAGGAATTGGGATTGAGCTCGAGGGGGAGTGTTGAGATATCGAGCTCCACTCGTGATACGCCAGGGTGACCGTTGTATATTTATGTCACCGACTTGTCAGTTGCAGACGCGGTTGGTACACCGCCCATGAATAATAGCTACATGATAGCTATCCTTATCTACTCTAGTTCGTGGCTCAGTTAGTATGCCACCTTAGTTAGTTGAGTTTGGTTTGAGACCCATATATAGGGTTCTTCTATTTCTTTGTACTTGAGTTCTTTTGGCTTACACAACTAAGAAGAGAAAAACTGTTTTCAGCCTCCACCCTTGTGTGTCTTCCCCCATTGTGCAAGCAAGAAAGCTTCAAGCGAGACTCCTTCCTTCTCTCCCACAATCTTGACAATTCTATTGGCCAGTGTGATGTTGAACCTAGCATTCTCAACAGGCAGGTTACCCCAAGCTTGGAGCACTACATGGCCAAGTAGACTTACGCCTGGCCCCATATCTACAATCCCCTTTCTTGTGGCATCTCCCAGTGCCACCCAGTGCCAAGACTGGTAACATAGGATGCATCTCCGTGCCTTCCCAAAAAGCGTTCGATGTGTAAGGATTTGGGCACCAAGTGCAGTGTTAGACTAGGACTAGGTATCTATGTGACTGTATTATTGTCATGCAAGTTGACTACTCCTGACTCTATAGGTCCTTCTACCCACTACTTTAGCTCTCGCCATAATGTCATATTTTGTCGAAGCAAGCTTCCTAAGCTCAGAGTTACATGGGTGTTGACTAGTTTTGTAAGAAGGTTGCTAGCCGCTTGCCTCTCTCCTAACTTTGCATTCCCTAGCTAATGGCCTTGATCAGTTTGCTACCTTGTTCTTCTCGTGCTTTACCTAAGAGGAGCTACTTGAGGCATAGTATCATCTCTTGTCCTTGGGTAAGTTGGTGAAATTGGTGTACTTGCACTAGAGAGGTCATCTAGATCGTCCTCCAAGATAGGCTCAACATCTTTTAGGTGTTGTCGGGCTTCTCTTACCGACTCCTTGACCTTGTCTATTAACTCGAGTTGATGCATTAGGTTAGGATATTCACCGACTTGTGCACCCCCCTTCAATGCCATCTTTGGAGCGGATGCTCCACTTCTGCATTCGTAACTTTCTTGCCCTCGAGCAATGTTGTAGCACTCTTAGTCTTGAGTGTGACTTTTGCTTCAGTCTTCTTCCTTCTTTGCCTACAACACTTTTTCCCTATTGAGGCAGTGTCTAAGTTACTAGGTCCTAGCAGTGATATGCCAGCCTGTTGTGTTTGTGCTCGGGTCATCACATCCAATGAAATGGGCGTAGCCTCCCCATCGAGTGTTTCGACTACAAACAACCCCAATGGTATTGATGGTATGATTGCTGAGCTAGTGGTTGGTTTTCGCTTAGGGCAATCTACGAACAAGTGAGTGATTCTACACACCTAAGGTCTGCCTTCTCTCGGTTAGCTGGCTCCCTCTCGGGGAAACGCAAAGAGATGTAGCCTAAGTGTTCGCATGTCCAACAAGTAATCGGGTCTTAGGATTGCTGACCCAAGTCTCTACCCCTACCTCTTCCTAAAGCTATCATCGGTACCGGTCTATAATCCAGAAGGATTGGGTTGCCCTCTTTGTCATATGAGACATAAGGGTTCACGTAGGCTTCCTTTTCACTTGGCTTCTCCATGTAATGGATTGGAGCATCACTCGGTGGATGGGTTACAAAGGGTCCTAATGGTCTAGGTATACCTATGGGATTGATCTCCATCCTAGGAATGGCTAGTTTAGCATCATTAGGTGTCGAAGAGCCAATGGAGCACCCCTCCCGAAGAATTTTGGCGGCCAGTTCCCTTGGCATGGTTGGTTGTAGGCTTGTGAGTATGGGATTCTCCTTGGTAGACCGCAAGGCATGGCATCGTGGCCGAACCTACCACAATTAACACAAGGTCAATACCTAGGGTCCTGAAACTCAACTGGAAGGTGTTTTCTGTTCAAGTGTTCATATCAGAGTGGCATGCAAATGCAAAGAAACAGTTATCCTGCTCACTACTCTCTCTTCGTCTTGGCCTAGTTTGGCTCTAAGTGCAATTAGTAGCCACTCTTGGGTCTGCTAGGATTTCTATTGTGTCGTCCTACTCTTGGCCTTTTTTGGCTCTAAGTGCGATTAGTGGCCACTTTTGGGTCTGCTAGGATTTCTATTCTGTCGTCCTACTCTTGGCCTAGTTTGGCTCTAAATGTGATTGGTGGCCACTCTTGGGTCTGCTAAAATTTCTATTGTGTCATCCTACTCGGTTGGGCTATAGTTTATGTGTTGATTGGCAGGGTTAGTTAGTTGTGGTTTTTCATTTTTTGTTTCTTTTTTTTTATACAGCCTTGGCCGATTCTCAGTCATGAGATTCTTAGAATCGGACGGTCAACTTCAGCCGTGATTTTGGGTTCGTCGTTTGATTCTAGGCTTCATCTCTGATTTTGGCTCGTCTAATTCTCAAAATCAGACCGGCCAATTCTCTTAGGACAACGGCGGATTTTTGGTGGGCTGATTTTGCCAATCGGATGGGTCCAATTTCCTCGTCCAATCTTCAGTCATCCAAATTAGACGAGCCAATTTGTCCCCAAGGCAATCGACCAAGCCAATTGTTCGATTCTGGGAATCGTGCGATAGGTATGTGATGTGTTCATCGGCAAGGCATAAATTTGCTCGATTCGATCTAAGGTGACAAGTCAAACTTCACACGAACATTAAACAACAGCCAGGGGTCAAGTCTAGCTCACCTAGGATGATGGAAATGCCCGTATGTGAGCATCAAGGAGTCAACTCCCACAGTGCCCTATCACAAAATGTGACTCTCTCTCTCACACACCGTTGTACTGAAAATGAGCCTTCCTTTCCCCTTCCTTGGGTCTTATACCCCTGGGCCGACACCCGAGGGTTGCCCCATGCTTGCTCTTGCTTTTCCTATGTCAAAGCATTTGGGGTTGAAAGTCTACCATGCGGGTAAGAGACAATAGGGTGAAGGGAGATCCAGGGAAAGGAGTAGACAAAAGAGAAGGGGCTTAACGAAATAGAAGATGTAGAAGAATACTCATAGAGGTGAAGCTTGTCAATTTATTTCTTCATCTTGAGAAGATAAATCTCTTGTAGACCAACAACATCCATAAAACAGTAGCTTTCTCTCTGCTGCTCAAATCGCTAATCTAATGCTTCCGTTGGCTCCAAAAGGGGGTAAAATACCAGGTTACCTGGTCGGAATTCTCCGAGATCACTCCTTCTTTTTCTAGTTCGAAGTGTTGTTTTTTGCTTGTAAATTGTGATCGCGTGTCGTGCAATTTTGCCAATCCTTCTTTTTGCATAAAATCACCCAAAAATGGCTGAAAGCCACCTGCTTTTTTTGGCATGTCATTCTATTCTAGAAGTTATCTACAGCTTTGGGATATTTACAAGAAATAATATCTAAAATATCAAAAATAGACTAAACTTGTCCAAAAATCTAGTATTTTTGAACCATCCACACTACGAACACTGACACTAATGACTAATATGGCATTGACTCTCTAGATCAATAAGAAAGCCGAATGACGATGCACTCTAGAGTTTTTCACACTGTGTCCATGTAGCGGCACGGCATCCGCCCCTTCTTAACCTGCACATCCTCATGTGCCAAAGTCTTATGGATTTGCAATGTCAAAAGAAGTATCCTCTGCCGTGTCAATGCTAATTTTCGACTGGTACTATGCCATCTTTTGACTGGTACTATGCTAATTTTCCAAGCTACTGTCATAAACCAGCATCTAGTCCCCTTCATGTATATCTCACAATCGAAGTCTATGTCACTTATCAAACCTCTTCTTGTTATTGATCCTTGCAATATTTAGCTTTTTCATGGTTGTCTCAATGTCTTCAAGCCTTCTTTCTAACTATCTAATGCATAGGACCAACAACTCTTCTCTATTCAAACCCTCTTCCCATGGTAGAATAGTCCATGTAGCAATAGCCTCCTCAATCAATAGGCATGATTGGCTGTTGTCCTTGGTTGTTTTCCATACATTAATTCAGCAGGCATATGCCATACCATGTAACTACACTATGAGTGGTCCTATCAGCCCATAAAGCAAAGGGTAACATTCTTGGCCACTCTTTCATCGTGCCCTTGCATGACTTTTCTAATGCCTTAATGATAGGCTGATGACCTCTTAACACAATATTAGTGAGTTTGGGAATCTCCCAATTTCCATTTTTTGAATACCCAATTGTATTGTAGTTACAAGGTATATGTCATATTTAATCCTTTTGAGTTCAACTTCAGACCACTCAGTATTCTTTGTCATGAGGCTGAGATATTGGCCTATTTTTAGCCAATCATCCTCATACAACTCTTCTAAAAATTGTACTCTCACTAAAGCATAACACTGATTATGCTCTCTCTACTGCCCATCTCTTCTCCATGGCTGTAAGCTCTTTTCTTACCGTTGAAATCCCTATTACAACATTTGTACCTCTAGTAACATCAGTCGCATACTTATTCCCTATTGTCATAAAGTCGTTTTTAGCACCTATCACATCATCCTCTTCATCTTCCATCAGCTCCTCTTCATCTTCAGACCTTGCTCGTGAAAGCATTTCAGCCACAAGGTTTTCTCTTACCTGCAATATGCTAAAAATTAGGCTTAAGTGTCTTTATATATGCAATCCACCGTAACATGGCAATATCATGAGTTGAGCATGTTGGGGTGAAAGGCCTCTGGGCTTTCCCGTGTACACTATGACTACCCATTCTTTATTTATATATAATATGATAGTGCAATAAGGCTGTCAGTTCAGTTGGACAGCATCTACATTGTGTGTGCTCTTCTCTCCTACATCTTCCTCTTCTCCTTCTCCACTGCCATTGCATCCCCTTCAACTAGTATCAAAGCTTTGGATCAGAGCTTGATAGTGGAGCTTGACCCGGTATTACTTCAGCCCGGATTGAAGACCTAGAGCTTGGAGCTTCAATGCTAGCCATGGCTTCTTCCCCCCGAGGTAAGATTTCATCTCCGGCCTCTCCTCGGCCTTCATAGGCTCTTTGCAGGTGTTCATTGGCTTCATTGGGTACCTTATATGCCCCCATTTGCCCCCTTATCCTCAGATAACCAACACGCCTCATAGTAGTAGCTCACATTTTTTTGCACCTGTTTCAAAATTTGGCTCAAAATTCCCATTTTTTCTCATATCTCGGGCATCCAGAACCCAATTTAGGCAAGGTAAGAGTTTTTAACTTGGGGTTTTGGCACGCTCCGGACGCAATGGTGATGTTAGATCTTCCAAATTCTGATCACATAATTTTTTGTAACAGATCTAAGTTGATTTACAGCAAGAAAATGTCATGCTCTTAGTTTATGTCATGCTCCCGAGGCTTGGTATTTGATGCCCAATGTTTTGAGATGCTTTGGGACTTGGTTTGAGCTTCCATAGCTTGATTTATGCAAGGATTTACTGATGTACATTGTTTGGGCAGTAAGGTTTTATCATGGACGGCTTATGAATAATGCTCTTTGTTGACATTCAGGTGTCCTATTGGATATATTGATGCTTGGTCATCATAGTTTATGCCCAGATATGCTATTTGAGAGCTATTGAGCCTTGATTTGGGTGCGGACACTTCATTGTTGGTTGGGATATATGCTACCTTGGTTGACAGGTTATTTTACCTCCAGTTTGGTTATGCCTATGGTCTATGGATGCTCCAGACTACTCGGGATGATATGTTGATGTATTTGGATGATGCCACTTTGATGTTTACGCTCCCCGATGCTTCTTGAGCAAAGAGTAGAGCTCAATTCTTGGTTCATTGTCATTTTCTTTGCAGCTGGCATTTCACTTGACAAGGTTTATGCCCCGTGCTACTCATTATGGGACTAATGTTTGATGTGGATGCTTTTGGGTTTGGTTGCAGTATGGCAGATGTTTGGGCTTGAATCGACTTTCATTTGAGAATTTTGTGGAGCATTTTGCATTTGGTTGGCTTATCACTTATGCAGCTTGGATGCTATTTGGCCCTTAATGCCCCAATTATGAATCTTGGATTTACTTGGATGCAGATACATGTTTTGAGCAGTGCTTGCTCCATTGTCTTGGCAATTGGTTATTGAAATTTCATTGCTCATTGATGCTTGGTTCTTTGCGGGTTACTCCTTGATCACTAGACTTCTTGATAGTGCTTGGGTTTAGCAATTATGGCTTTGTTGCTTCTGTGTTGCCTAGCTTCTATGCTAGTTGGGTTGCTTTTGCCCATATAGGTTGTCAGAGAGCAGTTGCTCTTGATGCTTACCTGGATATGCACTTTGTCTATTGTCATGTACTTTACAGAGCCACTTTTTTGGATGTTGTTATACAAATACTTGGGCTTGTCCTTGAGCTTGACCATTGCAGGATCTTATGCCACTTACAGGCCTTGAATTGACTTGGATGCTACTATGTGGTCTGATGTACTATAGAGTCATATTTGCCATTATGGTTATGGGCTGATTTCATGGCCGAATCCCATATGCTCTTATGACAGATGTCTTATGCTTTACTGTATTGTGGTTGGTTATGTCATGCAATGGCTATGACTCTACTTCATGTGGGAGCTTTTGCATCCTTGGTTGATGCCTTTATGTCCTCGCGTCTGTTGAGGTTTCATGAGCCTTTACAACATGCTTCTACCACTAATGTACTTGCATATGATTGTATTTATGAGCAGGTTCCCTCTATTGGGATAGCCCTCGACTGCTTGAGCTTCGTGGATGCTATGGATAGCCCTATTCATGATGACTTGGACTCCTTGTCGTCTTCTACAAGTTCTTCTGCTTCAGATGTTGTTTGCTTCCATTGTGGGAAGCTTGGGCATGTTCAAAGAAAATGCTTTAGACAGATTAGAGAGCAACAGAGATAGAGACGGACTTGACATGAGCAGAGAGTCAGAGATACAGCAGATGCAGTAGGTGTTACCACTCTTACTAGTGGTGAGGTACATGCAATTACCCATGATGATGCAGTTGAGCATGTACTCCTGTCATCTTGTTTCCCTATGATCAGGCCTATGCGTTTGATTGGCTTTTGGACTCTATGGCATCTTGTCATGTTACCCCTCATAAAGCATGGTTCTCTTCTTACACGAAGGTTAACAGATGTATTGATTTGGGCCTTGAGCATTCTTATGCTATTATTGATACAGGGGATATATACCTAGCTTTGCCTAATGGGACTTCTCTTATACTCAGGGATGTTTTACATGTTCCCATGCTTAGTAAGAGCTTGATTTCTGTCAATTATTTGCATAATGCAGGATATACTATTTCTCTTCAAGATAGGTCATGGAAGATCTGTCATGGTTGCTTGGTTTTGGCTAGAGGTTTTAGAGTTGGTTCTCATTACCCAGTGCATGTCTCTCATGTGGGAGATTCTATGGTTGCAGTTATTCGGATACCACAAGCATTGTTATGGCATTATTGCCTAGGCCATATGCACCATAGAGAGATGAAGATCTTGTCTCGTTTAGACTCATTGTTGCTTCCTATGTCACTTACAGATCTTGATGCTTTCCATGATTGTACTCTTGGTCCTTGCAGAGCCCCCTTGGCTTATGGCAATCGTACAAGGCATGCTCCTCTAGATCTTGTCCATTTTGCAATATATGGACCTATGCCTTCCCAATCACTTGGTGGAGCATCGTACTTTGTGACCTTTGTTGATCATGCTACCCACCGTGTTTGGGCTTTTCCCTTGGTGCAAATTGAGGATGCTGTAGTTATGCTTGACATGTTTATGGATTCTGTTGGTAGCAGGCCTAGGTCCTTGCAGATGGATTATGAGAGTCATGCTCTCTCTCCCAACATTTGGACCTCTTGTCAGCAGTATGGCATTGATTTCTTGTGCCCACGGTATTATGGGATTGCTCATGGCATGTGTTTGACCTTACAGAAAAAGTTGCTTCTATGCTTACCACAGCTGGATTGTCTTATGGCTTTTGGGCTAATGCCCTTATGACGGCAGTCTATTTGGTTAACAGGACGTTGTGCTTGACCTTGGATGGTATTACATCCCATGAGGCATGGAGTGGCATGTAGCCCTCCTATGATTACTTGAGGATGTTTGGCTACCAGGCATCTATACATATGCCACATAAGCCTATGTCACATAGATGTATCCTCCTTGGTTATGGAGATGGTGACTCTAAGGCCTCCAGATTATGGGATTTGGATGCCCAGCAAGTCATTTGCCGCTGTCATGTTGTCTTTTATGAGACGCAGACACCTCTCAGGCCTCTTGATGACTGTTCAATATGCTTTATGGCTGATTTTATAGCAGCTATAGTGCCATTACAGCAAGCTATTTATACTGAAAATGGGGCACTTATTGGCCCAGATAACATAGCTATGCATAGCAGTTAGGTTCAGGATGTTGGTGATCAATTGCTAGACCCTTTGCAGGCTCATGAGAGTCGTTTTCTTTTAGTTTTTTAGGATAGACAGCTAGCCATATGTCAGTCTTCCACTTCGTTGAGGCCACATGTAGTCTTGAGACCCCATTGGACAAGTGTCGTCCGAGATGTTGGCTCTCTTTCAATGATTGACTCTAGAGAGTTTGACTACTCTCAGTTGTCTTATATGCGCTAGGTGATGTTATGCATGACTCTGATGCTTTACAGTCATGCACTGATGAGTTGTTCTTGCTTCATGAGAAGCATTCTTGGATTGCTCCATTGTATGGAGCTACGGGATTTCTTATCTCTTGGATGTCATGGACTCGGGGATGCTTGACTCTTCTTCTGCAGAGGTCATGATTCCTCACCTTGCCTTTTTTTTTCCTTTTCTTTGTTTTCACTCCCCAGCCACATTGGCCTTTTAGTGGGAGGTTGTTGGGGTAAAAGGCCTTTGGGCCTGCCCGTTACACTCTGTGACTGCCCATTCTTTATTCATATATAATATGATAGTGCAATAAGGCTGTTAGTTCAATTGGATAGCACCTATATTGTGTGTGCTCTTCTCTCTCGCATCTTCCTCTTCTCCTTCTCCACTGCCATTGCATCCCCTTTAGAGCAATTCACTATTATTCCCAATAGAGGTAGACAATCAGTCTATACCACTACATGAGCTCCCATGTAATATTCCCTATCGCACTTAAGGGCTACCACTATACCCCCAAAGTTTTCTTTTGACTTCAGAATACGGCCGTTGCCATTCATTGAGGACCTTTGCTCCAAACCGAATGGCATACTTATTCCCATCAGCAGCATCCTGACCCACTGCCCAACCAACCAATGCCAATTGGACTTGTATCCACGATGAGAATAATAGACTGCCCATTCTCATAATTTTCTCTCTTTAGTGTTGGGGCTAAAATCAATAAGTTCTTTAACTTTTGAACGACCTTTGTATGTTGTTTACCCCACCAAAACTTTTGCTCTTTTCTCAAGAGTTGATATAAACTTTCAACCACATGAGCAAAATGTGAAATCCATATCAAGTAAAAGACACATGTACCCAAAAATCTTCTTGCCTCTCGAATACATTCGAACATGTCTACCACAACCTGCTTATGACATCAATCTTTATTGGTGAGGGCTTTTTTCTATATGGTCCACACATGTGCCCAACAACTAATACTTCCTCCACTCTAAAAACCGACTTTTCTCATAATAGAGTCAAATGCACTTCTTCAAGATGGCTCAAAAAACTTGTCACAATCAACAATATGATCAGTCACAAACCTTCTACATCCCTGCTCATTCAACTCTTTGTTCTTCTCATGGATATCACACATGTTTATCGGCCCCTGATCCAACATTCCTTATGGTGACTTTATTAACTGGTTGTACTATCGGGTCTGATCCAACATTCCTTGTGGTGACTTTATTAATTGGTTGTAAATCCTGTATAAACCTCAAAGCACCATTCTTCTTTGTAACAGTAAACCATCAATTCGATTATGGAGCTTTAGATGTCTCCAAAATCTGCATCCTAATCTTCTCGTCCAAAAGCTCCAGCAACTTAGGCAAATATGCCTGATGCATTGGAATAGGCTTTAAATTCCACGGCATGAGGTATTGTAAAGATCACCATAGGTGCAACTATGGTCGGATCAACACATCTTATTTCATCTCGTTGAAACGCAAAGTCTTTCCCATGCCTTGCCAACATCTGCAAGAAACAAGCTCTTTCTGTCAGCAAAAGAAAGCTTGTATCACCAATTTTCAATTTTTGTAAAGTTTCAGCTGTAAATTTATGTCCTACTGCATGTGGATCCTGTAAACTAGGCTGTTGAGTCACTTTTTCAACCAACCCATCACTTTCAGGCAGTAAGTCAAAGCCATAGGCTTAACCTTCTTTGCAACTGTTTTTTACTTTGTATCCACCCTTGCTTCACAGCCTTGTTTTGCAACCCATAACATTTATGCTCAGCAAACTCTTGAATGACTTCATACATTTCTAAAGTGTCAACATAAATAACCTCTTTTTTTGCCATGTTTTCAACATTAATTGTTTCAAAAATTTCAACCACTGTATCAACATCAACCAGCCCTCAAAACAGCCCTAAAATACCTTCATTTGTAGCCATCAAACCATTCCTCCACCTTGCTCCATCCTTCATAGCCGCGCGGACGAGACAAGAGAAGAGAAGAAGAGAGGAGAAGATGGAGAGCTTCTCTACCACGGTCCCTCACCCTCACTCACTCACTCGCTCACCCTCGCACACTCCCTCTCTCAAGCACAAGGACAAGCAAGCAAGAATAAGAGAAGAAAAGAGGAGAAGAAGATACCACTTTAGCCACACACCAAAGAATGACCTTCTCCTTCACTTTTTGGGTTTATATACAAGCCCTAAACTTTTGGGCACCTATTCCCTTTTTACAGTGACCGACGGGCATCTCGCCAAGGTCCTCTTTTCCTATTCCCTTCTATTCCACCCTATCCCTTCACCTACATTGGTCTAGATTTCATAATTTTCAAAGGAGGGAGCTTGGCACTGTTTTACAAAAATTTCAAGGGCATCTTGCATTTAAACATGCGCCTTCCGCCTTTTGTACTTGCCTTGGATTTCTCGGGACTGTCCTTAAACTTCTTCACCATTTCTCCCGTTGTGTCTGCATTTTTAGATTTTTCTTGTATTTTATCATGCCTTCTTTTTCTTTTCCTTGCACTGGGGTTAACAATGCTACAACTACCAGCACTGAGTTGCCTTTTTAATTTGAATGAGATTTTTCATCTTGGATAGAGAGTCTCATTGCTTGACACTAACTCATTTTGTAAATATAATCCTATTCACATGTAATACCATTAGAGAATTTGGGAATCTCCCAAGTTCCACTTTCAAATAAGGAGTAAAGATTTGACTAAGTGGCTAAATCTTTAACCATATATTTGTGAGTGGGACTTGGCAGGATTGCTTATATAGTATCTAGAAAAAATTTCACCTTCAAGTAAGGGAATAAGATTTGACCATGTATCCAAATATTAATCACATTAGGAATTCCCAAAATTTATGAAAATTTCCAAATTCTTGAATATGTGCTTATGTATAAAATGGAGCCTTATGGTCCAAGAGTACACACTACACAATATCCTTCCCTAGAAAATCATTAATTGATAATTTGTGAAGAACATAAGGATAGAAATTTGTAGTTCCTAGTTTGGAATTCAAAATATATGGGTTCATCTTGGCACCTATAGTGGTTGATTGACTTTTGTACATTGTTTTTGGGTTAACATTGAGGTGCAAATAAACTATTCTCAAAATTTAGAGATAGTGAAAAATCCTAGATGGCATTGGATTAGCCTTCCAATGCATTAAATCTAAAACACACATATTTTAGACCATAAGATGGATTAGGATAGGATATGCTATAACAAGTAGCATTTGGAGTGAGGTTTCAATTTGTCTATCTCACATACAAGATTCAAGTGGGTCATTTATTAGCTTGCATGCTAATCATGTATATGTCTTCAAAGTGCAATTGGAGTATTTAGGCAAATTTCCATGGCATTCTGGGTAAGGGATTAGAGTTTTCATCATGATGGATGTATTCATATTCATAGGGATGATTTGAACATCCCTATAAATACATCCATCGTGACATGAAACCCCTCTTTGAGCCTTAAGTTTGGCAATTTGTCTTCGTTCAATCACAGCAATGAGCAAAGTCGAGGATGGATCTAGTCTCTCAATAATGAAAGCCATGGATAAATAGTACTATCATTTGGCTTTTGGCTTTTTGTACACTTAATGCTACAGTTACAAGGGAGTTGGCTTCTTAATTTGAATGACGTTTTTTTTAATATAAATAGTCTCATTGATTGACACCTAACTCATTTTGTGAATATGATCCCGTTCACATGTATAAAGTGGAGCCTTATGGGGTCAACGAGGACAGACTGCACAATATCCTTCCCTAGAAAATCATTACTTGTTAATCTATGAAGAATATAAGGATAGAAATTTATAGTTCCTAGTTTGGAGTTCAAGATATATGGGTTCATCTTGGTACCTGAAGTGGTTGATAATATAATATACTTTTCTATTGCCATAACCATGCTCGCATGATGTCATTATATATTGCAATGGTCCATCAAAGTGCTGAGAAGGAAAATTACATCAATCTCATGGAAGCAAGCCATGTTTCCATAGAACCTATAGAATTACATTGCCCTGAGACACACCAAACTTTGCATGTTGAAGGTGTCCTTCATAAGAAATAGATGAATATGCCATGCCCTATGAATTTCTAAACTACCATGATGAACCCAAGAAATGCATTTTTACTAAAATGATAGGTTATGCCCTAGGATGATGCAACATTCTTCATTTTTGTTAATAAAACCATAACTCACACATCATGCGACTCCCTAAGTTTGAAAATGTTAATGATAGGGTTTTTTATGTGATTGAAGTGTTATGCATACCAACCTCATGAATTGTAATGAGCAAAGTAGAGGATGGATATATCTCTCAATAATGAAAGTCTTGAATAAATATAGTAGTATTATCATTTGGCCTTTGGCTTTTTCTCTAGGGTAAAGAGTCTCATTGCTCGATCTCATTCGCATGTATAAAATGGACCCTTATGGTCCATGGGTACACACTACACAAAATCCTTCCCTAGATAATCATTACTTGCTAATCTGTGAAAAACAAAGGTATAGAAATTTATAGTTCCTACTTTGGAGTTCAAGATATATGGGTTCATTTTGGTATTTATAAGGGTTGGTAATACGATGCATGTCTTAAAATTAGTAGTGTAGATATCTTCCACTCCATATCTTAAAATCAATGTAGAAGATAATAAAAAATAAGTATAGATTTAGATCCATGTATTATTGATATCTTACAATGTTGATATTTTCCATTCTATGTCTCAAATCCCATATCTTAAAATGTTTATTCTAATCTAATGTAGATCCTCATATTTCAAATATGGATGTTTTCTATATGAAAATGTTGAAAACTCTTCTATTTCAAAAGCTTGGAGAGAGAGAAAAGAACAACTCAAAACATTGATATCTTAGAATCTCTATATCTTAGACATCTTAGATATATATCCAATGTTAATTTTTCTATCTTAAAAGGTTGATGCTTTTCTATTTTGGATTTAGAAGCGTGTTAATATGATCAACTTGCAAGAGAGAGAGAGAGAGAGAGAGAGAGAGAGAGAGAGAGAGAGAGAGAGAGAGAGAGAGAGAGAGAGAGAGAGAGAGAGAGAGAGAGAGAGAGAGAGAGAGAGAGTGTGTGTGTGTGTGTGTGTGTGTGTGTGTGTGTGTGTGTGTGTGTGTGTGTGTGTGCACGCATGAGTGAGTGAGTGAGAGAGACTTTTCATTTCTATATAAATCAAACAAATGTTAGAAACCTTTCTACATAATTAGATTGGATGTTGGAAACGTCTCTATTAAAAGGGGATATATATATATATATATATATATATATATATATATATATATATATATATATGTATGTATGTATGTATATGCATATATGGATATACATATATATATATATATATATATATATATATATATATATATATATATGTATGTATGTATGTATGTATGTATGTATATGTATATATGTACATACATACATACATACATACATACATACATATATATATATATATATATATATATATATATATATGTATGTATGTATGTATGTATGTATGTATGTATGTATGTATGTATGTATGTATGTATGTATGTATGTATGTATGTATGTATGTATGTATGTATGTATGTATACACACACACACACACACATATACATTTTGCCTATAAAACTAAATTATTACATAAACTAAAATCAAAATATTGAAATTCATTATAAACTTCAAGCTTCATACTCTACATGAGAGAGACAAACAAACAGACAGATAGATAGATCGAGAGAGATCCTTTCCTTACTCTAACATATGCAACGTATCACCCTATCCCTTTGTTTTAAAATAGTAGAGAGTGAGAGAGAGATGGAGAGAGAGAGAGAGAGACACGTCTTATCCAAATAATAAACTGGTAAATATTCTCTCTCTCTCTCTCTCTCTCTCTCTCTCTCTCTCTCTCTCTCTCTCTCTCTCTCTCTCTCTCTCTCTCTTCTCTCTCTCTCTCTCTCTCTCCACCATAACTCTTGCTTCTGCTCCATGCTTCCATTTCAAGGCTCACTCCTAGTGCATTGCTCCAGCTTGTGGAGAAAACCTTGAGCTCACAGTTTCAATGGCAACCATGGATTCTTCTTCCCAATGTATGAATCTTGCTCCCGCTTCTTTCTTGGATGCTCCCTCCACTTGAGGCTTGTTTCCAAGCTTCAAGACCATTGCCCGAGCTTCAGTAAGTGCTCAATAGCACTCAACACCGGAAATAGGAGTAGCAACATGGACAACATCATCATGATTTGTGCCTATTTGCAGCCCCCTTCTTCCTGATCAATCTACCCCATCCTCCAACTCCTAACACTCCTCCCAACTCTTGGTAATCACTGGCAATCATCCCCAATACTCCCCAATATTGGTTACTTGAGTCTCGGAGCTCCCACCTCCATTCCTTACTATCATGCACAGTAGACCTGCTATTACACAAGTCTGAGCAGAGTTTTCTCAGACATTGGAGCTTGTATATGCTTCTCGGGATGTCAAACCTGCTAGGTATTGATGCCGGATACTTGGGGGATGATATGGCATTGGACTGATTTGAGCACTCTTTTTGCTTAGTGTTACTACAGAGGTTTTTCATTGATGTTTATAATAAGGCTAAATGCTATGTTATCAATGAAGGCATATGTTCATTGCTCCCACGGGCGCTTACTGATCATTCCAAGTGATATACATGTGTTTCATGTTACATGCTTGGTTATGCTTCTAGATTGCCTTTGAGCTGAGATTGGAGCTTTAAAATCTTGACATTAATTTTCATTCATTGTTATATATGGTTATTTGAAGCTCCAATAAAATATTTGCAAGATACTTGGGTTAGATGCTCTTAGATGTATGCTACTTAGATTGTGGATGTATGGATGCCTTCCACATGATGTTTTGAGCTTTGTTTTCTCTTCGACTTTCACTCCAATGGGTGGAGACACATTGAGCTTTTGGTTACACAGTTGAGCTTGAGGGTCTTACAGTGAGACCATGGGACTTAGTGACATGTACATGCTCTTGTCATGCTTTATATACGCAGTTGATGCTTAGTGGCCTGATTTGACATTACTTTTGGGTTGGCACCTATCTATATCATGATGTTGTCAGCGATATATACATCTTAGTTGGTTACGTACTGAGCTTCCGTTACATTGCTCAGTCTATTGTGCCTCTAGTTGGTGTCTTCTATTATCCGTGAGAACCACTCTATGCATGATAGTTATGCCCATGGGATTATCTCAATCTAAGACATTGATTATTTGATAGTTCTTGGTGCCAGTCATATATTCACTCATTGCTAGTTGGAGCTATTCCTTGGCAATTGCAGTTTGTCTTATATCAGTGATTGCCCCTCTTTGGCATTGATTGATGTACTTCACTTTCAACATGCTGTAATTATAATTTACTGCACTATTTATGTGAGCAAACACCTTCATTTGACAATTCTTTGCATTGAGTTTGTGGATAGTTCATTACTTGGTAAGTACCCCTTGTTTTCAACTTGATCTGGCAATGGTTTTAGGGCTATTTGTGGTAATTACAGCAACATGTTTTGATAGTTTGTACACTTGTTTACCTTCATTATGGTTGGTGGCTTGACTAATAGTGCGATCGTTAATATTAACAAGTTGGATGGCACTAACTAGAGCTACTGGAAGGCCCAAATCTAGCAAGTTTTAATGCAAAAAATGCAGGTTAGGTCCTTGAAACATAAGGGCATCAAGCCTGAACTTATTGATATAGATAATTGGGATAAATTAGATAAGTTATGTAAGTCCACCATCATATTATCCCTCTCTAAATAGGTGTTCTATAATGTTATCTCTAATGAGAAGTCCGCATGGAAATTATAGGAAAAGATTCGCAATGTCTATGACAAATAGAGCCCCACTTCTCATATGTATTTCGCATAAAGGAGGACACTTCTATGCCCACTTAAATGAGTTTTATTCCATTATCAGTCATTTTCCTTCACGAGGGATTGAATTTAAGGACACTCTTTTTCTCTTCTTTCCCTTAGAGTTACACTGCCTAAATCATGGAATACCTTTCGCATTGTTGTGTATGTCAACATACCTACTACTAATGGGTTATAGTTGTAGGACGTAGAGAGCACACTCTTGACTGAAGAGGTTAACAATAAGAATATCGATGCTTCTCACACCTCTCATGCTTTAATAATTAGAGGTAATAATGATAGGAGCATTGAATGACCAAAGTGGGAGAGACTCTCGACAGTCTCACTCTCTATCATGTGGATAGCCTCGCAGTAAGTCCCGCCATAAGTCCTCATTGACTTGTCGTCACTAGGAAAAAGCAAGGCATATTTAGCCATAGTGCCATAAAATACTCAAGGATAAGTGCAAAGAAAAGGGAAAGGGTAAAGCACAAGACAAAAATGATGATCGTGGCATTGTCCCTAGCAAGTCCAGTGTTAAGATTGAAGAGATTAATGTTGTGCAGACTGATTCTGATTATGATTTTATACTTGCAGCTTCTTTTCTCTTGATACTTCACACCTGATTGATACTTTGTCAAGGTATACTAAGTGTTGGCAAATTGATTTCGGGGCTTCTTTTCATGTGATCCCTCATAGAGAGTGGTTTTACTCTTATTGTAGTTTGACTAGATCTATCCATTTGGGTAATGACCTAGCCTTGGAGATAGTTGGTATTGGGGATGTCCAACTGCTATTTGGCTCACGTTGAATGTTTACTCTTCATGATGTACATCATGTACCAGCTTTCACGAAGAGTCTTTATCAATGATGGCACTTTGGATGTTATAGATTATGTAGTTTCTTTTGGTAATTCCTCATGAAAGGTTACCATAAGAATCTTGTCATTGAACATGGTGCTAAATCTAATACTCTCTATCACTTGCTTATATCTAGGTTAGTTGACCATATTTTGACAATGGATGCAGTTCCACATGTATCTCTATGGTATTGTCACCTTGGGCACATGTCTTTGTTGAAAGGAATGAAAATGCTTACTCGTTTGTAGTATCTTCCGCTCCTTGACTATAAGTGCTTTAAGTCTTGTGATCATTGTTTATATAGCAAGAAAACATGTAATACGTATAAAAAGTCTAGTATGACATGTATGGGTGAGCCATTGGTTCTCATTTATTCGGATATATATGGTTCCATGCAAGTCGTTAGGTAGCATGAAGTATTTCATTTCTTTCATTGATGACTATACACATAAGGTCTAGAAATACCCTATTAAAAAAAAAATCGTAAGTCGTGGCTACATTTCAATATTTGCTTACTTTGGTTGAGAACTAGTCTGGGTATAGGTTGAAATGTCTGAGGTTAGATAATAAGGGTGAGTATGTCTCTAAAGCCTTTGAGCAATTTTGTGACGAGAGGGATATTAAGTATCAGTTGACCACCCCGTACACCCCACTTCAGAATGGTATGGCTAAGCACATAAATAGGACAATTCAAGAGCGAGTTCATAGTATGCTTAGCCATGCAAGCTTACCATAGTATTTTTGGGCTGAGGCAATTACTATTATCCTACACTTCATAAATCGATCCCCATGTACTAGTCTTGATTATCAGGTTGTAGAGGAGGTATGGTTTGGGAAACGTCCCTTATATTCTCATTTACGTGTCTTTGGTTGTGAGGCTTTTTACCATGTACGCAAGAACAAGCACAATAAGCTGGATCCCAAGTCTAGGAAATGCATCTTTCTTGGTTTTGGTACGCATGTGAGATGGGCTATCACGTATGGGATCCGCAGGCTCGAAAGATTATCCGTAGACATTATATTGTTTTCCATAAGGAGAAAATGTATAAGCATATTGAGCATGTTGTTGAGATATGCAGGGTGATCTTTCAAGAGGAACCTCCTGTTACTATGCAGCTAGCTAGATAGCTTGTAATAGCAGTTGTTGCTCTAGTGGCCCCAATTCCTTATGCTCCACAAGATGTAGAGACCCCACAGTCGCAGTCTTCTACAGCTAGATGATAACCTTTGTGGTTTGAGCCCTCTATGGATTATGTTATGATAACATATGCTAGTGAGTCTCTTACTTTTGATGAGGCTATGCGTAAAGGTGATAGTCAATCTTGGGAAAGGACCATGCAGTCAAAGTATGACTCATTACAAAAAAATCACACGTGGGATTTAACTCCTTTGTGCCTAGTTTTAAGCGTGCTTTGCCATACAAGTGGATGTACAAGTTAAAAAGTATCCCTGGATTCCCTAAGCCGAGATATAAGGCCAAATTGAATGCTAAGGGATTTAAGCAAGAATATGGTGTGGACTTTGATGAAAACTTTTGTTGTGAAGATGACTACTGTATGCTTAGTATTGGCTTTGGTTGCTCAACTTGACTTGGACCTTTATTAGATGGATGCCAAGACGACTTTTCCTCATGGGGACTTGTATGATGAGATTTACATGGAGCAACCTAAGGGCTTTGCAAAACATAGCAATGAACATCTAGTGTGTAGATTGCAAAATAGTCTCTATGGCCTTAAACTTGCACCTAAGGAATGGTACCATAAGTTTGATACTTTTATGCATTCATAGGGATATTCTCGCAGTGATATGGATCTATGTTTATATATGAAGAAGGCTCGTGATTCTAGCCCTATGATTTTGATTCTCTATGTGAATAATATGTCTATTGCTCTAGGAGTGCTTATGATGAGTTGGATGCTTTAAAAGGTCAGCTCAAGAAGAACTTTGAGATGAAGGACATGGGACAAGCCACACATATTCTTCTCTACTTATCACAGGAGGGGCTCCTCTACTTATCATCACAGGAGGGACTAGCAATCGCTCTAAGGGGCTCCTCTACTTATCACAAGAGGGACTAGCAATCGCTCTAAGGGGCTCCTCTATTTATCACATGAGTACATTCAGACGATCCTTGAAAGGTTTCATCTGCAAGATGTTAAGCCTATTAGATGTTATTTACCTTCTTACATGAAAGTTAGTCAAGTTGATTGTCCGTAGTTTGATGAGCAAAAGATCGAGATGGCCAAGGTCCCTTATGCATCGGGCAATTTGATGTATGCTATGATAGCCACTCACCCTGACATAGCATTTACAGTGGGAGTTGTGGCATCACACTATATGGCTATACCTAGCAGATGGCATTGGAATGCCATCAAGGGTATCATGAGGTACCTGAAGGGCACAACAGCTATACGCATCTGTTATGGTAGCCAAGATACAAGAGTCATGGGATACACTAACTCTAATTATATATGACATGTAAACAATAGAAAGTCCCCATCTCTAACTATGTCTTCACCTTTGTTGAAGGTACTCTTTCTTGGATATCGAGGGTGCAAAAATGCACGGCCCTATCTACTATAAAGACAGAGTATGTTGCAACCATTGAGGCTTACAAGGAGACTCTCTAGCTAGGACGTCTAGCGGTGGTAGACCTTAGTATTACTGATGTGGTCCCTATATGTATTTGGATTCTACGAGTGCTATTCAGTTGGCCAAGAATCCGATCTTCCATGGAAAGATGAACATATTAAGGTGTACCTTTAAGTGGGAGGTTGTTGGGGTAAAAATGTATGTGCCTAGCTGTCCATATATTAGTTACACTAACAGTACCTGCATACCTACATGCATGTATACTGTAGGTGGTGAATGCCCATCATTGTTACTTCATTCTTTATTGTTTCAATGGGAATTGAATAAATGAAAGGTCGATCACACATTGTGACTCTTGGAGTTCCTACATCTTGTGTCTATCTCTCTCTCTCTTGCTCTTGCTCCTTCCACCATAGCTCTTGCTTTCACTCCGTGCTTCTACTTCAGGGCTCCCTCCTTTCAACTCTCTCTCTCTCTCTCTCTCTCTCTCTCTCTCTCTCTCTCTCTCTCTCTCTCTCTCTCTCTCTCTCTCTCTCTAAACTAATAGCATAAATAAATCCATATCAAAAATATGGAGACCATCAACCTAGAAAAAAGTCAAAGAAACTATCTAAAAGACCAATAGTCACCAAAAATACTTGTCTCTTTATAAATGCACAACTAAAACACCAATAAAGAGCAACATCAATCAAAGCTGTGTGTGTGTGTGTGTGTGTGTGTGTGTGTGTGTGTGTGTGTGTGTGATAAATCAAACTAACCTACTTACCTACCTAACCAACGTAATTAACCTACTTGTCTAACTAACCAACCTACAAACATACACTCGCACGCATACATACACACATACACACACACACACACACACACACACTCTCTCTCTCTCTCTCTCTCTCTCTCTCTCTCTCTCTCTCTCTCTCTCTCTCTCTCTCTCTCCAACCAATCGACTAACTAACTAGCCAACTAATAAAACTAATATGTTAACCCCAACACGAAGAAAGCAAAAGGAAATAAAAAGACGCAAGGCAAAGGTGGAAAAAAGGTAGCTCGACTGAAGAAAGAAGAGGAGAAAATGCCAAAAGCGCAAGGGCAACCTTAAAAAGTCCAAGGCAAATGCAAAAGGGGAAAGGTAGCTCGACTGAAGAAAGAAGAGAAGAAAAGGCCAAGAGCGCAAGGGCAACCTTAAAAAGTCCAAGGCAAATGCAAAAGGGGAAAGGTGCATTTTAAAATACAAAGGCACACCCTGAAATCTTGTAAAAGAGCGCCAGGTGGTGGAAAATCCGGAAAGCTAAAATAGAAGACAAAGACAAAGGCCAAGGCAAAGAGAAACAAAAGACAAAGACACACAAGGAAAAGCACAAGTCAAAACTATTGTAAAATAGCGCAAGCGCATCATGGTTTAATTCAAGGAGCGTCGGGCTCTCACCCATGCAATTTGTAAATGTAGACAGGCAATGGAAAGGAAGCTAGGGAGAAAGAATGACAATGGGAAAAAGGCCTAAGCAACGGCCGGCCATGTAAAAAAGGAGAAAATGGGATGACCGCCCAAAGGGGATTTAGGGTTTTGTATATAAATTTGAAAAGTGAATGAGAAGCTCATTCTTGTGTGTGGCTAAAGCTTCTTCTCTTGTTTCTTGCCTTCTTGCTTGTGCTTGAGAAAGGGAGTGAGGGAGTGTGAGAGGGTGAGAGAGTGAGTGTGTGAGAGTGAGGGATCGTGGAGAAGAAGCTCTCCATCTCCTCTCTCCATTTTCTTCTCTTCCCTTCTCTTCCCTTGTCTCGCGTATGGCTATGGAGAATGGAGCTCATGGGAGAGGGATTGAGGTTGCTTGAGTTTGCCACAAGGATCGTGGAGCTACCAGTGTGCAAGAGAGAGGAGGGTACTCGATCGAGCATCAAGGTAAGCTCACTACACTTGTAAGGTAGGCATGGCGTGTCGGCTATGTGAGAGGTAGCCATGGCCTCTCGGCTTGAAACGCTTGATCAATAAGCGGTCCGTAGGTCTTGGGGTAGAGCTTGTAGCTCCCCTTCATTTTTGTTCCGTTGTCGGGACCAATGGAATCGAGCCTTGAGTGCCGCGCGCATCAAATCAAGCATAGGAGTAGGGCCTTTGCTCGAAACGGTGCTTGAGATAGATAGGAGATTTAGGAGGTTTAATCGTTAGAACCAGAAAGTATTTTGAGTTTTTTTATGAGTGCTTGAGTAGGTAAATACAACCCATGCTTGGTTTTGCGATTTTTTGTTAGCATTAGGTAGGATAGGATTAAGATTTGAAACTAAAATGGTAGGGTTTTTGCTGCTGTAAATCTGGTTGCAATATGAAAAATAAGGCAAAAATCGTGTTTTTTAAAGGAAAAATCGCAAGGGGAAAGGCTCTAAGGTTAGAGAGTGGTTGGGCAATGCTATGTAAGGCTGGGGTAAGGGAAGAAAAGCTCATTTGCATTCCAACTTAGTTGAGAGAGAGAAAGAGAGAGTGAGAGAGCTACAGGCACAGGAGAGGAGCGGATGCCCTTCAATCACACTTTCGGGGTGCTACAGGTATACAAATCTCTTCCCCGGCATGCCCTTGTGTGTATTTAATAGCCTAGAATAGCTAATCATCAACATAACACTAGATTCGTCACCATTTTCAATGTTGGAAGTGCGCAGATCCCGACGCATTCGGACGTCCAAACCCCAGAATCGGGCAGTTGTGTTGAGAAACATGAGGGATCTAGAGCATGGCAGTGAGTTATGGTGGATAGAAGGAGAAGTGTGGACTCATGATGGAAAAGACACTGTTTGTTACACAAATTAATTAGGTTCCAAGATTGAGACTTGGACTCATAAACACAATCTTGTGTATGTGGACAATGACATTGACACTTCACTGAAAAGAAAAGAGTACTATCATTGCAATTAGAAAAGGAAGCAAGTACAATGCTTTATAGGAAAGTAGGAAACTGCAGTAGGCACCACCGTGCATATGGGATAGGTTGGCCTGCATGTCCTTGGTCCTGAAGCTCCATACAAAGAGGCTGTCAATAAGTGTAATTACTGAATCTCAACACCCCTCCTCAATCACAACTAGAAAGGCACAAAGTGTGTAGAGGCTGTAATGAGAATCACCTGCAAAGTGTGGGCACACCACAAACATGGTAGACACCAGAGGCTGTCGCAGAAAAGGCTAAGTGTGGGCACCAAAACATGATGGACATCCAGAGGCTGTAACAGGGGCCTCATAAAGTGTACAGGGACTGTAATGCCAAGTTACATGAGGAGTTTACAAAGCTTATGGTAAGAAGCATTAGGGCAAGGAAATACAAGACTTTTAAAACAGTCTATCAGAGTAATGAGAGTAGAAGGACTGATGAGTCTTGTCCTTCCGATCCTGGTGGTCTTCATCTTCATCTTCTTCTTCATCTTTTGGTCCATGGTCTTCTCCTTCTTTCACAGCTGCAAGATAGGCCTTTTGGGACCTCTTTCTAGCATGACAGAACTTCTCAGTATGTCCGGTCCTTTTGCAGAAGTCACAGAAGAGCGGTTCCTTTTTACCTTTGTATCTGTTGTTTACATATAACATTTGTTCATCCTTTGAAGTGCTAGGCTCTTCTTTGCTTTTAAGTTTCTTTTCTTCTTCTAGCAGAGAGGCTTTAATATCAACAAGTTGAGGATCAGGCATGTTGGTTAGAGTGGTTGATACATTATCATAGGCAGGAGGCAAACTTTTTAACAAGACACCAATACAGACATCTTCATCCATTTTTAGCTTTATTCCTGCAAGTTGAGTAAGCATGCTTTCCATGTAGTTCATATGGGATGCCAGGGATGTATGAGGCTTCATATCAAGTCAGAAAAATTCAATTAATAGACCATACTTAGACGACTTTGACTGTGCACCAAATAGGGTATCCAATTTATCCCAAGTGTCATGGGACATGTCACAAGCATCCACATGATGGATGTAGCTATCGTCCAATTCCAGTTTGATGATGGCTTGTGCCTTGTCATCATTCTTCTGCCAAGTAACTGCAAGGTTCGCATCTCGAGGTTTCTTCTCTTTGCCATTTGTGATGGCCCAAAGACCCTTCTTCATCAGGATGAGCTTGATGCGGGTTTGCCAAGTGTGGAACCCGACTCCTTTGAATCGAGCATTTGGAGAGTCTTTTCCCATGTTGAGGTTGCAAGATCGACAGCAAATCAACACCAGAATTCTGAGATTTTATCAGTAGAAGAAGATAATGGAATGTGTCAAGAGACACAGTTAATGACAGTGTGAAAACACACTATGTCAGTGTTGATGTTGAGCTTGATTCTTCTTGTTCGGGATCGTTCGGTCGTTCTTCAATCTTCTCAGGTCCTTCCCCTCCTTGATTTGATGCTGGGTCAATGGATTAGAGTGGGCTTTAGCTTGGTTTAGTGTCAAGAGTGAGAAAAATGAGGAAAAAAGAAGCTTGAGAGATTTTGGCTATGGCTAACAGTTTAGGGTTTCAGATAGGGGCCTGGTTTTTTGCAGATTGCAGGAGCTATGGTTGATCATTTCCAAAACTTTTTTTATGGAAATGAAGCTTACTTCAAGCTCTTCAAAAACCCTATCCTCCTCATCAAGATCGCGGCATGTATGGCGCACGCAGAGTGGACGAACAGGCACGGCGCAGATTTGGGCAGCGATGTCGAATTTCTGCAATGTCAGGGCTGTAGATCACCAATGTGGTCGATTCTTGTGCCAGGAGGGAGCGCCCTAAGTAGAGGAAGATATGTCTAGAAGAAAGTTCATGAAGATATGCTCTACAGAGAGAGATATGAAGGCTCCATGGAGGGTATGTCATGCATGTCACAGTTGAAGACTATGGCAGTGACTGGGAATTTTCACAATGCTGAGCTTCAGATAGCTAAATCTCATGGATTGATGTGATACAGGGAAGCTTTGTGAGTTGTGGAACACTTTTCCAGAAGGAAGCTCCAAGAGATTTGACCTGTGGAGTGAGATATAAGCGACTCAATCTGACAGGGTGCTGTTGGCTATGGCTGCCATGGAAGCTTAAGTGAAGATAGAGTTGGGAGATGAAGTCGTGGGATGGAACTAAGCTGACCAGAGATTAACATGAGCTGAGAGAGGGCAGAGGAGAGCTAAGCCGAGCTGAGCCATGCTCGACTGGGCTCTGATACCATGTTGAGAAACATGCGGGATCTAGAGCATGGCAGTGAGTTATGGTGGATGGAAGGAGAAGTGTGGACTCATGATAGAGAAGACAAAGACATTGTTTGTTACACAAGTGAATTAGATTCCAAGATTGAGACTTGGACTCATAAACACAATCTTGTGTATGTGGACAATGACATTGACACTTCACTGAAAAGAAAAGAGTACTATCATTGCAATTAGAAAAGGAAGCAAGTATAATGCTTTATAGGAAAGTAGGAAACTGCAGTAGGCACCACTGTGCATATGGGATAGGTTGGCCTGCATGTCCTTGGTCCTGAAGCTCCATACAAAGAGGCTGTCAATGAGTGTGATTGCTGAATCTCAACAAGTTGGCTGCCTCGAACCTAGGGTTTGGCGTTTGGCCTTCAGGCATTCGGCCACATGTCGTTCCGGCTTTAGACTTCGGCGGTTCGGCCCCTCTAAATTCGGGATTCGGCCATTCGGTGTTCAGACGGCCGAATCGGCCCGCCCGAACCCGGCCATTCGGCCCGGCCCTCGAACTCAGCCATTCGGGCTTCGGCCCTCGGACTCGGCCATTCGACCTTTGACCCGACCGAACAAGACATTCGGACTTTGGCGGTTCGAACGCTGATTCTGGGATTCGAATCCTGCCATTCGGGCCAATTTTGGATGAATGCATTTTTTATATTATTTTAATAATTTAAGCCCAGACCCGCATTGCTGACACTAGTGCGACCCTGAGGTGTGAGAAAATCATAGAAAACTTGGCCGTGTGGCTAGGAAACCTAGCAGAGTGTGTTGTCACAGCCTAGTCGCAACAGCAGACTAGAGATCAGACCCCCACATACCTGAGAGACGCAGCAGAGACCCAGATTTTAACCAGGCAGCCGTATGATGACCTCATACCCAGTGGCCAAGACCTGAAGGTAGCATTGACATCGCACTTGAGTGCCGTAATCCCGCACACATAGTAGGCCACATTGGTTGTACACTTAAGAAAGCTGAAACCCTGATTTAGCACAAGTGCACGAGAAATGACACACGCACTGAGTGATCATAAATTGAGGTTTGTATTCAATAACTAAAGGAACTCACTCAGATAAATCACTCAAGGAACCCACCAGTAGGAGAGGACCCAAGACATAGATAAGCCATCAAAACACAGATTAGGACCAAGCGAGGAGCGCTGACGATGTGGATTTAACAAGTCTACTGAACTTGATCGACAACTTAGTGGAGCAAGGTAACTCGACAATGGCAGAGGAAAGCTCAGACTGCTGGTCTAATGAGGAACTCGATTTAAACATCTTCCCAGATGCTATTCAGCCAGCTGGTAAGCAGTTACGATGCATACGCCCGGCATGAGCACCGCGGTGGGACAGCAGACACTATCATTGCAGATCTAGAAGAGGAAAGAAAGCTAGCCCGCAAAGCATTGCAAAGCATAGCCGAGTACAATAGGGATCAGCATGCTAGAAGCCAAAGGCAAAGTACGGAGTTGGGCAAGGTGCAGCGAGTATTGAACTTAGCAGGTAGGAACCAAACCGATCACGAGAGAGCCCTAGAGGGGGACTTGATGTTGAGTGAGCTTCTCATGAAGCGACTGCTAGATAACACGGCTGCAGAACAAAGTACCATGGCACTAACAACATCGCTACTCTCACAGGACTAGGGGCGAACCAAGGCTCAAAGAGCCAGTCCAAAATATCGATCGTTGCCAAGCAACTCGACAAGTACCAGCCCCATGACGACCCATACAGCTTTGTTGAGCAGTTTGAGCAAGTCTGCGAAGCCAACGGCCTCAACGACCTAACTTAACACTCGCAAGCGTTCGGGCTTTGCCTAGGCGGCAAGGGTAGGATGTGGTATACGAGCCTAGATGCTGTAGAGTGAGCCAACTTCAATGGCCTCAAGGATCTCTTCATCAAGAGATTTACCGAGCCCGGATACTCCAATAACCTACTAGTACGCTTGATGAACGTCAAGCAGAAAGAGAAGGAGGACATCCGCGACTACGTAACCCATGTGAGGAGTCTCTACAAGAGAATCCCTTTGGGCAAGTGACCGACTGAAAGAGCAGTTTCGACTGTATTCATCAGTGGAATTCGATATGAGGAGCTGTATAAGGCTTTGCCAGGCAATTCAAGCTTGCAGCGAGACACGGTAGCTAGAGTGTTTGAGGAAGCCATCAGAGTCGATGATCATCTGAAAGAACGGAGCTCTAGGAGCTCGAGTGTAGAGGAGACCAACTCGCAGGGTTCAGAGAGAGCGTCAGCCTCTAGTGAGCGATCAATCCCATCATCCCAAGACAAGAGGAAGGCCACCGAGACAGACCAAGGCTTGGCTGATGTCAAGATGGAATTAGCCAAGTTGCAAGACATATTGAGACGACCAACGCACCCGCACGTCCAATGCGTGGCAGAAACCACTTACCGACCGAGTGTCAAGACCCTAGGTCAAGACCTTGTGCTAGCTGCGGTTTGGCCATGACGTCACGCAATGCAGATTACCAAGAAGACTTCTGTACTCGCAATCCTATGGCTAGCCTTACCTAGCGAACAGGCCACAGCCATTCCTTGGAAGGGGAGCCACATTGGCCTTTCCCGTGCCTAACGATATGAAGCCAGTCGTTCCTAGGATGGAAATAAATCCTACGGGCATCCCTAGACCGCCTGGTCCTTACGTGACCCATCCATTGAGCGATGCTCCAGTCCACTATGTGGAAGAGCCAAGTGAGGAAGAAACCTATATATACCCTTACTCTTGCATGATGATGAGGGCAACGCTATCCTCATGGACTATCAACCCGTGCCAGTGATGGTGTTAGGAAGAGGACGAGGTAGAGGCCTAGGAGGGCAGACGCAGGATCCAGTCACCTGTTGGACTTGTGGTCACCCCGGTCATGTCTCATCACGCTGCCCTGAAAGAGAGCAGCAAAACAGAGATAAGGCTGACCAAAGGTGCGCAGAGTGCGGAATCACCCATCTCTTCGTAGATTGCCCAAAGCGAAAGCCATCTTCTAGCTCAGCCAACGTACCATCTGTCCCATTGGGGCTGTTTGGTGTCGAAAACCTTGATGGGGAGGCCACAACTATCCCATTGCGGGTCATGACCCGAGCCCAAACGAAGCAAGCCGGCATCTCTCTGCCAGGACCTAGCAACCTTGACGCAGCCTCGATAGGGAAGAAAAGCCGCAGGCAGAAAAAGAAGAGATCAGAGGCTAAAGTCGCACTAAAAACTGAGAGTGCTATGACTCTGCCTGCTGGAAAGAAGGTTTCAGACGCAGAGGCAGAGACTTCAGCCCCTAAGACGGCCGAAAAGGGAAGTGCTAAGGTAGGGGAATACCCGCATCTGAAGCGACAGTTAGAGGCCATAGAAAAGGTGAAGGAATGGGTAAAGGAGGCTCAAGAGCATCTCAAGGACGCTGAGCCCATCATAGAGGATGAGATCGATGATCTCTCCAGCGTAAGCATGCCAATATCACCGCCTCAACCTAAGTCGGCAGAAGCAACCGCGCCACAAGCAGTGCCGCTAAGACCAAGCCTTGATGCTACAGAGCCGCAGATCAGTCGCGGCCATTGGCCAGGACAATCTAGGTTAGGGGAAAGACGAGTATCCAGCGATCTCCTGACCACGCTAGTGACTACCCCTGTAACACTTAGCCTGGGAGATCTGCTTAGGCAGCATCCTACCCTATGGCAAGATCTTAAGCAGTGGATCGAAGGGTCACGAGAGCAGGTCACGGCAGACCCTCAAGACCATGATGCAGAAACACAAATACCGAGTTTGATGCTGCACTCTATGCCTAAATCCTTGCACGTCAATGCCTTCTGGGAAGGTTCTGAGATGCACGCAGTCTTACCGGTCCTACCCCTAGGCGACACAACAAGAAAGGGAATCGTAGACACAGGAGCTGGGGTTAGTGTGATTAGCCACGCAGTGCTTCATACTTGGGGAAACCCGCCGGTCGAAACTGCTAGGTTTAATGTCACACTAGCAAACGGTATGAGAGTAAAGCCATTCAGGGTACTTAAGAATTGGCCAGTAAAGATTGTAGGCGTCCAGTTCTTTGTTGACTTTATAGTCATGAAGGGAGTGGACTACGATATCCTATTAGGCTGACCCTGGATGCGCAATGCTAGAGTCATCGAAGATTGGGGTAACGGATTGATCTTTCTTGGCAATAGAACGGATGCCGTAAGGATAGAGATGGATACTTGGAAGACCTCACCAGTCGACCTAGACGCCATCTCTGCTATGCTCAAGGGTAACACTCAGGTCAAGGAGTCTTATGGGCCCTTGACCAAGTATATCCCATGCCTAGAGGATGAGCGGGATTGGATGCATGTTCTTGCTACAATCGACCTGCCATTCTCAGACCATGAGACGTATGAGCAAACCACGAAAACGATCGGCAAGCCTGGCAACACACTCTCTGTGCCAGTCTGCATGATGGCAGGAACCCTTCGGGAAAAGCAGCCTGTCAACTTCCAAGTCCCAACTAACAAAAGGGAACTCCGATGCTGGAACACTTGACAGACAAGCTAGCTAGCAATGCAGCTGCAAACTTCAAACCAATCTAGGATCTCCTAGGTGAATCCAAGTGGCAATGGACTAGAATGCATGACTTAAACCTCATGTATAACTGGGCCCTATCCCCTCCTTTTCCACCCCAAGTGGGTTGGAGAGAGAACGCTCGCTGTGACAGGCCCTCCAACTTAGACCCTCAGGTAGTAATGGCCCTATGCGAGCATGGAGGCTCCCTTGCAGAGGAGCAACCAGAAGCCCGCACTCGAATGGAGGCAAACAGACCCTAGAACCTTAACGGGACGATCTAGCCATCAAGGGAAAAAAGGCTGCACTACAAGAACACACGTGCATCATGTTCAAACTACATTTAGTCAAAGCGGAATGCAACATCGTCAAGCTACCAATGCAGAGATGACTAGAGATGACAATCCTGACAATAGATGCTCCTTGAATGGCTCTGCACTGATGAGCTAAGACATCAGTGGAGAATCCACATCTGGCCGTGCAGCTGGGGACTCAAGGGCATTTGTCAGAAGGCTTAAATTTACAATCCAAGACCCGAAAGATGAAGACATAGTACCACTTGCTTATCTTAGGGTCAAACTCACCGCGAAAAGAGAGCATACTATCAATACTCTGATTGATGAAGGAGCAGATTTTAATGTCTTGACCTATGAGGTATGGACCCTACTAGGCCAACCAAAGCTAACACCGACTAACGTAACTCTTAGCCCTTATGGGAGATCTCCACAAGCACTCATTGGGAAGTGCAATGTCCTTGCAACAATTGAAACTAAAAACTTTCCTATCCTATTTCATGTTCCTCCAAATGGTGTTGAATATGGTCAAGAAACCCTCCTGGGAAGACCCTTCAAAAGGGCGACCAAATGTGAGGCTGACTATGTAGAATAGAGGATACACCTGACACTACCGGGTGTGAGGATAGTCACAACCTTTAGCAAGGGTGACCTCAGCAAACCTCGAGGGAAAGGCAAGGAAGGTGCTGACGTAACAGTCAAGCCTATTAACGAGAGTAAGGGCTTGTTGGAAAAGTTGATACAAGCACAGGTCAAACAATGAGAACCAATGAGTGAGGCTATGCTTGAAACAAAAAGGTTAGGAGACAAGGCCAAGGATAGGGTTTGGACTTACAAATATCGTAGAAGACCACGAGAGAAGCCCAAGCCTTATAGACGAAGGCATCGATGGAGAGCTAGCACAACGCCGCGATGGATATCCAAGGCTTGCTTCGTGCTCAAGGGTATTTTGCAGGCAATCAATGGATCTGGGTACCAAAACCCCCTGCTAAACCACCTCTGTCAGAAGCCCAAATTATGTCCAAAGCAAAGAGGCGTAGGAGGAAACCTAAATGAAAATCGAAGTCTCGAACCAAAAATATTGGAGTGATTGAGCCCCTCACTATTGAAATCAAGAAACCAAACATGGCCTGTCAAAAAGTAGATCCCCAGCCTAGCGTACTTAGCAAGCAGATATCATGGGTAATTGTCGATCGTGCACAAGGTCCACTAGTGCCCAAGGAGCCTTTGACTTCCCAAGGTCCACTAGTGCCCAAGGAGCCTTTGACTTCCCAAGAGGATAATGAGCACCGCAGGCACAACATTGCTCAAGATGAGGCTGATTGCTCAACAAAGCTAATGACAGAATCGTCTAACAATCACGAGCAAATTCTCTAGGCAGTACCAAGTCCACGTGGGAGTCCCAAATCTCCTACATCCTCTTTTTCCAAACGGACACAGGAAGCACAACAGCGGTCATTAATGGCGGCTGCTCACTCTCAATCTCTATCTCCATCAAGGCTTCCAAATATCCAAGAGGGGAGACATGACACTAGCCGTGCCTCTCGGCCCAAGGATATGCATGTGCAACCCAATGGGACCAGATCAACTCATGCTTGATCTACACAGATGAATGCTCAAAGGGCAACAAAAGACGCGACCACCTCCGATCGCCTTAAGGACTGGATACCGCAATCCACCAATAGTAGCAAGTCCACCGAACTAGCTGCTGGCACTTCAAATCAGGGATCACAGCCGTCACAGCCTTTGGCCGTGACAATGCCCTTAGTAGTTTACCTGTGAAGGAGGTGTCATGACCTACCTTCTTAACAACTCCAGCACTTCCAAAGCGCCTAAAACCTGGGCTGGAGGAGTTAAGCACAGGGGAATGGGCGGAAGAGCTAGACTCTCCCAAAAGGGAGACAATTGTACCCATGCAACCTGGCACGGCTACTCCACAGGCCACGACTAGGTCCCATGAGGACCCACTAGAGAAGGGAAATGCTGAGGCCCAACCAAGCACATCAACGGTCGATATAGCCCAGGGTCCTGAGACGTTAGATGCACCAGCACTGACCAAGAAAACGAGGAGAAAACAACGAAAACAACAATTACAGGTGGTTGTGGACCCCAAGAACACTGGGACGAAGAGTGTTGGAGAGCTGATGAATAAAGCATCAAGTCCATCCACCAATGAGCCCACTGATGCCTCTCCTAATAGTGGTGAAACCTCAGACACATCCGTGTGCTCCGACAAATCAAAGCAGTCGTTACCATCAATGGTTGCTTGCAACACTCTATCCACTGACAATAGAACTCGCATTGACAAATTAAGAGTGGATACAACACTGTCATGACGGGGTAACGAATTCACACCAGTCACACCCAAGAAAAACCATGACGCAATAACAAAGCCTCAAGAGAAACATGGAAACCCCAAGAGCATGAGCAATCCTAGCGTTGACCAATCTTGCTCATATAGGCCTGAACCCCCAGCTATGCTAGAGCCTAGGCAAACTCCTAGAACCTTGCATGAGATAGCAACCGAGCAAGCCCTCGTTGAACATAGAAGTGTCGCAGAATGCTTAACTGAGTTGGATGCTAAGCTCAAGGTGTTCGCACGAGTTTACATCCTTACGGACATGGGCACAATCCCCAAGGAGTAGCTTGGAGATTACTTGCCCTTCCCTTTATCTTGGGAAGAGCAGGAACACCTTGATGAGCACTATAGCAGGATCCTATACAAACGCTTGCGACTCATCTCGGGCGAGGAAGCTGACGAACTGCGCTTAACCATCACGTTCAATGAAGTACTCTGCCAACCGAATCTCGTAGACATAGAGCAACTAAAGCGACTATCAGCAGGCCAAAGTCAATTTGAGCAGCATTGGTGCGAAGGCCACATTGCAATGGCCGAAGTAGGGGCTCAAATCATGACAGTCTCTGAGGAGTGATTGGCCAAATGGCGATCCCAAAGAGAACCAACCTATGTGGCACCAACTTCCCTTCGAGTGCTAACTGCCATTTGGGGCAAAGACTTGGCCGAACCAGTCCAAGAAAACCCTCTGTTTGATAAAGTTCTTGCTGAGGAGGAGTTACATGTTGCCAGTAGACTCGGACAAGGTTCCATGCTACTCGATGTGGCGAAATATTTATCAGTATTAAGTAAGCTACCACGTGTGCTAGATGCGTGTGCCATGCTTCAGTATAATCCCGAGTTCTACCATTGGTTTCTATCCTAGTGAAGCAACAAGGGCTCGAACAAATGTATGTACACATATATATCCAATGATTTTCGTATCACCTTGTATAGACATTATCAACACACACAAGCAATAACAAGTCAAGCGCAGACAAACAAATCGGGACTACCAAGCTATGCTAGGCCGGTTCCATGTTCACCAAAAAATGCCCGCCTCCGAGCAAAGAGCATGTGCTCCGCATTACCACCATGGTAGCTCTGTCCAACATCCCTAAGGATGTAAGCAAGGCGCAGTCTCTCTCTCTCTGTACACGATCCCCTCCTTGGCCTATTCTTCCGAGGAGGAGCCTTCCAAACGCAGAACCACCAACCGATCCAACTCGGCATGAGTCAAGACCTGCTCGTAGTTAGCGGCCAGAGGGGCACCATTACAAGAGTCCAGCATGTTCCGCACCTCCTCTTCTAATCACATATGTTTGACAACCCACACCAAGTCCCTCCTATGGGAACGCTCTTATCCCATATCAAAGCCTAACTCTTGGATTGCATTTCGCAGGTTTTCAGAAGAAAAACATGGAGAACCACGGTCAGCTGGCGTGCAAGGATGCTCTTCGCACACGTCGGAAACATGCGGCACATGCCCCTCCACCAGTGTGCTACGTGTCAACCCTCAAAAGGTACGTGAAGAAGCGAGGCCCTAAGCGACACCGTCCCGGACGAAGGCCGAAGAATCCCCGGGCCAAGAAAGTCAAGACTCAAAGAAACGCGCAGCATGTGGCAACGCCAGTTGCACAGACCCCCAACGCATGCTCGGGCACCAGGTGCTCACGAAGTGACAAGGCGGTCTGGAATAGGAAAAAATTTAATGAATTGTTTAAAGACATTCTGGAAATGGTAGCGGCCCGGGACTACACCATTCATGGCCCGGTCGACATGTTCCCTGCCCAGCCTCACGGGAGCCCCGCACATCGCCCCGATCGCCTAGCCAACCGGACTCACCCCGCCTCGTACCTATCGACCAAACCCCTATGATGTACAAGTAGCTCGACAAGTCAGCATGCCATAACTTTTTGTTTTTGATGAGTAAAGGGACAAGATCCCCACTTGTACACATTTCCGTCACCTCTCGTTAATGTATGCGACCTTAACAAGCAATGAAATAGGCATCCCAATAGACATCATAGAATTCTGAAAAATTATGTCTTAACATGATTGCATTTGTTCGATGTACTTAACGTAAGGGAGCATATACTCTCAAGAAGTGACAAGTGGATGCAGGATGACACAGGTCGTCACGCAAAAGTGTCCAACGGCCAGGCACCCGCAAGACCACCAACCGCACATGAACCACAACACAGCCACGATGCAGAATGCGAAAAATCACCCTTGCGAGTACCCACATCGCACGCACCAAAGCATAGTCATGGGCTACACTCTCTTCTTGGGCAAAGCGCTACAGTTAGCTCATGACGGGTGTCCCTGCAATCACACCAATATCGCAACAACGGCTCCCCTAACAATGAGGCTAGGGCACAATCATCATTGTCATATCCATTTCCTGAGCCTTTCAAGCTTGACATTACCCAGCCAAAAAGGCTCATAGCCTCAGCATATTGCAGTGGTTGTACTTTGGCAAAAAAAAAAAGAATAGAGAAATAAGAAGCACCCACGATCACAGCACTGCACCTAGGGGTCCTTAAAGTTAGGTGCGCCCAATGACCTTGATCGGCTGGCTCCGTCCCTAGTCCCCTAACCCCCTAGCATCACCCACAATCGTTCAGGGCACATCAAGGGTAGGACATACCGAGGGAGCTTGTCTCGCCTATGGTTAGACCTGTCACCCTGACCCACTTGCACAATCCCCTCTGGCACTCTGCTTTAATACCATTGCGATCAATGGTGGTAAGCACCGCACGATTGGCCATAAAAAGTACACCGTCCTCAACAAAGCAAGTCCAATAGCTTCCAGCCTACCGAAAGAGCGGTGTCCATGTATTCAATTATGCTACATCGTACAGTCACAAGGCAAAGGATGTCTCATACACCTTCACGATAACTTCTCAACATGGACAACTTTGCTTCATCCACTCATTGTTACGAGAAACTAGCCCGCGGCCTTCTAACTACATAATATCTAAGTATACACGAGCACTCACATAATATCTGCACCAAAGTCTATACGCAGTTTGGGTCCTCAAGTGCAGGACAATACTCCAGGCTTGCTTAGAGTTCGACCTGTCTCCCAAACTAATCCAAATATGTCTTGTGCACGCTATGCAGACTAGCACTACCCCTTAGGGAGAGACCACCTGAGAGGTTTTCCAAATTGCAGGTATTAAAGACTCCAACGAAAGCGTCGTCAGCTCTACATCAATACTCAACTTTGAACTCTTGTCCTCTACTTCATCATGCAAACCACCAGCAAATCGTCACGAGCAGAATCCACCATGAGCATCCCACGCACACCAAACCCCGTGCCAACCATGAGTGGCTACTCCCAACAACAAGTAGACCTATCGCCACCTACAACAATCATATCACCAATAATCAGACAAGAAAGGGGTAAGGTGAAATGAATAAGGTGAAATGAATCAGACAAGAAAGGGATAAGGTGAAATGAATCGGATGAGAAATGAATCAAAGGGGATAAATCAAAGCAAAATCAGTGAAAAGTATAAATATGTATTATAAAAAAAACGGAGGGGGTAGGAAAATGGGCATGAAAACTTTGAAGTAAAGGGCAAAAAGTCCAAGTCTCAAAAGGAAAATCTACATTGCTTCTTAATGAATTCATTCAAAGAGCATAGAGTTTTTCTTTTCCAGCAATCAGTGAATTAATATGTGGACAGTACTAATGAAAGTTACGATTTATGACAGGAGCATAAAATGTCGCAGCAAGACCGCGCCCATCGACTCCCGTTCACAGACGAGGAAAGGGAGCAATACTGCATCCATCTAGAGAACCGCGCCTTCAACCAGTTCAAATTTCGAACCATCCACAACATAAAAGTTGTGGTGGCCAAGGAGGAAGCAGCCAGGAGGGTGGTTAAACAATGCAACCTCACGAAGTATCTTGAAAAGTTCTCGCAGGAGCCAGACCACCTAAAGTGAGTGGAGTTCCTCGAAACGTACAATCCAGATCAAGAATGTGGTACTGTGACGGTGGACAGAGGAGAAGATGCAAAGCAGGTACAGGTCCGCTTAGACCCAGCCTTAGTGGAGAAGGCTTTGGGGTTGGTATCAAAGACGGAGAGGAAACAAAAAAGGGATGTTTATGCCATGCTTAAAATGAAGAAGGAAGAGGTACTCACAAATGACGGCATAAGCATCCAAGACATCCCCGACGTAGAAGCCAAGATGCAAGCCAAGCTGATACATGTGCTCTTCTACAGCTAGCGCTACAATTCATTGATGCATCGAATTAGCGTACCTGTGCTCGAGAATGTAGCAGCCCATACCCTAGACGAAGTAGATTGGAACAGGTACGTGCGAAAAACGATCGACCAGGCAGCCAAAGCATTGGCCCTAGGAAGTGTACCAACAGGAGAAGAATCTCCAGCCTCTAAAGCCACAGAAAGAAAGAAAGCCTCATTCATCAGGTATGGAGGTATCTTGACTGCGCTCATCCAGGAGGCAGTGAAGGGAGAGCAGGACGCAGAAGAAGGAGAATGAGAAATGCCAGAAAGGTCGCCTCCTCACCAAGATAAGAATAGGTCCACCGATAGAACTGAGACAGAGGAAGAATGGGAAGGACAGATAAGCAAAAAGACAACCAAGAAGCCCAAGAAGAAGACAACGCAAAGAAAGAAGAAGGATGATGAAGGCAAAAAGAAGGAGAGAGAAAACTTGGAAAGGGCAAAGAAAGAGTCCCTAAAAGAGGCCAAGGAGAGAGAAAGGACGAAGAGATAGGAGGAAGAGAAGGAAAAAGAAAAATTACAGAAAGCAAAGAAGGCATTGAAACAGGAAGCAGAGGAGAAGAAAAGAAAGGAAAAAGAAGAAAAAGAGAAAAAAAAGGAAGAGCAGATAAAAGCGGAAGAGGAACGAAGAAGAAAGGCGGATGAGGAAGAGGAAGAACTAAGAAGGAAGGAGGAAGAGGACCTGGCTGAAGCCACACGCCGGTCCATCGAGCAACAAAGCCGAGCAGATGAATTGGGGAACTGGAGTCCACAGAGAGAAGAAAGGCTAGGGTCTAGCACACAGGTGCCGGAGATCGTACCACCTACAGTCACGGAGGGCAAGGGCAAGGCCCCAATTCATCCAATTCCTACCCTCCTGGTGCCTTCCACTGAACCCACCACCATCACCCCTAATATCCCGACCAGTGCCGACGTGTCAAATTTCGTGGCGTGGATGCAATATTTCATCAACAAAGAGATGACCTAGGGACAGAGCACTGAAACCACGGCCATAGGACAAAAGAGACCAACTACTGATGCGGAATCCAGGCAAGAGCCTAAAAGGCAGAAGGTAGAAGCCTCAACCTCACCCATCCACACAACGATGACACCATCGGCTAACTACGACGAGTACGTCGCCGAGCTGCTCTCCCAATTAGAGAAAGCTAAGGAGGAACGCAAGATAGCCGTGGCTGAGTTGGCAGCACAGCTGAGAAGGAATCAGTAAAATTGCCTTCCAGCTGGATAAAACGAGGATGATAGCCATGCAGCAAAGGGAGATCGCAAATCTCAAACAAGAAATGAAGGCTAAGGATGATAGGGAGGAGCACTGGAGACAGCAGCTTGAAAACGAGACACAGGAGCTAGTGAAAATGCAAAGAGAGCACAAGCTCCTAATAGTGCAATACCAGGAGCTCGCTACGAAATCTGCTCAGGTTGATGCGCTTGTGGCTGAGCTGAATACCAGAGATGAGGAGAGAAAACAATACATAAAGGAGCAGCAAGAGGAGATCGAGCGCCTAATAGATCAACAAAACTCTGAAAAAGAAGAGCAAGAGAGGCTGGTCAGGGAGTTGGAAAACCACGAGCAAAAACTCATGATACTAACCCTAAAGCAAGGCGAGAGCTTGGAAGAAATGAACAAAAGAGCAGAGGAATGGGGTATGCACAATGAAAAGAGGGTGAAGACACTGACGCGGCACCTTGCTCTGGTAGAGAAGGAGAAAATCATTGCAGAGAGCAAGGTAGAAGCCGTCCAAGTGGCCTTCAGCGCTCAACAGAAAGCCTTCCTCGACACCATCCTGGACACCACCCGCTCAGCGCAAGGAAAGTCGTTGGAGGTGACGCAAAGAAAGCTCAGCATCGCATGTAGAGCCTTACATGCTGGATTGCAGATGCCACCCCTACCTGCGAAGGTTAGGCTGAGCTTGGATGAGCAACGAAAATACCTATTACTGGCCGGCCTAACCCCCCCAGGAAATCGATGCCCTCGGATTCGAAGAGGAAGCACCACAGGAGAACGGTAGAGGGAGAAAGCAGAACTTGAAATCGACGTGAACCGATTCAAGGAGGATGTAGTCTCACAACCCCCCTCGCCGCAGTCTCAAGAGCCACCACAAGAGGACCCATCTGCAGAAAGAAAAGCCGCATCTAGGGAAAGACGCAGAAAGCTAGTAGAGGAAGCCAAGAAACAGCTGAGAGCCAAACCAATCGTGCTATCGTCCGCACCTCTCCCACCGTGCCCTGATGATCTCCCCGCGGGATTCCACGCAGAACTGGTGCTGTGGGAGATACAAAAACAAGGAAAGGATCCATTCACCTTTAGTTTTCTCCTACCCAACAGTCTGCGGAGGGTCTTGCCGCTCAAGATGACGGATGAGATGATCACGATCGATGGCCGGCTAGGACAGAGATGGCTAGAAGAGCGAGAAAAAAAACCCGACCTCTTGGGGTACAGAAGCGGCTGATTACTGGCAGAACAAAGTTTTTGAAGTCCCACACACTGTATAGGGCTACAAAAGCCAACCCCTGTGGAGGAGACAAGTATGCGACATCAGTATGCTCGCCTAGATGGCGTTTTGTAACACCCTGCCATTCGAGCGGAACAACCCTATCTACATGGCATACCCTCGAAGGGTAGAGGTGGATTTTGATGCCACCCTCCATGAGCGGTACGACTTCCCTATTATTTATAACTCTAATACAGTATCCTTCGAGCATGCCCTTCTCTTTACGTCTGAAAGCCTAGATGATTCTATGACACGCTTTCTTGTGGATTTCTCCTCATGCCCTGACCCCGCCTTTGTAACAACCTGTAATTATCTTAGGTTACTTAAGCTACTCCTTAAGCAGGACCCGACTCCACAAGAGCACGGCCTATCTCCCCTCTTCTTTGACCCTAACACTATTGATAACTGCGCCATGGCTCGTCTTATGATGAGGGCTAGTCTCCTCCCCTCTTTTTGCCTAGCCCTCCTAGAAGATATGAATGACAGCCAATTCACTAGGTGCCATCACCCTTTCCTCTCCACTACTTCTCTTCATGTCCGCATGAATCTGAAAGATTACATGTAAAGCCGCCAGTTTTTTAGCAAATCTATCCGACCCCCTTCCCCTCCTCATTCAGATGAAGACAATTAGGCTTGGCTATCATTCCACAATTGTTTTTTTTTTAATTTAAAAAAAAAGAAAAAAATAATATGAAAGGAAAGGCACACAAGCACTCACTTACAGATGCACTTAAACCACATAGAGCACTATCACTGCACCTAGGGGTTCTCAAGTTAGGCGTGCCCGGTGGCTTCGGTTGGCCGGCTCCGCTCCTAACTCCCTAGCCCTTTTTGCTTCCCCACTTCATGCTTAGGGCACATCAAGGGCAGGACATACTTAGGGAGCTAACACTTGCCTATGGTTAGACCTGTCACCCTAAGCCACTTGCAGCACACCTCCCTTAACACAAATGGGGTCCTCAAGTGTGGGACATCACCCAGGCTTGCCTGCAGTTAGACCCACCTCCCCATTCCACTAGCACGAGCACACTGCACTACAACAGTAAGGTAGACACTCCCCTTAGGAAGAGCATCGCACCTTCTCCTTTCAGGCATCACACAAGTAGCAAACCACCAACTTCGAAGGCCCCCGTCAACCACTCGCTATCCATCTGGCTTCCCCGACAAACATCAGCTTCCACACGCACTTGAATCTACATGTGGCCCTCCCCTTTACACCATCTTTGTCCAAGTGCCTACCACCTTACAACAACACAGAAGTGCCATGGGACTGGCACCCATCTCGGAGGGGGATAATGTTAACCCCAAGTCGAGATGGCAGAAAATAGCGACAAATGAAGGAAAAAGCGGAAAAAGCATGGAAGAAGAGCAAAGACATGCAGGCGACCTCTAGAAGCTAAGCCAAGACCAAAGGCGCAATTTTAAATGAGATGTGCCTCAAAAAACTTGGAAAACTCTTGTAAAAGAGCGCCAAGCTCCCTCCTATGCCAATTGTAAAATATTAGACGGACATAGGGTAGAGGCATAAGGCTAGAAGAGGGAAATGAAGAAAAGACCTTGCCACAATGGTCGGTCATGTAAAAAAGGGGATGGGTGTCCATGGGATTTTAGGGTTTGTATATAAAGTTCAAAAAGTGAGGGATCAAGAGGGTGAAGCTCTTCACCATCTCCTCTTCTCTTCTTCTCTTCTCTTCTCTCGCGCACGCGGCTATGAAGGATGGAGCTTGGAGATGGAGAAGGCTTAAGGATGCTTGAGCTAGCATCAAGAATTATGGAGCTACCAAGGTGTGCGAGGAAGGAGGCTACTCACATCGGCATCAAGGTAAGCTCACTACACTCCTAGGATCGACGGCGCATCGGCCAGGTGAGAGATAGCCATGGCCGCTCAGCTTGAAACGCTTGATCAATAAGCGGTCCGTAGGTCTCAGGGTAGAGCTTGTAGCTCCCTTCATTTTGGCTCGACTGAAGAAAGAAGAGGAGAAAATGCCAAAAGCACAAGGGCAACCTTAAAAAGTCCAAGGCAAATGCAAAAGGGAAAATGTGCATTTTAAAATACAAGGCGCACCCTGAAATCTTGTAAAAGAGTGCCAGGCGGTGGAAAATCCGGAAAGCTAAAACAGAAGACAAAGACAAAGGCCAAGGCAAAGAGAAACGGAAGACAAAGACGCACAAGGAAAAGCGCAAGTCAAAACTATTGTAAAATAGCGCAAGCGCATCATGGTTTAATTCAAGGAGCGTCGGGCTCTCACCCGCGCAATTTGTAAATGTAGACAAGCGGTGGAAAGGAAGCTAAGGAGAAAGAAGGACAATAGGAAAAAGGGCCTAGGCAACGGCCGGCCATGTAAAAAAGAAGAAAATGTGATGATCGCCCAAAAGGGATTTAGGGTTTTATATATAAAGTTGAAAAGTGAATGAGAAGCTCATTCTTGTGTGTGGCTAAAGCTTCTTCTTCTTCTTCTCTTGTTTCTTGCCTTCTTGCTTGTGCTTGAGAAAGGGAGTGAGGGAGTCTGAGAGGGTGAGGGAGTGAGTGTGTGAGAGTGAGGGATCATGGAGAAAAAGCTCTCCATCTCCTCTCTCCATCTTCTTCTCTTCTCTTCTCTTTCCTTGTCTCACGCGTAGCTATGAAGGATGGAGCTCATGGGAGAGGGATTGAGGTTGCTTGAGCTTGCCACAAGGATCATGGAGCTACCGGTGTGCAAGAGAGAGGAGGGTACTCGATCGAGCATCAAGGTAAGCTCACTACACTCATAAGGTAGGCATGGCACGTCGGCTATGTGAGAGGTAGCCATGGCCGCTCGGCTTGAAACGCTTGATCAATAAGCGGTCCGTAGGTCTCGAGGTAGAGCTTGTAGCTCCCCTTCATAATACTAACATAAACATAAACCAATACTAACTAACTTGCTAACAAATAAGCATAAACATAAACAAAAGCAACTAACATAAACAAAATTAACTCACTAACTTATTAACATAACTATTGCAAAGTAACAGCTCTGAGCACATTCCAAAGCTTCAATGGCGATCTTACAATCTAGACTCTCATAAAAAAAATGCCTTACAGACTCCACTTCTCTGCTACAAAAAATGCAAAGGTGCGACACAAGGATAGAAATGATAGAATTTTTGAAAGGCTAAAATGTCCTTTGGTACCCGAAGATCGATGGTCTAGACTCAAAGCTGAAATTTTGATTTCACTCAAGGGAGTAAAAGAAGCAGATAGAGCCTTTAAAGTGTTTTGTAAGAGCCTTGCTAAGGTGTGAAGCAAATGATTGCTTGCAACTAGCCTTGCTTTTTTTTTAGAGGCTTTGTATATATTATCTTTTTTATAATATTAATTTCTTTAGCGTGTTTTATAAAAAACTTATTAACAAAACTAATCACAAATAAATATACAATAAATCAATTAATAATTAATAAATATTTCTCTCCCCACATGCTTGATTAATTAGTTATTAATAAATTTCTCTCCCCCTCCGCAAATACGATAAGAGAGAAAAATTTTATTATATAATAATAAATAGGTTATATTATACATACATACATACATACGTGTATATATATATATAACATTGGTGCCCCGTGGATGCACCCTCCTAATCGGCATATTGGCACCTCGTAGACACGACTTGCTAACATAACGACTACTAACGTGGCCCCAGAGAATAGACGCTTACCACCTATTCCAACTCTTTGCGCCTCTTGCATCTGTCTGTCCATGCGCCGTCATATGCCTCCTGCTAACATGGCACCGCCTGCCCTGTTGATGTAGAGCCACTTGGTCTGCTACACCCATCCACCCACCATCTTATGCCTCTGTACCTCCTACAGCCTGCATGCACTCTTCCACCCGCTATCCTATCCCATGTACCTTTTGCAAGCGTCTTGTTGTCGTTGCTGCTCAAATGACCTCCCGCCAACACCACCAACATAGCCACCTAACTGTCGATGCAACCCACAACCCCAACTAACCGACATGCCGAAGGGGGGGCTCAAATTAATCTAAAAATATTTAATTAGTAATTACTCTCTCCCTCCCTCGCCCCTTCCCATGCCTAACTACCACCAAGAGAGCACCGACAAGCCCACCTGCTTACTGATAACCCACCTGCTTGCCCCTGCTGAGAGAGAGAGAGAGAGAGCAACTTGACGAGACCAACTGAAGCCTGAGAGTTGAGGATGATGAACAACAATGAAGACTAGCGTGATGCACTACCTTGCATACAGCACTAGATAGTTGCAAAGACGACGGGATCAAAATGAGAATGAGACAAAACCAAAATGAGATGAGAAGAGAGAGATAGACCGACATGCATTGAAGTAGTTTGAAGTGGCCTCAATCATCATGCATTATGTTCACTAAGAAAATCAACACATCTTCAAATTGAATTCAAAAAGAGGCTCAAGGGAGGCTTGGAAAAAAGAAAAGGCTTGGGATAAAAATGGAGGTTTGGAAGATCAAGCTAAGAGCAGAAACAAAGTTGTATAGATTAGTTAACACATTTCACTTCTTGATGCTCTTACGTCAATATGATTCATGGCCAATTGAATCCCTAAAGAGCAAACCATAAGACCCCAAAACCATTGTGAAATTTACGTTTGCTTGTATAAATATATATTTATTTATCTTGCAATCGAGAATTGGTTGCTCTCTCTCTCTCTCTCTCTCTCTCTCTCTCTCTCTCTCTTTTATTTATTAGCTTACATAAATATGCATGTGCCACAATGATTTAATCCAATTATTAGGAAGAAAGAAAGTCTCATGGTTTTATTTATTTGCTCATATAAAAATGCATATAAGTGTATGTGCCACAACAATTTGATTCAATTGTCAAGGGGGGAGAGATATAAAGAGAACATTCACCTCCTTGCAAGAAATGTTTTGGATTCTCCAATCAAATTTTTACTCCCACCTATCATATTTCTCACAACAATATCGAGGCTACATCAAGCTTCGTTGTCCTTTTTCTCCCAACGGTGCTCGACATTACACTCCCCCCCCCCCACCCCTCCTTTTACCTCTCTCTCTCTCTGCATTTCGCTCCTATAATCAAAACGGCTAGGTCAATGCGTCTTAGTCACCCACCTCAAATCTATGGTAGCTTCAATATCGAATCAACCCTTTCATTTAAGTCCCCACACCTTTGCACTCTTTGTAGTCTAACCATGACACACCGTGCATACGTATAATATGTGGTGCTACATAATTCTAGCTATTCACTGGTTTGGTACTAGTATTGATTCAATCATGCACATGGCCCATTAATTATCATGCACTTCTCTTTACCATCAAAAAGGAAGGCAAGATAATGCTATGGAGTCTAACACATAGCATAGCAAGTGGACATGCAAAGGAGGTTGCTAGAGACAAAGGACAAGGCCGAGGAGGGGGAAGGGGCAAAAGAAGCAACCACAAAGGGCACTAGTGTAGCACACCTCAAAAAGGCTAAAGGAGCAAAGGTGGGGGCAAGAGCTCCAACATCAAGGGGCACAAAACCCGACCGTAGGACTATGCAATGCTCAAATCAATGGAACAACATGCCATATCTCATGTTGTAACATTGTGCTCTAATAACAATTTTGTCAACTCCTCCATGGCATCATCCATCTACCATGGCACATTATCTTTACCAACAACCCAAAGGGTCACACAAACTTCTTCCATCGTTGGCAAATTTTCAAATGTCCATCCCACTTATTTTGCATCTTTTTTATGAAGGCTTTCTCAATCACATTACACCAACAAGATGTAGTGAGTGCATGGATTGCCTAATGAAGTTAGGGAGTTGCAAAGCGAGGCCACAAGCAGGTCGCAACACCACGTGGCCTTCGTTCTACCAAGTGCAAGAAGAAACAAGTGTGCCATATGTCCATCTCCCCACCTTCACTTAATAATAAGCAGCTCTTAATAATAAGAATGACAAGGGAGAGGATTCTTGAGGGGTGATAACCCTTTTTACACTAATCAATAATTGCCATGATAACATTACTTCAAGATGTTTAGGGATTATCATTATTATTAGAGGTACTCTATTATATCCCCAAAACCCTAACATATTATTAGGTATATCAAATAAAGCAACCACATATTGTTGGATTTGATTCTAAGAACTAGCACAAACAAATTTTACTTATGTACAACGATTCTAAAAACTAGTACAAACACATTCTACCTATATACAACTTAGTTGTGCTGCTTTGGTTGTTGCAATAAAAAGTACCCTCAGCGAGGGATGCAAACCTATTTTGAGGAATGCGAACCTATTTTGAGGACTAGTGCAAGTGAATTTTACCTTCATACAAGTTGGATGTAATCCTTTGATCGTTACAAATTAAAGGAAACCCAAAGGATGCAAACCTAATCAATCTAGAAAATTTGACCATATTAAATCCAAAGATTACTCAAAATTAACATCCACCATTTTTACTATTGCTATCAATGCTACAAACTCTCTACAAACAATTTATAGCGAATAAATGTTTGAAAAGCAATTGGTTTTTGTATTGCATTTTACATGTCTTTCAACAAAGATTGTTAACCAAATCACATATCACCTTTTTCTTTTCTCACACACACACACACTTGCACACACGCACAAGTGACAAAATATCAAACTAAACATTAGTAGCATTGTGTAAAAATGTACAAATATTGAAGTTTAAAGGGCAGCGTAACAATGGCTAACATTTTCACCTGCTCTTTAACATGCCCACAATATGGATATATAGTTGACTTACCTGGCCCGGTATAGGGTACTTGGGCACCTTAATAATGTGCCACATTAGATTTGAAAAAGGCATATATTAAGGCTGGGCTTATTCACACTAATTGTTTTCCAAATGAGAGGGCAGCTGGGTTTTACGATTTACCTTTTTAGACCAGCGCGTAGGCCAGGAAGAGAATATAGACACTACATAGATACTCAAGGTAACGAGGCGCAGATAAGCAATAATTAGTCAGTCCATGGGGCATCTAGCCTTGCGTGAAGACGAAGCTGTTCTCTGGGAACCAATGGCACACTGCACCCTGCCCAGGCTTCACATTCAGGGCCTGGAAAGCCACGTGGTCAGAGTTCCAATAGCTGGTGTCCATGTGGCAGGCAGCGAGGCCGCGGGCGTGCGTGCCGTCCTGGAGCTGCAGCGAGACGTCCAGGACGCGGGAGGAGGAGCTGAGGTGGCAGCTGTAGAGGAGCGAGGGGAACTCCATGTTGTGGCAGGCCACGACCCTGTCGCCAGGACGGGCGAGGGTGCCGACGTGGAGTACGGTCGCCGGCTGCTTGGCCTGGTGAGGGGCGGCTCGGGCAGGGACGTAGGCCACGATGGCGCGGGGGCCAAGGGCCTTAGCCACGAAGGAGACCATGGACTCGCCAGAGGTATGGCAAGAGGAAGGGTCGTGGGCGGACGTGCCCTGCGCGCAGTGGGCCAGGGTGTTGCGGACGTGGAGGGCGGCGACAGAGTCGGCCGGGATGGCGAAGAGGGACAGCAGGGCGGACGCGCGGGCGGGGGACATGGGCAGGGCCGAGGAGAGGGCCGGCGGCAGGAAGGCGGCCCCGCCCAGGGGGTTGCGAGTGTCCGGGAGACGAACCCGGGTGGCCTCCTGCAGGCTCTCGGGCTTGAAGAAGACTGCCGACTGGCGCGCCGCGTCGGCCGCATTGGCGGGCGGCCTGCAGGGCAGGACCCCGTACTCGTACTTGAAGTAAGGCGGGATGCACACCCGCGGCTGTGAGCCCCCCACGGCAACCACCCGCTTCGACTCCCCGGCCGCCATCGCCACCTGCAGAGCCCCAGGCCGCCCACGCTTCATCTCAGCCAGCAGCTCCTGCGCAGAAGACGCCGACAGCGGAGACGCCGCTTTCTTCAGAGCCTCGGGCATGGCAGCAGCCGGAAGCTCGCGCTCCCAGTATGCCTCAAAGCTTGACTCTTCGGAGCAATGCACCTGCACATATCAACACTATTAGCAGCAATGACAGACAGCAGCTGACAGCCTGCATTCTGAGACAATGTTAACCACACCGGGACTCAGAGAGTGCTGACAGAGCAGGCAGGACGAGAGACGCAAACAAGCAGATTACCTCCATCACTGCCCACGCCGCCAACCACACTACCACCATCGCGCTTGCCGGACTCCATCCCGTAAACGTAGCCATCGGCGCTCGTCCCTCTGATCGATTCTCCCTCTTCTCGTTCCAACGTGTGAACTTACGTCCTCCCGTTCTTCGCATAGCTTTGTATAGAAGTAGTGAGTGAACCTCCAGTGTCCAGTTCGTAAATGCGAATGATTTTTTCTACACCAACCTCTCTGTCCACCGCGGTCCACCTCTTCCCTCCCAAAGCGACCACATTCATTACTTACACTATTCCTTTCTAGCAGTTATTAAAGCTTAGGACAGGGACACGATGCGTAGTGCGTAGACTACCAGTTTACCACAATTCCAATTTGTTCCTTTTTTTTAGGAAACTTTAATTTATATTGAAAAGCTAGAAAGATTAGCGTTCGGGATTGCAATGTACATCATCGAAGCTCCAATTAACGCGACCCGAGCACATGGTATCAAAGCAAAAAAAAAAAACTTCCAAACATAGGTATGTTTGTGGCATAGTATCTGTGCGACTAAGCATTTCATGGTTCCTATTTCCTGTTGTTGGAGGATATTGTCCGCTTCTTGCATGACCTAAAACGGCATGTATACATTTGAGAAGAAGAGGGCATTCGCCTTCATTGTTTCCTAGTCATGTTCTTTATCTTAAAACAATTTCCTTTGCAATTCTTCTAAACATCTTTTAACATCATGTTTTTGGGTGTCTCTACTCAAATCTATGATCTTCTCTTTTCCTTTGTGCTTCCTTTCCTCGACCCATTTCTCAGGCTGCCTAATTTGGTTACCTTCCTTTGATGAGACCTACAAACACAAGTCAAGTTTAAAACCAATTAGTAGACCGATTAAAGTATTTTCAGCATGTTGCTTATTCTTGCAAATCCATAAATTCTATAAATCAAGTCCCTTTATCCAATTCCATATTGCAGGGGCCATGCCATAACACTCCCCCAGCAATAATTCCTTTCTAATTAAGAGCAATGGCATGTGCTTGTTGAACCAGTACTACCTACAAGAAGTAAAGGATATGTTGATTAGCTTTGCAGTTGATAAACATGTATGAAATTGTTTTAATTTCCTTCTTACATCTTGAGCATAGACCATTTCCTAATCTTGACTTGGAAACTCTCTCATTTGTCCACAAGGCTTAATGAAGAATTAGCCATTGGAGGCATGATACCTTACCTTGGGTGGATTGTAACCACAAGTTTAGGAATTTGTATTTCCATTGCTTCTTATTCCACTATAGATGCCATCTCTTGTTGAGTTTTTGGATGAGGGATGAATTGAATGTTAGCAAAAGGGGGATTATGAGGAGAGGTTTACTGTTTTCTTTTTTCCAATCTAGTCCTTTGGAATTAGACTTTAAATGTAAATTTATGGATTTTCTTATATGATGATTCCAAAGGGCTACTCTTTCAAGCACAAGGACTAGCTCATTATCATTGAGTTGAAATCTACCATTTAACTACTTAGGTAGCAACCAATCTTTAATATCTCCATTCCACAAGTCATCCTATTTTACATGATGTTGTCAGAAAGAGCTACCAAGCTCTTTCTTTTACATCATGTTGCATGGATGGATACTATGGAAAATTCTTATTCAGTTGTAATATGAAGAGTAATTCATCTATTAGCTGGATCTTTGGACACATTAAATGCAAGCCATTGCAACTTAATATTGATCCCAATGGCTAGCCTCCACTTCTTTGAGCTGTGATTGATGTTGTGCCATTCATACTCATTTTAATGACTTGAAGATTTTTTCCCAATGTTGAACCTATCCCTTTGATTTGCTATAGGCATACAATATCAAGGAGGCCTTGCATACTATTGATCCATCCCTTAATAAATTTTTATCTCTTGGGATGGTTCTGTAAGGGCTCCCTATAATTGTTCTTTTGTCATTAATGGTTTGCTTTCGTGTCTTTTAGAGCTAGCATCTCCATTCCTTTCTATTCTAGTCCTAGCTAGGTAAGTACTCGAGTGAAACCACCGATTAGTATGAACAATAAGGTATAGAGTTTAGTTCATTATAGAGAGGGTTATGCAATATCGAACCATAGGATGTTATGAGTAAAGGCACCTATGCCTACACCACCCTAAATTTACTATTGGCACTTGTGCCTACACCACCCAAAATTTACTATACACACTGTGAGTGCATACTTGTACATTGTAGGTGGCAACCACCCATCACTGTCACTTTATTCTTTATTGTTTTAGCAACTATTGAATAAGGGAATGCTAGTCACACATAAGTGATAGTTGGAGTTTCCACATATAGTGTCTCTCTCTCTTGTTCTCTTGTTACATATGCCATAGCTCTTACTTTTGCTTGTGTGCTTCCACTCGGGCTCTACCTTTCAACTGGTATCAAAGTGGACATTCAAGAAGCTGTAGAAATTACATGGCACAGGGAATAGAATTTGAGTAAGGAGTAGAGAACACACAATGAATATGAGAAGAAAAGAAAGAGCTTTAATTTCAAACGAACTAATACAAAGATGGTTCTATCTACCCGTGCGCTTTCACTAAGAAGCTTACCTAGTGATCCAAATAGATGATAGACGAAGAGCTTAGGGTAGCTACAAGAACTCTAATTGAGTGATCAAGTCACGCACATAGTGATACAAGATCTCAATATGTTTGGTGTGTGTATGAAAAGTTGGATTTTTGGCAATGGAAATGCAACTATGATTGTCACATCTTATCTTCATCATGTACTTCCATATGCCATAGGATCCTCCTTAACCATACTACTTCACATGTAGCAAAGCAAGCTACCTTGTACTCTGCTTAGGTAGAAGACAATGCCATAGTCGGTTGCTTCTTACTCATCCAATAGAAAATTCTTGAGCCTAAAGAGAAATAATATCCTAAAATTGATTTCCTAGAATCACAGTCACCTGCCCAAGACTTATTGAAGGCACACACATGATAGACAACTACACACACCCAGTTGCTATCAACTTAACCAGCCAAACAGCCTCACATGCTGCACCCATGTAGTATGCTTTTGTGCTTGAGAGAGCCACAGTCGGTTGTTTCTTACTACTCCAACTGACCATGCTACTTTCAAGTCCAAATGCAGATCCACTAGTCGATCTCTTGTCATACATACAGCTAGCCCAATCCACAGCACACTGACCTATAAGCTCAACATGCTTACCATGCTCATAGAATAGTCCATAACACAATGTACCCTTCACATATCTCAAAATCCTCCTTGCATAAGCTAGGTGAGGTTTCCTTGGCTGCTACATAAACTGGGTGATCAAACCAACTGCACAACTCAAGTCCGGTCTAGTAATAGTAAGATAGATCAAACTCCCAACCATTTGTCTATACATAGTCATGTTTTCTATCACATCCCCTGTATTAACAACCAACTTCACATTCTGCTCTTGTGATGTGTCCATGGGTTTGCATTCCTTCTCCAACATATTTGTGCATATTGTTTATGTATCATCCACATCCCATGAGGTGTATGCATAACTTCAATCCCTAAGAAAAATTTCAACTATCCGAAGACTATAATTTGAAATTCTTTCTGCAATATAGCTTTTATGTTGTCAATGCCATGTATGTCATCACCTATGATCACCAAATCATCTACATAGATTACTCAAATCACATATTGTGTATCTGTTTTCCTAGTAAATAGGTTGTGATCAACTTTACTTAGTTGAAATCCAAGTGACTACAAGTAGGAAGTAATCCTAGTATTCCATGCTCCTAGGGCTTGCTTTAAGCCATACAATGCTTTCTTTAATTTGCATACATACAATAGATAGTCGGGATGCACATAGCCCTCTGGCTGATACATATAAACCTCTTCTATCAAATCACCATTTAAGAAAGCATTTTTCACGTCCATCTGATAAAGATTCCAGTCTTTGGATGTAGCCAATGCAATAATAGTCCGTATAGTTGCCATCCTGGCAGCCATAGACTAAAGGTCTCATCGTAATCTAATCCATACTATTGGGCATATCCTTTCACTACCAATCTGGCTTTGTACCTCTCTAGTGAGCCATCAAACTTACATTTTACTTTATAGACCCACTTGCATCCAATATTCATTTTTTCCTTAGAAAACTCAACCAAATCCCATGTTCTATTTTTTAGCAAAGCCTCATATTCATCATCCATAGCCTTGCACCAGTTCTCTTTGTTAACTACTTTTGCAAAAGATGTAGGCTCTTTGTATTTCTAAACCTCTATCATATATGCATAATGTTTCACCAAATATCCACTATAGGTAATCCTATCCACCGGCTTCTTTTCTCTCTGTGATCTCCACAACAGAGGTGAACTAGATTCCACTCTCTCATGAGGTGGTACATATCTCTACTTAACTCCAAGTGTAACCATTGTAGGTATACTGAACTCATTGTCAAGACTCTCAGAAGAGTCATAACTTGAAGTCAATGGACATGTACTATCATCAAAGACCTTCTCTTTTTCTTTATCTCTCCACCTCACAGAGATACCCATGTTAGTGGATGAAGACCCATGGCTGCAGAGCCTTTGAGTCCAAGGACTTACACTGCCAAATGCATCTTGAGTAGGTCCACTAATAGAAGTAGTGCATTGCTATCCATTTTTAGCATATGTGCCCCGTGAATCATCAACATATAATGTAGCCTGCTTAGCACCATGCCAAGATGCTAACTCATCAAACACAATGTCATGGTTGAGCAATATCTCTCGTATAGTTGGAACAATGCACTTGTATGCCTCCCTTTCTTGTGAGTCTCCAAGGAAAACACACCTCATTGATTTAGGGTCAAGTTTCTTTCATTTGTCATCTGAAACATGGCAATACTACCAAATACTTTCAAATGTTGGATGTCAAGCTTATAGCCATAGAGCTACTCATAAGGTGTATTTTCTTGTATTGCTATTATAGTCGTTCTATTCATCACATAGACAACCGTAAGTGTTGCTTTAGCCCAATAAGACAAAGGCATGTCCTTCTCATTTAACATGGCCTTGGCTACCTCCATAATCACTTTGTTCTTCCTTTCAAAAACTCCATTGTGTTGTGGAGTATAGCTACAAGTCAATTGCCTCCTGATCCCATGCATTGCTAAGTATGTGTCAAACTCCTTTGACACGTACTTTCCACCACCATTAGAACATAAGCATGAGATGTATAGTTAAGCTCTTTTTCTGCAGCATGAGCTTTAAAATCCATAAAGTTGTTCCAAACCTCATCCTTATGCTTTAGGATATATATCCATGTGTACCTGCTATACCCATCTACAAAAGTCACATAATATCTAGACCCACCAAGTGATACATTATCAGCGGGTCCCTAGACATCTGAGTGCACAAGCTATAATGGCTTGCTACTATTCTGTATACTCTTTCTAAATGGAAACTTGACTTGTTTCCCAAAGTAACATGTTGAGCATAAATATCCTAAATCAACATATTTAAACCTTGTTAGCCCTGTAAAAATGTCCTTATACTATATATTTTTCAACTTTTGGACATTTATATGTCCAATCCGTTTATGCCATATATCAATGTCTCTGATACTTACCCCATCATGAGCAAACATAACAGCATTCAATTCATGGATGTCTACATTTAGTGTAAAAATCTTGCCGTATCTTTGGCCTTTAGCAACCAATCCACATCCTCTACCATACTCCTCTATGAAGTAGCCATCTCTATTAAATCGTACCTGCAGGTTTTGCTCAACCATTTGACCAGTAGATAGCAGATTCTTAGTGATCTATGGAACATGCAATATATCATGCAATTGCTTTTTCTTGCCATTATGCATAACCAAGAGAACTATCCATGTGTATACTATGTAATGATGTGAATCATCTCCAATACATACATAGCCATTAACACTTGTTTTCGGCTCATCAAACCTCTCACCATGTGGTGTCATGTGGTTTGAGGCACTAGAATCTATATACCAGACATTATTAGACTTTCATTGTTGCTTGCCCTTGTTGCATACATAAGTCATAACAAACAATATCTCAAGTCTCAAGCTCTACATGACTAGAAGATGCATATTGACACTGTTGTCTGCCCTTCTAATCAGGCTGCCTCTTCTAGTACTCTTTTGCAATGTGGCCATGCTTACCACAGTAATGACAATATTTATCCTTGCTTGCATTTTCATGACTAGACTAAGTATGCGAGGATCCTCTACCCCTAGACTAAGATATACCCCTAGATTGAGATCTCCCCTCACACAAGAGTATCCACCACCTCTATTAGCAAATCCTTGCTGACTCTACCTATGCTGAGATGCATGCTGCTTGGTTCTCCTACCATGGCCAGAACCTCTACCATGATGAGCACAATCTCTTTGATTATAATATTACATTGCATCTCTATTTTTAGAGCTACTCAAGCTCATAGTTAACCCCAATTTCACTTCTTCATGGATAAGTAGAGATACCAATTCATTAAAGTTAGGCATTTTAGCCGTGACTAAAATTGACATATCAAAGGACTTATATTCCTACCCTAGAATATTCAGGGTCACAGTCATCAAATCCTCATCATCTATCTCAATTCCAATGGACGCTAGCTAATCTGCAATAGTCTTCATCTCAGACACATAGTCCTGAATGGACTGTCCTTTCCTATCCATCATGTTTAACTTCAGCTTCAGTAGTATTTTTCTAGCACTAGTGGTAGTGCCATAGTATCTCATCAGAATATCCCATGCATCATTTGGTGAGCTGCAATTCATTATTTGCATAACCATAGTATCAAAAATACATAGGGATAGCCAATGCAGTACAGTACCCTACAAGCTCTCTCAATCCATGCTCGATATGCCCTAAGCTGATCAAAAGTTGCATTCTTGTTGGGGAGTTTGGGGTCAGCCTACATACCTGTAACCAAGTCCCAATAGCCCTTGCCAATGAGAAAAATCTCCATGCTAAACTTCCACATAGCATAGTTATCGTTGTCTAATTTGTCACCCACTATTTGAGCTATGTTATAAGCCCTTTCAGCATTTTCCATGTCTACAACTCTATGTACTCAATGCAGTCTAAATTAGACAATGTTTGACTCCCTACTAGACCAAGTAAACTGTGTATTGCAGTTTTAGCCCAAAAAATTCTGACAGTAAATCTATGCAATAATCAGTGTACTTCAACTCACAGACATGTAAAAAACATCCCTAAAGATGTGGCAAAACATCTAGACATAATGGCATATTCATGTAGACTTCATCTCTTGCATATCCTGTATGCAACCAAGCTATGTAACAGTAGACATACGAGTAGTTTCTAATGAGTGACTAGTAGTTATTTCCCTGTGCAAATTGAATTATATTCAACTCAAAATAACCTCAAAACATCTTTGACATGTATACCATAAACTTTAGGATTCAATGCTAGGACATACAAGCATCAACAATGGTGTATATGACTAGTAGAAATGCTAGACAAGCTTCTTATAGGCTGTAAATAGCCGGCCCACTATATGATCAACATTGAATTTAGTCTATATTTAAGATATTTCAAATCCACAGCATCTAGAGAACATCCACATCACATCCCCAATACATGTGGAAAAGATCCAGGCTTTTGCAAGTACCAAACAAGCATCACATTGCTTCAATCTTCAAGTGTTAACTGACATATATTCAATGACATATTTCATCCTACTCTTGCCTTCCAGATCTGAGTTTTAAACTCCTCAAAACCATGCCCAAATGCATGAGAGTGAAGGCATTTACATTGTCAAACATTCCATGACATTGTCTATGCTTATCACAAAGCATCTATGGTAGAGAGTCATCTAACATATCCCATCAAAATGAGGACATACATAGGTATCATGGGCAGCATACCACACTGTTTCAGACCTGAGAAGGCTATTTATGTAGCCTCATATGCATCTCACCAAGCCCATAATATTTGATCCAAGAGGTAAACATGATGCCTACTATGTAGTCCAATGGCAATACTTCCCAATCAAGCATTTGATAAAGACAAAAAAGCTTCAACCCACACAAGTATAACCTCACAGTGATCTACTCCAAATTTAATGTTGTTGGTTATCTGTACTATAACTGAGTACATTGAGTGCTGAATACATTCTTGAAATTATCAAGGCACTTGCCAAATCCAAAGCGTCAGTAAGGTTACTTAACTAGGATGCTAATGCTCCAAACCTAATGTTTATCATGAAGAAAACAATGCTTGTTGTGTTGTTTCATGCCATCCATTTCTTGTTGGAAAATAGGTGCAGTTTTTAGCAATCATGTTTTTTAATTGCGACCTTTACAGAGCTCAATGCTCATTCAAATAAGTCCCCCACATATGCCATGAGATCCACTTGAATAGCCTAAGCAATCTCTGAGCTAAACTCTCAAGGTAATCATACCTTTGAAGTAATGCAAATGGTTGCCACACATGAACTTTTGTAGGACTTCAATCTCTAGCTCCTCTCCACTCCAATGCTATGCTTCTAGGCTTCACAGATCATTCACAAATCATGGTGATTCATGCTCTGATACCATGTAGAAAGAATGAGATCTCGGTAGGGGCAACATAGAGTAGACAACTCTTAGTTAGATTATTCATCTTATTCATCACACATACTCACTAACTCAATATACGAACTAGGTCTTAGTGACCAAAAGAACTAACCAATGACTAACTATGGTTAGGTCAAGTATCGACTTATTAAAGGTACACACATGATAGACAACTACACACACCCAGCTACTATCATGTCAGTAGGTAGTAGATAGATTGGCTGAGCTTGCACATCTCAACATAATGTCTACTAGTGCTAATGTATCCTCAAAAGATAACTTCACATTGACCTCCATAGGTGTAGCCATCTCCTTATAATCGCTCATGCCAAATGCTTTTAAGATCTCCCATGCATACTTCTTTTGAGAGATGAAGATTTTATTATGCACTTGCTAGACTTCAATCCCCAAACAATAGTGCAACAAGCATAAGTATGTCATTTCAAACTCAAAGCTCAAAGCCTTTTGAGTCATCTAATGGATCACATCTTCATGGTCACCTGTAATAAGAAGGTCATCCACATATAGGACAATCACTCCAGACTTTTCACTATCCCTCTAAACATATAAGTTAGCATCTGAGGCACATCTTTTGAAATTCAAACTTAGAAAGAATTTATCTATGCATTGGTACCATGCTCTACGGGATTGTTTTAGCCCATACAATGCCTTCTTCAGCTTACAAAATTTATTCTCAAAATTGGGAGTCTCAAACCCTAGTGGCTGAGCCACATACACCTCCTCCTTGAGGTTACCACTCAAGAACACTGATCTGATATTCATTTGGTAAATCGGTCACTTCTTATGAGTAGCCATTGCAAGTACTATGCAAATAGTGGTCGTTCTAGTAGTTGGAGTAAATGATCCTTGAAAATCAAATCCTTTAACATGTGAAAATCCCTATGCAACTAATCTAGCTTTGTACTTTTCTAAGCTACCATCATCAGCCTTGTAGTTTACCTTCCAAACCCAATTGTGTGGGACAACACCTGGTCAACCCAACTCCTAGTTCCACATCACGAGCACATGAACATAGCACAGTAAGGTAGGCACACCCCTAGGAAAGTGCATGATCTTTCCTTTTTCAGATACAATGAAGGCAATGAGCCCCCAACTTCAGAGGCTCATCATCTACTCCAATGATCGGTTTGCAAGCTCTTAGCTCAGGAATGCCGAGCTTTTCATAGATCGATGGGGCAAGGTCAAGGCCTTCAATTCGAGTCTAGTCAAAGGGAATATTAATAGAGATTCGACCCAGCCCATAATGACATGCGACCTTTCTTCTTAAAGTAGAGCATCAACAACAAAATATCAACATATCATTGAAAGGTCATCATCAGTCTAACGAATGTAAGCTGCCAAACCTCACTACAGTCTTGACAATGGCACTTATAATAGCTATTTCTCTACTTTCCCCATTATAATTCCGTAGGTGACCCATAGTAGCAACCAAGTTTCAGCAATTTCTTCAATAACCCTAACTAGAACAGCTAGCTTCCAGCGTGCGCAAGTAGGAGTCCTGGGTCGTGCTATAAGAGTTTGATTTGCAATTGCCACCACGACCACCCATCCAATCCCTAAGCCCTCATCAATACCCTGCCAGTGCCATGGGATTGGCACTCGTCTAGGAGGGGGGTAATGTTAACCCTAGTGCAAGGCAAAGCAAAACAAGGCATGATAAAATACAAGAAAAATCTAAAAATTCAAACACAACTTAAGAAGTGGTGTAGAAGTGTGAGGACAGCCCTCGAAACTCCAAGGCAAGTGCAAAAGGCGGAAGGCGCATGTTTAAATGCAAGGCACCCCTGAAATTTTTGTAAAAGAGCGCCAGGCTTCCTCCGATACAAATTGTAAAATCTAGACGGGCGTAGGTGAAGGGATAGGGAGGAATATAAGGGAATACGAAAAGAGGACCTTGGCAAGATGCCCAGTCATGTAAAAAGGGGATGGGTGCCCAAAATTTTTAGGGCTTGTATATAGACCCAAAAAGTGAAGGAGAAGCTCATTCTTTTATGATGGCTAAAGTATTCTCTTCTTCTCCTCTTGTCTTCTCTTCTTCTTGCTTGCTTGTGCTTGTGCTTGAGAGAGGGAGTGTGAGAGGGTGAGGGAGTGAGTGAGTGAGGGTGGGGGGCCGTGGTGGAGAAGCTCTCAATCTTCTCTTCTCTTCTCTCATCTTCGCACAGGCAGCTATGGAGGATCGAGCAAGGTGGAGGATTAAGAATGCTTGAATTGTGGAGCTATCAGAGGGCTTGAGGGAGAAGGCTACTCCATCAAGCATCAAGGTAAGCTCACTACTCGTAGGATCGAAGGTGCGTCAGCTAGGTGAGAGATAGCCATTTGTGCTCGCTTGAAATGTTTGAAACAATAAGTGGTCTGTGGGTCTTGGTGATTGAGCGTGAGCTCCCACTACATCATTCCAAGAGGAAAGGGAGTAAGGTGAAATGTGAATATGAATCAAAATATGATTGAAATCCAAAGAGAAGGATGAATTGAATTTTTATTTAGTGAAAAATTCTTTCACAATGTTTTGGTTAAAATGTATGGATTGATTGATATGAAAAAAATTGATAATGTTTTCTTCTAACCACTTCAACCTTTAAGCAAAAATTATCCTTCAAAGAGAACTCATTGTGAGTTGTTTTGTTATGATAGGAATCCAAATGGTGGGGCTCCTATTTTCGAGGAAGAACAGAACAAATATCACTTAACCCCACGGAGATGCAAGTCTTCAACCAATTATGATACCAGAGCATACACAACCTAGAAGAACTTATAGCAGTTGAGGATGTGGCCAGGTAAATTATAAGTACTTCGAGAAGGTCAGCCAACAAATGGATCACAACAAGTGCATAGAGTTTCTCAGATCCTTTAATGTCAAGAAGAACAGGGGTACAGTGACAGTTAAATAAGGGGATGTAACCAAGACCGTTAATGGTATTTTGAGAATATTGCTGAAAGTGCAAGCATCAACTACTATTTTTTGGGAGATTATGGACATCACCACATTATCATGGATGTATTATTTTGTGAGAGCCGCGGGCTCACTCCTGTGCAGATTGTATCTATTATTTGCAATTGTCTTTGTCACACCCGCAAGTGTTGCATGGGTTGCCCACATGTATTTGTAATTAGAATATATTAGGCTTGGTCTAATTATGATAAGGTTGAAGCATGCAATGATGGTTCACTGTCCTAGAGCCCACAAAGTGGATAGGATGTCCAAGAGGAGCACAAACCCTAAACGCAAAAGGGGTACAAACCCTAAATGCAAAATGAAAAAGAGTCATAAACCCTAAACACAAAATGCAAAAGAGCGCAAACCCTAATCCTAACCCTCATTCTTGGTCTATATAAGGATGGGAGGTCTTAGTTGTATTCACCTTTTTGGCACATCCATGCTACGAAAGCTCTATTAGTGTAGCTACTCAAGCTTTCTATTCAATCGTTATTGTCTATCATCTTGCTTCCATTGTGTTGAGAGTGACTGAGAGGAAGGAGAGAGTGAGAGGTGTGTTGAGCAAGGGGCTAAGGAAAGGTGAAAATCTTCGCCATTGTCTTACTTTTCTTGTCATTTCTACTAGCTCTTCGACTTGTTGGTGTGCTTGGTTGTGAATGAGAAGGAAGGATGGCATTGGATTGTGTTGATCGTAGTCATGGAACCATCTTTGAGGCTTCGAGTCATCAAATGCGAGAAGGGAAGTTAGATGAGTTCACTATAACTCAAGCTAGTCTTGTGTTCTTGCTTTCTTGGGTTGGAGAGGAGGATACTTGGTTGGTTAGAGTGGAGTGTTGAGAGACAAAGTGAGAGATTGTCTCGCAGAAGTGAGTTATAGCTTCTGAAACAATAGAAGTCCATCCAAAGTTTCGATTGTTGGTGCATTAGGCTCAACATTTTGGTTCGATTGCTGGGGCCTAGGACGGTGCAACCGACGAGGTTCTCACACTCTTACTATGTGCAAGAATAGGAGGCTTATGCATGGGTATGGATGGGATCGATGGGGTTCCAATCATCCGCATTTGTGGCTAGCATTTTGGAACCCATGCGGCTAGGTTAGGAAGGATGAATTGGAAGGAACCGGTTTGTTGGATTGATATTATGAAGATAGGTATTATTAGGGTAGGAAAAAATACAAATCACAAACTTTTAGAAAAAAACACACCAAAAACTCAAATCTCAAATCTCAAAATATATAATGCAAACTCATACTCTCCTTGTTGGATTTCTTGTGTGGCAAGGCTGCAATATGCTATTGATTTTTGTATCTTCTTGGAAAGCTTGTAATCGTCTAATGGTGGAAGAGTATTAGAAGAAGGTAGAAAAGAAGGGGTGAAGGGAGAAGAGACAGGAGAAGAAGAAGAAGAAAGAAGAAGAAGAAGAAGAGATAGAGGTATCATTACTTCGATCATACATCCTACCCACTCATTCCTCACTCACACTTACTCGCACTCACTCATTCTCTCATACTCATCCCTCACTCATACCCACTCACTCATCCTCATTCACACTCACTCACTCACACTCATACCTATACTCACTCACTCATATCCATAACACTTACATCTCACTTATCCTTCACTAACACTCACATCTCACTTATCCTTTACTCACACTCACACCTCACTTATTCCTCACTCACACACTCACTCACATTTCCACTTACACACACACTATGCCTCAAGGCTCACTCATACTTGTCTTATTCACATTCTAAAATTGAACCACTTGCATTACCTATTTGCATCAAAGTGATGTCCTTACTTGCCGTATTGTTAGCATGATTGTGATGCTTTGATGAATTTCTTGCACCCATGCACATTGCATTGGAAAGGAAGAAAGCTTGATTTTGCACACCTCGCTCTTGTAAGTTTTTGAATCAAAGTGTTGCAAAGTGCCTTGATAACTTGTAGGTTTTGAAGTCAAGCATTTGAAGTAAATATCTTAATGACTTAAGAACTCAATAAGGAGCTTGTTTAACTAAGTAACTACCTCGTTACATTACAAGGACCTAGCACACATTGCAGATAGCACCTAGGCAACCTCAATAATGCACACTGGATTGACATTACCTTAGGTCATTTAGGGTCATAGTGCGAAACCACAACAATCACTTTTACATCTACATATAGGACACACTGAAAGTCATTAGGGGGAAAATCGTCCAACCAAGCCGCCATCATCATGTGCTCCATTCCAATCATAACAAGGGCCCGATGAGTAAAATATTATCAACCAAGCTGCCATAAGTCCTAAGCCCCCTTTGACTCATTTTGAATCCCATTCAAAGAAAGTACCATGACTGCAAAAATTGAGAGGAGAAGCCAATTATTAAGCCCATAATTTCACCACTTGCACTTAGTGCAAGTTCACAAGACCAATTGAACAACGAGAGACAAATTTGAAGAATAGAAACTCCAAGAAATGAAGTTGCAAAATCCAAGAAGAACTGACAAGCCTAGAGAGTTGAACGAGAACACCCACACTAAGAACCACACAATACCATTGCAAGAAGAGTTGAAGAGTTTGTCATCTAGCTATTAAGAGCCTTACACTCTATTGACGTGCCTCAAATCGACCTTAGGTCTGGACGTCCTAAAACCTAATGAGTTAACACAAACGAGTGAATTCCCATCCATCTATCCATTCACATGTTGCCAGAACTAGCAACATAAAATCCTAGGCCATAGCTAGTAGACCAGATGACTAACCTTAGATGCATTGAGTGCAACATCACTCACATGTACCATGACTATCCAACACACAAGGTTTCATTACTACCCTAACTAGGTCTACCATGCCTAATATCCAAAAGGTCCAAACCACAAACACTAACCCAAAAGATGAAGAGCTAATCCCTCCCTCTGTGTTGAAAGTAGTGACTATCTCCACGTCGAAAGATCTTCCATGGCAGAACTTTCTTTCCCATATCTTCTCAACTTGGAAGCACATAAAACACTATGGGCATGCTTTAAGTCTCAATAGTCAAGATAATTTTGCATCATCCTGAGAGGGAATAGGCCGATCCTCCATACGCCTTGATAGTTGCATTGGTCGGAATGAGCTCAAGTTGTTTGATCTCATTCCATACCTCATAGGTCAAGATGTTGTAATCTGAACCTTCGTCTATGAGAGCTTCAATGATTGGCAGTTAGTTTGACCCTAAGATATTCACAAGTCATGTTCTTCTCGACCAAAAGCTCCCACACACTTGAAACCAGCTAAACAATTGATCATGGAGATGTCTGAAAAGAGGGACGGGACATAGAGATCAATCAGAAGCTATGAGTTCTTAGAAACTAGATGAAACACTCTTCACTTTACTTGCTCATGCATATGTTCACACCGACCTTGGAATTCAAACTACTAAGCAGAAACTCTTAGAAAAGCCTTTGACATGGTTAGAGCAATCAAAAAATTGTTGGATTTACCCAACAATCGCAGGAGAAGTTATAAAGCAAATGACCAAGGTAGAGCAGGAGAAATATCACTTAATTCCTGTGTTCTACACTGGGAAGCACACAGCAAGTTGGGAAGATGTTGCAACGTTGGCCAAGAAAGTAGAAGGACAAAGTGAGTTTGAATGGAAATGGTATTCTAGTCAATGGTTAGCTGCACGATATATTAGCTACCTAATGACTATTGCTAAGTAAAGAAAGGCACTTTGGACTTCAATGCATGATCCTACATATGTTGCTCCTACATCTCTCTGAGTGCTTGCACTTGTCCATGGTGTCAACATTTCTAAATTGGCTAAACTTGATCCCTTGTGTGACAAACTTCTTTTGGAGGAAGAGCTACACATTCCAAGTCGATTAGGTTAACGAGACATGATGATTGATGCCACTAGATATATCTTTTGTCTCACCCATGACCCACAACTTCTTGATGACCATGCTTCATTAGAGTACAATCCTAATTTCTATGAATGGTTTATTCCAAGGTTGAGTGACACGACAACAAATCTTACCTTTGCTTAGTACTACAATGACTGAATCTTCATCAAATGATGTGAAGCAGAGTGATGTACATAAACCTTCTACTAACCCAGACATAGTGGCTGGAAGAGGTATGCTTGCAACTCTAGATCCTAGGCCCAATGCCACCGATGTCCCTCTACTAACTCACCCCATCGGTTAGTCCCAATTGAGCTGGTTGAACCCTAAGATGCTCCCAAGGAGGTTGTTGAGACACATCTCCAACTCAGCCCTACTAAATCCGACCCTCCTTATGGCATCAAGCCTTTGCTAGTATGTTGGCCATTGAGTACCATGGCTACTCATTTGCAATGATTGATCTAGGCCTTGTTGATGAGATGAGGCAGTTCAAGTTGCTTCTAAATGGTATTCCACTTGGGAGGACAATGAACATCTTTTCAATAAAAGCCTCTTGATTCAGAAGGAATATGTTAAAACTCTCCCTCAGGAGCACTTGCTATCATGCTGATTTATTCCTTCTTATGCTTCTTCTATGACCAAAAGTCAAGACTAATTAGTACTTGATGAGCTTGAGCAAAATTGTCATTCCTCAAGTTTGTTCTTGCAAAAATGGTTTTCTGGTGCACAGATCGGATGCCGTAAGCGCGCGTAGTGAACGTCAGAAGGTCCCCAAGAACAAAAGAACTCTACTTTTTGCACACAAATCAATGTAGAAGACTTGCACAACATGAACAAGAGACCAATTGGGTGCAATCTCCCCCCATGCCTTGTGTCAGCACTCCACAAAGCATGTATTTTATGTATTAATCATTGATCGCTACACTAAAAGAATCCAAGTAGCAAGATACCTTTTTCTACTTGAGAAATGTTGAATGTGACATGCTTATAATTTTATTTAGTTTGTGGTATTGACCTTATTTAGATCTCTTCTTCAACCAAATTCAATTGAGATAGTTGCTTCAAAGACATCTCAAATTTATTATCACATTCTGCCCTCAACACTCCCAAAGGACATTCTTGGGAGGAGGAAACTCAAAAAAGTAAAGAGATAATGCTTGGATTCTTTCATTAAGTATAATTCTTTAGATACTAAATTAGTTAGAAGACATAATTTTTTCAACTAATGCAATCAAGTATGAAAAAAGGTCATGCACACAATTCTTTACTTCCAAAGCCATCTGTGGTGTGACGATTATCAAATAAAGAATTAATGGTAAAGTGATGGAAGTTTTGGGTGAGAATTTTCATATCAAGGCTAGCTTCAAGGGAAAGAAAAAGAAGGTTTTGTTCAATGAATTCAACAACATTTTTCTTAACTTGCCTACCCTACAATGTTTGATTGATCAAATTCTATGATTTATCTCTTGAACAAGCATAAGGAGCAGCCAAGTTTCTGATTAAGCTCGATGAAAGTGAGATTTTGAACTGTACAAAACTAGAAAGACTCTTTGTTAGCATTTCCCTTTAGGGCATATGCTATTACAATGGTGTGGTGACAAGGTGGTGCCAAACCTCAAAAAATTACCCATTGTTAACTTGAGTTAAGTGGCTCACTTAAGGCTTATGTATATTGACCTCATGCATTTGTTATACTATTTTTGACAAAAAAAATGGTACTTCTTACACATGGCGATGTGAAGAAAGAGAGAATCCAAGTCGCTATATGGAAATAGTTCATATAGCATGCAGATTCATAGATGACAGAGAGAGAGAGAGAGCTATGCAACATGCAATGCAATCAAATAGGTGTTTAACTTCTTTTACGAGTATTCTGGCGATTTGTTTGTAGTGGGTGCCTTTGTTGGGGCTACCAATGGATTGGCCATTTACGTTACCAAAGCTACAATAAGCTCACTATGGCCCTAGAGTGAGCTTCAATGGAAGTTCCAGCATTATAGGAGAAGAGAGTTAGACATGGTCAAGGTGTGCATCGTTTTTCCTTTACCCCCTCCTATAGTCCTCTCTCTCTCTCTCTCTCTATATATATATATATATATATATATATATATATATATATATATGCCTGAATACTCTTGGGCTGAAGCTATCTTTCATGCTTTGACATATGCCTATTGGTTTCGGATGTATGTCTTGGGTTATGCTATGATGTATTGATCATCGAGGGACGACTTTGAGCTTGTCATTGAATCCAGATGCTTTTGGAAGCTTGAGCTTATTTCAGCCCGCACTTATTGACATTGGTATATGCTTTGACAGTGATGCTTCTTGGGTTTATGCATACCTGTTGCCTACGGCTTGATGCTCGTGTCATGGGTGATTACCCTATGCATACGTTGAGCTTGAGTGCTCATTGAAGCTCTACCTTGGATGCATTTTGGATTATCTGGAGTAGTCTTGGATGTTACTTGGCTTGTCAGAGCTTGGATTGGGATGTATTTGATATCTTACATGCTTACGGATGCTACATACGGATGCTCTATCGCCTACATGTTCGGGATGTACTATTGATGTATTGTCTTGGACTTATGTCATTGGCACTGTGTCTTGCCTTGGCTTGAGCTCTTGAGCTTGTACATACAACTTTTGTGCCAGTGGGAGCATTCTTGAATGCTTATCAGACATTGAGCAGGTGGTACTTTTATGCATTGAGCCGTTACATGCCATTGAGCAGTTACAGACACTTGAGACTTTGGGACTTCTTACCTTTTGGGATGATACATCATATGTCTTGGTTCACTGTATGCTTATGAGCTAAGTCTTAGTTTTGGATCTGTATCTTTGTGAATTGACACCTACTTGTGTCAAGTTTTAGTAGGGACAGGAACACTTTGCCCCGTTGACTGGGGGGTGTGCCTACTCACTGGCAGATGTTTGTATGACATACTTGGGTGTTGGATTCATGCTTATCGACTGTCATATGCTTATGCTATGCCCGCATGATGCCAGCTTTGGTCTTGGCAATATCTGATTGCCTTGGGATCCGATTTTGGCACTGTTAGCTCTCTTTTACTGAAATCTGAAATTTATTACAGCAAGCATATATGTATGGACTGACATGGATTTTTCATGCTGAAACACTCTGAAATGATGTACTTTCACTAGTACTTGGTGGGCAGCAGCTTTGGTTCCACTTTCCTTGCATTTTCCCTCAATTTTGGTGATTTTTTGGTCATTTTTTGCAGTAAACAGCAAGCAGTTTTGAACTATCTACAGTCTTCCAGCCTGCATTATGGCGAGTTCGTCCACTGATCATGCTATTTTCAACATCACTAAGCTTGATGGTATGAATTACTCTTATTGGAAGAGTCAGATTTGGCAAGTGTTGGTGCAAAAATCGTAGATCAAACCTTTGAGGTTAAGCGGACATCCGCCTGCAACTATGCCAGATGAGGAATGGCTTGAGCTTGATGAGTTATGCAAGTCCACCATTGTATTGTCTCTCACTAAACAGGTTCACTACAATGTATTTGAGGAAAAATAGAGTGCATGGCAGTTGTGGGATAAAATCAAGAATCTCTATGACAAGAAAAGTCCAGCAAGTCAAATGTATTGGCCGAAGCAGCTTATGGATCTGCGCATGAAGGAGAATGTGACTATGTCTGCTCACTTGAGCCAGTTCCATACTATACTCAAGAACTTGACTTCATAGGACATCACTTTTGCAGAGGATGTCTCTCCTCTTTTCTTGCTTGGTACTCTTAATGAGTCATGGGATGTATTCTGCACTGCATTATGTGCCTCTACTGCTACCTTGAAATTATCTGATGTTGAGAGCGCTCTTCTGCAAGAAGAGGTTAACCGGGATGCCTCTCGTGTGTCACATGCTATGACAGTTAGAGGCAGGAATGATGGATATGGAAAGCATAGCAGTGGCAGTGGCCGTGGACGGGATTCTCAAAAATCTCAGTCCAAGTCTCGTTGGAAGTCACGTAGCAAATCCCGTGGTAGGAATGCAGATGTTACTTGTCACCATTGTGGGAAAAAGGGCCATATTATGCCACAATGCCATGAATTGTGCAATGAAAGGTGCAAAGATAAGGGGAAAGACAAAGTGCAGGATAAGTCTTCTGATCGCAGCATAGTGCCTACAAAGTCCAGTGTTAAAATTGAAGAGATCAATGTTATGCAACCTGCGGATGTTGATGATGATGATTATATCCTTGCATCTTCTTCTAGTGCTTCGCAGATGACAGAGATACACTCTATATATGCATAGTGTTGGCTCTTGGACTTAGGTGCATCCTTTCATGTGACACCTTGCTGAGAGTGGTTTCATTCATACCGTACTGTTTCGGGTACTGTGCACTTGGGTGATGACAGCTCTCTTGATATTGTGGGCATTGGTGATGTTAGGCTGCAGTTTCCTTCTGGCAGCAGTTTTGTTATGCAGGATGTACATCATGTACCTGCTTTGACATGCAGTCTCATGTCAGCTGGACAGCTTGATGATGCAGGTTATCATGTATCTTTTGGAGACTCTGCATGGAAGATCACTCGTGGCAGACTTGTGATTGCGAGAGGTGCCAAGGCTGGCAATCTCTACCCCTTGATTGTATCAAAGTCTTCCCTTAACAATGTTTTGTCTGTGGGTTCTATCCCACATGTATCTCTTTGACATTCCCATTTGGGCCATATGTATTTGAAGGGAATGAAAATGCTTTCTGGTTTGCAGTACTTATCGCCCCTTGATTATGCATGTTTTGATTAATGTGAGCATTGTCTTTATGGCAGGCAGACTAGGTCTACGCATAAGAAGTCTGGTAGGCCACGCATGAGTGAGCCCTTGGCATTGGTACATTCGGATGTTTGTGGGCCCATGCCTTGTCAGTCTCTATGGGTGGTGCAAAGTATTTTGTTATGTTCATAGATGATTTTTCATGGAAAGTTTGGGCTTATCCCATTAAGCTGAAATCCGATGTCTTGGCTGTGTTTCAGAGATGGCTTGCATTGGTTGAGAACCAGTTTGGGTATAGGCTAAAATGCCTAAGGACAGATAATGGGGGTGAGTATGTCTCACGTGCTTTTGAGCAGTTATGTGATGAGAGGGGTATTAAGCGTCAGTTGACTGCCCCCTACACCCCCTCCCCAGAATGGTTTGGCTGAGTGGATGAATAGAACCATCCAGGAGCGTGTATGTAGTATGCTTAGCCACGCAGGCCTACCACAGAGCTTTTGGGCTGAGGCGGTTAGTATAGCTGTGCATGTCATAAACAGATCACCTTCGTGTTTTGGATTTCCAGGTTGTAGAGGAGGTATGGAATGGAAAACCCCCCTCTTATGTGCATTTCCGTGTCTTTGGATATGAGGCATTTTGCCATGTGCCCAGGGACAAGAGAAGTAAGCTGGATCCCAAGAGTGTCAAATGCATTTTCCTTGGTTATGGGGATGCAGGCGAGATGGGTTACCGTCTCTAGGATCTGCAGGCACAGAAAGTCATCCGCAGTCATGATGTAGTCTTCCATGAAGACAAGATGCATAGGCAGCCTGAGAGAGTTGTTGAGATCCGTAGGGTCATATTTCAGGAGGAGCCAAGAGCTCCCGCATAGCTAGTTGGACAGCCTACAGCTGCAGTCGATGCTCATAGTCAGGGCATTGGACACACAGCTAGGCAGGCAGCAAAGCCTGCCGGAGACGGTCTACTAAAGACAGACGTCCACCAGATAGATTTTAGCCCTCGATGTATTATGTCTTGGTTACAGATGCAGGAGAGCCTTTCACTTATGATGAGGCTATGTGCAGGGGTGACAGTCACTCCTGGGAGAGGGCTATGCAGTCTAAGATAGACTCCCTACATAAGAATGACACTTGGGATTTGGTTTCCTTGCCTATGGGCAAGAAGGCTTTGCCATGCAAGTGGGTGTACAAGCTAAAAAGTACCCCTGGACACCCCAAGCTAGCATACAAGGCTAGATTGGTAGCAAAGGATTTTAAGCAGGAGCATGGTGTGGACTTTGATGAGGCCTTTTCTCCTATGGTTAAGATGACCACCATGTGCTTAGTCTTGGCTTTGGTTGCTCAGTTTGACTTGGATTTATACCAGATGGATGTCAAGATAGCTTTCTTACATGGGGACTTGCATGAGAGATTTATATGGAGCAGCCTAAGGGCTTTGCAGAACCTGGCAGGGAGCACCTAGTGTGCAAATTGAAGAAAAGTCTTTATGGCTTGAAACAGACACCTAGGGAGTGGTATCATAAGTTTGATGCCTTTATGCAGTCAAGGGCTACATCCGGAGTGCTATGGATCCGTGTCTTTACACGAAGAAAGCCCGTGATGGTTCTTTATTGATTTTGGTACTCTATGTGGATGATATATTGATAGCAGGGAAATCTCACGATGAGCTAGATGCTCTTAAGGCTCAGCTCAAGAAGAGCTTTGAGATGAAAGATCTGGGACATGCTGCTCACATACTTGGTATGCGCATTTTACACGCGACAGGCATCAGGGAATCGTCTACTTGTCACAGAGGGAGTACATTCATAAAGTCCTTGAGCGCTTCTGCATGTAGGACGTAAAGCCTATTGGTTGTCCATTGCCTTCTTATGTGAAGGTATCACAGGCTGATTGTCCGCAGACAGATGAGCAGAGGGCCGAGATGGCCAAGATTCCCTATGCATCCGTAATGGGCAGTCTTATGTATGCCATGATAGCCACTCGTCCAGATATTGCCTTTGCAATTGGTGTTGTGGCATGCTGCTATATGGCTACACTTGGCAAGAAACATTGGGATGCCGTGAAGGGTATCATGAGGTACCTGAAGGGCATTGCAGATATGTGCATATGCTATGAGAGCCAGGATACATGAGTCGTGGGGTACACTAACTCTGATTATGCAGGACATGCAGTTAGTAGGAAGTCCACTTCCGGCTATGTATTCACCTATGCTGGAGGTGTTTTTTCTTGGATGTCCAGAGTGCAGATATGCACGGTTCTTTCTATTACAGAGGCCGAGTATGTTACAACCATTGAGGCTTGCAAGGAGGCCATTTGGTTGGGTCGTTTAGTTGCTGACCTTGGTATTGATGCTATCCCTACACTGCAGCGAAGACGAAACACATTGAGGTGAGGTATCACTTCATACGTGGGGTCGTTGAGGACATGTCTATTGATCTTGTCAATATCTCGGCTAACCAAATTCTTGTAGATCTGCTCACGAAAAGCCTCTCTACAGAGCGCTTTGCCTTCCTCAGGAGGTTGATGGGCGTGGGATGAGATGACACCTTTCCTCGTCCTGTTGTACATGTGTACATGTTGTACTGTCTTTTTTCTTTTTCTTTTCACTCCTCACTGGGGTAGATTTGCCTTTAAGTGGGAGGTTGTCGGGGGTAAAGGTGCCTCTGCCTAGCCGCTCGTGTATTACTACACTGATAGTCACCGCCATTGCACACTGCAGGTGGCGGGCGCCCGTCACCGTCACTTTATTCTTTATTCTTTTAGTGACAGTTTGGATAAAGGAAGGCTCGGTCACACATTATGACTTTTGGAGTTCCCATTTCTAGTCTCTCCTTTTCTTGCTCTTGCTCTCCCGCCATAGCTCTCGAGTCCAACCTTCGATCCGTCGTTCCCTTTCAGAGTGCATGGCAGTTGTGGGATAAAATCAAGAATCTCTATGACAAGAAAAGTCTAGCAAGTCAGATGTATTGGCCGAAGCAGCTTATGGATCTGCACATAAAGGAGAATGTGACTATGTCTACTCACTTGAGCCAGTTCCATGCTATACTCAAGAACTTGACTTCACAGGACATCACTTTTGCAGAGGATGTCACTCCTCTTTTCTTGCTTGGTACTCTTAATGAGTCATGGAATGTATTCCGCACTGCATTATATGCCTCTATTGCTACCTTGAAATTATCTAATGTTGAGAGTGCTCTTTTGCAGGAAGAGGTTAACCGTAAGAATTTGGATTCATCTCATGTATCACATGCTATGACAATTAGAGGCAGGAATGATGGATATGGAAAGCATGGCAGTGCCAGTGGCCGTGGATAGGATTCTCAAAAATCTCAGTCCAAGTCTCGTGGGAAGTCACGTAGCAAATCCGGTGGCAGGAATGCAGATGTTACTTGTCACCATTGTGGGAAAAAGGGCCATATTAGGCCACAATGCCATGAATTGTGCAATGAAAGGCGCAAAGATAAGGGGAAAGACAAAGTGCATGATAAGTCTTCTGATCGCAGCATAGTGCCTACAAAGTCCAGTGTTAAAATTGAACAGATCAATGTTATGCAGCCTGAGGATGTTGATGATGATTATATCATTGCAGGTTCTTCTAGTGCTTAGTAGATGATAGAGATACACTCTATGTATACACATTGTTGGCTCTTGGACTCAGGTGCATCCTTTCATGTGACACCTTGCCGAGAGTGGTTTCATTCATACCGTACTATTTCGGGTTCTATGCGCTTGGGTGATGACAGTTCTCTTGATATTGTGGGCATTGGTGATGCTAGGCTGCAATTTCCTTCTGGTAGCAGTTTTGTTATGCAGGATGTATGTCATGTACCTGCTTTGATTGTTAGCTAGACAGCTTGATGATGTAGGTTATCATGTATCTTTTGGAGACTCTGCATGGAAGATCACTCATGGCAGACTTGTGATTGTGAGAGGTGCCAAGGCTGGCAGCCTCTATCCCTTCATTGTATTCGCTTCTTCCCTTGATCATGTTTTGTCTGTGGGTTCTATCCCACATGTATCTCTTTGGCATTCCCATTTGGGCCATATGTCTTTGAAGGGAATGAAAATGCTTTCTGGTTTGCAGTACTTACCGCCCCTTGATTATGCATGTTTTGATTCGTGTGAGCATTGCCTTTATGGCACACAGACTAGGTCTATGCATAAGAAGTCTGGTAGGCCACGCATGAGTGAGCCCTTGGCATTGGTACATTCGGATGTCTGTGGGCCCATGCCTTGTCAGTCTATGGGTGGTGAAAAGTATTTTGTTACGTTCATAGATGATTTTTCACAGAAAGTTTGGGCTTATCCCATTAAGTTGAAATCCGATGTCTTGGCTATGTTTCAGAGATGGCTTGCATTGGTTGAGAACCAGTCTGGGTATAGGCTAAAATGCCTAAGAACATATAATGGGGGTGAGTATGTCTCATGTGCTTTTGAGCAGTTATGTGATGAGAGGGGTATTAGTGTCAATTGACTGCCCCCTACACCCCCTCCCCAGAATGGTTTGGCTGAGTGGATGAATAGAACCATCCAGGAGCGTGTATGTAGTATGCTTAGCCATGCAGGCCTACCATAGAGCTTTTGGGCTGAGGCACTTAGTATAGTTGTGCATGTCATAAACAGATCACCTTCTAGTGATTTGGATTTCCAAGTTGCAGAGGAGGTGTGGACTGGAAAACCTCCCTCTTATGCACATCTTTGTGTCTTTGGATGTGAAACATTTTGCCATGTGTCCAGGGACAAGAGAAGTAAGTTGGATCCTAAGAGTGTCAAATGCATTTTCCTTGGTTATGGGGATGCAGGCGAGATGGGTTACCGTCTCTAGGATCCACAGGCGTGGAAAGTCATCCGCATTCATGATGTAGTCTTCTATGAAGACAAGATGCATCGGCAACCTGAGAGAGCTATTGAGATCCGCAGGGTCATATTTCAGGAGAATCCGAGAGCTTCCGCACAGCCAGTTGGATAGCCTACAGCTACAGCAGATGCTCATAATCAAGGTGTTGGACATGCAGTTGGGCAAGCAGGTGCAGAGCTTGCTGTGAGACGGTCTACTAGAGACAGACGTCCACCTGATAGATTTCAGCCCTCGATGCATTATGTCTTGGTTACAGTTGCAGGAGAGCCTTTCACTTATGATGAGGCTATGTGCAGGGGTGACAGTCACTCCTGGGAGAGGGCTATGCAGTCTGAGATAGACTCCCTACATAAGAATGACACTTGGGATTTGGTTTCCTTGCCTACGGGCAAGAAGGCTTTGCCATGCAAGTGGGTGTACAAGCTAAAAAGAACCCCTGGACACCCCAAGCCAGCATACAAGGCTAGATTGGTAGCAAAGGATTTTAAGCAGGAGCATGGTGTGGACTTTGATGAGGTCTTTTCTCCTATGGTTAAGATGACCACCATGTGCTTAGTCTTGGCTTTGGTTGCTCAGCTTGACTTGGATTTATACCAAATGGATGTCAAGATAGCTTTCTTACATGGGGACTTGCATGATGAGATTTATATGGAGCAGCCTAAGGGCTTTGCAGAACCTGGCAGGGAGCACCTAGTGTGCAAATTGAAGAAAAGTCTTTATGGTTTGAAACAGGCACCTAGGGAGTGGTATCATAAGTTTGATGCCTTTATGCAGTCACAGGGCTACAGCCAGAGTGCTATGGATCTGTGTCTTTACACAAAGAAAGCCCGTGATGGTTCTTTATTGATTTTGGTACTCTATGTGGATGATATGCTGATAGCAGGGAAAACTCATGATGAGCTAGATGCGCTTATTAAGGCTCAGCTCAAGAAGAGCTTTGAGATGAAAGATCTGGGACATGCTGCTCACATACTTGGTATGCGCATTTTACACGCGACAGGCATCAGGGAATCCTCTACTTGTCACAGAGGGAGTACATTCATAAAGTCCTTGAGCGCTTCCGCATGCAGGACCTAAAATCTATTGGTTGTCCATTGCCTTCTTATGTGAAGGTATCACAGGCTTATTGTCCGTAGACAGATGAGCAGAGGGCCGAGATGGCCAAGATTCCCTATGCATCCGCAATGGGCAGTCTTATGTATGCCATGATAGCCACTCGTCCAGATATTGCCTTTGCAATTGGTATTGTGGCACGCTGCTATATGGCTACACTTGGTAAGAAGCATTGGGATGCCGTGAAGGGTATCATGAGGTACCTAAAGGGCACTGCAGATATGTGCATATGCTATGGCAGCCAGGATACAGGAGTCATGGGATACACTGACTCTGATTATCAGGACATGCAGATAGTAGGAAGTCCACTTCTAGCTATGTATTCACCTATGCTAGAGGTGTTGTTTCTTGGATGTCCAGGGTGCAGAAATGCACCGCCCTTTCTACTACAGAGGCCGAGTATGTTACAGACACTGAGGCTTGCAAGCAGGCCATTTGGTTGGGTCATTTGGTTGCTGACCTTGGTATTGATGCTACCCCTATACTGCATTTGGATTCTATGAGTGCTATTCAGTTAGCCAAGAATCCGGTCTTCAATGCAAAGACGAAACACATTGAGGTGAGGTATCACTTCATACGTGGGGTCATTGAGGACAAGTCTATTGATCTTGTCAATATCTCGACTGACCAGAATCCTGCAAATCTGCTCATGAAAAGCCTCTCTACAGAGCGCTTTGCCTTCCTCGGGGGGTTGATGGGCGTGGGATGAGATGACGTCTTTCCTCATCCTATTGTACATATGTACATGTTGTACTCTCTTTTTTTTCTTTTTCTATTCACTCCTCACTAGGGTAGATTCGCCTTTAAGTGGGAGGTTGTTGGGGGTAAAGGCGCCTCCGCCTAGCCGCCCGTGTATTACTACACTGACAATCACCGCCACTGCACACTGCAGGTGGGCGCCCGTCATCACCGTCACTTTATTCTTTATTCTTTTAGTGATAGTTTGAATAAAGGAAGGCCCAGTCACACATTGTGACTGTTGGAGTTCCCAATGGTAGATGTATTTTTTCTTGTCGAGAGTCCTGTACATCAAAGGGATGATAAGTTCACGAGACTTCACGATGCACTTGTTTGATACACTACACTCGGGGTCATTTCCTGTTCTTTTCAAGCACTAGCACGGCATGAGGCCCACTATAGCTATATGCAGTAAATCTTAGTTGCACTCACACATGAGAGAGCACCTTTCAATGAGCACGCATGCACTTGTTTGATACACTACACTCGGGGTCATTTCCTGTTCTTTTCAAGCACTAGCACGGCATGAGGCCCACTATAGCTATATGCAGTAAATCTTAGTTGCACTCACACATGAGAGAGCACCTTTCAATGAGCACGCACTATTTCTTGCACGCACGATATTTGGGATGTTCATTGCCGAGTTAGGAACCTCTGGTTGAGTGAGAAAGGTGGGTGGGAGAGTTCGAGGGTCATGAAGGACGCATTCAATTGTGAGATGGGTTATTTTCTTAGTCAACATCTTGAGGACCACTATTTTCTTGAGCAATAGTGAGCTTTTGGGTGGGTGGAGCTGAGATTGACATTTCTTAGTGTTGAGAGGAAAGGATCAGGATCTTAAATATGAAAGGTGAGAAGGATCAAAGCTTGCACTCGAGAGCTATGGCGGGAGAGCGAGAGCAAGAAAGAGAGAGTGCAGTACTTACCACCCCTTGACTATTCTCATTTTGATTATTGTGATAATTGTCTTTATGGTAGCGAGACTAGGTCTACGCATAAGAAGTCTGGTATGTCATGCATGAGTGAGCCCTTGCCTTTGGTTCATTCTGATGTCTATGGGCCCATGCCTTGTTAGAGTATGGGTGGTGCGAAGTATTTTGTTACTTTCATAGATGATTTTTCACGTAAAGTATGGGCTTATCCCATAGAGCAGAAGTCCGATGTATTGGCAATTCAGCTATTGGCAATCTTTAGCTCCAACCTATAAAAAAAATACCTAAGTCGACCAAGGCCATTAATTTTACAAACAATATGGCACAAACAAATCATAAGCTAAACAAACATAGAAAATCCAACTATGGAACAACAAAACAAGTAGTCACGCAAACATCTAAGCTATCAAAAATCAAACCTAACTACAGTTCCACTAGGGGTTTTCAATTTTTTTTAAAATGCTTAAGAGGCATCACATGAGATTGTTCTTACACATTATGATCATGTGATGTGAAAAATACAACTTTCATTTGCTAATTTTTTTCTAGAGTAAGTTCTCTTATCTTAACTTGTTGATTAATATCCTACAAAACTTCACTAATATCAAATATTATGGCATCAACTTTAGACAGCTGATTTTCAACTTTGTTTTGAGGCTTCAAACCCTAAGACATTCTCTCTACAATGACAATCCACTGATCATACATAACCTTGACCAAAGCATTCTTTAGCATGGTAACAACAATCTACATAAACACTAATCTATTAGGATCTACATCCAAATCTAGTAACATCTGAATGCTTTCATCAATATCTTGAATTTGTTGCATGGTATTAATGGTTACTTATTTCAAACAGCTCTTTTTCTGCATCATATCACCACTTTGCGCTGTATCAAGTTAACTATCACCTGGACAATAATGAATTTACTACTTGCAATAGTAAACCTACTATCTATAGTAGTTTACCTACTGCTTGCAGTGGTGGTAACCTTAATTTTTTGCTATGATAACCTTGTTTCTTGTTGTGGTAACTATGTTTCCTGCAGTGGTATTGCAATCTCTCATAGCAAGGTTGCAATTGTCTTCATCAAGATTGGAGCTCTTGTAATAAGAATGATGTTTTGTCCATTCAAGACAAATAAATACTACTGCCATCACTAAAATATCACTAACATAAGTGCACCTATCATCTATTTGGATCGCCATCTAAGCTTCACAATGGAAGTGCACGAGTGAACAAAGCCATCTTTGCATCAGTTTGTTTGAAATTAAAGCAGTCTCTGTTCTTCTCATATTTACTGTGTGTTTTCTACTCCTTGTTTAGATTGTGTCCACTATGCCATGTAATTCCTACATGGTATCAGAGACCAAGTGGCTTTGAGAAGTGAAGAGTACGTGAGAGGCAAGGGCTCAATGTGGCAAAGAGGAGAAACGTGTCATCTATTGCATCAAGTAGTAGTGTTGGTGCATCAGGTGGTATTGCTACTGTACCAGTAATTCACACACTAAGGATTCATCCACCAGCCTTTAGCAAAGGCAAGTTAGATAGTACAAACTATACTTTGAGGAAGTTTAAAATCACAACTATCCTTGATTCTTATGATCTTCTAGAGACGGTGTTGGGGATCGACCCAGAACCATAATCCACCCCCAACCCATCAAATTCGAGTGTTATGATTCCTACAAATACAGATCTTCTATGAGCTTGGAAACAAAGGGATGCAGATGCACTGTACCTTAGCTACAAGCTATTTTGACAGTGTTTTAACCTTGATTCAACTAAAAGGCATCAAAGGCTTGGAACATACTGAAGAGTCAGTAAGAAATGCGAAATCAAATAAGGATTCAAAACTTGGAGAATCAACTAGCAACATAGGAGTTTGTTGAAGGAGAGACAGTTGAAGTATTCATCACTTGGATCAAGAATCTACACAACCAGATGGCTAGTGTTGGGATACAAAAGACTAAAGAGGAGCTAGCTTGGAGGTGTCTTCGGATTTGTCCACCAAAGTTTGATGGATTGGTAACTGCCCTAAACACTCAGGTGAGACCCAAGCTTTGACATTTGAGAAATTTTGTGCACCAATGGAGGAGGAGTTGAGGCTTAAGGCTTGAGAAGGTAGTAGATGTGGAGATGTTGCATTCTTTTGCCAATGCAAAAGTCAAAGGTAGTTCCTCTACTACCAATCATGGTGACAAAAAGTAGAAGGATGGTAAGAAAAAGTTTCAAGGAGATTGCTTCTAATGTAAGAAAAATGGACATGAAATTGTAGATTGTCATGTCAAGAAGGCAGATGAAAAGAATGGTAATATGAAGAATAAAGGGAAGGAGACTGCCAATATGGATGGAGTTATTCATGGCGGCCATTGAGGAAGTGTGTTCCTCGATGTAATAAATATCTAACATTGACTCATGGATATTGGATAGCGATGCCTTCCGTCACGTGACCAAAGAAGAAATGTCTATATAATTCTATGAAGCCTATGCAAGAATCTATCACTATGATGGTTAGGAATGATGCAAAATGCCCTACTAAGGGCACATGTACTATTTTTTCTATTACTACAAATGGTGCACTTAAGAATCTTTCAAATATGTTGCATGTTCCAAAAATTAAGAGAAATCTGCTATCAGTTACTTCTATAATTGATCTTGGCCATGAGATGAGATTCACTAAGACAGGTGCAAAAATTATTGACAATCCTGGCAAAATTATCGACAAAGAAGAAAGGAGGAACAACCTATATTTGCTAAGTGCTCTTACAGGTACCATTGGTATAGGTACAAGTAAACTTTGGCATAAAAGATTTGGTCACATTGGTTTTGTAGTGTTGAAGAAGATGCATAAGCAAGGTATGGTTGCTCACCTACCTGCAATAGTAAAGATTAAAATGAAGGAACCATGTGAAGCTTGTATGATGGGCAAGCAACAAAGAAAGGCAGTTCCTCCACAACAAAGCAAGAACAAAGCAAAGGCTCCCCTAGAGTTGTTGCACATTGACTTGTATGGTAAAATGGGTACAAAATCCCTGGGAGAATCTTCTTATTTTATGTTGATCATTGATGACTATAGTAGGAAGATGTGGATGTACTTCCTTCGTGATAAGGCTCAAGCTTTTGGTAAGTTTAAAGAATGGCTAAAACTTGTTGAGAATGAAACATGGCAAAGTGTGAAGAAGTTTAGAACAACACATGGCAGTGGTAAATTCAATTCAAAGGAGTTTGAAGACTTTTGCAAGAGCAATGGGATTAAGCATCAATTGATGATTCTCATATATCTTAGTAGAATGGTGTTATTGAACCCCGAAATCACATCGTTGTGGAAATGGCAAGGTGCACTCTTAAGGGCATACCTAACCAATTTTGCAAAAAAACTATTAATATTGTAGTCTACCTTCTCAATCGGAGTTATACAAAGGCTCTTAAGGACAAAACTCCTCATGATGCCTATTCTGGTAAGAAACCATCTATCTCACATTTTAGAACTTCTGGATGTGAATGTTATGCACATGTTCCAAAGGATAAGAGAAACAAGTTAAATCCAAAAAGCACAAAATGTATCTTCTGGGATTATAGTGATGAGCAAAAGGATTACAAATTGTATGACCAAGAGGTAAAGAAGATCATAGTGAGCCATGATGTGGTATTCAAGGACCAGCCACATACAATGAAGGAGGAGAATATAAGTTCTTTCACTTTATCATTGTTATCACTATCACTGGCAACCGCCGAGACCCTTCGGATCGCTTATCGAGTCAAGCATTTCAAGCGAGTGGCAATAGCTACCTCTCACATAGTCATACACGCTCTCGCACAAGGATGTAGTGAGCTTACTATTGGATCTTTTCATTGTAGTCCTCTTTCTCAAATCCTTCGATGGCTCCATGATTCAAGGCATTTGCTCAAGCAAGCTCCATCTCCATGCTCCAACCTCCAACCTCCATAGCGCACACGTGAGAAAAGAGAAGAGAAGAAGGAGAAGATGAGAATAGGTGAAGAAAAGCTTCTCCATGGTCCCTCACTCTTACATACTTACACTCTCCCTCTCTCACATTCCCTCTCTCATGCACAAGAAGGAAGCAAGAGCAAGAACAAGAAGAGAGCTAGTTTTCTGTTTTGGGAGCAAGTCTCTGCAGGTAGCACAGCCGGAAAGTGCAAGAGTGCATTGTCTCAGATTGAGATGCCCTTCGCGGTGTAGTAAGAGGGCAGTATATGTTGCAAGTAAGGGCTTTAGTTCTGGGTTGCTCTGTTTTTTTTATTTGAGGCCATTTCGGGGCCTATTTTGGAGGCAGAAGTTTTCTGCACGCACTCAGGAAAAGGCCCAGTTTTATGCTGTGTGACCACTGTTCTACAGGTCGATGAAAAGTTACTATAGAAATTGCATCATATCCTGTGCGCAGAGATATTGGGAGTTACAGAATCATCCTTGTTGCATGTTGATGCAAAATCGTCACTAGGAAGTGACTGTGTGGTCAAATACCACTTTCGTCAGTTTTGCAGATTTGCCCTTGTGAGGTTGAAGCTGTGTTCTTTGCAGTGACAGAATTTTTTGCAGTGTTCTATAATGGCGTCTGATTCTCTTTCACAGATTGTCATTGAAAAGCTTGACAAGAACAACTTCCAAGCATGGAAGTTTAGAATGACAAATTTCCTTATGGGAAAAGAATATTGGGAATTCGTTGCAGAAAATGAAGAAGAACCAGTTCTTCCTGATGTTCCCAATCAACAGCAAATGCAGGCATTTAAAGCATGGCATAAGAGAGCCAGAAAAGTTATGTACTGGCTGTCTATCAGCATTTCAGACTCTATGATTGTGCATATTCAAGATGCAAGTACGCCAAAGGAGGCATGGGATACTTTGTCAAAAATGTATAGCACAAATACACAAGCCAAGAAAATGCAGCTCAAGCAAGAGTTGCACAATGTGCAAAGAGAAAATATGAGCATCAATGACTACCACATGAAGCTGAAGAAGATTGCAGATGCACTTGCTTCCATTGGGTCGCCAGTGGAAGATGATGATTTAGTTTTTGTGACCTTGAATGGTCTAGGAAAGGATTATGCACAGTTCCGAACATCCATTTCCGTCCGTAAAAGATTTCCTGATTTTGAGGAGTTGATTGCTCTTCTAATTTCTGAGGAGCAGAGAAATGGTGGTGCATCTTCTTCAGGAGGAACTTCAAAAGAAGCTGTCTTCTACTCAAATGCTGGAAGAGGTAGAGGCAGAGGTAGAGGAGGCCGTGGTAGAAATCAGAATATGCAGCAAACTCAAGAAAACCAGTCCTATGGAGGAGGACGTGGTAACTCTAGAGGCAGGGGGAGCCAAAGAGGTCGTGGTGGATGGCAAAGAGGCCAAAATGCAAACAGTAATGTTGAATGCTACTACTGTGGTAAAATGGGTCATATGGCTAAAGACTGTTATAAAAAGCAGAATGACATCATGAATGGAAAATTGCAATAAGGGAATTATGCATCTTCTAGTAGACAGGGTGATGACAGAAATGAGCATTTGTTTATGGTGCAGCACATGAAAAATTCTATGACAAGTGCAGAAGAAAGCAACGATGTATGGTATGTTGACTCAGGTGCATCAAACCACATGACAGGTCATGCAGAATGGATGGAGGATGCAAGGAAAATGGAAAAACCAAGATTTATGGAGACTGGTGATGATACTGCACATTCTATTGTGCAGATTGGAAAAATCCCTTTGTCTATGCAGGATGGGAAAAAGAAATACCTGTCCGATGTATTTCATGTCCCGAATATCACCAAGAATCTGGTTTCTGTTGGTCAAATGGTTGAGCAGGCCTTGCAGGTCAGATTTAATCCTCGTGGATGCTTTGTTGAGGATATGAAAAATAAAGGTCACTTGATAGCAAAAGGAAAGAAGAAGGGCAGAATGTTTATGTTGGATGCAGACATGCCTGAATTGAGTGCAGCAATGTTTGCACATGGGACCGGTGTAGTTCCAGATATTGATATCTGGCATAAATGCATTGGTCATGTTAATGTACAGTGACTTAAATCAATGCAGGCCCAAAATATTGTTGCAGGATTGCCTAAATTCAAGGTTGCAGAAATGCATAAGGTATGTGAAGCCTGTCAATTTGGAAAACAGGCAAGGAAACCATTTCCTAGACATGTTCAAGAGAGTAAGAAGCCATTGGAATTAATCCACTCTGATGTGTGGACTACTAAAGCTGCATCTCTTGGAGGCTATTATTATTTTATCACTTTTATTGATGACTATAGCAAAAAAGTTTGGGTGTATTTTATGAAAAGGAAAAGTGAAGTTTTTGTGAATTTCAAAACTCTTAAAGCTATGGTTGAAAAAGAAACAGGCCTGCAAATAAAATGCCTAAGGTCAGATGGAGGGGGAGAGTACCTCTCAAATGAGTTTGCAAGGTTCCTGTAAGAGCATGGCATAAAGCAGCAATATTCATGCAGTCATACCCCACAACAAAATGGAATTGCAGAAAGGAAAAACAGGCATATTGGAGAGGTATCTCGTGCCATGCTCAATGAAAAAGACTTGCCAGATTTTTACTGGGCTGAAGCAGTTGCTACAGCAGTCTACATAAGAACAGGACTCCCACTGCAGCAATACATGGGATGACTCTAGAGGAGAAGTATACTGGTAGGAAACCAGATATTTCTCATTTGAAGATTTTTGGTTGCATTGCCTATGTTCATGTGCCAGATGAGTTGAGATCCAAGTTGGATCCAAGCATCTTTATTGGTTACTCTCTGTAGCAGAAAGGGTATAGATGCTATAATCCTTCTACTCGTAAGTTTACAGTGAGCAAAGATGTTGTTTTTGATGATATGAGTAGCTGGTATAAACCAGGAAATGTGATTGATAATATAGATGCACAAAATGGTAATGTTGCACAGAATTCACAGTAGCAGTCACAAAATATTAGTGGACCTGGAGTATCCTCTAGCAGTGGTTCACATTCTTCGCCATGGACAGGCAGATTGAGATCAGGAGAATCTCCTCAAAACAATGCAGATAGTAGTATGCAAGTTTCATGAAAAGGAAAAGAGAAGGTAGATCAGCCCATGTTTGATGTGAATGCAGGTCACTCTTATGTGGATGGTGAATCCAGTGGCTCAGAACAGAGCATTGATGATGAGTTGGGTATTCCTTCTATTGTTACACCTGGAGTAAGGAAGACCAGGGATGTTTTGAGAGCACCTGGGAGTGAACCTACTTTGCGCAGGTCTACCAGAGCTAGGTATCCTGTGGATAGGCTAAAATATGATGGATTTACAGCCATTCACTATGCCTATATGGTCAAAGTGATATAGGAACCAGAACCCACTTCTTTTGAGCAAGCCATGGGAAAAGAAAAATGGGAGAAAGCCATGGATGAAGAAATGGATGCCTTGGAAGAAAATGCTACATGGGAATTGATACCTTTGCGTAAAGATAAGAATGCAATTGGTTGTAAGTGGGTTTATAAGGTGAAGCACAATGAAGATGGTTCCGTGAATAGATACAAGGCAAGATTAGTAGTCAAGGGGTATGCACAAACATATGGCATTGATTATGAAGAAACATTCAGTCCGGTTGCAAGGATGGCAACCATAAGAGATGTCATTGGTATGGCTACATCAAAGGAATGGTCTTTACATCAGATGGATGTAAAGAATGCCTTCTTGCATGGTGATTTGCAAGAAGAGGTCTATATGGAGCAGCACCAAGTTATGTGCATGCTGTTCATCCTGAGTTTGTTTGCAGGTTGAAGAAAGCCTTGTATGGCTTGAAGCAAGCACCTAGAGCATGGTCTGACAAGATAGGACAGTATCTTGTCACTATTGGCTTTCAGATTTCCAAGGCAGATTTCTCACTTTATGTGAGAAAAACAGAGAAAGGTATTATGCTGCTTGTCATTTATGTTGATGATTTGATTATCACAGGTGATAGTGGTAAAGATATCCTTCATGTGAAAATGCTATTGAAGCAGAAGTTTGAGATGAAGGATTTGGGAGAGCTACGTTATTTCTTGGGCATTGAGGTGATTAGATCACCAAGTGGGATGTGGCTCTTGCAGAGGCAGTATGGATTGGACATGCTGTCCAAATATGGGATGACAGGCTGTAAGCCTATTTCAGTTCCTTTGGAGCAGAATGTGAAGCTGAGCGTAGATGCATGTGAGCTTCTGGAAGACCCTACTATGTACAGACGCATAGTAGGAAGTTTGATTTATATGACTATTACCAGGCCAGATTTGAGCTATGTTATTGGATTGGTAAGTCAGTTTATGCAAGCTCCAAGGAAACCGGATTTGGATGCGGCTAGACGCATACTCAGGTATGTGAAGTCCACATTGCAATATGGACTACTTTATGAGACTGGGGTTCAGATACAGTTGCATGGATGCACTGATGCTGATTGGGCTGGTAGTATTTCTGATAGACGATCTACCAGTGGATATGTGTTCTCTTTTGGAGTGCTGAAGTCACTTGGAGCAGCAAGAAATAGCCTACAATTGCCTTGTCGAGCACAGAGGCTGAGTACAGGGTTGCAGCAATGGCTGCATGTGAGGTAGCTTGGTTGCATAAGCTACTTTATGATATGCATCAGCCTACAGATGGGCCAGTTGTCATTTATTGTGACAACATGAGCAGTATATACTTGGCAAATAACCCAGTCTATCATGCTAGAACAAAGCACATTGAGGTGCATTATCACTATGTGCGGGAGAGGGTTTTACTATGTCTTATCGATCTAGTTTATGTCACTACAGAGGATTAGGTAGCTGACATATTTACGAAGGCATTAAGCACAGAGAAGTTGCGCAAGTTTAGAGACCTGCTTGGTGTGCAGGAATTGGGATTGAGCTCGAGGGGGAGTGTTGAGATATCGAGCTCCACTCGTGATATGCCAGGGTGACCGTTATGCATTTATGTCACTGACTTGTTAGCTGTAGATGCGATTGGTACACCGCCCATGAATAATAGCTAGATGACAACTATCCTTATCTACTCTAGTTCGTGGCTCAGTTAGTATGCCACCTTAGTTAGTTGAGTTTGGTTTGAGACCCATATATAGGGTTCTTCTATTTCTATGTACTAGAGTTCTTTTTGGCTTGCACAAGTAAGAAGAGGAAAACTGTTTTCAGCCTCCACCTGTGTGTGTATTCCCCCATTGTGCAAGCAAGAAAGCTACAAGTGAGACTCCTTCCTTCTCTCCCACAATCTTAACACCGAGAAGAGAGCATGGGACATCTTTGCTTGCATCCTTACTTCTAGATTTGGGATGTTTGCCAGACTTATCCTGTCCACCATGTGCACATCATTCTTATTCATACCCAACACTTTGTACATGTCTCTTCAATGGCATTTTTCTTTCTGGGGGGCCAAACCTAGGGCCTTCTCCACCATTGCAGCACTTAGGGGTACCTCCACTTGATGTTCTTATTCTCTTGTCTTGATTGTGCCGTAGCTCATTGCATTATCAAAACTTCTCGGGAACTCTACACACATGCCGTAGTCCGTCGCTTGCCCTACTTTCTCCACATACTTCCAGAGGGCACACTTGTCCACTAGCTTCTTCATAGCCATCTCCTCCAGGATGGCCTCGTCCAGGTTCTTCAGCATGTGTTTGAAGGTGAAAGGGCTAAGGCCCCTTGTCTCGAGACTCAGGCCATACATAGTTTGCTCTTCTTCCATGAAAGGGAGGTTGCCACCTTTATCTTGGCATGCCATTGTGGATACCTATCATTTACCATAATCCAACATTAGTATTTCTCATATGGCTTTTCGGTAAGCAAGAAATTGATTTTGCTTCCATGAAGGGAATAAATAAGCTGAGTTAGAGACATGAAAATTTCTAATAGTAGCCTATTCATTCCAAAACATTTTTGACATTTTCTTTCCAACCCTTCTTTTTAATTCTTTCCTACTTTTAACTTTGATTAAGGATTTTTTTTTCCTTCTTGCCTATGTTTTCTTAATCACCTTAGCCCCTCCCCCCTCAGGGAATGATGATAATCCTTCCTTGGACATGGGAGAGGCAAGGGGATTTGAACATAGTATGGTGTTATCTACTTTGGCATAAGCCAATTGTAGAAATCAGGGTTATATTCCAAGTGGGCATGATGATGAGATTACAAGGGCTAATGCATACTTGGGTAATGTAAGTTAGGACATCTGTTAGAAAATCACCCGAGTTAACACGACTAGCCACATGTAGCTCCTCTTTTGTAAGGATGCGATCAATGTAAGGGTGGGCCAAGACCTAGTCGTCTAGGTATTTGTTTTGAGTGATGGCCAAGACCCTGAAAGAGATTGGTGCTACGTAAGTTGGGTCATACTCGGCTGTTTTAATCGCACGTCACTACTCAACATTAGTCATTACTTGGCAACCCCGTTTCTCCCATTGGAGACATAGGTTACACCATTTTTGTGAGAACTATGAGTCAGAATCATCAAGGCGAATGAGTTCCTAAAGCTCAATGGGTGATGTAGGCCTTTGGGGATTGTGATATGATGTTATTACCCATCTAATGAGCACGTGCTCTTTTGATATTTCACCATTATCGACCAACTTCTTTGCAAACTTGGGGAATTTTACGGTCATGAACTTGTACTCTTCCCAAGTGCAGGATAAAGAACGAACATTAGAGGCAAGAGGTTCATCAAGCAAGCCGAGGTCAAGTCTTTCGTAGCTCCTAGAAAATGTGGTAAAGGTGTGTTATCCAAGAGCTTGATGCAAGTCACCAAGTCATCTCCCATATTCTCAGCAAGGTCCTTGGTGACCAATAGAAATGAACGTCGCTCAACTCCGTAGTCGAATCCATGTGTCTAGTGTTGCTTTGGGGTACTGAGGGTGGCTCCCATGGCGTAGATGGTGCATTGCCTTCCTCTTGCGCAACCACTGGGGTGCCAAGCTCTCTGGACTTAGATGATTTTGGGATATTAGGCTGCTACATTGGCCGATAGATTGGTTGGGGGTTTTTTACTGCAATCGTCGCAGGTTCTGTAGGCTTTACATCTCGGGTTTTTTGGGTGTTCACTGCCTTAACATGAGTGGGGCTGCCTGAGGGTGGGGTGGCAAGTGATGGTCGTGGTTGGGATTTCCCTTCTTGGGCACCCATATCAAGATGTTGCCTTCGTAGTATCCTTGGGCTCACAACAGATCTTTGGGAATCCATCGCGGCTTGATTGTGTGCCTACGTCGATAGCGTCGGGTTGGTCTCTTAGGTTTTGAATGATAGTTGTTAGCCTTGTGAGGTTGTGTTTGCTTGCTACAAGTAGGTCGCTTTTGGTGTCTTGGCACCCATTTAAGCACGGGCTCTATGGCTTTGGGGATGGCCTTAGTTAGTAGTGGTTTTGTAGTTTGGGTGGGTTGTGATGACTCACGACCCCCCTCCTTAGGCTTGGTCCCAGGTAGCTCTATCGGTGGCATAGCAGGCTTTGGTAGAGCCTTGCTGCCCTTGCTAAAAGTTGTCACAATTCGAACGTTGCCATGGCAAGATGAATATGCTGCAGATCATAATCTATGTCGCAATGTGCTTGCTTCTTGAAGTGCGTCCTAACAATGATTCTTGGCCTACATCCTTCGTATTTGGCAATACATAGAAGATGACTGGTACTCGATAGAGACTGCGATCTTGCATTTCCCTAGGATTACATATGACTTGCCCCCGAATGGGCTGAGTTTAGCATTGGTGGACTATAATTGTGGTTGACTAATGAGGGTCCAATGAGCATAAGTCAAGACATTGAAGTTAGCTCTCTCATCGATCAAGGCATCAAATGTGTGCATACATCGAGCAGTGTGGTTGTGATGCATAGGTATGCTGGTGCTAATACCTTCTCATCCTCATCCTCTAGTTTAGTGATGGTGGCTACGCAGACATTGATAGGGGCTTCTACCATAAGGGGCTCATGCAGTGGATGTGTGGGAGGATAGTACTTCTTCATGCGACTGCCATTAAAGAAGCCTATGCCCTCACCTTCAAGGGTTTCAAGTTCTATGTTGCCCATCCTACTAATGATGCGCACTCAAAAAGGTCTGAATCCTCGAAATTTCATTTTCTTCTTGTGACCTTTACCAAGTAGATAAAAAAAGGTCTCCCTACTCAAAGTCGCATTGTTTGACGTACTTGTCAAACCACATCTTCCACTGTGCTTTCTCACAAATTAGGGCGTGGGTGGCTATGAGCCGAGTCTCAGAGAGTCGTTCCAATTCCATGAGATGGTCGGTCCAAGCTTCCTTCCCTTCCCATCTCTCCTATACTACTATCCTCAAGCTAGAGACAAAGAATTTGAATGGCAAGATGGCCTTAGTCCCATAGGTCATCCTAAAGGGTGTCTATCCCACAACCGTTTTATAAGCTGTCCAATAGGCCCATAGTGTTGCCATAAGTTTGTTGTCCTAGTCACTTCATGAGGTGGAAAGTACCTTCGTAAGGATATTAACTAAGATCTTGTTCGTGGATTCTGCTTGGCCATTAGCTTGAGGGTAGTAGGGTGAGGATTTCTTGTGGATGATTAAGAAGATTGAGAGTAGGTGGGCAATCACCTCATTGATAAGGTGAGTGCCTTGGTCACTTACTAATTCGATAGGGCAACCAAATCATGAGATAACTTGCTCCCACAAAAACTTTGTTGTGGTCCTAGCATTGTTCTTCCTAGTGGCTCATGCCTCGGTGAGTGAGTCCGTCCTAAGTAAGGGTGCTACCGCTATCCTACATGTTTGTAATTTGTTGCTTCCACATGCTCCAATTAGGAGCAATCGCACTCCAACCGCATGAATCGTCTCTCATCCCCAAGACTCTCATCTCTAGCCTGTCTTGAGATAAGCAACGGGGTTGTCGGCCAATCTACCTATTAGGTATTCTAGGATCTTATGAAGTTCCAACCTATTGCTGGGGATATAGAAAGAGATAGGCCTTGATTGGCTGCTTGAGCTCCTGGCCATCATGCAGAGTGGCAGAATGGGCTCCTTCTTTCACATGCTCGTAGTTTTTGCAGCATGTTTGTACGTCTCCTCTTCATGTGAGAATGGGAGATTGATGATTGCTAGGATGTGCATCCAATCCCGCTCACATACTCAAGACAAGGGATGTATTTATTTAAAGGTTCGTAAGGTTTTTTTACTGGTGCATCACCCCTGAGCATGGCAGAGATGGCATCTAGGTCAATGGGGGTCATCTTCCAAGTGTCCATCTCGACCCTCACTACTACCGTTCAATTCCTAAGAAGATCAGACCGTTGCCCCAGTCCTTGACAACTCAAGCGTTCCTTATCCAAGTTCCAACCCACAATCTTCACTGGCCAATTCTTCAAGACTCCAAATGGCCTAACTTTCATTCTGTTAGCTAGAGTGACGTTGAAGCTAGCGGATTCAACAAGCAGGTTTCCCCAATCTTGGAGCACAGTATGGCTCAACACACTCACTCCTGCCCCAGTATCTATGGTTCCTTTTCGTGTTACGTCTCCCAAGGCTAGGATAGGCAAGATTGCATGCATCTCAATGCCTTCCCAAAAGGCGTTGACGTGTAGTGACTTTGGCACTGAGCACAGTGTCAAGCTAGGTATTCGCATGACTGCATCATGATCCTACAAGTTAGTGGCAGCATGCTTCATCGGTTCTTTCACCCATTGTTTCAACTCCTGCCATAGCATGGGGTGCTACTTGAGCAGGTCTCCTAAACTTAGATTCACTGGGGTGGTCACTAACGTCACAAGGAGGTTGATGGTTGCTTGCCTCTCTCCTAGGTTTGTGCTTCTTAGTCATTGGTCTTGACTAACTGGTTGGCCCGTAGCATCTAAACTTGGTCTAGGTGGCACCGCATGTGGCATGGGTGTGTCTCTCGCCCTTGGTCATGCAAGTGAGACTGGCATGCTCACACTAGAGAGATCCTCGACCTCATCCTCTAAGATAGGCTCAACGTCCTTGAGGTGCTCCTAGACTTCCTTTACCCACTCCTTGACTTTGGCTATTGCCTCAAGTTGGCACCTAGGGTGAGGATACTCCCCTACCTTGGCACTCTCTTTCTCTGCCATCTTTAGGACGGTGGTCTATGCCTCTAAATCCCTAACCTTCTTGTGTCAGTCACTAGCATTGTTGCATCCTCAGTCTTAAGTGTGACCTTTGTGTCAGTCTTTTTCTTCCTTCTCCTTCGGCTCTTCTTTCCTATTGAGGCTGCATCTAAGTTGCTAGGCCTAGGAAATGCCTACTTCGTTTGTGCTTTGGTCATGATATGCAGCGGGATGGGTGTGTCCTCGTTGTCGAATGTCTTGACTCTGAACAGCCCCAAAGTCACTAATGGCATGATTGCCGAGCTAGAGGATGGTTTCCTTCTAGGGCAATCGACGAAGAGATGAGTGATGCCACATGTTCTCTCTCTGGACAGCATGATGTGATATGGCCTGGGTGACTACAAGTCCAACATGAGATTGGATCTTGGGTTGGCCTTGCGAATCCTCTGCCCCTACCTCCACCTAATGCCATCACTGGTACTCGCCGATAGTCCATCAGGACTGGATTTCCCTCTTCGTCGTACAAGTTCACGTAGGCTTTGTCTTCGTTAGGCTCCTCCACGTAATGGACTGGTGGAGCATCACTTAGTGGATGGGTTACGTAGGGTCCTAGTGGCCTGGGTATGCATGTCGGGTTGATCTCCATCCTAGGGATGACTGGTTTCACATCTTTTGGTGCTGGGAGTCCCAGCTCTACTCCTCTTTCAAAGAAATTTGGTGGCATGTTCCCTAGGTATGGCGGATTGTACTGTTGGAATAGGGGAATCTCCTAGGCAACCTATAGTGCATGGCATCATGGCCGAACCTACCACAATTCACGCAAGGCCTAGATCTTGGATCCTAGCACTCGCCCGAAAGGTGGTTGCTGCTACAATACACACATTGGACATGCGGTCGCACCGGTTTCCTCACCAAATCCTGCAGTCGTGCTAGCTCCATTCTCACCTAGGCTAGCTCCTGGCCTTGATCTATACTCTTCCCCTTGTCCTATGTGCTAGGGACTGATCTCTTGCTAGAGGTTGTGGTCCTCTCTGAGGTCCTTTGACTAGAGTTATCGCGGTTATCACAATTTGAGTTTTGAGAGCTCCTCTCTCTCAACTGGTCATCCACCCTAATTGCTTCATCAAAGACCCTAGCTAGCACATCTCATTGCAAGCCAAGGCTTTGTACCATTCTTCACTGCTGCGGATTCCCTTTATGAATACGGTGGAGACAGCTCTTTCATTGGGCCACTCGTTCGTTGGAATTCTCTTGAAGAGACTGGGCACATGAGTGATGTAGTCTCTTATGTCCTCCTTGTCCCTTTGACTGATGTTCATCAGACTATGAGATTGTGAGAGTATCCTATTTTTGAGAATCTCTTAATGAAGAGATCTTTTAGTCAGGAAAAGTTCGCTCCTCTGCCACATCTAAGCTGGTATAACACGTCCTACCTTTATCGCCTAAACATAGCCCAAAAGCCTGGGAGCATTGTGCAAGGTCTGTGAGACCATTGGCCTCACAAACTTGCTCGAACTACTCCATGAAGCTGTACGGGTCGCTACTAGGCTGGTACTTGTCTAATTGCTTAGCTACTATAGGGATTTTTGATTGGCTCTTCGCTCCTTGAGTAATTCCTAGGCTTGAGAGTAGCGAGGTCGCTAGCACTGCTCTGCTCTGCTCGGCAACCATGTTGTCCATGAGCCGCTTGGTTACAAGTTCGCTCAGTGTAAGGTCTACCTCTAGCACTCTCTCCCTCTCGGCGTTTGGTCGTGACTTACTTCTACTAGCTAATGCTAGCTCGCATCAAGTTTCATACACATCTATGTCTTGCTATAGCTTCCTAGCTCTCTACTCACGATTGTAGGTGATTATGCCTTGCAACGCTTTCCTAATTGCTTTTCTCTCATCCTCTAGGCTTGCCACTACCTCCTCTACTAGCCTACTATGGATTACCGTCCTGGTTAGGAGGTTGTACTCTTGGACCATGTCCTAAATCATGATTGGGAATTCACCCAAGTCCAACTGATCGTTTCCTTGGTCTAGGTTTGCTCCTGGCATCGTTCCTGCTTAATCCTGCTCCATGAGATTGTTGATCAGTCCGAGCAGCTCAGGTAATGCATTGCCCTCAATCTTGGCATACTGTCAGTCCTATTGCCATCTCTAAAGGTCCTATCAATGGGGCTCTTAGGCACCCAACTATGTTTTGTCTCCTCCTATTGGTGGGTTCCTTTGAGTTATTATGTCTAAATGTGTTCGTTGTTATTGAAAACAATCCTCACTTATGTACACTCGATGTTGGGTGCTCTGTTGTGCACAGTGCAAAATTAGGCTTTCCGTTTGTTTGGTGTACTTCTGTAAATGAAACAATGACATACAAGGGAGGGTTTTGCATACCTAGATCAAAGGAAAAGCTCCAAAATAGAATGCCATGATCTCCTCTGGTTAGCAGATATATATATATATATATATATATATCTCTCTCTCTCTCTCTCTCTCTCTCTCTCTCTCTCTCTCAAGCTCTCCTTAATCTCTCAAATGCAAAATGAGGTCTCCCTTGCCACTCTTGGCCTCTTATTGCCCTGCCCAAGTCTACATTCACCTTAATCTTCTCCTATTACCAGCATTTAACCCAAGATTTCATTTTTTGCCCTTCTTTTCTCTATTTCAGCCTATTATACAACAACAAAAACCCTACTGTGTGCTCACACTATTTTGATCCTATCCTACCCAATGCAAGCAAAAATCATAAGATAATGTTCATGCTTCTTTAGCCTATCCATCTACACATTCAAACCCAAAAATACTTACTTGTTTTCGACGATTAACACTCCTAAATCTCCTATCTACATCAAGTACTGGTTCGGGGATGAAACCCTACTTCCATACTCGATTCGAAGCGTGCGGTGCTCAAGGCTCAAATCCGTCAGTCCCAGCAACGGAACCAAAATGAAGGGAGCTCTCTCGCTCAACCCCCGAGACCTACGGACTGCTTATTGGTCAAGTGTTTCAAGCCGAGTGGCCATGGCTACCTCTCACATAGCCGATGCACTCTCCCTATCTATGGGGTGTAGTGAGCTTACCTTGATGCTCAATCGAGTATCCTCCTCTCCCGTGCACCCCAGTAGCTCCATGATCCTCGATGCAAGTTGGAGCAACCTCAATCCCTCTTCGTCAAGCTCCATCCTCCATAGCCATGCAAGAGAAGAGAAGAGAAGAGAAGAGAAGAGAAGAGAAGAGAAGAGAAGAGAAGAGAAGAGAAGAGAAGAGAAGAGAAGCGAAGAAGATGAAGAGAGGAGATGGGGAGTTTCTTCTCCTCGATCCCTCACTCTCACACACTCACTCCCTCACTCTCTCACACTAACTCACTCAAGCACACACAAGAAGGCAAGAAGAAGAGAAGAAGACGAAGAAGCTTTTTGCCACACACCAAGAATGAGAGTTTCCATTAACTTTTTGGCTTATATACATGCCCTCTTTCCCTTGGGCAATCATCCCCTTTTTACATGGCTGCGGTCGTGGCCTAGGCCCTTTTTCCCTTTGCCCTAACTTCCTAGATTAGTCCTACCACCCGTCCATGGTTACAAATTGGATAGGAGAGAGCCTAGTGCTCTTTTACAAAGATTTTGGTTGCGCCTTTATATTTAGAGGTGCGCCTTCTTGCTTTTGGCTCTTTTGCAGCTTCCATGGTTGTGCCTTGGACTCCTGTTGGTTGTTCCCATGCTTTTGGATTTTTTTCGGGTCCGTTTCTTGTGAGGCGCCTTTTTCTTTTTTTCGCCTTGCGCTTTTCCTCTTGATGCCTTTTTTTTTGCTTTCTCTGCTCTGCAGTAAACAATGTCTTTTCATAGAGATCATATATTAATGCTCTTCTTGTGAGTTCTAATTTCCTTTTAAGGCCATTGGTTGTTTCTTCTCCTTCTGTCTGAGTGATACATAGCACGGTGTTTAAGAAGGCCTCCTACTATGCTAGCATCCCTGTCTCTGCCACTTCCACTTTTTCTTCAGTCATTATGTGCTCCCTTTCTAATATCACCAACAAGCACTCTGCTAAATCCCTAATTCTAGCATCGTTCCTTTCTATGCATCCTTCAGTTGTCTCTTTCATCTATTTGAGACTTTGGTTTTCCTCTTGTGAGAGGATGGTTACCAGCTGCTCTTACTCTTTCCATATCACAAGGATCTTTTCTTTGTCTTGGCTTTGGCATTCCACCTGCTCCTTTGGGATGCCTTGCTCATGGAGTGTTGTGCCTAGAGTTGGTTATGTAGCTTTTCCATCTTCTTCATAGCCTCTTCATCTTTTTGCATCTTTGTGCCCTACAGCTCTTGTCTCAACTCATCCCTCTACTACTTCAATTCCTTGTTTTCTAATTCTAGGCATTTGTTTTCTTTGGAATTTAAGGCACATAGTTGCTCTAAATCCATGCCACTTTCCCTTTCTTCCTTGTATAGGTCCCGCAAATTTTCTTCACCCTATTTTGCCTTCAAGGCCTCTTTCAGTGCCATCACTCCCCTAGCGTATATTATCATTTACCTCAACCTCCTTCGCAATAGCACTTGTGCTATAGGCACATCTTTATGTGTTAGGCTCATCATGGCTAATTCTTGGGATCGAGCGGTTTGTTCTTATGATCTTCTGATGTCAATGGCCACCTGGGGCCACCTGCTCCTCCTCCTCTTGTCTTAGCCTTTCTTCATCCTCCTATTGTCTCTTTTTATGTTTCTCTTCAAGTTTTCTTGACTCCTTCAGCCTTTTGCAAGTCTCTGCTTTCTTCATTGGTGGTTTTGATCTTCCTGATGGAAACTCTCAGTATAATTCTTTGCCTCTCTCTGGCCTCTTTTTTGGCTTGTCCACTAACCTTAGAGCTTTCTCAACCAACTCCAGGCTAATTACGACTTCCATAGTCTTTGTTGAGTCTAACACACCAACAATTTGGTGGAATTTGGAGGGACTTCTATTGTTTTAGAAGCTACAACTCACTTCAACAAAAATCTATCACCTTGTCTCTCAACACTCCACTCTAACTAACCAAGCATCCTCCTCTCCAACCTAAGAAAGCAAGAACACAAGACTAGCATAAGTTGCAGTGAACTTATCTAACTTCCCTTCTCATGTTTGATGACTCGAAGCCTCAAACATGATTCCATGACTACGATCAACACGATCCAATGTCCTTGCTCCTTCACATCTACAACCAAACACACCAACAAGTCAAAGAGCTAGTAGAAAAGACAAGAAAAGAAAGATGATGGTGAAGAGCTTCACCTTTCATCAGTCCCTCGCTCAACACACCTCTCACTCTCTCCCTCTTGTTGAGAAACATGGATCTTGAACACAGTTTAACTATGGAGGCTTGAACTCATAAGTAAGAGATATGAAGACTGATGACTAGACACAAACTTTCACTCAAGTGAATTAGGTTCCAAAATAGATTAGCTTGGACTCATAAACACAATCTCGAGTGGATAGGGTTAAAGAATCTAAGTACAAAGTACAATAGCATTGCATTGAAAAGTGAACCAAGTACATGCCTTTATAGCTTTCCAGCTTCTCCACTCTCCTCGCTGTGCTTATGGGATTTTGAACATCTCTTCCTAGAGTACACATTATTTGTCTAAAGTCTAGCATCTTTAGGGTATACATCATTTGTTACTCTCAACACCCCCCTTCAAATGATGAGTTCCTACTAATGGGACCTAAAATGGACCGGCGCTGGCTATGGCACTAGCCAGACCTCATGCATATGATAGACAACCCCACCACACGGCCTCATGGGCCAGGAGCATCTAAAACTCACTTTGCACTAAATGCTTATGACGATTTTGCATTTGTATCCAATATGTAGTCCAATGTTCACCTTCCCTTCTCCTCAGAGGGAGATCCTATAACATATAGGCATAATGCCTCATAATACACACATAGGGAAGCACCTCTCGGCTAATTGCCGCGACTCCACTGCGACTCTCCTACACCTCGGGGATTAGCCCCAAGATGCGTCGCTAATACATAAAACATTCATACAAACTCCACTCTTTCATAACTCAGCATTCCAGGATATTTTTATTTACCTCACAAGACTTTTCCCAACAGAAGCACCCATCTAAACCTATAGCTTAGGTTTTCCTGTCCTCTCAGCGTCGGTCAAAGTTTATCAATCAAGTGCAATGCATTCCAGGAGGTACCACATGCCATACTTAATGCAAGGTGTATGACAATTGTGCACAACCATTTTATGATTAAAAACAGCCATGTGAGGTGCGGAAAACAGCCCTTTCATGAATCTTAACTAAGCGTTAGCTGCGCTGCTTTAGGGACTAGCACCGAAACTTCCGTGCTACTAGTCACCTGTATTTAATTATGGAACGATCCCTAAATGCTATGCACAAAGAGGTAAATCAGAATTTATATCTTTTCAGCAATTAGATCATCGCACAAACTTCCTCCTCCCCTTACCGTTTAGGTGTTGCTGCGGTGCATATGTGTAAATGGTTGTTTTGTATCATTTTTGTATGTAAAAAGCAATAAAAACGGACTATAACATAAAGGATAAGACCAAACTGAGGCTTGAACTCATGCTTTAACCTTGCCAAACATGCACACACATAAATCTTACTTTTCTATATTTTTTTAGCATGAAAAATCCAAATTTCTCCATTTTTTGCTATTTTTCTCTATTTATTATTCATGGAAAATAGATATTTTCTGATTTATTTATATTGGCTCATTGTTTTGACTGAGACTTAACATTTTCTCTTATTTTATCCCATTTCTATCCCTTTTCTCCAACTCAAAATCGAAAAAAACTACTAATTTCCATCAAAAATGACATTTTACGGGTTTTAAAGAATTAATAACGACTCTAAATCATCATGGGCTCTATATTTCTGTAATTCCAGCCCTTAATCATGATGTAAACAAGGTTCAAACAAAATTTCATTGCATATGAACAACATTTGGACCATGAAACAACAAAAACAATCAAATTTCTTTGTAAAATTGAAGCATACCGCATGTCTTCCGTGTTGTGGGTTTTTTAATCATTATTCTGAGCAGCCCACAGAGCGATTAGCAACCATTCTTCAGTGCTGAACGTATTTCTCAGCCTCCTCTTCATCTTGAAGCAATCCGATCACAGTCGGACAAGCATTCTTCAAATCCTCCTCTTCTTGAATTCTTGCACATGAATAGCCTCTATGCAGGAGAGAGAGGGAGGAGAGAGAAAGACTGGTTTTTGTTCTCTTCACTCAGTGCATCATCTCTTGATCTGTTTGTGGTGATGGAGGGTGAAGGATAGATGCATTCCAAGCCCAAGAGCATCCCTCCTGATTCACCCAGTCAGAAATCCATGATTTGGGAAGAAAAGAGGGGGCGTAAAAAACTGACGCTCCCCCCTCCCCCCCCGCCCCCATTGTTTCAAATCGTGGGCATTCTTGCCCATAAGCTCTTTTAATTAGAGCTTTAAACTAAATGCCCAAAGTATCTAGTTCATACTTTTGCATTCACACTTCCAGTCAAATGGTTTTTTCAGATTTGAGGGGGCAAACGATATCGGATTCGAGATCCGTCTGGACGGGTGGCTCCGTGGCATTGAAATCTACAAAATTGGGCCCCGTCACACTCTTCTCGGCTTCTAGATCCAATAGCTGCTTCACAATCCCGAACCTTGCGGGGATTAAATGGGGGATCAAACGTCTCGGAATGGAGATTTGACGCTTGCGTTGGATTCCTGATGTCATTTTACATCTAGGAAAACTCCAGCTCGACCATTTGCCATCGTTTGATTTCCATGAAAATAAGCACTGGCACCTTAGGGACTTGCCGCTTAAAATCGTACTGATTGCCACCGCCGCCTTCGACGAAGTCTATTTTTTCCTTAATATTGGTAATTTTTGGCTATTTTTAAGCACTTCTCGGCATTAAAAATCATCTATCATTGGCAAGCACCACAGGATAGGGCGACTCAGCCCGTCGAATCCCACAAATAGATCTGCACAGAAACAACAAAAAGGAGCATCAAGCTGATACAAAATAGATACACAACACAATACATCACAGCTCATACCCTACCCCCTGACAAAACCAAGGCATGAAATCTACGAGGAGTAGGCCTAGCATAATCTGATAGAAAGTCTAAAGCCAATCACTAACCAACTACTCCAACACAGCCAAGCTGAAAAGAACTATCGAAGAGGTCATCCTAAGTGGTGGTCTGAACTACCTACCTAACTAAGGACAACTCAACCAGGAGATCTTCCTAGGCGATGACTCCTATAGCCTGATCAAGAAATATTTTCTTTTAACACATTACTCTTCTGTTTTAGGTGTTTATTTTCCATACTCGGGTGTGTAAAAAGGAGGGAGCTGAGCATAGTGACCCAAGGAGAATAGGGCATCGGTCTCAGGTCCTGTCTCGGTACCCAAGAACCTGCCAAGCCCTCGCAAGGCGACACTTAATCCTTTCCTAATGCTCACTTTTATTTTCACTCCAACCTTCTTATATTCTTTATTTTTTCTGCTAGATGCCACCCCAAGGAAGACAAGGTATCGGCCCCGGTCTTACTTGTCCCTAGGAACCTACCAGGCCTTCGCAAGGCGATAAACAATAGCTCAAGGATTGTTCTTTCTTTCCTTTCTATTTTTATGGGGGTCAGAACCCCTTTTTACACACCTCCGTATATTCATATATTGGCTTTCAGATCTTCAGGGTTTTATCTCTTTCCATCATTATTTTAATAGGCTTCTCTAATTGCCTCATAACTAACACGAACTCCTAGAACGGCTACCTAGCAGGTCAGCAGAACAGGGTCACTAGGACTCCCATCTAAAATGGGTCTTTCAATGCCTGGCAATGTCTTGCAAGAGGCAAGAACTACTCAGACCTCCCCCAAACATACAGAACCTAAACCTGGGACTTCATGCCTTAAGTGTCGGTCCCCAACAAGAAAAAAAAACCCTTACACGCACATATATCATTAATTGCTTAAGGGAAACAACTAAAAAAGGGGACGAAACCACCTGGAATGGCCACAAGACGCTTCTTCGTAGCAAAGGCTCCCTCCAACGACTTCGTCAACTTGTATGGCACAATCACTAAAACAACAAAGCATTAAACGTACCTGCACCAAACAAAGATAGGGCCCTCTTGGCCTAAAGAAATAGCACTTTTCATGGCAAACTAATGGGCCCTCTTGGCCTAAAGAGATAGATTATTAAAACCTGAAAACAACTAGCTCTCTTGGCCTAAAGAAAGCAGACAAAATATCTCATAGAGATCCCTCCTTGGAAGAAGGCAGATATATGCAAATATACTCCATTCCAAGGGGGAACATAGGGCTCGCAACCCTAAGCTAAATGCATCAAATTATGGCCCATACCTCCTACATATATAGCAAGAGGCGTACGCATAACATGTCATAGGATCAACCTATGTGTCCAAGATAACAATGGTAGATGGATCTCGGCTACTCTTTGCATTACCCATATCAACCATCGCCCGCCATATAACGCGTGGTCTGATAACATTCCCCACAAGCCACCAGGTCCTGTCCCAGTATCAATAGCAACATCCGGACTAGGGCCATCGATGAAAAATAGGTCCTCTTCATAAGAAAATTAGCTAAGGAATCCGCAAATTGATTCCAATAATGTGGAATCAACTGAAGAGATATGCTCTCAAATTCATCAAGCAGGGTTATATCAGTTTGATGATACATACGAAGGAGAGGATTCTGGACTGTATATGTCCCATTGAGTTGATTTAAGATCAGCTAGGAATCCCCTTTTATTAACAACTGCCTAATGCCACCTTTCTTAGCAATATTCAATCCCATAATTAGAGCTTTATACTCGGCCATGTTGTTAGTAAATCCTACCCCGAGATAAGCAGCTAATTTCATTATAACTCTATGTTGGGGATCTCGAATAACTACTCCAACACTTCCTTTTCTATTAGGGCCCCTGGACGCTGCATCAAAGTATAATGTACATGTCCATAATGGGTTTACACAGCCAGCCATCAAGAACTCCCCTATTCGTAATTATGATAGTCAAAGTTCAACATATTTAGAGGATGAACTGACGGCTCCATCGTGTCAAGATTGTGGGAGATAAGGAAGGAGTCTCACTTGTAGCTTTCTTGCTTGCACAATGGGGGAATACACACAGAGGTGGAGGCTGAAAACAATTTTCCTCTTCTTAGTTGTGTAAGCCAAAAGAACTCTCTTACAAAGAAATAGAAGAACCCTATATATGGGTCTCAAACCAAACTCAACTAACTAAGGTGGCATACTAACTGAGCCACGAACTAGAGTAGATAAGGATAGCTATCATGTAGCTATTATTCATGGGCGGTGTACCAACCGCGTCTGCAACTGATAAGTCGGTGACATAAATACACAACGGTCACCCTAGCGTATCACGAGTGGAGCTCGATATCTCAACACTCCCCCTCGAGCTCAATCCCAATTCCTGCACACCAAGCACGTCTCTGAACTTGCGCAGCTTCTCTGCCCCCAATGCCTTCGTGAATATGTTAGCTACTTGATCCTCTGTGCTGACATAAACTAGATCAATAAGACCTAGTAAAACCCTCTCTCGCACATAGTGATAATGCACCTCAATGTGCTTTGTTCTAGCATGATAGACTGGGTTATTTGCCAAGTGTATACTACTCATGTTGTCACAATAAATGACAATTGGCCCATCTGTAAACTGATGCATATCATAAAATAGCTTATGCAACCAAGCTACCTCACATGCAGCCATTGCTGCACCCCTGTACTTAGCCTCTGTACTCGACAAGGCAACTGTAGGCTGTTTCTTGCTGCTCCAAGTGACTGCAGCACTCCCAAAACAGAACACATATCCACTGGTAGATCGTCTATCAGAAATGCTACCAGCCCAATCAGCATCAGTGTATCCATGCAACTGTATCTAAACCCCAGTCTCATAAAATAGTCCATACTGCAATGTGGACTTCACATACCTGAGTATGCGTCTAGCCGCATCCAAATGCGGTTTCCTTGGAGCCTGCATAAACTGACTTACCAATCCAATAGCATAGCTCAAATCTGGCTTGGTAATAGTCATATAAATCAAACTTCCTACTATGCATCTGTACATAGTAGGGTCTTCCAGAAGCTCACCTGCATCTGTGCTCAGCTTCACATTCTGCTCCAAAGGAACTGAAATAGGCTTATAGCCTGTCATCCCATATTTGGACAGCATGTCCAATCCATACTGCCTCTGCAAGAGCTGTATCCCACTTGGTGATCTAATCACCTCAATGCCCAAGAAATAACGCAGCTCTCCCAAATCCTTCATCTCAAACTTCTGCTTCAATAGCATTTTCACATGAAGGATATCTTCATCACTGTCATCTGTCATAATCAAATCATCAACATAAATGACAAGTAGCATAATACCTTTCTCTGTTTTTCTCACATAAAGTGAGAAATCAGCCTTGGAAATCTGAAAGCCAATAGTGACAAGATACTGTCCTATCTTGTCAGACCATGCTCTAGGTGCTTGCTTCAAGCCATACAATGCTTTCTTCAACCTGCAAACAAACTCAGGATGAACATCATGCACATAACCTGGTGGCTGCTCCATATATACCTCTTCTTGCAAATCACCATGCAAGAAGGCATTCTTTACATCCATCTGATGTAAAGACCATCCCTTTGATGCAGCCATAGCAATGACTGCTCTTACGGTTGCCATCCTTGTAACCAGACTGAATGTTTCTTCATAGTCAATGCCATATGTTTGTGCATACCCCTTGACTACTAATCTTGGCTTGTATCTGTTCACAGAACCATCTGCATTGTGCTTCACCTTATAAACCCACTTACAGCCAATTGCATTCTTACCTTTAGGCAAAGGTACCAATTCCCATGTAGCATTTACTTCCAAGGCATCCATTTCTTCATCCATGGCTTTCTCCCATTTTTCTTTTCCCATGGCTTGCTCAAAAGAAGTGGGTTCTGGTTCCTGTATCACCTTGATCATATATGCATAGTGAATGGCTGTAAATCCATCATATTTCAGCCTATCCACAGGATACCTAACTCTGGTAGACCTGCGCAAAGTGGGTTCACTCCCAGGTGCTCTCAAAACATCCCTGGTCTTCCTTACTCCAGGTGTAACAATAGAAGGAATACCCAACTCATCATCAATGCTCTGTTCTGAGCCACTGGATTCACCATCCACATAAGAGTGACCTGCATTCACATCAAACATGGGCTGATCAACCTTCTCTTTTCCTTTTCGTGATACCTGCATACCACTATCTGCATTGCTTTGAGAAGATTCTCTTGATCTCAATCTGCCTGTCCATGGCGAAGAATGTGAACCACTGCTAGAGGACGCTCCAGGTCCACTAATATTTTGTGACTGCTTCTGTGAATTCTGTGCAGCATTACCATTTTGTGCATCTACATCATCAATCACATTTACTGGTTTATACCAGCTACTCATCTCATCAAAAACAACATCTCTGGTCACTGTAAACTTACGAGTAGAAGGGTTATAGCATCTATACCCTTTTTGCTGCAGAGAGTAACCAATAAAGATGCACTTCTCAGCTTTTGGATCCAACTTGGATCTCAACTCATCTGGCACATGTACATAGGCAATGCAACCAAAAATTTTCAAATGAGAAATATCTGGTTTCCTACCAGTATACCTTTCCTTTGGAGTCATTCCATGTATTGCTGCAGTGGGAGTCCTGTTCATTATGTAGACTGCTGTAGCAACTGCTTCAGCCCAATAAAAATATGGCAAGTCTTTTTCATTGAGCATGGCACGAGATACCTCTCCAATATGCCTGTTTTTCCTTTCTGCAATTCCATTTTGTTGTGGGGTATGACTGCATGAATATTGCTGCTTTATGCCATGCTCCTGCAGGAACCTTGCAAACTCATTTGAGAGGTACTCTCCCCCTCCATCTGACCTTAGGCATTTTATCTGCAGGCCTGTTTCTTTTTCAACCATAGCTTTAAGAGTTTTGAAATGCCCAAAAACTTCACTTTTCTTTTTCATAAAATACACCCAAACTTTTCTGCTATAGTCATCAATAAAAGTGACAAAATAATGACAGCCTCCAAGAGATGCAGCTTTAGTAGTCCACACATCAGAGTGGATTAATTCCAATGGCTTCTCACTCTCTTGAACATGTCTAGGAAATGGTTTCCTTGCCTGTTTTCCAAACTGACAGGCTTCACATACCTTATACATTTCTGCAACCTTGAATTTGGGCAATCCTGCAACAATATTTTGGGCCTGCATTGATTTAAGTCGCTGTACATTAACATGACCAATGCGTTTATGCCAGATATCAATATCTGCAACTACACCGGTCCCATGTGCAAACATTGCTGCACTCAATTCAGGCATGTCTGCATCCAACGTAAACATTCTGCCCTTCTTCTTTCCTTTTGCTATCAAGCGACCTTTATTTTTCATATCCTCAACAAAGTATCCATGAGGATTAAATCTGACCTGCAAGCCCTGCTCAACCATTTGACCAACAGAAACCAGATTCTTGGTGATATTCGGAACATGAAATACATCCGATAGGTATTTCTTTTTCCCATCCTGCATAGACAAGGGAATTTTTCCAATCTGCACAATAGGATGTGCAGTATCATCACCAGTCTCCACAAATCCTGGTTTTTCCATTTTCCTTGCATCCTCCATCCATTCTGCATGACCTGTCATGTGGTTTGATGCACCTGAGTCAACATACCATACATCATTGCTTTCTTCTGCACTTGTCACAGAATTGTTCATGTGCTGCACCATAAACAAATACTCATTTCTGTCATCACCCTGTCTACTAGAAGATGCATAATTTCCTTGTTACAGTTTTCCATTCATGATGTCATTTTGATTTTTATAGCAGTCTTTAGCCATATGACCCATTTTACCACAGTAGTAGCATTCAACATTACTGTTTGCATTTTGACCTCTTTGCCATCCACCACGACCTCTTTGGCTCCCCCTGCCTCTAGAGTTACCACGTCCTCCTCCATAGGACTGGTTTTCTTGAGTTTGCTGCATATTTTGATTTCTACCACGGCCTCCAAATCGGCCTCCTCTACCTCTGCCTCTACCTCTTCCAGCATTTGAGTAGAAGACAGTTTCTTTTGAAGTTCCTCCTGAAGAAGATGCACCACCATTTCTTTGCTCCTCAGAAATTAGAAGAGCAATCAACTCCTCAAAATCAGGAAATCTTTCACGAACTGAAATGGATGTCCGAAACTGTGCATAATCCTTTCCTAGACCATTCAAGGTCACAGAAACTAAATCATCATCTTCCACTGGCGACCCAATGGAAGCAAGTGCATTTGCAATCTTCTTCACCTTCATGTGGTAGTCATTGATGCTCATATTTTCTCTTTGCACATTGTGCAACTCTTGCTTGAGCTACATTTTCCTGGCTTGCGTATTTGTGCTATACATCTTTGACAGAGTATCCCATGACTCCTTTGGCGTACTTGCATCCTGAATATGCACAATCATAGAGTCTGAAATGCTGATAGACAGCCAGTACATAACTTTCCTGGCTCTCTCATGCCATGCTTTGAATGCCTGCATTTGTTGTTGATTGGGAACATCAGGAAGAACTGGTTCTTCTTCATTTCCTGCAACAAATTCCCAATATCCTTTTCCCATAAGGAAATTCGTCATTCTAAACTTCCATGCCTGGAAGTTGTTCTTGTCAAGCTTTTCAGTTACAATCTGTGAAAGAGAATCAGATGCCATTACAGAACACTGCAAAAAATTCTGTCACTGCAAAAACTCAGCTTCACCCTCACAAGGGCAAATCTGCAAAACTGGCGAAAGAGGTATTTGACCACACAGTCACTTCCTAGTGACGATTTTGCATAAACAGGAACCAAGGATGATTCCGAAACTCCCAATGTCTCTGCGCACAAGCATACGATGCAATTTCTACAGTAACTTTTTACCGACCTGTAGAACAGTGGCTGCACAGCATAAAACTGAGCCTTTTCCTGAGTGTGTGCAGAAAACTTCCGTCTGCAAAACAGGCCCCGAAATGGCCTCAAATAAAAAAAAACAAGGTCGCCAAGGGCTAAAGCCCTCTCCCGCAGCATATACTGCCCTCTTGCTTCACCGCGAAGGGCGTCTCAACCTTAGACAATGCACTCTTGCAATTTCCAGCTGTGCTACCTGCAGAGATCTGCTCCCAAAACAGAAAATGAAAGCAACACTGCTCCTCTTACCAGAACACCGCGAGCTTGGCTTGCTTTCTTGAGCTCCTTACCACGAACAAGGCTCTGATACCATGTCAAGATTGTGGGAGAGAAGGAAGGAGTCTCACTTGTAGCTTTCTTGCTTGCACAATGGGGGAATACACACAGAGGTGGAGGCTGAAAACAGTTTTCCTCTTCTTAGTTGTGTAAGCCAAAAGAACTCTCTTACAAAGAAATAGAAGAACCCTATATATGGGTCTCAAACCAAACTCAACTAACTAAGGTGGCATACTAACTGAGCCACGAACTAGAGTAGATAAGGATAGCTATCATGTAGCTATTATTCATGGGCGGTGTACCAACCGCGTCTGCAACTGATAAGTCGGTGACATAAATACACAACGGTCACCCTGGCGTATCACGAGTGGAGCTCGATATCTCAACACATCGCACCTTCTTCATTAAACTCAATAGGAGTACTGGTCAAGATTTGTAAGCAGTGATGGCAGAAAACCTTAATTTTCCACACAAAGGTACCGTCTTCTTGCTCAATCACTTTATATCCCTTGCTCCACCAGATAAGCCTCCCTTGATGATATCTTTGCTCGAGATATGGGTGCTCCAAATAAGGAACACGCCCCATCAACCACTTTAAGCTCTCCCGCAGGTCTCAAATCAACCCTAGCATGGACCTGCAATGCATTTTTCCGCGTTAGCGTACTTAGAAATAATAATGTTTAATCTTATTAAGATTAACCTTATTCTTAAATTCCACTCCTTGTAGATCAGCTAATAGAACTGTGGACTTATTTTTACCTATCCTAACTATCTTGTAAGGGCCATCCCATCGAGGTTCCAACTTTCCTGGAAATAGCTCCCTACGCGCATCGTAATATAGAACTAACTGTCCCTTTTTAAAATTATATTTCTTTGCTTTCAGATCATGCAACTGTTTCATCCGTTTAGCTACCTCTTGGTGCAACAAACTCTGCAATTTGAGCTCATCCAAGTGGGCTACAGTCGTAAACCGCTCAAATAGGGCATCTTCATCACCCAGAGAATGATTGATTGCGAATCTAATGGTCGGCAACTCAATTTCTAAGGGCAATACACACTCCTCCCCATAAACTAATTTGAATGGGGTGTGGCCAGTGGCTTGTTTAAACGTCGTATTATACGCCCAAACCACCACATATAATTTTGTATCCCAGTCCCGCTTCTTTTCGGAGACTATCTTGGATAGGATATCCACAAGCTGCTTATTGGTACTTTCGACTTGTCCATTTGCTTGCGGATTATAGGGGGTCGTCTTGTTGTGCTTGATTTTCCAAGCTTCGGTCAGACTTTTAATCACTTTATTTAAAAAGTGAGTTCCACAATCCGATACTATTTCCTTTGGCGGACCAAAACGGCAGATGATTTGCTCGAGTAGGAAACTAGCAGTCTCTTTTGCATTGTCCTGCCTTGTCACCTGTGCTTTTGACCACTTTGTAAAGTAATCAATTGCTACTATAATGTATCTCTTCTGAGTAGTAGACAATGGGGTAATAGGACTCACAAAGTCGATGCCCCACTTCTCAAATGGAAGGATAGCCATAATCGGCGTAAGTGGACGTTTCCTATTCTCTCTGTTGTCATGCCTTTGACAAGTATCACATCTCTTGACATAGTCAAATGAATCTTGGAAGATGGACGGCCACCAATATCCAAATCTTAAAGCTTTCTGTGCCATTAACCACCCAGCAAAGTGCCCTCCACAAGCTGAGTCATGGTACTCTTCCTAAATAAAGGGTGTTGGGATAAAGGCACCTCCGCCGTGCTGCCCCGTGTATTACTACACTGACAGTACCCGCCACTGCACACTGCAGGTGGCGGATGCCTGTCACGTCACTTTATTCTTTACATTCATTTTAGTGACTAGTAAATAAAGGAAGGCCTGGTCACACATTGTGACTGTTGGAGTTCCCATTTCTTGTCTCTCTCTTTCTTGCTCTTGCTTGCTCGAGCTCGACTCGATGCTTCTCTACCTTCGCATCGACTCCCTTCACGCATTGGATCTCCATCCCGACAGCCATATCCGATCTCCCCGAGCTCCCGTCACTCCCCAGCTTCCCGAGCACCTTCCCGGCCTATTGAGGCACCTTCAAGGCATTGGTACTGAGGTATTTGATCATTCTTTCACGGTTTCATTTCAGTCTACAGGTTGCAAATAGCAAGGGCAGCCATGGCTTCAAACCTTTGAAGCTTATTCCCCTCATATTGTGCCTTACACTTATCAAGGCTCAAAGAGGCTTGTCATAGGCCTTTGATAGGCCCTTCTTGAGCCCCCCATTACCCCCTTTCAGCCCATGTGGAGCAGCAACAAGTTCAGCACTAATAGGGGCAGATTGAGCCATTTTTTCCAGGCTGTTAGCACTCGTCTACTTCAGCTCCACACTTGGCCATTGCTTCTTGCTCTCTACCTTGATCAAGAGGGCTATTAGACTTCATGTTTGATGTCATTCAAGCTTTGGGCATTGGTCTTGATCATTCGGGGCTGATTTCTTCAGATTTGGGACTGTCATAAACTGTCATAATAGGCTGAAAATAGGGCAGCACCATTGGCATTAGCATTTGTTGCTTACACTCCATTCCAGTTGTGCTATTTGATGCCCGTATGCGGTCTACTTGATGCTCGAATGCCTTGGGAATGTATGCACATGATTATACCATGATTTTGGCCTAAAATATTGGCTGATTTGGGACTGTCATTTACTGTTATACAGTGCTGGAAACAGGGCAGCCACACTTGGCATTGGCATTTGATGCTTATACTCTACTCCGGTTACCTTGTTTGATGCCCGTATGCGGTCTACATGATGCCTAGTGCCTTGGGAATGTATGCACATGATTATGCCATGATTTTGGCCTGAAATATTGGCTGAAATTTCTCAGTTTTGATAGTCAAACTTGGCTGTAATAACAGTGGGCTGAAGGTACTTTGGATGCTTTGTCACTTACCCATTGGTACCGAATGTATGCTTTGGGATTTGCCATCATGTATCTGACATTTGGGGATGACGTTGAGCTCATGTTTGAATCTATGGAATGTATTTGAGCTACGCATAAGCTCCGTCTTGGTTGGTATTCACTGGCATTTGGACCGACTTAGCATGCTCTTGGACCGCTTATGCCTCATGTCTATGCTTGACAGTTAGGCTTCATACATTACATGCTTTGGTTCGTGATATATGCCGTTTGGTTCGTCTATGCTTTACCGACATTGGGAGCTTTTCCTTGGATGCATTTGAGCATTTCTGACTTAGTTTGATCATTTACTTGGTTGCTATCGGATGTCATTGAGTTGACAGAGATCTTATTTTGGGATTATGTATTGCTCGTTGTATGGCGTCCTCTTCTACTGATAATGCCATATTTAACATCACAAAGTTGGATGGTACCAACTACTCTTATTGGAAGAGTCAAATTTGGCAGGTCTTGGTGCAGAAATCTCAGATTAAGCCACTTTGGTTGAGCAGGGAGCAGCCTGAAACTATGGACAATGACGACTGGCTTGAACTTGATGAGCTATGCAAGTCCACGATTGTATTGTCTCTCACTGAACAGGTACATTATAATGTATTTGAGGAAGCACAGAGTGCATGTGATCTATGGAATAAGATCAAGAATCTTTATGATAAGAAAAGTCCGGCGAGTCAGATGTACTGGTTGAAGCAGCTTATGGATCTGTGCATGAAGGATAATGCAACTATGTCTGCTCACTTGAGCCAGTTCCATGCTATACTGAAGAACCTGACTTCGCAGGATATCACCTTTGGAGAGGAAATAACTCCTCTTTTCTTGCTTGGGACTCTGAATGAGTCATGGGATGTATTCCGCACTGCCCTATGTGCCTCTAGTGCTACTCTGAAACTGAATGATATTGAGAGTGCTCTTCTGCCGGAAGAGGTTAATCGCAAAAACTTGGATGCCTCTCGTATTTCACATGCTTTGACAGTTAGAGGCAGGAATGATAGGAATGATTGTGGTCATGGCCGTGGCCGTGACTCGCAGAAGGGTCGGTCTAAATCTCGTGGAAAGTCGCGTAGTAAGTTGCGTGGGCGCAACGCTAATGTCACTTGTCATCATTGTGGGAAAAAGGGCCATATCAGACCACAGTGTCATGAGTTGCGCAATGAGAAGTGCAAGGATAAGGGGAAAGAGAAAGTGCAAGAGAAGTCCTCTGATCGCAGCATAGTACCTGCGAAGTCCAGTGTCAAGATTGAAGAAATTAATATCACGCAGATCGAGGATTCCGATGGTAATGATGAGTTCATACTTGCAGCTAGTTCTTCTGATGCCTCACACTTGACTGAGACACCTAGTATGTATGCATAGTGTTGGTTATTGGATTCAGGTGCATCCTTCCATGTGACGCCTTACCGTGAGTGGTTTCACTCTTACCGTACTGTATCTGGATCAGTCAGACTTGGAGATGACAGGTCTCTTGATATTGTGGGCTGTGGAGATATTCAGTTGCAGTTTTCCACTAGCAGTTCCTTTTTGCTTAGGGATGTACGTCATGTACCTGCGCTTACGCGCATTCTTATGTCTGCAGGACAGTTGGATGATGCAGGGTTTCATGTCTGTTTTGGGGATTCTACCTGGAAGATTACCAGAGGCAGGCTTGTGCTTGCTAGAGGCGCCAAGGCTGGCAGCCTCTATCCTCTTGTTGTATCTGGGTCTTCTGTAGACCATGTTTTGGCAGTGGGCTATATCCCACATGTATCACTTTGGCATGCCCATTTGGGGCATATGTCTTTGAAGGGAATGAAAATGTTATCTGGTTTGCAGTATCTTCCGCCTTTGGACTATGCACGTTTTGACTCGTGTGATCATTGTCTTTATGGTAAGCAAAATAGGTCTACGCATAAGAAATCGGGTAGGCCATGCATGAGTGAGCCCTTGGCTTTGGTGCATTCAGATGTTTGTGGGCCCATGCCGTGTATGTCTATGGGTGGCGCGAAGTACTTTGTTACCTTCATTGATGATTTTTCTAGGAAAGTATGGGCTTATCCCATAAACCAAAAGTCCGATGTCTTGGCAGTCTTTCAGCATTGGCTTGCTCTTGTTGAGAACCAGATTGGGTATAGGCTGAAATGCCTTAGGACTGACAATGGGGGAGAATATGTCTCACGTGCTTTTGAGCAGTTTTGTGATGACAGGGGTATCAAGCGTCAGTTGACCACCCCTTACACCCCCGCCCAGAATTGTTTGGCTGAGCGCATGAACATGACTATTCAGGAGCGTGTCCGCTCTATGCTTAGCCATGCAGGCCTACCACAGAGCTTTTGGGCTGAGGCAATTAGTACGGTAGTGCATGTTATAAACCGATCGCCTTCTAGTGGATTGGATTTTCAGGTTGCAAAGGAAGTTTGGGCTGGTAAGCCACCCTCTTATGCGCATCTCCGTGTCTTTGGATGTGAGGCATTCTGCCATGTGCCCAAGGACAAGAGGAGTAAGTTGGATGCAAAGAGCATTAAATGCATCTTTCTTGGTTATGGTGATTCAGGAGAGATGGGCTATCGCCTATGGGATCCGCAGGCGCGGAAAATAGTACGTAGCCATGATGTAGTCTTCCATGAAGACAAGATGCACAGGCAGCCTGAGAAGGTGGTTGAGATCCACAGAGTGATCTTTCAGGAGGAGCCTAGAGCTCCTGCATAGCCAGTTGGACAGCCTACAGCTATAGCAGATGCTCATGGTCAGGGTGTTGGGCAAGCAACTGGGCAGGCAGTAGAGCCTGCAGTGAGACAATCTACTAGAGATAGACGTCCACCTGATAGATTTCAGCCCTCTATGCATTATGTTTTGGTTACAGATGCAGGAGAGCCTTTCACTTATGATGAGGCTATGCGTAGGGGTGACAGTCACTCCTGGGAGAGGGCTATGCAGTCTAAGATTGACTCCTTGCATAAAAATGATACTTGGGATTCGGTTGCCTTGCCTAAGGGTAAGAAGGCTTTGCCATGCAAGTGGGTGTACAAGCTGAAAAGTACCCCTGGACACCCCAAGCCAGCATACAAGGCTAGATTGGTAGCAAAGGGTTTTAAGCAGGAGCATGGTGTAGACTTTGATGAGGTCTTTTCTCCTGTGGTTAAGATGACCACCCTGCGCTTGGTCTTGGCTTTGGTTGCTCAGCTTGACTTAGATCTATATCAGATGGATGTCAAGATGGCTTTCTTACATGGGGACTTGCATGATGAGATCTATATGGAGCAGCCTAAGGGCTTTGCAGAACATGGCAGGGAGCACCTAGTGTGCAAGTTGAAGAAAAGTCTTTATGACTTGAAGCAAGCACCTAGGGAATGGTATCATAAGTTTGATGCCTTTATGCAGTCACAGGGCTACAGCAGGAGTGCTATGCATCTGTGTCTTTACACGAAGAAAGCCAGTGATGGTTCATTGCTTATTTTGGTACTCTATGTGGATGATATGCTGATAGTAGGGAAAGATCATGATGAGCTAGATGCTCTTAAATCTCAGCTAAAGAAGAGCCTTGAGATGAAGGATTTGGGACATGCCTCTCACATACTTGGTATGCGCATTAGATGAGACAGGCATCAGGGACTCCTCTACTTGTCACAGAGGGAGTATATTCATAAAGTCCTTGAGCGCTTCCGCATGCAGGACGTAAAGCCTATTGGCTGTCCATTGCCTTCTTATGTGAAGGTATCACAGGCCGATTGTCCACAGACAGATGAGCAGAGGGCCGAGATGGCCCAGATCCCTTATGCTTCAGCCGTGGGCAGTTTGATGTATGCCATGATAGCCACTCGTCCAGATATTGCCTTTGCCGTTGGTGTTGTGGCACGCTATATGGCTACACCTGGCAGGAAACATTGGGATGCTGTGAAGGGTATCATGAGGTACTAAAGGGTACAACAGATATGTGTATTTGCTATGGCAGCCAGGATACAGGGGTCGTGGGGTACACTGACTCTGATTATGCAGTTGTTGATCTTGGGATTGATGCTATACCTACACTGCATTCGGATTCTATGAGTGCCATTCAGTTGGCTAAGAATCTGGTCTTCCATGCGAAGACAAAACACATTGAGGTGAGGTATAACTTCATACGTGGTGTCGTGGAGGACAAGTCTGTTGACCTTGTCAAGATCTCCACTGACGAGAATCCTGCAGATCTGCTCACGAAAAGCCTCACTACTGAGCACTTTGCCTTCCTCAGGAGATTGATGGGCATTGGATGAGATGTTGCCTTTCCTCATCCCTTGTACCTATGTACAGTTGTACTGTCTTTTTTCTTTTCTTTTCTCTCTCACTGGGGCAGATTCGCCTTTAAGTGGGATGTTGTTGGGGTAAAGGCGCCTCCGCCGTGCCGCCCCGTGTATTACTACACTGACAGTACCCGCCACTGCACATTGCAGGTGGCGAGCGCCCGTCACGTCACTTTATTCTTTACATTCATTTTAGTGATTTGTAAATAAAGGAAGGCCCGGTCACACATTGTGGCTGTTGGGGTTCCCATTTCTTGTCTCTCTCTTTCTTGCTCTTGCTCTCCAGCCATAGCTCGCGTGCAAGCTTCGATCCTTCTCACCTTTCAAAGGGAACCTCGTCAGGCATCACACATCAGCGAAAAATATCATCAACACCCTGTCGATATAATGTTCCTGCGATCAAGGAAAATTTTAATGCCTGCTATTTAATTTTCCTCTTCTTTGATTTTGATAAAGTAGCTCCAGCCTTTGCCATAGAAAGATAGTGCGTTATAGCAGCATACCATGAGGGAATAGATGCCGTATCAATCTTGAACAAAATCACCATGTCACTTCCTTCAGCCATGACCTCTTTTGGCTCTCTGAAATCCACAAGACACTCTACAATGCCCTAAAGCTTCAGCGGCTTGCTCTTAATCTCATAATCAAATCCCTGCAAAGTGATTAACCACTTTGCTAAATGATCAGGCGGCTGTAACTTATTCAATAACAACCGAAGCCCTTCCGCCTTCGTATAAAAAACCACGCTCTCATAAAGAATGTAGTGCCTAAACTTTTTGGTTGCAAATACCATCGCAAGGCACAACTTCTCCATATAGGTGTAGCTAATTTCCGATATGCCCAACTTCCAACTAGCAAAAGCTATCGAATGGTACCACTTTTCCTCCCAAATTTGGGCCAAACAGCAGTTGATACTATACATGGTTGCTGCTGAAAATATATAGAACATTTCACCCCTTTTTGGTGCTTTTAAAACAGGTGCTTTGGCAAGCTCCTGCTTCACATCATCAAAAGATACTCTACAAGCATCAATCCATGTAAACTGACAATTAAAGGACAATAGGTTTGTCAGCGGCAACGTTCTTTTTGCCAAGGCATTGATAAACCTCTGATAATACACTACTAATGACAGAAAGCTATGCACTTCCTTTGGAGTACGTGGTGGAATCATGGCAACTATGACCTTGATCTTTTCAGGATTAGTCGCAATCCCTACGGAACTAACCACATGGCCTAACAAGAGCCCATAAGGGACTCTGAAGACGCATTTCAGCGGGTTAAGAGCTATGCAAAATTGCCTACAATGCTCAAAACACTTTCCCAAAATGATCAACTATCTATCCCTTACGGTGGCTGCCCCCAGATCATCATTGAATACTTTCAGTTCCTCTAGGGAGATGTCACCAAAGGTCTTGTCAGCTGTTCTTTGCCACGAACTAGGTGCATTACACAACCCAAATGCCATCACATGGTACACAAAGGTACCGAAGACTGTAATAAACGTCTTTTTTAGCTTGTCTTGCTCAGCAATCGCCATTTGTTTATACCCTGCAAAGTAGTCCATGAACGAATATATCTCCCTACCTACTAGTTGATCCAAAATTTGGTCAATAAACGGCAACGGGTAGTAATCTTTAACAGTCTACTTATTCAGCTCTCTAAAATCTACACAAAGACGGATTTGATTATTCTTCTTCTTTCTGATCGCAACTGGTGAGCACCATTCAGTATGCTGAACAAGGAAGATCAAACCCGCTTTTCGCAACTTCTGTAGTTCCTCGTACAACCCGTCCCTTAATTCAAAAGGCATACGTCTTACTTTCTGACATACAGGGCGGGTACCTTCCTTTATAGGAATAGTATGCATAGCTAGACTGGGAGGAATACCCCCAAGTTCGTCATAGCTCCAAGCAAAGATATCGCAGAACTCTCGAATTAAGGACACATAATCCTCTCTTTCTTCCGAACTAAGCATGGACCCCAGCTCGACCATCCGCCACCGTTTGATTTCCATGAAAATAAGCACTAGCGCCTTAGGGACTTGCCACTTAAAATCATATTGATTACCACAGCCGCCTTCAATGAAGTCTATTTTTCCCTTGATACTCGTAATTTTTGGCTATTTTTAAGCACTTCTCAGCATCAAAATTCATGTGTCACCTACACTTGCTAGCTTTTGCTCCCCCTACATGATGATGACATGGCCCAGGAGACTAGCTCATAGGCAACCTAGTCAAGTTAAAGCTTGAAACTTTAGATCTTTGGCAAGAGTTTTTACAAAGCAAATCCACTAAGGGAAAAACATATGAAAGATATAACGGAAGTTCTTTTAGAACAGTCTATTAGAGTTGTTAATGGTAGCGGAAGCATCATCATCTTCTTCTTCTTCATTCATGAATTGGTTCTAGTGGTGATCATTCTGCATCTGCTGTGCTCTTTTCTTGTGGAAACATTCACTAGCTATATGACCAGTCTTACCACAATAATGACATGTCATCTGATTTTTGTTGTCGGTGTTGAATCCTTGACCTCTTCGTTTGGGTCCAACAACTCTTTTGGTGTATAAGAGATTTTCCCTAAATGATGGGATATCTTTTTCATTCTTGTTCTTCTGTTTGTTCTCTTCATGGGTAGAGAGGTTCATGGAAGTCATGAAGGGGCTTGTTTGCCGAAGAGCCCATTGAGAGGGCTCAACATCGCAGAGATGGTTGCAGAACCTCCCTCAATTCTTTCATGGTTATCCCACTGTATTAGAGATGGAATCATGGAAGGGGAAGACATCAGTGATGAGAAAAGAGAGATTGGATTTGGTTATGATAGAGAGGTAACATTTCTTTCTTTCATATACCTATATTGAGTTGTATGTAATCTTAGTGATGTAACTTAAAGTTTACATATTTCATTCTTGCACTTTAGGGACACAGGTACAATAATATGTGGGCATATGGTCAACATCTTCAAGTCAACAAAATTCATCGACTATGTCAAACCCAATATTCTTGCATTATCTCTTCTTTTAGCCAACAATCATGTGCCAGCGCTCACAAGACACAAATCCCTCGTAGCCACCTTTCCCTCCCCCTTGTCTTCCTTTCCATCTGATGCAATAGAGGTGGCGAGGATGGTTCTGATACATGGCGTTCATGCCATTCTACTCTTAAAAAATAGGCCAAAATTTAAAAAAAAGAGAAAAGAATAAAAAAAAAAACACTCACGGGAGAAAATGACTTCGGTCCCTGTCATGTCGACCTATTCTTCGAGAAATGGTGGAAACACCCTCGGGAGTTGGGTAACAGAAAATAAGAAGAAAAAAAAGCAACAAACAAACATATAAACAAAACTATTATGGGAGAAAAGGAAGCAATTCCTTGTCATAATAGGCCTTGTTCCAAGAAAATATGGCACACATCCTTGGATAGGAAGCTGGCTGTGGAAAAGGTGATAACACCCTGCAGTCCAGGATCACCGAATCTCTAGCCGAACTCTTACAGAAGAAGTTTTAAGCCACCTCTCTTGGTGTGCTGAATCCTGTAAACTCATCAGTGCTTTTGATTCCTACAACAAACTAAGTTTTCAACATGCAATCCAAGCACCAAACTTGTTGGCTGGGTATTCCTCTTCATCAACCAATCCATGTTGATACCATCAACCAGACGAAGTTGATCCTCATTAACAAACCTAGAGCATTGTGAGCTTTCATCCTAACTAGATGGGGATGTGAGTATGGGCTTTCCTCTGTATTCATCAATAGAGTGTGAGACAAAGGGTGGGATGAGTGACCAGTCCTTGCCCTTTATATCCAACATAGAGGTGAGATGTGTGAATGGAGAGTTGCACGCATGAGATGGGCCTCTCAATGCAAAAAACACATCCTTATTCTTATGCACGGCACTATAAGGCTCCTTGGCCTTCCTTCTTGCACTATATTCCGGCACATGGCAAGATGCACAGTTGCACCATCAATTGTGCACAAGGCATATACCCTCTACACAAGTGAAAGTGAGGATAACATCAATGGGTTTCAAGAATGGACTACCCTCCTATATCTATTGAAAGAGCGTGAGACAAGGGGGGGTTGAGCGTGAATGGTATTTCCTCAATCAATTCTTGAGAGCTGGAAGTTATGACCCTTGGAGTCAGGTATGTTCATGTTTCCCTATGCACACACGGGATGGGTTTTTGCCATCACTACAGGACACATTACCCTATTCTCTACATTGCACACCACAGCTCTGTGGCCTTCCTACTTGCACCTATGCCAGATGGGATCGGACACACTAATGCACCATCAAAACTGTGCACCCTGGCATACTCTCCTTCTGCACCATCTCCCTTGTCGATTTCTAAACTAGGTGTGAGACTTTTGTTTTTATCATTATTCAATCGAGTGATGTCCATAGTAATGGGGTGAGTGACTTTTCTTTCATTTCATTTGAGTGACTGTGAGTTGAGTGCAATATCCTTCGCCATCGATGATTTTTCACGATTTCCTCAATAATGTTGCCTTCTTGGGTGCTTTTGCGTGGTCCTTGCCATGCTCAATGTGCGTTGTAAAGACACTTTGGTACCTCCTGCAGTTGACAACGACACATGACACAATATCGATAGTAAACATCCTTTTTTGAATATGGTTGGAGAAAAAATTGATTATAAAGTTGCACAATTCCCTAGAATGTCACCCCGAATCTCAATATTATAGAAGCTCAAGAGAAAGCGACTTATAATCTCCAACCGCCGTCTAGCCCCCTCAGCACATTCTGCTTTTTGTATTTCAGCTTGACGGTCCTTGCCAAAGGACATAAACCAACTTTTTTGGTCCCTAAAAACCCTAGATTCGAGAACCACCACTTGTTGGCAGCTCCCGGCACACGTACCACTGATGGGACCTCAAATGGGCCGGCACTGGCTATAGCACTAGCCGGACCTCATGCTCATAACAGACAAACACACCCTCACGGCCTCGCGGGCTAGGAGCGTCTATCTTTTGCCAAAGAAAAAATTGCCCTAAAGCCTAATCTATGCATTTATAGTTTTATAGTTTTGTAGTCCAACGTTTCCCTTTCTATAAACTCCATAGAGGGATAACCCATACACATTGGTAATAAATGCCACGATAATCACATACATGGGAGGCAACCTCTCGGTAGAAACTCCGCGGCCCCACTGCAACTCTCCTACATTGCAGGAAAGAGCAATGAGGCTCCAAGGTGCTTCTATTGCAAGGAACCAGGACATTTCAAGAGGTAGTGCTCGAAGCTTCGACAAGGTCAGTTTCATGGGCAAAGCCAAGATGCCATAGAAAAGGTTGCTCGAATAAACCTAAAGGAGGTCACTAATGATAAAGATTCCATAATGGAATATGATATGGAAAGAGCCAGAGTACACACCACTCTCAATAAGAAGAGTCCAAATCACCAATTCTCAATAATTCAAACACCAACAAGTTATCAAGGTAAAACCTTTTGAATTTTAATCGACTGTGGAAGTACCCACTCCTTCGTATCACCAAAATGCGCGAAAAGGCTAGGCATAAATACTACTCTTGCACCTAGTTTGCTTGTGGAGTTAGCAAATATCAAAGAAGTTATATCAACACAACAAACTAGCAAGGTAGAATTTAGCTTGGGTGGCAATTCTTTTAAAATGAACTTTCAAATTATGAACCTCGGAGCTTATGAGTGTCTGCCAGGAATGGATTGATTAATTCCAAATAATGCCCATATCCATTGCAGAAAGGGCCAAATCACATTTTAAAACTCAAAGGGAGAACAAGTAACCACTCAGGGAGAAGTAGGGAACCCTAAGGTTCAGCTGGCTAAAGCTTCCCGAATAATAAAAGAGCTAAAGAAAGGATTACCCGTCCATCTAATTAAACTCGACAAGGCCGAGCAGGATAGTGAAGCCAAGGATTAACCATCTTGGCTAAAAGAATATGCAGATGTTTTTCTAGAAGACCTGACACAGCTTTCACCAGAGCAAGGGAAGTAGATCAAAAAATTCAACTCATTCCAGGCACTGTCCCTGTTGCCAAATGGCCCTACCAAATGTCAATTCCTAAAGCCATTGAGCTAAAAGAACAACTCAAGACCAAGGATATATACAGCCAAGTAATTCACCATGGGGAGTCGTGGTACTATTTCAGAAAAAGAAAAACGAAACACTCCGCCTTTGTATCGATTACCATGGATTAAACCAGGTGACAGTGAAAAATAAATATCCAATTCCCAAGATAGACAAGTTGCTTGACTGACTCCAAGGAGCAAAGGTATTTTCAAAGATCGATCTCAAATCAAGCTATTATCAAATAAGAATTAGGGAGGAAGATATCCCTAAAACTACTTTTAACACAAGGTATGGTCATTATGAGTTTATTGTGATGTCATTTGGATTAACAAATGCTCCTGCCACCTTCAACAGGTTGATGAAAGACATTTTTCGACCCTACCTTGATGACTTCACAAAAAAAGGGATCAATTATAGTACTATAATTCACTTTTTGTACAAAAACCAAGTTTGTTTAAATCACAAAACGCTTGGACAGGTAGCTACTCGTCCTCGTTTTCTTTGATGATATCTTAACATATTCCAAGAATGAAGAAGACCATGGACCATAGCTACGAATAGTTCTTGAAACAATGAGAGCACACAAACTGTATGCTAAAAAGAAGAAATGTGCCTTCTTCAAAAAGCAGATTGAGTATTCAGGATTCATAGTATCGGCAAATGGCATTTCAGTGGATTCTACTAAGGTCCAAGATGCACAAGATTGGCCACCCCCAACAACGGTCAAGGAAGTGCGAAGCTTTCTAGGGCTAATGAGTTGGTACAGAGTCTTCATTAAAGACTATGCCTCAATTGCCACACCTCTCACCAACCTTCTCAAAAAGCAGGTCTCCATTACATGGACGTCCACCGAACAATCTAGCTTTGAGAAGCCTAAGCAGAGTTTGGTAATCACCCCTATCTTAAGGCTACCCAACCTAAGCAAAGAATTCGAAGTTATAACTGACACAAAATCTCTTGCTTTGGGTTGCGTGCTTATGCAAGAAGGACATCCAATAGCCTATGCTTCAAGAAAATTAAAGATCCATGAAAGAAACTATGCCACACATGATCTAGAATTACTTGTTGTAATTCATGCCTTTAAATTATGGAGACATTACTTGCTTGGTAATATGTTTTCTCTAGTCATTGATCATAAGAGCCTAAAGTGGATTTTTACTCGATCGGATCTCAATATGAGACAAAGCCGATGGATTGAGACCTTGCAGCAATTTGACTTTGAAATCAAATATAGACCAGGCAAGGAGAATGTGATTGCAGATGCCCTAAGCCGTAAATCATTTCTTAATACTCCAATCCTAGAGGAACCCTCTAGGGTTGGAACCCTCTCATAGAAAGAGGAACCCTCTAGGGTTGGAACTCTTGCTACAATGATTTCAATGCCCAGTAACCCTCTCATAGAAATGGCTAAAGAAGGGGTAGTAAAGGATTCAAGCTATCAGAGATTGTTAAGAGAATTTCCCCCAAGTATTAAAATCCAAAACTCAAGACTAATTATCAAGATTTTTCCATAAACGAGGAGCTTGCATGTTTTAGGACAAGACAATATATATCTTGCAAGTCAGGAACTTAGAAAGAAAATACTTTGGGAAGCTCACAATTCTCCATTTTTGAGTCATCCTGGTTATGCTAAGACTCTTAATACAGTCAGAAGAAACTTCTTTTGGGAAAGACTCAAGGGTGATGTACTCAAGTATATCACCGAATGCCTAAAGTGCCAATGAATTAAGGTCGAGTGTGTCAAGTTGCTAGGAAAGCTCCAGCCACTTGACATCCCTTAAATGAAATGGGAGTATATCAGCATGGACTTCATAGTTGGCTTACCCTTGGTACAAGGAGGATATAACTCTATAATGGTAGTCATTGATATGCTAACAAAAGTTAACCACCTTATTCTTGTAAAAACCAATTACAAGGCTTTCGATATCTCTAGGGTTTTCATTAAGAAAATTTTCAGGTTACATGGATTACCCCAGAGAATCATCAGTGAGCACGATTCTCTCTTCACCTCAAACTTTTGGAAGAGTCTATTTGAAGCTCTAGGAACCCGCTCTACTTTAGTACTGCTTACCATCCCCAAACCAATGGTCAAACAAAGCGGATCAACCAAGTTATTGAAGACACACTAAGATCTTATTGTAATAGGGAACCCAAATGGTGGATCCAATACCTATCCTTAGTTGAATTCTCCTACAATGCATCATACCATCAAAGTATTCAAATGACTCATTTTCAAGCACTATATGGGCAAGATTGTCTTACACCATTAAATTTTTCCGATCCTACCCTATGGGTAGAAGCATCTAGGAAAATGCTGGAAGAAATGGATCAACAACAAGTGAAAGCTATAAGGCAAGATATTCAAGCCTCCAAGGATCGATAGAAGGCATATGCCGATCAACGAAGGCAAGAATGCATTTTCAAAGAAGGTGACATGGTTTTCCTATGATTTCGTCCAAAGAAAAGTTCCTTATCTTTGGGGGAATTCAAGAAGCTAAGTCCTAGGTATTGTGGGCCATATAAGGTGCTAAAGTGTCTAGGACCAAATGCCTACAAGATGCAACTCCCTAATAGCTTAAAAGTACATAATGTATTTCATGTCAGTCTATTGAAAGCTTATGTTCTCCACCAAAAATTAATTGACAAAGCAATAGCCAAGACAAAGTCAAATTTGGTATTCCTCAATTGGGGTCACCAAAAAAGAGATGTTTAATGAGCGGTGTTCAATGAGAATCTTTAGACACAACCTGAAAACAAGACAATAAGGAGTGCTCGCTAGGGAAAACAAGACGATAAGGAGTGCCGGTTAGGGAATCGACTTTGTCGATGTTCAACACAAAAAATGAAATTTCCTGAGAGCATGCAAGAAATAGTTTGTGCACAATGAAGGTACTCTCTCTCTTGTGCATGCATCTAAAATTTATTGCATATAGCTACAGCAAACCTCATGCCATGCTAGTGCTCAACAATGGTGCAAAATGTGTATCAACCCAATCCATGGCATGGAAGCAATTGATAAAATTAGGATACAACCCTCGAGTGCAATGTATTTGATAAGTGCAACGTGAAGTGCTCGTGAACCCACAATCCCTATGATGTGCAAGAGTCTAGGCAAGAAAATATATTAGTTTTAAGATGTTCGGCAACTACTAGCAAACTCTAGCTTCAACCTGTCTAGACAACTCTAATCTTGACCAAGGCTATGAAGTTCTCACAGACAAAAATCCAAACAAAATAACAAAAACAATTCCTAAGCTAGCAAATACAAAAAATCCAACTACGAAACTACAAAACAAACAATCACGCAAACAACTAAGATAACAAAAATCCAACCTATATGTAGTTTTTCTCGGGGTTTTCAAATTTCTCAAAAATGCTTGATAATATATATGTTTATGGGATATATGGTTTACTGACACTTTGAGTTCATGATAGTATTTGGTATTGGTGGTCAATGCTTAGTCATTGCTAGTTGTATTCTCTATATCTCGGTTGCTACCTAGATATCTTGGACAGTGGGAGCTTTCTTTCGTAGCTATTTTTTCACACTTAGATTGATATATACTACTATCTTTATTTTAGCATTATTATAATTACAATTTTCAGTATTTTCTTAGAGAGCAGACATTATACTTTGGCACTCTATTGCTTGCAATTGGTGGCCATCTCTATACTTTAGTATTCCCTTCTATTTTGCCGTTGATTTGGCTATGTTTTGGGGGTTGATTTGCAGTCATTTGTAGAAGTGTATTCTCTTGGATTTTACATTTGTATATTATCAATATGGCTTGATCTTGAAATGATAGTGCTATTTTCTTTATTAAAAAGCTTGATGGCACTAATTTCAGCGATTGTAAGATGCAGGTATGGCATGTACTAGTCAAAAGAAGCAAGTTAGACTGTTGAAAACCAATAGTGTAAAGCACGAAGGCATGGATCAAGATGATTGGGATGAGTTGGATTAGCTATGTACATTCATTCTTATGATGTTATTGTCTAAAGAGGTTTATTTCAATGTTATGACACCTCAAGATAATGCATAGCAATAATGGAAAAAGATATGCAATCTTTATGACAAGCAAAGTCTTACATCACAAATATATTAGTTGAAACAACTTATGGACATTTGTATGAAGGAAGGGACTAGTGTGTCTGCACATTTGAATGAAATTCTTTTGATTTTCAGTCAGTTGACTTCACAAGGCATTGAGTTCAAGGATAATCTCCCTCCCTAGAAGAAGACGCATAAGTAGTCTTAGTATAGGTAGTTGAGGAAGAAGACGCATAAGGTTATCGAGATCCATGATGTTGTTTTCCATAAGAAGAAGACACATAAGCAGTCTCAGTATAGGTAGTTGAGGTAAATCTAGTGATATTTTAGGAGGAGCCTCCTATTATCATATAGCTAGCTAGATAACCTACATCTAATGTTCTAGTGGCTCATGATCATGATGTTGGATAGGATGTATAGGCCCAACAACTCATTTTGAGATGGCCTACTAGAGATAGAAGTTAGCCTGATCCCTTTATGCCCTCCATGGACTATGTTATGTTGAAAATTTTGGTGAGACCCTTACTGAGGAGGCCATGTGCAAAGGTGATAGTAAATCTTGGGAGAGGGTCATTTAGTCTAATTTTGATTTACTATAGAAAAAGCATGCATGGGATTTGGTTCCTTTGTCTAGTGGAAAGCATGCATTGCCATGCAAGTGGAACTACAAGTTGAAGAGTACCCCTGGATGCCCCAAGCCAGCATATAAGACTAGATTTTTTACTAAGGGTTTTAAGTAGGAGCATGGTGTTTTACTTTGATGAAGTCTTTTCTCTTGTAGTCAAGAATGACTACCCTATGATTGGTTTTGGCCTTGGTTGTGCACTCATATCTGGACCTTTATTAGATGGATGTGAAAATAAGTTTTATGTATGGAGACTTGCATGAGGATATCTATATGTAGCATCCTAAAGGCTTTATTGAAAAGGGTAGGGAACACCTAGTGTGAAAGTGGAGAAGGAGCCTTTATGGCCTTCAACATGCACCTAGGGAATGGTACCATAAGTTCAATGCTTTCATGCATTCATAGAAATATGCTCATAGTGATATGGATCTGTGTTTACTTATTACAAGAGAAGTACATACATAAGGTGCTTCAGTGATTCCATATGTAGGATGCTAAGTCTATTGGTTATCCTTTACCTTTCCATGTGAAGGTCAGTCAAGCCCATTGTCCCTAGTTAGATTAGCAAAAGGCTGAGATGGCCAAGATCCTTTATGCATTCATAGTGGGTAGTTTGATGTATGCCATGATAGCCACTCGCCTTGACATAGCATTTGCAATGGGAGTTGTGGCACGTTATATGGCTATACCTAGGCAGAGACATTGAGATGTTGTGAAGGATATCATCGTGGTTATAATGACTCTAACTATACATGACATGTAGATAGTAAGAAGTCTACCTTTGGGTATGTCTTCACTTTTGTTGGAGGTGTTGTTTCTTGGATGTCCAGGGTACAAAAATGCACGGCCTTATCTACTATTGAGCTAGAGTATATTATAGCAACTTTAAGGCTTGCAAATGGACCCTATGGTTAGGCATATGGTACCACACCTTATTATTACTATTACTCCTACATTACATTCGGATTTTATGAGTGCTATTCAATTGGCCAAGAATCCGGTCTTCCATGTGAAGACAAAGCATATTGAGATACACTATCACTTCATCAAGGAGGTGATAGAGGACAAGTCTGTTGATCTTTGACTAAAGAGAATCCTATAGAATCGCTCACTAAAAGTCCCTTAGTGGAGAACTTTTCCTTCCTTAGGAACATGATGGACATAGGATGAGATGACATCTATTCCTCATCCTATTACTTTATGTACATTTGTACTTTGGCACTTTTCTTGCTCTCTCCTAACCCCAAGGCATATTCAACTTTAAGTGGGAGGTTGTTGAGGGTAAAGGCACATGTGCCTATGCGACCCTATATTTATTATACTACACATCATGGTTGCACACTTGTACACTGCTGCAAATGGGGGGCATCCATCACCTTCACTTTGTTCTTTATTCTTTCAGTGAGACTATTGAATAGGGAAGGCCAATCACACATTATGTTGGAGTTCCAAAATATGATCTCTCTCTCTCTCTCTCTCTCTCTCTCTCTCTCTCTCTCTCTCTCTCTCTCTCTCTCTCTCCATCCTTCATAGCTCTTGCTATTCCCCCTAAGGATGGATTACCCACTCATATAATGCAATGTTGTTGAATGAGACCACACATGGCAAAGTTGGTTTAGGAGGAAACTGCTCGTCTTTTGTGGCTTAGATTTATTACACCTATGGATCTAGTAGAGTGGATCTCTCCTTTTTTCCAAACAAGAATAAGAAAATAAGTATTTTTCAAGGTTATTGAAAGCTTAATGAGGTCACCATTCTAAATTCTTTTCCATTCCCATACCTAGATAGCATTCTAAATGAGGTAGTGGGTTTTCTTTGATGAGTTAAATTGAGACCATTGGGATTGTGCTAGATTCAAGAAAGATCTTAGCCATTGTGCAAGTACAAGTGCTCAATTCCTTAACTATGGTATAGTGCTTCCTTTGGATAAGTGCAATAGTATGGTGACACTTGTGGCTTTTGGCCCGTGTGGAAATTCCCTTGGATAAGCTTGCTTATCTACCAAATATGAACTTGTATAGCCAAGCAATTGTGATTTGGCTTTTTAGTGCTTACATTTGATGTTGTCTAAGGTCCCTATTTTAATTCCCCTAGATCAATCCACATAATTTTGTATGTATATGGGTGTTTCAAACATTTTCATTGGTAGTATGTTGATGTAGAAGAGTATAGCATAATGGTACCATTTGGTCTATTATGCCAACAAATACCTCTCATTGACTTAAATGAATCATTTTTTCACAAAGAGAGAGTTTTAGGATGTTTCATTTTGTCAAAAAAATTTAGTACCTCATATTGGGACATTCGTTTATTTGTCATGTTTAATGTTCTACTTCGGAGTACTTGGTGAATAGTAAAATATGACTAGCCACCTAGAAAATTGGACATTGCTCCTACATGTGTTCAAGTACTAAGTGGAGCATCATTGTTGAGTTCAGCTTATGGTTATAGACTTCTTTTCCCCTTAAAACTATGAGAAACCTTTGTAATATATTGCCGTTAAATGATCAAATAAAAACGAATTTTTTTAATGACCCCCTCCCTGGCCGCCAACTGGCGGAGGGAGGGGGGAGCTAAACAGGCAGTCGACGGAGGTAAAGGAGGGAATTGAACACGTATTTGAGGTAGGTGAAGAGGATGACGATGACAACAGGGGTGAAGTAGGTGTCAACCCCGAGAGATGGCATGGCAATGCTGGAGCTGCCAAGGACATGAAGTTGAAGGGGACGATTTTGATGGGGGGGAGGGGCACACATGTGCCATCTCCAAACCCCCCACTACCCCTTCTTGTTAGGATGCATGGCGACGATCACAATGGTCGTGGAGTGGAGTTAAGGCCTCTCCATCATGATGCCTTCTTTTCCCAATAATACCCTTCTTCCCCCTATAAAAATCCCCCCCACCTCCTTGAGTAGTAACACGCTATTCTTCTCCCCCCCCTTGCTGCCAATTTGTGAGGAAGTAGAGAGAGAGAGAGAGAGAGAGAGAGAGAGAGAGAGAGAGAGAGAGAGAGAGAGAGAGAGAGAGAGAGAGAGAGAGAGAGAGAGAGAGAGAGAGAGAGAGAGAGAGAGAGAGAGAGAGAGAGAGAGAGAGAGAGAGAGAGAGAGAGAGAGAGAGAGAGAGAGAGAGAGAGAGAGAGAGAAGGAAAGAAAGAAAGTTATATTAACGTCTTCTAAAGACCAAAACTGGCCTATGAGACAAACTGTAATACAACTGATGAGGTCTAGCTATCCAAAATAAAAGTGCTGAATGAAAAGCTAAAAACTGGAAACTGAAAATACGGTGCTGTGAGTGTGATAAGTGTCGTGTATGTGTATGTGCGTATGTAGCTCTGGTACTCCAGATAATGGCTACAAAAGGGGAACAAATGTCGGCTGTGATAGGGGAACAACTGTCGGCTGTGATAAAGTGGTGCAATGTGTATATGTAACAGATGCAGGGAGATATACTATCCTGGGATGTAGTAGCAGTCGTCGAAGTCGCTAATAGCAGGTGATCCCTCCTGGATGTAGGATGTGGTACATCGGCGGTGGAGAAAGAGCAAACTGGAGGTCTGAGATCCAGTGTGTCGAGTGTCGTCGGATCTCAGTCTGCTGTCGATGTAGATCAAGAATCCTCTGGATCTCCTGTCGGTGTGGCTATGGGGTTCGAAACCCACGGATCCTCATGCGACGTCGGGTACGCTGGTCCTCAGCCTGCTGTAGTGTGAGCCCAGAGGTCTGGCTGGAGGCTGGTACAGTAGCTCTCACTCTGTCTGTTTGAAAGAACTGTGTAATAGTCGTCTGGGTGGGCCCCTCTCTGACTGGGACCCGCTGTGTGCTCTGCTCTTTGATGTGCCATGCCTCTCCCAGAAAACGGCCAAATGATCTCTGATCCATATCAGTCATACATCCCTGAAGTGAGCTACTCAATGTGTATCTAGATCTCAACTCTGAGTATGCCGGGCATCTGAGAACAAAATGCTCCTCACTCTCCACCTCTGATCTGCAAAGGGGGCATATCCTCTCCTCCCGTGGGGTGCCACTGGCTCTGCCACTCTCAATCATAAGCTGATGTGATGATACCCTGAGCTGTCCAATAAGAACTCTCAATCGATGTGGCATATAGATCTGCATATATGTCGGAATCTCTATGAATCCCTGCTCTGATATGCTCAAGAACTGTGTATAATAATGTGCCATCTTCGATGGCAGTGGGTGGCTGTGCAGGGCTGACCCATGTCCTCTGTATATAAATATGCCATATCTCCTGTCTGGTGACTCTGTTCCTCTCAGAGAGAGAGAGGGTGTAAGTGGGAGCCTGAGTATCATATAGAAGAGGTGGGAGTCTATCAATGTCCAGCCCATGTCTGTCAAACCAAGCTCTAGTCTGTGCATACCATGATGTGGTATCCCCCGCTTGAGCTATCTCCTGAGATGCCATATATGCTCTGTATGCAATGCGATCTCTGTCCATATCCTGAAATCTATGTAGGAAGCAGACTGTCTGAAATAGTGCCTCTACTAGCATGGGCGGTGTGGCAAGCTCTGCTCGCACAATGTCATGTGGGACTGAGGCCTTGCTGCGAATCAATCTAGATATCATGATCACCTGAGGTCTCTCCATCAATGTCCATACATAATCGGCAAGGCCTGGCTCCCATATAGCTGCTCCATACATCAGTGCTGGAGTGACTAGAGTATCAAAGAGCCACCCCTTGGTGCGGGGCTCCTGGAAATGTGCATGATGACACTGTCGCTCCATAAGAGCCAATGCTGAGTATCCTCTAGTGAGGCGGTCACGAGCTGCCTGTGTCATCGAGAAAATCCATGAAGCTGCTGTAAAGGTGACTCCCAAATATACATATGATCCAGTGACCTCAATACTCCCTCCTGCTGCCATGAAAATACTCTGTCTGCGTATCTGAGCTGATGTATGGAATATAAGAACCTTGGTTTTACCAAGGTTCACTGTCATGCCTCTCTGTATGCAAAAATCATCCAATGCTAATAAATGCTGTTGTAATCCCTGAGCTGAATCTGAGACCAACACAATGTCATCTGCATATAGTAAGATATGAACTATGGCTCCACTGAGATCTATACCTCCACCGGCTCGCTGTTGAATAAACTCTGCTATCTCATCAATGTATAGCCCAAATAGAGTCGGTGAGAGTGGGCATCCTTGTTTCACACCAATGGTGCTCACAAGGGGATTTGATATACCTCCCGGACATCTGACTCTGCCAGTAACCCGCTCATATAGTGCATAAATACCCCACATCATGTCATCATCCACCCCCAGATCAAGTAGGCGTCTGAAAAGCCTCTCTCTCGGAACCGTGTCAGAAGCTTTGCGGAAATCCACAAAGCAACAATACAATCTCTGTTTCTTCACTCATGTCTGATCGATCAGATAACGGAGAGTGAAGATGTAGTCTATGGTAGAAAATGCCCGTCTGAACCCTGCCTGTCCGGGTGCGTGCATGCACTCTCTCTCTGCCAGCGTGCTGAGCTCCTCCTCCATCACCTTGCCATAAATTTTGGCCAAAACTGGCCCAATCATGATGGTCCTATACGTGTTAGGATCCATAGGATCCCCTGACTTGTGGATAGGTACAATGGTATGCTCTATCCACGAGTCAGGGAACCCCTCAGACAATGCACGATTGAAGAGGTGAGCAATGAGTGGAGCCAATGTGTCTCTGCCATATATAATATGCTCTGCTTGAAGATCAAACTGGTCTCGAGCGCGGCCATGCTGTAACCGTGGGATAGCATGTTTCACCATATTGGTGGTGAAAAATGATGAAATACCCGGTCTGAGTGTACATGGTGTGGGTATCAGCGGCTGTGCGGGTACATGATATAAACTCTGTACGTATCCATGCCATACTGCAGGGTCATGTATCGGTGTGGGTGAGCGTGGTTCTTTGATCTGCCTCCATGCCTCTGCACAATCTCTGCTCATAAGAAGGTGGTATATATCCCAATATCTCTCCTCCCATTCCCGCTTTTTACGGCGGGTCAAGCGGTGCATGCATCTCTGCGCCTGTCTGTGTGTGATCTCTCCTCTGGCCTCCAAATCGCGTAGCTGTCGACGTAGATCTCTGCACTCATCATCATACCACCTGTTCTGTGGCATGGTACCGGTCCGAGGGGGTGCATGTATGTGTGATGTGGAAAACTGAGTGTAGCAGAATCATGCAGAATGCGTGTGATATCAGTGGTCAGTGTATCAAGGGGTGCGTATGGATCAAGTGACATGATGTGCTCCTCCAGATGCTATGAGTAAACATGTGAGAGCTCATGAGTGAAGTGTGTGGTAGTATGCATGTGGGGTATGATATCTGCAGGTGGTGATGGTAATGAGGTGAGGAGTGAGAAACTGAGAAAGGTGTGATCGGCACCGAGTGGAAGTCTCCCAAGGCCGAAGGACTCGATAGTATGCATCCCATCGATCGGTCCGAGTAGATAATCTACAGTACTCTCGCCCCCCCATGTGGGAAGCATGTAAGACCTCCTGAATATGGCCATCGTGCCATCCCGTTATAAATAACGAGATGATGTCTACTACCAAGCTCAAGTAAATGCCCTCCATACCCTGTGGCGTCTGGCCCAGTATCTGCTGACTCCCGACTTATCCCCAACTCCTCAGGGTCTAATGCTCTCATGATCTTTGGCTGCTCCATATCAAAACTCTCACACTGTCGGCTCTGTGTGCGCCCGTTGAAGTCCCCCATAAGGAAGACCTCACCCAAACTAGAATACAGAATAATGTCCTCTGAGAGCTGTGAATAAGGGGAGGGGGAATCTCTGGCCTGAATATCACCCTACATAGTAGCATATCTGGACCCTCGTGGTGAAAAGTAGCATACTACCATATAGATCCATCTCTCATCTGATATCTGCACTCTGATCCATATGTAACTGGCCTCCTCATCTCGTCTCACTAACTGGATATGTCTCTGTATCCCCTGACGGAATAGAACTGCCACCCCTCTTGAGCCCCTAGATGTACTCTGCCTAGTAGTAGCCCGGTATGCAGATACCCACTCAAATCCTGTAATGCGTGGAAGCCCTCTCTCTGGGCTCTCATGTGTCTCTGTGAGGCATATAACATCATGGTCGGGTAAAATCTCCTCAAGTCTGTCCGGTTGTGACCATAGGGAGCCATTGCAGTTCCAAACTGCCACACGTATCGGCATCTCCTGTACAGTCCTCTTCCCCGTCTCATAGGCCACGCCCCCCTATTTGGTGGGGCGTCCATCTATAAAAATCCGGCCATCTCGATAGAAGGCCTTACGGCCTTCTCTACGTGCTTGGAGTATCTGTGGCATGCATGCTCGTCTGTGTGCAATCTGCATCTGAGTCAGGTCCTCATCCATGAAGATGGGAGCCCCAGTCATCCCTCGGAGCGAAATCCGCTTCCGAAAGAAAGTGGCTCTGTCCTCCGGTGTGCTCATATGCAATATGAGAGAGAGAGAGAGAGAGAGAGAGAGAGAGAGAGAGAGAGAGAGAGAGAGAGAGAGAGAGAGGCTCAAGGGAAATTCCTTCTTGGACAGAGCTTTGAGTACCCTCTCCCCCCACTGCGAATCCCGTGATCTCTCCATCGACTGTCCCTCTACATTGTAGAAGGTTGCGGAAGTCAGGCAAAGCGTAGGAAACTCCGGCGCAAAGGAGTGCTCTAAGAGAAGAGGAGACCCGCATTCCAAGCTCCAAAATGGCCCCAAAGCGTAAACTCTCCCAAGTAACTGGAAACTCCGCAACTACGAAAGGAGGATCGGGCAAAGATACCACCACTAACGTGAAAGGGTTATCAGGTGTGAACACTAATTTGACACTCCAAAACGAGGTACCGCTACCGTGTCTAGTACTTTGAATAGAACAATAAGCATGGACATCATTAGGAAGAAGTCATACCTCGCATCACGTAACTTGCATAACTTGAAAGGTAGTTGTAAAGGCTTAATAACCAGAATTTTCCACGAAAAGATTAAGCCTCTACGTGTTGTTGTAGTACTAAGCCAAGTATTAGGATCGAATTCTTTTGCAAGTGCATCTTAGGTTGCCAATGTATATGAATATACTGTGTAAGTCGTTTGCATCCTATAGACCATTAGAGTGAGTTAACTCGCATTTACGTTAGGTATAATGAACTCATGTACACTCGCACTTAAATATTAGATCACACTTTATGATTTGGATAGATTTACTACAAGAAATTTTCATGAATTGGAATCCCACATCGTATCATCAATTTTAGGAAAGACTTGCATCTAGATTTGCATGGCATCATGGACAGTTTCAGTTGCACTATATAATAGGGATTCATCTTAAAAGATAGATTTAAGTTGCACATGTGAATTGCTAAACTTAACTGCAAGAGGTAGTTTGGTAAATGAAATCCTATATGTTAAGTAAGGCTAGGGTTTAATTCAGCTCAGTTAGGATTTAATTGTAAATAAGTCAAACTGAGTTAAGTAAACACGCTCTTTGGTCTCTATCCTAACAACTAGCCATGATGGGTCCAAAACACCCTTGGCGATATCATTTTTAAAATATGATACATCTTGAAGCCAATACAAGAAAAATCGAATGTCCTATCCACAAGAAAGAACAACCATTCGCCACGTGACATTCGATGCTCACAACTATTTAAGCATTACAAGAGGGCTTAGTTTACTCTTGACTTGCAAGAGGAAATAAACAAAAGTTCATGTTACCTTGAGGGAAGGAAACCCTAGGGTAAACTTAGAAACCTTGATAAAGTTCCAAAGCGGGAAAGTGGTTACCAACTGACCAATTGAAATCCTAGTTTAAGTCATCTAAGATGTGTGACCCTAAGATAAGAACCCTGAACCAAAGGTAAGCAAATTAGGAGAGCTACCATTTGAAAACTATCAGATATAGATCCAATAGCGTAATTGCTCGCTCCCATCACATAGGAGTGAGATCGAAAAGAGGGTATTCTCTATCCATCAGAAGGTCATGGAAATTGATGCCAAGGCAAGAAAGACCCAAGAAGGGCGAATGCTAAGTGTTCAAAGATAGGAACTCCACCTTAGTAGATGTCCTGAGCTCTCGCCTTCATTGTCGTTCATGCTTGTAAATCTAGATTCAATGTCTGTGAAAGAAATGTATGACCCAAGCTCACAGAAGAAATTTGAATAATGAATCAGGTTGAATTCATGGAGGATGTGCCAAGCCACCCCCAGTTGGCTGCCAACCCTAGCCAAGGGGGTTCTAAATAACTGTGATAGGGACATAGACCAAACCTGCCACGAGAGGTCTCTCCATGGGTTAGTTTGAATGTAGGAGGATGCTTGGATGCTAGGGGGGATCTGGCTATAAATTCTGTGTCTCTGGGTCCTACTCAAATGATCTGTATGACAAGAGATAGATTCTAGAGGCCGTGTGACTAGTACAAGGGCGAAAACTTGGAGGAAATAAGATTCATTCTCATGAAAGGGGCCAAACCGCCAATTCTCGGTGTTCCAAACGCCATCGGATTACCAAGGTAAGAAATTCAAAACCCTGATTGACTGTGGCAGCACTTATTCTTTCATTTCATGAGCTTGTGCAAGAAGGTTAGGGATAGCCACTGTAGCCGCACCTACTTCGCTTGTCAAACTAGCAAATGGGTGAGAAATCACTTGCACTAGACAAACTGCTTGTCAAGATTGTGGGAGAGAAGGAAGGAGTCTCACTTGTAGCTTTCTTGCGTGCACAATGGGGGAATACACACAAAGGTGGAGGCTGAAAACAGTTTTCCTCTTCTTAGTTGTGTAAGCCAAAAAGAACTCTTGTACAAAGAAATAGAAGAACCCTATATATGGGTCTCAAACCAAACTCTAACTAAGGTGGCATACTAACTGAGCCACAAACTAGAGTAGATAAGGATAGCTGTCATCTAGCTATTATTCATGGGCGGTGTACCAACCGCATCTGCAACTGACAAGTCGGTGATATAAATACACAACGGTCACCCTGGCATATCACGAGTGGAGCTTGATATCTCAACACTCCCCCTCGAGCTCAATCCCAATTCCTGCACACCAAGCAGGTCTCTGAACTTGCGCAGCTTCTCTGCGCCCAATGCCTTCGTAAATATGTCAGCTACCTGATCCTCTGTGCTGACATAAACTAGATCAATAAGACCTAGTAAAACCCTCTCCCGCACATAGTGATAATGCACCTCAATGTGCTTTGTTCTAGCATGATAGACTGGGTTATTTGCCAAGTGTATACTGCTCATGTTGTCACAATAAATGACAACTGGCCCATCTATAGGCTGATGCATATCATAAAGTAGCTTATGCAACCAAGCTACCTCACATGCAGCCATTGCTGAACCCCTGTACTCAGTCTCTGTGCTCGACAAGGCAACTGTAGGCTGTTTCTTGATGCTCCAAGTGACTGCAGCACTCCCAAAAGAGAACACATATCCATTGGTAGATCGTCTATCATAAATACTACCAGCCCAATCAGCATCAGTGTATCCATGCAACTGTATCTGAACCCCAGTCTCATAAAGTAGTCCATACTGCAATGTGGACTTCACATACCTGAGTATGCGTCTAGTCGTATCCAAATGCGGTTTCCTTGGAGCCTACATAAACTGACTTACCAATCCAATAGCATAGCTCAAATCTGGCCTGGTAATAGTCATATAAATCAAACTTCCTACTATGTGTCTGTACATAGTAGGGTCTTCGAGAAGCTCATCTGCATCTACGCTCAACTTCACATTCTGCTCCAAAGGAACTGAAATAGGCTTACAGCCTGTCATCCCATATTTGGATAGCATGTCCAATCCATACTGCCTCTGCAAGAGCCATATCCCACTTGGTGATCTAATCACCTCAATGCCCAAGAAATAACACAGCTCTCCCAAATCCTTCATCTCAAATTTCTACTTCATTAGCATTTTCACATGAAGGATATCTTCATCACTATCACATGTGATAATCAAATCATCAACATAAATGACAAGGAGCATAATACCTTTCTCTGTTTTTCTCACATAAAGTGAGAAATCTGCCTTGGAAATTTGAAAGCCAATAGTGACAAGATACTGTCCTATCTTGTCAGACCATGCTCTAGGTGCTTGCTTCAAGCCATACAAGGCTTTCTTCAACTTGCAAACAAACTCAGGATGAACATCATGCACATAACCTGGTGGCTGCTCCATATAGACCTCTTCTTGCAAATCACCATGCAAGAAGGCATTCTTTACATCCATCTGATGTAAAGACCATCCCTTTGATGCAGCCATAGCAATGAATGCCCTTACGGTTGCCATCCTTGCAACCGGACTGAATGTTTTTTCATAATCAATGCCATATGTTTGTGCATACCCCTTGACTACTAATCTTGCCTTGTATCTATTCACAGAACCATCTGCATTGTGCTTCACCTTATAAACCCACTTACAACCAATTGCATTCTTACCTTTAGGCAAAGGTACCAATTCCCATGTAGCATTTGCCTCCAAGGCATCCATTTCTTCATCCATGGCTTTCTCCCATTTTTTTTTTCCCATGGCTTGCTCAAAAGAAGTGGGTTCTGGTTCCTGTATCACTTTGACCATATATGCATAGTGAATGGCTGCAAATCCATTATATTTCAGCCTATCCACAGGATACCTAGCTCTGGTAGACCTGCGCAAAGTAGGTTCACTCCCAGGTGCTCTTAAAACATCCCTGGTCTTCCTTACTCCAGGTGTAACAATAGAAGGAATACCCAACTCATCATCAATGCTCTGTTCTGAGCCACTGGATTCACCATCCACACAAGAGTGACCTACATTCACATCAAACATGGGCTGATCCTTCTCTTTTCCTTTTCGTGATACCTGCATACCACTATCTACATTGCTTTGAGAAGATTCTCTTGATCTCAATCTGCCTGTCCATGGCGAAGAATGTGAACCATTGCTAGAGGACGCTCCAGGTCCACTAATATCTTGTGATTGCTGCTGTGAATTTTGTGCAGCATTACCATTTTTTGCATCCACATTATCAATCACATTTACTGATTTATACTAGCTACTCATCTCATCAGAAACAACATCTTTGCTCACTGTAAACTTACGAGTAGAAGGGTTATAGCATCTATACCTTTTTTGCTGTAGAGAATAACCAATAAAGATGCATTTCTCAGCTTTTGGATCCAACTTGGATCTCAACTCATCTGGCACATGAACATAGGCAACGCAACAAAAAATCTTCAAATGAGAAATATCTGGTTGCCTATCTGTATACCTCTCCTCTAGAGTCATCCCATGTATTGCTGCAGTGGGAGTCCTGTTCATTATGTAGACTGCTGTAGCAACTGCTTCAGCCCAGTAAAAATTTGGCAAGTCTTTTTCATTGAGCATGGCACGAGATACCTCTCCAATATGCCTGTTTTTCCTTTCTGCAATTCCATTTTGTTGTGGGGTATGACTGCATGAATATTGCTGCTTTATGCCATGCTCCTACAGGAACCTTGCAAACTCATTTGAGAGGTACTCTGCCCCTCCATCTGACCTTAGGCATTTTATTTGCAGGCCTATTTCTTTTTCAACCATAGCTTTAAGAGTTTTGAAATGCCCAAAAACTTCACTTTTCTTTTTCATAAAACACACCCAAATTTTTCTGCTATAGTCATCAATAAAAGTGACAAAATAATGACAGCCTCCAAGAGATGCAGCTTTAGTAGTCCACACATCAGAGTGGATTAATTCCAATGGCTTCTTACTCTCTTGAACATGTCTAGGAAATGGTTTCCTTGCCTGTTTTCCAAACTGACAGGCTTCACATACCTTATGCATTTTTGCAACCTTGAATTTAGGAAATGTTGCAACAATATTTTGGGCCTGCATTGATTTAAGTCGCTGTACATTAACATGACCAATGCGTTTATGCCAGATATCAATATCTGCAACTACACCGGTCCCATGTGCAAACATTGCTGCACTCAATTCGGGCATGTCTGCATCCAACGTAAACATTCTGCCCTTCTTCTTTCCTTTTGCTATCAAGTGACTTTTATTTTTCATATCCTCAACAAAGCATCCATGAGGATTAAATCTGACCTGCAAGCCCTGCTCAACCATTTGACCAATTGAAACTAGATTCTTGGTGATAGTCGGGACATGAAATACATTGCACAGGTATTTCTTTTTCCCATCCTACATAGACAAAGGAATTTTTCCAATCTGCATAATAGGATGTGCAGTATCATCACCAGTCTTCACAAATCCTGGTTTTTTCATTTTCCTTGCATCCTCCATCCATTCTACATGACCTTTCATGTGGTTTGATGCACTTGAGTCAACATACCATACATCATTGCTTTCTTCTGCACTTGTCACAGAATTGTTCATGTGCTGCACCATAAAAAATGTTCATTTCTGTCATCACCCTGTCTACTAGAAGATGCATAATTCCCTTGTTGCAATTTTCCATTCATGATGTTATTCTGCTTTTTATAGCAGTCTTTAGCCATATGGCCCATTTTACCACAGTAGTAGCATTCAACATTACTGTTTGCATTTTGGCCTCTTTGCCATCCACCACGACCTCTTTGGCTCCCCCTGCCTCTAGAGTTGACACGTCCTCCTCCATAGGACTGGTTTTCTTGAGTTTGTTGCATATTCTAATTTCTACCACGGCCTCCAGATCGGCCTCCTCTACCTCTGCCTCTACCGCTTCTAGCATTTGAGTAGAAGACAACTTCTTTTGAAGTTCCTCCTGAAGAAATGCACCACCATTTCTCTGCTCCTCAGAAATTAGAAGAGCAATCAACTCCTCAAAATCAGGAAATCTTTTACGGATGGAAATGGATGTTCGAAACTGTGCATAATCCTTTCCTAGACCATTCAAGGTCACAGAAACTAAATCATCATCTTCCACTGGCGACCCAATGGAAGCAAGTGCATCTGCAATCTTCTTCACCTTCATGTGGTAGTCATTGATGCTCATATTTTCTCTTTGCACATTGTGCAACTCTTGCTTGAGCTGCATTTTCCTGGCTTGCGTATTTGTGCTATACATTTTTGACAAAGTATCCCATGCCTCCTTTGGCGTACTTGCATCTTGAATATGCACAATCATAGAGTCTGAAATGCTGATAGACAACCAGTACATAACTTTCCTGGCTCTCTCATGCCATGCTTTAAATGCCTGCATTTGCTATTGATTGGGAACATCAGGAAGAACTGGTTCTTCTTCATTTCCTGCAACGAATTCCCAATATCCTTTTCCCATAAGGAAATTCATCATTCTGAACTTCCATGCTTGGAAGTTGTTCTTGTCAAGCTTTTCAGTGACAATCTGTGAAAGAGAATCAGACGCCATTACAGAACACTGCAAAAAAATTCTGTCACTGCAAAGAACACAGCTTTAGCCTCACAAGGGCAAATCTGCAAAACTGACGAAAGTGGTATTTGACCACACAGTCACTTCCTAGTGACGATTTTGTATCAATAGGCAACAAGGATGATTCTGTAACTCCCAATGTCTCTGCGCACAAGCATACGATGCAATTTCTACAGTAACTTTTCACCGACCTGTAGAATAGTGGTCGCACAGCATAAAACTGGGCCTTTTCCTGAGTGCGTACAGAAAACTTTCGCCTCCAAAACAGGGCCCAAAATGGCCTCAAATAAAAAAAAGAGAGATACTACCCTCTTGCTACACCACGAAGGGCATCTCAATCTGAGACAGTGCACTCCTGCACTTTCCGGCTGTGCTACCTGCAGAGACTTGCTCCCAAACAGAAAAGCAACACTGGTCCTCTTACCAGAACACCACAAACTTGGCTTGCTTTCTTGAGCTCCTTACCACGAACAAGGCTCTGATACCATGTCAAGATTGTGGGAGAGAAGGAAGGAGTCTCACTTGTACCTTTCTTGCTTGCACAATGGGGGAATACACACAAAGGTGGAGGCTGAAAACAGTTTTCCTCTTCTTAGTTGTGTAAGCCAAAAAGAACTCTTGTACAAAGAAATAGAAGAACCCTATATATGGGTCTCAAACCAAACTCAACTAACTAAGGTGGCATACTAACTGAGCCACAAACTAGAGTAGATAAGGATAGCTGTCATCTAGCTATTATTCATGGGCGGTGTACCAACCGCATCTGCAAAACTGACAAGTCGGTGACATAAATGTACAACGGTCACCCTGGCATATCACGAGTGGAGCTCGATATCTCAACACTGCTAAGGTGGAATTCCTACTTGGAAATGAGCCCACATTTGTTAAGTTCAGGGCAATGAATTTAGGAGTCTATGAGTGCCTACTAGGGATGGATTGGCTAATCCCCAATGACTCTCACATCCGTTGTGGGAAATGATAAGTGTCCTTTCGGAATCATAAGGTTGAGTAGGTTACAACTCAAGGAGAAGTAGGTAAACCAAAGATCCAGCTAGCTAGGGCAACATGAATAGTTCAAGGAATAAGAAAAGGATTACCCGTCTATCTAATCAAGCTAAACAAACTAGAACAGGTAGAGGACTCCAATGAAGAACCATCATGGCTAAGAGAGTATGCGGATGCGTTCCCAAAAGAATTGATTGAATTACCACCACCCAAGGAAGTGGATCATGAGATTAAGCTAATACCAAGAGCTACACCAGTCGTGAAAAGGCCCTACAAGATGTCCATTCCTGAAACTATTAAGTTAAAAGAACAACTCAAACAACTATTGGACCAAGAATACATACGGGCCAGCAATACTCCTTGGGGGGCTCTAGTCTTGTTCCAAAAGAAGAAGGATTGTAAACTTTGCCTTTGCATCGATTATAGAGGCCTGAACCAAGTAACCATTAAGAATAAATATCCTATCCCAAGGATAGACGAGTTACTTGATCGATTGCAGGGAGCAAAAATCTTCTCCAAGATTGACTTGAGGTCAGGATACTACTAGATCCGCGTCAAGGATGAGGATATTCCAAAGACGGCATTCAATACCAAATATGGTCATTTCAAATTCATAGTGATGTCTTTTGGATTGACTAACGCCCCTGCCACCTTTAACATGCTAATGCAAGACATTTTTAGACCTTATCTCGATGATTTTGTGCTTGTCTTCTTTGATGATAGCTTAGTTTATTCCAAGGAAGAGGAGGATCATGAGTCCCAAGTTCACATCATCCTTGAGACCATGAGGACTTATAAGCTCTATGCTAAGAAGAAAAAGTGTGCCTTTCTCAAGAGGCAGATTAAATATCTTGGATTTATTGCGTCAAATGAAGGAATCTCTATAGATCCTACAAAGGTTAAGGATGTCCAAGAGTGGCCTCCACCAACTACTGTTAAAGAAGTGCATAGCTTTCTTGGATTAACAGGTTGGTACATGATCTTCATTAAGGACAATGCCTCAATCGCAACACCCCTCACAAACTTGTTGAAAAAGTAGGTTGCCATAGTGTGTACGCCCACCGAACAATCAAGTTTTGATCAACTCAAGCATAGCTTAGTGACAGCACCGATCTGAAACTCCCTGACTTGAGTAAGGAATTTGAAGTTGTCACGAATGCTAGCTCACTTGCACTAGGCTGTGTACTAATGCAAGAAGGTCATCCTATAGCCTATTCCTTGAGGAAGCTAAAAACCCATAAAGGAATTATGCTACCCATGGACCTGGAGCTACTAGCAGTTATTCATGCTCTCAAAATTTGGTGACATTATTTGCTTGGCAACAAGTTCTCTTTGGTCATGGACCATAAGAGCCTTAAATGGATCTTCACCCATATTGCAACGCCGTTGGATTGAGGTTCTGCAAGAATATGACATTGAGATCATGTATCGACCCTGTAAAGAGAATGTGGTCACTGATGCCTTAAGTTGCAAGGCATTCCTCAACTCTCAATGGTAGAATCATTGGCAACTATGGTGTCAATGCCTAGCAACCCTATCCTTGAATTAACCAAGGAGGAAGCTAGCCATGACCCATAATATCTGAAGATGATGAAGGAGATTTTGGAAAAGGATCAAAACCCTAGACTTAAGGTCAAGTATCAAGAATTTTCCATCAATGAGGGACTTGTCTATTTTAGGACAAGATTATGCATACCCTCAAGCAAGAAACTCAAATAGAGAATACTTTGGGAAGCACATGACTCCCCCTTTTCAGGCCATCTCGGTTATGTCAACACTCTCAACACGGTTAGAAAGAGCTACCATTGGGAAAGGCTTAAGGGAGACATGCCCAAATATGCCATAGAATGTTTGCCTTGCCAGCACATTAAGGCAGAACATGTCAAGATGCCTGGAAAACTGCAACCTCTTAACATTCCCCAAATGAAGTGGGAATTTATCAGCATGGACTTTGTTGTTGGATTACCATCAGTTCAAGGAGGATACAATTCAATTATGGTTATAGTAGACATGCTCACCAAGGTTGCACACCTCATTCCAATCAAGAAAAAATACAAGGCTTCAGATATTGCCAGATTGTTCATCAAGGAGAAATTCAAACTCCATGGGTTGCCTAGAAGGATCATTAGTGATCGCAACTCCCTCTTCACATCTCACTTTTGGAGAGGGATATTCGAGGCCATTGGGACTCAACTCTGTTTCAGTATAGCCTATCACCCTCAAATGGATGGCCAAACGGAGAGGGTCAACCAAGTTTTTGAAGATATCCTTAGAGCATATCGCTTTCGTGAACCCAAGAAATGGATCCAATATCTACCATTGGTAGAGTTCACCTATAATGCTTCCCACCAACAAAGCATTCAAATGACACCTTTTCAAGCATTGTATGGGCATGATTGCCATACTCCATTGAACTTTTTAGATCCCACCTTAAGGGTATAAGCTTCCAAGAAAATGCTTGAGGAAATGGATGAGCAAGTCAAGGCTATTAGACAAGACATTAGAGCTGCCAAGGATAGCTAGAAAGCTTATGTTTATCTAAATAGACAAGAGTGACTCTTCAAAGAGGGAAATATTGTTTTTATTCGTGTATGACCCAAGAAGAGTTTCTTATCATTGGGAGAACTTAAGAAATCGATTCCAAGGTATTGTGGACCCTACATAATCCTCAAGTGCCTAGGACCCAATGCCTATAAACTCCAACTTCCCAAGAACGTAAAAGTTCACAATGTATTTCATATTAGCCTACTAAAGAAATATGTATCCAATCCTAGCCATTTACTTAATGATCAATAAGTTGTAATGCCAAGCCAAGGAGCCCTTGAACTCTGGCCACATAGAATCCTAGACACTCGAAAAAAGGGATTGAGGAGTAGAACCCTCCAAGAGTATCTCATCCAGTGGAAGGACTATCCAAAAGAAAATGCCACATGGATTGACAAGAGTACTCTCAACAACAATAACCCCAATTCCTTTCAAGATGAGGACATCTTGATTCCTTAAGGGGGAAAGGATGTAATTTCTCACTGTTAAAAAATTAAATAAAAATGAAAAAAATTTATGACCCCCTCCCTAGCGACGCCGCCAGTTGGCGGAGGGGGGGAGCTAAATGGGCACTCGAGGAGGTAAAGGAGGGAGGGGAGGGAACAGAACACGTAGTTAAGGTAGGTGAAGAGGATGAGTGTGACGGTAGGACTGAAGTAGGCATCGACCTTGAGAGATGATGTGGCGATGGTGGAGCTGCCGAGGACATGACGTTGAAGAGGACGACAATTTTGATGGGGGCAAGGGCACACGTGTGCCACCTCCAAACCCCCCACTACCCCTTCTTGTTAGGTTGCATAGCGACAATCACACTGGTTGTGGAGTGGAGCTAAGGCCTCCCCATCACGATGCCCAATAATACCCTTCTTCCCCTCCCCCTATAAAAATCACCCTCTCCTTGAGCAATAACACGTTATTCTTCTCCCTCCCCCCTGTTGCCGATTTTTGAGGAATTAAGAGAGAGAGAGAGAGAGAGAGAGAGAGAGAGAGAGAGAGAGAGAGAGAGAGAGAGAGAGAGAGAGAGAGAGAGAGAGAGAGAGAGAGAGAGAGAGAGGAGAAGGAAGGGGACTCTTAGAGTAAGAGAGGAAGGGAGAGAGAGAGAGAGAGAGAGAGAGAGAAGAGGCTCAAGGGAAATTCATCTTGGACGAAGCTTCGAGTACCCTCTCCCCCCACCGTGATTTTTGTGATCTCTCCATCAATTGCCCCTCTACATGTTGTAGAAGGTTTCAGATGTCAGGCAAAGCATAGGAAACTTTGGCACAAAGGACTGCTCCTAGAGAAGAGGAGGCTTGCATTCCAAGCTCCAAAATGGCCCCAAAGCATAAACTCTCCCAAGTAACTAGAAAACCGCAACTACGAAAGGAGGATTGGGCAAAGATGTCACCACTAACGCGAGCAGATTATCAGGTGTAAACACTAATTCGACACTCCAAAACAAGGTATTGCTACCGTGTCTAGTACTTTGAACGGAACAGTATGCATGGACATCATCAGGAAGAAATCATACCTTGCATCGCGTAACTTGCATAACTCAAAAGGTAGTTGTAAAGGCTTAATAAACATGATTTTTCACAAATAGATTAAGCCTCTACGTGTTGTTGTAGTACTAAGCTGATTATTAGGCTCGAATTCTTCTGTAAGTGCATCTTAGGTTGCCAATGTATATGAATATATCGTGTAAGTTGATTGCATCCTATAGACCATTAGAGTGAGTTAACTCACATGTTAGGTATAATGAACTCATGTACACTCACACTTAAATATTAGATCACACTTTATTATGTGCATAGATTCACTAGAAGGAATTTTCATGAATAGGAATCCCACATCGTATCATCAATTTCAGGAAAGACTTGCATCTAGATTTGTGTGGCATCATGGTCAGTTTCAGTTGCACTACGTAATAGGGATTCATCTTAAAAGATAGATTTAAGTTGCTGGAGGACATGCCAAGCCACCCAGTTGGCTACCAACCCTAGCCAAGGGGGTTCTAAATAATCGTGACAAGGACATAGACCGAACCTGCCATGAGAGGTCTCTCCATGGGTTAGTTTGAACGTTGAGAGTGGAATTTTGGTGCTGAAAATTGCTTAAAAATAGCTAAAAATTATGAATATCAAGGGAAAAATATTCAACGTCAAAGGCGGCGGCTCGACCTAGGACGATTTTAAGCGTCAAGGTGCTCTAAGGACGCCCGGGCAACACTTGCAGATTTTTAGTAATTTTTCCATGTGCATGTGCGAGTCAGAGAAGCTGCCGACCAGTCTGGATGCCGAGACGAGCTCACAGAAAATTTCAGATCGGGATTCCGACACCGTATGCGAGAGAGACGGGAAAAGGGCCAAAAGGCCGGTCAAAATGGTGTTAAGAAGTAGCAACTGCGGTCATGCAATGCTACATTGGATGGGTGATAAGGTAAAGTAAACACCTCGCTTAAGAGGGGGTGTTGAGAATGTAAGCTTCAGTATTTGCGGGTGTGTATTATGTGAAAGCACTCTTGTGTGCTTAAGATTGTATGGTGCATGAATATGGATGAGAGATGTGGAGTAAAGTGTGCCACATAGGGCACACATGTAAAGTGTGGGTTGTATGGTGTCACATGGGAACACACATGGAAAGTGTGAGGGATCATTGATGGAGTATCTCCTCCTTTATATATGTAACTTGTGTATGCAATGAAATAAGAAGAGAACATTTGTTGAGTGTGCATATTGTTTGCCTTCTCTTTGTAGTCATGGAGTTCCTTGTCTATTACAATCCTCCGTGATAGTGTATCAATCATTTTTGTACACACCATGATCAACCCCACATTGGGATTCTTGACATGGTATCAGAGCCAAGGTTTAGGGCTATTGATCATGGTGTACTTATATGTGTAGATATTATTGTATGTGGTTTTCTCGAATTTAGCCTTAGTATGTTTTAGCCATTCTTTCCTTAAAAATCTTGCACACTCATTATTATGCTGGTTCACGATTTCAAGGGAGCTAAAATCTTTTGAGAATTATGAAGAGGCCATCAAATGAAGGATCTTTGTATAATGGAAGCTAGAAATGGAGTTTTTCAGCACAAGTCGTGGAGCCACAGTCAACAAAGAAGCTGCTAATAGAAGGCAAAGGATGGAGAAATGGAAGTTGGGTTGGCTTCAACAACAATAGGTGAAGAGGAGGAGAAGCCTGTTGATATTCTTGGTCAAAAGATAGAAGTTGTTAGTCTTTGATTCAGAAGCTATTAGCTCTTTATTGGGCTCTTCAAAGAAGCCCATTGATATTACTAGTACAACAAAATTTTTTTCTTGCAAACATGGTGTTACAAAGAGAAAGTTATGAGAAGGTGAAGCCCATAAAGATGTAGTGTCAAGAGAGCATGCTAATTTCAAAGGCCCACAAGGGAACGGAGAACAGAAGTTGTGAAAGAATGACGGAGCTAGAGGATGGGTCTAGCTCGAAGGGCTTCCAAGGAAAAGAATGCGGCAAAATACACAGAGAGAGATAGAGAGACATCGAGATCAAAGCATAGCCTTTTTATGGGGACTCCAAAAACGGGAAGGAGAGATGTCGGAAACTCGCAGCCTCTGTCATTGGAGGAGATTTTAAAGAAGCAAAAGGAGGAAGCTCTCCAACAGGCGAAGCCAGTGTTCTTGACAAAAGCTCAAAGGCAGCAACTAGCTCTTCAACGTCGTGAAGAAGAAGTTGCTGAACAAAAGAAATTGCTTGAAGATCAAAGGAAGCAGCTCTTTGGGGTCGCTGAAAGTAGCCGTAAGCAGAAGAAGGAGCGAAAGCAACTGCTGTAACACGTCAACTTCAGAAATATCAGAATATCACATCTATGGATGTGAGCTCAGGCAGTTTTGCCAAAATGCCGTATGCCAAAGCTATAGTCATAGGCATTAAAATACCAGAAGATGCAACTGTTGGGGTACATCCCATCGCAGCTGTGGGGTGCATCCCGTTGTAGCTGGGGTACATCCCATTTTAGCGTTGGGGCGCTAGTGGATGCCCTCGAGCTCCTCATTACCTACCTCAACTCCAACCTCCCCAATGCCATCTTCATCTATGAAGAACACCCGCAAAACCCAAGCAGCACAGTAGCAGAAGGAGAAATGAAAGAGAACAATGTAGAAGAAGATGAGAGACGATAAGGTGCCACCTGTCTCACAAGGATAAACTCTTGTCGTTAGTTTTTCATGAAAATGAATATTTTTGTGAGTAGTCGTTCCCACATCATAAACAAGAGCCACAATGAATTCATTTCTAAGCATAATGCTTAGAAGCATGCAATTGTACTCACCCATGGTATGAGGGTACTCTACCCGAGCCCACCTAGAGGCTCAGAATGAATGTATCTACATGCATGTGTGTCTCAAAAGAGTCTATTTGAGACAAGGTTGCACAAGAATTGGCTTGTGCGGGGTTCTCTGCCCGAGATTAAGATCTCAAAAAGAATTTTGCGAGTGTGTGGTGTGTGCACATGATTGTTGCACCTTGAGGTTTTTCATACCTTTCCCGAACATCTAGAATTTGTTCAAAAAGGATGGGGTAGGTTCACCCGAGCAAGTGGTGCTCAAACGAACATTGTACACGCACATAAAACATGCATATGGTGGACTAGAAGTGTCTAGTCATATAAATACTCCAATATAGCATTGAGGGGGAGTGTTAAGAAGTAGCAACTGCGGTCATGCAATGCTACATTGGATGGGTGATAAGGTAAAGTAAACACCTCGCTTAAGAGGGGGTGTTGAGAATGTAAGCTTCGGTATTTGCGGGTGTGTATTATGTGAAAGCACTCTTGTGTGCTTAAGATTGTATGGTGCATGAATATGGATGAGAGATGTGGAGTAAAGTGTGCCACATAGGGCACACATGTAAAGTGTGGGTTGTATGGTGTCACATGGGAACACACATGGAAAGTGTGAGGGATCATTGATGGAGTATCTCCTCCTTTATATATGTAACTTGTGTATGCAATGAAATAAGAAGAGAACATTTGTTGAGTGTGCATATTGTTTGCCTTCTCTTTGTAGTCATGGAGTTCCTTGTCTATTACAATCCTCCGTGATAGTGTATCAATCATTTTTGTACACACCATGATCAACCCCACATTGGGATTCTTGACAAATGGGGGAGGTGCCCAAAAGGAGGAGTGAAGGGGTGCCTTTGGGAAGGGGCACCCCCCCTTCAAAAATAAAAACGAATTAGGAGGGGGGCGGCGTGGCTGAACAGAGCCGCCGCAAAACCCCCCCCCCCCCCACAAATCGTGATGATGGTTGCTAAGCAAGCCATGAAACAAATTGCAGCAGGCAACTACAGTCATCCCTCGCTCCGCATCGCTCCGTTCCACGCAGACAATGGCAGCCTGTAGAGGGAGAGAGAAAATCAGTCTTTCTCTCTCCTCCCTCTCTCTCCTCTAAGGGGGAGTTCATGTGGGAAGAGAAAGGAAGAAGAAAGAATGGTGGAGGCTTGTCCGGCATCGATCGGATTGCTTCACGGGCTGGAGATGGTGACATGTGATCGTCATGAGCATGAAGTGCTGCTGATTTTCAGATTTGCAGCCATGGACATGAAACCCAAAACACGCAAATAAGCGGTAATTCAAAATTTTCAAAGGAAAATTGAGATTTCATGGCTTTTGATTGATAAAATGTTGTTCATGTGGGCTAAAAATTGTTTATGTTGCTGTTTTCCATGAGTACTTGTTATCATAATCAGAAAATCAGAAAAACATGCATCTTGTGTCTCAAAATAATACACTAAAACACGTAAAATATGGAAAATCAAGGGAAAATGATGTTTTTGAGCATAAAAATGGAAGAATAAATAGGAACACCAACTAAATTTTCATTTTTGTTGCAAGAAGGAACTAAGGGCCACAGCCCATAACCTATTTTGAATTTTTAGTAATTAAATAATGCAGAGAATAAGGGAAAATACAAGGAAAATAGAGAAAAAACACTAAAAATAGGAGAAAATTGCATTTTGGGTGCGAAAAATTAATGAAAATTAAGAACAATGTTCGTGAATGTTTGTGGAGACTGAAGCATGAGGATTTGCCTCAGTTCAGCCCCGCCTTCTTGTTCTAGTGTGTCTTTTTCCGCTTTTTACACATAAAATGATGGCAAAATGCCTTATAAATCTATACAACAATGCAACATTTGAACGATGGGAGGATAGAATGGTTAAAATGTGTTTAAATGCGGAGTAATGATGAAAGGATTGCTGGTTTTTGTTTGCATGCCATATAGGTCGGTGAATAATTATAAAATAAGGGCCTAGTAGCACGAGGGTTTCCTCGGTGCTAGGTTCATGCAACGCCGCATAAAAACGGTAGTTGAAAATCATTGAAAGGATTTTTTCCACATGCACAATATTGATTCAATAATTGTTTGAGCACTTAGCATCTACAATATGCATAAATCATGGAAATATTTAAAGGTATCAGAAATCCTGGATGCACAGCAATTGCTTTCATTAGGACCTTGACCCACGTCGAGTGAGAGACAGGACACCCTAAGCCATAGGCTAGTCGTGGGGTCTGGGGGAAAGAGAAGTAAGGACAATGGTACATTCCTGTATACGATTAAATGGTACCTTGAGTGGATTTTGTGCGAAATGTTTATATGTTGAGCGACGCACCGAGGGGCCAATCCCCAAGGTGTAGGAGAGTCGCAGAGGGGTGGCGGCATTCAGTCATTGGAGGACCCCCTATGTCTGTGCTTCGTGCCATTAGGCAATGTGTAAGGGACTCCCTCTAAGGAGTAGTGGGTGAGAGAAGAGTGGACTACAAACGACGTAATACAAACGCAAGATATTTAGGAAGGCAATGTATGTGTCATCAACGCTCCTGGCCGCGAGGCCGTGGGGCTGTTGAGCACGTGAGATAGAGGTCTGGCTAGTGCACGAGCCAGTGCCGGCCCATTCTAGGTTCCATCAGTGGTGCGTCTGCCGGGAGCCGCTTAAAAGTGGCGGTCCTCGAATCCTGGTTGTCTAGGGACCAACTAGTAGTTTATGCCAAAGGATACTGTGATTGATCCATTATTTATCGATAAGCATCGTCTAGCAGAAATCCAAAAGCAAGAGAGAGACGAAAGAGCTAGGCGAAGTGCTGAAATTTTTAGGAGATATTCCCCTAAGCGTAGCGGTGCTGAACCCTTACGAGGGAGTGGATCCAGTGGTCTTGGTGCCACAAGCAGTAAGTTAGGAGAAGGTGGAAGCTCTAATGCTCCCCTTTCTTCCATAAGCCAGTCTATATCAAGTGCGGGAGGTGTAACCCCACCGTCCCCTATTCCTAGTGCAAATCCAATCCTCGTCATGGCGCAGCCTATTGCAATTCCAGCAGGAGCGACGGATTTGTCGGCTCTAGGTTACTCGCTACCCATTTTTAATGGGCTAGTTGAGGAAGATGCGGAACTCCACATTAGGGAGTTTCAAAAGCTGATGTTTAACTGTCGCATCCAAGAAGAAGAACATTTAATGATGTTCTTCAACATGACTCTCAAAGGAAGAGCCGCTATATGGTATCATGGTTTAGAAGCCGGAACCATATTGAATATTGATTCATTTTATGGAGCTTTTCGAAGGGAGTTTGCCCCTGAAAGGGGTGGGCAATATTGGTTGCGTGTACTCAACGTGACTCGCCAAGAACCACACGAGGACATTCGTGCTTATGCGAAGAAAATAAAAGAGGTTTTCGGTCCCCGCAGCTTCCCAATTGCAATATTTCCTACATGGTTTGGACTTTAATATCCAATTGCAGTTGAGTAGTGCCCCCTTGGGGGATATAGATACTGCCATTACACGAGCACAAGAGGTGGAATCCCGACTACAAGCAGCCTATGCTTCTCGAGACAATTCGAATATGGGTTTAGTATTGGGAAACAATATGGCGATGGCCAATGGCAGTAGTGGCCAAGGGATAGCGATGGCTAACCCTAATGGGAGAGGGAACATGATGCAGAATGTCCCTTTATTACCAGCTCCCCCTAGCATGTTGATGCCTACGGGCAGTCAAATGGCTCCAAATGGTGGAGGCCAAGCGGTCAATTCTAATACCATGCCTGTGGCTCAACAACCAGTGCCTAATCGAATTGTTAGGCCGATGGAACGACATGGTAATGATCAAGGCTATGAGTCGAGTGCTTCCAATGTTCTTGGCGAGGTTAAGGACATTATGAAGCATTATACCGACATGATTACGGAGCAGTATCGGCAAATAGCCGTTGATGTCAACTTCCTTAAAAAACAACAAAATTTAATAGGAAGTAGATACCCAGATGAGGGTGCACCTTCAAAGTTTAGTTGCAAATGGTGTGGTGGGCAACACTATCCAAGAAATTGCCCAAATTTTGCGACATCTGTGGAAAATCCAGCCATTTAGCAGCTACTTGTTGGAGTAAGATCAGTTCCCTCCAGCGCGGTAGTTGGCAACCAGGGCTTGTTAATCATCGTGTGTAAGGAAATGATTCCTAGCGAGAAGACGGGCCTAAACAAATACTTCAACGACCAAAGACTACAGTGGAGGAGCTACCTAGTGGTAGTGGGGTTAGTTTGATTGAGGCTGTACGCGTTAATGATGCTGAAACCTCTAATCTGCGAGCTGTTCTTACAAGAGGTCAAAAGGGTAGAGAAGCCGACAAGGATAAGCCTGTTGACGGAAACCCTAAACAAGGCGACAAAGGAACGCAAGTTTTGGATCCTGCCATGGAAGGGGGACCTTTGAAGCCCGTAGAAAGTAAAGCTGATAAGGAACCACCAAAGAAGAAGGTGAAAGTTAAGAAAGAGGCAATAAAGCCAGTTCAGCGGCCTAAAGAGCAGATGGTTTGGAGTGAAAAGCGAACTCTATCGAACTATCATGAATTCGATTTGGCGAGCTCTCTTTGCGAAGTCAAGCCGGATGTGAACCCAGGAGTACGGAAGGAATTTAGAAAGATCCTACGTACCGGGTATATCGTAGAACCTTTGGGTATTGCGCGAGTTGGTGATGACTGGTTCGAGCATGCTGAGAAGCATTGTCCAAGGGTTGCAGCCTATGTCGATGGGATATTAGTAGATTATGCCATTGTCGACATGGGATCATCTGTTAACATTATGAGTTCTGAACTGATGGAAAGGTTGGGTCTTGCGATCCAAAAAGATACCTCCACAATCCTCAGAATGGCAGATGATAGTTTGAGGCAGCCGGAAGGCTGCATTACTAAGGTCCATGTCACTGTTGCAAATATAGAATGCATGTTGGACTTTAGGGTGATTCGTTTTGCAGGCCGTCCAAGTTACCAAGTATTACTCGGATGACCTTGGATCTTGCAAGCGGACTGCCAAGTAGATATACCCGCCGGTCGACTGATATTTGGCAGAGGTGCCCAGCGTGTGGTGGTTGATGCTTATCCTGATTCCCTGCAGAGTGAGAGAGCTCCTCTATCTTCTATAGAATTGGAGACATTAGAAGATTTATCTGCCAGTGAGACATCATCGAGTGATGAGTCCAAAGAGGGATCCACCACGGAAGACATCTATCAGATTACTTTGAACGAGCCGATAGAGGGCCAAGATTGTATAAGAGATGCAGATGTTATCGAGCTAGACCTTGGTACGCCTGATGATTCACGGCCAATCAAATTAGGTTCTATGCTCAGCACAGCAGAAAGGGAGGACTATGTGGCCTTGATTCAGGAATTCCGTGATATCTTTGCCTGGAGTTATGATGAGCTGAGAGGCATTCCTCCTAGTCTTGCTGTTCATACAATTCCGTTGAAAGAGGGCAGTCGTCCTGTACGACAGAAAGTAAGGCGTATACCTTTCGAACTGAGGGACGGGCTGTTTGAAGAGTTACAGAAGCTTCGGAAAGCAGGTTTGATTTTTCCTGTGCAACACACGGAATGGTGTTCGCCAGTTGTGATCAGAAAGAAGAAAAATAATCAAATTCGATTATGTGTAGACTTTAGGGAGCTGAATAAGCAGACAGTCAAGGACTACTACCCGTTGCCATTTATTGACCAGATTTTGGATCAATTAGCGGGTAGGGAGATATATTCGTTTATGGATTGCTTTGCAGGATATAACCAGATGGCAATTGCAGAAGAGGACAAGTTGAAAACAACTTTTATTACTGTCTTTGGTACTTTTTCATACCATGTGATGGCCTTTGGTTTATGCAATGCGCTTGGTTCGTGGCAACGAACAGCAGATAAGACATTCAGTGACATATCCCCTGAAGAGTTGAAGGTGTTTATTGATGACTTAGGGGCCGCTACCGTGAGAGAAAGGCAGTTGATCATTTTAAGAAAATGCTTTGAGCGCTATAGACAGTTTTGTATCACCCTAAACCCACGGAAGTGTGTTTTTGGAGTACCTTATGGGCTATTGTTGGGTCATGTGGTCAGTTCAGTAGGAATTGCGACAGACCCCGAGAAGGTCAAAGTTATAGTTGCCATGGGTCCACCACGCACTCCGAAAGAAGTTCATAGCTTTCTGTCTTCGGTTGGTTACTACCGTAGATTCATAAATGCCTTGGTAGAAAGAACGTTGCCGCTTACAAATTTATTGTCCTTTAGCTGTTTGTTTGTATGGGGTGACCCTTGTAAGGTACCATTTGAGGATGTGAAACAGGAGCTAGCAAGAGCTCCCGTTTTAAAAGCACCTAAAATAGGTGAAGTGTTCTATATATTCTCGGTAGCCACCATGTATAGTATCAGCTGCTGTTTAGCCCAAATTTGGGAAGAGAAGTGGTATCATCCGATAGCCTTTGCTAGTCGAAAATTGGGCATTTCAGAGATCAATTATACCTACATGGAGAAGTTGTGTCTAGCGATGGTCTTTGGGACCAAGAAATTCACGCATTATATTCTCTATGAGAAAGTCGTGCTTTATACGAAGACGGAGGGGCTTCGACTATTGATGAATAAGCTACAGCCGCCTGATCGTCTAGCAAAGTGGTTGATCACTTTGCAGGAATTTGATTATGAAATCAGGAGTAAGCCACCAAGGTTGCTAGGCATCGTGGAATGTCTTGTGGACTTTGGGGAGCCGAAAGAACATGTGGCTGAAGGTAGTGACATGGAGTTGTTATTTAAAATAGATACGGTATCTATTCCCTCCTGGTACGCTGCAATAACGCATTATTTATCGACGGGAGAGGCGGGATCCAAATTATCTAAAGCTGAGAGAAGAAAAATTAAGCAGCAAGCGTTAAAGTTTGCCTTGATCGCAGGTACATTATATCGGCAAGGGGTTGATGACATCTATTGCCGATGTGTGATGCCTGACGAGGTGCCATTCATTCTGGAAGAGTGCCATGATTCTGCTTGCGGCGGCCATTTTGTTGGACGGCTTACAGCACAAAAGGCTTTAAGAGCAGGTTATTGGTGGCCTGCCATCTTCCAGGATGCGTTTGCGTATGTTAAGAGATGCGATATTTGTCAACGACATGATAGTCGAGAGAATAGGAAACGACCACTCACCCCTATTATGGCGACACTTCCATTGGAGAAGTGGGGAATAGACTTTGTGGCTCCTATTGGGTCCTATTACTCCGTCGTCGACTACCCAAAAGAGGTATATCATTGTAGCAACTGACTACTTCACAAAGTGGTTAGAAGCACGTGCAACAAGGAAAGATGATGCTAAAGAAACTGCTAGTTTCTTTTTAGAGCAGATAATATGCCGTTTTGGTCCGCCGAAAGAATTAGTGTCGGACCGCGTAAGGTGATCAAAATTTTGACAAAGACTTGGCAAATCAAGCATAACAAGACAACCCCATATAAGCCGCAAGCCAATGGGCAAGTTGAAAGCACCAACAAGCAGCTTGTGGGCATCCTGTCCAAAATTGTGTCGGAAAAGAAACGGGATTGGGATAAAAAGTTATACGTGGCAATGTGGGCCTATAATACGACCTTCAAACGAGCCACTGGCCATACCCCGTTCAAGTTAGTATATGGGGAGGAGTGTGTCTTGCCTTTAGAGATTGAGCTGCCGATTATTCGGTTTGCCATCAATCATTCTTTGAGTAATGAAGACGCACTTTTTGAGCGCTTGACGACACTGGCACATTTAGATGAGCTTAAGCTGCGGAGCTTATTGCACCAAGAAGTGGCGAAGCGCCGAATGAAGCAGCTACACGACCTTAAAGCCAAGGAATACACCTTCAAGAAAGGACAGCTTGTTCTGTATTATGACGCATGACGTGAATTATTTCCAGGCAAGCTAGAGCCCAAATGGGACGGGCCCTATAGGATCGTTAGAATAGGAAAGAATAAATCCACAGTCTTGTTAGCTGACCTTGAGGGGATAGAATTTAAAAATAAGGTTAATCTTAATAAGATTCAACCTTATTATTTTTTATTGCACTAATACTATGACTACCTTGCAGGTCTAGGCGAGATCAATTAAATATCTGCAAGGAAATCGTGGTAGAGGTTGATGGGTCATCTGATCCCTTATTTAGAACACCCATATTTAGAATAGAGGTATCATCAGGGAAAGCTCATTTGGTGGAGCAAAGGATATAAGGTGACTGAGCAAGAAGGCGGGACATTTGTTTGGGAGATCAAGGTCTTCTGCCATCACTGCCTACAAATTTTGACGAGCATCCCTGTTGAATTCAATGATGATGGAGGGATGGAGCCTACAATCCACCCGTTGAATATGCTGAATTTCGATTACCATAATTACGAGTAGAGTTTCGGATGGCGGGATATGTAAACCCTTTACAGACGTACACCTTGTACTTTGATGGGGCGTCCAGGGGTGCATGCAAAAAAGGAAGTGTAGGAGTTGTCATCCGAGACCCCCGATGACGCATTGTCATGAAGTTAGCTGCTTATCTCGGGGTGAATTTTACCAATAATATGGCAGAATACAAAGCCCATTTGAATATTGCAAAGAAGGGTAGTATCCGCCAGTTGTTGGTGAAAGGGGACTCTCAATTGGTTTTAAATCAACTCAATGGGACGTACATGGTACGAAACCCCATTCTTTGCATGTACCATCATACTGCCATAGCCCTGCTAGACGAATTTGATAGAGTATCTTTTCAGCTGATTCCACGAGATTGGAATCAGTTTGCCGATTCATTGGCTAATTTTGCGTATGAAGAAGACCTCTTCTTTAATTGTGGCCCTTGTCCCGATATATCTATTGACGATGAGACAGGAGCTGGTCGTTTGTGGGATATGCTTTCTGAACATGCCCTCTTTGGCAGACGATGGTTGATCTGGGTGATGCAGAGGGTAGGCGAGACTCATCTACCTTTATTATCTTGGACCCACAGACTGATTAGACGACATGTGATGCGAACACCTCTTGCGATATACGCAGGAGGGATGGGTCATAATTTAATGCACCTAGTTTAGGGCTACGAGCCTTTGTTCCCTGGGAATGGTATGCTTTGATGTCTATCATAGTTGTTTCCAGGAGGATGTTATGCATACTATTGGTTGATTTCATTAGGCCAAGAGGGCCAATCTATTGGCAAAGTCATGTTTGATTTCATTAGGCCAAGCGGGCCATTTCCCTGTCTAGTGCGGGTGCATTTAATCGGGTTTTTGTTTTAAGTATTGTGCTAGACAGGTTTCGTGATTTGTGGAATTTGGTGGAGCCTGGCGGAGCCTTTGCTGCGATGGAAGCTTCTTGTGGCCAATCCAGGTGATACATCTCCTTTACGAGTACCTTTCTTTCCTGTTATATGTCTATTTGTACTTGTCGAGGGGATATTTTTTGTTGGGGACCGGCAACCAAGGCATGAAGTCCCATGTTTAGGCTAAGTATGTTTGAGGGAGGTCGGAGTAGTCATTGCCTCCTGTAAAGACATTGTCAGGCATTGAAAGACCTGTTTTAGAAGGAAGTCTTAGTGGCCCTGTTCTGCTAGCCTGCTAGGCAGCCGTTCTAAGAGTTCTTGTTAGTCGTGAAAACCCTATCAAAGAAAAGAAAAGAAATGAAAATGTATAAGCAATTGATCATTGCCTTGCGAAGGCTTGGTAGGTTCCTGGGGACGAGTCAGACCCGGGGCCGATACCTTGTCTTCCTAGGGATGGCTTCTTGCTGGAGAAAAAAAAAAACAAAACAAGGAAGGTTGGAGCGAAAATAAAAGTGAGCGTTAGAAAAGGATTAAGTATCGCCTTGCGAGGGCTTGGTAGGTTCTTGGGTACCGAGACAGGTCCTGAGGCCGATGCCCTGTTCTCCTTGGGTCACTACACTCAGCTCCCTCGTTTTTACATGCCCAAGTATGTTAATAAAATAAAAACCCTAAAAGAAGAAATGTACTGACAGAAAATACTCCTTGATCAGGCTATATGAGTCCTCGCCTTGTAGGAGCTCCTAGTTGTGTTGTCTTTAGTTGGTAAGTAGTTCAGACTACCACTTCGGGCAACCTCTTTGATAGGTTTTTTAGTTTGGCTGTGTTGGAGCAGGTGGTCAGTCACTCGCTTCGGATCTTCTATTAGATGATGCTAGGCCTACTCCTTGTGGATGTCATGCCTTGGTTTGTCAGGGGGTAGGGTGAGCATTGTGCTGAGTTTTATTATATATTTGTTTTGTATCAGCTTGATGCTTCTTTGGTTGTTTATGTGCAGATATGTTCGTGGATTCGACGGGCTGAGTCGCCCTATCCCGTGGTCGCCAATGAGAGCGGAATTTTGGTGCCGAAAATTGCTTAAAAATAACTAAAAATTATGAATATCAAGGGAAAAATATTCAACGTCAAAGGCGGCGGCTCGACCTAGGACGATTTTAAGCGTCAAGGTGCTCTAAGGACGCCCGGGCAACACTTGCGGATTTTTAGTAATTTTTCCATGCGCCTGCGCGAGTCAGAGAAGCTGCCAACTAGTCCAGATGCCAAGACGAGCTCACAGAAATTTTCAGATTGGGATTCCGACACCGTATGCGAGAGAGACGGGAAAAGGGCCAAAAGGCCGGTCAAAATGGGGGAGGTGCCCAAAAGGAGGAGTGAAGGGGTGCCTTTGGGAAGGGGCACCCCCCCTTCCAAAAAAAAAAGAATTAGGAGGGGGGCGGCGCGGCTGAACAGAGGCGCCGCAAAAAAAACGCTCCCCCCTCCCCCCACAAATCGTGATGATGGTTGCTAAGCAAGCCATGATGCAGCAGGCAACTACACTCATCCCTCGCTCCGCATCGCTCCGTTCCGCGCAGACAATGGCAGCCTGTAGAGGGAGAGAGAAAATCAGTCTTTCTCTCTCCTCCCTCTCTCTCCTCTAAGGGGGAGTTCATGTGGGAAGAGAAAGGAAGAAGAAAGAATGGTGGAGGCTTGTCCGGCATCGATCGGATTGCTTCACGGGCTGGAGATGGTGACGTGTGATCGTCATGAGCATGAAGTGCTGCTGATTTTCAGATTTGCAGCCATGGACATGAAACCCGAAATACGCAAATAAGCGGTAATTCAAAATTTTCAAAGGAAAATTGAGATTTCATGGCTTTTGATTGATAAAATGTTGTTCATGTGGGCTGAAAATTGTTTATGTTGCTGTTTTTCATGAGTACTTGTTGATCATAATCAGAAAATCAGAAAAACATGCATCTTGTGTCTCAAAATAATACACTAAAACACGTAAAATATGGAAAATCAAGAAAAAATGATGTTTTTGAGCATAAAAATGGAAGAATAAATAGGAACACCAACTAAATTTTCATTTTTGTTGCAAGAAGGAACTAAGGGCCACAACCCATAACCTATTTTGAATTTTCAGTAATTAAATAATGTAGAGAATAAGGGAAAATACAAGGAAAATAGAGAAAAACCACTAAAAATAGGAGAAAAATGCATTTTGGGTGCGAAAAATTAATAAAAATTAAGAACAATGTTCGTGAATGTTTGTGGGGACTGAAGCATGAGGATTTGCCTCGGTTCAGCCCCACCTTCTTGTTCTAGTGTGTCTTTTTCCGCTTTTTACACGTAAAATGATGGCAAAATGCCTTATAAATCTATACAACAATGCAACATTTGATCGATGGGAGGGTAGAATGGTTAAAATGTGTTTAAATGCGGAGTAATGATGAAAGGATTGTTGGTTTTTGTTTGCATGCCATATAGGTCGGTGAATAATTATAAAATAAGGGCCTAGTAGCACGAGGGTTTCCTCGGTGCTAGGTTCGTGCAACACCGCATAAGAACGGTAGTTGAAAATCATTGAAAGGATGTTTTTCACATGCACAATATTGATTCAATAATTGTTTGAGCACTTAGCATCCACAATATGCATAAATCATGGAAATATTTAAAGGTATCAGAAATCCTGGATGCACAGCAATTGCTTTTATTAGGACCTTGATCCACGTCGAGTGAGAGACAGGACACCCTAAGCCATAGGTTAGTCGTGGGGTCTGGGGGAAAGAGAAGTAAGGACAATGGTACATTCCTGTATACGATTAAATGGTACCTTGAGTGGATTTTGTGCGAAATGTTTATATGTTGAGCGACGCACTGAGTCGCAGAGGGGTGGTGGCATTCAGCCGTTGGAGGACCCCCTATATCTGTGGTTCGTGCCATTAGGCAATGTGTAAGGGACTCCCTCTGAGGAGTAGTGGGTGAGAGAAGAGTGGACTACAAATGACATAATACAAATGCAAGATATTTAGGAAGGCAATGTATGTGTCATCAACGCTCCTAGCCGTGAGGCCGTGGGGTTGTTGAGCGCGTGAGATAGAGGTCCGGCTAGTGCACGAGCCAGTGCCGGCCCGTTCTAGGTTCCATCAAACGTAGGAGGATGCTTGGATGCCAAGGGGGCTCTGGCTATAAATTCTGTGTCTCTCGGTCCTACTCAAACGATTTGTGTGACTCAAGATGGATTCTGGAGGCCCTATCACTAGTACAAGGGTGAAAACTAGGAGGAAATAAGATGCATCCTCATGGATTGTGGGAATCGTTCTTTTTGGACAAGATTTGTATCTCGGTTAAGATACTAATATAAGCTTCCAAGGAACCTGTCTGAACTGCTTTTGTGTCAGTGTCATAAGTTATGTGAATGAACCCTGTTCCCTAAAAGGCTTAATTAAGGAAGTTGATTTTAAATGTCACACATAGATGTGATAGGACCTAATTAGATAACTAAAGAACACCTATTGAGGGAAGCAGGTGGGTGAAACCCCGATGGGTCCGTCCTACAGAAGGGTGGTTCCAGAGGACTGGGAGGCTATCATGTGCTAAGATAACTAAAGAACACCTATTGAGGGAAGTAGGTGGGTGAAACCCCGATGGGTCCGTCCTACAGAAGGGTGGTCCCAGAGGATTGGGAGGAAATAAGATGCATCCTCATGGATTGTGGGAATCGTTCTTTTTGGACAAGATTTGTATCTCGGTTAAGATACTAATATAAGTTCACTTCCAAGGAACCTGCCTGAACTGCTTTCGTGTCAGTGTCATAAGTTATGTGAATGAACCATGTTCCCTAAAAGGCTTAATTAAGGAAGTTGATTTTAAATGTCACACATAGATGTGATAGGACCTAATTAGATAACTAAAGAACACCTATTGAGGGAAGTAGGTGGGTGAAACCCCGATGGGTCCGTCCTACAGAAGGGTGGTCCCAGAGGGCTGGGCCTTCACAATGTCTTTTTTGGAGGCACCTCTACCAAAATACACGAAGAGTGATGTAATAGACACTCAAGCAAGGATAACCCTTGGTTCATATGCAAGTTGATATAGTCCCTGGTTCCATGAAACTAGTGTTGGCAAGACTAATGAAGGGTTTGTAGCCCATGACCCCTATTTATATTATAGCCTAGGGATGTTAAGGTGAACACATGTCATTACAAGAGGATGCCACATGGCATGACATCCATGTTGACATATGGCATGTTGACATCAATGATGACATAAGCAATGATACAAAATATGCTCTAAAATGTTCTAGAATGTTCTAGAAACTTCATGGAACTAGGGGTTGTACCAACTTGCATACGAACCAAGAGTTGTCCTTGCTTGAGCATCCTTTACAAGCAATGGTGAAGCTTTTGGGACTAAATAACCTATTTTGGGTGGTGTAGATGAATGTAATGTCCCCTCTACACAATATAACTTGATAAACAATGTGCATCTCAAATCAAGTTAATTAATGTATGAAAAATTTTAGATAATGATTTTGACAATGAAATGTGATCTTCTCACATTCACACGTTTACTCATTGTTAAATGTAGGTGTACTTAGTAAGATTTAACCCGTAGTGTTAAAATATAAAAAACTTGCATATTTTAAATTTAGCCATTTAATAGTAAAAATGGAAAAGAATAATAGTGTAGGTGTGTTTGTCTTAAAAAATTGGCAACTTTAAATTTTTGTCACACGTTATTCTACATCAAGAGTGCATTAAACCTTACATGCAAGGGGTAGGGTCAAAAGCGCTTTTGAGATAACAAAAATTAAGAGAAGGGAAACACAATTTAGAGGGGGAAAAGTACATTCCAAATTACCTTTTGTGAAAAAATAGATGAGCTTTAAAAAATCATGTTTTTTAGAGAAAGTAGTATGCTATATATGACCAAATAGAAAGATAAAGCCAAATCAAGCAAAGAAGAGAGAAAATCATGTCTTGCTCTTCTCCCCCAAAGATGTATATAAACCTTTCATATTAGGCCAAAACCCATGCTCTCCAATCTCTGCAACTTAGGCCAAGCCCTTGGAGTATCCTAATATATGCTTCATGAGGATTCCAATCATCTTATGCATGCAAAGCTTTATGCTTTGTGCTGAGAGCTACCTTCTATAGCATGCCCTACTATTGATGCTCTCTTTCCTAGCATTTATTTATTCTCACAGCAAACATTAGGCACTACATCATAGTTTATTTCTACTACCATCATACTCTATCCTCTCCTCACTTACTCTAGCTCCAATTCTTGTGAAGCAAGCCTTGGACGTGATCAAAAGGTCCCAATGACTTCATAATGAGTCAATAAAATTTGTGGGAGAGCAATAGCAAACCTAAATGTTAAAGGTTGTTTACATGTACTTATGAAGATGTACCTTGAAGATAATTCCTATGGCTGTGAAGAGATGTAGAGATTGTATGAGAATCAATAACTAAGTGGCTGTTAAAGCTAAGGCTCAACTCCCAATGGAATCTTGAAGTAGTCCCAAATCTTGTGCAACCCAAAGATATGGTGGTCACACACTAGCCTAATGTTGTAGTGATTCCACTTAATGATGGATAGCCTTTGGAGAATAATCAAGTTTGGGGTTATAACATTTCCTTTTTAAATTATATTCATGAAGATATTCTTATAGTTATGGCTATGAATCTCATATTCGATATATATGATGGAATATATTTTCTTATGGTTTTGTGCTTATAATAGCCAAATGATTTATGGATTATGGTGGTTTAGAACATTCGAATCCCTAGTCCAATGCTCCTTAGCATTTTGTAGAATGCCAAAAAACCCACCCTTGTAGATGTGGTTGCTATGCTCCTATAGGAGATATGTGTTTTTTTTGGATCAATTGAGTGCGTGAGAGGAAAAAGGGCCGAGTCATATGTACCCCTATTATATAGGTTGGCTCTAGAGACTCAAGGAAGCTTAGCGAGGCTCTAAGCTAGTAAATTTCTTGTTGTCCCACAAGAGTGTGATCATATATAACCCAATCTTGTGGAGTTGAAATGTCTTATTCTAGATGGAAAGATTGTCTTCTCTATAGAGAGATGCATTTTGTACCACTTTGTAAAGTGACGATTTTATATATTTTTTATAAAAATAAAATAATATTTTCAAAGTATTTTTCATGTTCTAAAGGTTATACCCAAAAATCATATTTAACATAATAATAAAAGGAATCCATTTTTATATATTCCAACAATGTGCTAGTATGCTTTGCTAACTAGATAACTAAAACAAATCCCATCGAGAAAAGTGAGAGGCCTTGATCATGATGACCAAGTACCTATGGCTATAGGTAGACTTGATAAGTTTGGTAGCTTTCATAAACACTAGATAGTGTTATTAGCATGTGACCCTCCAAATTCAATAGGATAGTTACCGGGCTTAACATCATTTTAGGGGGCCATGGAGGTGAGATTTTACCTTATGGGTAAAGGGTTTGAGTTACACTCCCCCTCATCTGTCACTCTCTTTGAATCAAGTATAGTGTTAGCTCTACTCTCACCTTTGTTTAGTTGTAAAGTGACACTTCTTAAGCAAACATTGGATTGCTATTAGGGGTGACCTATCCACGCTTTCCCTTTGAAGTAAAATTGAAATTTCTATGCTCAACTAAGTCTACCATTTCCAAAGGGTAGACTAGGGGGTGATGTGCATGGACATAGACTTCAATCAACTATTAGAGGACTCCTCTAGGATTATTAGAGGAGGCACACACATGTGATATTAAAGTCAAGGTTTTAAAAATAGTTGTTAAATGAATTAAAGGAATTAACTAATAACACATTTTTGAACAAATCTTGCTTGTTTACTTTCCATTGGTTCTAGCATGTGCACTATGATCCACGCAAAATTAGAGATGAAGATGTTCCGTGTTTGAGGAAGATTATCATGTTAATGTATCAGGTGGCCTTAGAATCAATCAACTTCTTATATCAAGAAGTCATATTTGATATGTTAGAGAATATGTTTATTTCTCTAAATGTGTTGCAACCTAACCAAGGCAAGTGGTACATGAGTGATTACTGGCCATAAAATAGATCGCACATGGGTTATATGCAAGCTTAAACTTCTTGCTTCTATATGAATCATGGAGGATCCCCTAGGATGAGCAACTAAAGTTAGTTCAATATATATCTTATGTTTGTTGCTTTTGATGAATGATTGTTGGCAATTGATAATAAACTAGTACCAAAAACATTGTGGCTCTAATAAGTATTGCAAATAGGACCATGTGAAAAAGTAGTTGTAGTACCAAGAAGGCTTATATTTAGAATTGGATGTTGGGGATACCCCCAAGAACTTGCTAAGTATGACATCTATCATGCTCAAGAGAAACTGTCAAGATATGAGAATGTAAATTGTGATGTTTTCCATGAGAACAAAATTCATCAAATAGTGTTTTGGTATATCAATTGCGGTCAAAAAGTTGTATAATTACTATTGCATTAATAACGAGAAGCCTTGTTGCTATGGAAATACGATAGTACCATGCTTATTAATTGGGCTGTTTTGGACATGTGAATGATAGGGTACACCTTATGCAATTCATTTTTAAATTAGATATGCAACTACTTATCAATTAGCTGTATTGGAATTTCTTGAGAGCATTATGGCTATCTTAGAAAATACACATTTTTTAACTTGTATGATTTTACAAAGAGGCTATACGGGAGATGGGTTGACCCATACTTTTATCTAGATGAGAGCTTGTATAAAGATATGGGAACTCATCTTAAATTCTTGAAGTGGATCAAGGAACTTAAAGTAATCACACTTTATAACTATAATACTCTTTGAAAAGATAAAGTGAAGTTTATATACAAGAAGTTTGTAAGGATGAATAAATGGGTATATGATCACTATAACAAGGTTATCTCACCGAATAGGATCACTCTCATTGGGCAACCAAAGTCTGAGAGTTATGGACTCCTTGAGTATACCCTAAAGTGTTATCAATTTTTGAAGACTAGATCTAATTTGACTTCCTTTGTAATAAAATAACTTGATGAGATACGTTGTGAAATATTTGTGCTTGCCAAAGTTAATAGAGATTATTATTTTTGAATGTGTTATGATCTTTTTAAGCTTTAGTCATGCTTATAAATGGTTCATGTTATTCAAAGTAATGTATATGACTACTTGTCAATCCATGGACATTGAGTTCACTGAGACTATGATGATCCTTGAGATTATCTCAAATCCACACTAAAGCTTAATCCAACAAGGATGGTCGTGACAGATCCCATAGATGATTTCTTGAAACTTTTTCACAATTAATCTCAATCAAATAGAAAACCTCCAAAGGGACCTTGTGAGAATCTGGTGGATGGAAGAGCTAAAGTTACTTTGTTGCTTCTTATTTAGAGGACAAAGGACTGATGAAACTCTTACAATTAATAGAGAAACATTGGATTTACATTGTTAGGTCTATGATCAAGTTGTCCGAGTTATATCTCCTAATCCCTAATCATATAGTAGTAACAAGAGACTTGCACAAAATGGATGTACTATTAAAGGATACCACCCTTTTCCTACATCCTATAGAGCCTTAGAAAAAATGGAGAAACCCCATGTTTTTGTAATTGCGCCATTATATGGAGTTCATTATTGAGGATTCAATATATTCAACATTTATTTATAAAAAATATTTCAATAGTCGTTTGCTACAAGGTGTGTAAGAGAGAAAATGTTTAAATCCTTGAGAACTTGAATCCTAATTTGTGGCTTTTGTGATAATTAGAATCACCATAAATAACACAAGTTAATGACACTTACAAGGAACTCTAAGAGAAGAATTTGCTTTAGATACAAGTTAATGACACTTACAAGAAACTCCAAGAGAAGAAATTCCTTCAAAATCACCTCCACCTAAGTTTGATGGAGAAGGATCTCAGATGGAGCAAGACATAGAAGGTTGGATCAAAGCCATGAAATTTTGGTGGAAACAATGGTGTCAAGGTAAGGGATGATTGAAGCTTCCCAAACTTGGGAGAAAATTAAGGAAGTAGTGAAAGGGTGATATCTACCCCCGTCTTTTGAATCCATGAAGATGAATGAATTCTACAGCCTTCGTTAACTTAACTTAACCTTGGAAGGGTATTACTCAAAGTCTATGAGCCTTTATAAGTATTTATAGCCAATGACAATAACTCAATAGATTGTGAGGTTCTACCAAGGGTTAAATCCACATTTGGATACTCATCTTGAATTAGTAAGACCGACAACCCTTTGAGATGTTGTAATGCAAGCAAAACCCATAGCCAAAGAAATTACTTAAAATAGTCAAAAAATTTGCCTTGTGAACATTAGGAACTATCCAAACCGTGGAGCTAATAAGGGTAATGCTAGAGGAAATGTTCAAGTTAATAACATTACTTAGGGACCAAATGGGATAGGGAATATATAGTGCTACTAATGTGAAAGGATTGGACATTTGAAAGCCAACTATCCAAAACATAAGCACTGCTATTGATGTGAAAGGACTAGACATCTAAAAGCCAACTATCCAAATCATCCTTTGCGCCCTAATTGAATAGTCAAAAGGGGCCATGGATATGGAAATAAAAACCAAGGCTATGGATGTGGAAGTGTGGTCAGTGGAGCTCAAGTAAGCATAATGATAGGTCGAATTGAAGGATGCATCTTGGGTGAAGAAATTGGAAGAGGACCCATACATACCATTGTTGAGAATAAAGGAGCAGACAACCAATGCTCTATTATTCAAACTTTACCAAATTCTAAGAGTAAGTATTTCAAAATTTTGATTGACTATCAAAATATTTATTCTTTTTTTGTAGCAAATATCGTTAGAAGATTGCATTTAGAATATAGGGAAATGAAGAAAATGTTAGTAGAATTGGCTAGTGGAAAGGAAGTTACCTCTAGTAAAGTTTTAAGGGAAATACAATTTGAACTAGAGACCTAAATAACTGAAGTCCAGTTTTGAATTCTACCTTTGCGATACTATGAATGTATCTTAGGAATGGACTAGCTTAAGAAGAATAAAGTTGAAACAAGTGCGCAGATCGGTCGCAGATAGCTCACGTGGTGAATTCCCAAAGGTCCCCAAGAACAAAGTACTCTACTTTTTAGCACAAAAACCAATGTAAAAGTAAGCACGACATGAGACAAGAGACAAATTGGGTTCAATCTCCCCCATGCCTTGTGTGAGCGCTTCACAAAGCATGTATTTAATGTATATTTCCAATCTTTATGCTCAAAAATAGCCCAATTACAAAAATATGATAAGCTTTTAGCTTTTGAGTTGCTTTCTACCAAAAATAGGAAAATAAAGCTAATGGACGGTGCCCATAAAGTCTGGCACGCCCAATCTCAATGTCCAAATAAAAATAACATATCCAGGCGCATAAGCGCATACAAAATAATAATAAATAATCGATGTCTCTATAGACATAACAAAATATAGGCGTGGCGCCTATCAAAATATAGTCCAAAGGTCGAAAACCCGCTAGACTCCAATGCTTTCCTCCGCCACTGCTGCTATCTCTACACATCAACTGAAGCATTCACAATCGTTAGTAAAATAATACAATTAAACCGACAAAAGTGAATACCTAGCAGTCTTCAGCTACATAAATAAATCAACTGGTTAGAAATAAATCCTAACCTTAATTTATTACGAGTGCGCACTCTAAACTCATAAACGTTTATTAATTTAATATGCATTTTGCGGAATCACCCGCTATGGAATCACCCATGTACACACTAAATTAATGAAACACCCGAAAAGGACAGGCGTCCCCATCAACTTCTCGCACAAAGAATCCTCTTTGCGTATGAGCCCCGGTCATCTAAGTTTACGGAATCCACCGTAAAACCTCACGGAATCCACTGTGGAATATGCCTCCTGGCATCATACCCCCGGGGTGGGATAGCAATTGACCTCAATTGCTATTAGCTCAATGTGGAGCTAACAGAGTGGGGAAAGCATTTAGGTCTCTAGCGTGCATCCATTGTGCTTCTTCTACAGGATGGTTCTTAAATTTCACTAGATATCTAGAATACCTTCGGCCAGTTCTAGTGGTCATGTAGTCAGTGTCTATAATGGCTTCTGGTTCAAGTATTTCAGTCTCTTCTTGTAGTAAAGGTGGGTTTTCATAGACAGGGTGGATAGGTAATTGTCCTCTAAATGGTCTCAATAAACTAATATGAAATGTATTATGAATTTTCCAATGGGATGGCAGTTCTAACTTGAATGCATTGTCATTAATCTTATGAATGATTCTAAATGGTCCGTAGAATCTAGGGGCTAATTTGACAAATGGATGTCTATCTACACTTTGCAGTCTACGCTTTTCTATTCTAAGCCAAACATAATCGTCAACTTTGAAATTCATGGCTTGTCTTTTCTTGTTGGCTTGTTTGGTATATGATTGTTGGGCTTTAGCAATCATATCCTTGACCTCATCAAAAATAGTGTTATGCATAACAGCAATATCATCGGCACTTTGTATTCTATTAGACAAAGAAGCAACAGGTGTAGATAATCTATATCCATAAATAACTTCAAAAGGTGCTTTCTTTGTAGATGTGTGCGGTGTATTGTTGTAAGCAAACTGTAATAAATGCAAATGAGTATCCCATGTCTGAGGTTTAGAGATAGTGTATGCACGTAAAAGATCTAGAATGGTGCTATTTGTGGCTTCTGTTTGTCCATTTGTTTCTGGATGAAATGCAGATGAGAAATCAATCTTTGTGCCTAGATTTGCAAACAGTGTAATCCAAAAATTATTACAAAATCTAGAATCTCTATCTAAAATAATCACTTTCGGCAATCCATGGTTAGTAAAAACAGTTTTCAAAAATAACTGTGCTGCTTGTGATGCTGTTAAAGTTTTCTTACATGCAATGAAATATGCTTGCTTACTAAATCTATCTACAATTGTCCAAATCATGTCATGGTTAGATTTAGTATTTGGTAAGCCAGTAATGAAATCCATAGATATATGTTCCCAAGGTTTAGATGGAATAGATAAAGGCATTAATAACCCATACTGTTTACCATGATGTCTTTTTATTCTTTGACAAATCAGACATTCAGAGACAAAATTAGACACATCTGCATCCATATGCGGCCAATAAAAATCTTCAGTTAACATGCGTAATGTAGAAATGATACCTCTATGACCTTGATATGGGGGACAATGAATTTCATTTAAAACAAAAGATCGGAATGGAATAGTAACACACAGTCTCTTTTCAAAGAACATGAATCCATCATTATATGACAATGAATCAACATGAATGAAATTATTTTGAACTAATTTTTGCCAATCAGAATGAAAAGTAATATCCTGGTGATATGTGTCTTTCATAGCAATCAAAGAATCAAAAGATATGATAGAAATGTTATGAATTGCAGGTCTTCTACTCAATGCATCGGCAACTACATTTTCTTTTCCAGGTTGGTATTGAATGATAGGATGGAAACTTTGAATGAATGAAGCCCATTTGATATGGCGGTCAGAAATTTGGGGTTGGCTAAGTAGATGTCTAATGCTTTGTTGGTCGGTCTTTATCATGAATTCTGAACCCATTAAATAATGCTTCCATTGTTTTAATGCTTGTACAACTGCTAAGAGTTCCTTGTCATAAGTGGAATATTTAAGCTCAGAGGGTTTCAGCTTAGAACTAGAATATGCTATTGGATGGTTGTCTTGCATTAGCACGGCTCCTATTCCTGATCCGCTAGCATCGGTCACAACTAAAAAGAATGGTCTATTAAAGTCAGGCAATTGTAGAACAGGGGCATTGGTCAATGCACGTTTGAGTAAATCAAAGGATTTTTGCTGGTTTTCAGTCCATTGATAAACAATGCCTTTCTTAAGAAGTTTGGTCAATGGTAAAGCAAGTAATGAGAAATTACGTACAAACTTCCTATAGAAACTAGCAAGACCAAGGAATGAGCGTATTTCATGTACATTTTTAGGAGCAGGCCAATGCAATATTGTGTCAATTTTCTTAGGATCAACTTTTATTCCTTCTTCTGATACAATATGACCTAGATATTCTATTTCTGTCTTAAAGAATTCACTCTTGTCAGGATTTGCAAACAATTGATTTTCTTTCAGTAATTGAAAAACTAATGATAAATGCTCATAATGCTCTTTTTCACTTTGACTGAACACTAAAATATCATCAAAGAAAACAATCACACAATATTGATATTTTAGAAAAATACGGTTCATCATTCTACTGAAAGTAGCAGGTGCATTAGTTAATCCAAATGGCATAACTAAGAATTCGTAATGGCCAAACTGTGTCATGAATGCAGTCTTAAATATGTCGGATCTATCTAGCCTCACCTGATGATATCTAGACTTCAGGTCAATTTTACTAAATATAGAAGATCCTTGCAGTTTGTCCATAAGGTCATCAACTCTAGGTATAGGATACCTATTCTTTACAGTGATCTTGTTTAATGCTCGGTAGTCAATACACATCCGATAAGTATTATTCTTTTTCTTGACTAAAAGCACAGGTGCACCGAATGGAGAACTGCTAGGTCGAATTAAACCTCTATTTAGTAATTCTTCTACTTGACTCTGGATTTCTTTTTGCTCTATTTGATTGTGCCTATATGGGGCTTTGCAAGGTGGTTGTGTGCCAGGTATTAGGTCAATCTTATGGTCTTCTGGACGTGATGGAGGTAAACCTGGTGGTAGGTCTTCTGCAAAACAGTCCTTAAAATATGCGAGAAATTCCTTATGCCTAGGGTGCATATGATTTTCTTTTGCGTGTAATTCATTTACCCAAATGAGATATGATTTAGTATTCTTGCGTAATGCACGTTTTGCTTGAGTATGCGAAAGCAGTGGAAACATATGAGATGCATGCATACCAAATAATGTAATAGATTTTCCTTGAAAATTAATATTCATTGTGTGTGTGGAATAATCTATATTGGGATTATGTTGGTGTCTCCATGGCATTCCTAGAATAATGTCGCTAGACTGTAATGGGACAACTAAGAAATTTCTTCTTTCAATATATGGACCAATTTGAATTTCTAGATCTTGAACTTCTTGTGTGCCATTGTACCTAGTGCCTAAAAATGCAGCTTTTATGCGATAATGCGTAGGTACTGTATGCAATTTCAATTCCTTTACCAATTTTGCTGAAATAAAATCATGCGTACTACCGTCATCATGCAATATAATTCTTTCTTTTCCATGCACCATACATTTCATAGTCAACAATGAATGTAAAGTAGGCATACCTGGTAAAGTGTCGGAAGTAGTAGTAGGATCATCTTCCTCTTCAGTGAAATCCGGCATATCCTCATGCTCGTCTTCGTCCATAGCTCCAAGGTAGTTGATATGTGCTGATGGCTTCTTTGAATGACAATTTGCTGCGAGATGGCCTGGCTGGTGACACTTGTAGCATACGATGGGCTTGGCTTTGGTCACATTATTTGCAATGGCTGGGAGTCTGGGTATATTTGGATTTGCTTGTTGGATAGGCTTAGGATTTGGATTGACAGTGGATGGTAATGCAGGTGGTTTAGGCCAATTCTTGCGGAAAGATGGTGATGAAAAACGACTTGGATTAAACCTTCTGAAATCGGAATTGAATTGTTTAGATCCATAATTACCGTTTGCTTGGAATGGCTGTGGTCGTCAATCTCTTCCACGTAACTTATCTTCAGTGTCGTGAGCTAAGGAGATGGCGTCTTCAAGGGTAGCAAGCTTGAACATATTCACCTCAGCGTAGTAATGTCCAAGAAGTCCAGACATGTACTTCCGCTTATGTGTCGTCTCTGGTATGTCTTCAAGCATGCGTAGCTGTAGGAGTGCATTCCAAAAACGCTCTGTATACTGTGGAATAGGCTCACGATCGCGTTGTTGAAGTAAATCCCATTGCTTGATAGCCTTCTCATGAAATTGCGGTGGTAGGAAATTTTGCATGAACTTCTTCTTGAAATCTTCCCATGTAGCAGGACATTCTATACTCTTGCGGACGACAGTCCACCAAAGTGATGCTCTATCTATCAGATGATTAGTAACACACTTGATTTTATCTTTCTCAGGATAAGTTTCCTCATGGAAATAGTCATCAAACTGGCTAATGAATGATAAAACAGTCTTTCCTTCTCTTATGCCATTGAAAGTGCGAAACTTGAAACTTCGTTTACTTATCTTGGATTCCTTGCGAATGGTTTGTGCTTCAAGAGTGGCGTCGATGGTACGGCGAATCAGATCTTCAGGTTGAGGTTCTTCTTTATCAGTGGACGCTCCTTGTAGCTTTGTCAATTGCGCTTGCAAAGCTTGCCTAGCTCTTCGCTCTTCGTCCAATTGTAGCATGATAAGATCCAGCTTTTGTTCCATGGTAGGCTCGGGTAAATCGTCTTCAGCCATAGGATCATCCATATGTTGGGTAGTTATCCTGTAAAACTCAACAAACCTTTCTCACTCAAAATCAGTTAGCGGGATGAGCGTAGCTCAAATTTGGGGTTACAAGGCTATGTATTTTTGGGTATTTTCTTCTTCAATTTTCAGAAATTCTGAAATATTTCTGTCTCCGTTTGCTGAAAGTACTTCAACGAACTTGCAGATAGGTAAAACAGCTTGCTGCGAACAACTTTCCAGTTCAAAGTTTTTGCAAACGAACAAGTCTTCTATGAGTTTTAAGCACTAGTCAGTTCTGATTTAGTCTGACTTGCAGAGTTGCAGACTTAACAGACTTGCAGGGTTGTAGACTTGCTGGACTTAGCCGACTTGCAGAACTTGCAGGACTTGATTCCAAGTGACTTACTGAACTTGTCTTCTAGAGCGCGAGACCCGGCGTATTTTGACTTCTCTGTCCTGTAGAACTTGCAGAGTATAGAAGGACTTAAGCTTAATAAATTAAGCTTAAGCTTAATAAGCTTAAAACAGGCCGCCGTTTTCTGATCGTGAGGGGGGGGGGGCGTTTTTGACAGCGCGGAAATTTCGGGACCCTCCTCTTGCCAACGATTTGACGATTTGAAGCTTATCAAGCTTCTCAAGCTTAAGACTAAGCTTAAAGATAATAACAAACTTGATTATGGAAAGATCTTATCTCTGTTTGCAATGACTTGATGAAGAGAATTGATGAGTGGTCCTCCGCCGACAGAGCCCGGTCCTTCGCGATCTGACAGTGGAAATAGAGGTTCTTGATCGCCAGAAGTCTGCCTGTATCGACGGTTCGCGACGAGATTGATTGTAGAGGCCGTTTGTTCCTGGAGCTCCGCCTTCGCCCGAGATTGGTAGCAATTGGAAGCCCTTGATCTCTGCTCCGCTCTGATACCACTGGTGCGCAGATCGGTTGCAGATAGCTCACGTGGTGAATTCCCAAAGGTCCCCAAGAACAAAGTACTCTACTTTTTAGCACAAAAACCAATGTAAAAGTAAGCACGACATGAGACAAGAGACAAATTGGGTTCAATCTCCCCCATGCATTGTGTGAGCACTTCACAAAGCATGTATTTAATGTATATTTCCAATCTTTATGCTCAAAAATAGCCCAATTACAAAAATATGATAAGCTTTTAGCTTTTGAGTTGCTTTCTACCAAAAATAGGAAAATAAAGCTAATGGACGGTGCCCATAAAGTCTGGCACGCCCAATCTCAATGTCCAAATAAAAATAACATATCCAGGCGCATAAGCGCATACAAAATAATAATAAATAATCGATGTCTCTATAGACATAACAAAATATAGGCGTGGCGCCTATCAAAATATAGTCCAAAGGTCGAAAACCCGCTAGACTCCAATGCTTTCCTCCGCCACTGCTGCTATCTCTACACATCAACTGAAGCATTCACAATCGTTAGTAAAATAATACAATTAAACCGACAAAAGTGAATACCTAGCAGTCTTCAGCTACATAAATAAATCAACTGGTTAGAAATAAATCCTAACCTTAATTTATTACGAGTGCGCACTCTAAACTCATAAACGTTTATTAATTTAATATGCATTTTGCGGAATCACCCGCTATGGAATCACCCATGTACACACTAAATTAATGAAACACCCGAAAAGGACAGGCGTCCCCATCAACTTCTCGCACAAAGAATCCTCTTTGCGTATGAGCCCCGGTCATCTAAGTTTACGGAATCCACCGTAAAACCTCACGGAATCCACCGTGGAATATGCCTCCTGGCATCAGAAACCATATATGCTGAAGAGAAGGTGATCTTCCAAGTCTTGGAAGGGAGCACTCTGAAGACATTTAGAAACATTGGGAGAACTAAAGTACTAGCCAAGGTAAGATGACTTCATGAGGAAAGGGCAACTAGTCTATATGATATAGTTAAATAAGGTTGAAAATACTAAATAAGACCCATTATCTTCTTGAATCAATGAGTTTGAAGAAGTTTTTTAGAAGAGCTAACTCAAATATCCCTAAACCAAGAAGTTGACCACCAAATAGAGGTTATTCCTAGATATGAATTAGTATCCAAATTACCATACAAAATATTTATAGTCAAAGTAATTGAGCTTAATTAACAATTGAGGCAATTGATTGAGCAAGAATTCATCCATACAAGTTATTCTTTTAGAAGAAAAAAGACAAATCTCTCAGACTCTTTAAAGGACCAAACCAAGTAACATGATCAAGAACAAGCACCCTATACCTAGGATAGAAAAACTTTTCGATTGACTACATGGAGCAAAGGTGTATTCAAATACAATTTGAGATTTGGATATTCCCAAATCCGAATCAAGGAACATGATATCCCAAAGACTATCTTTAGTATTGGATATGGTCATTACAAACTCTTGGTCATGCCATTTAGATTACCTATTACTTTAGCAATATTTAACTGACTGATGGAAATATATCTCAACTATACCTAGATAGCTTTGTATTGGTATTCTTTACTAAAGTATTGGTATACTCCAAAACATCAAATGGAAATCATCTAAGGATGGCTTTACAAACCCTCTGTGAAAACTAGTTGTATGCTAAAAATAGAAAATATATATTCTTCAACTTGTAAAATTGAATACTTATAGGATACATTATCTATGCCCAATGGAATCTTGTTAGACCTTGCAAAAGTGAAAGATGTCCTAGATTAGCCAATATCTAAGATAATCAAGGAAATACAAGGAATACTTAGACGGATAGGATAGTATCAAATCTTCACCTTGACTAATCTCTTAAAGAAAAACATGTGATCATATGGGTAATTGAACATCAAGAGAGCTTCAATAAGCTCAAGATATCTCTTCATCATCTTCTTTTTTCTTCTTCTTCTCTACTAGCTTTTTGACTCATTGGTGTGCTTAATGGTGGATTGAATGCGAAGGAGCAACAACAATGGATCGTATTGTTTGGGTTGTGGAACTATCTTTGAACCTTCAAGCTTTCGGACTATAGAGTGGGAAGGTAAGTTGGTGAGTTTACTACACCTCAAAGCTAGTCTTGTGTTCTTCCTTTCTTGGGATAGAGAGAGAGAGATACATGGTTATTTAGAGTGCAATTTCAAGATACAAAGTGAGAGATTATCATTGAAGTGAGTTGCGACTTCTAAAACAATAGAAGTCTATCCAATGTCGTGATTGTTGTGTGTTTATCCCAACATTTTGATTCTGTTTGCCAAGATGAAGGATGGTGCAACCATTGAGGTTCTTACACTCCTACTGTGTGGTGGAATAAGAGGCTTATACATGAGTGTGAATGGAATTGATGGGGTATCAATCATCCATGTTCTTGGTGGCTAGCATACTCAGAAACCCATGCTGCTAGTTTAGGAAGGCCCAATCATTGAGAGGAACCGGTTTGTTGGATTGAAATTAAAAATATTGGATTTGTTAGACTAGATGTAAATGTATAACTCAAACTCACATATATAATAAAACTTAAAAAAATATGAAAATGAAAAAATGCAAAACACAAAACTCAAAACTCAAACTTTTCTTGCTTAAACAAGACACATGACATTATTGTGTATTGAAGATATATCATGCTTGTCATGCTTGTTGGGTTGTATGTGTATTTAAGCAAAAATGCAAAACAAAAAATACAAAACTCAAAACTCAAAAATCAACCCTTCTTACTTGAATCCTCCGTATATCAATATTGTAGATGCAACTTTTCTATCATGGTGGATTGATCATGTGAGCACTGAAGGAAGAAGAGCAAGTAAAACTCAAAATACACAAAAACTCAAAACTCAAAACACAAAAGCACCAAACTTAATTTGTATTACTTAAAAAATTTATGTGATATTATTATGTATTGAAAATGCATCATGCTTGTCAAAATTTAGTTGTATGTGCATTGAAGGAAGGAAAATGATCAATACTCAAAAAATGCAAAACAAAGAATCAAATACACGGCCATTGATTCATTATTTGGTTGGTTGTTGGTTGTTGCCATTTGATACTTAAGATCATTCCCACCTAGCATTAGAGTTTCATTGCGCTAAAAGATTATTCTTATCATAAAATATTCTCACCATAGGTTCACTCATCATAATCATTCTTATCATAGATCATTATCACTATAAGTTCACTCTTGCTAGAGTTCACTCTTACTAGAGTTCATACTCAACATATTTCATTCATGAGGTTCATTCATATCAAGCTCATTCATCTTGAAAGTTCACTCATATCTAGTCCACTCATTAGCTGAAGGATGGATTTTAGGCCCCGAAACGTGCCTAAAAATAGGAGAAAAATGTGGAAATGTGGGGAAAAATGCTCAACCACGAAGGCGGCGGCTCGACCTAGGACGATTTTAAGCGTCAAAGTGCTTGACGGGCGCCCATACGACACTCCGAGAATTTTCATAATTTTTCCATGCGCCTGTGCCAGTCAGTGGAGCTGCCAGTCCGTGCGGGATGTCGAGACGAGCTCACAGAAATTTTCAGACTGACGATCGGAGTCCGTATGCGGAAATTGGACGGGAACCGGTCGGGGTGCCCAAAAAGGGGGCCAAATTTGAAAATTGAAAGGGTGTGATTAGTGAGGGCACCCTCCACCCCCCTAATTTTTTCGTGGGGGGGAAGGTAGTGCCGTGCAGGCAACGACGCGGAAAAAACGGCGCCCCCCCCCTCCCCCCCCCCCCCCCCCCCCCCCCCCCCCCCCCCCTCCCCCTTCTCCCCCTAATCGAGATGCTAGCCTCCATGTAAGGCATATGAGAGAGCACACAGGCTGACTATATCTATCCTACGCTCCGTATCGCCGGTCTCCGCTCCCGCAATGGTGGACTGTAGAGAGAGAGAGAGAAAATCAGTCTTTCTCTCTCCTCCTTCTCTCTCCTCTTAACCCCCATTCGTGCGTTGAAGAGTAGAATGGAAATGGATGGCCGGATGGATGCCGATTCTTGACGAGACTGAAGGGCAATGCCAAATCATTGTAGATTGCTGATTCCAAGCAGAATTCATGGCTGGAAATCAGTCGTGGGACGTGCCAAATTTAATGAAAAAACCCGCAAGACACGGTAATAATTGTTTTTACAAAGAAAATGGCCTTTTGATGCAAATTTGGTTGATAAAGATGTGTTCATATGGATTGAGTTTTGAGTATGTCATGCTTTGAGTTGTTTTCGGGCTGTTCATCATTTAAAAATCAGAAAAACATGTGCGGGATAGCAGAAAATAGAAAACCGAGACACGAAAAACCATAAAAATGAAGGAAAATAGGGTTTTTTTGGGCTAAAAATGATGCAATAAATTAATCCACACCTACTAAAATTCTTTTTCTGCTGAAATGAACTAAGGGCCACAGCCCATAAACTGAACTTAATTTTCAGCAATTAAAAAATGGGAGAAAATGGGAAAAATTGCAAGAAAATGGTGAAAAAAAACCCTTAAAATAGGGGAAAATTATATTTTGGGCTTCGGAAAATTAGGAAAATTATGAGCAATGTCCGTGAATGTATAGTGAGGCTGAGGCATGAAGATTTGCTTCAGATCAGCCTTGCTTCCGTGTTTTAGTTCGGTTTTTTCCGCTTTTGATATGAAAAATAATGGAAAAAGCCGTAAAATGACATGCAACGAAGCATACAATCGTTAGAAAGAAACCATGTAAGGGATGTTTTTGTACTTGTGCACGATACTGTTTGCTAAATGTTTGAGCACTAGACATCCACGAAATGCATAGATCATATAGAAAGTTAAAGGTATCAGAAGCCAACTCCTGGAAATGCATAGCACTTGCTTGTATTAGGACTTTGACCCTACATTGAGTGAGAGACAGGATACCCATGCTATAGGCTAGTCGTGGGGTCTGGGGGAAAGTGAAGTGAGGACAATGGTACATTCCTGGACACGTTTATTTGGTACCTTGAGCGACGTTTGTGCGAAATGTCTATTTGTTGAGCGACGCATCGAGGGGCCAATCCCCAAGGTGTAGGAGAGTCGCAGAGGGTTGATGGCATTCATCCGTAGGAGGAACCCCATGTGTATGTGATTCGAGCCTTTTGGCTATGTGAGAGGGACTCCCTCTGAGGAGTAATATTGGGTTAGGATCAGTTGGACTACAACGTATTACAAACGCAATGTTTAGGAAGGCAGAGATTTTGATAGACGCTCCTGGCCGCGAGGCCAAGGGGTTGTCTTGTGCGTAGTGACGAGGCCCGGCTAGTGTATGAGCCAGTGCCGGCCCGTTTTTAGGTCCATCATTAGCTTCACTCATATCACATTCACTCACCTTGAAAGTTCAATCATATCACGTTCACTCATTAGATTAGCTCATATCAAGTTCACTCATCTTGAAAGTTCACTCTCATATCTAGTTCTCACTCATCTTGAAAGTTCACTCATATCAAGTTCACTTCTATCGATTCACTCATACCAAGCTCATCCATACATATTACATTCACTCATCTATCAAGTTCACTCTTATTGAAAGTTTACTTACATCATGTTCACTCATTGGGTTCACTCATATCACATTCACTCATCTATCAAGTTCACTCATATCTAGTTCTCACTTATCTTGAAAGTTCACTCATTTCAATTCACTCATATCAAGTTCATTCACACATCAAGTTTACTCATCTTGAAATTTCACTCATATCAAGTTCACTCTTGTAGTTCACTCTTACCATTTCATTCTTGATGAGAGTTCACTCTCATAAATTCACTCTCATGAGTTTATTATCGAATGTTCACTCTTGGTAAGTCCACTTTTCTTGCAATACACACCTTTGCACTTCCCATTAGGCTAGCATTGACTCATTAACTTCTTAATGATGGTATTACCCTATGGCATTGCTTACATATATGCATAGTGAACTTGAATGAAAGAAAGCTTGATTTTGCACATCTCACTCTTGTATATTCAAAGTGTCTCAAGTGTCTTAAAGATTGTAAGTTTGGGATTCAATTTGTTAAAAGAAGCATTTAAGTACCTTGGTAATTCATCACTAAGAAGCTTGTACAAACCAAGGTCAAGAGGCTTAGGATACATGGTCTCATCACAAGGACATGGCACACCTAGCACCTAGGCAACATACATTAGGCTAACATCACTTAAGGACATTTAGGATCATAGTCCACAACCACAACAATCATTTCCATATCTAGGTATAGGACACACTACAAGTCGAAGGGGAGAAATCATCCAACCAAGTTTCCAAAGTGCTTACTTCCAATCATTGTATAGTAAGAGGCTATCAACCAAGTTGCCAAGAGTCCTAAGCCATATTCAAATCATTTCAAGTCTCAAAATGCACCAAGACTAAAGTGATTGAGAGGAGAAACTAACCACTAGGTCCACAATTTCAACTCTTGTACTTAAGGCACAATCACAGGGAAGATTGACCAAAAGGAGATAAATTTGAAGGGTGGGCACCTCAAGATTATCTCCTCCTTTTTAGCCAAAATCTCCAAAGTTTGACATGTTTTGGTAGTTTCGAAGTTCTTATTTACTTATAAAATCTAATAAAGGACATAATAAAGATGTTATGAAATTAATAATGACTTTTTTGAAAATTAGGAGCTTTTGGTGCCCAATATATTTTCATTAATCTTTTTAATATTCCTTTTTAGTTCATTCGATTTTATCAGTGAGCTTCTTTCTCTACTCATTTGCCTTTCTCGGTGAGCGTCTTTATCTATGAATTCAATCTAAGTATGGCATCCAAAAGGCACCCTTCTCATTTAGTAGACTCTTGCACTATCTATAGCCAAGGAGCTCACTGAAATTGGGATCCCAAAACCTTTTGTATAAATAATTGGATTACCATATTGCCCTCTTGTAACAAGGACTCTCACAAGGTGAAAAGAAGAAAAAGAGAGGATATAAAACATCACTCGAAGGGACGTATCATTGCTTTCAAAATTATGCATAAAGGGTAATTTGTCAAAGTGCAACATGTTTACATGGCCAAGGATATGCGTTTCCCTCCAAACGAACGTGTTTGCTAGCAAATACATTGTAAGTCTTAAGTTGATAACATATGTGATAATTTTTTTCATTTAAGCAAGTACTAATATCAAATTCTTGCTTGTAGATATATTTCTATCAAGAAGTATATTGAATGGCAACCTGTGGAGAGCTTAAGTGGAACCTTTAATGCAATTCATAGGGCATTTGCAGACACTCTCTATGCTAATGAGACTGTCAGTTCTTTTAGTGAGAGAAGGGTTTTTATATATTACGCACAATGTGGTTCCCTCTAGAGAAGGTACATATGGACATATCAAGGATTTGCCATTGCCAAGTCTCGCATCTCTAAATTGGGAGATTCCTGATAAGGAAACAATGTGTAATTTCAAATTCTAAATATGTCAAGATATTCAAAATTCCATGACAGATGGAAGGATCTCAAGAAGAATACACCTGTCATGGTTTATACCATTGCATATCTTTGTGTCCTGCTTCAAAACAACAAATTTATAAAGGACAAAGGTATCTTGGCTAAGTAGAAATCTTAGCAATGAATAGAGAATACATAGCAAATATGGGAATAACAAAAACCTCTTTAATTTTAAACAAATGGATACAAAGATAGCTCTGTCTACCTATGTGCTTCCACTATAAAGCTTAGATGGTGATTAAGTTAGATCATCACCAAAGAGCTTAAGGATAGCTAGAAGAACTTTAACTATGTGATTATGAACCTTTCCTAGTTCACCAAGGAATATTCCCTTTACATTTTGTCAGGGGTCCCTTTCCACCATCACAATGATAGATTATTGTAGAGGCTCCATAGAACTGTATAGACCTTTCTTATTGATCGTGTCGTGGGAGGCACCATTATCCAATACCCATGAGTCAATGATAGTTATTCCTTGTGCCAAGGAACACACTTTCTTGATAGTCACTATGAATAACTTCAACTCTACTTCAACCATATTGGTTGTATTCTTCTCTTTACTTTTCAAGGTGCCATTCTTCACATCTACCTTCTTGTTGAGATAAATCTGCAATTGCATCTCCTTTCTTCTTGCAATAGAAGCACTCTCCTCAAAACTTCTTCTTACCATCCTTCTTCTTTTGATCAGCATATATGAATATGAACCTTCTCTAGTTGGCTAGGGAATATCTCATTTACCATGAGGCCAGGGGTGTACAAAATTGGAGTATATTTTGCACCCTAAGACACATTTCTTCCTAAGCTCTATTAAGCAAGGTGTCCATGGGAAGTTTTCGAGGTTGACATGGAGAACAATAGTATTGATAGAGCCACAACCAAAGGTGAGCAAGATGTGGAGGTAGGCATTGATATCGAAGAAGACCAAGAGGTCATGGTGGTACATGAACTTACAACAACATTCTTAGAAGTCCCTTCTTAAGCACAATAGTCCCTCCCCTCATTTCTTGGAACCTTCAACTTTGTTTGCCCTTGGCCGCCATGTTACACCTACTTAAAGTAATCTCAACCTAGTTAGATTTCCTCATAGGCTCATGGAATGGTCTTTGGCCCTGTTTGGTCCTAGCTCACCATCCTACTTGCACTTGAGATGATGCATCCCCTTGGTTGCTTTACCAATACCTTAATTGCCACTCAATCACCTTCTAACTTGAGGATAGATGTCCATATATGATTGTTGTTGTTTGGGATAGGTTCATCGCTACCCTACTCCCAACTTTGAGACATGGTCCTTATCAAATTGGCTCTATCCAACGTAGTTGAATATACCACTTTATAAGAGAAAGAGATGTGATTGTACATGAAGTTAAGATATAACTTAGCATAGTTGAGACCCAACAACCCACATTAAAGTAAGTATATAGGCCAACCTAATATAACTAGACTAAAACCTATGGAAAAACATTCTAATAAAGCTTTTTCTCTACCATTCCCGACCATCCAATTACTATACATTAGTAGAGCAAGGTAGGAGACTTAGCTCACATGGCCTATGTTTTGGGAGGTATCTTAGATTCCTTCAAAATCTCCCCTTATCAAAAACTTTGTGAGAACAATCCAAATGAATTTGAAGTCATGAATGAAAAGCATCTATTAAGCCCAAGCATATGCAAGAGGTAGTTTTTACCATAGCGTCAAAATAGATCAAATTTCTTTACAAACAAATGTCTTGCAAGGGGCTACTAATGGCTTTTTGGTAGACTTAATGAGTGATGCTCAGTTTTATTCAATACATGCAAAACGAGTTATTGTAAAACCCAATGACTTTCAACTTGTAAGTAATCTTCAAGCAATGAAGGATACATTCATTCCAATGAAATGAATATTGTTTATATTGTTATCTTTTTTGAACAAGTGTCCTCCATATACATAGAACACGTGACTTTGTCCTACTTCCAATGTAATGAATATTGTTTCTATTGTTATCTCTTTTGAACAAGTGTCCTCCATATACATAGAACACGTGACTTTGTCCACTTGAAAATTGTTATACCTCAAAAGTATAGAAGCTTTTACTTTCAAACTTCACTCTCAACTTTAGTATGGGTATTCTTGCTATGTTCTTTGCTACTTATCTATAGTATTTGTTACAATTGTCAACTTCAATATGAAAGACGTGTGGAAAGTTTATGTATCTTGTTGCAGACTTCATTATTAATGCCTTTGCATAGTCTACATTATGTGAAACTTCTCGGGATCAATAATTGTAACATTAATTTTTATATAAATCAAGCCATCCATAATTTTAAATAAGATCATTTTACAAAAACCTAGCCATATTGAAATGTGATCAAACTTAATGCTACATTTGTTAGGTAGCTAAGAGCGTGTTGAAATGCATGGATCTAGAACATGGCTATGGCGGATCAAACACAAAGACAATGTTCATGATAACATAGATTAGAGAAACCAATTGTTACTCAAGTGAATTAGGTTCCAAGATGGAATCTTGGACTCATAACACAATCTTGAGTATGACATTGACTATAACTGAAAGGACAAAGTACAATAGTATTCCATCATTGAATGATAAAAAGGTACATCACTTTATAGGCTCATGATGGTGCCCTTTTTCTCCACTATGCTTATGGGATTCAAGACACCTCTTCCTAGAACATACATCATTTTTCATTTCTCAACACCCCCCCTCAAATGATGAGTTCCTACACTTGCTGGCTTTTGCCCCCCCTACCTGATGACATGGCCTGAGAGACTAGGTCATAGGCAACCTAGTTAAGTTAAAACTTGAAACTTTACATCTTTGGAAAGGGTTTTGTTTTACAAAGAAAATCAAATAAGGGAAATAAAATCCACTATGGAAAAACATAAGATCCACTATGGGAAAGATAATTTCTTCAAAATAATCTGTTAGAGTTGTTATTGATGGCGAAAGCATCTTCTTCTTCTTCTCTTTCATTCATGAACTCATTCTGATGGTTACCATTCTACACCTGTTGTGCTCTTTTACGATGGAAACATTCATTGGCTATATGGCCAGTCTTACCACAATAATGGCATGTCATCCGATCTTTGTTGTCAAAGTTGAATCCTTGGCCTTGGCCTTTTGCTCTAGCAGCTCCTTTGGTGTATAAGAGATTTTCCCTAGATAATGGGACACCATCTTTTGCATTCTTGTTCTTCTATTTATTCTCTTCATCCGGAAGAGAGTGTTCAATATCTTTATGTGACAAATTAAGTACATTGCTGAGAGTAGAGACAAGATTTTCATAAGGATCCTTGTTTACACTAGCAACGAGTACGACAATGGCTTCATCTTCATCTATTGTTTTCTTCAGAGTGGCCAGTTGAGTTTTTAGACTTTTGAATGTGTTAATATGCATAGTCATTGAAGTGTTGTCTTTTATGTCAAGCTTATAGAATTGCATTAACAACTTGACCTTAGAGTTTTTGGCTTGACTTCCAAAGATCTTGTCAAGCTCATCCCAAGCCTTTTTTGCATCTCTGATGCCATGGATATGGTGTAATACATAATCATATAGTCCTAGGCAATGATGCATAGAGCCTTGTTCATCTTTCCCCACTCCTTTGGTCTTCTTTAACGAACCCATCTTCATCATCTTCCTTCTTGCTATCTACATCTCTTGCATCTTTCTCAAACAGATCCCAAAAATCCTTTCTCATGAGATGGTACATTGTCTTTTCTTTGCTCAAGTTCAGACATTTTGAAGGAGGTCTTACCGCGAGTATACTTGGGCAGTGTTTATCCTTTTACAATGAGATTGTGGCTTACAAGGGATTCAATCAATTGGACATTCCACATTAAAAATATTCATGTTTAGCATCAGCAATAGATGAGTGAGATCAGACTAGCAATGAGTTAATTCCTGAATGTGTCAAAAAAAAAAACCACGTGATGGTAATATCAAATCCCACTATGCAGTATCAAAAGATAATAGCTTAATTCTTGATATTGTTGTTGCTTAATGTTTGATTTCTTGCTTCCCTTTATTGATTTATTGGGAAACTAAGTAGATCAGAGTGAATTAAAATTGCAGAGGGTTGGTTGAGCCCAAAGGAGTGAGAAATTGAAGAGTTTTATGAGCTCTAGTGAAAATGAGTGATGGCTTCCTTTAGGGTTTCAACAGGTCGACTGGTTTTTTCTTGATTGTAATAGCTGCAATAGAGCATTTGGGCTCAGAATTGTCCAAGAGGAAGCTCATGTGATGGGATTTAAATGGCCTATAGGTGCAGGGTGAATTGCATCACGCAGACACATATCTAGCTGTATGATAGCACGTAGGCACAACCAAGATAGTGACCACAAAATTTTCCAATGCTGAGGTGGTAGACGACTAATGTCTGTGTTTGAAGTGCCAAGAGGAAGTGCTATGAGCAAAAGAAGATATCTCCAAAAGGAATCACTAGAAGATATGGCTTGTAGAGAGAGATCTAGAAGCTCCAAGGTGGGTAGGTGCAGTCTGTGGCTATGGCTACCACAAGGTGGAAGATGAAGATGAAGTCATTCGCTGACACTAATTTGGATTGAGGTTGAGAGATATTGAGAGAGTAGAGAGAGGAGCTGAGTTGAGCTTAGCCATGCTCGGCTGAGCTCTGATACCATGTTGAAATGCATGGATCTAGAACATGGCTATGGCAGATGGAACATAAAGACAATGTTTATGATAACATAGATTAGAGGGAGGTCTAGAGAGAGGTCCAACTGTTACTCAAGTGAATTAGGTTCCAAGATGGAAGCTTGGAGTCATAAACACAATCTTGAGTATGACACTGACTATAACTGAAAGGACAAAGTACAATAGTATTCCATCATTGAATGATAAGAATGTACATCACTTTATAGGCTCATGATGGTTCCCTTTTTCCCCACTGTTGTTATGGGATTCAGGACATCTCTTCCTGGAGCATACATCATTTGTCATTTCTCAACAAAGCACACCAAAAAAAATGTGTAAGGAAAAGAAGCTAGGAAAGTAGCCCTTGACACCAGACTTCACACTAAGACCTTCTTGGCTTTTTTTAAAATAAAAAAATTCAGTGTGCTCTTGCCCACCTAACAAGTCCATGTGTTAAGTTTCATCACATTCCGCTAAAAGATTATAGATTTATGATCATACAATGAACCATGCATATGAAGCTGCATTGACTCGATTTAGGACTTTGATGAGTTAAAAAATCAATGTTCTCCTCTTTTTCACACCTTAGTTTCATTCTTTTCTCCATTCTCATATCCCAAGGTCCCATCTCCCCTCCATTCCACCCTCCTCTAGCTTGCATGATGTGAACCAAGCAAGCCACTTGTCGTTTCCTAGTGAATACCAAGTGTATAGTCTCACTTGGAGTACAAGGTGGAGCCTCTTTTGGGACAACAAGTGCTCCCTCTCCATAGTACAAAGACCACCTCAAAAGAAGAGAAAATGGAGACAAAGCACCATGCCATGCACAAGATTAGGTGGATCTAGTGTGGCTATGAGCTCCTCATACCAACATCCTCCCAAAAGGTGGAGCCTCCTTTGAAACAACAAGTGCCACAAAAGAAGAGAAAACGGAGACCGAGCACCATGCCATGCACAAGATTAGGTGGATCTATTGAGGCTATGAGCTTCTCATACCAAAATCATCCTCCCAAAATCATCCTCCCAAAAGTTGGAGCCTCCTTTGGGACAACAAGTGCTCCTCTCCTATAGCACAAAGACCACCACAAAAGAAGAGAAAATGGAGACCAAGCACCATGCCATGCACAAAATTAGGTGGACCTAGTGTGGCTATGAGCTTCTCATACCAAAAGAATCCTCGCTAAAGGTGGGTCAAAATTTTTTGTAGGACATGTGGTTGACTAGCCTTGAAGATGTTGGGAGTAAATAGCTAATGGCCCATTACCATACAAGTGGACCACTGCAGCCATGGAAGCCATGCAAATAGACATAGAGGGGTCCCTCATCGACCTATTTGATGACACACTATTGGATGCCATCCATGCAAAGCAAGTCAATGTTACTAACAAAGACATGAACTTCATTATTTGACTTCATCAGGGAAAGGGACCTACCTCATAGGATTAGCATATATAGTATGCAACATCTTACCACATATGCCATATGTTGTAACAAATCAGAAATCCAAAATATTTTATATATTCTCCCATAATGATATATATATATATATATATATATATCTCATGCAATGCATATCAATTCCAATCTTTTCACAAGTTTTTTTTTGTTGTGTTTCTTGAAACACACAACCATTAATTTTTGTTTAAGAAATTTGGTGTACTTTAATGTATGCATGCACGACAACTAGTAATAGGCACATGTGCTATTAAGATGTACCGCACATGTTGAATGTATGTGAGTTACTCTTATCAAATGTGTGAATACCATATGTTTATATAATCAAATCAAATTATGCCATCATATGCAAATGCATCATACATTACCCCATGTAAATGCACCGCATGTTGTCGATAGTACTATCTTTGACAATAGTACTTCTCAGCATGCCAGCGGACCCACCCCTACTCAACTTAACCCATCTTTCTCAAGCCACTCTCAAAAGGGTCCTCCTTAGCATCCCCATAAGAAACATAGGTGGAGGCTAAGTTTAGTGGTCTAGAGAGAAATCAAGAAGTATTAATGATCTTTTGATCTCATCATTCCAAAGGCTCGCTTCTAGAGGCTTATTTGTAAAATTGTGCAAGACCTCTATAGAATAGAAAGCAAGATGTATTTTCTACCACAAGGTTAAGATAGACCATATTTCTTTCACAAAAGAATGTCTTCATGCTTTGCAGGGGCTACAAAGACTTTTTTGGTTGATTTAATGAGTGATGCTCAGTGTTGTGCAATACATGCAAAATATGTTACTAACTTTCGACTTGTAAGGGATCTTTAAGGAGTCAAGGATATATTCCTTCCAGTGGAATGAATATTGTTTATACTGTTATCTTTTTTGAACAAGTGTCCTCCATATGCATAGAACACGTAACTTTGTCTGATTGAAAATTGTTGTACTAGATTAAAAGTATAAATGAAGTTTTTGCTTTCAAACTTCACTCTCAACTTTAGTATGAATCTTCTTGTTGTGTTTTTTGCTACTTATTTACAATATTTGTTACAACTATCAATTTCAATATGAAAGACATGTGGAAAGTTTCCATACCTTATTACACATTTTACTATTGATGCCTTTGTATAGTCTACATGATGTGAAATTTCTCTAGATCAATAATTGTAATGTTAATTCTTATATAAATCAATCCATCCATAATTATAAATAGGATCATTTTACAAATACCTAACCATATCAACATGCTAAAACTTAACACCGCATTCATTAGGTAGCCAAGACCACACAAAAAAAAATTGTGTAAAAAGAAAAAGCTAAGAAAGCAGCCCTAGACAAACATCAAACTTCAGGCCAAGTCCTTCTTGACTTTAAAAAAAAAAACAAATTGGTGTGATTTTGGCCACCTAATGGGTGTGTGTGTGTGTTAAGGTTATAGCTTTCTATTAAAAGATTATGGGATTATTATCATACAATGAGCTATACATATGAAGTTGTATTTACCTAGTTAAGGATTTTGATGAGTTAAAAGTTCAATCTTCTCAAGGTGCATAGTCTCACGTGGAGTACAAGGTGGAGCCTCCTTTGGGGCATCAAATGCTCCCCTTAGAGCATAGAGACCATCACAAAAGAAGAGAAAATGGAGACTGGGCATAGTGATGTGCACAAGATTAGGTGGATCTAGTGTGGCTACAAGATTCTAATACTAAAAGTATCTTCCAAAAAGGTGGTTTGAAAAATTTTGCAAGACATGTGGTTGACTAGCTTTGGAATATATTGGGCATAAATAGCTAATGGCCCATTGCCATGCAATTGAATTGCTGCAACCATGGAAGCCCTAGAAATAGTCATAGGGGGGTTCCTCATTGACCTTTTTGATGACACACACTTAGATGCCATCCATGCAAAGCAAGTCACCATTTTACTAACAAATACATGAACTTACTTTTTCAACTTCGTCATGGCAAGGGACCTATCTCAAATCAAAAAGACAAAATCTTTTATATATTCTCTCATAACAAAATATATATATTTGTTGTCCCATGCAATATATACTCAATTCCAATCATTTCAAGTAATTTCTTTGTTGCGTTTCTTGAAACACACGACCATTAACTTTTGTTTAAGAAATTTGGACTACTTTAATGTATGCATGCACCACAAGTAGTAATAGGCACATGTGCCATGTATGATGTACCACACATGTTGTGTCATGAATCGCATAGTGGAGGGACTTGCTTTAGCTACTACCCCAAACACACACAATACACATAAGAGGAATCTCACTTAAGAACACAAGAAGATAGATGGAGACCATTCACTCTATTTTCATAGAGATTATTCATCCTTAAGGTCTTGATAATGATTAGGGGTGGTTTGGATGGTTTTCTTCTTCATTGGAAAAAACTAGGATGTCATCAAAGAACACAAGAATGAATTCATCGAGGTAAGGCTTGAAAATATTCTATACTAATGTATTGAAAGTAAGTGGGGTATTAGTTAAACCAAAGGATATTACTATGAACTCATAATGGCTATACCTGTATAGAAGACAATTTTTGGGATGTCTTCATCCTTTATATGAATTTGGTATTCTACCAATCTTAAATCGATTTTCAAGAATATTTTTGCTCCTTGCAATCTATTAAGAAACTCATCAATTTGTGGAATGGGATATTTATTTTTTATGGTTACTTAATTCAACGCATGATAGTCAATGCAAGGTCTTAGAGTCCCATCTTTCTTCTTTTGAAAGAGTATAGGGGCACCCCAAGGTGAGTTATTAGGTCAAATGAATCCCTATTCCAATGGTTGCTTTAGTTGTTCTTTCAGTTCAATGTCTTCCAAAATAGACTCATAAAGGCTTTTTGCAAGTAGTTTGGTTAGGTCTTCTAGAAATGAAGCTTAGACCAAGCATCTTGAATAGCTTGAATGCCTCTTGAAATCCTATCTATTGGCCATGCATACCCTAATATGCAAAAATCACTTAGGAATGCTTGGTTTGGTAAACATGTCAAGGGACTTTGATAAAGGTGACCTAGTATTGCCTTACTCACTTAAAGGGCATATATAGAAGATGAATTACCAAGAATTAGGAACCTTGTGTGTTTATTCCATTAGTAGAATAAGTAATGTTGAACTCAGAACCTTAGAATGCAAGGGGATCAATTGCTTCAATGGGAGACACATCTAGAAGTATTAGCCTCTTGACCATCCATTACATGAGTCACACAGATAGCTTTGCCTAACATTCCTATTAAGTAATTAAAGCCATTCAAGTCAACCCCAAAGATAAAGAATTGGTACCATTACCATACCCTAGAGTCAAATTAATAAAGAGAGAACACCATGGATGCTTTGATTGATCAAGGATTAATTTCAATATTCTAGTCTATGAAGCATGAATAGCAATCGAGTAGCATGAACTTGTGCCTATCATTGCAATTGTCAACTTATATGGGGGAAGCACCATAATCTCTCTTAGCAAAGTGTAATATTTTGGTTTGGCTTGAGACTAAAAGCATCTCTCTCACATTATATGCACTTCTAAACTAGGAACATATGGTGAATGTTTGAAAACCATAACTATTTTGAATAAACAAATATTGGCCTACCCTCAAAAGGAAAGCAAGATAGCTATATTAGGGTTGACCATAACCTCAAGAGACACATGTAAAAAATACTGAAAGAATTGTTTAAAGCCTAAATGTAAAAAAAGAATCCACTTAGCCAAGTTCTTCCTAACATGAATAAATTGGGCACTAAGTGGGTACCTAAGGTCACCAACAAAGTCACAACTCATGGCTACTCCAAAGCCTAATATCAAGAAATATAAAATTTCCCCACCTCAAAAGTACATAAAAGCAAGAGCTTTTGCCATAAGAACCAATAAACAATTGTTGGGGTAAAAGGCCCTTGGGCCTGCCCATGTATAGTGACCGCCCATATTCTTTATTCATATATATATGAAAGTGCAATAAGGCTGTCATAACATTGTTGACAACACCTACATTGTGTGTGCTCTTCTCTCCTATGTCTTCTGCATCCCTTTCAACTGGTATCAGAGCCACTCCTTCGCGAGCTTCTCCCGGCATCTACACAAGGTATGAGATCTTGTTCTCTCTCAGTTCTTTGACATGAATAGCAGGGTTTCATGAAGAGGCAGCCATAGCTTCCATCATTGAAGCTTGTTCTCTTCACCTCTCGCTTGGACTTGTCCTAGGCTTGTGTAGGCCTATTGTAGGCCTTCATTGGACTCTTGCTTATCCCCTACCCACCTTGATTTGGCCCCTCAAGTACAGCATCATGCTCACATTTTATTTGCGCATGTTTGCAAAAATGGCTCAAAAATCACTCTTTTTGTCATATCTCGAGCATTCGGAACCCAATTCAAGCAAGGTAAGAGTCTAAGTTGGGGTTTTGGCATACTTTGAACGCGATGGTGATATCAGATTTGCCAAATTCTAATGACAAAATATTCTGCAACAAATTTCAGGTCTGAGACAGCATGCATTTGTATGCCTATGGCTTATGTGATGCTTCTACTGATGTCTATTAATACCAGATCATGTATAGATGTTATGCCTCTAATGTGAGACGCATTTGGAGCTGATATAGCTCAGCCATTGACTATTTTGAGCAGTTCCAGATCTGTCCAAAATAGGGCAGTCACCTGTTACTTCAATTTTATGCTTACAGGTCTTGGCATTTGATGCACGATTATGCCCGGTTGGTGCCTATACATACGGGAATGTATGCCTATGGTTTGTTTGCCTATGGATTTGAGCTTGGATTGAGTACTTATTTTCTCAGTTTATAGAGGTTATATGTTGTTGGAAACTTCAGGGCTAAAGCTATTAATAATTTGCCAGGTTATGATTATTGCGTACGGGTGCTCCTGGCTGCTTGGGTTGATGTATTCACACATTTGGATGATGCCACATGATTCTTCTATGCTCCGAAATTGTTTTAAGTTGAGATTAGAGCTCGATTTTATGGTTCACTGTCACTTTCTTACAGCAGGCATTTCACTCTCATGACATGGTTTATGCCTAGGCTACCCAGTGCGGGTTATGATGTCTTGGTGAATGCTTTTGGTTGGTTGTGGATGGCAGTTGTTTGAGCCTCATCTCGACAATCATTTAAGTATCCCCTCGAGAAATTAGACATTGACTCAGATTTTTCCATTACGACTTGGCTTTTTCTGTTATGACCTTGGATGCTATATGGGATTTGATCCTCCACTTATGGATCTTGGCTATTACTTGGATGCACTTACAAGTATTGAGCAGTGACTGCTCCCTTGTTTTGGCAATTGCCTATTGAGCTGTGATTGCTCATTTGCATTTGATATGCAGGATACTTACTAATCAGTGGACTTGGATAGTGCTTGGTATTTACAATTATGGCTGTCTTGCTTCTCTGTTGTATGGCATCTATGCTATTTGGGCTGCTATTGCCCGTGTATGCCAGGGAGCAGTTGATCTTTATGGCCACCCGTGTATGCACATGATCTGCTGCTATGTATTTTACAGAGCCTCTTACTTGGATGCTTTTACACAGATATTTGGGCTTTTATTGGAGCTTGATTCTTGCAGGTTTATTTGCCACTTGCTGTTCTTGGCTAGACATGTATGTCAATACATGGTATGAGACACTGCAAAGTTATGTATACTCCTATGTTTCGGGGATGCTTATGCATTTATGGCTCCAAGGCATGCTTATACTTTTATGGTTGCGAGCTACAGTGGTTGGATATGTCATGCTTTTGTCTGCTAGGCTTGTCCGTGTGGAAGCTTTTGCATCCGTGGTTGATGCCTTTGTGTTCTCCCCTTCTGGTTTGGATGAGTCCCCTTTGCAATATGCTATGATGACTTCCAGCTCTTCTAGTCATGCAAAAAATCCTCTTGATAAGCTTGTTCTCTCTTATGAGAGTTCCCCTGATTCTTTGAGCTCCTTGGATGTATTGAACAGGCCTACTCATGCTATTAAAGAGCAGCTGTCCTCTTCTACAGGTTTTACAGGTTCTGTTTGCTTTCATTGTGGAAAGACAAGGCATGTGAACATAAATGCTTCAAGTGGATTAGAGACCAGAAAAGATTGCGCCGCACTAGACATGAGAGCAAAGTCAGTGATACAGTAGGTGAGACCACTATTGATAGTGGTATGGTGCATGTAGCTACCCATGATGATGCAGCTGAGCCTAGACTCATGGCATCGCGTTACCTTGCAGATTACTTGCTCAATGATATGGCCTATACCTTTGATTGGCTTTTAGACACTATGGCATCTTGTCATGTTACTCCACATAGAGCTTGACTCTTCTTACAGGGAGGTTGACGGATGTATTTCTTTGGGCCTTGAGCAGGATTGTCACGTGATGTCTTGCATATACCTATGCTCAATAAGAGCCCGATCTCTGTTAGTCAGTTGCATGGTGCAAGATATTATGTCTCTCTTGGGGATAGAGCTTAATTCTCTTCTTACAGGGAGGTTGGCGGATGTATTTATTTGGGCCTTGAGCAGGATTGTCACGTGATGTCTTGCATATACCTATGCTCAGTAAGAGCTCGATCTCTGTTAGTCAATTGCATGGTGCAAGATATTATGTCTCTCTTGGGGATACTTCATGGAAAATCCATTGTGGTTGCTTGGTATTGGCAAGAGGTGCTAGATATAACAGTGATTATGTAGTGCATGTCTCTCATGTGGGAGATTCTATGGTTGCAGTTATGCAGATACCACATGCATTGTTATGGCATTGTCGCCTAGGCCATGTACGACACACTGAGATGGATGCTTTATGTGATATGGGCTTATTTCCTACTCTTCCCCATGCTACTTTCCCTCATTGCACGCATGGTCCGTGCAGAGCCTCTTTAGCTTATGGCGATCGTGTGAGGCATGCTCCTCTAGATCTAGTCCATGTTGCAGTATATGGACCTATGCCTTCCCAGTCACTTGGTGGAGCGTCGTATTTTGTGACCTTTATGGATCATGCTACCCACCGTGTTTGGGCTTACCCTTTGGTATGGATTGAGGATGCTGTTGCTATGCTTGACAGGTTTATGGATTCTGCTGGTTTCACGCCTAGGTGCTTGCAGATGGATTATGATAGTTATGTTATCTCTCCCAGCTTACGGATATCTTGTTAGCAGTATGGCATTGATTTCTTATGCCTTCGGTATAATGGGATTGCTCATGGCATCTGCCTGACCTTACATGTGAAAGTTGCTGCTATGCTTACCACAGCTGGGTTGTCTTATGTCTTTTGGGCCAAGGCCCTTATGACGACAGTCTACTTGGTTAACAAAACGCTGTGCTTGACTTTGGACAGTGTTACACCACATGAGGCATGGAGTGGTATGAGACCCTCCTATGATCACTTGAGGATATTTGGTTGCCAGGCCACTGTCAGTATGCCACATGACCCTATGTCACGCAGATGTCTTCTCCTTGGTTATGGAGATGGTGACTTTATGGCTTACAGGTTTTGGGATTTGGATGCCCAGTAGGTTCTATGCAGTCGTCATGTTGTATTTTATGTGACGCAGACACCTCTCAGGTCTCTTGATGCATGTTCAGTGCGCTTTATGGCTGATTCTACAGCTGTATGTCAATCTTCTGCTTGGCTGAGGCTACATACTGTCTTGAGACCCCATCTGACTTGTGTTCAGGATGTTGGCCCTCTTTTAGTAATTGACTTTGGAGAGTTTGGATACTCTCCACTGTCTTGTATGCACCACGGTGATGCTATGCACTACTCTAATGATGATGATGTACAACCTTGCACTCATGAGTTGTGCTAGATTGCTCCGTTGTATGGAGCCGTGGGATCACTTGCCTCTTGGATGTCTTGGACTCAGAGATTCCCGACACTTATTGCACAACTCGCTTTCCGATTGGGCGTTGGGTGAGATGTCATGATTCCTCACCCTGTCTCTTTTCTTTTGTTTTGTTTTTTAACTCCTTGGCCCATTGGCCTTTTAGTGGGAGGTTGTTGGGGTAAAAGGCCCTTGTGCCTAGGCTCTCTCATAATCACTAAAGAGATCATTATGCAGGGTGATTTATCTAAAAGAAGTGGTGAACATGTCCAAGCATTTTACTCAAGTTTGAGAAGGGAACATGGAAAATCCTCTTTAAGAGGTTGTAGTGTGGGATGTGGTGGTGATAATCAACAACTTGGTGAAATACACATTTTAGGAGATCATGGAAACCTTAGAGGCAGGGGGAGCACTAAAGGAAGAGGTGGACGGTAGAATAGATGTTCTCAAAATTGTGGTATTGTTTGACATTATAATGGAAAAACAAGTCATATTGCAGTCCATTCTTATGCTAAGAAGAATTAAATCCACAATGGTAAATTGCAGCAAGAAAATAATGCATCCTCTTCATGATAAAATACGACAAAAATGAGTGTTTCTTTATTATGTAGCATATGATTAATGTTGTTACAGGAAAGGAGACACGTGATGATGTATGGTATGTTGATTTAGGTGCGTCTAATTATATGACCATTCATACTTAATGGTTTGGAAAGATGCAAAATTTACAAAATCTAGGTTATGTACAAACTGTTGATGATTCATACCACTCAATTTCACACATTGAAAAGGTTTCCTTGTCCTTACATGATGGCCGACAAACAAAGCGTCTGTCAGATGTATTACATATGTCATCAATAATAAAGAATTTATTATCTAATAACCAAATGGTAAAGCAAGGGTTGTAGGTTCAATTTAATACAAAAGGTTTTTTTGTAGAAGACTTTATTGATAAGTGTAGGTTGGTCACAAAAGGAAGTAGAGTTGGCCACATGTTGACTTTAGATGCTGGAATTCTTGCTATGTATGCTAAAGGAAAAGGAGTGGTTGTAGACATTGAAATATGGAGCAAATGTATTGGATGCAAATGTGCAAAGGCTAAAATTAATGCAATCCAAAGGGTTGGACTGTGAGCTTTTAGAGTTGTAGAATTTCATGAAGTGTGTGAAGCATGTCAATTTGGTAAGTAGGCAAGACAACCTTTTTCCCATGACAGAGATGTCAGCAAAAATATACTTGATGTTGTGCATACAGATTTTTGGGGGCCTACACAAAACATATCTCTTGGTGGTAGCAAATATTTTATCATATTTATTGATGATTGTTTAAGAAAGTTGTGAATATATTTCTTGAAAGAAAAGATGGATGTATTTACTTCAAAACTTTCAAGGCTACTCTTGAAATAGAAATAGGCTTGAAAGTTATATGCTTGAGGTCAGATGGAGAGGGAGAGTACCTCTCTAATGAGTTCAATGACTTCTTGAGGTCTCATGGGATAAAGAGACAATTTCCTTGCAAGTATGCTCCATATCAAAATGGGATTGCAAAAGAACAAACATACATATTGCAGAAGTTGCACAAGCATTGATGACTGAAAAGAATATGCCAAAATATTTTTGGTCTGAAGCTGTTCGTATTGATGCCTATACTATGAACAAAGCTCCTACGGCTACGATTCATGAGACAACCCCTAAAGAATGCTTTACAAACAAGAAGCCTGATGTGTCACACTTGAAACTATTTGGCTATATTGCATATGTTCATGTGCCACATGAGTTGCAAAAGAAGCTTGATCCAAAGGTTGAAAAATGTTTTTAATGAGATAAGTAGTTGGTATGCATCTGGTGGTGATTCATTGGATTATGATAATGATTATAATAGTTACATGTAGAAAGAAAAGTAAAAATCACAAAGCCTTTGTGAAGCAAAAACATCATTTGGTACTATATCTATAGTTAGCCCTTGGTCTGGGAGACTAAGTAGTAGCCCCATATCTTCAAGTGCATCTACAAGTGTTGTAGATAAAGACAAAGGAAAGAAGAAGAGTCGAATGGTACTGATGCATCTACTAGTCATTTGGGATTTGATAGAGTTTCCAATGGTTCAGAGAGTTTGGATGATGACGTAGGTATTCCTTCAGTCGACACCGAGTATACAAAGAGTATATGATAATATAAGGGCTCCACTGAGTGATCCAATGGTACACAAGTCTAGCAAGGTCAGATACCCTACTAATAGATTTGGTTTTGAAGGTTATACAACTTACCATTATGCTTATATGGTAAGGGTTGTTGAGGATGTTAGGCCCACTTTCTTTGAGGATGATTTGGTCATGCTCATTGGGATACAAAAATGGATGAGAAGATGGCTATATTAGAAGCCAATAAGACTTGGGATCTAGTACCATTGCCTAAGGGCAAGAAAGCTATTGGTTGTAAATGAGCTTGCAAAATCAAGCATAATGCAGATGATTCTATTAGTAAGTATAAGGTTGGACTGTTTACAAAAGGCTATGCTCAAACACATAGCATAGATTATGAAGAGATATTCACTCCAATTGCTAAAATGGTAATTGTTAGATGTGTGATTACTTTGGTAATAGCCAAAGGTTGGAGTTTTCAGCAAATGGATGTCAAGAATGCCTTATTGTATGGTGAATTGTAAGAAGAGATGTATATGGAGCAGCCATCAAGTCATGAGGATTTAGAGCATCCCACATATATGTGCAAGTTAAAGAAGGCACTCTATGGACTAAAGCAAGCACCTAGTGCATGGCCTAACAAGATTAAAGAGTATCTTATCAACATTGGGTTTTATGTTTTTTATATTGATCACTCACTTTATGTGAGAAAGGGAGATGCAAGCTTGGTCATCATAGTCATCTATGCGGATGGCCTGATTATTATAAGTGACAGTGATAGTGGGATCACTGAAGTTAAGGGCCTTTCAAAGAAGCAGCTTGAGAAGAAGGATTTGGGTGAGCTGAGGTAGTTTCTTGGTATTGAGGTGATCAAATGTGATGATGGTATATGACTATCCCAAAGGTAGTATGGCTTGGATATGCTGTCCAAGTATGACATTATAGCATGTAAGCCTCTTTCAGTGCCATTGGAGCAAAATGTAAAGTTGAGTGCTAATTTTGGGGATGAGATAAAAGACCCTACTATGCTCAAGAGGATAGTAGGGTGTATGATTTACATGACTATCACAAGGCCAGACTTGAGTTATGATGTTGGCCTTATCAGTCAATTTATACAGATTCACAGAAAGCCTCATTTGGATGTAATTCGACACATATTGAGGTATATGAAGTCCATTGTGCATTAAATGCGGATTGGTTTGGTAGCTTATCTGATAGAAAATCTACTAGTAGATTCATGTTTTCCCTTGGTAGTACAATAGTTACATGGAGCAACAAAAAGTAACCTATAGTTACTTTATCAAGTACAAAGGTGTTACTATGGCAGCATGTGAGGTGGTATGGATGCAAAAGTTATTGGGTAATTTGGATGTGCAAGAAGATGGCCCAATTTTTTATTCACTGTGACAACATAAGGAGCATACAATTATCTAGGAACCTAATATTCCATGCTAGCACAAAATATGTTGAGGTGCATTACCACTTTGTGAGAGAGAAGGTACTTGTAGTAGGTGAGATTGACTTGATATATGTCAGTACACAAGATCAGATAACTAACATTTTTACAAAGGTATTGGGTGCAGATAAGCTTTGAAATTTTTGAAGCTTACTTGGAGTTGCAGAGATACTATTGAGCTTGAGGAGGGTGTTGAGATGGCAAGATCAATATGTGTAGACATTGATGATGGACTACTTGGCTAGATGGGTCTACATGTCTACACTTAGCACATTAGTGGTCATTATGATCCTCACATGGCCACTGACTTATCACCTATTATATTTACTTCATTGCACCTACCTGTAGTTAGGTGGCATAGTTATAGTCTAGTTGATTAGTGATGCCAAGAGGCATATTTCACGGCGGATTTCGTAAAACTACAGGCATATTCCATGGTAGATTCTGTGAGGTTTTATGGTGGATTCTGTAAACTATATGTATTTGACGGGGCTCGTACACACAAGGTGGATTCCTTGTGTGAGAAGTTGACGGGGACGTCTGTCCTTTTCGGGCGTTTGATTAACGTGGGTGATTCCACATCAGGTGATTCTGCAAAATACATATTTAAATTAATGGACGTTTATGAGTTTAGAGTACACTCATATTAAATTAAGGTTAGGATAAAGTTCCAACCTATTTAATTATTTTGTAGCTAAAGACTACTAGGTATTCATTTTTGTGGGTTTTATCTTATTATTTTTTAACAATTGTGAATGCTTCAATTGATGTGTAGAGCAGGGGCAGCAGTGGCATTGGGAATCATCGGGCGATGGCGTGTATTCAGATTACCTAGAAGAATTATTATTTTTTATGGATGCACATCTTATCACTAAATACGTGGCATCAATATTAATTTAGGCATGCTTATTTATTAAAACACTGCACAAACATTTATTATTTTGTATATGCATAGGCGTTCAGTTTAAATATTTCATTATTTGACATTGTATTTGGACATAGCTCGACTTTTGGGATGCCCAAACGCTTTACTCTTTATTTGGGAAAAAGCAAACACAAAAGCCAAAAGCATGATAATTGTAAATTGGGCTATTTTTTAGCTTGGAGATTAATAAATTTATAAATACATGTCTTGTGAAGCGCTTACACAAGGCATGGGGGGAGATTGTACCCAACTTGTCTTTTTAACTCATGTCATGCAAACCTCTCTTCTTGCTTTATGAGCTTTTGTAGAGTTCTTTATTCTTCAGGACTTTCCCGAGTTCACTATGCGTGCATACAGCATGTGATTTGCGCACCAGTGGTATCAAATCAAAGCTGAGATCAAGGGCTTCCAATCACTTATCATCTCGCGCAAAGGTGAAGCTCTTGGAATGAACGGACTCTACAGGCAGGACTGTCAATACCAGCGTCTTTTTGGCAGTGAAGAATCTCCTAATGTGTCAGATCGCGAAGGACCTCTCCTAGGAGGCGAAGGACCACTTGGGAAGCTTCTTTGTGAGTACTTTTTTTTTTCTTCTCAAACAAAAAGTGTCAACTTTTCTATCAATTAGTAAGCTTATTGTTTAAGCTTTAAGCTTAGGCTCCCAATTTCAACAACGAGCGGCGAGAGGATGAACTGAACGGCATCAATTCTCATCAGTACATGCCACCATCTTGCCACGATTGATTCAAAATAATTAAGCTTTTTAAAGCTTAAAGTTTTAAGCTTATACTAAAGCTTCAATTCAATCTTAAATCTTCTCCTTCCTAGCGGGTATTCACACCGAGCCGAGCTTATCTCGAACATGTTTCACAACTCCAACAAGTCTCTGTTCCTACCTGCACTTTGGCAGAGTTGTTTTCCAGCAAGCAGGCTATCACACACAGTCTATTTCTCACGTGGAAGAAGACTGTCATCAATTACCATAATTGTGAAAGAATCAAGATCACAAAAGCCATTTTTAAAAAAAAGCAAGCCTTGTAAACCCAAATTTGAGCTACACTCATCCCTCTAACGAGATTTCAAGTGTATGAGGTTGTTTGAGATTTTGCAGGATGTCCGATCAAAACATGGAAGATTTTATGGCCGAAGGTGATTTTCCAAAGCCGAATTTTGATAAAAAATTGGATCTAATTATGATGCAACTTCAAGAAGAGCGAAGAGCATATCAAAATTTGTAAGCACAACTAACTACACTTCAACGATCTAGTATCAATCAAGGAGCGCAACCTGAAGATGTTATTCGACGTGCAATTGATGCGACACTGAAGCACAGTCTCTCAGGAAAGAAGCCAAGATAAGTAAAAGAAATTTCAAATTCCGTACTTTCAATGGGCAACATGATGAAAAAATTGTTCTCACTTTCATCAGTTAGTTTGATGATTATTTCCATGAAGAGCAGTATGCTGAAAAAGATAAACTTAAATGAGTAATTAACCATTTAGCGAACATAGCATCATTATGGTGGATTGTTTTCCTCAAGAGTATTGATTCTTTCTCTACTTGGAAAGCCTTTCAAAAGATTTTTTTTGAAAAAAAAAATTTCCACCTCAATTCCATGAAAAAACAATCAAACAGTGGGATCTTCTGCAACAAAGAGTTCATAAATCCATTCCGCAATACATTGAGTGTTTCTAGAGTGCCTTACTACAACTTGGAATGCTTGAATATGTTCTTGAGGCGATCCACAAGCGCAAGTATATGTCTGGTTTGCTTGGTCACTTCTATACAGAAGTCAACATGTTCAAGCCAAAGACTTTGGAGGATGCGATTTCTTTAGCACATGATGCTGACGATAAAATTCGTGGACGAGAAAAGTGACCGCAACAATTTTCAACTAACGGTAACTTTGGTACAAAGCAATTCAATTCTAACTTTCGAAGATTCAATCAAAATCACTTTGTTTCTTCTTCTTTCCATAAACCCTGACCCGCTGACCCTTTGCTTTACCATCAAACACAAATTCAAACCCTAAGCCTTCTCTCCAGCAAATCTCAACATACCTAAGTTTCCAACCATTACTAATAATGTTTCAAAAGCAAAGCCTATAGTTTGCTTCAAGTGTCAACAACCTGGCCTTAGCAGTGAATTGTCAATCCAAGAAGCCAATTGTTCAAATCAATTTACTTGGGAGTGATTGAAAACGAAGACCATGAAGATATGCCAGACTTTGTTGAAGATGATGATGATATCGGCGATGCTTTAGCAGATACTTTACAAGGTATGCCAAATACTCATTCATTATTAATGATGAAATATTTTGTGCATGGTCAAGAAAAGATTATTTTGTTTTTGATTTACCCCCTAGTTTATCACCTACATGTCCTAAAGATCATAAAATAGACTTAATCCTTGGTTCTCAACCACCATGTAAAGCACCTTATAGACATAATCAGATTGAACAGTCAGAAAAAAATCCAAGCACAAGTTAAAGGTTAAACTGAGGAATCATTAGGCCCAGTAGTTCTCATTTTGGTACACTTGTCCTATTAGTTAAGAAGAAAAATAATACCTATAGGATATATATTGACTATCGTGCCCTAAACAAGATCACTATTAAGAATAGATATCCGATCCCTAGGATAGACGACCTCATGGATAAACTACAAGGAGCCACTATTTTTAGCAAGATAAATCTCAAATCTAGATATCATCAAATGAGATTGGATATACCTGATATTTTCAAGATTGCATTTAGAACTCCATTTGGTCATTATGAATTCCTTGTTATGCCTTTTGGTTTGACTAATGCACCAACTACATTCAGTTGTATGATGAATCGAATATTTTTGAAGTATCAGAATTGTGTCATTGTTTTCTTTGATGATATATTGGTTTTTAGTAAGAATGAGAACGAACATTATGAACATCTATCTTTGGTTTTCAAATTGTTGAAAGAGAATCAATTATATGCTAACCCTGACAAGAGTGAATTTTTCCAAACCCAAATACTTAGGTCATATTGTTTCTTCTGATAGTATTTGTGCTTATCCTAAAAAGATAGAGGCAATTTTGAATTGGCCAATCCCTAAAAATGTGCATGAGTTACATTCTTTCTTAGGTCTTGTCAGCTTTTATAGAAAATTTGTAAGAAATTTTTCATTGCTTGAATTATCTTTGACGAAATTATTAAATAAAGGTCTTGTGTATCATTGGTCTGATAATCAGCGAAAGTCTTTTGATTTATTGAAACATGCTTTAACACATGCACATGTTTTGCAATTACCTGGTTTTAATCGACCATTCTTTCTAATAGTCACTGATGCTACCGAATCAGGAATAGGAGCTGTCCTCATGCAAGATTCACATCCCATAGTCCATTCTAGTTGCAAAATTAAACCCTCTAAACTAAAGTATTCTACCTATAATAAAGAATTATTAGATGTAGTTCAAGCCTTACGTCAATGGAAATACTCTCTAATGGGATCCAAATTTATGGTCAAAACCAACCCAACAAAGTATTAAACATCTTCTTAGTCAGCCACAAATCTCTTACCGTCATATTAAATGGGCTATTTTCATTCAAAGTTTCCATCCACTTATCCAATATCAACCCAGTAGAGAAAATGTTATTGCCGATGCATTGAGTAGAAAACCAAGTATCCATAATATTTCCGTTTTATCTTTTGATTCCCTTATTCCTATGAAGATACATATGACCATGACCCCAGTTTTCAAGCTGATTGGAATAAATTAGGTGCTAATAACCGGATTCCAATTGATTCTTTGTCTTATTCTGATGGATTTATGTTTTATGAGAAAAGATTGTGTGTCACTGTTCCATTTAGATCAGTTGTATTGCACGAAATTCATTGTCCTCCATATCAAGGCCATAGAGGTATTATTTTCACTTTAAGAACATTGATTGAAGATTTTTACTAGCCATAAATGGATTCTGATATTTCTAACTTTGTTTCTAAGTGTTTAATTTGTCAAAGAGTCAAGCGACACCATGGTAAGCAATATGGTTTGTTATGCCTTTACCAATTTCTGAACGTCCACGGAAACATATTTCAATGGATTTTATAACTGGTTTGCCTAACACACAAGCTAATCATAATATGATTTGGACTATAGTAGATCAATTTAGCAAACAAGCATATTTTCTACCATGCAAGAAAACATTAACTGCATCTCAAGCTGCACAATTGTTTTCAAAGACTATTTTCACTAACCATGGTTTGCCAAAAGTTATTATTTCTGATCGTGATTCTAGATTATGTAACAATTTTTGGACTACTTTATTTGCTAATTTAGGTACTAAGATTGATTTCTCATTTGCATTTTATCTTAAAACCAATGGGCAAACAGAAGCTACTAACAGTACAATTCTAGATCTTTTGCGTGCATACACAATTACAAAGCCACAAACATGGAATATACATTTGCATCTGCTTTAATTTGCATACAATAATCCACCCCACATAGCTATATATAAAGCACATTTTGAAATCATTTATGGAAATAGATTGCCCACACCTATCACATCATTATCGAACAAAGTTAAAGCTATTGATGATATTGTCAATACGCATGCTACTATTTTTGTTGAAGTTAAAGATACGATTGCGAAAGCCCATCAATCATACACTAAACAAGCTAATAAGAAAAGAAAATCATGATTTTAATGTTGATGATTATGTTACGCATTGAAAAGAGAAGATTGCAAAGTGTTGAGAAACACGCTATTGTTAAATTAGCACATAGATTTTATGGACCTTTCAAAATAATTCACAAGTTCAATGACAATGCATTTAAATTAGAACTACCCCAACACTGGAAAATCCATAATACTTTTCATATCAGTTTGTTACGACATTTTCAAGGCCAATTACCTATCCACTCTATCTATGAAAACCCTCCTTTGTTAGAAGAAGAAACTGAAATACTTGAATCTCAAACTATTCTAGACACTAACTTTATGACCACTAGAACCGATCGTAGATATTCTAGATATTTGGTTAATTTTAAAAATCGTCCTGTTGAAGAAGCCCAATGGATGTATGCCTACGACCTGAATACCAACCCTCACTACTCACTCCACATTGAGCTAATAGCAATTGAGGACAATTGCTATCCCACCCCGGGGGTATGATGCCAGGAGGCATATTCCACGGTGGATTCTATGAGGTTTCTGCGGTGGATTCCGTAAAACTACAAGCATATTCCATAGTGGATTCCGTAAGGTTTTACGATCGATTCCGTAAAACTATATGTATTTTCTAGGGCTTGTACACAAGGTGGATTCCTTGTGCAAGAAGTTGACGGGGACACCTGTCTTTTTCGGATGTCTGATTAATTTCATGTGCACATGGGTGATTCCACAGTGGGTGATTCCGCAAAATACATATTTAAACTATTGGACATTTATGAGTTTAGAGTGCACTCGTATTAAATTAAGGTTAGGACATAGTTCCAACGTATTTAATTATTTTGTAGCTGAAGATTGCTAGGTATTCACTTTTGTGGATTTTATCTTATTATTTTCTAACAATTGTGAATGCTTCAATTGATGTGTAGAGTAAGCAACGGTGGCGTTGGGAAGCAGTGGTGGGTGATGGCGTGTATTTAGATTACCTAGAAGAATTATTATTGTTGATGGACGCACGTCTTATCACTAAAGGCGTGGCGTCAATATTTATTTAGGCGCGATTATTTATTAAAGCGCTGGACAAACATTTCTTATTTTGTATACGCATAGGCGCTCAGTTTAAATATTTCATTATTTGACATTGTATTTGGGCACATCTCGACTTTTAGGATACCTAAACGCTTTACTATCTATTTGGGCAAAAGCAAACACAAAAGCCAAAAGCATGCTAATTGTAAATTGGACTATTTTTTAGCTTGGAGATTAATAAATTTATAAATACATGTCTTATGAAGCGCTCACACAAGGCATGGAGGGAGATTGTACTCAATTTTTCTTTTTGACTCATGTCGTGCAAACCTCTCTTCTTGCTTTATAAGCTTTTGTAGAGTTCTTTGTTCTTGGGGACCTTCCAGAGTTCACTACACGCACATACAGCATCCGATTTGTGCACCAATTAGTATAGTTAGTTATGCAATGAAATTTTTCAATTGTGCCAACATAAGCTTGCCAATCAATGTCGTTCTGATCAATTTGAGTATGAACTTGGGGATCTTTTGAGTTCAAACCTTGAAAATAGCATTTTAGCTTTTGAGTATCAAAATTTTTACTTTTACCAATAATACCCTATAAGATACCTTAGGAGTGAATATGTCAAGAAATACCTCAAGAGGATACCTCAAGATATCTACTTTTCCAGTGTAAAATCAAGCCAAAGCAGTGATTCTTGAACCTCAAAGATATTCCAAATTTGCGTATGGGCTACTCTAATGCTGGAAAACCTCTTAAGGGCATGGAATAAGGCTATGATCAATAACATATCCACCACCGTGTACTCTAGGTACTCTAGAAAAGTGATTCGTAGTATCCAAGCAATTTAGTAGTACAATGATTAAGGTTGTAGGGTCTCTTGGATACTCTCACCATACTTGAGGAAACTATCATCCTACTTCAAGGTCCAAGTTTATCCATTGGTAGTCACTTGATAGTGGGTTAGCCTACTACAAGTAGTGTGTAGATAAAGGATGCCTTGCCCAGTGAATTAGCACCAATAAACATAAAATAGTAAGGATCGGTAATAGTATCGAGTGGTATTTAGGATGATGGCTTAAGGGTCATCTAGTGTTGTGGAGTGTTATTTACTAATTTGAGTAGTTTTCTTGAGTATTCTACAAGCTCTAAGAGCCTAGGACCATGCTTGCAAATAGTAAAAGAGTGATAGGTATAGGAAACTTGAAAACATGTTTGTAGAGGTGTGGAAGCATCTCATGTTTGGAAGGTATTCTTGTGAGTTGCACAAAGTTTGTTGAGATATCCCTAATAGTTTATCTTGGATCTTGTGATTCCCCACTACCATGAAGGATTGCATAGAAGCATGGTGCTAATGCTATTGATTTCCGAGCCATCATTTAAGACTTTGATTTTCTTGAACAAAGACAATGAGTCCCAAGTAACCATTATGTCTAAAGAAGAAAGTTTGTGTTTACAATGCTTGAGGTGATACACTTTCTTAGGAGTTTTCCTCCCAAAGCTACAAATATCAAGTTCGTCTTTGGGTCTTGAAGTTATGAATATCAAGTTCATCTTTGAGTGAATTATATTATGGAGACTCCCTTACACACCATGTTCCATTGATTGTGACCTAAATATTGTGATGTTATAACCCAAATTTTAAGTATCATGAGGTTTTATCTTCAATTCTATATGATCATCAATCCTTCTCAATTTAAAACAGTGGGGTCTACTAAGTTGTGGTGTGGTGCATTTGTCTAGGGATTTGCAGTTGTGTCCATGTCCTAGTGCTTTGGGGTTGTGCTTTACCTTCTATTTCTTTCTAGCATCATGCCAACAATTTTGGTTCCCTTGTCGAGACCAAGATGGGCTTTATTCTCTTAGTGTTCCTATGTTCATAATTAAGTACACAATGCTATGATTGCTTGCAGGGTATTTAGCACCATTGATCTCTCTTTGGCAAAGCATAGCCATTCTAAAATACAATACTTAGATGAGGAAGGCCAAAATTTCGAGAGGAATAGATCTTAGGAATAACTAGAGTAGTGAAGAAAAGAGGCTAGATTAGAGAAGATTATATATATTTATAGTCTCTTTTTCTTGAGAAAAGTAGAAAAGGCCAAAACAGAACCTACAATGTAATGTAAGGATTGGTAATTATCGAAGTTACAAATATCAAGTCCGTCTTTGGATCCTGAAGTTACAAATATCAAGTTCATCTTTGAGTGAATTATATTATGGAGACTCCCTTACACACCATGTTCCATTAATTGTGATCTAAATATTGTGATGTTATAACCCAAATTTTAATTATCATGAGGTTTTATCTTCAATTCTATATGAGCATCAATCCTTCTCAATTTAAAACAATGGAGTCTACTAAGTTGTGGTGTGGTGCATTTGTCTAGGGATTTGTAGTTGTGTCCATGTGCTAGTGCTTTGGGGTTGTGCTTTAGCTTCTATTTCTATCTAGCATCATGCCAACAATTTTGGTTCCCTTGTCGAGACCAAGATGGGATTTATTCTCTTAGTGTTCCTATGTTCACAATTAAGTACACAAGGCTATGATTTCTTGAAGGGTACTGAGCACCATTGATCTCTCTTTAAGAAAGCATAGCCATTCTAGAATATAATACTTAGATGAGGAAGGCCAAATCAAGAGGAATCAATTTGAGGAATAGCTAGAGTAGAGAACAAAAGAGGCTAGATTAGAGAAGATTAGATATATTTATAGTCTCTTTTTCTTGAGAAAAGTAGAAAAGGCCAAAACATAACCTACAATGTAATGTAGGCTTAGTAAGTATTCTATTGATCTCATGCTATATGTATAGATTGCATGAGCTGCATGAAATTATTACTTGAAGAGAATTCCAGTATGCTTGCTATCCACATTAGAAAAAGTGCATACTTCTATGGTTTTCCATGGTTAATGAGCATTGGCATGGAATGATGCATCTATGTTGCTTGAAGAACATGGCAAGTGCTTAATCTTGCACTTTCTGGCATTCTAGGAGCCTGTTATAGCAGTGTCCATTCAATCGTATTGCATAAGATCACTCCTTTTGTATTTGCTGCTCTTCAATATGCTTCTCACGTTCAATTTAGGATTCTTTCTAGTTCCACTAACGCTTATATTGCTCGTGTAGGTTCTACAATAGCTAATAGGAAACAATCCCAAACTACCACAAAATGATGGAAAGCATAAGCTTATCACTTTCTAGGAAGTCAAATAGTAGCATCGCCTCTCAAGGCATTCTAAAATAGATACCTAAGGGGCAATTGTCCACGACTCAAGCCTTAGATGCAAACACACTTGTATACCTTGCTCATACACTTCCATAGCCTTTTCTTACCCTCATCTAGCAAGGTCTCTCGATGGCTCTATATAGGCTATTTGGGTGCTTCAAAGCACTTAGTGCTCTTCTTGAACATTCTTGTCTTAGCCTTGCTTTGTTCTATCTACTCATCACAATTGGTATCCTAGCTTTTCTCTGTGTCCTTGAAAAGTCATTGACTGCTAAAAGAACAACACCATTATGACTTGGGCTTAAGCTTATCCATTCAAAACCAATTCTTCTTTCACTTGTCTTTGAGCTCAAGTTAACAAATCTTACCCATCTAGATCAATTTTATTCATTGAGTTACCATTTGTCTCGGTGGTGCTTGGTAAAGCCCCTATCAGTCAACATGAAAAACCTTGCCATATTGTCCTACAAAAACTATCTCAAAATAGCCAAGTCATTTTTTGACCTGTCTAAGGGCACAAAACTGATCCTCCCCTTGCTATGGCTAGTCCATGTTGGGGGTAAAGGCGCATGTGTCTAGCCGCCCATGTATTACTATACTGATAGTACCCGCACACTTGTACACTATAGGTGGCGGGTGTCCATCACTATCACTTCATTCTTTATGCTTTCAATGACATTTGAATAAAGGGAAGGCCAGTCACACATTGTGACTGTTGGACTTCCCACATCTTCTGTCTCTCTTTCTCTCTCTCTTGCTCCTTCCACCATAGCTCTTGCTTCCGCTCACATGCTTCTACTTCGGTCTCACTCCCTTCAACTTGTATCAGAGGAGCCAACCCTTCTAGGAGCTTCTTCATCCTCTACTTTAGCCCCGATTCAAAGCTTCAACTCAAGGTTTCATGACCGCCATTGTTTCTTTGTCTTAAGTTATACATTTAGTCTTTTCTTCTTCTGGCTTGTTCCAGCTTGCTCCATGCTTGTTTAGGAGCTTTCTAAGGCTTATCTGAGCCCTATTGAGTACTTATTGATCAATGGAGCATCCATTTTATCCATTTTGAGTGGATATAGAGTATGCTATGGAAGCCATGGACAATTATAGTAGCTTGACAACACCATCGTATTCCAATCATAACATTTATATATGGTATTGGATTTTGGCATTTTCTATAGCTAGAAACAAAGAGTGCGAAAGATCTACAATTTGGGCACTCATAGAATTGATTCTGTGTAGTTTTCTATTCTTTGTTTTACACAAAACAAAAGTATTTTTGTTTGGATAGCAAACAGTAAATTCTATAATGCATGTTTGATGCTTTGGGGATGTTATTTTGGTGCCCAAATGGTATGGTTATGCTTTTGGGCTGTTTTGAGCACACATTTCACTCACTTCGTTGCTATAATAACATGGCCGAATACTTTTTATTTGGGAACACCATATGTCTCTTGTCATTTGAACCTTTTGAGACTTGGTTTTGATGCCTAAATGTTAGTTTGACACTTGGGAATGCTTGACACATGTCTTGGAATGCTTTTGAGTTCTCTTCATTTACCTTTGAGACCTACCTTGTGCATGCTGTCTATGCCTATTGCATGTATGGTTTTTGACACACTACAGTTGTGACAATCTTCAATGATGATTGTTCTTGGCTTCTTCCTTCTTGGTTGCTCATAGTTGATTGTTACAATACTGTTGCAATTTTTACAACCACCTATCATTTTAGTTCTATGCATTCTATTTGAGGGGAATCACCTGGACTTGACATTCTTTTGCTTTACAGCTTGTGGACCACTCATTACTTTGGCAGTATTTCTTTTGCTTTACAGCTTGTGGACCACTCATTACTTTGGCAGTATCTCTTGTCTCTCACTTAATTTAGCAATGGTTGTTGGGCTAATTTGGAGGGTATTAAAGTAGCCCATATTGCCCTTCTTTGTACTTCCTTGGTTACTTTCTTGGTTTGGTTATCGCTAGTGGTTCTCACAATCTTCCATATTGAGAAAGTTGATGGGACCAATTACAGCTATCGGAAGATCCAAATATGACAAGTTTTAGTGCAAAAAATGCAAGTTAGATCACTTAAAAAATGTGAGTGTCAAACGCGAAAACATTATGGCTAAGGATTGACACGTGGACAATCTCGGACTAAGTCCCAAAGCCATAAGTCAAGTCTTACTTGTCATTATTGTAGGAAAGAGTGTCATATTCAGCCACAGTGCCATAAAACACATCAAGACAAGTGCAATGAAAAGAAAAATGATAAAGTGCAAGACAAGAATAACGATCGCAGCATTGTGCCTAGCAAGTCTAGTGTCAAGATTAAGGAGATTAATGTGGTACAACCTGATGTATTTGATGATCTTACCTTGGTAGATGTTCTTTGGATGCTTCAGAAATGACTGATGCTTTGTCAAGATATACTCAGTGTTGGTTGATAGATTCATGGGCTTCCTTTCATGTGACCCCTCCTAGAGAGTGGTTTCACTTCTATCACAATATGACTCGATCTATCCATTTAGATAATGACCTCGCATTGAACATCATTGGTATTGATGATGTCCATCTATGTTTTTGTTCAGACAATATGTTCACTCTTCATGATATACATCATGTGCCAACTCTCACGAAGAGCCTTATCTCTGCTAGCACATTGGATAATGCAGGTTCTCCTTTGGTGATTCCTCATGGAAGATTTCCCATGGAAATCTTATGATTGCACGTTGTGCTAAGTCTAGTACCCTCTATCCTTTGTTTGTATCTGGGTCACTTAACTATGTTTTAATTATGGTTGCAATTTCACATGTATCTCTTTGGCATTGTCACCTTGGGCACATGTCTTCGAAAGGAATGAAAATACTCACCAATTTGCAGTATCTTCCCTTCCTAGACTATTAAGTGTTTTGAGTCTTGTGATTATTGTTTATGTGGCAGATAAACATGTAGAATGAAGAAGTCTGGCATGAAGCTCATGGGTGAACCTTTGGCTCTTGTTTATTCAGATATATGCGGTCTCATGCCTTGTCAGTCGCTCGTTGGTGCAAAGTATTTTTGTCACATTTATTGATGATTACTCACATAAGATCTAGGCTTACCCTATTAAGTAGAAATCAGATGTCTTATCTACCTTTTGACGTTGGCTTGCTCTTGTTGAGAACCAATCTGGGTATAGGTTGAAATGCCTAAGGTTTGATAATAGGGGTGAGTATGATTCCAAAGCTTTTGAGCAATTTTGTGATGAGTGAGGTATTAACGGGCAATTGACTGCTCCCTACACCCTTTCCCATAATGGTATTGTTGAATGCATGAGCAATACGAATTAGGAGAGAGTTGGTAGTATGCTAAGCCAGGAAAGCTTATGACATCACTTTTGGGCTGAGGACATTACTACTACCATTAATCGATTTCCTTGCACTACTATTGATTGACAGGTTACAAAGGAGGTATGGACTAGAAAACCACCATCATATGCTCATTTGTGCATCTTTGGTTATGAGACATTCTGCCATGTTTCGAAGGACAAGTGCAATAAGCTAGATCCTAAGTCCGTAAAATACATCTTTCTTGGTTATAGGGATGCAGGTGAGATGGACTATCACCTATAGGATCCACAAGCTCACAAGGTTATCTGCAGCCATGATGTCGTTTTCCATTAGGAAAAGATGCATAAGTAGCCTAAGCAAGTGGTTAAGGTGCGCAAGGTGATCTTTCGATAAGAGTCTCCTACTCCCATATAACCAGCTAGACAAATTGCAGTAGTTGATACTCTAATCGCCCAAGCCCTACCTCTTGTGTAGGACTAGCCTGCTTTGAGATGAGCTAGATGTCAGTCTAAGCGCTTTATGCCTCCATGGATTATGCTATGGTGACTGATGTAGCTGACCCTCTCTCTTATGATGAGTCCATGCACAGAGATGAAAGCCACTCATGAGATAGGGCTGTGTAGTTGAAGTTTGACCCCTTACAGACTTACCATACACGGGATTTGGTTCCTTTACCTAATGGCAAAAAAGCATTGCCATACAACTGGGTATACAAGCTGAAAAGTATCCCTAGATGCCCCAAGCTCACTTAGAATGCCAGATTGATAGCTAAGGGTTTCAAGCACGAATATGGTGTTGACTTCAATGAAGTCTTTTCTCCTTTGGTCAAAATGACAACCCTACACTTCGTACTAGCATTAGTTGCTCAACTAGACCTTTATTAAATGGATATAAAGACGGCTTTTCTATATGGAGGCTCGCATGATGAGACCTATATGTAGCAACCTAAGGGCTTTGGAAAAAAAGACAAGGAACATCTAGTGTACAAGTTGAGAAAGAGCATTTATGGCCTTAAGAAGGCACCTAGGGAGCGGTACCACAAGTTTAATGCTTTTATACATTCACAAGGATATATTTGTAGGGCTATGGATTCATATTTATATAGAAGGAGGATCATGATGGCAACCTTACCTTTATCTTCACATGTGAAGGTTAGTCAATCCAATTGTCCATAGTCTGATGAGCAAAAGGCCGAGATGGCCAACATCCTTTATGCATCTATAGTGGGCAGTTTGATGTATGCCATGATACCCCCTCGTCCTAACATAGCATTTGTAGTGGAGTTGCGGCACTCTATATGGCGAATGTTGTCAATGGTATAATGAGGTACCTAAAGGGCACAACAACTATATGCATATGTTATGGTGGCTAGGATACATAAGTCGCGGGGTACACTAACTGATTATACAGAACATGCATACAATAATAAGTCCATCTTTGGCTATGTCTTCACCTTTGATAGAGATGGTATTTCTTCGATGTCCAAAATGCAAAAATACACGGCCTTCTCTACTATGGAGACCGAGCATGTGACAACCACTATGACTTGCAAAGAAGGCTCTCTTGTTAGGCTATTTGATTGCAGACCTTAGTATTACTGATGTGGTCCCTACATCCCATTCAGATTCTATGAGCGCTATCCAATTAGTCAAGATTCTAATATTCCATGTGAAGACAAAACACATTGAGGTGCCTAACCACTTCATCAAAGAGATCGTTAAACCAATCTGTTGACCTTCTCAAGACTTTGACCAAATTCCTACATATCTACTCATGAAAAGTCTCACAGTGGAACATTTTGCCTTCATAGGAAATTAATGGGGAGTTGGATCAGATGGCGGCTTTTCTCATCATATTACGCTTATGTGCATTTGTACTTTCACTTTTTTCTTGTTCTCTTCTCACTAGGGACACATTTACATTTTAAGTGGGACATTGTTGGAGATAAAGACACCTTTGCCTAGCTACCCATGTATTACTCTACCGACAATACCCGCATACATGTACATTGCAAGTGATGAGCATCCATCAGTCACTTCATTCTTTACTTTTCTTAGTGATATTTAAATAAAGACAATGCTAGTCATGCATTGTGACTTGGAGTTTCCACACCTCTCTCTCTCTCTCTCTCTCTCTCTCTCTCTCTCTCTCTCTCTCTCAACACCCTAGCTCTTGCTTTCGCTCACATGCTTCCACTCCGAACTCAATCCCTTCAATCCATGTGTCACTTTCCCATCCTTGTACCCTCTTAGTCCTTTAGGAAAAAGTCTCACAATGGACTGTATGAAAAGCTTATTTCTTCAAGCACTTTACTCTCATCAATTAAAGCTACCTCTAATATAGTAAGACCATAATCAATCCTCCAAAGCTCCCTATTCTCTATGAAGCCTTAAACAACTTCAAAAAATATTTTGTTATTTTCTTGACTCACATCTTCATATTTTCTCACCATTTGTAACGAACTCCACTACTATTTTAGAAGTTACAATTTTTTAAAGCTACTATTTTTGGCAACTTCTAATAATGGATCTTTTAGTAACTCTTGCTCCTATCAGAAACCTTATTTAACATTGTGGACTTCAACAATTGCTACTTTTGACACCATATTTCTGGCAACTAATTTTTTCTATATTTGGTAAAATCAATCGACAACTATTATTTTCTACCTCTTTTTTGGGTACTACTTTTTCTCCCATGTGTTGTAGAATATGCAACTACCCAACACATGCAATTGTTATTGAAATGTTTCTATCAATGAGGATGTGTGTGTGTGTGTGTGTGTGTGTGCGTGTGTGTGCGTGTACGCGCACGCGTGCAAGCACGCATAAGGCTTTATTTTCCCTTTTCATAACAAGTGCATCTTTTTTTCTTTTTTTCTTTTTTTCTTTTTTTCTTTTTGGTTTTTGTTTCCACGTGTTGTAGGATGCAACTACCCCACACATGCAAATGTTACTGAAATGTTTGTGAGTGAAGTCGTCCTCTTTTCTTAACAATTCATTGCACATTGAATGTATTCATTGGAGCACAATATTTGATCCCCCTTCAACTCATGTTCAACTTCCTAGGGTAATCTTGACAAGGTATTCATCCCCTTTTGGCTCACGTTCAACCTTGTAATGCAGTTTTTATACATCATTTTGGGAGTCTCATTGGTTGATGTCAATATCAACACTATATTTTATCATTCCTACAAATGACACATCCACATGATTTGGGCTTGCATCACATTATTTGGCATGCTATTGATGATATGTTGTCACCATTTCAACTAGTGCCTCCTTGGTCTCAATCTTTTCAAATTGCATGATTCAAGATTGAATTGCCGTGTGCCAAGTTCAATGTCCTTTTCTTAAGCAAATCTCTCTCTCTCTCTCTCTCTCTCTCTCTCTCTCTCTCTCTCTGTGTGTGTGTCTCTCCCCAACAACCATGCACTCAAGAGCATCATAATCACCTATTGCATTTGCATAAGCATCTTGGTTGGGAAAAGAAATGTCTTTTAACTCTTTTGAAAAAGTAAGCTCTCTCAAACAAAAGGTTTATAGTCAACCCCTATCTATGTCAAAGACATTTTTGCTTCATGGAATTCATCTTATTTGTTTCGTCTACATGAGACACTAGCACATATGCTATGGGCATGCCCTATCCTTGACATCTTACTCGCCCTTTCAACTCCATCAAGTCCTTTCATTCCCATCCACATAAGACAGTTGTACATTTGCTATGAGCACACATTACTAAATATTTCCTTATTCCCCTCTCTGCCCTTGTTCAGTCCGAATTCCCAACTATTGCGTTCAGCCAAAAGTTTGAATAATGGATATCTGGTTTTTTTTATTCCAAATTCCCAACTAGTGCATTCAGACAAAAGTCTGGATATTTATTTGGACATTACACATCACATGCAAAAAAATGCTCAAATTTTCTCTTACTACCTATATTCAGGAATGTAGATGGATTATCGTAAGTGCAACACTCTTTAACTCTTCAATTAGCATTCCCTTTATATATATATATATATATATATATATATGCTTTTCTTTCAGTCTCTCTGATATGTACATTACCTTCAAAACCTTGAACATGTTCAATTTGTGAAGCGTCTTTCAATTGTTGCTAAGCTGTCAATCACAGTTTGTTCCACGCAAAGGGAACTAAGGTTGTACATTTCGGACCAATAAAATGTTGCATTTGCACATGGGGTTTTTCGGTTGGGGGGTGTGCGGGGAGACCCGGTGTGTGGCTGTGGGGAACCAGCACCGACACCTTTGGTTTTCAAACACCTATTGTATGCCAGCTCTCAACCTACATATCCTTGCTTCAAAAACATGCATATGGACTCCAGTAGGTTTTAAGCCTCATTTCAGAATACACTCTTCTCAGGCATAAGATAAAGAGATGCTGCCAGCCCTCAACCTACATATCCTTGCTTCAAAAACATGCATATGGACTCCAGTAGGTTTTAAGCCTCATTTCAAAATACACTCTTCTCAGGCATAAGATAAAGAGATGCTTACTCTAAGAGGTGGTGGAAAATAATTTATTTTCACCAAGCAAATCCTTACATCAGCTTCCAGAAGTAACAAGGCTAGCATGAATGTTCAAATCTCAGGTGATCAGCAACAATCACCGTAAATATGCTCTGCCAGATCAATTGCACCTTTAAATGCTTAGACTGGCAAAAGCTCCCGCAAGTATTATACTCTGCAGGTGCCTGGCTAACTTAAGTAACCATTCACACCCAAACAAAATTTTGCATGCTGCCGACTCCAGTTGCTGGATAAAGGACTGTCTGTTGAAATTCTAATTTAGGGAATCTTCTTCACTGTCTTCACTTGCATCACTGCAGCCACCAAGAACATATGTTACAGGCTATAGCGTTACAAGCAGTTGCCCCAGTTCCCAACTTCAAGATCATGTCTACAATTGCCTAAAACCATACCTTTGCTCTGATTGCTTTGATATGCGTCGAGCATCAAGACCAGTTAAATACTTTTGAGATGTTTGAACGTTCTCAGGGCCTATCAAAAAAGCAGAGAACATTTGTATATCAATTGACCTCTACGACATTAGCATTTTATGCACTTAGATCAAGCTTACAATCAAAATGGTGTGTGTTGCCTTCATAATAAACATTTCCAATTTATCTACTTACCTTTACTCAGTTGGAGAACATGAAAAGTGCACCGTTCAGCTGCCAACCGAACAGGGGTACTGGCATCCTTGAGCAGGTCCGCAAGCACAGGACCCAGTGTACCAAAGTATGGAGTCAAGGCATCAGAATTAGACTGCAGCAAAAATATTCAACAGGATACAGCATCAGAAACTCCATTTACATGAAAAAATAGTACAAGCTCCAGCACTCTACCTTTCCAAAGATAAAATTTAAAGAGTACTACAGCACTATTTGATTCTGCAGTTGCACATTCAGTAAATAGACCTGAAATCCCCGTGTCAGTACTTAGACCTAACAAGTCACATGCTGCTTGGGAGTCCACACTTGACAGAGAAACCATAAGCTAGGAAGGCAGCGCCCTTAACTGTTATCCACCAGTCCCAAGTAACAGAATCCCTACAACAATCTGGGTAATGCAAAGAATGAATTTAAAGTATACCCTTACTTTCTTGAATCGCAGGGTGTACATATCGCTTCTTCCTAAGACTGCATCACTTTTAATAATCTCTTCTTATCATGTAATCACCAGCTTTAGGAACAGAAATGCCTTGCATTGCCAGCCTGGGAGCATTTTTATACCAAGTTCAAATTCGAGAGGTTTGCCTACTTGCTCCCAGTGATCCCATGGAAGTAGACATAGCAAGCATAATCCATTTCTATGTGATAGTCGGGAATTGTGGATTCAAGCCTACCCTTAAGTGCAAACAAGTGGAAGTGTAGAACTATGGTGGGTTGAAGTAAACAAAGCAAGCCATTCACAGAATTTAGAATAACCATCATTGATTAAAATAGAGTGATCAGATGTAAGTCAACATGACTGAGATCATTAAGTGTTCTTCTTCATTCATGTTGTACACACACACACACACACACACACACACAGAAAACCACTAATTATGTGGGCATTTATTCAATTTGACCACCCAAGTGAAAAGGTCTTACTCATCTTGGCTCAATGTTGCATTCCGTGTGCAAACAGTACGTTCTGTACGGTCATACTGTTCAGTTTCCGTGCAATCATACTGTTCAAAAAAGTGTCTGTTGTGCAGATTCTGACCGCTGCGAAATCTGTCCGTTGGCACTTCCTTTTCAACTTTTGCCTGTTTTTCTGGGGCTGTCTGCCTGTTCTTTCACACTCCTCCCTCCTCTCTTCTCCTTCACCTCAGCCCTTGTAAAAGTGTAGTCCCCCTCCCCACTTATCTCACCACACAAATCACCCTACATCTTCTTCAAGCCTCCATCTTTTTCGATCACCCTACTCCCTCTCTCCCTTTCCCTCACATCTTCCAAGTTCCTCTTATCCCTATCCCTGTCCCTATCCCTTTTCCTTACATCCTTTTCCTCTCCTCTCCCTGTCCCACTTCCTCTATCTCCCTCTCCCTCTCTCTCACTTTCAAGTTTCATTCATACATATACATCCTCTCCCTTCCCTCTTCCAAATCCCTCTTTCTCTCTTTTTTTTTCCGTAAAAGGTAATTGTATTAATTACGAAAAGTTTTCATGATTACAAGATACACGATAGCTCTACCCCATCGTGTGTACAAACTGATTGTTTACAAGAACCAGAGGGCCAAATAGTTACAAAATCATGGCAAAGACGCGGAGGAAATTGCCATGTGCCACGGGCGTAAGTCCTCCCGAGAGAGGATGTCAAAGTGCCGGAGAAGATCTATCTGTCAATACAAGAAACCTTTAAGCCTAGCAATATGCCGCTGAACATTATAAGCGGAATCAAAAAGGAAAGCATTCCGAATGGTCCAGTTGTGCCAACAGCCCCAATATCGAAGAAAGTGAAACAAGATCTTCATATGTGGCTGAGTCGGTGTGGGATATTTGGGCTGCACGAAAACCCAATCAAACGGGCGAAGCGAGAAACCAACCACCGCTCGCCAGACGGCTGACAAGAATGACCAGATTTTCTGAGCAAGGGGGCAAGAAATAAAACGATGACGGGCGGATTCCACAGTGGTGGTGCAAAAGAAACAGTTGCCATTGGAGATTCGGCGCTTTGAAAGAGCTGAAGCAAGCGGAAGACCACCAATCATCACCCTCCAAAGAAAGACCTTATATTTGAATGGTGTCTTATTTAACCAGCCTTCCATCCCAGTTACCCTCCACCATGAGCAGGATTTATGCAATCCCCATAGAATATTAGCTTTAGTAACCAGCCATTGATGATCTTTAATCAGAAGATGATACACCTGGTTAGCTGAAGCCTTTTCTAAATGCAGCTGGCCTGCAAAGTCCCAATCCTGCCAAGGACGATCCGTAGCAAGGGCAGGAAAGGGTTGTCTGCTCTGAAGCACCCTCAAAAGCTGTTCCCATAAAAGCCTGTATCCACGAGGGATCCTGAAAATCCTCCTGGCTTTACGAAACGACATGAACATATTGCGACTGGCAAGAGTAGCATCCGCAACCGAAGTTAAGCCCAAACGTGCCATACGGTTGAATTGTGGTCGAAGCTCATGTTTACCGTCCCACAAAATTAACCGGGAGACTGCCAACAGTTCCAATTGAAACGAATTAGTGGCTAAACGATCCTCCGCTGGATGCCACTGAGACTGCCGAAGGACCAGTTTCCAGGAACACACCAAATGGGCAAGCAGAGATGAGGAAGAACTGGAGAAGCGAGAATCTGCATTAAGAACATGCCACCACGAACTGCGGATGTGGGTATTACCATGCAGAAGCCCGTGATCCTTAAGAAAGTAACGGGCTATGACGGCCCAAGGATGACAATCCGAGCACATGGCGCGAAAAAGAGACCAGCGGAGTGCCAGCATATGAGTGTGGGCATCTAAAACAGCCCCTCTACCCATGCATTTTGGGGTGCATACATGCGACCAAGAAACCCAGGAAATACCCGCATGCAAGGAATCCTTCTTCCATAACATGAAACGAATAGACTTCGTAAGATCATTCAGTGTCGTAGTAGTCCAGGGTAGCAATGGCAAGAAATATGTAAGCATTGGCAACATTATTGTCTGGGCTACTTTGAGGCGAACATGGAAGGGCCAAGCTTGAGACTTCCAATACAGAAACTTAGCCGCCAGTTTCTGTGAAATCCACTATAAAAGCTGCTTTGGGGAAACATCAACCCCCAAAGGGTACCCAAGATGCCTGGCAATGGAGCCACGGGGAATAACCATGCCCTGCCAATCCAGTGACTGCAAATCCGACTCCGTGCAGCTGAGAATGGCCGATTTGAAGGCGTTTATGCGCAGGCCAGAGGCCTGACCAAAAAGAGCCCAAACATCTAATGCTTTGTGAAGATTATCTTTGTCCGCACGCAGAATCATAAAACTGTCATCAGCCAAGGATTGACCAATGAAGTGCTGTCCAAAGGGAAGCAACAATCCAGCCAACTGAGTAGAAGCTGCCATATGAGATAGCATCGAAAGAACCGGATGAGTCGCAAGGGCAAAGAAGAGAGGACTCAAAGGGCACCCCTGTCTGACCGAGCGGGCAAGGACAATTGGTTTGGTAACTCCTCCATTCAACATGACCCGCGAAGATGCTGCAACACTAATAGTATAAATCAGACGAGACATCTGGGTACCAAAGCCCATAGCAGACATAAGTTCTGCAATGAAAGACCAGTCCAGATAATCAAAAGCCTTTTCCAGGTCCAATTGAACCAGTACGACCTCCTGATTTGAATGCCTTGCATAATCAATTACCAGTTGCGCATTTAAGACATTGTGCAAAATGTTTCTACCCTTAATAAAACCATATTGGAGAGGATGCACAATGGCAGGAAGATGCTTATGGAGGCGATTCGCCATAACTTTTGAAAAGATTTTATACATAGAACCCATCAAAGAAATTGGGCGCCTAGATGGCGAAGGAACTTTTGGAAGCAGTTTAATAAGACCGTCTTTCCAAGAGGAAGGCATAATCCCGGTTCCCCATACCCGCTGAAACAAAGCCGTCAAAGGTTTCGCGAGCTGGGTGGCAAAAAACTCAAAGAACTCATTGGTAAGACCATCCCAGCCAGGACTTTTATCCTTAGGCAAGTGTAACAGAACATCCATGACCTCGACTCACAAATATCTGCCTCCAGAGTAGATTGCATGTCCTGAGGAACCTGATTGCGGACCAGATCATAAAAAACTGAACGGGCATGAGTAATTTGGCCTGAAGGCGGAGAAATAGAACCAAGAAGGTCAAGGAAATAATTTCTACACATATTCACAATCATCTGCGGATCAAGAACCATTTAACCTTCTTCATCCTGGAGCCTCGTCATATTCTCTCGAGCAGGAGAGGCATGGAAAGCTCGAAAAAACTTATGGGTCTAACAAGCACTGTCTTGCAGAGTGTCCGTCAGATGTTGCAATTTGACCTACTGATAGGATTTCAACTGAAACTCTTTAATAAGATCAGCCAGACGCGTTGCCAGTGATAGCAGAAATGCGTCATCGGGAGTGTCCACCGAACCAAAGCCAGCAGTTCCTCGGCTGCTTGTCGGCGCCGCCGACAAAGAGAGGCATGATGGATCCCATACTCGCGAGCAACCCGCTGCACATCGGAGAGCAATCGTTGAAAGGAAGCAGTGCCCTGGGATGAGAAATCCAATAAGAACCGATCAATCAATTGCTGCATATAGCCCTGGAAGATTGCATGCTTCAAATAAGACGAGTTGAAACGCAACGGGAGTCTATCCAGAAATTGCTTGAAAGGAGCAATTGGTTGTGCAAGGAGCTCAAGCTGCAGAGGGAAATGATCCGACAATGCATATTGTTGTAACACTTTCATTTCGAGCATCTCAGGAAGGAAATCATCATCCTGCATGATGTATATGCGGTCTAACCGCGACCATGTTGTGGCATACTGGGCAGAATGGAAGGTAAACCCTGTAAAAGAAGGATACAGCCAAGACCAGAGATCTTGCTTAAGAACGGCAAAATCTAACTGCGGCCATATACGTCTTTCCGGCGCATCCATGATCGAATGTTCTGATGTGGATTGTAAAGAATCAACACACATATTAAAATCCCCCATCAAAAAACCCTGTCTGCCAAGGGACAAGGAACACTGCAAGGTATGCCAAAGCTCCCGACGAGATAGAGGATCATTCGGAGCATAGAGGCCAAGCAACCATAAGATCTCTCCTTCGAATAAAATTTCAATGACCACAAAGCGGCCATGTACATCATTCTTGATAAGAACAGGCTGATATTTTTCATGTACAATCATAAGCACACCAGAATACTGCCTGGCATGTGTCCATGCATAGAACAAACGAAAACCATGGCAATCCACAACTTTACCTGCTTCACTATGACTCTTGTGTTCAACAGCACACAAGACATCCCACTGATTCTCATGCAATATTGTCCACATGGCATGTTGCTTGTGGCAAGAACAAATTCCTCGCACATTCCACGTAGCTATCTTCATGTGGATTCAAAAGAGGATCAGGTACGAGGCACAGCTTGCCTCGATGAGACCTTGTCGGCGAGAATGTCTAGTACACCCTCATCCAAGAAATCAGCTAACACGGCAAAAGAGTTTTGACGACCAGATTTGGAAGTGGATGGCATATCTGCTGACTTGGGGATGGAGCGGGGATAACGACGATCCCATGGGGTAATGACATTACCTCGAGTATCAAAAGCCAGCTTAGTGGGTGGACCCTTAGGACCATCTGAAGACACTCTCCTAGCTGTCTATTGACGGGGAGCAGAGGAAACCATAGCAGGAGCAGAGGGCTCTAAAGACATCATTTCTTTCCTGCGCATATACATACGCATGGAATCTGGTGAGGCAACCGGCACAGTATCCATCACGCCAACAGCATGCTTGTTGCCTTTTTTCGTGCGTACATCAACCCAGTCATTGCCACCACAATCCAAACCCAAGACATGTTGTTTACCTTTATTCAAAACTTTAGGTGGCTGGGTGGCATCTTGCGATGGCGCATCACACATCATATCTTCCATGGGCTGCGCAACATGCTCGGCATCTGAAGTGTGGTGCTTCTCTGGGCATTTAGCCATCAAATGCCCCAATTTTCCACATGAAAAGCAATGTCCGGCAAAGTTGCCCCATTTCAAACGAAAATGTAAAGGATGCATGCCCGAGCAGTTAATGCGTAACCAAGCAGGCCTTTTTCGAGCAGTGTCCCATAACATACACAGGCGATTGCGATTCATGGCCCTTAGGCTTGGGGGGACCAGAACAGTGCCCACAGCAGCCATGGCGTCTTTTAGCAGTGGCCAATAAACAGCCGGACAGTTTTCCACTTCAATCCACACAGGGCATTCACGTTGCAGCAGACGCTGAAAATCTGCCATAGGGCGCCATGGCACCACATGGACCAGACGGCGATCAACGAACAATGGCAGTTTAGACAGGAGAGCAGCACGGTGTGTCTCTGATTTCAACAGCACCTCAAAAAAAACCCCGGGGGTCAACAAAAATCTCTTCAACACATTCCTCTTGTAGCAGACTGTGCAGCCACTGGCGAATACGGGAAAGCAGCGGGATCCTACCAGTGAAAAAAAGTATCATAGCACGTTCATAGAACACTGAAAAGGAACGCAAGACATGTTTCGGATCCACAGTGGCTTCCAGTACATCTTCCGTTGCAGAGTCCGAAAAGACTTCCTGATTATGTTGAACATAATCGCCCAGCAAAGTGTTAGCAAACTCCAACAGGTGCTCCCAATCGCCCTCCTGGGAGTCCACAGAATCAGAAGCGACCTGAGCATAGGAACGATCCTGATGATCCATTATCCCTGCCGAAGTATGCTTGGTGTGTTTGCCCGCTGGCTGGAGGTCAGGAGCAGGGGGCATCTCCTCTGTGCACGGAACCATGTTCTCTGGTTCCTCGGTGTCAGAATCCGGACCAAGAGCTGCCACCGTTTGGTCTATGAAAGCCAGATCCAGGCCAGCCATATTGTATCAGTACGTATATCCAGCAGAGGCCGAGTGAAAAAGTCGCGGGGGCCAGAGACATGCAGGCTTGCTTCTCTCTCTCTCTCTCTCTCTCTCTCTCTCTCTCTCTCTCTCTCTCTCTCTCTCTCTCTCTCTCTCTCCTCCTCCTTTCTCCTCGATCTTTTCCACAATGCCTTTGCCTCTTCATGAACATTTGTCTCTACACCACAAATCTTGAGAAGAACACATGCAAGTCAAATTGCCACTGTTGGACTTGCAAGTTTGGTGGGAAGATGATGACAAGTAGTGTGACAAAGGTGGGTGGTCAATGCGGCCCATGTTCTCAAATCCCTCAATTCGTGGCCGACAAAATCATGATGAAGTACTCTCCCCTCTCCAATCTCTCCAATCAAAGTAGTCATGTGTCATCGAGCATTGCAAACAATCAAGAGGAGGTGGTCACCCCCAACATGGAAGTAGATACTTCCGAAACTCCTAATCTTAGGCCATCCATGTCAACGGCCTCAAGCTCCGCCACCATCGTTGAAAGCAAAAGACCATGTAGACAAGCTTCACTACAAGAAGCTATCGGTGGTATTTTCGATCCTTTGTATTTCCCCAAAGAGAGGCAAAGGAATGTGGAGATAAAGATTGCACGAGTGCAATCTTAAATTCCATTTGCTTCGAGGGAATAGATGGCTGTTGTCATGGTTGGTCCATGTGAGGGGTGGTGTGGCATCACCTACAATAACACGCGGGCCAAGAATCTCAATGAGGAGATGAAGAGAATCAACAAATAATGTTGATGATACCTCATTTCTTTCTATTACTCCATTCATCGGAAAGTATGGTGCAATCGTACTTTGTCATACCACATATCTTGGCACCTTTTTCTTGTGGGACATGGATGCGCGGCAAAGAGAATGAAGAAGAACGGGGGCTTTCATATATGCACATATCCAACAAGCTATTATTGAGGTAATCTTGAAAATCAAAATTTCAATTTTAGTTTATAGTTCATTATTCATTTTTCGTTTCAATCTATATTTTTTAGAATCTTTTAATCTAGATTACTTGTAAGTTGTCATGACTAATGACTCAAGAATGATGAGTCATGAGTCATGAGCTACCTCCCCTATATCTAATTTCTATCTCTTATCTCATCATTCATGATTCGTGAATCATGATTAATCTATCCCAATACGTCTTTCACTCCATCTACACCCTTAAATCTCTATTCTCACTTACCTTCTCTTTCTCTTGTACTATTTTGGTTAGTGTGGATACAAGTAGTCAACACCAACAATGCCTCCATCTATCGGAGGATGGGACGCTTGCTTGAAGCAAAGTTCCCATCCATTGTTTGGATCCCATGTACCACCCAATACATTGACCTTTCTCATGGAAGACAATGGGTCACTTGAGTGGGTAAAAAAGATTGTTGTTGATTCTTACCGCATTGTAGATTTCATCACAAAGAAGGTAAAGGTCTTGGCTGTCTTTCATGCCTACAATGATACGGAGCTAAAGAAGCCCTCCAGCACCATCAAGAAGTGACCAAGAGAGTTCACTAGGAAACGAAAGAGAAAAGGTACTCAAATTTTCTACTAGCCAACTGAAACAGGTACACACCACTAGAGTATTTCCTAAAGACTTCCTATATAGATCACACTCTAGTCCAGTTTCTAATGACTAAACTATATCACTTTAGAGGCTAGGTTTTGTTTTGGTATCTCCTTACTACTTGCCTTGTAATCTTCAACTTACAATTTAAGTTCCAAAAGGATTTTTCATTGTAATCATGGACTTACTACTTAAGTTCCAGAAGTATCTTTCCCAATAATCCTAGGCTTCTTTCTTGTTTTAAGTTCTAGAAGTTTCTTCTAGTAATCCTAGTCTTCATGGGTATCAAGAAGAATGTGAATTATGCAATCTTAGACTATTTGTTTTCAAGTTCCAAATGTTATTTTGCCTTGTCAAAGCAAGTACCACCTAGTCCTCATATATCCTATCTATTATATCGAAGTATTCACTCTATTTACTCTACTTTTTCTTTGCCCAATATTTGGGTCATGGAGGGTGTTGAAAATAGGCCCTTCATCCAAGCTCATGCGAGCCAATCTTTACTTAGAGAGAATAAAGCTTCAAGTCATCTATGGTGTCATTGTTCATCTACCCATCTACTTGCCTCGACCTATAAAAAGGCCACTAATCCTTTACTTGTAACCAATCTGAGTGTGTCACTCTCAACAAAAGATCTTGATCTAGTCTATTTCATTTTATAGTTAACTCTCATGTGTGTTTCATCTTCACAATGTTTCATTACTTTCTTCAATAGCTTAGTTAGGATTAATGTGGTTAATACCAATGTTTCAAACAATTCTCCAATGCCGGGAAAGGAGGGTGAGCAAGTAGTCTATTTCATTTTATAGTTAACTCTCATGTGTGTTTCATCTTCACAATGTTTCATTACTTTCTTCAATAGCTTAGTTAGGATTAATGTGGTTAATACCAATGTTTCAAACAATTCTCCAATGCCGAGAAAGGAGGGTGAGCAAGTAGTGAAGATGGGGTTTGCCAGCCTCATCAATATGCCAATGTAGTGGACCCTGAGCATGGCCTTTTCTATGCACCAATGAAATTTGGTAAATTCTAATCTTGGAAATAATTTGCATCTAGGTCCAGGATGGGACATGCCGTAGTGAGCAATCCTTGCTTCTCCAATATTCCCACTTGAGAGGACACTATTGTTTTAACCAAAGTTAAGGAATCCAAAGTCATGAAGTGCTTTCGATAGAGTTGTTTGTGACAAACATCCACATTCAACTATTTCTATTCTATGTGGTCAAGCATTTGTATTATCAACATTGACATCAATGTCTTTTCAAGGCACCTTGGTCATGCCTTGAATACCCACTACTAGAGCATCAATGGTTGTCATTGTTGTGTGTGTATTGTGGTGGGCTTTTATCGTTATATATTTCATTGTACCTATCACCCATGATATCAGAAAGGATGCAAGTATTGTATATACGATGGGTTCTATAGGCATTGCATGAAGCAACTTAGTGGCATGAGTTGGGCATCTTTCTTTCAGATTGCATGGGATACTTATCATGCTAGCTAACTTATATTTCTATGCATTATTATACTAGCTGACATGATACACTATAACTCCTATATATGTGCCTGACCTCCTCCTTCATTTGATTATCTTGGCATACAACATTCTATTATAGAGAGAGAGAGAGAGAGAGAGAGAGAGAGAGAGAGAGATGGAAACATCCCGAAACATTTCCTATCTGAAACGTGTATCTCGACGAGCAAAAAAAAAACCCAATTTCAAGTCATTTTGGTCATCCCCTCCCCCTCCCCCAGGATCGACCATGCGCATGTTTTGCACTATTGTTTACTTCTTCCCCTTGCAGATCTATTTTTGCCTACAGTCCCTAAAACCTATATTCTTCATCCTTCTGTTGCCTAATTCTTTTTTTTTTTCCGTATCTATACTCTTTGTAGATGTTGATAGTACAAGTCTATGATTGTTTACTGTTGACATCATCATTCATGGCATACTACAATCTTTTATATTGAGTTTTGAATCTTGATCTTGAAAGTTTTGAAACTCATGGATTGTCATTGTCAAGTCTTTGGTAGAATCATGTATATTTGTCAAATCTCTTCTAATTTTACATGTGTATTGTATAATGTTGAGGAATTTAAGTATTTCTGTGTAAAGGTTCATGTCATAAATGGTATTACCCCTTCATATATGTCTAATATTAAAATATTCTTAGAAATAAACATAAAATCCATTTTGCTGTTTTCGAAATGCATTTCCATTTCCCCATTTCCAAAACTCCAAGCAACTATGTCTAGGAGCATTCAACCAGTTCATGCGTGCATGTTTAATTGTACACATTTTCATGCTCTATGTGGATTTCATTCCCCAATTTCTTCATCATTGTGTTCCTCTGTTCTTTGTCTTTCTGTTTAGTTCACTATATATTTAGCAACTTCATTGCTTTGTTTCTACTACTCTAAATCCGTCTCACAATTTCATGCATACATAGCCTTATCTAATGACCATTAACTTACCGCTCATCCTAAGGATATATTGCTCATGAAGATGCGATACCTTAAGTTCTAAAAAGTTATTGGGTTGATCTACTCCTCCACATAAGTCAACAAGAATGTGTCCGAGGAGATGTCAGTTTAGCATGTATGATGGGCTTTAGGCACTGTGCTTAGGCTTTCAATTGGGCATTGGACACAAGTAGCTTCACACACAATTTTAGGGTTTCCCCAATTGTCTCATGTCTCACCCCGAAGCTTTTAGAGTTCTTCACGCGTTTGATGTCCCTCCCCAAGGCTTTTATATATGCTCCACGCCTCTCGCACTTCACATCATCTTGCATCCTTGGAGAGAGAGAGAGAGAGTAGAGACACTCCGTTGTTTATCATTGTGCCAACGCTCTTCTTGTATTATACTACACATGTCATGCTTCATCTTATGGATTCCATTGCCCGTTCATTCTGAGTTTCTTGTGTTCATGTGTTATTTCAATGTGTGAATGTTCATGCTTTCTCTTTCATGCTTCTAATCATCTGCGCATTCTCATACGGCATCACACGACCAGTGTTGATGGTTGCTGGTTGTGTGTGCTGTTACTAACAGTTTCAGGCCTGAAACCTCTGCATTTTCTGCTGAAGGAGCTTTAAAACCTGAATTTCAGCTTCCTGCACCTTCCTATCTGGCCTGCTGCCTCTTTTCCTGCTGGTACTGGTGGGCAACCTGTTTTCTCAACCCCTGCAGCTGTTTGTTCTGTGTTTTTGCCAGTTGGTTGGTTGGTTGTTTAGGGCTGGAATTGCTTTGTTCAGGCCTGGTTTGTTGTCCCTACTGTGCTGATGACTTGCACATCCTGCACTTTTGTGCTGATGTCATCCAGTGGCTGGCAAAACATGCGTTTTTGGCTGATATGCACCGTGCACTTGTGTGTTTTTGCATTTCCAAATTTAAGAGAGGGTGTCATCGTGGTTGTGATTCTTCACTACATTCACTGCACTGCTTCTCCACTCTCTGTCTACTCTTGTAGGCTGGTGTGTATGAACTATTGAATGGTGAAATCTTGTTTGATTGGGCTGATTTCACCACAAAGTATCTCTCTCCAACTCCAATTTTCATTCACTCTCATGGCACCTCTATGTTCTTCTCCTAATGAAAGGCTCAAAGGTTTTGACTACCCACCTTGAAGTGTCGTTCAAGATGCTGGGTTTGTGCGAAGGAGGATGCCGTCTCTAACCCATGCTCCACATGTTCAATCTTCTGCAGTTGCAAAGAGGGGTTGCAAGAAGAAGAAGGTGAGCCACTTCTTTTGTGGCAAGAAGTGGCATCTCCGAAAGGAATGCAAGAAGCCGGCTGCTTTTCAAAATAAGAACGAAAGGGCACGGATGACTAAGGCTCTTCATCATCCTCAAAACTCTTAGCTCTAATTCTTCTCCCATTCTTGATGTGCTGGACTAGGACTCTTCATCATCCTCGAAACTCTTAACTCTGATTCTTCATGTGCTGGACTGTGAGGGAGGCTTGCCACACACATGGTAGCTCAAAATTCTAGAGTTGGTGTGGTCCAAGTCCATGATGGGAAGTTTGGGCCACAGGCACAACTTACTTCTAGTCCATTCTCACATTGGGGGACACTTCGATGGTGTGGCTACAAGTGAATCCATGGTCATGATGTGCTTCTACAAGACAATGGAGATTCAATTATTTCCACTTTTTGTGATCAACAATTCACTACAATTGACATCGACATCAATGTCTTTCTGAGGCACCTTGATGGTGGTTGACCACCCATTAGCTAGGTATCCATGGTCCTACCTGACTGTCATTGTTTGTATGTAGCATGATGTTATAGCTTCAGGAAAATCATTGTTATGGTACAAGACACGGTGGTGGTCCCATGCAGTTTGTATGGGAGACGGGAGGTTCACTCATGGGCAAAAGTGGCAAAGACAACACAGAAGCAGATAGAAGAAGCAAGCCCATGGATTGAGGTAGTGAAAAAGAATAAGGGGACATCAGTGTGTTGAGCTAAAATATGCATTTCTTGCTGATTAGCCTCTTAAACAGCCCCAAAACACACTAAAAATGTTATTTTAGAGTAAAACCCTAAAATGGGGAGCGATTCGAGAGAGTTCAGTGGAAACCCTAAAACGGGGAGCAGTTTGAGAGGGTTTAGTGGAAACCCTAATTTTTGGGGCGCCCTTACACATCTATAAATAGACAAGCAGCCCCCATTCAGCGATCATCCTTGTTTGCAGGTTACACCAGCCAATACACCCTCTGCTGCTGTTGGCGCCCAGTTTCCAGCCTGCAGCCCACCTCCATCTGCTGTCCAGCCATCATCAACTGGGGCCACATTATCTTCAGCCTGTCCATTGCTGCAGGCGACAGCTCTCAGCTGCTAGCGACTGCTCCAGACTGTCCCAGACTACTGTTCAGCCTGCTGTCCATCATCTCCAGAGTTAGCCAACCTGCGTTTTCAGCATTGCAGACCCTGACACTCTCAGACACTGTTTACAGCACACTGTGCACAGTTTCCAGCCTCCGATCGGTGGTACACTACTATGTTTACCAGTTTCCAGCCTCCAGACTACTGCGTTTTGGTGACCAGCCTGTTGTCATTCACTATTCAGCACTCCTACACTCCGACGGGTGGTCACAGACTTGGGATCCGTCTTCAGTGGACATCACACTCCGACATTGCTCTGCCCTTGAGCACACTGTACACTCTTACATTCATTTACAGCATTCATTCACTTCAGAGTTGTGTTCTCTCTCTCCCTTCTTCTGTTTGTGTTTAAGTTTTTGTGTTTGAGTTTTGAGTTTTGCGTTTAGGGTTTGAGTTTGTGAGTTTTGCGTTTAGGGTTTGAGTTTTACCCTCTGTGTCTGTGTCTCTCTTTGTGTTTCTGTCGTGGTCGTACACTCTATGTGTCCTCAATGCAAACCCTAGTAGTTTCCTTCACATGGTATCAGAGCCGGTGCTCTTGTAAAGAGTATCCTATGGATATTGTAGAGAGCTAGTCTTTTTGCGGGGCTCACAATACAACTGGTAACCGAATCACAATGTCCCAGACACCTCCAGTTCCTATGATGCCTGATCACGCTCCTCCATCATTGGAGACCCTGAGACGGCATTATGGACTCGGTGAGGAGGACGACACTCCACCTTCACCAGATTTCACTAACATGACAAAGGAGGACTTTGAGGAGTACTATCGCAACAAGTATGGTGATGTTTACACCCCACCTACAAGTTTTGCTACCACATCCAGACCAGTTGGTGAGGCTGGCCACCTCTCCGATCATGAAGGATATACGGCATTCGGAACATCTCACGATCCATCTTCATCATCTTAGCCAAGTCCAATGTCAGGTTTGTACAATTCTTTTGTTTTGCATGAATCAAAACCCTCCCCCATTTCTTCTTTTGAGGTACAGGATCCGGATGGCTTTCCATATGTGAACTTCAATAGAGGGGGCTCACAAAGCAGATGAAATTCATGTACATCTACAGCTTCTGTTTCATTTGAGCATATCACACACACTTCTCACTTTCCTCCCATCCCACCCTCTTCTATATCACACCTCTCATTATCTTTCCAAAACCTTGAATTACACTCCACATCTACATCACACACCCTAGGGGTTCGATCTTCCATCTCCCCTCCTAGCACTTTTTCCTTCTCCACCCCATTCTCTACCTCTTTGCACCATGGTACTTCGTTAGGGGGAATGCCACCCTTTAACACAGTGTCTCTCACCTTTTAGCACATGAGCACACCTATAACTCTTGGGACGACTATGATGGGCATCCCCCTCACTATCCCCAGCTTCACATCTCCCATGACCACTCATACGCATGGTTTTGCATCCTCATCTTATGGTGCATCTTCACACTCTCCTTGGGTTACATCTACGCAGGGATTCCCATCTTCTGCTCACCGTGTTCCCGTCCCACCTCCTTGGGTTCCTCGTGTGGCTACCATGCCCATGCCTAGTCAACCCATCCCTACCTATGGATCCACCTTGCACACTACACGCCTGCCTGGTGGGCACTCTGGGGCCCATTACCAAGTACACTCCACTCCCCCATCCTACTCACACTACACTTTTTCACACTATCTATCTCCAAGGACTACCACTCCTGTTGCAACGGCGAAGAATGCCTTCACGGATAAGACACGTTTTAACGGGTCAAATTTCACCACTTGGTCTAATTTCATGCAACAAGTGCTTGAGACTCAGGGTCTTTGGGACCTCGTCATTGGTCTATAGCCTATGCCGGACCCTCGACTAGCTCACCCTAATTACATCCGTCAATGGAGAGCCCGCAATGCCACAGCCAATGTTGAGTTGATATAGGGATTGCTTCTTGAGTTTCACTCTCAGTTGCAGCACTTCCTGCTCATGTCAGAGCGTTGAAGTCACCTTCTCAACCGCTATGCGGCTCGTGATCGTACTCGGCGCATCAATCTCGACTTTGAGCTTCAAGAGTTCTCTATTAAGAAAGGGGATAATCTGAAAGTCAAGCTGGCTGACTATAGACGGTTACTTGCCGAGTTCCCTCCTTCCACTGGCAGCTCACTTCCAACCCTTTCACTACCCTCCCACCCCTTGAGGCGAAAATTGCGGTTCGTGCTTCACACTGCCCTCACAACCCTTGAGGCAGTCATTGCAGTTCGTGGTTCATGGTGGCTAACCTCTTCCTTCTTCAACAAGGCACACTGATATCCATAGCTTCTTTACCAACAAATGTCCAAAATACTGGGTGCTCCTACTGTGGCATCAATGGACACACCACCGATGCTTGCCAACTTCGACCTTTACTCCCCATCCCCCCGGAGTATATGCGACTTCCACCAGGCACTCTTTGTGCCACCTCTCCTTTCTCGGCCACCACAGAGATCGTTCTGCATCCACTATCAAAGTACTATGCTCAAGGCAATAAGACGCATCCGATGCACACTAAGTCCTTTCGAGCACATGGAGGATCGATTGGAGCTACGACCTTCTAGAGATTGTGGAAATGCCAGCGGCAGTCTTCTCCCACTTATTTTCAGGTGCAGTGGCTTCCACGACCTACGAGTCTGCAATCCGCTCCAACGAGAGACAATGATTGTTTAATACCGTCTCCTCGTCAGTCTACTACTTCGAGAGATAGTGGCTGCTCGACTCCTTCCTCTTCTTTGGCAACCTAATCTGCTCCACTGGGCGACAGCGACTGTTGCCCACCTCTTGCTCATTCTGAGCCCCACCCTTTCCCACCCTCGACTACTCAGGTTCGAGAGGCTACCTCTGGGAGCTCTTCGGCACCCCAAGTACCTTCTTCAGCATGACCAGCGTTACTTCCTTCGTCATCAAACATTTCGAAGTCCATGATCCATGAGTTTTTGAATTTCCTATCTACTTCAGAGGGGGATTCAAAGGGAGATGTTATTTCTTTGCCCTCAGAGGGAGCATCTACTTCTTCTTCGACTTCAGCGGGAAACCTTCCATCTCCCACCTACTCCACATGAAGTTCTTCACCCATCCTCTACTTTCCTAGGGTGGCTATCTTCAACCAGTCATCTCTTCTACTAATTACTAAGATCTAAAGGATCCACATAGATCGGGGACCTTGGATCTTCAACGTGACTTGGTGACTAGGCCTTCGTATTCCTTCTAGCATGGATGCACAGAGCTAGTGGCTTCTCTCCCGAGGTTGAGTTTCGAGTTCTACAGCTCATCATGTCTCCTGTTTATCTTCAAAGGTCTATTTTCAAGTGGTATTCTCAGATTATAGGGTGGATCTTCTTCATCCCTCGGTCAGCATGAAGCCACCTCTCGACATCAAGTATAGGGATATCATTATGGTTCTCGGCACCACACAAAGTCCAACATTCCTCCTATGCATTGCATGTTTTCATCATCTTTGTACTAGGGCGCTTGGGCAAGTAAACAATTTCCCCACGAGAGACATTGTCCAAGTGGCACCTATTGCATGAGCATTCTTCAGCATGTAGCATTGCATCTCCACCTCACTCTTCTCTTGTTCCCCTTTTTGGGACCGAGAGGGGGTGTTAAGAAACCCTTCACCCACAGTTTGCGTTTGTGTGTTTCTGCATTTTGCGTTTAGGGTTTGCAGCCCCAAAAAAGGGGCACCATCCTAGATTGAATGTGCCTATTTATAGGCCACTCCTCATTCATTCCTTTTCAGTCCGTCACCTCTTCTCTCCAACCTCTCCACTACCCTCACACCCCTTCAAGAGGACACTATGGATCGTGATTCATGGTTGTCTTCATCATCTTCCTTGTGCTACGGCACCCTTGTTCACTTGTATCACAATCACTTTATTATTCAGAACTTTATCATTCCATTCGTCATTGTTTCTTCTCTCTTCTCTTCTCTTCTCCATGTTTCTTGAGTTCACTCCGTGTTCCTCCCTGCCAACCCTACTGTCTCACTGGTACGTTGTCTTTTGACAGATCCCCCTTTGATGTACTTTATGAGGATATCATGAAATATGCTAGCATTGGGGACATATTATTAGTAGGAGATTTCAATGCATGCACTGGAGATAGACAAAGTGACTTTTATATGCATGATAATACGATATTCAAAGAGATCGACATAGATGAAATAGACCTACGCAAGAGAGCCCAGGATAAAGAAGTGAGTACCTATGGGACACACCTATTGACTTTGGTAAATGCACATAGACTAGCCATCTTTAATGGTCTGTCACAATAGCCAAGATCTGACAATTTGACATGTTGGAATCACAAAGGAGGGGCAAGTACTCTGGACTACTTGATAGGCTCACCAGCATTGATACCGGACATCCAAAACTTTAAGATATCTAAGAGACTAATTGGGATAGCAACAGATCATGCTACTTTGACATTCATGCTCTCTTTTGTACATATGAAACATGAAACACCCTGCCTCCCTAAACATCCCGAATACTACTTTACAGAAGATACCTCACACATCTATAGTGTTTCTCTGTAGACCAATTTACATACATTGAACTTGAGTAGATCGTTGGAAGAATGTACAAGAGATTTAGCAAAGGCTATACATGGATTAGCTATGTATGCATTTCCACACACCTTGCCCCGATGTAGACCCACACAATCTACTGCTCCCCAAAATAGCTGGTATGATGATAAGTGCAGAGTCACCCGAGCTCGCTTACAGAGAGAAGTGAAGCTAGGCACTCTAACACATCGCCAAGCAAAGGAATTCTTCAAACGCATTGTGCGGAAGAAGAAATGAGACTACTTAGCGAAAGCAAAAGCAAAGATATATGAGCTATTTTTGGGGCGCAATAGCAAGAGCGCATGGAATATGTTTCATGAAAGACAACCCCCCATATAGATTACATCACCAGATGCTTGGCTTGACTATGGGAGACAGTTGTATGACCTGCCTGGACAGCCACCTATGCAGCCCCCACAAGCTTGTAAGCCAACACAGTGGTCTTTCTTCACATGGAAAATGGTTTTTTTTTTTTTTTGGCAAGTAAAATGTGGCTGATTATATTACTCCAAAAACTCAATACATCGGAGTGCTCATGCTCAACACACTAGCTGGAGCTGATGCAAAATCACAAATACATCATGTATACAAGCCTCTCAAGGTGGTCTTGGGGGGGGATGTGCGTTCATATATTGCCATTTAGGGGTGCCTACTTGCATCATGAAAAATATGTCCTGGCCGCCCCAAGTACGCATGAAATGACAGCGGAGCTCCTAACAAGCCTTGCACCTGATCCCATCGACCAGGGAGGGAGTGGATGATGAAGGTCCAGAGCTCTGCTAATGTCACCTGTGCTGAAAGTCTCTCTCCGCCGAAAGCCTGCTGATAGCGCACCTTCCAGATATGCCATCCAGTAAGACTCCCTATGATCTCCCATACCTCCAAGCGGTCTGCTGTGGGCTCCAGTACCTGGCGGATGGGTAGGGCCTCCAAACCCACCACTCCGCATGACCCTACCTCGATAATGAATATCGTGTCCTGCATCTCGGCCTCATACAAAAGGTGACGGCCCTGGCTAACTACCTGCCAAGAGAAAGCTCCCCATGAAATACATCCAAGGTTGGGTGCTATACGGCAAAGGATGCGGCATGCTTCTCTCCACACGAGTAGCACCTCCTCACAAGACCAAAGGCAGTGCTTTGGGGTTTTCAGAGGCTGCTATATGCAGCGCTTACAACCTCCTTCATGTATCCGGGCTAGCCAACTTCCCACCGCCAAGCCTCCATGTGCCACCAACCATAATAAATACAACACCCTCCTCGGCCTCTAGCTATCCCATAGGCAATGCCAAAAGGTCCGTCGGAAAGGCTCCGTAATGGTATGCTCTGCCCAGTGCTTGCTACGTGACAGCGCCCAATGCATATCCTCTTCCATCAGTACATGTCTGCCAATTCTGGCAGTGTAATCTAGGAACCTTGGTGGCTTCTTGGCGACCGCAGTGGCCGGCCATAGCCACTCTCACATGGAAAATGGTCAGGGAAGCAATTTACAGATTACAAAATGGGAGGGCACACGATGAGGATGGACTAGTAGCAGAAGATTTCTCACATGCTTGTGACATATTAACAGCCATATTAGCACATATGTTCAATAGAGCAATATGTGAAGGTTTCCCTATGAGTTGGTCAGACAACACTATCATTCCGCTATTTAAAAGTGGTGATCCCTTGATTCCTAGCAACTACAGGACTATCATGATCGATTATACTTTGGCCAAGATATATGGATCTATATTGGAGTATGAACTCAGTGAGTGGGCTGAAATGCAAGGCAAGAGAGCACAAGGACAAGCAGGTTTTAGACGAGGATATACCACGTTGGACCATATTCTCACACTTAGAGCCATTATTGAGAAGGGTTGACGAGTCCGAGACAAGAGGATCTATTATTGCTTTGTAGACTTCCGCAAAGCTTTTAACACAGTGTCTCGTACACGGATCATGCAGAGATTCCAAGACATTGGAGTAACAGAGGATATACCATGGGGTGTCTATGCATTATATGAGGCAGTGACAGGTCATGTACGGGCACCTGGGGGGCTATCAAAGAGGATTGATAGTACCATAGGAGTGAAACAAGGATGTCCACTTTCACCCACATTGTTTGGTTTATAAATAGATGAAGTGTCTAATTACATAGACCGAGGAGGAGGAGCCTGGCAGGGTACTAATACCGATATTACTGTATGCTCATGATATTGTTTTCATTTCAAATTCACCAGAGGGATTGCAGTGCCATCTAGATGCTTTGCACATCTTTTGTAGAGATAAAGAACTCACAGTAAACCTTGGGAAGACCAAAACCATGGTTTTCAATACTTCAACAGCATGGGTGACTAGATCTATGTACAAGTTCACATTTGGGAGAGACATACTGGAGCATGTCAGGGAATATGTCTATTTGGGAGTCACCTTCTCCGACCTACATTTTTCGTTGAGAGGGGCATCAGAAGCACGTCTAGCACGTGGATATGCAGCACTAGGGGCACTCGAGAGTCAATGTGTTCACATACAATTCCAAGAGCCCCCCCACCAAACTCTAGTTGTTTGACACCCTACTCACACCTACATTACTATATGGAGCAAAGGTATAGGGTTGCAACTTGTACCACAGGCATCTTAGCCCACTCACTGATCAGATTGGAGTAGAGAGGGATTATTATGATGGTTGGGATAGCATGGAAAGGCCATTGATCATGATGATAGCACGCATGATTAGAAGTAAGCCCTCCACCCCACATCCCATTGTCAAAGCAGAGTTAGGGGCAACACCTATAGTTACAAAGGCACTCTTCAGGACAGTGACCTTTTGGCACAAACTATGGGAACTTCCATTCCATAAATACTCTAGATTGGCACTAACCTCATCTAGACAACTAGCAGCAGGAGGCGAGAAGAACTGTTGGTTTTCAAAGATGGCTATTTGGATGAGCCTACATGGTTTGGATATTGACTGTCTTCCACCTCTCGATTATAGCCTTGGCTGCCTTACACTTTCTCTCAGCCAATTTGAAGAACCATGTGATCACAGCTGATATCTTCAGGATTGAAATAGCAAGGACATGGATCCATCCACCACTCCCTCTAGGATCGAGGATGGAGTTCTAAAGGAGTCATTTCTTGTGTCTCTCTGATGATGGTTTCACAATTCGACCAACATATATGAGCATCCATCTCTCCCATAGTGTACAGGTCGCTATTGAATAGATTCGCACCTCCTCACATAGGCTTCAAATGGAGATCAACAAATGGACAAATACCCTAGTAGAGGACAGGACTTGCCAGCTTTGTGTGAAGGAATCGATTAGGCATGGAGATAGAGGTAGACAGACCTTACGCTCAGTGAGAGAGAGACAGAGAGAGTGCGAGTAAGCAGAGTAGAGAGTGAACACGTTTTTCGGTACAATGACGAGTGTACCACTTTAGGTTTTAGATAGATATATGTATGAAAGTACAATGTGCTAAGGGTATGTTCACACCCGTGCACATATAAAAGACACAATGGCCCTTTATTCCCAACATTGTGGTCGAGAGCCTAAGACGGAAGAGTACTACATATGCAAATGCACATTATGCTATGACATACGAAGATGGTACCACTGCCTCTTGCGTGATGGATTTGGACCCTTTCGTCGCATCATGGAGTACGAGGACAAGAGATGCCTAGGTCTTTTTCTCCAAGAGCTGCGCCGAACTGTACTACTGCGAGACAGGAGGCCAGCTCACCCAGAGGGACACACAGAGAGCACTGACAGGCGTCTTCTACAAAGCCGACCCTACTGACACTACCAGCCTAGTAGAGACAGAGCCACCCCGCCAGACACCTTACAGGCCACACCATGGAGTCACATTGGATAGAGCCATTTCCCTTCGTCGAGCACGACGACCCTGTCTACCAGGACCACGTCCGAGGAGGCCACACCAGAGTCAGATTAGAGCCATTATCACGAGACACCGAAGACTCACCACCAGGCATATCAATGAAGAAGCATCTAGGGACCGCGTCATAGCTGAGATCATGTGCAGATCTTGAGATCAGCTAAAGCCCATAGTCTCCACCACAGTTTTGTACATGGTTCTATGAGATCTAGTTCTCCTTTCCTTTCGTTTTCTTTTCTATCGATGGAACAACACTACACATGATTCAACCCTAGTATAGTCCCATCGTATAGTTATTTTCAGTATTGTTTCATACACCACCCACTTATTTGTAATGTTATCTTTACCTTACTGAGGATTTTGTCTCATAGGCCACATTGACCTTATGTAGACGTCAATATATCTTTGCCAAACAAAGGCAACTGGGCAGCCGATTTTAGGGTTTCTCCATTTTTCTCATGTCTCACCTCAAGGCTTACGGTTTCTTCACTTGTCTCGTGTCTTGACCCAAGGCCACTATATATGCTCCACTCAATTCTCAGCAGTTGTATTGTATCATCGTGCATCCTTCGAGTGAGGGAGACTAACAACACTACTTTTGGTCATCATTGTGTCAATGCACTAGCCTTATGCTTCATCTTATGGATTCCATTGCTCATTCATTTTGAATTTCATGTATTCATGTGTTCTCTCTTTCTATCAGTGATCATGCTTTCTCTTTCACTTCTAATCATCTTCACATTCTCACAATAGGGTGCGTCTAGTTGTGAGAAAATAGGAGAAACAAGTTTGTGTCTTTAAGGCTTTTGTTGATAACGATGACAATAATAATAATGACATGTAAGCAAAGGCCTATAGTAAGGATCTAATGCTCTCGCACAAATTGTTGAGAATTGGTGGATTGAAACCATAACTAAGCCATTCACACATAATTAAGGGTGATCAATAGCTAATTGACATAAGAGAGCTAAGATGTGAGACAAGATGATTCAGAATCATTAAGTGTCATTCTTTAATCACGTTTTGTGCCTTATAGCCTGTGGACAAACCTTTTGTCCAAAAGAGACTATCTGCCTAGAATATCTCCACCTCATGTTGTATGACCTAGTGTCATTCTTTATTCATGTTTTGTGCCTTATAGTCTATGGACAAACCTTTAGTCCAAAAGAGACTATCTGCCTAGAAGATCTCCATCTCTCATGTTGTATAACCTCTGGCTAATATCAATTAATTAGTCCCAATTCCCATGGAAATATCTTCTAATATACTTGTGGCAACTAGGATTATAAAATGGAATTTCCGATGCCAGTAATTTTTTGTTGACAAAGAGGTTCTTAAGGCCTCACAAGCTCCCACATGGATCTGGCATCCATCATTTCTGAACCCTGACCCTGCCTTTAGCCATTTGAGCTCCAACTCATGCACTGATCACATAATTTAGTTTTGACAACTTAAAATGTTCCATAGATGACAGGAATCTGACCTGACACATCCTTCTGAGTTTCCTTGTCATTGATTGCATTAAAATGTCAAAAAAGTTCGTATGATGACGAATGCAAAGTTCAATGGATCTCAGAAAGGGCATAGAGATTGCGAATGCCAGCCAGAAAAAATCAAGGATGCCTCTGTATGCATGAACAAGTTACCAGCTAATCCTATGTGTGGACAGTTTTGTGACTTCCCATATAACATGCTGTAAAACAGACAAAACCTTCTAACGTTACTACCTGACCTATGCATGCAAGCCCCTACTCCCCATTTTCATTGCCTCTACCCATGAGAGTACATTTTTAAAAGGGTTGTGTTAGTAAACATGGGATGCAATTCCACAACAGGAACTTCAATGAGAAAGATTGAAGTGGCAGACACATGCTAGAATAGTTCCACAAAGAGACATCATCAGCATTGTTTCACAAAAAGCTCACTGTAAACCATATAATCTAACCAGGCCAGAAAGGCTACAGCCTAAACACAGTCCAGCTGATAATTGGGATAAGCATCTCCCAAACTCTCGGAAAATAAGTCTCTTTCCACTTGTTAAATAATGCAGTAAATGATCAAGATACCCCTACCTTTGCAATAGACTTCAGACTGCTGAGAGCTCTTCTTCGAACATCACTTGAGTCATCCTTAAGAAACATTGTTATAAGTCGTACTAAATCTGAGAAATATTGTGATCCACCATAATGCTCCTTTGCTTCATAAGCCATAACTCTGCCGAGGGCTTTTGCAGCACACTCTCGTACTGGAACCTTCAATTTACCATCCAGGCCAAACAAAGGGAAAAGAGTCAGAATATCAGTTGTAAATCCTTTAGTAATTCCAACAATGAAACTCAATTAAAATTTTGTGCATAAGCATACTTATCAGAAGAAAACTGACCTTATCATCTTGACCTCCGTCTTTTATACTATCTAGGACTAGCAATAAAGATGATGATGATGACGACGTTAAAATCTTTGCAGCACTATGGCGTATGATGGAAGATAAAGACAGAATAGCTCCATGACGAACTGTCCATCCTGGAGACTCGCCAATGCCTGATAAATTCTGCACCAAACTCCTCAATTCTTCGTGTCCAAGATACTGCAAGCAACCAACAGTTTTCAAACTCAAGCAGAACTAAGAACAATTGATCAGGCAAAAAATAAAGTCGCACATTCTACTTTTTATTTTCTCATTTGAAAGTGAGAGCCTTGAATAAGATAATTAATTTCCAGCAAACCTCAAAAGGGAGAGTAACGTGCCATGTGGTTCATTCAGACGTGGAGTGTGGGTCCTACACCCACTGACCTGTATAACCAGCCTGGTTCCAATAAAATTAGGAGACTCATCCTCTCTGCCAAGTTGCATCATAAGGTACCATGGCCTGGCACAGCAGCTTTATAAAATGAGGCAGTCCAATCACAGCAGCAGGAAACGCCCCGAAATGCCTGTCGGAGGTGCCTGAAATGCCTGTTGGAGGTGCTCAAGAATTCCCAATATGCTTTCCCCAGGCAAAACATTTCCCCTAGTTCAAAACAGTGCCATGTGGCACCTCCCTCTAGACCCAAAACGCTTCCCCTAATGTTTCCCTCATCAATTCGGATTTGGAATGCAAAGTGGCAAATTCGTGGACATGAACATGGGTTTAGGCTATCATATGCATAAACCTTCCCTCTCCCTTTAAGACACCCATACTTCTTTGCTTTTCTTCCCTTAGAAATGTCCTGTCCCATTCTCTCTTTACACACATTGATAGGGGTGTTTCAGTGCATGTAGCACAAACATTGCAGCCACATTTCTGTTGGGTTTGACTCACACCTACACTCACAGAGGAGTGTCGGTGATCCTTGGGTGTGAATGCACCTTAACAACCCTAAGGTCTAAGGGTTGTACTCTGTACTTTCACTTACACAAGGGAATTGCATTGGGAATCGTGTTGAATCTTCACTCTCACTCTCTCTACTGTCTATTGTGTACTTCTAGCTGAGAGCTGCCAGATCCCATCTCACATTTGGTATCAGAGCACGCGCCTGGTACGGTCTAGCTCTCCAAGCTCGTCAGCCTCAGTCCTCGGCTGATCAACCGCATGCAACTCCTGGTCCAACTTCAACCCCACCACCAGCTGATGCCACCAGTGCCAGCTCCACGCTTGGTCTAGTCACAGTGCCCCCAGATCCACCTGTGCCACCAGCCACTAGCCTGCTACACCCACCGCCACCACCTCCTGCTCTCCAACACCCAACGTCGCCTGAGCACTGCCTAGCCTAGCCCCCACAGTATGTGGCTCCTCCACCACTGGTCTCCAGTGCCCTCACCACCTGCAGCGCCACCTCCATCCTGTGGCGATGTCTGCCTTATTGGTCTGCCACCTGGAGGCTACTCCACCACGCTTCTCCCATTCCACTAAGCCTGACAACGCTCATCAGCACCAAGCAGCCTGCAACGCTCATCAGCACCAAGCAGCCTGCATCAAAGGTAAAAGAGACATTTATTCATCTTTTATTCAGAAATTTGAATCACAGAAAGGGACTTTTGCCCAAGGAGTACATCTCTACTGCTGCATGTGTTGAGAAACCCTTCACTTGCAGTTTGCATTTTTTCCTTTTTGCGTTCTACGTTTAGAGTTTGCAGCCCTAAAAAAGGGGCACCATCCTAGACTGACTGTGCCTATTTATAGGCCACTCTCTCATTCATTCCTTACAGCTGACTCATTCAGTCCATCACCTCTTCTCTCCAACCTCTCCACTACCCTCACACCCTTTCAAGAGGACATTGTGGTTCGTGGTTCATGGTTGTCTTCATCATCTTCCTTGTGCTACGGCACCCTTGTTCCCTTGTATCACATTCACTCCATGATTCACAACTTCATCATTCCACTCATCAAAGTTTCTTCTCTCTTCTCTTCTCTTCTCCATGTTTGCTGAGTTCACTCTGTGTTCCTCCCTGCAAACCCTACTGTCTCACTGGTGCGTCATCTTTTAACACAGTCTGAGAGTTGGATCTGCTCAAACAATGGCAAAGATCCTCCACTCCAGTGATGGCAAAGACCGGTGGCGGGTTCGGCATCCACTTCTCTTCTTCTTCCGCTGTATCAAAATCTCATTTTTATAGGTTTTAGGTGTTTTCAGCTTGCTGCCCAAAACCCTTTCGTGGAGGATATCGCAGTCTTAACTGTCCCTTGCTGTCATGTACAATCCTCGCACGTGTTTCCAACCTTCCACCCACAGTTTGTGGCAGTTTACCGCAAAGCGGCTGTTGCTGATCACTCCATTCAGAAAACAATCTCGTTTTTGCATATTTCAAGTATTTCAGCTTGCTACCCACACCCCAGACGCGGAGGACATCACAGTCCAAGCTGGCCATTGCTGTCTACAACAGGCTGGCGCCTATTTCCAGTCTATCACACACTGTTCGGAGCTGATTTTAGCATTATTGACTGCTATTGCTGGTTTTTCTTGCGTTTTTAGTCTCTCTTTCCACTGTAGCCTGTGTTTGTTGTTTTCTCTCTCCTGCAACCTTCGTTTTTAGTCTTTCTCTCTACTCACCTGCGTTTTTCTACTGGTTGCAATCTCTTACTGCTAGTCACATCCTCCTCCAACTCACACCTCACTTCTAGCCTTTCCATTGCCCTCCCACCCCTTGCGGTGGACATTGAGGTTCGTGCTTCACACTGCCCTCACACCCCTTGAGGTGGACATTGCGGTTCGTGGTTCATAGCGGACCTCTTCCACCACCTCCTTCAGCAAGGCACAATGGTACCCATGGCTTCTTTACCAACAGATGACCAGACTACTGGGTGCTTCTACTCTGGCATCACCAAACGCACCACTGATGCTTGCCGACTTCGACCTTTACTCCCCACTCCTTGAGAGTATATGCATCTTCCACCAAGCACTCCTTGTGTCACTTCTCTTTTTTGTGGCTACCACGGCCTGTGGTTCTCAATCTGCTTCATCAAGAGACAATGATTGTTTGATACCATCTCCTCATCAGTCCGCTCCTTCAAGAGAGAGTGATTGCTCAACTCCTTCCTCTTCTTTGGCTTCCCGGTCCGGTCCATTGATAAGTAGCGACTATTGCCCACTCATTGCTCAGTCTGAGCCCCACCCTTCACCGTCGCCTACTCGGGTTCAAGAGGCCACCTCTTGGAGTTCTTCATCACTCCAGATACCTTCTTCGGCGCGACTAACGGCACTTTCTTCATCCTCAAACATTTTAAAGTCCGTGATCCATGAGTTTCATGGATACCCTACCTACTGTGACTTCAAAGGGGGCTCCTATTTCTCCAGTTTCAAAGGGGATCCCCACCCACCGCTCAATGCTTCGCACATGCTAGCGGAGGCCTTTTACCTTCTTTTTCTACCCTTGGATGGGGTGGCTTCCTTTCAGTGGTCATCTCACCTATTAATACCCAAGATCTAGAGGATCTACCTTGATCCCTACCCTTGGATCTTCAGCAAAGCAACTTGGTGGCTAGGCCTTCGTATTCCTTCGAGCATGGAGTCACGGAGCTAGTGGCATCTCTCCCAAGGTTGAGTTTTGGGTTCTATAGCTCATCCTGTCTCTTCACTATCTTCAAAGGTCTCCTTTGAAGTGCTATTCTCAAAAAACAAGGTGGATCTTCTTCGTCCCTTGGTCATCATGGAGCCACCTTCCAAGATCAAATACGGGTATATCCTTATAGTTCTCGGCACCACACAAAGTCCAACATTCCTCCTATGCATTGCACGTTTTCATCATCTTTGTATTGGGGCGCTTGGGCAAGTGAACAATTTTCCCATGAGACACACTGTCCAAGTGGTACCTGCCGCATGAGCATTCTTCAGCATGTAGCATTGCATCTCCACCTCACTCTTCTCTTATTCCCCTTTCTGGGCCTGAGAGGGGGTATTGAGAAACCTTTCAACCGCAGTTTGCGTTTTTGCATTTCTGCATTTTGCGTTTAGGGTTTTCAGCCCCAAAAAGGAGCGCCATCCTAGACTAATTGTCCCTATTTATAGACCACTTTCTCATTCATTCCTTGCAGCTGATTCATTCAGTCCGTTAACTTTTCTCTCCAACCTCTCCACTACCCTCACACCCCTTCAGAAGGACATTAGGGTTCGTGGTTCGTGGCTATCTTCATCATCTTCCTTGTGCTACGCCACCCTTGTTCCCTTGTATCACATTCTCTCCATGATTCGGAACTTCATCATTCTATTCATTAGAGTTTCTTCTCTCTTGTCTTCTCTTCTCCATGTTTGCCAAGTTCACTTTGTGTTTCTCCTTGCAAACCCTACTGTCTCGCCGGTACGTCATCTTTTGATAGCACGTGCTTTCGAGCACACACAGATTGTAGATTCTTGGTACTCGGATCAAATAATTTGGAACTTTTGGCTACTTAGATAACATTTGCACATGTAGTAAAGATTCAGTCTGAAATACACTAAAATTGTGCATTTTGGACAAAAAAAATTTGGGGCTTTTGCATTGCTCCTGCTGCTAAGCACTATTTGTGTATATTAGACAACGTGTACATTGAACAGTTGTGATCAAGTGTGACACAATTTTGCTAATTACAGCTTGGTGTATGCTGTAATTTGTGGAAATTTACACATTTCTAGGTTGTTCCAGCTTTGGTTCTTGCTTTTGTGTTCTTTGAAACAATGACATTTAACATGGCCAATCAAGGATAGAACGATGTATTCACATATTTATCCAAAGAGGATAGATTGGACGGCAAGAACTATTCTCTTTGGTCGTTCATGATGAAGAATATGGTAATTGCAAGATTATGCTAGTGGGAAAGAAGTCTGTCCTGAAGTCGTGGCTCCTGCAACACCTCCCCCAGGACGACATGGTCAAAGGCCCCCTTCAAATTAAGTGCTTCCCCAAAGATCAGCAACACAAAACGCTTGGGACACACGGGATGTTCAAGCATTGTTACTGATTGCATTGGCAGTTCAGCTGTCCATAATCCCACATATCAGCTATGATGCTTCTTCAGGAGAAGCATGGCTCACACTTGAGCAGATGTTTGTTGGAAAAAATGAGACACACATCTCTTTCTTTAAAAAGAAGCTTGAGAATGTGAAGATGGATGAAGGTGATGCCATGTAGGATCATATTAACAAAATTCAGGACTTGCGTGAGGAGTTAATGAATGTAGAGAAGTATTATTCTAATGCACATATGATCTCTACTACCATGAATTCCTAGCCACCCTCTCTTATCTAGCCTTTCATACGGTCTTAAATCTCACCAGGAGAATTTCTCCGCAGCCATTTACCGTTTTTCAATTGGTTAGTTTGTTCCTAGAAGAAGAGCAAACAAGAAAGAACAATGGGATGGATATTGTGGCCTCTGAATAGGCTTTTATAACCAGACAGAAGGGCAAGGGCAGCCAATCTAAAAATGCTCCACAAAGTTCTGGAAGTTCAGATACTTCACAAAGCAACAAGAAGCAAGGGGGCATGCAAGCCAAGAAGGGCAAGTGCCATTCTTGTAAGAAGCCAGGTCACTACATCATGGAATGTAAGAAGTGCATGGCCAAGGAAAAGGAGTCAAGGATGCCTATTTCTAATACACTTCTATTGCTACAAAGTCCGCGTCTTTTGTTATAGACCCTGACTATTGTTTTTGCACTTGCAGTTATGATTCTTCTTGGGCTCATAGAGCATTTAGCTCTACTAAGGATACTAGCACTTTGTTCTTTGACAGTGATGCTTCTAGGCACATTACATCCCGCAAGGATTTGCTTTCCTATGTTATTGCAACTCCTGTTGGCAAATCTGTGCAATGTGCCAACAATGCATCTTACCCTATTAGAGGTGTAGGGGGGATTGTCTTGAAAGCCATTGATGTCTCTACTCTCCGTTTACAAGATGCATTATTTGTGCCAGGGATAAAGAAGAACTTATTGTCCATTTCTTCTTTAGCAAAGTGTGGCGTACAGATCACATTCAATGCTGACAAATGCATAGTCAGGAATAAAGAATTCTTGACTTTGGTATTGCTTGGTAAATTATTTCATGGACTTTATGAGCTAGATGCTTATTCGATTTATCACTCAATCTATTTAGCATCTACTCTTACTCTTGCTATGTCACAGACAGAGTTATGGCATGCTCGCATGGGGCATCTTAACTATGGCAGTTTGATGCTTATGAAGAGTATTCAAATGCTAGATAGCTTGTCTCTCTTGGAGAGACCTCCTAAGCATATTTGTGAGGGATGCACTTCGGAAAAAATGCATCGATTCTCTTTTCCTCGTGATGTTGATTTTAAGGTAACAGTCAAATTACAGATTGTGCATTGAATGTATGTAGACCTAGGTAGACAAAGTCGTTGGGTGGATGTTATTATTTCATCACCTTCATTGATGACTTTACTCGTTTTTGTTGGGTCTACTCATTGGTGAAAAAGTCAGGTGTATGATGCATTTATGGCTTTTGTTGCACTTGTTGAAAATCAATCTCGCTGCAAAATTAAGACTCTCTGTTCGGACCAAGAGGGATTATACATGTCTTCTTTGCTAAATAATTTTTTGAAGCAGGAAACCATTGCCCATCAATATACTACTATATATACTCCACAGCAGAATGGGTTTGCAGAAAGGAAGAATCGGTCACTCATGGAGATGGCTAGATGCATGCTGAAAGCTAAAATCAACCAAATGGCTTTTGGATGGAAGCAATTATGTGTGGTTGTCACATTTTTATTAGGCACCCTACCAACGCATTGAAAAATGCCACACCTTTGACGCTTGGAGCAACTGAAAGCCTTCTGCCTGTCACTTTCGTACTTTAAGATGTCTTGCATATGCCCATATTCCCAAAGTATTGAGAGCGCAAGATACAAACTATATGATCATGTTTCCAATAAATTCTTTTTTAGAAGGGATGTGATTTTTTATGAAAAAACAGAATCATCCCTTGCCAGTTTTGATACATATTAAACTGCAAATGATGTGTTTCAAGGGCTACTGCTAATTCCTTTTGGTGATGTAGATGGAGTTTCAATAAATGAACAAAATGTTCAAGTAATTGCTCCATTAAGTAATGCAGAAATGCAGTCTATGGCTGATCAAAATATTCAACAAGATGTTGCATCTGAGGTTCAACAAGAGCTTGTACAATTAGAAAGCTAGGCAAATGCCTAGATGGTACTTGCAGACTATGAAAGATAGTAATCTGGATGCTCCTATTGTTGATCATAGTAGAAGACAAGGACATTTGTATGATCATGCTAGCACAATAGAGTTTGTTATGACAGCACACACACACTTGATAATGAGGAGCCTAATTGTTTTGAGAATGCACAACAGAGTGTGCATTGGATGGCAGCAATGCAAGCTAAATTTGATTCTATCATAAAGAATCAAACACTGGATTTAGTGACATTGCCTGTTGGAAAGAAAGCTATTGGCACAAATGGGTCTATAAGCTGAAAAGAAAAGCAGATAGATCCATTGATAAGTATAAAGCCAAGCTTGTAGCAAAAGGCTACACGCAAAAGAAGAGCATTGATTATGAGGAGACATTTGCTTCTACATCCCAAAAGACTATCATTCGGTATATGGTTGCTTTGGCTGCCCATTATGGTTGGATTATGCACCAGCTTGATATTAAAACCGCATTTTTACATGGGGAACTTTAGGAAGAAGTGTATGTACAATAGCCCATTGGTTTTGCAATTGAGGGATCTAAACACTTAGTATGCAAGCTGAAAAGGACTTTGTATGGTTTAAAGCAAGCTCCACGAACTTGGTATGCAAAAATTGATGCCTTTTTACTCCAGCGAAGGGTTCATTAACAACTCATCAGAATCTACTCTTTACGTACACAAAGAGGGGGGATCCTTGCTGGTCATTTGTCTATATGTAGATGATCTTTTGCTCACAAGGACACATGCTGATCATATTTCAATATTCAAGAAAAATTTGCAGCAAACTTTTGAAATGTCAAAATTGCGGCCTTTGCATTACTATTAGGGCATTCAATTTATCCATGATGCTAGAGGCATTGGATTGTCATAGTGCAGATATATTGGTGAACTTCTTGAGAGGTTCAACTTTCAGGATTGCAAGCCAATTAGTACACCGATGGAGACTAGATGCAAGCTATCTTTGCATGAAGACAGCTCTCAACTAGATCCCATATTTGATGGGATAGGGCAACTCTCAGCTGGAAGCACACAGCAAACAATAGAGAAAGTGAGAGTGAAGACATAGCACAATTCCCAATGCAATTCCCTAGTGTAAGTGAAAGTACAAAGTACAACCCTTAAACTTTAGGGTTGTTAAGGTCCGTTCACACCCGAGGATCACTGACACTCCTCCCTGAGCATAGGTGTGAGTCAAACCCAACAATTTCACATTCCATGTTCCAATTCTAGTGAAATGCATTACACAGTGACCCTGACTCTAATTGTTAATATCCAATATTAGGTTTGGGAAGAACATTGCACAAATCTATGAGATAAAAGGCCTATTCCAGCAGTTACAAAGCCCTTTGAGACAAAATTACTAAGTTGTGACATGCAGCAACCTCCAATGGAGCCTAGGAATTTTTTTAGGTGCCTCAAAGAGAACACCCATTAAAGAAGGCCCTCATAAAGAGCAACTCAGTACACCATAACTATAGTGCTTGCGTGAACAACCAACCTTGTAGGCTGCAGTGCCAGATCATAAGAGAGGCTAGGTGAAAGGACCTAAAATTGGGTCAAATTTTGAAAAGCAAGCACAAGGTTGTTCCACATTGTGATGGAACACAATTCTAACCTGAAATATACAAAAGTAAATAATGTTGCTTCCTGCTGCTCATGGCTCCCTAAGATTCATCCATTTCCTCCTCACAGTAGTCTTCCTGGAATTTTGCCACCTCCTCCAATCACGGTAACCATGAAGCGCATTTTGAGAGGTGTCAAATGTGAAACACTTTTCACTAATGAGTTGTTTCAAGATGTGACATTTCACATACCTGTCTTGGTCTTTGGGCGGTAAAAGCAATTTCTATTAAAACCCAACTCAATCTAACGATTCTAAATGTGCTATTTTGCCATTTCATGTGCGTTTCACTTGGAGGCTAGACAAGGGAGACAAGCTTCATGCTTAAAAGTAACATTTTGGGTTTGAGACATTTCCGAGGTGAAACATTTCACAGTCACCGTGGCTCAGGCCTGACCTGCCCCAACCCCCAGGCCCAATCCACCCCGGCCTTGTACTATCCTGCCCCTGCCCCTGCTGATCAGCCCCACTGCCATCTTCTTCTCGGCTACTCTTCTTAATCTCTGCCACTGTTCTACTTTGCCCCCACTGATATCTCATACAGACCAGCAACCTAGGGTGAAGTAATCCCTGCCATCTGAGCGCAAGGGGCTGTCCCTCAGATGGCCAGGACAGTCTACTAATAAAAGCCCCAAATGCCTATCTATATGCCAAGATGTCATCCAAACCAATCTTTTCTGTGGTATTGGCCTCGCCATCATTGAAAGCAACAATTAGGCCTTCCCCCTGGGAGTAATACCTGCTGGATATGGTCCAGCAGCTGCAACAAGAAAATAAAAAATTTAAGGAGGAGCTCAATGGAACAAAGAAGAAAGTTCAAGAATTGGAAGACCACATCAACCAGATGAAGAAATGCGAAGACAAGACCAAAAAATCAAAACATCAAAGCAGGAGCTGAATGGAACAAGGAAGAAACTTCAAGAATTGGAAAAGCACATCAGCTAGATGAAGAAATGCAAAGACGAGACCATCCACAAGAATTGGAAAAGCACATCAGCTAGATGAAGAAATGCAAAGACAAGACCAACGCCTCAGCCAGATGAAGAAATGTGAAGACAAGACCATCCATCAGGTACAACAATCTGAACCAAATAAAGAGAATCTACTAAAAAGTTTGAAGCTTGGGTCACCAAGTAAATAAGGGTAAGAAACCTGGATGACAAATGGGACAACGTTGAAGTCTTAGATGGAGAGATCAAGAAAGATATTTTTATTCAGAAACAAGAAATCTTACAAAGAAAGGTGTGTAAAGCCATCCCTTTCATTACCATTGGGGGATCCTTCAATAATGGTCAAATGAAAACAATTGGTTCTAAGATGCACAACCATGCAAGAAAAAATATAAGTAATGAAGCAAACTAGATCCTTGCAAGGAACTACGATATGGATGGCAAGTGAGCTCACACCCACCCAGCTCAAGAACAGGAAGCAAGAAGTGGCTAAAGTACATGAAGCCCAAAGATGGAGAAAGTGGGTGATCTATAGACATGGTAGAGCCATCATTGCAGAGTTTGAGACACCCCCAAGGAAGGGAAGTGAATCATCTAAAAATGTTTACGTGGACCTTATATTATAATGATAGGCTGACCTGAGCTGTTACTTTTATTTTTTGTTTAATTTCCAATTGATTATGCCTTTCTGGCCCCCTAAGGGGAATGTACAAACGATGATTAATGTAGACATTATTTTGTTATAAAAAATATATGGGACTTAGATATCAAACTTGGTAAGCTTGAAGAGTTAGGGAAAGCTTCTACTTCAAAGACCCCACCTATGGTAGATTTTGTCAGCCGTTGCATACTGTGATAGTATGGAGTATGGTCATAGTGAGACTACGAGATATATAGAGATCCTTTAAGAAAGAGTTTGATTTTTTGAAAGGATGGAAAGATTCATGTAGATGAAATGCATGTCTCTTCCTACAAACTTCCGGGAGAGAGGTATACTAAAGATTCTTAAAGATCTTGCAAATGCAAAATGTATATGCATATGTATATGCTCATATCTATGGACTGCAAATAGAGAGATCTCCAATTTCAAGTGCAAATAAGAAAGAAGAGTTATCGGCTATGTATTGTTTATTCTCAATTCAATTAGTCACAACATTAGATGGAACCTCTGGATCTGCGAAGGAAGGCCACTTGATGAGCTGGAGTGGGATCCGGGAGAGTGGCTTTGGCCAGCCATTGTGGTCACCAAGAAGCCACCAAGGTTCCTGGAGTACACCGCCAGGATTGGCAAACACGTACTGATACAGGAGGATATGGATTGGGCGTAGTCACATAGTAGGCACTAGGCCGAGCACAGCATCACGGAGCCGTTCCGACGGACCTTCTGGCGCCGCCTATGGGACAGCTGGAGGCCGAGGAGGGTATCTTATTTTTTATGGCTGGTGGCACATGGAGGCTTGGCGGTGAGAAGCTGGCTTGCCCAGATGCAGAAGGAGGGAGTTTGTAACCGCTGCACAGAGCAGTCTATGGAAACCCCAAAGCACCGTCTTTGGTCGTGTGAGGCAGCACAACTCGAGTGGAGAGCAGTATGCCGCATCCTTCACCGCATAGCACCCAGTCTTGGATGTATCTCTTGGGGAGCTTTCTGCTAGCAGGCGGTCAGCCAAGGCCGTCACCTTCTGTATGAGGCCACGATGCAGGATACGATATTCATTATCGAGGCAGGGTCGTGCAGTGGAGGCTCTCCCCATCCGCCAGGTACTGGAGCCCACAGCAGACCGCTCTAAGGTATGGGAAATCATAGGAAGTCTTACTAGTTGGCATATCTGGAAGGCGCGGTGTCAGGTGGCTTTGGCGGGGAGAGACTTTCAATATATGCAACCTTAGCAGAGCTTTGGACCTCCATCATCCACTCCCTTCGAGGCCGATGGGATCACGTGCAGAGCGAGTCCAGGGCTCGTCAAGAGCTCCAACAATATTTCATGCGCACTCGGGGCGGTCAGGACCTGTTCTTTGTGATGCAGGCAGGCAGCCCCAGATGGCGATACACCCCCCCTCCATGGCTTCTTGCCCCTATCCCCCCCAGACCACCTTGAGAGGCTTGTGTGTGTGTGTGTGTGTGTGTGTGTGTGTGTGTGTGTGTGTGTGTGCACACATATATATAAATTGCAAATAAAGTGTGGCTAATTATATTACTTCAGAGAAAACCTTCAATACCAAGAAGTGCTCATGCTCAACAGACCAAGCTAGAGCTGGTGAAAGTCACACATACATCATACATACAAGCCTCTCTAGGCGGTCTAGGGAGGATAGGGGCAAGAAGCCATGGAGGGGGGGGGGGGGGGGGGGTATATCACCATCTGGGGCTGCCTGCCTACACCACGAAGAACAGGTCATGGCTGCCCCAAGTGCGCATGAAATGACCACGGAGCTCTTGACAAGCCGTGGACTCGCCTACACCCGATACCATCGGCCTCGAAGGGAGTGGATCATGGAGATCCAGAGCTCTGCTAAGGTCGCATGTACTGAAAGTCTCTCTCCGCCGAAAGCCACCTGACACCGCACCTTCCAGATGTGCCAACCAATAAGACTCCCTATCATTTCCCATACCTTAGGTGGCACATGGAGGCTTGGCAGTGAGAAGTTGGCTTGCCCAGATGCAAGAGGGAGTTTGTAAGCGCTGCATACAGCAGTCTATGGAAACAGGTAAGCACTGCCTTTCGTCGTGTGAGGCGGCACAGCTTGTGTGGAGAGGAGTATGCTGCATCCTGCGCCGCATAGCACGTAGCCTTGGATGTATATCTTGGGGTGCTTTTTGCTGGCAAGTGGTCATCCAGGGCCGTCACCTTCTGTATGAGGCCGGGATGCAGGATACAATATTCATTATCGAGACAGGGTCGTGCACAGTGGTGGGTTTAGAGGCTCTACCTATCCGTAAGGTACTGGAGCCCACAGCAGATATGATACCCTCCTCGGCCTCCAGCAATCCCATAGGCAGTACCAAAAGGTCCGTCGGAACGGACCCGTAATGCTATGCTCCGCCCAGTGCCTGCTGCATGACGGCGCCCCATCCATGTCCTCTTGCATCAGTACGTGTCTTCCAATCCTAACAGTGTACTCCAGGAACCTCGGTGGCTTCTTCGCGACCGCAGTGGCCGACCAAAGCCACTCTCCCGAACCCCACTCCAGCACATCAAGTGGACTTTCTTCCCATATCCACAGGCACCACTCCTTGAGCTCCTGCCAAAAACCAAAGGGTCTAGCTGCCATGCTTCCTCTGAAGGCCAACCACCCGGATCCTCTTGCATGAAAGGACAGCTATCCTCTCGTCCTGCTGCTAGAGGGTCAAGAGCTAGACGCCCCCCCTCCAACACTCTGAAAAAGGTCCCAGGTGGAGCACCAGCCACTCTTCCTGCCACCTGTAGGGGGATGCCTGCTGTTGAGAACCTAGCGGCCCATACCTCCCCGGGCTCTATCGGCTCTCCGATCGGGGGAGCAAGCCACTCCTGAGGTATCGCTGTGTCTATCTCCCTTCTCCTCAGCTCTACTCCTCGCTAGCAGCCTGATACTTGCTTCAGTACCTCCTCGTCCACCATCCTGTACACCTCCCGCCATGTCCTGATGGTACGAGCCGGGCCAACCTTCCAACCAGTCCACTGGATGTGGGGGCTTGCCAATCTATGCCCCTTCTCGGTCCCTAACTTGGGGGTTCCAAATCACCGGCTGACGGTCTATCTCCTCCTGGCAGACTGGGGGGCTTTGGATTAGGGCCTTACGAAGGCCCTGTCACATGCGGAGCAAGCTGCGTAGGAAGGGTGATCTGAGGGGGTGATTTGGGCTGGTGTGAAGATCCATCTTAGAAACGGTCTCCACTCACCGCCAAGTCTCGGTCTACAGTCCTGAAGACCGTCCTGCAATAGGACCTTCCAGGTCTACCCTCCCAGTGTGAGGCCACGGACAACTAGCTTGCCGAAGAGGACCATATTCTGATACTCTGGGTCTATGATCCCAAGCCCTCCCTCTAGCCGATGTCGTAAAATGGTCGCCCACACCAACTTGGCCCTGGAATCCCTGGAGCCATCTGACCCGGACCAAAGGAAATTCCGCACTAGGTGGCAAAGCTGCATTACGCAGGAGGAGGAGAAGCACCAACATGAGGCGATGTACTAGACTGTTCCTAGGACGACCTAGTTAACTACCAGGGCTCGGCTGGCTAGTGAGAGGCGAACCGTACTCCAGTAGGTCAGCTTCCTCCGAATAGAATCGAGAATTGGAAGAAACTGCTAGGTAGGAGTGATGTCGAGTCCCACTTGGAACCCTAGGTACTGGATGGTCTGTCCTCTACTCACCCATCTAAATCCCAGGTGGACGCTCCACTCTGTGCTAGAGTCGGGTCTGTGAGGAAACCAACCGACTTTCGCCAATTGATTTTTGCTCTCGTTGCAGTACAGAACGCCTCAAGAGCCAACCTCCCTCTCTCCAGCATCAATTTGTCGTCCTCTATGTAGAGTGTTGTGTCATCTACATACTCTGAGTCTAACAACTCGGTCTCCTCTCTTACTGGAAGTGGGAGGCCACGTAAACCGCTCACACATGACCTGAGGAAGTGAGACATCGCCTCTGCAAAGAGAAGGAACAGGTACGCGGCCAGGGGACACCCCTGTCAGACCGATCTCTCCAGCCGACACTCCTCCCCTCGTCTCCCTCCCTCCTATGAGAACCCTGATGGTGGCCGATCTGTAAAGTGTCGAGACCCCGGAAATCCAAGCCTTGGGGAAACCCAACCTCACCATGGTGCCTTCTAGAAAATCCCAGTCCACCCTATCATAGGCTTTCTCAAAATCCAAGAGTAGTACGGCCAATCTCTGCCCACTATGTTGGGCCCACTCTAACGCCTCAAAGAAGGTGAATACATTGTCCAGGATGCTCCTATCCTGGACAAAGCCTTTCTACGTGTCGTGGATAATGTCCAGAAGCAAGGGGCGTAGTCCCCTACCTATCATCTTTGCCACTGCCTTATAGGCCACTAACAGTAAGGTGAACGGTCTCCACTAGGAAAGCTCCAACCGGTCTTCCCCTTTGGGAAGAAGACTGATAAGGCATGCCGATAGACTCCCTGGCATCTACCCTGAGGTGAAGATCTCTTGAAAGGCCAACAATAGAGGGTCCTTCACCACTTCCCAGAAGATAGCGAAGAAAGCCTTACAGAGGCCATCCTCTCCCATGCATTTCTGTCCGTCCTGTCTATGGAAAGCCTCCTCTAGTTCCTTCTCTGTGAAGGGGCCTAGGAGGGAGCGTCCCATCTCCTCTGTGACAAGAGACGTGATGTTATCCCAGACCTGCTATCTACATCGATGTCCTCTAGTTGAAGCTGTCTCCTACTGGAAACGGCGACTATAGTAGTCAGTGGCAATCTCCATCACCTCCTCTGGGCTGAAACGGGTCCTCCCATACTGATCTCAAATGCTGCATATCTGCTCTCCTGCGATGCGAGGCTGGTGCATCTGAAAAAACTCCCTGCACATTGTGTCCCTCTTCTGTGCCTAGAAAGCTGGTAAGGTGCGGAAAGAGAACTCAGAGCGCTTGTCCTCTAGGCCAGCAATGGCTGCTCACACACGCACCTCCTATGCATGGAGAGTAGGATCCCCTGGTGCCTCCTGTAGTAATCTCTACGTGGGTGCAAGGTCCCGCCGAAGTGTTCTCTCCTCCTCCCAGCTCTGTTGCATAGCCTGTATGGCTACCTCTTGGCAGATTCTACTCTAGGGCCTCTGCAACCTCCTCTGCGATCTAGCCCCTCCTGCCCCACTCTCTGGTCCAAATCTTCTCTCTCTCTCATCACCTCCTCCCTCCTGTAGATCGAGTCAAGGATTCGATAAGATCATGTATCTAGGGCAGGTGTTGGGGGATCTAGTGTCAAGAGAACCGGGCAATGATCCGACAACGTGGTGCCTACCAACTGCCCAATCTGGCCTCCCCGAGAGCCTCCCCACTCTCCCACATAAAACCTATCCTACCGCTCCAGCAGGACTCCACTAAGCCATCTGTATCCCCAAGAGAAGTCTAGCGACCTCTCCCTCCTATGGAAGGCAGGGTCTCTCCAGGTATCGCCTGCTCCTACTGTCGGTAGAAAGACCACTCATGCCTCCTGCTCCTCCCCGGCCATGCCCTCGTACTTTCTCCCTCTGCCCTGCTGGTGCTCCAAGGCCTCCACGTTGTTGAAGTCTCCTCCAACAATCCAGGAGTCCACCTTTGGGAGTCCTTCCGCGATCTCCACGCAGAACCTATTGCGTGCCCTAACCTCCACAGGGGCATAGATATTAAGGACTCCAAGGCACGAGTCCCCAATATCCAATTTGATCCATAGCAACCTCCCTGCCACTATCGTCCATTGGTCTCGAACACAAGCGGTAAGACTCGGACCAATAGAGTTACATACCCCTCCACTCCTACCATGGGCACCTATGGCATGCTCCCAGTAAGTGTACGAGCTGCTTGAAAGTACTTTCCCTACCCGCTGGGCTTGGGTGAAGGTGAGCTTGTGCTCCTGTAGAAGTAAGATGTTGATCCGTCCGAAAAGGGCAGGCTACAACTCCTGCCGAACAATCAATTTCCTAGAACCATGTGCCCCACTGTACTAGAGCCTATTCACATTCCATGATGCAAGGTGTAAGCTCATGGGGAAACCTGTGACTGCCCGAACAGGCATCTGTTCAGTGTGGAGGCTGCTGATAACGACGAGGAGCTATGAGGCATGCAGATACGCTTTGCCGTCGGTCTGGACGGTGAGCTTCATTCCCCCATGGTGGCCCTCGGCCGGACCAACGGGGTGATAGAAGTTCCAAGTAGTACTATCAATGCATCAATCAACCATGCTAAGAGTCGAGACTCTGTGCAATGGTAGAAATGGGCCGTTGTGGAGGGGCTCAAAAGATAACGATCAGGTGAGGGACCTCGGCACCAACCCACCAGTTAATGGCCATCATGCAACCAGGCCATTGCTATGGAAACAGTGCTAGTTCTTCTTCTCCCATCCACTGGGAGGTGTGGTCTGCCACCTGACTATTCAACTCTTCCTCTATCTATGTCGTCGTCCACTTCCCTGAGTCAGAGGACTGGAGAAAAAAGGCGTAGTTTGGTCTATCCGGTGGTGCTAGTAGATGGACCTTGCCTCTCCTTGACTTACGAACCACGAAGATCCCCACCTCTAGAGGTAGTGGGAACTCTCCGCGCTCCGAAACTCTCAAGTAGAACCATTGGCCACTGCGGAAGAACTCCTGTGGCAACAAGTGTATCTGTCTCGGGAAAGTGTGACAGCTGCAGAGGTGGATAAGCTAGTGATTGTATGGACGGGGGAGGACTGATGGTGCGAAGAGGATATAGGCGTATGTGGCTCATCACCTCCTGTGGGAGGCGAGGGGTGGATCTGGGGAGGGATCACCTGAACCAGGTGCGGATCAGGGAGGTGCTTGGTACGGGAGGTGGTGGGGGGAAGGATGATCGAGGGATGATGGGGTGGACGGAAGTACATGGCGGGTGTGGGGGCAGGCTGGTGGTCCTCGAAGTGGGGGGCTGTGGGCCAGGGTCAGTGGAGGGGAGAGGGGCGCCTGGGATGTGGAGAGAGGTGGGTATGGGGGCTGTGGGAACTCAGGAGAGGTAGTCTGTGGCGCGGGTGGTGGATATACGGGGCTGCGGCCATGCCAGGTGGGGGGGATAGGAGGGGGCTGTGGAGTGCTTTGCCAAGGGGGCGTCGCATCCCCGCCTGCTCCTTGCTGCCAAGCCTGGGTTTGAGACACAGGCTACGTCCTTCCCCTGCCGTCTTCCTCTCTGTCATCTCTGGACCCGTGTGAAGCCATCAGCGTCCACCTGCGGGTCTGTCGGCGGAGCCACCTTAGCTCCGAAACACGTACAACCTGTTGCCTGATGCCCAAAGTCGTGACAGCGAAGGCACTGGCCTGGCTGCCCCGTCACAATGACCTACTGCCTAAAGAAGTGCACCCCCGCCTCAATCTCTAGGAACTGTGGGATATTCTTCACCTCTTTCACTGCCACCCGTACCTTTGGGACTCTTGCAACTGTCACTGCATCCGCGAAGGACGCGGGAAGAATAGTGCCGAAAAGCATTCCAAAGTCTTCCACCAACTGGCGATACTCAATTGCCAGGCCGGGGAGAAGAAGAGTGACTGGGTACTAAAGAAACCTATTGTGGAGTGCAAACACCTCCACAGTAAAGCCCTTGTACCAAGGGACCATGTGTATGACCCCCTTCGTGGACGCATATGGTGAACTGGCGAGTAACTCGCGCAATTAAAGATAGCTCCAAAGTCGGTCCCAACCAACCATCTGCAACATCATCCTCACACTCATCATCAGATCCCTCAACTTCTGTCTTCTCTTGCTACAATTTTGTAGGACCACGCTCCATCATCAAATACGTTTTGTAGAACAACAGACTTGTAAATTCATTAGAGCACCTCTTTTTGGAGCTTTTCTTCCATTTGAAGACCAAGAAGAGAGCCATGTCAATATGTAGTTGATCCATCATGAAGAAGAGCTGATTTTCTTTCTCAACCTGCTCTTAGTTCATAACGATTTCAATACGTATATGCATGTGCACATGTACAACCTTTGCATGATCTTGTGAGAGAGAGAAATACTTCTCTTTGCCCTTAATATTGAGCAGAAGCTGTTACATTGAAAACTAGACATCTTGCTCTCAAGAAATAAGAATAATCTCAACCATTTTACCTTTAAAACATTACAGCTGACAGAATACTAAAGTAGAAGAAGTACAATACAAAGAAAAAGAGGGCAGATACCAAACAAAATCTGCATGTAATCCATAAGCTCAATATCCAATACAGCCCCACCACGACTTTGCATTCTACTAGCCACACAAGCTTTCTCGAACAAGATACTGTAGATCTGTTTCCCAACTCTGGGCACCCTTAGTCTGCCCAATTGCCACCCCGGTCTTTCCGCCCCCTCAGCACATCATCAAAAAGCCATGTGACCACCTGAAGAAAAAAGGAAAATATGTAACACCACTCACACACCACATGCTTGTGGAGAACAGCAAGAGGCCACCTGCCTGCTGATCAAGCTACACTGATCATAAACCACACAACTGGTGAAACTGGTCCTGCTAGGCATATACCCTCCATAGTATGAATTTTGAGTGGCCTGCATCTCTGTAAACACAGACCACCTGCTTGAAGTCGCATGTTGCTTGAAGCCACCTGCCTTGTGCAAGTTACAATCTCTACATGCCCCACGCCCACCCGCACAACAAACAAACAAACAAACAAACAATGCACATATTGCAGACATGCTTTACTAGGGCGCCCACCAGGCATGAGTCATTGCCGCTGGCTGCCAGTTTGATGCACATGTCTCTGCCACCACACATATGTCAAGCTATTACTTGTCAAAATTCAATTCTTGACCACCATATTTGCTGTTTAGAAGGCCATCTAAGCGGCCCACCGAAGGCTCACACATCACAAGACAGCTGAGATTCACCTGCAGTAGTCCACCTTGTTCCCCTTCTACTAACAAGGTCAAACTTCCATTTAAGGAACAAGGGCTAAGAGCTGCCAAGTTAAAGCCTAATTTGGTGAGCACAATGGCTGACCAAGCAAAGCTAAGACAGAGACAAGGGGTAAGAACACACAAATGATTAAGCTCTGAGTTGGCTCACAGAGGAAATGCCCCACAGACCCTACTTGTAACACAGAACTGAACCACATTGTCTCAGCTTTGATCAACTTAGTACCATGCTGAAGCATCCCATGCAGGACATGTTGGAGGGATAGTCCATCTTATGGGATGTGATAAAGAAGCCCCAAGTTCCACTTGTCTTGGGCTACATTAGCTTCAAGTTTTCTGTTTAAGCACATTTTCTTTTCCTGTTCTCCACGAAAATATGTTCCACACATGATGGACATTAAAGACATCAATATGACTCTGTTTTGTTTCCTTCATTTTTTCCTCCGCAAATCTTATATAAGCCTACCACATTCCCAAGAGCATCCCATACAGACATGTCCAAAATACAGGCCCTCCGGAAGTTCCTAATGCTCATGCAAAAGCAAAACCTAAATGCAGAGAAAAGATGACTCTGTTTTGTTTCCTTCATTTTTCCCTCCACAAATCTTATATAAGCCTACCACATTCCCAAGAGCATCCCATACAGACATGTCCAAACTACAGGAGCTCCAGAAGTTCCTAATGCTCATGCAAAAGCAAAACCTAAATGCAGAGAAAAGATGACTCTGTTTTGTTTCCTTCATTTTTTCCTCCACAAATCTTATATAAGCCTACCACATTCCCAAGAGCATCCCATACAGACATGTCCAAACTACAGGCCCTCCGGAAGTTCCTAATGCTCATGCAAAACCAAAGCCTAAATCTTATATAAGCCTACCACATTCCCAAGAGCATCCCATACAGACATCTCCAAAGTACAGGCCCTCCGGAAGTTCCTAATGCTCATGCAAAAGCAAAACCTAAATGCAGAGAAAAGACCTGCAAGCAGATAATAAGATAACAGAAAGACATGCATAATAAGTGTCACTCTAGTATTGTTAAAACCGAAAACATAGTAGTTGTCAACGACGATAACAGCATAGGCAATGGAAGATTTGTGTTTGAAACAAGGCCACTGTTGTAGACATGATTATCTCTGATTTCAGAGATGATTCTATTTGAAAAGGTATCAATCTACAAAAAGCTTTCTTCCAAACTAATTTTCAACTTCATCTAAATTCCTGGTCACATTCCCAACTAAACACATTATCAAGGCGTTACCCCAAATTCCTAAAATCCCTATTCGTCATCCTCAAAATGGAAAGTAGGAGGGGCAGTGAGCATGAGCACAAAGGAAAATAAAAATGGGGGAGAAGAGATCGATGGGAGGGGGAATGGCAGTTAATTCAACAATGCCTCGAATTTCAGCAAGGGTCCATTAACAGACCTTTTACAAGTACTGTCTTTTTTATTGCCAAAATTTTCCCAGCACTTGATTGACACTCTTGTACACATTGTATTTCTTTTCCTAAGCATGCAGGCAATTATGGCAGCAGCCACACGTAGAGAGGTGTTATGGAAGCATTGTCATTAAATACAGAACATTTCACATTAATAGCCAAAAACTCAAATTAAAGCAGCTAAAATTGTCATCTATCATCTTTTAGAGGTTTGCAAATGAAAAGTTCAGAAGTTTGAATTCATCCATTGCAGTGATAATCAGAAGTAAAACCACAGAACCACCCTGCCACCGGGCAAGGATCCCACACCTGTGAAACCATGCCAAGCGCTCTTGCAGAAGATCCTCTAATTTCATCATCCTCAGAAGGAAGGAAATTTTGCAGCGTTGATACAACCCTTGTAATGACAGGCATACTCAAATTTTTGCCAGCATGCTTTAGGACACCCTTCAGAGCAACGAGCATGGCTTCCTTGACACCACCTTCAGAGCTCTGTCACCCAAGAACCACAGGTTTTTACTGTTAGAACCTAGCCGGCTCCATTTGTAGCATATTAGCCATAAAAGATAAAAAGCATGAAGGATTTGTCCTTGACATCAGATAAGCAGAGAAGAACATCTACCTGAAGGCCATTTAGAAGGTCTCCCACTAATGGATCCACACGAGCACTAAGTGATGTAAGTTTGCCTAGTGACCAAGCTGCTCTCGACCGCACAGCTCTGTGAATTTCAAGTGACAGGATAGTCATCAACCATTTTATTAACAAGGAGTTAAACTTCCCAATATATGTTAGAGACCTTCCATGAGCAACAGGGCTCTCATTACTCTGCATCAGATATGATGGAACCTGCTAGCTAACCCCTTAAACACAGACTTCTTTTTTTTTGTTTTGTTGTGTGTGCACATGTGTGCACGTGTGTACACAATTTACCAGCCAAACTCCTAGCACACAAACCTAGTATTGTCTTGAAGACATTTAATAAATGTTGTCTGGAGCTGTGGTAGGAAAGGCTTTAAAGCAATGCCCCCTTTGCTGATGATAATGCCAAGAGTGGCCAAGATAGCACTCTTAACCTGCCATGGGAATCTGTCTCCTATAATACGAATCAAAGGCCTGCAAACAAAGTATTTCAGGTAATGTAGTCAGCTATTGGATGGAAATACACATACATGCAACAGGACATATAATCAAAGCAAAAAAATGGAAAAATAGAAAGAAAATACATTGAAGCCTTGAAATAAATACCCAGTGATTGGAACAACAAATGGTTTCAGCACTTCAACACTTGTAACATCAATCAGCTCGCCTAAACCTTCTGCAGACTGTTCTCTTAATTCAGCTGATCCACTCATCAGGCCCTAACAAGGCACTCTGACATGTCAGAGCTTTGAAATGTTTAAGAATTACCTCTAAACACACAAAGGACCTACCAAAATCAACATCTAGACAGCTCTTTACCTGCAAGAAAATAGGGAGTACAGGCTGTAGGGCTTTCGGGAGACAGAAACCTGGAACTGTGATAGGAAGTCCCTATAAACATCCAGACAGCAAAATAATAGTTGAGCAAAATATTGTCCAAGTGAAAAAACCACCAAAGATGAGCTACAAAGGCTTTTCTCAACGGCAAGCTTCATCACTTCATCAAGCCTACGTTTTCTCAACAGCATGATTCGTCAAACCTATGATTTACTAACCTTTCGCTTGCGACGTTCTTTATCTCTGGCAGTGGACACCGCATCTCTGAGAACTTTCACATAGCTAGGTAGATTTTCTTTTGGTATGGTGCCAGTCACACTTGACAATGCCTCCCATGCAGCCTGGTGCACATAAATGCATGCTCATATAGAAACCATTTGTGCAATTAAACTAAATATTGAAATTGCAGAGCATGCCCATACCTCAACTGTTGCAGAATCCAAGTCTGTCAACATAACAACCAATGTTGTGATCAAATCAGGAACCTCCTCAGCTAGATCCAACTTGCTATTTCTGAACAGGAACCCAACTAGATATGCACTGCCTCTCCTAACAGTGACCTGTATGGGCAAAGCAATTTGATTGATACTCTTGTACCTTGCTTAATTGAGGGCTGAAGTAAAGAAGTTTCAGAATGTGAGATTAACCTGTGTATCCCCAAGACCTCGCATTAATTCTGACATAAGCATGTCAATCCCTTCCTCATCAATAACCATAACTACTGTCTCTGCAGCCTTCTTTGCAAATGGATGCACACTCTAAATAAACCAATTTGTCAGATTGTTAACACATTACTAAGGTAATTTAAACATTACTCAATTTTTGCTCAAACCATATTCAAGTTGAACACAGACGACAGAGGCAGCCATAAATCTAGACACGGCTAACCAACAAACCTGTTCCTTGTCACCCATCGCGGAAATAAGGGGTGAGAGAACAATAGAAAGGTGTTGATTCAAGCCTGCACCAGCAACTTCTGCCAGAGCTCCCAATGCATGAGCGTTGAAGGCCCTGCACAATTGTTGGTTTAATGACCTTATCACCACCAGTTTGTTTTAACAGACATAATAAGCATTCCATGTTGTTCTCAATGAACTATGATCTAACATGGTGGAATCCAACAACATTGCATAAAAGATGACCAATGCTTTGGTTTCATGATTAGGCTACAGAACTGTCTATCCACTTAAGTGCCCCCTGGCCAGCCCTCAGCAAACCGAGCCCCCACAACCACACACCCCAAAAAAGAAAACTCCCAAAAACCCAAGCAGCCCCTGCTTCCCACGAAATTCTCAGCCTTCCCCCACTTCTTGCTTCTATGCATACCAACCCCTTCCCCAGGGCCCCTTTTATCCCTTTCCTCCTCTTCCTCCATCCTAGGCCTACTCGTCTGCCCACTTTAACCACCACCTCTTCTTCACTCTTGCCCTTCCCCTTTCTTCCCTTCCTTTCCTCTTCACCCTTTTCTGCTGCCCTGCCAACAGTGGTGTAAAATGAATTTATTAAATTTAAACTAAACTCCAGAAAAAGGGTGCAAAGAAAAGCTAGAAACTAAAAACTCAAAGCTGGAAGACAAAAGTGTGGAAAACGACAAGGCTGCTACAGCAGCATCAAGCCCCAGCCAACACAGTCATCAACACTGCTCGTGCTATATTATCACTACATGAGTCATCATCTACCATCACCATGATAAGACCAGCTGTTCCGAGCTTTACAATCATCATGGCAAAGCTTGAAAGTTTTGCATTCATCAGGGAGAAAATGAACAGCAGCTATATCACCAGAGTAAGGCTGATTAGGCTTCATCTTATACAGATAAGGCTTTCAAATATTTTCTTTTCACCAGTTAAGCTGTTGTGGTGAATTTCACTGCCCTGATTTTCAGAAAAAGAGACCCAGATGCCTCGAATTATATCTCAAATGCTATCCATAGATATTGACACTGGTTCTAGGGATCCAAGGTATATACTATGAGACTTCCAATAACTACTTCTTTCTTAAGGTATTCTGCCCCGAACTTGATTCTGTGTATTTGTGTCTGTATTGTCCAGAAATTTTCTCTTCCATTTCAGCCAGGAATTTTCTTTTCAATGTTTGTAAAATATTGTTAAGTATATAATAGAGATTTTTATAAATATGCCTTACACAGCCTCTGGTAAGCTACAAACAAACAGTGGACAACCTTCTCTGATTTCGTCAACAAAGCTCATGGGCTGCACATAGTGATGAACCCAAGCCTAATAATCAGTAATCAGCATAGTTGAGAGACTTCTTGTGAAAAATACTTTCAACAGGATGCGAAGGAACATTCCAGAAGTTCCACACACATTCTACAAGGAGTACAGAAAGGCCAGAGCCCGCACCCTAGTGACAATACCTATTTGTGTGGTGTCTACAAATTACAAAACCACCAGGACAAGATACAAAACAAAGATTCATTGGAGGATAACATATAAGGTAAACTAAGACTACATAATATTACTGGATTTCCCTGCCATTTTCTTTCCAATGAAACCGAAAGGCACACCCGGCGCCCCAAGGTCAAAATGTATGAGCTAACAACCTGCATCCTTTGGCAGTTAACTACTGCCCAAACATTGAATAACAGAATATGTTTTCAAGTCCAAAATTTGCAAACAGGATTTCCAAACGGCAGAAACTTGATCTAAACACAACATCAGAAATGCTTTATCATATTTCATAGAATGCGTACGTTAGAGGAGGTTTGACCAGTTTGGGTAAGATGTGGGGCAGAACAGCTGCTGTCCGGACGCTGGTAAAGCCAAAAAGAAAAAAATGAGCCGAAGAAAAATTGGCAAACATTTGAAGATCGATAAATATATTTGGTGTGACACGTTCCATCAATATCTATCAGACCAATTATGAGATAAACATCTGAAGAAACTTGGTGCAGCACATATTCACCTCAAAATCTGCTTCAAACCATCTAAAGCTGTTGCTGAAGTCGAATCATCCTCCAATGCTTGTAAGAGGTTAGGAACAATTTCATCTACAGCTTGCATCCCCGCACTCTGCAGTACACACATTTAGATTGAGTTTAATCTAGCTAAGTGTGTTTGTGGTTAGATGTAACTATTATAGCATGCCTGTCCTACAAATTTGTGTGTTTGAATATGTTTACATGCATGCAGATGTCATATTTTTCAGAATAATGTGCCTTGTTCCAAAATAATGTATTTACATGTATACCGATGTGATGTTTCTCAAAATTATTTTCTAGCCTTCCTATGGCTGCTAGAATTATGCATAATGTTTAATGCAGAGCCCATCTAGGATTAAGTGATTACGTTGTTACAACTTTAAACTAGTTAATTTAATTTAATGCCTTGGATCAAGCTACCAGGGCAAAAACCAAGGGGTCGATTTCAAGATCATACTATAAATATGATGGCAGCATGGCTTTTTAGAGCACAGGGGAATATATTAAACCTTTAATATTCTGTTTTGTGTTGTGATTCAGCTATGCACAGCAAGTTGTTCAAGCCAAATCTTTAGAGAGTAGGGGAATATATCAAAGCTTTAAGATGTTAATCACATAAGTATGTAAATGCATCAAATTTGTGTCCATTATTAATTTTTTTATTATAAAAAGTTGGCTATTCCACAATGGTTCATTAGAAACCGCTGAGTTTTCAAAACCCTTCTGAATAGCCCTTAGGCTAAATAGCCCCTAATTTGTTCCTTTCATTCTATCAAACTAGCAAAAAACAAGCAGTTTGTGTTCACTGCAGACAAATAATATTTTATTTCTAAGATTTTTCAATTTTCATCATTCCTTTCATTCTATCAAACTAGCAACACAACAAGCAGTTTGTGTTTCATCACAGTTGTTTCAATCCCGAGGACTGGACAACCATAGATGCTGAAGTTGTAATTATCAGTACAGGATTCAGAAGAATACAGAAACACATCCATTTGATTTCCAAAGATTCCAAACAAAGCAAAATCAGAAAGAGCCAATATGTGACACCTTTCATGGTCACCTTAAATTCTATTGTTACCATGGCATCAGCATGAAACTCAAAAATGAAATAGAGTAACAGCCAAGCGCCATCCATTTGGCTACACAAGTATGTTGGTAAGCTTCACCCTTGCTCTTTTTGAGTTGTTAGCTACATGAGACAACAAGATTATAATTTTAACCATTGAAACGCACCTTGAATAGAGTGCTGAAAGCTAAACCAGCAGCTTCCCGCACTTCTGGAACACTGTCAATGCAATGCAACCATCAGTTATATTATTTAGTGTCTTTGGTACTTAGAAATGACTCTACTCTGATATAAAGGTGTAAAAATTAAATTACCTGTCACAAAGCGCATCTCGAATAGTTGGTATAAGGCTATCCATATAAGCAACCAGTTGGTGCTTTCCAGCACTGGCCATAACTTCACTCAGCCCAATGCAAACACCCTGCCACAAGAATCAGAAAGGCTTCAGCCAATGTACAACAATAAGAGACATGCTGATATGCTCAAGACTAAGTCAAAATAACCTACTCTTTGCATTGCACCACCTAATAAAATGCCCTCAACATTCTCAAATAAACAGATCTCTCTAGATACATGGCTTAGATGCTACATGCTTTAGACTGAATGGCTATATCCTAAACTAGCTTTTGAGAAATTTATAATCAGTGCAAAGTGCTAAGAGGTGGGAAGTTTAGAACATCATTTACAGAAACTATATATAAGCGACACACAAAATAAGAGACAGCCTTCATTCCAGCTGAAAGAAAACAACAAGTGACACTCGAAGAAGATGCTCAAAGTACCCAAAAGCACCGCTGGGAATACTCTGAGACTATCTTTGGGGTATGACTACCAGTCCAGAAAATGCCTCAAGAAGAAGCACTAGTCAATAGCTATCATACTCAAATGCTGTTCACAGAAACTGAAAAATAGCTGAATCCCATTGCTTCTCGTGAACAGCTCCACAGAAAGCACACAATGACCATAGATTCCCTACCTTCAGACCATCCCACCAAAGGGGTTCCCCCATGTACAATCAGACTAGGAGAAACATCATGCTCACTGTCAAGCCATCCCATCATGAAGAAAGTCACACTAGCTTCAAGTTTTGAACTGCCAAACTAATGGAGTGTGTGTATAAGACCTCCCTCACACTCATCCCTCTCTAACCCATGCATATGTGAGGAGCATCGTTCCAGTGCTATACAAAAAGGGCATCCACACTCCCTACCAAGGGATGCCTGGAAGGACAACAGAAGTCATCATAGAGGAGATCACAAAATGCCAAAACTCTCAAGTCCAAACCCGCGCCAAGTGCTAGTCTAGCCTAGCCATGCTATACAAGAAGTCGATTCCCTCCCTGACACAACCACACCATCTGAGTCAAACTAAGGATGAAGAGTCATTGAGCAACCATCTGTCCATCAGCCAAGTCTGATGACACTATCTGCATCCATCACTACCATAGATCAGTCTGCAGGACAGCCATTGGAGGAACATGACCATCTCATCTGTGTAGCATAGAGATGTGGCCATCAATGCCACCAAGAAAGCTTGATGAAGTACGTAAGAAACCACCATTCTCCAAAGAATCCTCTAGAAGCTGCCAGAGGTGCAGATTCAATTGGCGAAGCTCAACACATGGTAAAAGTAGACAATAGAGACCTGCAAGGGAGGACCAAAATCCAAGCATTTTCCAAGCTCAAAAAAGAAGCCTGAGAGAATAAAGGTTGCCCATGGTGAGAAGCCAATCAAATAGAATAGCCATAAAGAACTACAATGTATAAAAGATGATAACAGAAAATAGGGGGAGAGATATGCCAGGCGCACTTGTAGTCAACCAGCCTGAACAACACAAGAGTTTAAGAGTTCACGTACAGTTCAACCACATGCAAGTAACCAAAAAGTATGGAGACAGGCCCAACAGTGGAGTAAGAGTAGTGAGAGACCACAACCACCAACACAAAAGACCCACTCTTCAGCTGAAATAGCATAAAGCAAGTGTGAATGGATCAAGTCAGCAGAACACACAAGTTCGACAATTGGAGGCAACTCAACCTAAAAAACAAGGTCCAGAGGGTGTTAGAACAGCAGCGAACAAATGTAGCAGCCTTGACAACTGCAGTACCAAGACCGGTGACTGTAGCAGCAACTAAAATGTAGGTTCCCCAGCACTTTGGCAATTGAAAAACAAGTCGCCCAACAAAAAGAAAGGTTGGCCCAGCTGAGAAGTAGGCCACTCTGCAGCAACCAGCCTTCACAACAGGAGCAGCACCAAAAATGCAGGGTCCAGTCAGCTCCAATAGTGAAAACACCCGTTATAGCAGCTCCAAACCAGCAGCAAATAGGTCACCCAGCAGCACAGCAGCCCGAAGCAGCAAAACACAAAGATTGCAGACCTGGAATCTGTGGAAATATAGCAGCAGCAGGACCAGAATCAAAGATTCTGGCCATCTGATACCATGTAACAGAACGAAAATGAACGAAAGTGAGAAAACACAAAAGCATACACAGACACAATGAACAATGAAGAAGAACACAACTCAAAGAGCATGAGCAGATAGTGGAATCCATAGATGAAAGCATGAAATCTAGAGTACAATACCACACAGGCAGCAGCACATGTGATGACCAGCAATGCCTCCAGTCTCCCTCTCTCCAAATAATGACACGATGACACAACAAAGAGTGGAGAGGGGCATATAAATAGGCCACCAGACGAGACCCAAGACAACATAGCAGACCCAAATATAGGGACCAAATGACAGCCTAACAGAGTGCCAACACAATAAAGCTAGAGCCCAATGAATATAAATTTTCCTAATATGAACTGATGTATACATAACTTGGTATTAAAGACTCCCAAGAACCACCCAAAAGGGGAAAGAAGGACAAACTGCTCTACAAATCTGAAGAGATTAACCACCTACATTGTTATTAATGCATGATATGCTGGAGCCACAAGCAAAGCCTTTCTAACAGCAGGAGTTTACAACATCATCATGTTGACCTTTTGTTCCAAAACTACATATGGATGAGGCAAGCCAGCCCCACAACCACCACCCTCTCATAGTCCCTCTTTGGCTCAAGAATTCGTGAGGGACTACCAAGGTAACTGCAAAAATATTTCACCTCTAGGCAAGTCCCAACTGAAACACAAAGTGAAACAGTTGAATAATACATATGAGACAGGTTTTTCTTAATAGATAATCAGTTATAGGTTACACATTTACGCCATGCAACAAAGGATGTCTTTTTTTGGGGGGGTACAAAAATCAATAAGTATGGTATCTTGTATAAAAGTGTATACCCTCCAAAGAGAGAGAAAATCATTTTTTTCCATTTAAAAAGCATGTTTCAATCAGCCGTTTCACTTAGGGCATTTCACATTTCAATGAAATGTTTCATTTGTTTCAAGCGTTTCATGTTTCAAGGCCATTGAAATGTGTTTCATGGTTACCATGGGGATGATGACATCACGAGGGCTACAAAAAGATGCATTGGCCATCATAGTCTTAGCCCCACAACCAAAATTAGAGTTGGAGTCTAAGCACAATGTCCCTTTTTCCCCTTCTTCTTACATGAAACCGCTAGCTTCCGACAATCCTTTCATAGACGCCCCTTTCCTCTTGCAAAAGTAGCACTTCCCCTGTCACAAGGACGTGAAAATTTGATGCTTTACTTATGTTTAATTGATATTTGATTAAAGGATTAATCAAATGTGCAATTAAAAGATGCACATGTGAGGTGCAAGCTACTTTTTCACACTTGAAGGCCGAAGGACCCTGTGAAAAAGATGGGTGTCAAAGGAAAAAGTTGTAACAAGTTACACTTGTTAGATTCTAGGTGATTTTGGTGTCAGTTTGTCCCTAGGACCATTAATTGGCCATTAAGTGTCAGTAGTGACACTAGGGACTAGGCATTAATTAATGGATTGATGCTTGTCCAAGGGTCAATTAATGCATGGGACCACTTTGGGTTGCAAATGGCCTAGCCAATAAATTTTTGGATGGGCAAGGTCAATTTTTTGTGCATGGATTAAGGGCTGAATTAATTCTGAAAATTAATTAAATGGCTGGAAATTGCTGAAAATGGATTAAGAAAGCTGCCACTTGGCAAAACTTTCCCATGCAAGTGGGGGAAAGGCTAAATAGGGCTGAAGGGGGAGGGAAATCTCGATTTTTCATTTTGGAGCTGTTGGGAAGGGGTGTTGGACTGTTGCTGCCAGCTTTTGGGGCCATTTCCCAGCCATTGGAGACCATTTTGGTGATGGAGATTGCATATTCTTGACCTTGGGAAGCCGACAATTACTACTGATGCACTTTCTCCTGAAGATCACAGTCTCTGATGCTCCTATTGTTATTGGTGCATCTGTTTGGGGTTGGTATAGCAGGGCAGCTGCTGATTTTGATCAGTTCTCAACCATTTGGAGGAGATTTCAGCCATTTTTGGTGGGCTGATCTGTAATTTCTACAGTAAACTCTAATTTACAGCAGAAATTAGGGTTTAGCAGCCACCTTGGGATCCGTGCAAGAGATTGAAAGCTCAAGGGACTGAAATCAGCAGCTGATAATTGAAGATTATCAAGGGATTTCAGGAGCCAGCCCATCCCAAATTGATTTGGGGCAGCATTTGGCCAGTCAAGGATCAAATTGGAGAAGAAGTCCTGGGTGAATCAAGGGACAAATGACCCAAAAGGCTTGCTGGTCATTTATGACAGCAAGAGCAATTGGTTAGCAGGAGGAGATTGAAAAATCTCAAGTTGTACTCCTTCCAATTGAATGAAAGCTAAAGAAATACCACAAGGGGCGCCAGTTTTGGGGCCAACAGGGTGTCTACTGTCCAAGAATGTTATGGTAAAGTGTGTATTTCATTTTATGTGCATTTATTTATTGTTGTAATTAACTCTTAAATCAGGTTATCAACACCCATTCCAAGAAGGAAGGCTGGTTACATCCCATCCTTGCCACCCCTCTATGTAGCACCAAAAGCTCCATGCAGATTGCCAACCTGAGGAAAAAAACCTCCCTTCTAACCTGAGAAAGGACTCATGCTCCAACCACATGGAAAGGATATGATGGAAGATCATGGGAACCAATGAATTCTGAGCCCTCAAAGCATTGGCCACACCATCAAACTCAAAAGGGAGCATATCAAGCACTATCTCCACCAAATGCACCTTGGAAAAGGCAGCTTGCAACTTAAAAAGTAAGCCTCAAGACAGAGAAGCAAATACTAAATAGAGTCTATCTACTCAAACTTGATGGCTTGAAGCCATAGCAACAACATTGGACAAGTTTTGGGAATGGAAATGCGAACAGGGATGGGGGCACGAATTGCCATCCCCTGTCATCATAAGAGGGGCTCTAACATGGGGACAACACTAGGATGGGACTGCAACACGAAGCTAGAAAATGGTACTATGCCTCGAGCTGACAACCTGCATGGATGATGGATTTATGGCCCACATGGATAATGGAGCCTCGTAGTGTAAGCCAAGAGGTGGATGGAGAGATCTCTGTCAAGAGACTAAACATTAGTTGCGGAAGAGTAGCTTATGAAAATCAAGAGCTCTAGGCACAAGCTTACCCATATTGTTATCAAGAGTATGTGTGCATATAGGACTCTCAAGCATATAAAGGTGGAAAATAAAAGGGCGAGTGCCATGGAATGCCTTAAAGGGGGTCTTATAAGTGATTGCCCCTGTTGGGCACTTGACTAGAATGTACACATAACTGTTTGACTTTATCAAAGGCACTTGGGGAGACGTTTTGCAAACAACATTAAGTGTGCCATGTTAATCACGGTCTAGTTCTTATGCTCCACGACTCCATTTTGTTAAGGAGAGTTGGTAGAGAAGTGAGCTGGCACTCAATACCATGCCCCTATAAGAACTCAGAGAATTCGTAGGAGACAAACTCACAACCATTATTACTCCTCAATGCCCCAATACGAGCATCCATCTAATTTGCATAACCATACCCATGTGAAGTATGTGAAGGCTTTGGATTTGCTTTTGAGAAACTAAACCCACATCTATCTCCAAAAATCACTCCGTGATAAAAAGTAATATTATGCTCCATTTATGGCTGCAATGAATGATTGGCCACAAAGGTCAAGGTGAATCAATCGAAGTGGCCTCTCAACTGTATGAGTAGACGATTGAGAATCTAGAGTGTGAAGTTTTTGACCAACCTAACATGCTTTGCACACATCCTTGGATAACTTTAGGTGTGGAAGACCCTCAACTATTTGATGATGCCACAAGTCATAGAGAGAGTCATACCCAAGCTAAGAAAAAGTGCCAAAGTCACCATGGATATGATGAAACTTAGACCCTTCAGACCATTGTCTGGGATCAAAAATGCATCCTCAAAATATAGGCTATTAGGTTGTACCTCACCATGTGCATGCACCATTGTATAGTAAATTGGATCAGTTTGAAAATGAGATTTGCATGTATATCACATTTTTTGCAATGGGCATCAATGTGGGGCCACATTTGCAACTTCAATGCCACTTTGCTAAGTCAATTGGACTAAGGATAGCATGTGTTTATATGCCTTACGTTTGTTAGAGTATGAATGGATAGGCTTGTCATGCATTTGGTCAAAGTTTGTGAGAGCAACTAAGGACATCGTATTGTAGACAAGTTTGAGATGCAAGGCACATGGAAGACATTGGTATTGAGAGTGTTGGTTTGTGAGAGTAGATCACCTATGATCCTGCAAGCTTTGAGTATTGATAAAAGAATACCATAAGAGATCCCAATTATTGGGGCCTATCATGTGTCATCTATTGTTCGAGAGCAATTTAGCTCTCCTGTTGAGTGAGACTTTTGGTTTATTTGCTAGCGAAGCTTCAACCACATCATGTGTCATCTATTGTTCAAGAGCATTTTAGCTATCCTGTTGAGTGAGACTTTTGGTTTATTTGCTAGAGAAGCTTCAACCACAGCTTAGTAGAAGTCCCACATGAGGCGATTGCCAGTAGAACTTCGTTTAAGATGCTACAAAGAAGAACCGAGTATGCAACAACATCATTTGAGCCCCAATGAATGATTGCTTTCTCAAATTCATCCTTGATCCAACCATAGATAGCAATAGTGAAGGTTCCTAAGAACAAGGAGCCGATCTCAAATGACGTAACAAAATCGCTTCTGTTGTTATTTGGAGTAGTCAGGGCCTTTAACTTTATTATCAGCAGAAGTGCATTAAGGTACCATCAGAGTGAATGAAGATAGAATGAGAAAGGGCTCAAGAACAACATCTAGGGCACTCATCTTAGACATCCGAATCAAAAGGTCAGTATTTCACACACTAACAATTAAGAGAACACAAAGACTGGCACAAAGGGGAAGAAAATATAGTGATAAATCACAACCATCAACTCATGAGACCCCCTCTGAAGCTGAAAAAGCAAAAAAGGCAACATGAGAAATGTTAGATCAGCAAAAAACACAGGTTTTACCAGCATGCAGGGGCAGTCAGCCAACAAACACAAGGTTTTCAACATGAGGTAACAGCAAATAACAGGTAGCACACCCTTGGCGAAGCAATCTCAGCCCTCATGACAGGTGCAGCAGCATTAAACGCAGGGTGCAGCCACTACCTGCAGCAGAAAATAGGTCACTTGCCACAAGAAACCTGTCACCCAGCAGCTAGAGAGGCCACTCTGAAGGAAGGGAGGGCTGAGAGTGAAAAATGCAAGGCTGAGGTGCCCCAACAGCACATGACGCAGGAATGGAATACCTGAACCAGTCAGTGCACAGCGGAAAACAACATCAAAATCTAGCTTTTTTCATGATCTATCATGCTTCCCAAATAGAATAAAGAAATGAAATCTAAGAGGAAACATGTACTAGGAAACACTAGTAACACATGTGGAATATAAATGACAAATAAATGAACAGACTAGAAGACACTAGGAATTTGATACAATGTGGAACTGATATGAAGATCCCGATCTCTCTCATGGGTCTATCCAACATGGGTAAGATGAAGCGTCCAGGTAGAGTTGCTCAATGGTGTGCCAATATCATTTGTATCCTTCAATGGCACCTCAAGCAAGGACATGGACCAGCAAGCCATGGGCAGTGTGCTCTGCATCTCTCAGTGACTCTACCTAAGGTGAGTCCCCATGGTGTAGCTATAGCTCGGAAAAAGTCAATAAGTGTGTGCTGCTTTGTATCCACAAGTTGCCTCCCTTAGGATTGTAGGAGGTGGTTTTACGTTGGTGCACCTCAAAGAGGAAGAGTTCAAGGTAGCATTGATTAGTGATTTGAGCTCCCTCTAATCTCATAGTACACTAGGCACCTACATATGTAGCGCTCCTCATTCTCAAGCTCAAACTAGCAAACCTGGCATGTCTGACCCTCCGAGGGAAGGCAATCTGCTCCATAGAGATCAGTCTCTATCTGTAACCGGTGTGAGGATGTGTGGATCTAACCAATGGCATAGCATACTCAATGGGATAGGTACATACCCATATATTTGACCAGATCATAAAACCATGGGGTGATAAATGTAGATGGTTTTGGTAGAAATCCATTTTCGTCCTTAGATCTTGGGTAGGCATCAACCAAATCCTGGCTGTGTGTAACTGAATAATGTCCATTCCAATCCAATGATCCTATCAAGCTCCTTGCAACCAAGCTCTAAGAAAAAGGAAACCAAGCTATAATGTAGATGCAAAAGGTGGCCCAATTGCAGCCAATGTAGCTGTAGCCATGTGTTTGTCAAAGCATACCAACACAGAGTGTCATCATACAATACTAGTTACATAGATGACTCGAGAGCAACTCTAGAGTATCTCTATCTCAAACGGCTCCAAAGCATATGCAAAAAAACTATCGTATGGAAATGGACCTCAGGCATGATAGATGGTGTTTCCATCTCTATCCTAACTATCTCGTGTCGCAATGGGAACTTGATCATGATCACCTAGGAGATCATCATCACTAGGGCCTCCAGATCTGCTTCCATCCATCATAAACCTCCCACCATAGAGGCTTGGACCCCCAATAGGAATCCCATATAAGAGTGCTCATGTAATCAATGTGTAAAAGAGCCAAAGCTTCATCCAAGGTTCCTAGAACTTTATATTCACAAGTTTGTTCTCTATGGCTCCCATTGCCACATAGCCTCAAGTCAATCTATCCTCCACGACTCTTTTCATAGTGAATCTCAGCCCTGCACAAGTAATTCCTAGACAAGCATATCTCCAGATCTGCTCCACTATCTCCCCACCATCTGTAAATTGTGTGGCATTGATCGTCAAAATTCATTGGGTGAATGTGTTAAACACTATAACTTTGGTATTCACAAGGTTCGTCGAGAGGTATCCACCCTCGCAAAAGACATGTAATGCATCTCAATAGCATTGCAATTTGCAACCCCTCCGGTGTCTTTGGGATAAGCACAATATCATGTGCCTACAACAGTAGAGATATCAATAGTCCCCCAAGAACAAGTCGATCTCCTTCCAATCTATCAATACAATCTAATATCTCATATAGTCCCCAAGAGTGCGTGAGAGTAGGCAACCCTGCTTCACTCTAATAGTGCGGATGATCTCCTCCGACATCCCTCCTAAAGCTTGGACTTGTCTAGTGACTTGACTCATACAAGGCCAAGATGCCCCACATGTAACCGGCCTGTTCACTGGGAAGGGCAGTAGTGTACAACCAAAATATATCAATGCTTTCACCCAATTAACAGTCGCCCACTTTACCTGAACTTAAAGACACATAATCAAAAAGAAATACAGGAAGCTAGAATGCTCCTGCTGCGACACAGACACCCTGTTGGCCCCTAAGTTAGGCGCCCCTTGTGGAATTTCTTTATTTTTTAAAAAGAGAGAAAGTACAATGGGCTGTCTTTCACCTTTTCTGGGTGAAATTTGGCAGCACAACAGTACAATTACTGACCCAAAACAAGTTGACCAGAAGGGGAAACTCTGCCCAAGTCTGAAACTTCTGGTTGGAGGGCAGAATTGACCATTTCAGTCTGCTGTAATTACTGGTTCAGACCTGTTCTGAAACCTGTTTTCAACTCATTCTGTTCCCTGTACTGTTCAGCCCACTGTAATTACTGGTTCAGACCTGTTCTGAAACCTGTTTTCAGCTCATATTGTTCCTTGTACTGTTCTCCATCATCTGTACCAAGTGCCCCTTGACTCTGACATCAATTGGGCTCTGAAATAACCTCTGAACAGTCCAAAATCTGTACTGATTTAGTGCTGTTTCAGACACCTGCTTGGTGAGATTACCACCCTCACCTATTCCTGCTTAGGAATAGCAAACAACTGCTCCTGTTCCTGAAGAAAGGAGGCTCTTGCCTCATGCAAAGACAGCACATTCCCACACAACTGTACATAAATCAGAAGAAAGGCCCTTGATTCTAAAGCATTACCATACTGTCAGGGAGAGAGAGAGAGAGAGGGAGTAGGGAGCAAGCTCAAGCCTCTGTGCATCATGGACAAGGTAGGCAAGCTCTCAAATCTTCTCCATCAGCAACTGTTCCTCCATCCTCTTCAAATGAGCCTCCAAAGACCCAAAAAACTGCACGCCAGCCCTCTTTAAAGAGGTAAGTGCACAAATTTGTGCCAAATGGCAGCACTGGAAGGTGTTTCCCGTTCTAGCCTTCCGGTCTAAAATTCTCCATCCTCTATTCAAAATTTGACCTCGGCACAGACCAGAGGATTAATCCTCCTGCAAAAATGAAGATAATGACGCGAACAGATTCTGAGGTCCAAAAATAGTAACTCCCTAAAATTTAAGAGTTGCTTCCATTGCATCCCACTAGTCTTCTGATCATCTTTGCAGACTATGGCTACATCCAAATTTGTAATGTAGCTCAACTGAAAGTGAATTTCCATTGATGACCCCCACATGGACTAATCTCTTGGAGATTTGTCCATCTTCACTTTGAACTAGTCTCTTCCAGGCTAGTTCTTCAACACACTTGTCCATATACACTTTCACAAGTCTCTTCCAGGCTTGTCAATCTACAATGCCATCAGTCTCTTCCAGACTTGTACTGGACCTTAACTATCCAGTCTTGACTCACTAGACATTCCTGTCTGTTTCACATACTGGCCATGCAACTCAGGCGTTTAGATTTCAAGAGGGATCCTTCCAAAAAGAAAAACCAAATAAAATATGTAATAAAGAAATCAACAAAAAGGTAATAGTTGTCACAATCTTGTGACATACCTCCCTCTCGAAATCGCAAACGTCCTCGTTTGTATGAATGTCATACATGCTTCCAGCTAACCCAGTGAACTTACACTTGGTAGCACATGTACAACACATACATGCTATCAGTCAACATTGTGAACTGAACACATTGTTAACACATGTATGTTCTAACTGTGAAACACGGCAGACTATCATCATGTGACTCCACATCACTGTTTCCAGATATAGTGGCCGGTACACCACAATGATATCCCCATAGTGGCAAATTCTCATTTGATGACTCCACATCACCCTGACTAGAGATCTAGTGGCTAGTACATCAAAATGATATCCCCACTGAGTCAATTCACACAATACATGGCCGATCGAGTAACCATTGTTACAACATGTATTGAATCCAATAGAAGTAAAAACTGTATTCTTGCAAGCAATACTTAACTTCTTTAGCACTGAGAAAACTATATGGACACAATAAGTGTTAACCTGTACAAAATCTGTTTCTGTACATAATTTCTTTCTTGAGCAATTGTCACTTTGACAATCTATTTCACCTTAGAGATACAAGGGGTCAAGGTAGGTTGCAAGCGAAATGCTTCAAGGTAAAGTTCCAACACATTAGGTGACTCTGCAAGTTCACCTTCGTCCATCCACTTAGCATCTATAGCTGGATAGTTCTTGAACTTAACTAAATACCTTCTAACAACCTTGCCTTTCACTTTCCTTTCCTTGTGTGCCAGTACCTGTTCTGAAACAAGAATTTCATCAAGTTCCTCAACTGCGGACTGTTCCTCAGATGGCATATCTTCTGGCATATCACCCACATAGGGTCTAAGAAGACTTACATGGAAAGCATTATGAATCTTCCAATTGTCAGGCAATTTCAGCCTATAGTTGACATCACCAATCTTCTCTGTTACTTGAAAAGGCCCATAGTATCGCATACTAAGCTTAGTGAAAAGACTTTCCTTGCCTTTCCGCTTCTTTAAGCGTGCCTTTTCAAACCGCAACAGTACCCAATCACCAAGTGAAAATATCAATTCACGACGGTGATGATCAACAGCTTTCTTTTGCTTTGCCTGAGTCCTTTCAAGGGCATGCTTAACTTTCTAATACATTTCACCCATACTCTGCACATACTGATCTGCCTGAAAGATGTTATCCTTTGTATGGAAAATGGGAGGAACCTTTTTACCACCTTCAACAATTTCAAAAGGGGCTTTGCCTGTTGACGAATGCACAGTATTATTGTATGCATACTCGACCAAAGGCAAATACTGCTCCCACTTTGACTTGTGCTCTGACACATAGCACTTAAGCAGATCCAAGACAGTAGAATTTGCCTCTTCTGACTGTCCATCAGTCTGTGGATGAAATGACGATGAGAACTTAAGCGTTGTGCCCATGTTCTCAAATATGCCTCTCCAAAATAGACTTGTCATCCATGGATCACGGTCACTGACAATAGGCTGTGGCATACCATGATACTTGAAGACATTGCACATAAACAAACGTGCCATCTAATCTGGTTTTATCTTCTTCCTGATAGGAATGAAATGAGCCTGTTTGCTAAACCTGCAAATAATAGTCCATATCCCATCATTTCCTGTCTGTGTCTTTGGAAGATCAAAGATAAAATCCATAGCTATGCTTTCCCATGGTTTATCTGGAATAGGCAATGGCTGTAAAAGCCCTGGTGCTTTTTGCCTATCAAACTTGACCTTCTGGCAAATCAAACACTGCCGCACAAAAGCATCCACGTCTCTTCTCAAAGTAGGCCAATAAAAGAATGTCTCTACTGCTTTGACTGTTGCATCAATACCACGATGCCCTGCATACGGTGGAGAATGACTCTCTATCATAACTTTCCGTCTCAATGGCGTAGTCAAACATAGTCTACCATGCATCAACATGAAACCATCCTTGAGAAGATAATGCTCATGATGTTGTCCATTGACAAGCTGATCAAAGATCCTTGCAAAATCTTCATCATCAGCATACTGTTCCTTCATATCATCAAGCTCATGATGATAAGGAATTGACACAGCTGAAATTTGTGGCTTCCTTGACAAAGCATCAGCCACAACATTCTTTTTGCCTTCCACATGCACAATTTGAAAATGGAACATTGACAAAAAGTTTGCCCAACGCATATGCTTTTCTGACAGTTTTAGTCTGAGTTAAGAAATAACGCAATGTCTGATGATCTGTCTGGACAACAAAATCTGCCCCAAGTAGGTAGTGTTTTCAACAAGAAAGCGCATGAATCACAGCCAGCAATTCTTTCTCATAGACCTGCATAGTCTTCTCTTGCCCTCGCAGGATTCTGCTTTCATAAGCCACTACCCTGCCATCTTGCATTAACACTGCACCAATGCTATTGCCACAAGCATCACATTGGACAACAAATGACTTCCTCAGATCTGGCAGAATGATCACTGGACTAGAAGTCATCTTTTCTTTAAGAAGATTAAAAGCTGAAATCTCTTTCTGTGTCCACTGGAAAGAGACTCATTTCTTCTATAAAGCATGTAAAGGTGAACCCAAGAAGCTTCTAACATCATGGACAGTCTTCAAGTCTGGCCATGTTCTAATTGCTTCAACCTTAGCAGGATCCATTTGGACACCATCCTTTGACACTATGTGCCCCGGGAACTAGATTTCTTCCAAGAAGAACTCACTTTTCTTGCCATTGACAAGCAACCCATTACTGCGAAGCTCATCAAAGACTGCTTTCAAGTGTTCTCTATGCTCCTGTTCATTCTTTGAAAAGACAATCATGTCATCAAAGAATGTACCAACAAACTGCCTGTATGGACGAAAAATATTGTCCATCATTCGATTAAACGTAGCAGGAGCATTAGTAAGTCCACATAGAGACCAAACGTGGTCCTAAATGCAATCTTATGCACATCCTCTCGCTTAATCCTGATCTGACGGTATCCACTCTTCAAATCTATCCTACTGAAAATTGATGCTTCTTCCAAACGGTCAAGAATGTCGTCAATTCTTGGAATGGGGAACCTGTTCTTCATGGTACTCTTGTTCAACGCTCGATAATCTATGCACATATGCCAAGAGCCATCCTTCTTCTGCAGTAGGAGCACTGGTGAGCAAAAGGGAGATGAACTTGGTTGAATCAACCCTTTTTCTAAGAGCTCATTCACCTGGCTCAATATCTCTTTCTGTTGGGCTGCACTAACCCTATACGGAGGTCTATTTGGTGGGCTGCTGCCTGGCACCAAATCTATCGCATGATCCTCAAACCTCTCTAGTGGCAACTGTGATGGTAATGAGTCAGAAAAACAATCACTGAACTGAGACAAGAAAGCAGACCTGTCTAACATAGACGAATTTGACTCATCATTATCCTTGACATCACGTGCAAAAATCAAGTACACAGAAAGATGATTCTTTATTACAGATGTAATGGCAGAAGCCGATACATCAGGTATAGACTCTCATTTAAGCTTCACATCAAGCACATGAGTCTTTCCCCTATGTTCCAAAGTCAGTGTCTTGTTAAAGGCATCCAACACACCATGCTTTCTGTACATCCATGGCATTCCCAACAAGACATCACAGCCTTCAAGTGGCATGATATAAAATTCTTCTGCATCAACATAAGACTGTATATGAAGATGCAGCTTTCCAAGAATGGGTGTCACAGACTCTGAGTGACCAAGACATGCTAACCCTGCCTCTGCTGTGTAGCCCATCTCATCTGCTCTGATGCCCAAAGTAGAAGCCAACTCTGGTGAGATAAAGTTTGCCTTAGCTCCAGGATCAAAGAAAAGAAGTACATGTTGATCCCTAACTTTACCCCAAGCTCTGCAAAGCTCATTAGCATCTGAATGTGGCTTGTCTCCCAGCATATCTAGCACTAAACCTGCTGAAGGTTTGGGCTTCTTTCCTTTCCTGTCCTCTTTATCATCATCAGCTGATCTCTTATTCTTGTCTGGACAATTAGACGCAATATGACCAGTCTGCTCACAGATAAAGCACTTCCTCTCAGCCATTAAAGCCTTTCTCTCTTCAAGAGACTTGCACACAAAAGGTTTCTTCTGGTCCTTTGACTGCTGTCCAAAGAACTTGGCTGGCTTCTTCTTGAACTGCCAAGATTTACTTGTGCTTTGAGAAATCTGAGAAACCTGTTTAACAAATGGCTTCTTTGCTGAAAATTTCTCAGATTTATCATGTTTAATGCTGCCGCCAAAACCACTTGACTGTCCCAACAATAGTGCATTTCCTGTAGTGGCATTCTCAATTAACTGAGTCAAAGTGGTGACCTTTGTCTTTGTACAATAATTCCGGAGTTCCTTGGGCAGCCAGCAGCAATATTTCTCTATCTGCTCGGTCCATGGCACAACCCTGTAAGAAGTGACTGAAAGTAAAGCCTCCCAAAACTTCTTGTTATAGTCTTCCAGATCCTTGCATTTAGATGCATCCAAATTGTGCCAAGCTGACATAACATCAATCTCAAATTCATTGGTCAACCAAGCAGAAGCAAATACTCGCTTAAAATAAGTCCAAGTGGCAGGAGCCTGTCCTTGCATAAACAATGTACTCCACCACTGACTAGCATTGTCCTTAAGAAAAGTGGCAGCTTTCCGAACCTTAGAAGGCTCTGTAAAGTTCCCTCCTGCAAATGCGGCATCAAACTGCTGTAAGAAAGAGAGTGCCTTAGTCCTATCTTCAAATCCTCGAAAGATATCAAACTGTACGGCTGCACCACCTTCCTTGTATGGCTTTGGCTTCCCATGAGCCATCAAAGGGTCCGTAGGATATGCCTGTAACATAGGAACACTAACATGTGGCATGGGAGTTGCCGGACCATTGACTACAGGGCTTGTAGACACAATACTTGCTTGCTGATTTTGATAACCAGGCATACCAAAAGTGCTCTCTGGCATGCCAAAACTACCCTAAACTCCCTGAAATCCAAGCTGCATGCCTATATTACCATACATGGGGTTTGGCATAAAACCCTGTGTACCCCCAAACATTGTTCCTGGTACATAAATCTGGTTTCCAGGCGCATAACCAGCCATACTCTGAAATACAGATCCACCTCCAAAGTATCCAGGATGCACAGAGGTCGGTGGGAAAACCTGTGGTAAATCCTGAAAACTGTTTCCCTGTCCATTTAAACCAACATTTAGCTGCTGTAAAGTGGCGAGCTGAACTGGCAATGCCTGTGTAACTAGCGTTTCCGCCACCTGTTCCTGCACAGTCGGAACCAATCTTGGAGTCTCCATTGACTCCGCAAGCTGCCTTGGTGTTTCCACTGAGTCTGCAGCATGCTTACCCTTATCCTGGACCTCTACTGGATCCGAAATCTTTACAGATTGCCCAACTTGCTGTAACGTAAGGGAGGGCTGCAAAAATGCCAAAAACCTTGGATTCTGCATCACTTGTGTTAACATACTCACAGCAGCAACTAACTGAGTTTTGAAAATGTCTTCATCCATAGAAGAAGCCGTAAGAACTTGTGGCTCAACCATAACAGGAGGAGTAACAAACTGTGGAGGTCTAGAAGACTCTCCCACCTCATGAACAACAGGGATCTCATGTGATGCAAACGCTTCCTCTCTGGTGTCTTCCTTTCTATCAACCATAATGCACAATTCTGTGTCTACACCCAAACCAACCCTGGCTCACTCTTTAGGGAAAAAGTGATTCGATCCCGGCAATGGAACCATGTAACCGGCCTGTTCACTGGGAAGGGCGGTAGTGTACAACCAAAATATATAAATGCTTTCACCCAATTAATAGTCACCCCCCATTACCTAAACTTAAAGACACAGAATCAAAAAGAAATACAGGAAGCTAGAATGCTCCTGTTGCGATACAGACACCCTATTGGCCCCTAAGTTAGGCGCCCCTTGCGGAATTTCTTTATTTTTTTAAAAAGAGAGAGTACAATGGGCTGTCTTTCACCTTTTCTGGGTGAAATTTGGCAGCATAACAGTACAATTACTCACCCAAAACAAGTTGACCAGGAGGGGAAACTCTGCCCAAGTCTGAAACTTCTGGTTGGAGTGCAGAATTGACCATTTCAGTCTGCTGTAATTACTGGTTCAGACCTGTTCTGAAACCTGTTTTCAACTCATTCTGTTCCCTGTACTGTTCAGCCCACTGTAATTACTGATTCAGACCTGTTCTGAAACCTGTTTTCAGCTCATATTGTTCCTTGTACTGTTCTCCATCATCTGTACCAAGTGCCCCTTGACTCTGACATCAATTGGGCTCTGAAATAACCTCTGAACAGTCCAAAATCTGTACTGATTTAGTGCTGTTTCAGACACCTGCTTGGTGAGATTACCACCCTCACCTATTCCTGCTTGGGAACAGCAAACAACTGCTCCTGTTCCTGAAGAAAGGAGGCTCTTGCCTCATGCAAAGACAGCACATTCCCACACAACTGTTCATATATAAGAAGAAAGGCCCTTGATTCTGAAGCATAACCATACTGTCAGGGAGAGAGAGAGAGGGAGTAGGGAGCAAGCTCAAGCCTCTGTGCATCATGGACAAGGTAGGCAAGCTCTCAAATCTTCTCCATCAGCAATTGTTCCTCCATCCTCTTCAAATGAGCCTCCAAAGACCAAAAAAACTGCACGCCAGCCCTCTTTAAAGAGGTAAGTGCACAAATTTGAGCCAAATGGCAGCACTGGAAGGTGTTTCCCGTTCTAGCCTTCCGGTCTAAAATTCTCCATCCTCTGTTCAAAATTTGACCTCGGCACAGACCAGAGGATTAATCCTCCTGCAAAAATGAAGATAATGACGCGAACAGATTCTGAGGTCCAAAAATAGTAACTCCCTAAATTTTAGGAGTTGCTTCCATTGCATCCCACTAGTCTTCTGATCATCTTTGCAGACTATGGCTACATCCAAATTTGTAATGTAGCTCAATTGAAAGTGAATTTCCACTGATGATCCCCACATAGACTAATCTCTTGGAGATTTGTCCATCTTCACTTTGAACTAGTCTCTTCCACTCTAGTTCTTCAACACACTTGTCTATATACACTTTCACAAGTCTCTTCCAAGCTTGTCAATCTACAGTGCCATCAGTCTCTTCCAGACTTGTACTGGACCTTAACTGTCCAATCTTGACTCACTAGACATTCCTGTCTGTTTTACATACTGGCCATGCAACTCAGGCGTTTAGATTTCAAGAGGGATCCTTCCAAAAAGAAAAACCAAATAAAATATGTAATAAAGAAATCAACAAAAAGGTAATAGTTGTCACAGTCTTGTGACACCACACCACCTCCATAGGGACTCCCTGAAATGTCCTCCTAGGATCCAACTTGCACACAAGACACTACACAATGGCATGCACAATAGAGCCTTGAGTCCTATAGATAGGACTCAACTGCCCTAACCCCGAAGTGTCCTTAGTGTATTTGTACTGAGTCACATTCATGACCATAGTGACCAATACTACTAGCACCCATCCAAATGTCCAAGGATGTAACACACGGACTCATGAACCTGCACACAAGACACTACACAATGGCGTGCACAACAGAGCCTTGAGTCCTATAGATAGGACTCAACTGCCCTAACCCCGAAGTGTCCTTAGTACATTTGTACAAGTCACATTCATAACCATAGTGACCAATACTACTAGTACCCATCCAAATTTCCAAGGATGTAACACAAGGACTAATGGTACTCTAAATTGAAGGATCCAATCTCAACATCTTCCGATCCCAACAATCCATAGTGAGTGTTGTTGAGCTAAAAATGCATTATGACTATAGAGCTAAAAATGCATTAATCACTTAATTAGCTCGATCCAAGAGCCACCATTGAATAGCATTTTGTATGAGCATGGCATTTTACATTGGCCTTTGCATTACCCCATGTATTGGTATTCTATTCTTGTAAATGTGTGATAGCTCCCTTGGCAATCTCCTACGACAGTCTCCCTTGCTTCCTTAACCATATACCTCCATAGCTTCCTTCATCATTGACACCCATGGATAGTCAAGATAGCTTGTCCAATTCATGATGTGTCGGATCTAACCATCTCTTTTATTCTCCCCTAGGAGCACAGTTTACTCAATAGTTAGAATGTTATGATTTAAAATACTTAAGAAAAAAAACTTCCATCCGCCTTTGCAAGCCTTAGTAGGCCACCAAGCACGAAACAAGCACCCTTTGTCCGACGCATTGACCTCTCTAGGTTGATCATTTGGGCTCCCCTGGTAAGATAACCATCACCTCTGTCGTCTTCGTAGGTCACTAGGTAGCCAATGAGCACCCTTTGTCTAACACCTTGGTTGCTTTGGATGGGACACCTTGGGGTAAAAGAAAATTTGGGCTTGAGATATCTTGATTGTCCCTTTTTGGCTCCAGTTTTAGGCTCGAGAGGGTGTTGAGCTAAATAATGCATTACCACTTAATTAGCTCTTAATTACAATACCAAAAGTCAAATTTACCAAACTTTTATTAAAAAGAAACACGATCCAAGAGAGTATCTATGTCCCATAAGCCAAACCCTTATTGGGAGGATCCATCCACATCCATCTAAAAATAGACAGCTTGTCCACTCAGCCCTAATCTCATTTTTGCAGATTGTTGGTGCCAAACTCTACTCTCCACACCCCCCACACAGAATATCTGAGTTAAAGTGCTGTCCACTCCTGTTTGCTGTTGGCGCCTGCTGTTCAGTCCTCCATAACAGCTGGTGACCTGATTCAGCCTGCATTTATTTCCTATCAATCATCTGCTGCTGCTGTTCAAAGCCTTCCCAGCTGTTGCTAGGCTGCCATGTGGTTTTTCCTGCCTGCATTTGCTGCTGCAGACTGCTATACAGCCTGCCATGTGTCAGCAGCAGATGTATTTTGCAGTCTGCTGCCTGCATCTAGCTGCCATGTCATCAAATCAGTCTGCATTTTGCTATTCCAGCCCCAATCTAGCCGTCTGACATTGTTCTAGCTCCTCATTGCTGCATTCGCTGCTGCCAGGCATTCATGGTGACTGTCTACTGCGTTACAAGATCTGTCGCAGTATGACACACTCTCCAACTCATACTCTTTTCCTTGTTGCTTGAGACATGGGAGCTCAAGGGTCAGTATTTCACCTTTGCATGGTCTATTTGCTACATTGAGCATCATACATATATTCAACATTCATTCATTCATTATCTTCTTTGGTGTTCATTGGCTCTGAATTACCCTAATCCTAACTGTATTCTCTATCAGTCCGTGCTTTGTACGATTGTATTTGTTGTTTGTAGACGAGCATCTCTTTCTCGGTATCAAAGCTAGGTACTCAAAGAAGAAACCTAGGCTTCTAATTGGAGAGCTCATCATCACAAACCTAGATGAGCATTTCGTTATAGTCGGACATTCTGTGTAACACGCATGATCTCGATCAACAAGTACCATGTGGAGTCGAACTCTCTACACCAATTGAGAAGAAAGGAAATGTTGAGCAAATCCATTGTCAAACAAAACTATAACTATTTGGTCATTAATATGGCCAATGACCTTTAAATGGTCATGTGGACAAGACAGAGTTTTATTTATGAAACAACCATTACAACTACTTGCATTAACAAAGCAATCATGTTATAAAACTTCAAATGAACTACTTGAAGCTTCTACAATAATTACCAAAGCCTTTGACGTCAACTTCACCTTCTTGTTTTGCGGACACTCTGTCTCCACGAAAGTGCCCTGTTCAATGGCACACAAACAGTGACCTATAGAACAATCCTCACAGCAAGTTGCTTTGTGTTTATCATCCTTCTTCTTGCGCAACTATCATCGAACTAGTATAGATCGAAATATGCTATCCATTTGGCTAGCTATCAGTCTCATCGTATTCCTTCTTCTCCCCTTTAAAAGAACCGGGCTAGAATTTAAGAGCCAACATCCTCATGGTTGCGGGCATAAATGGAAAATGGGAAATGCACAACTCAATCAATTGCCATTGCACATCTTCAATTTGAGTTTGCAAAACTACCACAGCAAACGAATAGATTTCATGGAAGAAAATCCTTCAAGATGATGCCCTTGCATGTGTTTGGGTTCAGGAAAGCAAATCAAGAATCCTCCATGTGTTCAAATTCACTCACAGTTGGCGCATCAAAAGAAGGCACACTATGAGAGGCCATGGTGTCAATAGAAGATTATGGTATGATTCATGAAGAAGTCCCAAGATAGTTGTCATCTAATGCTATGACTAACTAAATGGAAAATGAACAGTAAACAATACATAGCTGGTAAGTACAAAATGATGGGCAAGGAGTAATGGTAAGAGAGATGGAGGTGGTGATAGAGAAAGAGGAGGTGGTAGAAGAGAGGTAGAGGAAGAGGAAGAGAAGGAATAGGTGATGGTAAGAGGGGTAAAAGATGAGGATCCGGTAAGGGAGGTAGAGATAGCGGCAAAGAAGAGAAAATTTTTCAATCTGTCTTGTTTATGAAATTGGCAAGGTTTCTTTTTTTGGTCTAGTCCACACCGAATGGATTTGACACATCCAACCAAACTAGATGGATCAGACACATCCATTCCATCCACTGACGGAATGCAACTATGGAAGAGAGTTAATTGTTGTCACGACGACACCCGGTCTTGAAAGGCATATATTGCATCTCACATCCCAAACAAGATCAATCTTGGTGAACCATCGTGGCATCTTCTAAAAGAAATGGTGCCTGCAGCACACCATGAATCCATGTGAGCTGTCCAAGCCACATCAACACTCTCTCCAGCCAAGCCAAGTTGGTCTTCCCAACCGCCTTGACCTAGCCACCCTCCCTAGCATCAATACTGCACAATCCTGCAAGAGTGCTCCATGTGCAGGTTGGTCGATCCTAGGAGGACGTTTCACCTCCAACTCCCATAATCTCTACATGACCCTGACTCATGATACGATATCAATTGCTTTGCAGAAATTCACAAGTTAATAACAAATCCTTCTCCCATGTGCTCTACCCTCCTAAATGAGGGCTCGAAGTGTGAGGATGTGGTCGAGAATAGAACACCCTCGTCTAAACCCTACTCTATTGATGGTGCATCTCTACCCATTTTTCCAACTCATACTCTGTTACAAATCCATAAAACTTGGCTAGCACTTGGCCAACCATGATGGTCCTATAGTTAGTGGGAACCATATGATCTCCAACTTTAAAGATTGGTACCATAGTATTAACTAACCAACTCATAGGGAAGACTCCACAAAGGGCTCTATTAAATGGGTGGGCTAGAAGTGGCAGCAAAATGTCTCTCGCAGGTCAAAGGTGCTCTACTACTAGTTCATCATGATTTTTTTGCTTCACCATTTTGGAGTCTAACGAAGGCGTCTTGGACCATAGTTGTGCTAAAGAAGGTGGAAGAGGTGCATTTGCTCTCTGGTGGTTGAGGGAGAGGAGGCTATCCAAGCACCTGGTAGAGCAATAAGCACGTGTGGCCACAAGGTCAACAAGTTATAACATCAAATGGTATCACAAATGTCATGCGACCTTTGAAGATCCATGCAGATGGCACTAATTCTATCACCATAACTTCTTGTGGTTAAAGTCTCTGCTATTCTGTCCATTGTGTTCCACTTTAAGATGTAGTTTTCCTCGTTAATTTACTATGGAAGCAACTAGTAAACATTCCCTTTGTACATTACAGCTTATTCTGAGATCAGGTTTACTTGAATTTACAAAGCTAAGATTTCATGTTGTAAGTTCATCATGATACATGACAACACCCCACAGTAAAAGCAGTCAAACAGACACTGATAACCCAATAAGACAATAAGTTCATCTAAGGACAAAAACATCACCTGTCGAGTGCTTCCACTGGCATCCTCTAGTCCTTGAGAAAGTATTGGAATTATTGAAGGGAGCACTCTATCGCCCAATTTACGAACTAGTTCACCAAGCGACCGTCCTGCAACCTGATGGAGAAAAATTTCACAGCTAGATGACAAAACATTTTCCAGATGGAGCTCCACCAGAAGAAATTAACTTATCAAATTCAGTAATCTCTTATCAAATCAGGCTTCATGAAAATATGGTTATGTGCACATCTCTTTGAAGCAAAGGGCACAATAAGCAACTGAAGGCTAATAAGTTATTTTTAAAAATACAAATACAGCCAAATTTCAACAAGATTCTGTCTGTTATGTTCCAAACTATCCTTACGCCTGTCAACTTCCAAAAATACCTGACGCCGTTCTGATGAGCTTGAAGCAAGTGAAGCAATTAGTGTACTCATCAGCACTGGCATAATCTCTTTCAGTGTTTTGGGAGTGTTTGCCACCACAGTTTTCCAAACATGTAGTGCAGCCTACATGTCCATATATTATTTGAACATTTTAGACATTGGAATGTTAACCATAAGGCAAGTAGATCCACTGATGAAGGTTCAAAATCTTACCTGTCTAACTGTTAGGCTCACATCTGACCGAACCATGTAAACAGCAGCAAGAACTTCATTCCTGCGGTCTTTACCAAGAACATCCACAATTGCTCGTCCATGAGCCTCAGTGCTTGCACCTTCGTCATCACTGCCACCTTCCAGAACAACCTTGCCAGAAGTACCTGCTACCTGTGAAAAATGAACATTCATAATAAGACTTTGCAACCTCAGAACTTAAGCGAAGTACAATCAAACCAAAAGCCACTTCACCTTGAAAAGCAGGTCACCTAGTAACTCCACTGAGCTTTGTCGGATCCGCCAGTTATCGTTAAAAATACCTTCTTCTACAGCAGGTAGAAGCAAAGGCAGCGATCTGTATGATGCATGTCCGATAAGCTATAATTCTTTTTCTGAGCAACAGTGCCTTCCTACAAGTTAGTTCACAAACAAACCAATACTTACGTAGTTGCATAATGCTCAACAAAGACATGTCCAGCACCCAAAGCTGCATCTCGTACTGACTCGTTCTCGTCAGCCAACCCTAGATAAACATCGTGTACGAATCAGAGCTTATTCATCCCCGAGGTCTGGCAGAAATCAGCACCATATGAAAAAACTGCATCAATTAGAATTTCTTTACCATCCAATATGGCTGGTAAGACACGCTGGAGATATTTTTGGAATGTGGGGCCCAAGGCCATTGGCAGATACTGCATTAACATACATTAGTTAACTCTCAGCGAATGTTCACATGTAATAGATGACAAGTACAAGTCAGTCGAGTGCAATAGGGAGAGAGTCTTCATCTGAGGATGCCACATCAGCATCCATATATTACCTTGAACAGAGTGAGATAGCCATCTCTCACAGCTGCACGTTGATGAGAACAATTCTGAATTATGTCTGGAAGTAAAGACTCAAAATACGTTGTACCTAAGGCTGCCAGTACCTGATAAGGAATGAAAATTTCCCGTCAATAGTAACGATTTCTGAATAAATTTAACTTCAATATAAGATTTTGCAGAACTTCAAAGCACCTCACTCAACCCTTGAGCTGCACCAGATCTCTCAACTCCACTTGTTTCTGACTTTAGAGTCTCGAGCAACCAGGGAACCAAATCCCTGAAGTTTTCTTCTCCCATTCCCTTGATTAATGAGCCAAGGGCTCTTGCTGCCACTGTTCGCACTTCTGGAATTGGATCAACCAGCACCTGAATGGACAAGTTGAAAAAGCCCAGCTAAACCTTTCTGAAGGAATTTATTACAAGAACTAGGTCCAACAAATTAATCACAATACCTTTTTCACTTCAGGTAGCAACAAACACAGGTAAGGAAGCATATCTTTAGGTTCAGTCACAAGAGAGCACATATTGCCAACAATCTGAGCTGCCTTCTTTTTTGTCTCGGAACTTCTCTCCCTGAGGCCCCTATGCACTATTGGGACAATTAACGCCAGGGATGGTGCATCAACAGTATTTACAAATGTAGTCTGCACAGTGGATCAAAGTAAGGAATTGACATAGAAAGACAACAACTGTAAAGCATCACTTCTTCCCCCATTTAATCAAGCTATAAAAAGGCTGCAAACCAAAAGAAAAAAATGCCTGCAAAAGAACATCCAAGGAGTGCTTTGTGTGCTCGTTCGGATCAGAAATAGCCAAAAGTAGAGTTGGAACAAGTGCAGAAATCTCTGGATTTCGAATCACACTTCCAATCTGTAAATATGCAACTACAAACCATTAGTGTAGTCTGAAGACAAGTGGGCTTGAGAGATCCACGTTAAAAAAACCATGGCATGCATATCAGACATTGAGATACAACAACAAGGGTAAAACTCCACCTGCTGCAGTGCAGTTTGTGCAGCCACTTGAACTTTTGGGTGTGTATCTGTTAGCACCTATAGGCCAACATGAAAGGCTGAGGCTTCATATAATGATTGAAAAAAGAACTCATCCAGTTTCCCTGTGGCTATTACAGTTTAGCTGGATGATTGCATGTTGTTATTATAGATGATAATATTAATAAGAATAGAATACCTCTGTCAGCTTAGGGACTATAGTTGGGAGACATTGGGACAGTTGACGAGGAGCACAAAACGCCATCGCTCCAAGCATTTGCACACTCCCTTGCTTTGTGCGCCAAGCTTTATCCTCAAGACCCTTCAAAAATTAAAAGACCAATTGTAATCTTCACCACGAGGCAAAATACCAAACTGCTTCAGCAGTAAACACAGCAACATTTTTGAGCCCGAATTTTCCTAACATGAGGCAAGTGGCTATGCACTTGCCTCAAGCATATGTGTTTAGCTCTGAGAGCACATGCAGAGTCCAATGCTACTATTGTGGATGCTCAAGTTCTTTAGTAAACCAAGGAAAAAATCTCACCCATAAAACAACTATCTGATAAAGAATGACAAGCCAAGAAAAAAACATAGTATTATCCTTGGTTGTATCCTAATATACGACTGCAGACCTTGAGCAATGCTGGCAAGACAAGCTTCACTCCTTGTCCACTTAACTGTGCCATTATCACTCTCGCCACAGAGTCAGTGGCCTCACGGACAGCAACCACTTGATCAGAGAAGCACACAAGTAGCAGCGGTAAAATATGTATGACATACCTGGGGAAGTGAGAAATACCAAAAAAACAAAAAAAAGGATTTAGATCTTCTTGCAAACACTCCCACACAGACAGCCGAACTTTATCCATATACTGAACTCTGACAAACACTTCCAGGATTTAGATCTTCTTGCAAACACTCCAACACAGACAGCTAAACTTTATCCATATACTAAACTCTGACAAAGACTTCCAGGTTATTTTATCCATATATTTGACCTCTGGCAAACACTTCCAAGTTACCCTTGAGAATTAATTTTCTAATACTGTCAGAGAATGAGCCTGACATATAAACAAAAAAATTAGGTACCAAAAGCTACATGTTTCATTAGCATCCTCCTGCGTATTCTCAGAAACACTCCAATTGGGACTGCTATACATCACACAGATTTCAACTTTACCAGATGCTTTCAGGTTAGCCTTGAAAAATAAATCAAACAGAACCTGCAAAATCTAGCCACTAGACTACAGTATGTTAAAGCGGTTCGTTAACTAAGAATGCAGTTGCTGAGCCACAACAACTTTTAGTTAAAAGGGATGTGCTTATTTCCATCAATATAACAGAACCCCACAGCTTTCATTGGTGGCACAGGTACTGTCACCACTTGTTTCTGTGTGATTGTATAACTCATTTTGAACTGCCATGTTCATGATAAACCTATTCTATGAAGGGATTAGCACATTCAATACAGGCCAAGAATGTTTCAATAACTGAAAGTGGAGAGGTTATGGCTTGTGATGTGTCTACCCTAAGCTTTAAGAGAAACCGAAGGCACATCCAAGAATGACAAGCAAGAAACAAACCACCTCTTAGCAGAATGGACTTATGAAACATTTTCGCTCCACAAGTTCTTTCTTGCTGTTGCTGCTTGCATATTTTAATATGGATGTTCCTCCAGTTAAAAGGATTTTTCGCTGTCATTTCTGGCATATTCTTTTGGATGGAAAGATTCAGGTTTGCATCATGAGAATGAGATGATAGATTATAGACTGACTACAGCACTGCAATGGAATTATTAGATTACAACTTTTATTTATGGACCTAACAATATGAGGCTCTGAACATTGCACACGAAGAGCTCAAGGGCATTAGGCACATGGTTTTATATTTGACCTGTCAATCTTCAGTATCTGGCCAGCCCACTGGTTGTTCTGGGTCATTTTGGGACCCCCATGGGCAGTCTCATTATTTTGAAGTACCCATTTTACAATCAGCATTTGGTCCACTCCAGCCCTCATGAAATTATTCACCCTCCCAGGCATCATCAGCATCCACTACTTTCCAATGCAACTTTAAAACAAGCATATGTTCTTTTTTTGCTATGACACAAACAATTATAGCCATCAAGATGGCATGATCATGAAAGTGGGGCTAGTTTGCTGCAAACTTGAAAATTAGGATTTTGAAACTCTAATTTCTGCATACTCCAAGCAACAAGCTGCTTTCCTTTTTTTGTCCTCTGATTTCAACAATTTGAGTAGAGTGTGCTCCATGGATGAGTATTGGATAGATAAATACATAGCATGCCGCTGAAATTTCAGTGGTAGGGCATGTGGAACTGATCAGATAGACCTCCAATACATACATGTGCAGCTCGGTTGCCCAAAAATGCAAAACGGAGGCTACAAAAGAGAAGTGTCTCCTTAAAATGACAAGTGTAGGGACACTTCTCACTTTCAAATGACATAGGTTCTATTCTAGATGCCATGTCAATTTTCTAGAGAAACAAACTTCTAAACCTTCTACTCTAAAAGTATCTCAACTAGTTGAGAAACTTGATGTAGCTAGTGAAGACAAAATTGTCCCTTGCAAAATTTTGAAGCTTTGGAGGTGAACAAAATGTCCATTGGAGTAGCTTCCAAAAATAGTAACCTCCTAATATTTATGAGTCGCCAAATTTGGAATCAAGAGAGCATTTAGAGGTTCACTTGTTCATGGTTTCTTTCTTTGATTATGAGCATCTAGTTTCACCTTTTGAAATTGTTAGCAAACATGAGTCATGCATAATAATCTTCTACATGTGAGCCTCATTCTGAGCCAGACAAGGACATTAGGAGCTCTCATATTTTGTTCGTCTATACTTTCATGTGTTTTGATGGAGGTGCCATTCTTGCATTTGTGTGCATTTCCGTTTTTAGTCCATTCTAGAATGGCATTTGTGTGCATTTCCATTTTTAGTCCATTCTAGATTGTTCACACTGGTTGTTAGTGATCTTGTCACATGAACGTGAATTTTAATGCTTTGCATAGCATTTAATTTGGATATTAATCAAAAGTGCAAATGTGAGAAACACGTGTTGTGCAAGTCAATTAAGCAAAATGACATGCCAAGGACCCTAAGAATCAATGGGTGTCAAAGCCAAAATTTGTAAAAATGTACTAGGTGGTGCCTGATCACAGATTTTGGCCTAGAGTGTTTTATTAGCCACTAATGTTAGTGGTGAGATCGAAAGCTAGGCATTAACTAGTTAATTGATGCCAATTCAAGGGCTAATAAATGCCTAGGATTGCTTAGATGGCAAATTAGCTTAGCCAATTTAATTGTTGGCTGGCATAACTAATTTTCTATACAAAAATTAGTATTTAAATTAATTTTTATAATTAAAGTTTCAAAAATTCATTTAATTACACTGAAAATTGTTGGAAAATGGATAAGGAAAGCTGCCACGTGACAAACCTTGTCATGAACATGGTGAGAATGCTATCTAGGGTTGGACGAGAGAAAGAAGCTGATTTTCAGTTGTGACCTACTAAGGATGAGAGTTTGGTTGCTAGCAACTACTGATTTGCAGAACACTGTTTTGCAGCCAGCGATAGCAATTGTGGATCCCAAGAGACCAACTGACAGCTACTCTTGGGCTAGCAACGGCAAATTGAAGGGGCTGGCGACAACAAATTGAGCTCCCAGTTGGACTTTGTTGCTAAATATTAGACATCCATGGCAAGGTAGCAACTAATTTGATTAGAATTTGGTGATAAAACTCTAGATTTTCTTTCTCTAGCTTCATCTTTATTCTCTCAGCCAATCCACACCTTCCCTCCAAAGATCTCAACCAAATTCAATCCCAAGAGAGTGCAATTGAAGAGTTTCTATTGTTAAGCCCTAATTTAGAACTAGGATTCGCCAGCCAATGTGGGAAGAGTCCTTAGAAATTGATCTAGTACTTGAAATTCGGTTTTTGCTGAAATTTGAGCATTTCAAAGGATTTCAAGAGGCCAACCAAAAGAAACTAATATTTTGTGTCACAAGAACGTGTACTTTTAATGCATAGATTTAGCATTATTAAGTTGCGTGCAAGTGAGGTGCACATGTGAAGTGCAAGTCGGTTAAGTCACGGTGACAAGCTAAGTATCCCAAGTGTTCAATGAGTGACGTTGGCAAAAGTTGTATTACGTTACGTTGGACAAGTACTTGTGGGTGCCTAGTATCGATTTGAGCCCTAGGCATCGATTGGGCCTTTAAAATGTCCTGTTTTGACGTAAGGACTACACATTAAGTAATCAATTAGTGCTAGTTTGAGGCCAATTGATACTAGGAACAACTTGAAGTTCTAAAGGGGTTACCACATTAACTATGAATAGGCACCAGCAAATTTTTGGGCAAGGTTAAATGGATAATTTATAAACTTTCAAATTTTTAATTCTGAAAATTAAGTAATTATTGTGGAATATTGCTTTTGAAAGGTTGCCACTTGGCCAACTTGCCCTTGCAAACTAAGAGAGGGCTATTTGGGGCTGTCTGTATCGAGGGACAGCCATTCTCAAATTGAAGAGCTACTCAAGAGGAAGAGATCAGCTCTCAAGGAGCTACCAAGAACAGGGTGACTGCTGTCCATGGGATTTTCAGCTAGGGGAGACCAGGTTTGCAATAGACGACAACATCCAAAGGTTGGGTGATAGCAGTTTGGGTTCCCCCAAGCGGCAAGCAACAACATTTACTGGTCAATTCTTAGCTGTACAATAGGTGTTGCCTGGCCTCAATTCCTTTAGGGCAATCTAGCCCAAAGTGGTAAAGTGATAAATTTTCAGTTAGCATTTATAATATGAATTTACTACTTGTTATAAATCAATGCATTTTAGGGTTCCACCACCCTTCTATATAAAAGGAAGACTAGTTTTAGTGCAAATTGAAGAAGGCATTGTACGGTCTAAAGTAAGCACCTCGGGCTTCGAATGAGAAAACACCTGCATACTTGACTACACATGATTTTCAAAATAGTCCAATTGAGAGCACATTATATTGAAACATAAGGGTGATGTGCCTCTAATCATTGTGGTTTATTTCAATGGTATGCCGCTCGCAAATCCTAATGAAGGCATATATAGCTGATTTTTAGACTATTGAATTCAACTTTGGACATGTCAAATTTGGGCCTATTGCATCATTATATTAGCATCCAAATCAAGCAATGTGATGGGGATATTTCGTGCCAAACAAAGTACATTAAGACATTATTGCAAAGATTTAGCCTTGAGGATTGCAAGCCTATTGCCACTCTATAGAGACATGTTTCAAGTTGAGCCTTCACGATGCCAAGACTGCTTTAATGTCTTTCTCTATCAGTAGGCTATTGGAGGCTTGATTTATGTATACATTACAAGGCTTCACATTTAGTTTGCAATCTCATAGATAAGCAAGTTTATGTATATCCCAAGCACCAAGCATTGGCAAGCAATGAAACATATATTTCCCTATTCGAGTGGTACTTGGCACCTTGGGCTATTTTATCTCAAGGGGGAATCATAACTGCTAGATTTGCATACTTTTCTTGACACAAGTGATTTTTTGCTTCATGCTTGACAACTCATGCATATTGTCATTAAGCAAGAAGCAGCCCACTATGGCCACTTCTCATTGTGAGGTTAAGTACATGGCAGCTTTCACAGCTATGGTTGAGTGTGTTTGGCTCAAACGTCTTTTGGCTGATTCAGTTGTTGAATAGTCATATACCACCACCATCTTCACTGATAGTCAAAGCACATTGGCAATTGCAAGGAACCCAATGTTCCATACTCATTCTAAGCACATTCGGATGCATTATCATTATGTCAAGCACAGACTCTTTGTAGGTGAGATTAGCTTGGCATATGTGCCAACACAAGATAACCTTGCAAATCTTTTCACAAAAGCTTTGCCTTGTGAGAAGCTTAAAGATTTTCACAAAGCTTTGGGCTTACCCCTCTTTGTGGATTGATCCTAACCCATTGAGCTTGGCACTTTCCTATTCATGAGTGCTAGTTCTTGTTTACTACATCACTTCCAAAGTGGATTTATTACCATATTTTGATAGTGATGTGCGTGAATACAATTAGGACCACTAGACAACTTTTTCTCTTAGGAGGTTTTTTAATCCCCCGTCTTATATATAAATGCCTATTTTACTCTAGGGCATAGTTAAGTCTTGTAAATCTCCTGCTTTGACACATCTCAAAACACTCTATATCGTGTGCTCTCAAGGTACTACCCCTCTAAGCCTTGTGTGCATTCTTGCAACCATAAATCCAATACACTCTAGGTTTTTCTAATGCTTTCATTGATTTACTTATGTCAATTAACCTATGTGATTTAAAATATTTTATTAAACTTACTAAAACATATCTAGAGCAAGGCAATAAAAATTAGAATTCCTAACTCGGTTTTGCATTTTCTTTATTCTAGAGCATACAAAAATTGCTTCTATGATTAGAGGGTTGTCTAGAGTGAGGAGGGCGCTTGTAGTTTTCCTCTTTCTTTGATTGTCATTCACCTACTATTGCTACATCAAGCTGGTTCTGCAGCTTTTCGGCCTCATTCCAATATAGTTTTGTGAAGGATCCCAAGTGTTACATCCTGTGACATCTAGATGGATGCTAGTAGCTCTAGTCATGGTGGTCATTAAACACACCTTCATTCTTTAATTGCAAGGAAATGAAGTTTTCATTCACACCAAAAGAAGACAACTTTCAAGTGAATGGATCAATGCAGTAAATGAATGTAGGAGTGTACAAAGCGCTCAAGGGCAACACAATGAATGTCAGAATGTGATATCCACCGAAGGCACATCCTGAGTGTAGTAACCACCAGTTTGAGCTGTTTGAATGTGGAGAGGATGAAAGAGTTGATCACCAAAGACTATGGAGCAGTAGGCGATAGCAAAGATGATGGAAGATGATACAGGAAGCAGCTCACACTGCAAAATGCAGCTCTGGAGTGAGTCGGAAGTGAAAGAAACCTGACAAGAACACTGCAAAGAAGGATGGGCTGAATGATGGGTAGCCCGTCTATTTATAGATGGATCCTCCCAAATTAGGGTTTTGCATGTGGGGCACATAAACTATCTAGAACCACTCCTCGTTTAATAAACCTTTTGGTAATTTGCTGTTTTGGGGCCATTTTGAAGAGCTAATCAAGATGTTATGGATTTTCAACTCAACATATAGTGGGGTGGTGAATTCCTTACAAGCTAAAATGTCAACAACTCTAGTGAGTTTTCATATGACTTTTGCGTTATTAGAGCATGAGTCTACTCTCAGTTAAAGGCAAGGCTATCATCTCATTCTAGCAACATCCATTATCGAGCTCTAGTCGCTTTAAAAGGGGGGGTGATATGAAGAAGAAGAAGAAAAAAAAAAAGTAATAAGAAGAAAAGGAAAAAGTAGAACGGGCAATGCTCCTTCTATGGCAAGAAGAGGCATAAAACTACAAGCAGCTAGCGCTTATGCGGAAAAAGTAAAAGAAGAGCAAGGACTCTTTTTTCTCTTCGCTCTCCTCAAATTCCAATGTGGATTATGGTGATGTGACAAAAACCACTATGGCTAAAGAATCAATCTTCTAGCCCTAGTGGTGCTCTCATCCCTCAGACTCTTCAAGCCAAAAAGGGAATGTGGAAGACTGGTGAAGGTGGGGTATGCAAGCCACATCCATATTCAAGTGCTCTACAACCTAAGACTAGCGTTCAATAGACACCAACTCAAGTTTGTGGATTTCAAATCTTGGAGCTGATTTGTCTTTCAAGTTCATGGACCAAGTATAAGACAAAGAGCAATGTTTCCTCCTTATCACTCCTCACATGAGGAGACCCGTTTGGTAGTGCCACTAAAGGCCATGGAGAATCCATGGTCATGACGTGCTTTCCACGGAGCTAGATCCTCACAAGAATCAAGATTCAACTATTTCTATTCTCTATGGTCAAGGATCTCTCTATAGCCAAGGATTGGTAAGATCAACATCGACATCACTATCTTTCTAAGGCACCTTGAAGGTGGCTTGACCAACCATTGCTTGAGTATCCATGGTCCTATCTAATTGTCATTGTTGCATGTATTCTAGTGATACATCATTGTAGTCTTATGAGACATGGCGATGGTTCCTAGGGGCATATTGTTCCTCATCATTGTATATTTTATTGTACTTATTGCCCATGATATGAGAGAGGGTGTTAGCATTTGTATATTTCATGGGCTTTATTGACCTATCCTTCTGTATTTGGGAGGTGTCACAACTCTATAGAAACAGAATTTGTATCTTTTTTCATTAATTTGTCTATATAATGATTTATTAAATTTGTTTCCTTTGCACTAATTAGATATAAAGAAAAGTGCATTGGAGCTGGCCACTGATGAGTGGTCACAGGTTATGGTGGACCCACACAGTGGGTTAGAGAAAAGATAGTTCACACTTCCACCTATATGGCCCGATTGGGCGCCTGTGACCAGAACTCACGCATATCAGGGTTAGACTCGCACACAGGAAGGATTGATGCCTTGAAGTGTGGGCTAGATCCGCCAAAACAGACAGTTACAATCAACAAGATGGCATGATCATGAAATGCTTGTACAATGTGCATGTGTAGGCTGAAAGCTTGAAATGCATATTTCTTTGCATAGGAAAGTCACATGAAGATTCTGATACCGTTTTTGCGATGTACACGGAAAAAGCTTTCATATAACACCCATATTGGGGGGTCCCTAAATTTTAGGAGCCTCGAATTAGCCTAAAAATGCTAGTCCTAAAAAATAGGGATGTCATTCTAAAAATAGTAAATTCTTTACTCTGACTGTGCTTACTAAATTTGGTTGTTTCTATTATTGACAGTATTCCGCCCAAAAAGGAAGGCCATAGAGAAGAGACAAGTGTCAAGACACTTGTCACACAAGTTTCCAAGTGTCCCCCCACCTGTCACATTTCATGACATGTGGCTGGACACTTGTCTTATGCTACTCCACTTTCCCCTTTTGTACTAGCTCTTCCCTCTCTTATAAATAAGAGCTCGAGAAGGAGGTGCTGTAATGAATTTACAAGCTTGCTGTCCTGTAAAACAGCAGTGATAGAAGAGGGAATATGGAGGAATTTGATAATGGAGAAGTGGGGGATGATGATGGGGATGGATGGGACCAGTTTCTGGCTATCTATGGGTGCTGTACATGAGTTTACAGCAAAGAAAAATGATGCTGAATGAAGAAAAACGAGCTCTTATTTATAGGAGAGGGAAGAGCTAGTACAAAAGGGGAAAGTGGAGTAGCACAAGACAAGTGTCCAGCCACATGTCATGAGATGTGACAAGTGGTGGGACACTTGGAAACTTGTGTGACAAGTGTCTTGACACTTGTCTCTTCTCTATGGCCTTCCTTTTTGGGCGGAATACTGTCAATAATAGAAACAACCAAATTTAGTAAGCACAATCAGAGTACAGAATTTACTATTTTTAGAATGACATCCCTATTTTTTAGGACTAGCATTTTTAGGCTAATTCGAGGATCCTAAAATTTAGGGACCCCCCCAATATGGGTGTCATATGAAAGCTTTTTCCATGTACATCGCAAAAACGGTATCAGAATCTTCATGTGACTTTCCTACGCAAAGAAATGTGCATTTCAAGCTTTCAGCCCACACATGCACATTGTACAAGCATTTCATGATCATGCCATCTTGTTGATTGTAACTGTCTGTTCTGGCCGATCTAGCCCACACTTCAAGGCATCAATCCTTCCTGTGTGCGAGTCTAACCCTAATATGCGTGAGTTCTGGTCACAGGCGCCCAATCGAGCCATATAGGTGGAAGTGTGAACTATCTTTTCTCTAACCCACCGCGTGGGTCCACCATAACCTGTGACCACTCATCAGTGGCCAGCTCCAATGTACTTTTCTTTATATCTAATTAGTGCAAAGGAAACAAATTTAATACATCATTATATAGACAAATTAATAAAAAACGATACAAATTCTGTTTCTATAGAGTTGTGGCAGCCCTGACATGTGGCTGGACACTTGTCTTGTGCTACTCCACTTTCCCCTTTTGTACTAGCTCTTCCCTCTCTTATAAATAAGAGCTCGTTTTTCTTCATTCAGCATCATTTTTCTTAGCTGTAAACTCATGTACAGCACCCACAGATAGCCAGAAACTGGCCCCATCCATCCCCATCATCATCCCCCACTTCTCCATTATCAAATTCCTCAATATTCCCTCTTCTATCACTGCTGTTTTACAGGACAGCAAGCCTGTAAATTCATTACAGCACCTCCTTCTTGAGCTCTTTCTTCCATTTTAGCAACAAGAAGCAAGCCCTATCCATGTACTGCTAATCAACGATGAAGAAAGGCTGATTTCCCCTCTTTCTTCTCTTATACTATAAAGAAATCAGTTCTTATCATTGCAAAATAGATAATGCATGTGTGTTTGTACATCTTTGCATGATCTTGTGAGAGTGAGAATTACTTCTCCTCACTCTCAGGTTGATTGTAACTGAGCTCTTCCCTAAGGGACTTGGGTTGAGCAGAAATACATTTGGGCGGGGAGGGGGGGGGGGGGGGGAGGGGGGGGTTGGGTTGGTTTGTTTTGGGGGGTTGCCCATCTTCAACCCTCAATCTTGTCTCCATTACTTTTACATTTTCATGGCTGTAATTTTGTGAGTAATTTTCATTTTCAACTTTAAGTGTTCACTCTCTTTTATATTAAATCTCGAAACAAGCGAATATCATAATTGTTAAGCATACTACGTTGTTCGGGGCGTTTACAGGAGGGAGCCTGAATGGGCAGTTGGGCAGCTGTTCCTAGCCAACTTGATTCTCTTAAGCCTCATTCTTTGGCCTTTACACTCTCATGAGTATTGCAACATTGCACACCCATACTTGTGGTCTGCTGCCATTGCCCATATGGTTTGTACGCACTGTTCCCATGCTTCGGTGTACGGATTTCATGGCTTGTTTCTTCATTCTCCCAGTTCATGTGTTCTTGTTTCTCTTGTTCATTCATTCAGTGTTCAGCAATTGATTTTTGTTGCTTCTGGTGCATATCTCATTCTCAAACTTTTGACCCACCATATTGTTACTGCCCTTTGGTTTACTACTATCAACAGTGGTTATTTAATTGTTGTTTGCAGCCTACATCACTGCCATAAAATGCTTTGAGATTGGTTGCTCCTATTATTTTGCTTTACTCCTGTGATCATGCTTTGATTAGGATACGATATTAGTACGGAAAAAAAATAACTTGATTATTTTGGACTAAAGATAATAGAATAAATAGTTCAAGTCTAAATAGCAATGCTATTAGAGTATATAAGATGAGTACTTGAGGGTAACATGCCAAAATCTAATGTTGCGTGTGCAACATGCGCTACTGCTACCTACAACTTATAACTACATAGATGGGAGTGGATACATCATACATGCATGATCATACAAATAAGAGAAGTGTGGGCTTGAGAGAGAGAAGGTTGAGAGATTGTTTGAATATCAAATAACCTAATCTCATGGGAGAATCATATTAATATAAGGAGCATTTAGCTCGTCCCAAAGTGCAATTCAAATGGGAAAGATGTAGCCATTAAGTTGGTACCTTATGGTACTAATATGTAAGTTACAGTACCTATAGTATGGTATAGTATCAAACCTTTCGTATGTGGTACTAGTGCAACTATGGTTGAGAGAGGAAGAGGCTAGAGAGAGAGAGAGAGAGAAAGAGGAGAGGCTTGAGAGAAAAACAGGAGGTGTGTTCTTACTCGGTTGCCACTTCGTTTTAATCAATCTTTTTTGCAGTCGAATCAGTTTTTTGGAATATGTTCAGCAATTGATCGCTCCCTTTAGCTTGAAGGTCCTATCTGGAGGGAGAGATGCATGGGTTGTTTTTGGGGACAATGCCCGACAATTATCCCGTCACTATGGTATTCAGCAGGCTTCCTCTTTACTTGCTGAATTGCAGAATGCCCAATCTTTATTGGCCCACTCCTTGTCTTTAAGTCAATCAGGGGATTCTAATGATGAATTGATCACGTGCATTGAATGGTTGAAAGGCAGGGTTCATTCTCTTCAAGAACAAGAATATGCAAAATACAAATTGTTGGCCAGAGCAGAAGCTTTATATGATAATAACTGCCAATCCCATTAGTTCTTTGCTCGCCCGCACCAGAAATATGCTAGGGAAAATATTATGCGCTTAATGGATGAACAGGGTGTTATGGTGACAGATCCGGCCTCCATCATTCGTATGTGTGTCGACTTTTATAAGTCCTTGTTGGGTCCGCAAGAGAATTCTTTTGATGCTATCCTCTCCGCTCGCCGCTATATTTGCAAGTTGGTAAGCAACCAGGTCAAACCAGAATAAGTGGACTTAATGGAGGCAGATATTTCAAAAGATGAAGTGGAAGAAGTGCTAACCCATCTACCCCGAAGGAAAAGCCCTGGCTGGGATGGGCTTCCTAATGAGTTGTTTTCAGCTCATGTGCAGCAGCTTAAAGACCCATTGACTCGTCTGTGCCAGCAAGTGTGGAACTCTGGTACCATGCCATTCGATTGGAAGATTGCTGTCATTCCGTTGTTGCCCAAGGTTTCCTCCCCTACCTCTTTGAAACAATGGAGACCTATTTCCGTTATAGGTTTGTTATATGAAATTTTCTCCAAAATCATTGCAAAGAGATCGCAGAAAGTTTTTCCGCACCTGGTTTATCCACGTCAATATGGTTTTATTAAAGGTCGGAATATCATGTATAACATCTTAAATGTTCAACTGGGAATTGACTATGCTAAAGCTTCAGGACAGCAAATAGTAATGCTTCAGCTCGATATTGAGAAGGCATTTGACCATGTTAGCTGACCTTTTTTGCGGCATATTGTCTACAATGGGATTTGGCCCTCACATGGTTTCTCTTGTTGGCACTATTGGTCAGGGAGCTATAGCTCGTATTGCTCTTAATGGAGGGATCATGGAAGAAATTGCCTTATCTTGATCTCTTAGGCAAGGCTGCCCTCTCAGCCCTTTGCTGTTTGCTTTGGTCACTCACCTGATGCTCTCATTGTTGGACAAGTTGGCTGATCAAGGCAAGATAGTTGGCTTGACTCTTCCCAGTGGTACTCAACTTGTAGATCAATCTTTGGCAGATAATTCTTTTATGTTCCTTAAGACTGATTGCACTAATGTTAATGCGGCAATGGTAGCATGGAATCTTTTTGCTTTGGCATCTGGTCTTCATATTAATACGCAAAAATCTATACTTCTATACGGAAACTGATCAATAGGCCTTGGGCTAGCATGGAATTGTGATCACAGGTAGCACCCCAGGTACTGGAAATCTCAAGGCTGGCCTTTACATGTCAGACTAAAAGTTGCTCAAAGTATTATGATCAGTATGATATCGTTCTTTTTGCCACTCCTTCCCTGGACTAAGAAGTTTCTTTTGGAACTTGTTCAGCCTATCAGGTTTATGTTGTGGAAAAAGAAGGGGAATCGGTTGGGTCAGGTTTGGATTTCATGGCACCATGTGACTATCCCTAAACGAATGGGGAAAGCAGCCCTGTTGGATGTTAATTTGCATATGAAAGCCTTGAGGTTGGCCCTTTTGCAGGCGTTATGTGTACAAAGTCATCCTTGGTTGGACATGCAAAATTTTTCATTGGAAAGACTGGCATCTCTCATGGTAATACGGTTATTTGTGCCTCTTAGTGGCATGTGCTCAACTCCTCAAGGCCAATTAAGACCACCCAATCTTTTCTCCTTTCTCATTTGATTGCATCCTGGCAAGAGATCTTACGTTTTTCAATTTGGCGCCCTCTTGAGACTCGCAAGGAGGCGAATTCACTATAAGGAGAGGTCTTAGCCTCCTCCAAGTTGTTGGATTGGCCGGACAAAGATTTGCATAGACTCAAGTTTAATCGGATGACTTGTTTAGGGTTGCAGACAGTTTTTGATGGTGTTATTCCTGGGCAGTCCTGTCTTTACTCATTTCAGCGTATTCGTCAACACTTTCGGGTACCCCATGGATATTGTGATATCTGGTCATCCATACAAGTCACACTTCAGAGGTTTTCTCCTTTACCAGTGCTACAGCCATTGTATCCATGGCATGACTGGAAGTTTGTGATTCCAGATGATTTTGAGAAGAGGTCTGCTAACCAGATATACCATCAGATGGTGAAGGCCAAGAGATAGGTCACTACAAAGGTGAATAAATTATGGCATATTAGGGATGGCAAAAAGAAGTGACAAGAAAGATTCCTTCAGCTTTGGAAGTCTAAGGTTCCCTCAGGGGAAAGTCTTCTTGTGGAGACTGCTGATTGGTAGTCTTCCAACTAGAGAGGTGTTGCGTGTCCGAAAGATCTCTGCTGGTCATTGTGTATTTTGCACTACATGTGATGAAACATTGCTTCATCTTTTTGCCTCTTGTCCACTAGCGCGACAGATCTGGTGTTTTATTTCTCGCGTCTAGCTCTCGACGACTTAGCTCCGGATAACAGCCCGGTCATGGATTATGGGAAAGCTGCCCTTTGTGCCTTCTTTGCATTCTGATTATTCCTACCTGTTCCAGCTCCTTAGATGCACTGCCTTGTGGCATATTTGGCGAACTCGAAATGCCTTTCTTTTTTATTCAGTCTTGGGCATCAATGGTCATGTGGCCCATATTCGAGGTTTAGTGCTATGGCAGATTTCTTCTATGATATCAGCTGACCTGGTTCTTCCTGACATTGCTGCCCACTGGCTGGCCATTGTTCGCTCTACACCAGCAGTGTGATTTTCTCTTTGTGACATAGTCCTAATAGTCTTTCGTCACTTTCTTTGACGACCTGACGGTCTGATGCAACAGAATGTAAACACACAGAGAGAGAGAGAGAGAGAGATGGTCTGATGTAAGGATCGATGACGGGCTGCTGCTCCCGCGCCGTGCCGCCCTGCCATCGCTAGGTCTGGCGCGACCTGCGGGCGCGTTTTCCTGCGCCGCCGCCGCCTGCAAAACCCTACCTGTCGCCACCCCGCGTTTGCCTCAGGCGCGTCGTCGCCCCTGTTCGCCAGGGGTTCGAGTTCGTCACCACCATCGCGGCCTGCGTCTCTGCCTCTTTTGACCAGCCACGCCTGCGCCCTGTGCTGCGGGCGTCATCCCTGGTGCCGTCGTCAGGCAGTCCTGCTCCTGGAGCCGGCGGGAGCAGTCGCCCTGCCCCTGGAGCTCGCATCTTCTGTTCCGGCCGCCCTCTCAACGCCCAGCTGCCCTCTCGCTGCTGCCCTATTCAGGATAGCATCCTCCTAACGCCCTGTTCCCGGACGCTGCCGACGGACCCCTAACCGACATCCCAGCCTGTCCCGTCCTGCTGTGGAGACCGCCCGGCCTGTGTTTTGCCTGTCTGCCCCTGCACGGAGACAGGTAAACCTCGGTTTTCATTAGCTCTCCTTGCTGAGTGCACCCCTGGACAGCGCCTCGGTACAGGAAAAAGGGAAAGCGAGAGAAACGGCAAAACAGAGGGTCAGTCCTCATTCGAGAGCAAATCATCATCTACGATGGCTGGTTTGGATCTGGACTTCATAGATCAAACAGTGGCAGCACTGGGCCCGGATTCTGATGCGGAGGAACCCGAGGATATGGTTCCATGCAATGAAGAGATGCCCCCTGGTCCTGACATCCAGCCTGCGGGGAAACGTACCAAGCATGCTTCGGAAGAGATAGGCGTTTCTCAGGATCGGTCCTATGCCCAGGTTGCTTCGGATTCGGTGGACTCTCAGGAAGTGGACTGGGAACACTTGCTGGAATTTGCAAACACTTTGCTGGGCGATTATGTTCAACATAATCAGGAAGCCTTTTCCGACTCTGCACCTGACGATGTGCTGGATGCCACCGTGGACCCAAAAACGGTCCTACGCTCCTTTTCGGTATTCTATGATCGTGCTGTGATACTTTTCTTCACTGGTCGAATCCCGTTGCTTTCCCGTATTCGCCAGTGGTTGCAACATCTGCTGCAAGGGGACTGTGTTGAAGAGATTTTTATTGGCTCCCGGGGTTTTTTTGAGGTCCTGTTGAAATCAGAGACGCACCGTGCTGCTCTCCTGTCGAAACTGCCTTTGTTTTTTGAACGCCGATTGGTTCATGTGGTTCCATGGCGTCCAATGGCAGATTTTCAGCGTCTGCTGCAACGTGAATGCCCGGTCTGGGTCGAGGTGGAAAACTGTCCGGCTGTTTATTGGCCGCTATTGAAGGATGCTATGGCCGCTGTGGGCATTGTTTTGGTCCCTCCCAGTCTCCGGGCTGTGAATCGCAACCGCTTGTGTATGCTATGGGACACTGCAAGAAAAAGGCCTGCCTGGTTACGCCTCAATTGCCCTGGCATGCACCCTTTACACTTTCGATTGAAATGGGGCAATTTTGCAGGGCATTGCTTCTCCTGTGGACAATTGGGGCACTTTATGGCCGAGTGCCCGGAACAGCAACACACTTCCCATAATGGCCATGCTGTGCCGCCCATGGAGGAGATGGTGTGTGATGCTCCATCACTGGATGCTACTCATCAGCCCCAAGCTTTGGCCAAAGGTAAACAACAGGTTGCGGGTCTGGATTCTAGCGCCAATAATTGGGTGGAAGTAGGTGCAAAAAAAGGCAACAGGGTTGTTGCGGCCATGCAGAACAATGTGCCTACTACATCTCAAGATTCCATGCGTACATACATGCGAAGGAAGGAAATGCAGTCGGCTGAGCGCTCGGCTCCTGCTATGGTTTCCTCTGGCCCCCGTTATCAGTCCGCCAGGAAAATGTCTTCGGATCGTTCTAAGGGTCCCTCTGCGAAGCTCGCATTTGATACCAAAGGTAATGTCATTACCCCGTGGGACCGTCGTTATCCCCGGTCCATCCCAAAGCCAGCAGATATGCCGTCTACTTCCAAATCTGGTCCGCAAAACTCTTTTGCAGTGTTGGCAGATTTCTTGGACGAGGGAGTCCTGGACATGCTCGCTGACAAAGTCCAATCGAGGCAAGCAGTGCCTCGCACCTGATTTTGCTTGGAGTATACATGAAAATCGCCACGTGGAATGTGCGTGGAATTTGTTCTCGCCACAAGCAACATGCTATGTGGACTGTGTTGCATGAAAATCAGTGGGATGTCCTGTGCGCTGTTGAGCACAAGAGTCACGATGAAGCCGGAAAAGTAGTAGATTGCCAGGGCTTTAGACTGTTTTATGCTGGGTCACAGGCCATGCATTATTCGGGTGTGCTCATGATTGTCCATGACAAATATCAGCCTGTTCTGATTAAAAATGATGTTCATGGCCGTTTTTTGGTGATTGAAATTATATTCGAAGGCGAAATCTTATGGCTACTTGGCCTCTATGCTCCGAATGATTCCATATCTCGTCGGGCGCTTTGGCAAACTTTGCAGGCCTCCTTGGCGCTTGGTAGACGGGGCTTCTTCATGGGGGATTTCAATATGTGTGTGGATTCCTCCCAGTCCACATCGGAGCATTCGGTGATGGATACGCCGGAAAGTCGTATGTGGCAGGCGTTGGCTCTTGATGTCCTCAAGCAAGATCTCTGGTCCTGGTTACACCCGTCCTCTACAGGGTTTACTTTCCACTCTGCCCAGTATGCAACAACATGGTCGAGATTGGATCGTATATATATCATGCAGAATGATGATTTTCTTCCTGAGCTGCTCGAAATAAAAGTATTGCAGCAATATGCCCTGTCGGACCATTTCCCTCTGCAGCTTGAGCTGCTTGCACAACCCATTGCCCCGTTCAAGCAATTTCTAGAGAGACTCCCTTTGCGTTTCAATTCGTCTTACCTGAAGCATGCCCTCTTTCAGGGCTATGTGCAGCAATTGATCGACAGATTTCTCTTCGACTTCTCTTCTCAAGGCACTGCGTCATTTGACCGATTGCTCGCTAATGTGCAGCGGGTTGCGCGGCAGTATGGGATCCACCATGCCTCTCTTTGTCGGCAGCGTCGCAAGGCAGCTGAGGACATGCTGGCTTTGGTTCGTTCTTTGCTAGGGGACACTCCGGATGATGCCTTTCTGCTCGCACTGGCCATGCGACTGGCGGATCTTATTAAAGAATTCCAATTGAAATCATATCAGCAGGCCAAACTGCAACATCTGACAGAGACGTTGCAAGATAATGCATGTCAAACCCATAAGTTCTTTCGAGCTCTTCACGCCTCTCCTGCTAGAGAAAATATGACCAGACTTGAGGATGCAGAAGGTCACCTTATCATGGATCCGCAGACTATTGTGCAGATGTGCAGGAATTATTTCCGTGACCTTCTCGGCACCACTTCTCCACCCTCAGATCAAATCACTCAGGCCCGTTCGGATTTTTATGACCTGGTCCGCAATCAGATACAGCAGCACATGCAAGCTATTATGGAGTCGGATATTGGCGAGGCAGAGGTTATGGACGTCTTGTTACATTTGCCCAAGGATAAAAGCCCGGGTTGGGATGGTCTCACCAATGAGTTCTTCGAAGCTTTTGCTACCCAACTGGCGAAACCATTGCAGGCCTTGTTTCAGCAGGTGTGGCAAACCGGGATCATGCCTTCCTCATGGAAAGAAGGCCTTATTAAACTGTTTCCAAAAGTTCCTTCGCCATCTACGTTGACACAGTGGCGCCCCATTTCTTTGATGGGTTCAATGTACAAAATCTTTTCCAAAATAATGGCGAATCGGCTTCATAAGCATCTCCCGGCCATTGTGCATCCTCTACAGTATGGTTTCATTAAGGGCCGCAATATTCTGCACAATGTATTGAATGCTCAACTAGCTATTGATTATGCAAGGCATTCTAACCAGGAGGTAGTACTGATTCAATTGGACCTGGAAAAGGCTTTCGACTATCTGGATTGGTCTTTCGTCGCTGAACTTATGTCGGCTATGGGCTTTGGTCCCCGGATGTCTCGTCTAATCTACACCGTTAGCGCTGCGGCATCTTCGCGAGTCATGCTGAACGGAGGCGTTACTGAGCCATTTGTACTTGCCCGCTCCGTCAGACAAGGATGCCCTTTGAGCCCGCTATTCTTTGCCCTCGCGACACATCCAGTTCTTTCCATGTTATCCCATATGGTAGCCTCTTCTCAGTTGGCCGGTCTGTCGCTTCCTTCAGGCCAGCACTTCATTAGCCAATCCCTGGCAGATGATACTTTTATGATTTTGCGGGCGGACAAGGACAACCTCAAGCGCGCATTGGATGTTTGGGGCATCTTTGGGCAAGCCTCCGGCCTTCGCATCAATGCGCTCAAATCAGCCATTCTCAGCTGCACGGAGTCGGATTTGCAGTCCTTAGACTGGCAGGGTCTGGTTGTTCCTCGTGGCTCCATTGTCAGGCACCTTGGGTATCCTTTGGGTGTCGACGTTCCACCAAAGCAGCTTCTGCAGTGGATTTCTCAGAAAATGGTGGCCAAGTTTATGTATTGGAAATCTCAAGCCTGGCCCTTCCATATTCGTCTCAAAGTGGCCCAGACAATTATGCTGCCAATGCTGACATATTTTTTGCCATTATTGCCCTGGACTACTACCACTCTCAATGCTCTTACTCAGTCTATTCGCTTCATGCTATGGAAGAAGGACTCATTGCATGCAGGTATTTCCTGGATTTCGTGGTCGCATGCCTGCACCCCTAAACGCATGGGTGGCGGAGCTATTTTAGATGCCCAAATTCACATGCAGGCACTCCGTTGGTCTCTCTTCCGCGCCATGTGTTCGGATCATCATCCATGGGTCGATATAGCCCGTTATCTCCTTGAGAGCCATGGGCTTCTACATGGCAATACCCAAATCCGGACTTCTTGGTGGCATGTTCTTAATGCTGATTCGAGGTTCTCCAGTTCCTCTTCGTCGCTGCTCAATCATTTGGTATTTTCCTGGAAACGGGTCCTTCTAAAGGCTCAGTGGCATCCAGCGGAGGATCGCTTGACTACGAATTCTTTTCAATTGGAATTATTGGCAGTCTCGCGTTTACTTGCATGGGAAGGCAAAAATGAGCTTAGACCACAATTCAACCGGATGGCTCGTTTGGGCTTGTCTTCGGTCGCGGATGCCACCCTTGCTAGTCGCAATGTGCTTATCTCATTTCGTACAGCCAGGAGGCTTTACAGGATTCCGCGGGGATATAGGCCTTTATGGGAACAGCTTTTGCGGATGCTCCAGAGCAGACAACCCTTTCCTGCCCTTGCTTCAGATCATCCCTGGCAGGATTGGGACCTACAAGGCCGGCTGCCTTTAAGCAAAGCTTCTGCTAATCAAGTTTATCATATTCTGATCAAAGATCAACAATGGTTACTTACCAAAGCCAATGCTTTATGGGGCCTACGAAAATCCCGGTCCTGGTGGAGGGCAACTGTGATGGAGGGCTGGTTGAACAAGACCCCCTTCAAATGTAAAGTATTTCTTTGGAGAGTGATGATTGGTGGTCTTCCGCTTGCGTCGGCTCTTTCCAAGCGACGAATTTCCAATGGCAACTGTTTCTTTTGCACCACTGCGGTGGAATCAGCCCGCCACAGATTTATTTCTTGCCCTGTCGCAAAAAAAATCTGGTTCTTTTTGTCGGCTGTTTGGCAAGGAGCGGTTGGAGTCACGCTGCGCCCCTTTGATTGGGTTTTCGGGCAGCCCAAATACCCCACTCCTGCACAGCCACATATGAAGCTCATGTATCATTTTCTTCGATATTGGGGCTGTTGGCATAACTGGACAATTAGGAATGCTTTTCTTTTTGACTCCGCCTATAATGTTCAGCGACATATTGCGAGGCTTAAGGGCCTTTTGTATTGGCAGTTAGATCTTCTCCGGCATTCTGATTTGCTCTCTAGGGAGGACTTCCGTCCCTGGCTTATGGCTATTTCATCTGCCCCCTTGCCATAACTTTGTAACATGTAGCACTTAGCCCCTCTTTACATGATGGCCTGGATTGGCGTCATGTATCTTGTAATCAAGTTATCTTGTACCTTTTTTCGTAATTAATACAATTACCTTTTACGAAAAAAAAAAAAAAGATGGTCTGATGTAACAGAAAGTAAGAGAAAAAAGAGGGTGTGAGAAACTTGTGAGAGAGAGAGAGAGAGAGAGAGCGGCTTGGGGGAGAAATAAGAAAGAAAGAAGAAAAAAAAAAAGAAAGGAGAAAGAAAAAAAGAAAGTTGTAGACTTGAAGGAGAGTGGCCAAAAAGTGCCTATTTTTTCGTACTCAATCATACGGATACATACCGTACTGTACCGTACCGTACGGATCAGTCCGTACGACGTACAAAGACGACCCTGATGGCAGTTGTCTGTTCCTTTCAAAGTGCCTATGGTACAGACTAATGCAAAGAAGGCTAAATCTGCCAATCCTTCAGCTATATTTTGACTATTATCAGATGTTGAATATAAAGCACTTTTATATAGCTTTAGCAAAATCACAAACAAAGAATTTAGTATACATGATGCATTTCTTGAAATGCAGGGCACAAGATTTACGGAATTTAGTGATTCATGAAGTTCCAAAGGGGATCATCTAGCAAAACACAACACATCCAAAAAGGTCATAATTATCCTCATTAGCTTACGGTTCAAAGAGTCGACCCAGCTTTTCACAGAGGCATTCAAACCCAAACAGTGCCCCTTCACGAGCCTTGGCTGAGTTCCTGACAAACAAAGATCAGGGACATCATTAAGTTGACCATAAAATTTCTACGAGAGAATTGACAACTTGTCTTTCAACTGTTAAAACAAAGCTCCACTAAGCATGACTACGTAGAAAAGCATTCTAATACACGTGCCCATCGCATTGCCATGATATCCCAACAACAATATGTCAAGTTGTAAGTTAATCACCATCAGTATCTGTTTGTTTCACCACCAGTATCGGTTTCCATCAGAAGCTTACTTAGGACAAAGGCAGGCTTTATAGACATGCTACATATTCACAATAAGAATTTTTGCAACTGGACCTCAAACATAGCTTGTTTTAAATCACAATATGCAGATGGAATAGTTCAAATAACCTCTCTTCTACACCTGCCCTGAGTGCATCCATAACACCATATTTCTTGAGACTGGAGAGACCTAAGCCTTTCACTGCACCAGCTAAACCAAATGCAGCTCCTCGACGCTCCCCGTATTTATCACTTTGCATCATCAGCTTCAATAACCTGGATATGAGTTCTTGTGCATTATTCTGCAATTAGAGATTATAATCATCAATGTGCAGTACTCTGTGCTTTATGCTCAACCAAAATGTTGCATTTACCTAATGAATGGCTCATGACCACAATTACTTCTCCCAAAATACCTGCTGGGACTGCATGAGTGGTGGTAAACATTCTGAAACAGCATGTTGCACAGCTTCTGATGGAGTTTTCAGAACTTCTAATAATTTCTCCACTATAACAGAAATTTTTGGATCATCCTGCATTTTGCAATCACCCACGTTGAAAAGTAGTAAATGTGAGTAAGTCCTTTTGAAGTCTGTAACTAACAATTACCATTGACAAATGCTTCGCAAGTGCCCCCATAAAAATAACAACACCTTCCCGAACTAGGTCATATTGTTCTTCATCTGCTGCCTGTGTTGAACATATCATCAAACTCAAGCCCTGACAAAACCATTCAACTCCTCATTTTCACATCCACAAAACACCACAGCAGACCACTGACCTTTTTGTCCAAATAGTTTTCAAAAATAGGAAGCAGAAGGCCAACATTATTTTTCCCCTGTTTGTCAATAATTGCAATCCCAGCATCAACCATTCTGGCTCGGACCTCGGTATTTGAATCCGCCTGGACCACACAAAACATTACAGTTCAAAAAACCTCACACATTTTGACAGGGCCAAAATAACAAAGGACAAAATGCCTTACAAATGTGGAAAATACACAAGCAGTAGCATTTGTTTCAAGGAGCTCTTCAGATTTCTTCACTAAAACTAACAGACAAAAGAGCATACAGCAACAGTATATTACAGAACTAATACTGTTTGTCCCAGGGAGAATTATATGCAGTAGCCCTAAGGAAGACTTTAAGACCATAAAGCAAAAGCCGAACCTTAGCGATTCCTTTGAATTTGACAATTCCAAGGGTAGGCATGGAGTAGCCAGATGTCAGACGCTACTCATAAAATTGTACATTAAAAACTTGTCTGCACTGAACAGAAGTTCTCTAATTTACCTACTTTGAATATCAGTCATCATCAGCAAACAGGTTATCATAAGATTGATTTGTGACTGTTAGGTAATGGCTATGCATATTTCATGATAAAGTTAAGAAACTAACCAGAGCCCGAGAGATGAGAAACGTTGCAACAACAGGGAGATCCTTCACCGTTAACACATCTGCTGCCGAACATAATGCTAGTGCTACCCCTTGCCTTGAAGTCCAGGATGGATCTACTTCAGCATAAGTACCAGGAAGATACTTTACATATATTGAAAACAGTGTTGACAGAGTTTCCTGCACCACTCATTTCCCAACAATGCCGCTTTGTGAATTGACAAGTAAAAAAGGGTTTGGAAAGGCACTTGAACATGGGTCACTGAATATTGCTCACCTGGACACTATTGGGATATTCGTACATTGCTGATGCAAGGCCTTGTGAGGCAGCAAGCCTGACATTGTAATTAGAATGAGACAAGGCAGAAAAAAGGCCTGTAAAGTCATTTCCCAAATCATGATTGTACAAATCCCAAACTTCCTCTGCTGCTTCTGTATTGGACTGCAAACGCAGCATGCAATTCGCATTAAATATACCGATCATGGGCATAATCTTAGTGAAGACTCTTTTCATTCATCTCCCTTCTAATCACGTCAACAACAAATTACAAAGCCACAATCAAGGCCAACAAAAATAACAACCTTCTCAGGATCGTGAAGACTCATCCATAAAGTGTTTGCCAAAGCGGAGCTTGGTGCAACTGCTCGCTTTTTCAAAGCAGGCACAAACTGGATTGCATAAAGGCATGCAGCTCGTACATGGGAATGTCTGGAATACAAGCCTAGAAGTGCCTGCACATAAACCCAGAGTATGGTTAACTTTTGATATTGAGAAATTGTGTATTTTAAAACTCTCAGATTTCGAAAAATCAGAGAGTTAGGCATGCCATGCAGGAAGCCTAGACAAATGAAAAACCACACACAAGAAGCAAAGTTGAACCAAATTTCATGTGACAAAAGAACGTAGTAAAAAAACCATGTTCAACATTATCCCGGCTTTCTTATTGCCAAATGCCTCTACGCCTAATAGACCACTGCTTGCTAATAACATTCTGTCTCTTTTCAGGTACTTTTTTCACCCAATGTATGGAATCCCACTGAACACCATTACAGTGCTGAAAGGCTTCAGAGTAAATGCTGAAACTCCCCACAATTTTCTGCAGCTAGATTGCAAATCAAAGTGCTACATTGACAACATAATAATCCTGAAGGAAAAGAGTTTCATCCTGCCTCAGGAAGAATCCAATTGTAATACCTCCAAACCATGCTTAGATTTACAAAAACTCTGCAGGTACTTACGTCAGGCAGCTCATCAGATTTTAATCCGCTACAAAGCTCACACAGCACAGGCTGGATTTTTCCTTGATATCCAGGTATGCAACCAAGCACGTGATACAGGACCTGCAATGGCCAGTAAGAACATCTGCAAGTTATCACAAGGTATTTGGACATCAACTTTCCCCAAAAAGGAAGAAACCACATGAAGTATACTATTGCTCTCCTTTCATATGTAAAACAGTTCTAAACACAAAGAAGTGAAAGCTCTCACATCAAGCATCCTCAGCCGTGGCAAAGTCATGATGGCTGATGTATGAAGAGCAATAACCTCTAGCAAATCATCATGGAGACTTGTGTTCTTGGGTGATAAAAGCACTTGTTCCATAATCTGTCAGAAACCATCTGAATAAAATGAGAGAACTGCAGGACATCAAAAACCTTCTACCCATAAGACATGAAATCATAAGACATGGCCACTCACTGGAAATACAAATGCAAATGAAGGTGCAGGGAGTGGACCCTCCCTGCAAGCAACAACCAAGCCTGCAACAATACGCTCTATAACTCCCGCTTTTCTTTTATGCCCTTCAGAAATTCTGGAGATTATCTCAAGTTCTTGAAGTATAGACAGTGGGGAACTGATGATAATGTTTATAGCAGCTGCTAGGTCAGCTGCAAGATGTCGTAAAGAAGGTGCAACACAACCTGCCAGCTTTACCATAGCAGCATATGCATCTGTGCTCACAATTTGTGACTTCAAAAGTGGTCTCACACGCTCAGCCTGAAATTGTTATACAACAGTTCAATTACCAAAATAGCAAAATGAGTCTAATCAAAGCTCAGACTTCAATGCTTGATGTCATTGCAACCAAAACTTAGAAGCTTTTTCCCACTTCACCAGCCAATGCTTATTACGACAGCATAGAACAGTTGCACATTAAGCCACAAGAACCTCACAAGATAGTATGCAAGCAAAAACAACAGTATTATCTTTGCAACATGATTCTCAAAAACTTCTGCTGCTAGCTCACAACTCAATCATCAGGTTTAGTATAGCAGTGCTCCACATACATCCAAAACTGAAGCTTATGAGGAATGTTAGATGCGATGTGAAAATATGATACTCAGTAGAAGTGCTAAAAGTGTCAACTTTCAACATTATTAAGACATGAACAAGTTAAAAGTCACCCAGGATAAAGTCTAACCAGGTAGGGCAGTTCCTCATGTGCAATAACAGGGTTTCCGGAAACCACTTCACCAAGGGCATTTAGTCCACGAGACAAGTGCTCCTTTATGTTGTCAACCTTCTCCCGTACAACAGCTTCTTCCTTCAATTGAACCTCTTTAGCCTCTTCCTTTGCTGACTTAGACTTGTCAGTGTCACCTGCAATATAGGAAATGCTGACAATGTTCAGCTTCTCAGTCTCACTTCACAATTAGTAAACTTTAGAAAGTTCTCCAGTGGCTAGTTTCATTTAAAACGCATCAGATCTGTGCCTTATATATGGCCTTAATTTGTGAGGGCTTTAAACTCAACGATTAAAGACATACTCGTTTCACACTTATAAAGGTAGTCACGAGACACATTAAAGTCATCGGATTTGAGAAAAACTAACCAGACTTCTTCAACAGCTTTGAAGCATCTTTCTTTCCAATACTTGATGCTTCCTTTTTTATGGATGCCTGTCTTGGCTGTAAAATCTGTTTTGCAGATTCCTTAGCAACCATCAACTCTGTTAGAATAGAACTACAATAGCACTCGTTCGGAAATAACACAATCCAGCCTTCCAAAAAAAATAGTTGCTTCTCAAATTACTAAAAGTAAAAGGTGAGAAATTTGAGATTGTGACGTATTTCGCTCACCTGATTATCTGCATTGTCGTACATTCTAAACCGACCTTTTGCATGCTTTATATTCTTGTCTGCGACTACTTCAGCAACATACACACCCCGTTCCGTTGACAGCATCCCAACAGGTGTGTTGAAAATCTGCAAACCAACCCCAATCAACCCAACCAAAAAAAAGAAAGTATTAGTAAACAAAGCTAGTTTGCCTGTTGAGCGGTCAGTTTTTGAACCAATCTCAAGAACTTCCAACCAACTGCAACATATACGCTTCTTTGTGTGCACTTGTTAATGATGTCTCCCTAGAAGAATCTCACTACAAGAGAAATTGGTATAAATGGACTGTGCAAATATAGCAACTTTAGGAGACCTGAAGAGAGTCTGAAGGTCAACACTTCTAAGCTACTACATGTCCCATAACTGCAGATGGACGAAAAAGCTGTTGTTATTGCAAAAAAAAAAGAGTATCACTGAGACTCTTTGCACCATTATTTCTGAAGCATGCAGGATACAATGAGAAATTCATAACAAAAGACATCACGTTTACCATCAATACAGACGTTTGAAACATTGATTACCTCAATATCATGTTCAGTTAGTTCATCATGAGCAGTGAGATTGATCAAGCCTTCCAAATGCTGCCAATCGAAAATGGAAAATTTTAGCTTCCTGGGAGCTAAGCAAAGGTAAACAACTGACAAAGGGATAAATTGAATGAAGTGATGCCTGGTGAAAGCTTGGAAAAAATTCCAATGGTATTGTCTGCATTAAGGTGTGGAGGGCATGAAGTGCTGCTTGAGACACTGAAATCCGTCCATTAAGTAACCCACATGAACCCAACAAAATCTGTTCACATAATAAAAGTGTGTGCATTATAAATTCTGCAATTGTCAAGGGAAGAGTCTCACACAAATTGATGGAACTAATAGAAATTATATATCTGAGAAATGCTATGCTGCAAAAGAAGAAGTGTTTTACAGTACCACACACTTACTAATTATATGCCTACACCACTTAGATGCAGCTAAATACACACTCAAACTCAGCATAATTCAGAAAACCCTGCAACGAAACCCCTCACACAATTCTTATAGAGCTAGCATCCTTGAACTACCAAACAAGAGACACTCACATACAACAATGAGTCACTGGCTGCGCGGCACTGGCACCAGCTCCCTCTCTCCAATAGAGCATGCACTTGAATTTGCAAGTCATAACTAACTAACTATAGAGGAGGGAGCCAATATATATAGCACAAAATAATCCCAAAAATGGCATCAGGTCGGCCAGCAATAAATGCTGGTCAGTCAACTGAAAAGGAGGGAAATGATCACACAATGATTATAAAAATGCTAAAATACCCAACCCACTATAAGAGACCCAAACTCACACATGAACTGACTATATTGCTAACATCCTCTCTTAGATCATGGGTGATCTAAAACAATACAATGATAATGACTCATGATAGTCCATACAACAAAGACCACCAAAATAGAACCATGGATACCCAAGTAGTGGATGATCAAGCCACCACCAATATGCTTTAGAGAGAACCTAATATCGAAGCCAATTATACCAACTCCTTAAAATAGAGAAGAATCATTGCATGAAGCAAGAACAACTAGATAGTGTCCTTCAACTCAAACTTTATCTGCTAGAGTTGTCCATAAAGGATAATTGCATACATAGTCAAGGGAGCCTCATACAACACCTAAAGCTTCATCCATATCAGTAAAGCAATCCTACATGAGGTGATTGCTGAAAGATCTTTAGAGATACAATGAAAAAGAGTAGAATATGGACCGACATCATCAGAATCCCATGCAAGCACAACTTCTTCGTAGCTGTCCTCATCAAAATCAACTAGAAGAGAGTGGGACACTCAAAAGCTCCAGAAACAACGTACCATAACCGCTTCTGCACAAGCCATATTTTCATAACAGCACTCCAAGTTAGGTAATCAGCACTGTGAAGTTTGTCATTAGTAGAATAGCAAGGGGGACCATTTGGAGAGGATAGGAAGAGAAAATAAAGAAAAGAAGAGAAGGAGAGAGAGTATAGCCAAAGCACAGCACAGTCTACGTTATCTAGAATTCACACACACTGTAGGATAAGCTGATCACAAAGAAACAAATGCTGAAACAAGAAAATTTGTAAGAAAACAACCAGCTCCCACTACCAAAAGGTAGAAACTGTTGGGATAAAGGCCTGTTTAACCTTTCGTGTATAGTACACGCACAATATTTAGCTGTACATGTGAATGCACCCTTATGTGCCCTAAGTATAAATACATTTTAATATTTATGTACCAACACTAAACAAAAATGGTTGGTATACTCGTATCACATCGTACTTTCACTCCTCTCTCTCTTCTGAGTCACTCTCACCAACCGTCCCACTCTTATGCTTACTCCTCCTCGAACTTCTGTTGTACCTTCCACTTAAAGGTCTGAAGTGAACATCTAACCAACTCCCACTAGTCGTGTGCAATGCTCGTGCTGAGCTTTGCTTAGACTTTTAGTGAGAACATCTGCAGGGTTGTCTTGTGTTTTGATCTTGGTCAATGTGATTTGACCATCTTCCAGAATCTGTCTGATGAAGTGATATCGCACATCTATATGCTTTGTGCATGAATGATACATGGAATTCTTAGCCAAATACACAAGACTCTGGCTATCACATCCCAAAACTGCAGTACCCATGGACATGCCGAGATCCTCTACAAGTCTACTCAACCATATAGCTTCCTTAGAAGCTTCAGTAGCTGATATATATTCAGCTTCAGTGGTACTCAGTGCAATGATGTTCTGCAACCTGGAACACCAAGAAACAACCCCACCAACAATTGTAAAGACATACCCACTGGTGGACCTACGAGTGTCCAAGTCACCTGCTATGTCTGCATCACAATAACCCTGCAAACTAAGTACGCCCTGCCCATAGCAAATACACTTTTTTTGTGTACCCTTTAGGTATCGAAGAATACACTTGACAGCCTCCCAATGTGTTTTGCCACGATTTGACATAAACCCGCTAACAACTCCCACTGCATGAGCAATGTCTAGACGAGTAGCAACCATAGCATACATATAAAAGCCACAAGCCGATGCATAAGGGACTCCCTTCATAGCATTTGCTTCCACGTCATCTTTTGGGCTGTTAGCTTTACTAAGCTTAAGATAAGGAGGTAAGGGTACCCCAAAAGGCTTAGCTTCAGCCATGTTAAATCTATCCAATACCTTTTCAATGTATTTTTCTTGAGATAAAAACAGTAATTTCTGCATTCTATCTCTACGAATCCTCATGCTCAAAATATGCTCTGCATTTTCCAAATCTTTCATGGTGAAGGCTGATTTCAACTGATTTTTGAGAGCATCCAAACTAGTCTTTCCTTTCCCACCTAGCAACCTATCATCCACATACAAAACAAGTATGATGGGGCTGCCATCTATATAATTTTTCATGTACAAGCAATGATCTATATGGTTGCGTGTAAACCCATGGGATAGCATAAAAGTGACAAAATTTTTGTGCCACTGCCGTGGTGCTTGCTTCAGCCCATACAAGCTGCGTTTTAGTTTACACATCATCTGTTCTTTTCCAGGAACTACAAAGCCCTCAGGCTGTTTCATGTAAATTTCCTCATCAATGTCACCATGCAAGAAAGTTGTTTTTACATCCATTTGGCAAAGCTCTAAGTCCAATACAACAGTAAGAGCAAAAAGCACACGTACGGTGGTCATCTTCACAACAAGTGAGAAGACCTCTTGGAAGTCAATCCCTTCCTTCTATGCATACCCTTTGGTAACAAGCCTTGCCTTGTACTTGGGTTTCCCATCAATTGTCTTTACTTTGTATACCCATTTGTTTGAAAGAGGCTTCCTTCCTTTGGGCAATGACACAAGATCCCAAGTATCATTTGCATATAGAGATTTAATCTCTTCCCGCAAAGCTGGCTTCCAGTTACTGCTAAATTTGCATGACTTGGCCTCCTTGTATATAAGAGGCTTACCCTCATCTGTAAGCATCACATAATGCAAGGAGGGATCAAACCTATGTGGTTGCCTTCTTACGCGTGTAGACCTGCATACCCAATGATCAACATTTTCAGGATTTGGATCTACATCTAGAGGTATATTATTTTTAACATTTATTGGTTGCTGTAAGCCATTTTCAGCATGCTGTTCATGCTGTACAACACCTTCATTTTCATTACCAGCACCTGCATTTTCATAATCAGCAAGTCTTATCTTGCTGTCCATGACCTCTTTGTGCTCTTATTTGCTATCCATCATCTGGCTCAAAAATAACCAGCTGATCATCAGTTTCAGCCTGTGGTATAGCACCATGAGGCTCATTTTCTGAAGTAATAGGTGGCTGCAAACTCTGAAATTTAACCTTTTACATATCTTCATTTAAGGCTAAAGTACCTTTCAGCAATTTTGCCTCATTAAACACAACACTACAGCTGCAAATAATTTTCTTAGACTAAGGTAACCACACTTTGTAGCCAAATTCACCCTCATCACCATAGCCCACGAAAATGCCTTTGGTGGATTCTAGGTCAAGTTTGTTCCTCAGCTCATCTCTAACATGCACAAAAGCATCACAGCCAAAAATGTGTAAATGGTCATATGAAACTCATTTGCCAGACCAAACCTCCTCAAGGATGCCATTATTTAAAGATCTATTCGGAGAGCGGTTGCAAATCTAAAACGTGGTTTTGAGTGCCTCTTCCCAAAATTCATGAGGTAGATTAGCAGTGGACAGCACACACCGCACTCTTTCACATAAAGTCCTATTATATCTTTCAACCACCCCATTTGAAGAAGGGTTGTAAGGGGCTATAAGTTCCCCCTTAATTCCATGCAAGTCACAAAAGGACTTAAATTTAGTTTATGTGAACTCACCCCCATTTTCAGTTCTCAAGCATTTCAACTTTCTACCTGTCTGAGTGGTCACAAATGCATGAAAAGCTTTAAAAACAGCAAACACTTCACTTTTCTTTTTCAACACGTATACCCAAATCTTTTTGGAGCAATCATCTATAACGGAGATAAAATATGCGGCACCACCCAACGATTTTAGAGCATACTACAAACATCAAAATGCACAAAGTCCAAGACATTGGATTTACAAGAGACACCAGAGTAAAATGAATTTTTTATTTGCTTTCCAAACTGACACTCATTACAAAATTCAAGTTTAGACCCATTTCCATCAACCCTCTTCAGAGAGGTAAGAATATCAAGTCCTTTCTAGCTTATATGGCCTAATCGCTTATGCCATAACTCCAAGTGACTGCAAATTTCAGCAACTACAAGAAACTTGCCATTCAAAGCTTTACAGTGCAAACAATACAAAATGCCCTTTTTGGTTCCTTTTGCAATAAGCATGGAACCCCTTTTCACTTTCCACAAACCACCACCAAACGGTGTAGTATAGCCATGCAAGTTAAGCTGACCAATAGAGATAGTAAACTCTTTTTAATGCCAGGCACATATCTGACATCTTTCAACACAAGCTCTTGCCCATTGTCTAAAGACAAGTGTACAGTGCCAATCCCATCAATGCTGCAAGCATGGTTATTTCCAAGATACACCTTTCCATAACTGCTTGTATTGAACATAGCAAAATACTCCAAGCAAGGAGTTACATGGAAAGAGGCACCAGAGTCTACAATCCAAGTCTGAGTGACACTGTCATCAACTGACAAAAGTACATCAATCACATTAGCCTTGGTAATCTGCATATCCTGCATGTGAGATACAAGGGCATCATAATCAACTACACATAATACATCAGCCTCTATATCTAAAAGCTGCTCTATGATCACACTAGAGACCACATTGGCCTTTTCCTTGCCTTTGACTGCCTCAAATGCATCTGCCTTATCCTTCTCCTTTTTATCTCCTGCATTCTTCTTTCTCTCTTGTTCCTTCTTGTAATGCCTGCAATCAGGTTCCTTGTGGCCTTTCCAACCACAACGATAGCAAGTAATGTCCTTGCTCTTGCTCCTATTTCTCTGTCGTGCATTTGCACTTTTCTTTTCAACCCTGCCTCTTACACTATAAGCTGAGAGGCTGCCTTCTCCACTAAACATACGTCTAACTTCTTCATTCAAGATTGAACGCCTCGCCGCATCATATGAGAGATTGGGGTTATTGCTAAGAGAAACCACCAAGGTCTCCCAAGAGTCAGGTAGTGTCATGATCAAAAAGATCGCCCTCAACTTATCATCAAAGTCTAAATTTGCATCCTTGAGCTGATTTAAAATGCATGTAAATGCACTCAAGTACTCAACTACAGGCTTTGACTCATCCAGTCGCATATTCACCGATGTGCGCAACAAATGCACCTGATTAACAGGTGCAGTGATCTCATTGGTAGTTTTCAGCTTCTCCCATATTGCATAACCTGTATCTAAACCCTTAATGTCTCTCAAGATGTCATCAATGATACCCATCTTTATGTAAGCCACAGCCTTTTTATTTACTCTGGCCCAATTTACATCAGACATTAGTGCGGGTTTATCTTCCTGCAAAGTATCCTCACAATCCTTTAGGAACAATATGCCCTGCATATGGTCTTTCCAAAGGTCAAAGCCATGACCATCAATTCATTTGATTTCCATCAAACTCTTGATGTCTGAATTGGAAGAAGTTGCAGCCATTTTATCACGAACACGAGAGTAAACACGCTATTGTTCTTCCTCGATCAGAAATAAATCTCTGCTGTTTGTATATGAACCAACCAATACACAAGCAAAAAAATGTAAAAATTTACCAAATTTTACATGAAACCCCCAAAATTTCAGGTCCAAATTTGCATAAATGTCAGTCAATCTAACCCAGCTGAGCAAATTTTTATCAATACATGAAAAGCCCCAATTTTCTAGGATCCAATGTCAAGAAATTTTACTCAAAAGAGCAAAATTCTGACAAATTTGGCCAAATTCCCAATTTAATCGAGGTCACCACACGCAAAAGTCTACAATTTCTGACTTGAATATCACTTCTAGGCATAAATGAGGTCAAATTTGGGGAAAAGCCCCAAATTTTCAAGCTCGGATTTGCACAATCTGAGATATGTATCTCCAGCGCGCGAAACCCCCGCCAAGACAATTGGTAATGAAAAGATTAAAGAAAAAAAATTATTTTTTAAAAAAGACTGACCCGGGGGGGGGGGGGGGGGGGGGTCCATTGACCCTGTCCCTTCATGTCATGTCGCTTGCCCGCCGGCATCGCCTGCCTGTTGCTTGTCACGCCTGGCCCGATCACTTGCCGCCAGTTGGAGTATCGACGTCCTGCCCAGTCGCGCAGCAGTCAACCTTGCTGGTCACCATTGTTGCACCTGCCTATCGCCTGGACTGATTGCTGTTGACTGTACCTGACACACTCAGCGCTTGGCCTGTCCGTTACTTTGCACCTGGCGCCCGGACTCTCCTGGTCACTGTTCGCCTGCTGACATCTATTGGCTGGGAAAGGTTGGGAAGCAAGCACGGAACCGTCAGCTTTGATACCAGTTGTTAGAGCTCAGTTGGATGCAGCAGAAGTTCGAGGAATGAGTGAGAGTGAGAGTGTGACGGCTGGTGAGAGTGAGTCAGAGAGAGAGCAGAGTGAAAATATGATGTGATATGAGTGTACCAACCATTTTTGTTTTGTGTTGGTACACAAAGAGTAAAATGTATTTATACTTAGGGCACGTAAGGGTGCATTCACATGTACAGCTAAATATTGTGCATGTACTATACCAGAAAGGTTAAACGGGCCTTTATCCCAACAGACACTGCTGTTGCCCAACCTGATGAAGCAATAAATGCTGTAAACGCAGATGCTAAGTTAAGTATAAAAACACAGGCTGAAAAGCATTAAATGCTGCCATAAAGTGTTGGAAATCTGAAACGCAGGTAACAAAGGTAAAAATGCAGGCTGGGAAGGAAAAGACAAAGATAAATCAGTAATCAGCAGGACAAGACCTGCAATCAACAGAAAACAGCACTAGGAACATAGATCCTGAAATATGATACCATGTCAGAAGTGGATGCAGGAATGGAAACATGAAAGAATGATGAAATAAACTGCTGAACACAAGATAGAAGAGAAAGGAAAGAGAAAACACAAGAACACTGCAAAACAGGACACAAAAATGTGCTCAGCAAATGGAATCCATATACCAAACACGAGACAATCGCTTACAACAATGAGTCACTGGCTGTGCGGGTGTTGGCACCGGCTCCCTCTCTCCAACAGAGCATGCACTGGAATCTGCAAGTAATAACTGGCTGACTGTGGAGGAGGGAGCCAACATATATAGCACAAAATAATGCCAAAATTCGCTTCAAGTCAACCAGCTGAAAATGAGGAAAGTGATCAAAATAATGATCAAAAAAATGCTAAAATACCCAGCCCACTCAGAGACCTAGACTCGCACATGAACTGCCTATACTGCCAACAGAGGCCAAAATTATACATAATTGTACTTGGGGAAAACCCATGTCAACTGATGTTTATAAATCAACAAGCTACATATGAACCAAGGACCAAATACCTCACAAAGAGCACCAGGGTTTGCTGCCAAAGCAGCCGTGAAATCAAAACCTTGCCCCTTCAGTTTTTTTGTTAGAACCTGACAAAACAAACAATTACAAATATATTTAAGCCATACACAATAAGAAAGTACAAATTTCTACCTGAAAAAAACAGGTCCAGTTTTCACACTCAAAGTTGCTTTGACAATACTACCTTTTTTCACGATACAACCTCTAATATAACCTCATTATTACAATCAACAGACAAAGTTGCTGAAGACTCACGCATTACTGAGCAGGAAGTTAAATAAACTTAGAACAAAGCAACTCTGACCTTCCAAACCATATCTGGTGGGCAACCTCTAACGAGACATTGATGATGGCAAACTATCAAAAGTCCAGCACTGACATGACAATCAGAGAATAGTGCAGGCACTGCCATGGCCATCAAAGCCTTCGCTAAACCTTCAGCAGAAGGCATTATAACAGAGGATCCTTCCACAGAGTTCTCAACGTCACTATTCAATAAGCATCCAGTGTCACACAGCAATTTTCTGGAGCAATATTAGTCAAAATCTGAAATCCAAATACCTCACTCTGTGCAGAAACATTTGATCCTCCAGAATGGAAAGCCAAGATGAGAATCCATCAAAAAGGCTTTTTGAAAACTTAGCTGAAGCCGAATGAGCACGACGGACTGCTTCAAAAGCAACTTTCCGCACATCTGTTGAGGGATGGCAGAGGGAAATGGCTAGCAGCTATAAAAATAAAAAGTAAAACTGTTATTGTCAAGGAAAAGGTGATGTGGCACACAGCAAGCTGCAAACTTATTACTGTAACAAAATTATTACCTGATAAAGTTGTCCATTCCCTTCTCCATGTTCAGCTAATCTGCAAAAAGGCCAGCTTCATCTAACAGTTACCCAAAAGCTCAAAAACATAACACTAAGATGTTATGAAACCCTAGTTCCAAACCGTAAGTTCGCACCTTGAAGAATGCTTTAAGGTAATCACCTCAATGAGCTCTACAAGAGCAACACAGTCTTCCACAGAAAGTTTGCCAACCTGAAAAAGCAAACAAGTGTTGAAATTTTATTGTTCATGCATGTCAATAGTCCAAAAGCCTTCCTTGAATCCAATATATGTATAGTGAATATTGTTCAAAATGAAAGAAAAAAAATGGCAACCATGGTTTCTTTTATGTAACAGAGCACAATGCATTACCAATGAAGTGGAAAAAATGGTGGAATCTTTCTGCAGAACAAGCGGCCAGAGCTTTTCTTTTACAATCCTGTCATCTAAAATGCCAACATCCATAATTTTTACAAACAATAAAATCCAAAATACATACCATATCAACTACCAAAATACTGACTCTCTCTCTTCTAGCTTTTAGAAGCAAGCAAAGCCCTAAACTAATTAATAGTGCACAACTTCAGGGTGCTTATAGAGCTGGCACAAAATAAATATCTGAGTGTTGCCCACCAGCTTTGACATCCACGGATGCAACTTGAAACAAGATCAACAAAGCATATATGCTGTCCACTCTTTGAGAAGGCTTTGTTACCCAATTTTTGCTCAAATTTAATATTGAGTCTACTAACATATGCATCTGCACAATGAAAAAAGAATCAGATGTAACTGCAAAATACTGGAAATGAACTTGTTCTGTTGAACAAAGAAAACAACAATTGTTAGGTTGCAAAGATAACAGCAGTCACCTTTAAACAAAAAGAAGGATTTCTTAATCCTGTTCGAAGGCATCGTAAATGAGACCTTCGCAAAGTTTCTTTTTCTTTTAATCCAGCCATGAAGAAAGCTCCTGCACTTTCAGGAACCATCTCTCCTGCTCGGGAAATCCACACCCCTAGAGCAGACAGAACTGAGCCACGTACCTCTTCATTGCCTGTAGGTTTCAAATAGCAACTAAAACCCTGTACCCTGTGGTTCGGAAAAAAAAAATGGGCTACTACTGACAACATGAAAGACAAGTGATTTGTACCCTCCTCTCGGTAATATGATATGAGGAACCCACAAACAGTCGCTGCCAACTGGATCATTGTCTTTCCGCCAGGTGCACTTGCCAAAGCATGCAGAGAATTTACTATTCCAACTCTTTGATAAGGAAAAGAAAGCTTTCCTTCAGAACCTACAAGCAGCAACCATTGCACTTAGAAAATGTTCATCATGAAAAAATATCCTATCAACAGATTATGCCAAATCATAGCTCACAGAAAAAGGCACTAAAGAAAGAATTACAAAAGCCAGAAAGGAAAACTAAAAAGGCTGCCTAATCAAAAGATTATGAACCACCACTCAGCTAGGAGATATGACATTACAAAATTATATACGAACTCACAATTACAGAGTTGATTCATACCAGAAAGCTACCCAGAACTGCCTTTAATGGCTCTAACATTGCTCAAGATAGTTTTTAGCTTATGGTCACACAACAAGACTCCAAACATATTTTGGATAGGAGCTAACCTAAAATAGAGGAGAGAAGGAGAAGCACGCTGGATGTGAAAGATTCTAAAATAAATCACTAATATGACCCAATTGCATGTAGCCATGTAGGATGGATGAAGTACAATGCACAAGACATGCGTAAGACAGAATTTGGCTACCCCAAGAGGCAGTGGAACAAATAATGTGCATATATCCCTCTTTTCCCTGGAAGCTCTACTGGAAACTGTGGCAAGTTGCAGGCCCAAAAAAGCTTGCCCTTTTTACCTAGCAGATGGACCACAAAGGACTGGTTGTATGTACTTCCCTAGCACCACGGTCACCTCCCTACAAGTTGCGGATCTCACCACCAAACAAAACACGTGAAAAAAATACAAGAGATCATAGTCACTCAGGCATTTGCTTTGCACTGAGTAAACACAGAGTGTACGACCACGACAGAAACACAAAGAGACAGACATAGACACAAAAAGCAAAACTCAAACCCTAAACGCAAAACTCAAAACTCAAACCCTAAACGCAAAAACTCAAAACTCAAACACAAACAGAAGAAGGGAGAGAAGAACACAACTCTAAAGTGAATGAATACTGCAAATGAATGTAAGAGTGTACTGATACTCAAGGGCAGAGTCGTGTGTCAGAGAGTGACGTCCACCCAAGACAAGTCCCAAGTCTATGACCACCAATCAGAGTGTAGGATGGAGAGGATGCAACAAACGCAGGTGTCAGGAGAACCTGGAGCACCAAACGCAAGCTGTTGGACATATGATGAAGAGGGCTCGTAGTTGTCGCCTAGTGTGGAGTTGTCACCTGATGGAGGAAAGTTGTCGCCTGATGATGGAGATGGGCTGCCAGCTGTTGCCTACACACTGGAGGAGCAAACCAGCAGCAGAAGGTGTGGCAGCAATCTTTGGGGCTGGACAGCCACTTGTGTGTGGACTGATGGCTGAAATCTGCACTCAAGGGTGTTAAAACTACACAGGCGGGAATAAGGCTGAATGGGGACAGCTTGTCTATTTATAGATGTTGAAGGGTGCCCCAAAGAATTAGGGTTTTGGGGGGACTCCCCTTTTTTGGGTTTTTCATTACTTAAGTGTGTTTTCGGGTTGTTAAAGAATGCTAATCAGCTTAGAAGCGTCTTTTAGTTCAACAACTAGCTTCTAGGCACAAGGGTGAGCCTGTTTTGACTGTACGGCTAGGAGATGTGACTAATGTCTAATACCTTGTATAGTGAGTTTGGCTTGCGTCATGTCTCGTGTGCAAGTTGGGTCCTTGAATGGCGTTTCAATGGGGGTCTAGACAATAGTGGTAGAGGGCTGAGGCTGAAGGTGTGATGCGAAAATGATGAAGAATGAATGAGAGAGTAAGTGTGGAAAAAGATGGATGAATGTCCATGCCCTATTTTTAGGCACATGAATCGCTAAACTCTCTAGGGTAGCATTGCCTCTCTCTTGGGTGGTGCCTAAACACTAATAAATGCTACAAATAACGCCTTTTTGCGGCTCTAATGGAAAATGAAATAGGAATTAATAGAATACAATGCACTTAATGACTTTGATATCTCAACAAGATTCTCTTTGCCAATAGCTTTTATAGTGGGGAAGCGGTTTCCTTTTCTTAAGCTATCATCTCAATTACAAAGACAAAGGGTCTGTGGCATCAAAGAGGCTAGAGATATGATGGAGAGCATTAGGCAGGTGATACCCCCAAAGTAAAGGACAAACACAAACACTTCTCAAACTTGGTTAGTTTGCTTCACCAAAGAAGGCATCCTTTTGCAATGGTCCCTACTAGTGGAGAGAGAGTGTGTTTACTTTCTTACTATAAGAAGGATGGTAGACTCAAATCACTTGGAGTTCATAGGGTGCTCTCATCAAAGGATTAGGGTTGTGCTCATTGTGACAAGACTTGGTATTTAGACTCAAACCCCAAGATATGCATAATGGTCCATGGACAGCTGAAGATATTGGGCACTTTGGAGGAGGCCTCTTTAAAGACAACAATGGGACCTTGGAGATTGGGGAGGAAAATCCAAATGAGCAAGATTAGAGAGATGTTGGCATCTCATCATTGTACTACACAAGACATCACCGCCTTTGCTTGCTAAATTTTGGAGAAGGTTGAAGGATAATTTTAGACCTAGAAATATTTCACTCTCTCTATGGTTGCCAATGCATACAAGCTTAGCAATTCAAACTTGGCTTGGGTTATGGCACAAATCCTATTCCACATGTTAGATGTGAGGAGCCAAAGGAGACACACAAACATTGCATTTGGAATCGCCCTACAGCTCAAGAGATATGGAGGAAAGCCCTTAGAATGGTGTTTTGTTGGCAATCTGCTCAACTCATGTGTGAGTCTAGTTTATGCTGGCATTTCTAAGCGTTTTAGGTATTTTATTGTCACCTTTATGATGCTTATTTGGGCATTTTATGTTGTCCCACCAACATTAAATGCTAGCCAATCTACTGCCATGTTTGGCATTGTTTTTTCCTTTATATACCAGGCTCTTTCCTCAATCAACTATTATCACCTATAGCTTCTATTGGAGACAAGAAGCCAACGCATGTGCCCATGCAGCCAGTGACTCACTGTTGTACGCGGCATTCTTGTGTTTGGTATATGGATTCTGTTCCCTCAGCATTCTTCTAAGTTCACTTCTTTGCAATGTTCTTCTGTGCTTTTCTCTTATGTCCTTGTGTTCCAGCAGTTTATTACGAAATCTATTTATGCTTCCATTGCTGCATCCACTTCTAACATGGTATCATATTTCAAGATCTATGCTCTTGCTGCAATTTTCTACTGATTTCAGTTCTTCCTCTTCCATCTACTGATCAAGCGACTACTTCCTGCTACTCCCCATGCTGTTTCCAGCCATACAAGTATGTGTTTGCTACATTTAATGCATCGCCAATCTGCGCCTTATGCACCTACAGCTGTGTTTCCAATCTGCCTCCCATGTGCTGCTCCAAGCGGCTCCTGAACTGCTGGCAACTATTCAGCATCAATCTTTGCAGTTGGCATAGACGTGGGTGACATCTTCTAGCCGGTTTCCTGCAGATTATTGTGATTTCTGCATTGTGTTTTTACGATCAGCTTGTGTACACTACGTGTAAACTCTATTCTGTGCAATCCGTGCTGTTGATGTGGTTGCTCTCTCTCGCTCTCTCTCTCTCTCTCTCTCTCTCTCTCTCTCTCTCTCTCCTTCCTTTGTTTTCTCTCCCTATTCTCTCCAAATGGCTCCTCCTTGTTGTTCCACTAATGACAAATTACATGGCCCTAATTACTTGACATGGAGAGTTGTTATGAAAGCATGGTTTGTGCATAAATGACTTTGGTACATTGTGTTTGGAGCTTGTGAGCATCCTGAGTGTCCTACTCCTCTTCCACTTGATTTTGACGAGGGCAATTATGAAGCAGCTCTGCTCACATGGAATACTAATGATGCCCATGCGTATTCTGCTCTTCTTTAGAGCATCTCCAAAGGAGTTCTTCCAGTGGTCACCTCCTACAAGACTTCTCCAATGATTTGGGCAAAGCTTCAAATGTTGTATGAGGCTCTTTCACCTATGCATGCCATTATTATTTTGAACAGCTCCAGTAGATAAAGTTCAAGCTGAAGGACACTATTCAATCTTTATTACTTCCTGCCACACAGGTACAAGATCAGCTTCGACACTGAAGGGGAGAGAGTACGCAATGGAGTGCGAGATAGAGTTGAGAGTTAGAGAGAGTGAACGCAGAGATAGGAGTACCAAATTGTGATGGTACACAAAGAATGAAAGAATGTGTGTATATGTTAGGGTACAATAAGAGTGTGTTCACACCTGTATGACTATATATACGGAGACAAAGGGACTTTACACCTAACAACCTCCCACTTAAAGGCCTGAAGTGGTACCTTTAAGCTAATCAACTCCCACTAAACGAATGCAATGCTCATGCTAAGCCTTTGCAAGACACTTAGAGAGAACATCTATAAGGTTATCTTCGGTTTTGACCTCAGTCAGTGTGACTAGACCATAATCCAAGACCTGTCGGATGAAGTGGTACTGAACATCTATGAGTTTGGTACGTGCATGGAACATGGCATTCTTAGCCAAACATACTGCACTCTAGCTATCACAACCAAGCACTGGAGTACGTGAAGAAATAACAAAATCCTTGACCAAACGGCCAAGCCAAATAGCTTCCTTAGGAGCTTCTGTGGCTGAAATATATTCAACTTCTGTAGTACTCGGTGCCACAATTTTCTACAATCTTAAACACCAAGAGATAGCCCCACCAGCCAAAGTAAAAACATACCCACTGGTAGATTTCCTAGTGTCAAGATCTCCTACCATGTCCGAATCACAAAATCCCTACAACTCTAGTGTACCCTTTCCATAGCATATACACTTTTCTTATGTACCTTTCAAGTATCTGAAGATACATTTCACTGCTTCCCAATGTAGCTTGCCACGGTTAGACATGAATCTACTAACAACTCCCACTCCATGAGCAATGTTAGGGCGAGTTGCAACCATGGCATACATCAAAGATCCACAAGCTGATGCATAAGGTATAGCCCTTCATGGCACTAGCAGTTGCATCATTCTTAAGGCAAGAGCTTTGCTAAGCTTTGTATGTGGCAGTATAAAGGCACACCAAGAAGCTTAGCATCAACCATATTAAACATGTCAAGTACTTTGCTAATGTACTTGTCCGGTGAGAGAAACAACAAACGCTACCCTCTGTCTCTTTTAATACGCATGCCCAAAATGTGTTCAGCTGCCCCCAAATCTTTCATGGAGAAGGTTGAACTCAAGTGCCTTTTAAGAGCATTCAAAGTACTCTTATGCTGTCCTGCAATCAGCATGTGATCCACATATAAAACCAGCACAATAAGGCTTCCATCATCAGCCTTTTTAGTGTATAAGCAGTGATCTGCATGACTACATTTAAATCCATGGCTGAGCATAAAGGTGTCAAATTTTTTGTACCATTGTCTAGGGGCTTGTTTCAGCCCATATAAGCTGCATTTCAGCTTACAAACTAAATACTCTTTTCCTGAAATAGCAAATCCTTCTGGTTGCTTCATGTACAGCTCTCCATCCAAGTCACCATGAAGAAAAGCAATCATCACATCCATCTGATCCAACTCTAAATCCAAGGATGCAATGAGAGCAAACAAAACACGAAGTGTAGTCATCTTCACCAATGGTGAAAAGACCTCCTGGAAGTCTATGCCTTCCTTCTATGTATAGCCCTTAACAACCAGTCGTGCCTTGTACTTGGGCTTCCCATCAATATATTTAACTTTGTAAATCCATTTATTAGGAATAACTTTTCTATCCTTGGACAAAGGTACAAGCTCCCATGTGTTATTTGCATATAGAGACTTCATCTCTTCCTGCATAGCAAGCTCCCATTTTCTCTTGTTTTCACATGATTGTGCCTCTTTAAATGTCACAGGCTCACCTTCATCAGTCAACAAAATGCAATCCAAATATGGCTGAAACCTCTATGACTGCCTTCTAACACGTATAGACCTTCTTACCCAATGATCTATATTATCAGGCAGTGGGCCTACATCCTCAGGAATGTGCACACCATCACCAAGTGGCTGATTTTCAGCATTTTCTTGCTGCTGTAATCTGTTTTCAGCATGTTCTTCTTGCTGTCCTATTTCATCCTGTGCATCTACTTGCTCTCCATGATCTTCTGGTTGTAGCACAATAGGTTGTTATTGAGAAACCCTTCACCCACAGTTTGCGTTTTGCATTTAGGGTTTGTAGCTCCAAAAAGGGGTGCCATCCTAGACTGACTGTGCCTATTTATAGGCCACTATCTCATTCATTCCTTACGGCTGATTCATTCAGTCTATCACCTTTTCTCTCCAGCCTCTCCACTACCCTCACACCCCTTTAGGAGGACATTGCGGTTCGTGGTTCGTGGTTCGTGGTTGTCTTCATCATCTTCCTTGTGCTACAACACCCTTGTTCCCTTGTATCACATTCACTCCATGATTCAGGACTTCATCATTCCATTCATCAAAGTTTCTTCTTTCTTATCTTCTCTTCTCCATATTTGTCAAGTTCACTCCGTGTTCCTCCCCACAAACCCTACTGTCTCGTTGGTACGTAATCTTTTGACATGGTATCAAAGCTGGATCTGCTCAAACAGCAGCAAAGATCCTCCACTCCAGTGATGGTAAACACCGGTGGCGGGTTCAACATCCACTTCTTTTCTTCCGCTACATCGAAATCTCGTTTTTGCAGGTTTCAAGTGTTTTCAGCTTGCTGCCCACACCCCTTTCATGGAGGCCATCGCAATCTCAGCTGTGCCTTGCTGTCATCTACAATCTGGTGCCTGTTTCCAGCCTTCCACCCGCAGTTTGCAGCTGTTTACAGCAAAGTGACTATTGTTGTTCACTCTCCATTCAGAAAACAATCTCGTTTTTGCAGATTTCAGGTATTTTAGCTTACTGCCCACACCCCGAACGCCGAGGACATCGCGGTCCAAGCTGGCCATTGCTGTCTACAATAATCTAGCGCCCGTTTCTAGCCTATCACACACTGTTCGGAGCTAATTTTAGCATACTGACTACTACTACCGGTTTTTCCTGCGTTTTAGTCTTTCTCTCTCCTGCAACCTGCGTTTTTAGTCTCTCTCCTCACCTACGTTTTTAGTTTTTCTCTCTCCTGCACTGTCATCTACCTCAGATCCAACCTTCCTTGGCTGCATTTGCCCACAAAGATATTGTCACGAGGACGTGAAAATTTGATGCTTTGCTTATGTTTAATTGACAGTTGATTAAAGGATTAATCAAATGTGCAATTGAAAGATGCACATGTGTTGCACATGTGAGGTGCAAGCTACCTTTTTACAATTGAAGGCCGAAGGACCTTGTGAAAAAGATGGGTGTCAAAGGCAAAAGTTGTAACAAGTTATACTTGTTAGATTCTAGGTGAATTTTGGTGTCAGTTTGCCCCTAGGACCATTAATTGGCCATTAAGTGTCAGCGGTGACACTAGGGACTAGGCATTAATTAATGAATCAATGCTTGCCCAAGGGTCAATTAATGCATAGGACCACTTTGGGTTGCAAATGGCCTAGCCAATTAATTTTTGGATGGGCAAGGTCAATTTTCTGGGCATGGATTAAGGGCTGAATTAATTTTCAGAATTAATTAATTCTGAAAATTAATAAAATGACTGAAAATTGCTGAAAATGGATTAAAAAAGTTGCCACTTGGCAAAACTTTCCCATGCAAGTGGGGGAAAGGCTAAATAGGGCTGAAGGGAGAGGGAAATCTCGTTTTTCATTTTAGAGCTGTTGGAAAGAGGTGTTGGACTGTTGCTGCCAGCTTTTGGAGCCAATTCCCAGCCATTGGAGACCATTTTGGTGATGGAGATTGCATACTCTTGACCTTGGGAAGCTGACAATTGCTACTGATGCACTTTCTCCTAAAGATCACAGTCTCTGATGCTCCTATTGTTGTTGCTGTATCCGTTTGGGGCTGGTACGACAGGGCAGCAGCTGATTTTGATCAGTTCTTCACGACAAATCTCAGAATTTTCTCTCTCTACAATATTCTCTCATCTCCTTCAGCTTATACTCAACCATTCTCAGCAATTCTTAGCCATTTGAAGGAGATCTTGCTGATCTGTAATTTCTAAAGTAAACCCTACTTTACAACAGAAATTAGGGTTTAGCAGCCACCTTGGGATCTGTGCCAAAGATTGAAGACTCAAGGGACTGAAATCAGCAGCTGATAATTGAAGATTATCAAGGTATTTCAGGAGCCAGGCCATCCCAAATTGATTTGGGGCAGCATTTGGCCAGCCAAGGGTAAAATTGGAAAAGAAGTCCTAGGTGAATCAAAGGGCAAATGACCCAAAAGGCTTGCTGGTCATTTATGACAGCAAGAGCAATTGGTTAGCAGGAGGAGATTGAAGAATCTCAAGTTGTACTCCTTCCAATTGAATGAAAGCTAAAGAAATATTGAAAGGGGCGCCACTTTTGGGGCCAACAGGGTGTCCACTGTCCAAGTTTATGAAGGTAAAGTGAGCATTTCAGTTTATGTTCATTTGCTAATTGTTGTAATTAAGTGCTTAATCAGGTTAAACCACCCTATCCGAGAAGGAAGGCTGGTTTCAGATCCTCCTCATTAGAGAAGACAAAGACTGGTAGCGGGTTTTGCATCAACATTTGATTTCTCTATCATTTCTACTGCACATTGGGAGATATCCTTTTTCTCCCTCCCACCCTCCCTTCTTCAGTTTGCCAGACCAGTACCATGGTGTCTCCACCGACAAATTGCCAGTCTACTAGGTGTTCCTACTATGGCAAGAACAGTCATTCCACCATTGACTATCGACATCGACCTTTGCTCCCCACCCCCCGGAGTATATGTCTTCCACCACGCACTCCTTATGTCACCTCTTAGAGATCGTTTTGCATTGATTATCGAAGTATTATGCTCAAGGCAATAAGCCGCACCCAAGGCGCACTAAATCCTTTCGAGCACACGCAGGCTCTAAGACCTTATGAGGCGATAAGCCCTCCTGGAGACCACCCCACAACACAGAGCTTTCCCCCACCTACTTCCAGGTACAGTGGCTTCCACGGCCCACATCTCCTCCACAGTCCACTCTCCTGAGAGCTCGCGACTGTTCCCCAACCTTGGCTTATCCTAAGCCTCCTTCTTCCCCACCCTCTTCCACTCAGGTTCAAGAAGCCACTTCTAGGTGCTTTCCAGCTTCTTTCAAGCCCCAAATACCTTCTTCAGTATGGCTGGCGACACTTCCTTTGTCATCAAATGCTTCGTACTTCGTGAGCCATGAGTGGTTGGATTCCCTTTCTCTCTCAGATTGGGATTCAGAGAGGCATTTTCATACTTCGCCCTCATAGGGGGCTTCCAATTATTTGGCTTCAAAGGGGGCTCCTACTTCTACTCCTTCCGATTCAAAGAGGAACCCTATGTGCCATGAAGTTTTTCACACACCGCCACCTTTCACTTTCAAGGAGTGGCTCTCCTTTGAGCAATCATTTTCCTCTACTCATACCCAGGATCTAGAGGATCTACTTAGATCAGAGCCCTTGGGTCTTCAACAGTGACTTGGTGGCTAGACCTTCATATTCCTTCCAACATGGAGACACGGAGCTAGTGGCTTTTCTCCCAAGGTTGAGTTTCGAGTTCTAAAGCTCATCCAGTCTCCTAAACATCTTCAAAGGTCTCCTTTCAAGTGGTATTCTCAAATAACATGGTGGATCTTCTTCGTCCCTTGGTCAGCATGGAACCACCTCCCGAGATCAAGTATGGGTATATCCTTATGGTTCTCGGCACCACACAAAGTCCAACATTCCTCCTATGCATTGTATGTTTTCATCATCTTTGTACTAGGATGCTTGGGCAAGTGAACAATTTCCCCACGAGGGACACTGTCCAAGTGGCGCCTGCTGCATGAGCATTCTTTAGCATGTAGCATTACATCTCCACCTCACTCTTCTCTTGTTCCCCTTTTTAGGCATGAGAGGGGGTGTTGAGAAACCCTTCACCCGAAGTTTGCGTTTTTGCATTTCTGTGTTTTGCATTTAGGGTTTGCAGCCCCAAAAAGAGACGCCATCCTAGACTGCTGATTGTACCTATTTATAGGCCTCTCTCTCATTCATTCCTTGCGGTTGATTCATTCAATCCATCACCTTTTCTCTCCAACTTCTCCACTACCCTCACACCCCTTCAGGAGGACATTGGGGTTCGTGGTTCGTGGCTGTCTTCATCATCTTCCTTGTGCTAAAGCACACTTGTTCCCTTGTATCACATTCACTCCATGATTCAGAACTTCATCATTCCTTTCATCAGAGTTTCTTCTCTCTTCTCTTCTCTTCTCTTCTCCATGCTTGCCGAGTTCACTCTGTGTTCTTCCCCGCAAACCCTACTGTCTCGTTGGTACATCATCTTTTGACAGTTGTTGCTCATTTTCAGCATCAAAAGGGACAAAACTTTCAGCTAATGGCTGCTGAATGGCTGGCTGTTCATGCTGAAATTTGACCTTCTTTTTATCAAGATCACCATGTTTAGCATTTTTCAATAATTTTGCCTCATTAAACACTATGTCTTGGCTGCATACTATCTTCCTGCCCAGAGGGAGCCAAACTCTATAACCCATCTCTCCCTCATCTCCATATCCCATGAAGATGCCCTTGATGGATTTCATGTCTAGTTTGATCCTCTGTTCTACAAGTACATGCACAAAGGCATCACAACCAAAGACACGCAAATGGTAATATGACGCAAGTTTGCCAAACCAAACCTTTTCAAGAATGCCATTTTTCAATGCACGATTGGGAGAGCAATTGCACACATAAACTGCAATTTTAAGAGCCTCTCCCCAAAACTGTTGCGAGAGATTAGCTGTGGACAACATGCACCTAACTCTCTCACAAAGTGTGCCATTATATCTTTCAGCCACGCCATTTGATGCAGGGTTGTAAGGAGCTGTCAACTCCCTCTTAATGCCATGCATCTCACAAAAAAATTTTAACTCATTAGAGATATACTCCCCCCATTATCCATTCTTATAGCTTTTAACTTAAGCCCTTTCTGCGTGGTAACAAAGGCGTGAAACCTTTTAAAAGCATCAAACACTTCCTTTTTGCTCTTTAGTACAGACACCCATGACTTTCTACTGAAATCATCGATAAAAGTGAAAGTATCGTGCACCCCCATGTGAATTAAGAGACATAGTGCACACATCTAAATGTACTAAGTCAAGAGTATTGGACTTCTTAACAAAACCAGAGTAATAAGGAGACTTCACATGTTTTCCATATATGCAATCATTACAAAAGTCAAGTCCAGAGCCTTTTATATCAAATCTCCCGAAGAGGAGAGAACTTGAAGGCCTTTCTGGCTCATATGACCAAGTCTTTTGTGCCAAAGTTCCATCTGTGAATGAACTTCAACCACAACCAAAAACTTGCCATGTAATGCTTTACAATGCAAATAGTACAAAGTCCCCTTTTTGCTACCTTTAACAATCAGCATAGAGCCCCTGTGGACCTTCCGAGATCCACCACCAAATGTAGTAAAATACCCTATTGCATCAAGCTGCCCAACTGATAATAGACTTTTCTTTATGCCACGTACATATCTGCCATCATGCGAAATCAGCTCTTGACCATTTTCAAGGGCCAAGTGAATGGTACCTACGCCCTCTATTTCACATGCATAATTGTTCCCCAAGTAAACCTTGCCTACACAACCTAAAGTGTATTCAAAAAATGACTCCAAAGAGGGAGTGACATGAAAAGAGGCACCGTTGTCCACTATCCATGACTGAGACAACCCGTCATGCGCTAAAAGTAAGGCATCAATCACCTCCTTTTTAGTGACATGCATATCACCTGCTGCTGCCATAATATCTGCATCATTACATGAGACTGCAACAAGTATCTCTCCAGTGTTAGAGAGTTCTTCAATAACCACACTAGATGCAACATTTGCTTTTGCAACTTCTTTTGAGGGAGCTATCATCATCCTTATTTTTCTTTCCTTGCTGTTTCTTTCTTTCTTCCTCTTTCTTGTAGTAGTAGCAATCGGGCATTTTATGCCCCTTACGTCCATATTGATAGCAAGTGACATCTTGTTGTTTGTCCTTGCTTTTACTCCTGCTTTTGCCTTTATTTCTTGCATTAATCCTCTTTTCTGACCTGCCTCTCAGATGATTAACTAAACCACTGTTTTTTCCACTGGACTTTCTTCTAATCTCCTCATTGAGAATAGAGCCCCTAACACCATCAAAGGTTAAAGCAGGATTGTTGCTCAATGAAACAACCAAAGACTCCCAACTATCAAGCAAAGTCATCAATAAGAAAATGGCCTTCAATTTATCATTGAAGGGCAACAAACCAGAGTCCTGTAACTAGCTCAAAATCCTTGGAAAAGCACTCAGATGCTTCAATGCAGGCTTAGACTCATCCAACTCCATGTTTACAAGCTTGCGCATAAGGTAAACTTGATTTACTAGAGTCGTATTTTCATAAGTGTCCATCATCTTTTTTTCATATAGCATAAGCTGTACCAAGACGCTTAATGTCCATAAGTACATCATCAAAGACCGCCATTTTAATGTATGCAATGGCCTTCTTGTTGAGTCTAGCCCAATCCTCATCTGTCATGGCTGCAGGCTTGACTTTCAAAAAAGCATCATCACAATCTTTTAGAAACAAAAAGCCTTGCATTCTGTCCTTCCACAAGTCAAAACTAGTGCCATCAAATCTCTTGATTTTAAGAAGGGATTTAGTGTCACTGCTGCTTGAAGCATTTGCAGTCATTTTTCAGCAATATACCCAAGCAAAATACTGCAATTTATAACAGCAAACAATGAGCTGAATTTTTGGTCAATATCAGCCCAAATTTGAGTGCAAGGTTTAGTCCAAGTACATGTACAGCAGTGGGACTGATGACATTCAGCAGTATAACTGAAATTTTAGCATATACTCAAACCATACATGACTACGAGGTGACTCCCACTTTAGCAATATTCATATTCTGTGCTTGCTCGCGCGAACACCCGGAAGAGGGGAAATAAAATGAACTGAAATTTCTGATTTTTAAAGAAAATAGGGGTCGTTGACCTGCCGTCTAACGGACGTCAATCCATTCAGCCCCGCGACGTGTGACCGAAAACGATCGCCCACTAGTCCCTGCTAGACCCCGTCGACTGCCTGCCTCACGTCACGAGCAGTCCCCGCCACACGAAGCCTCAGTCTCCTGTCGCTGTCTGTCTGCTTGCCTGCTTCTCACCTGTCTACTTGCCTACTTCTTGCTTGTGGCTTGGTCACGCTCCTGCGTGTTAACTGCAAGAGTCACCTTAGTCTCCTTTGTCTGCATGTCACTTGGGTCTTACAACTGTCATTATCCCATTGAGCTTGCAACTAGCGACTACTACCTGTCGCCTACATGAACCAATCAGCTCTAATACTAGTTTGTTGCAGTTGAGTTCTGACCAGAATGCGAGCTCAGAGTGAGCAGAAATAGAGCAGAGAGCTTAGAGAATCGTGTTAGAGTGTACCAGTGTGTTGCACGGTATACAAAGAACAAAAATGTATTTATATGTTAGAGTACAAGTAAAGGATGTGTTCACACCCGTAAGTTTATACACACGGAAGTTTACACCCGAAGGGGCTTTACACCCAACATCATCGACACCCATCAGTTTTTTACAGATGTCCTCAATGCAATTTGAGCGTGAGACATTTGTGTGGTTACAAGGGAGGCTTCCGTCGCAGTCTGGTGGCTCCAGTGAGGCCTTTGCAGCTTCAAAGAGGAGTGACAAGAAGAAGAAGTCGAAGGCCTAGTGTTATCACTATGGTAAGAAGGGCCATTTGCACAAGGATTGCAAAGGGTTAGCATCTTCGAGGAAGAAGAGGAAGACAAAGAAAAAGCAAGATTTGAACTCTTCTGCTAAGTCATCCTCTTCCTCAAACTCTAACTCGAATCCTCCGACCAAGGCATGGATAGGATCTTCTTCATCAAAAACAAGGACTTAGCAGCGCCTCCTTCTACTTTCTAGTACAGGTGATGTGGTCATCCCTCACAACTCGTGTCAGAGAGAGAGTGTGAGAGGGTGACGAGATGGGGCAAGTGAGCCTCATCTATACAAGTATACATGTGCATAAGTTCCAGAGAGGGACTTCCCTGACGCATTGACCGAAGTCTAGCACATTCAAATCCTCTTTGGCAATCTTAGCCAAAGACAAGGAATCCATGGTCACATATGTTCAAAGGCATTTTATATCAGAATGATCTTGTATGTGTTAGCCTGCTCTATTTTCATTCTCAATCTGTCATCTCCTGGTTGTGAGCTCCTGTCAGAGTCTGGCAGGAGACAGAGGAGCTCTGTCAATTTTGTGTCTGCTGTTTTTGTCTGCATTCCCTTTTCGGGTGTCACTCAGCCCAAAATGGGCCTTTTTGTGTGCAGTCAGCCCATATTTGGGCAGGTCGGCCATATTTGGCCAGGTCGGCCAGTTTTTCTGGCCTAGGGCTATTTATAGCAGCCCCCCCAGTCATTCTCAGCACACTCTTCTGCAGGTTCAGCACACTCTCCCTCCTCTCCCACTCCGGCATTGCTGCTGCCATTGCTTTCAATCTGTTCTGGTGCCATCACTGACGCTCCGGGCTGCGTGCAGGGACTAATCAGTCCACTTTGGTGTATTCAGCATTTCATTTCAGTCAGTGCAGATTTTCTTCCTTCATTCCATGCTTTCTCTCTCTCCTCCTCTGTGTTCGTGTTCTTCTTCCGTTGCGCACTCTCACAGTATGCTACTATGAGACATTGTTGATAGACAGAGATCTGCTATGTTTCTTCTCTATTTAGTTCTAGTACAATCAACATCGGCACCCAGTTTCTATCTAAGGCACCTTGGTGGTGGCTTGATCACCCATGCTTAGGTATCCATTGTCCTATTCTAGTGGTCTTTGTTGTATAGACTATGATGAGTCATTATCATTGTATTGTATCAAATCACCCATGATTTGAGAGAGTGTCGGTAGTCTAGTGACTAGTCAACTCATATGTAAGTCTAGTTTATGCCTGACATTTCTAAGCATTCTACGTATTTTATTGTGGCATTTATGATGCTTATTTGGGAATTTTATGTTGGCCAACCTACTACCATTTTTTTGCATTGTTTTCTCCTTCATATATTGGGCTCCCTCCTCAGTCAATCATTATCATCTACACATTTTGTTGGAGAGAGGGAGCTAGTGCTCATGCCTGTGCCTACGCAACCAATGACTCACTATTGTCCACAACATTCTTGTGTTTAGTATATGGATTCCATTTCCTGAGCATTCTTTTGAGTTCACTTCTTTGCAATGTTCTTTTGTGTGTTTCTCTTCTGTCCTTGTGTTCGGTAGTTTATTACAACATCTGTTTATGCTTCCATTGCTGCATCTACTTCTAACAATTTCATGGTATTGCTGAGTCTATAATTGTGACATGGGGGACGGTTGCTTAGATCACAAATAGAGGCCGATCCTACAAATATGAGGATGCACAAGGATTTCACGCTCACCTTGTCTCAAGTCAGCTTGTGATCAAGATTGCCATGCTAGATTTTTCATAGATATTGTGGACTCAAGGACAATGTCAGATGGGGTTTCACAGCCAGTATTAGTGCATGGTACAAATGGACCACCAGGTGCAGCCACAGTATGGATCTGCTAGACATATCCACTGTAGTGACCCTCTCCGAGATTTGGGCAGACTGCCCATACTCTGCAAGAGGTGGGAGAGAATATAGGGCAGCTCGAAGATCATGAGGCGGAGATGCTTCTCTCAAGACCTAGGATTCTAGCACCCTCTTTCACTATCAACCACATATGGTCTGGTACTACAGACCTCCCAACCAGTTATTCATTCAGGCTTTGTAATAGATTTGCGATACACTTTCCCTTTGTTGTACATTTTTTGTTTTGGAAGTTTCTTATAGGGCTGTTTTGTACTTTCTACTTTGCCTTGGGATGTTTTGTCCTAAGGGGACCTATTAATAGAATCTTCCTCCTCTGAAGAAAAAATCATATGAAACTACGTTATGATTCTAGTGTGAGTTGAATAGCAGAAGTCACCAATACTTACAAATGCATCAATAAACAATTTTAAAGATGTGAAGACCAACCTCCTAAAACTGACTTTGTGATGTCGAACATCAATGCTATTGCATCTGGATCACTAGATTGCATTGCCAAATGCGAAATTACTGTCGCTGACTCTTTTCTTCTGTTTTCATCATTGTGCCGAGCTTGGACTAATAAAACTGGTAAAAGATCACCTACATATTTACTTAGATCCAGATTCATGATTTTCAAAATGATACCAACTGCCTCTAACACAAGTTCTGGATTTCTCTTTAACATTTTGACAGCATTTGGCACAACTACTCTTCCAAAGTCTTCATGTGTCAGCTTCTTCATTAGAGGAGTGAAAGCAAAGCTAAAAGCATCTGCCAGTTTCTCCTTTGTGCCCAAGACAATTTTGATATAGAGATCCAAAAATAACCCCTGTAACAAGAAAGTAGTATTGTAACAAACGTGTAGAGTGTATAGTTTGTGATCATTGTAGCAAGAAAACTAATTACTTGCATGCCAGTAAACCCCACCTTATGGTTGTCAAAAAGGATTGCATCTCTTGAACAATAGTCCAGCAAGGCAGAAATCAAACCACATGCACATCCTGGGTGTAAATGTGTCCCCTTCAGCTCATTCATGTACAGTTCAAAAAGGCCCTGAACCTGCAAACATCACAACTCCATTAACAGAAAAAAGCAAGATAACTGCCACATATTAAACAATGATAGAGGGATGTTGCAGACTGCTGCAATTATTTACCTCAGACAGCATATGGGAAAAGATGTGTCTGGTTGATCTTCTCACTCGAAAAGATGATTGTAATAGAAAGAATACAAGAGGGCCTTGAACTGTCATCAACCTTGTCAGTGCTGTCTTTGCAGCCAGGATCCCAGGATTCCATCTCAACAGTAAACAGGACCATCTCAAAAGCTTGTACTGTACAGATGCAGTAGCTGCCTTTCCTCCTTTCTCTGCTCTCTGAATCAGTGCTGCTGCAAAAACTTTAACAAATGGGGGATGTTTGAATGCCTTGACAAGGACAAACTCCACAGCTGCCTGAGATCGTCTATCATAGTAAAGATGAAGTGTCTCAAACAGCAGGTCTGTGAGGGATACAGCATAATCGGCAGGCTTTTCATCTGGGACAAAAGAGAAGAAATTCAGCATGCACCTTCTAATGAGCTCCTTTTAGACTCAAGCAATTAACTAAAGCACTCAATTCTAGATATATAAATCAACTTAAAACGCCAAACAAAAAAGACTATCAATCAGCAATCGAGAAGCCTTTCCAATCAAAAATGTTTGGTTATACACCTGAATATCTGCCAATTACATAATCTATGGTATATCTGTCAGGGCTAAGTTGGCCAGTCTCTCACCATTACTCAACAATTTATTAATTACACACCTAAAGATCCACCAATTGCATAATCTATGACGGATATCTGTCAGGGCTAAGTTGGCCACAGTCTCTCACCATTACTCGACAATTTATATATGCCCATACTCAATGAATTGTGTTGCAAATTCTGCAGCATTCTAATCTAACTTAGCTAGCATAAGCCACACATGTTTACTCGTCCTATCCACAATAGTCATAGGGACATCAATCTGAAACAGTCTACTCTTCACAATACCTATCTAAAAAGTTGATCAGCTCTTCTCCCAAAGCAACTCCCAAATATGCTTGCAATTACCCACTATTTTTTGTCTCCATTTTAAATGTTTGGCATGCCTAAGCACCCCTAGATATACCAGTGATAGTCCTGGTTCATCCATTTCCTAGCTTTTCTGTGTTGACTGATGCTTATCGTCATCCCCTAAATCATGAGATCCTCCTCCCTATTGTGGCCTCGCTTTATTCGCTGCCTGCTTTGACCTAGCTATGCCTGTCAAACCATCATTTGTCACCTAGCTGTTAGCATGTCAACATGGCACATGTTCAATTGCATTTGTTGAACTGGATCCATTTACAGTTGAAGGGAGTAAGCCTACAGTAGAAGCATACGAGCGGAAGTAGGAGCTATGATGAAAGGAGCAAGAGCAAGATAGAGAGAGAGAGAGAGAGACTTATGTCGGCTATGGGCTTTGGTCCCCGGATGTCTCGTCTAATCTACACCGTTAGCGCTGCGGCATCTTCGCGAGTCATGCTGAACGGAGGTGTTACTGAGCCATTTGTACTTGCCCGCTCCGTCAGACAAGGATGCCCTTTGAGCCCGCTATTCTTTGCCCTCGCGACACATCCAGTTCTTTCCATGTTATCCCATATGGTAGCCTCTTCTCAGTTGGCCGGTCTGTCGCTTCCTTCAGGCCAGCACTTCATTAGCCAATCCCTGGCGGATGATACTTTTATGATTTTGCGGGCGGACAAGGACAACCTCAAGCGCGCATTGGATGTTTGGGGGGCATCTTTGGGCAAGCCTCCGGCCTTCGCATCAATGCGCTCAAATCAGCCATTCTCAGCTGCACGGAGTCGGATTTGCAGTCCTTAGACTGGCAGGGTCTGGTTGTTCCTCGTGGCTCCATTGTCAGGCACCTTGGGTATCCTTTGGGTGTCGACGTTCCACCAAAGCAGCTTCTGCAGTGGATTTCTCAGAAAATGGTGGCCAAGTTTATGTATTGGAAATCTCAAGCCTGGCCCTTCCATATTCGTCTCAAAGTGGCCCAGACAATTATGCTGCCAATGCTGACATATTTTTTGCCATTATTGCCCTGGACTACTACCACTCTCAATGCTCTTACTCAGTCTATTCGCTTCATGCTATGGAAGAAGGACTCATTGCATGCAGGTATTTCCTGGATTTCGTGGTCGCATGCCTGCACCCCTAAACGCATGGGTGGCGGAGCTATTTTAGATGCCCAAATTCACATGCAGGCACTCCGTTGGTCTCTCTTCCGCGCCATGTGTTCGGATCATCATCCATGGGTCGATATAGCCCGTTATCTCCTTGAGAGCCATGGGCTTCTACATGGCAATACCCAAATCCGGACTTCTTGGTGGCATGTTCTTAATGCTGATTCGAGGTTCTCCAGTTCCTCTTCGTCGCTGCTCAATCATTTGGTATTTTCCTGGAAACGGGTCCTTCTAAAGGCTCAGTGGCATCCAGCGGAGGATCGCTTGACTACGAATTCTTTTCAATTGGAATTATTGGCAGTCTCACGTTTACTTGCATGGGAAGGCAAAAATGAGCTTAGACCACAATTCAACCGGATGGCTCGTTTGGGCTTGTCTTCGGTCGCGGATGCCACCCTTGCTAGTCGCAATGTGCTTATCTCATTTCGTACAGCCAGGAGGCTTTACAGGATTCCGCGGGGATATAGGCCTTTATGGGAACAGCTTTTGCGGATGCTCCAGAGCAGACAACCCTTTCCTGCCCTTGCTTCAGATCATCCCTGGCAGGATTGGGACCTACAAGGCCGGCTGCCTTTAAGCAAAGCTTCTGCTAATCAAGTTTATCATATTCTGATCAAAGATCAACAATGGTTACTTACCAAAGCCAATGCTTTATGGGGCCTACGAAAATCCCGGTCCTGGTGGAGGGCAACTGTGATGGAAGGCTGGTTGAACAAGACCCCCTTCAAATGTAAAGTATTTCTTTGGAGAGTGATGATTGGTGGTCTTCCGCTTGCGTCGGCTCTTTCCAAGCGACGAATTTCCAATGGCAACTGTTTCTTTTGCACCACTGCGGTGGAATCAGCCCGCCACAGATTTATTTCTTGCCCTGTCGCAAAAAAAATCTGGTTCTTTTTGTCGGCTGTTTGGCAAGGAGCGGTTGGAGTCACGCTGCGCCCCTTTGATTGGGTTTTCGGGCAGCCCAAATACCCCACTCCTGCACAGCCACATATGAAGCTCATGTATCATTTTCTTCGATATTGGGGCTGTTGGCATAACTGGACAATTAGGAATGCTTTTCTTTTTGACTCCGCCTATAATGTTCAGCGACATATTGCGAGGCTTAAGGGCCTTTTGTATTGGCAGTTAGATCTTCTCCGGCATTCTGATTTGCTCTCTAGGGAGGACTTCCGTCCCTGGCTTATGGCTATTTCATCTGCCCCCTTGCCATAACTTTGTAACATGTAGCACTTAGCCCCTCTTTACATGATGGCCTGGATTGGCGTCATGTATCTTGTAATCAAGTTATCTTGTACCTTTTTTCGTAATTAATACAATGACCTTTTACGAAAAAAAAAAAAAAAAAAAAGAGAGACTTACACGTTGGCTTTGAGCCCTCGTGTATCTTGTAATCATGAAATCTTGTACCCTTTTTTCGTAATTAATACAATTACCTTTTACGGAAAAAAAAAGAGAGAGACACACACACACAAGATGTGGGAACTCCCAACAATCACAATGTGTGACCGACCTTCCCTTTATTCAAATGTCACTAAAAGAATAAAGAATGAAGTAACAATGATTGGCACCCACCACCTACAACGTACAAGTGTGCGGATACTATCAGTGTAGCAATACACGGGCGGCTAGACACAGGCATTTACCCCCCACAACCTCCCACTTAGTGTTTTTACATCCTTGACAATCTTTCACATGTATACTTACCTTTTTGTCACAAATGTGTATCATATTTGCAGGTTGCATTCTATCTGAGGTAATTGTGCGAGTACTCTTTCTCATTTCACATTACTATGTCACCTTCTTGTACTGATAGTGATGAAAATGCCACATTGGAAACTATGCATGAAGATATGGTTTGTGCAAAAAGGTCTTTAGCAGGTTGTTGCCGGTTTCAAACACGAGACGGAGCATCCACCAAATCCATCCAAGTGGACAACAAAGGACAAGGATGATTTTCAAGAGGAGCTTTTCAAATGGGAAGGCAAGGATCTTAGCCCTTTATGACTCTCATACACTTGCTTCCCCCTATAGTCTCTCCTACCATTCAAACCTTGGAGATAGCTGCTGCTGAAGTTTGGGACAAGTAGCAGGAGCCTTATGAGCAGTGATCTTCTATGAGAGAGATCATCTTTCAAGTTTTTTTTCTGACAAAAGTAAATTCTATTACTAAATTTACTTAAAACAAATAATCCCGAGGCGAAGTATGTATACAAATAGCCCCTGTAAAGGACATTCAAAAAAAGCTATATAAAAAAGGAGAGGTCAGTTACAAGCCTAAATAAACCAATCAAGAGGTCTACATGCTTATAAATAACCAATCAAGAGATCTACAATGTATGAACATATGTGGGTGATAGGTGCTAAAATTCAAGGTCCTAAGAAAAGTGTCACATTACCTCCTCATTGTAACGTCCCCCTAGGATCCAACCTGCACATGAGATACAACGTAAGCCAAACTCAACGCAAAAGGGACTAGATGTTAGACTCACCTCCCAAGCGTAGAGCCAAAGGCCTCACCCCCAAGCCTAGAAGCTAGCAACTCTCCCGACCACGACCACATCCCCAAGGTTGGCATCCCATACCACCAACCCACACCATCCCAATGTACACATTCATCCGCCAATGAGTCAAGAGTGCAAGAGTGGTGATCACACAATGAATGTGCACAATAGGGCCTTCAATCCTATTTATAGGACTCAGCTAGCCAAACCCCAAAGTATCCTAAGTGCATCCGCACACTAAGTCACTTCATAACCAATTTGACTAATGCTACTAGCATCCATTTGGATATCCAGAGAGAGAAAAGACAACTCACGTGAAACATAGGGTGAACTCGGATTTCTAAATGTAAGTCCAACTCATAGGATTATCTTCTTGGTAATTTGGAAAGGATTGCAATACCTTGAAGATAATTTATAGGACTTTCCGATAGTCATTGAATCAAAGTTCTTTGAAACTTTCAAGTAAACCTACATGCCTTCCTAGAGCTCCTTAGGAGTACAATGTTGGTTAGCATAAAGCATGCTACGATCCTGGGCCATTTTAATGCTTTCCCTCGCAATCATCAACATCTCTTGCATATCATGTAGGAAGTCAACTATGAACTGCATTTTCACCCCCTTGAACTCTATGGCAATCGGTGGTTTCGGCTCATAACCATACATAAGCATTAACAAGCTATAACTAATAGCCAAATGCATAGCATTATTATAAATAAACTCATTCTAACAAACATAACGCTCCAAATCAGATTGCCTACCGAAGACATATACACGGAGCATATACTCCATGGTTTGATTCGTCTGTTCAATTTGCCTATTAGTTTTTGGATGTTCTGAGGATGACGTCTACAATCGAGTTTCCAGCTTCTTGAAGATTGTTTATCAGAAATGGCCAGTGAACTTAGAATCCTGTGTTGACTATTTCGTCAAGTAAACCATAAAGTCTATAAAGGTGCTCAAAAAGAGACCAGTCAATACATGGCTTTTCACGATCATCTTTGTAAGAATAAATCGAGTCATTTTTGTCAATTGGTTGACCACAACCCAAATTGCATCATGACTTCGTTTCATGCGGGGTAATTCTACCACAAAATCCATAGAAATGCTACTCCGTGTCCTATCAAGGATTTGTAAAGGATGCAAGATCCTCACTTATCTCTACCATTCAACTTTGTTAAGTTAACTTTGTGGGCATTCACGCACATAAGACTCAACCATAGTCTTAATATGCAGCCAATAAAAATAACAAGTAACCAAGGCCAAAGTCTGATGTATACCAAGGTATCCAACGCTTGGCACATCATGACACTAGTATAAAATCTTCTTACAGCTATCTTGATCATCGGGCACACACACTTTGCCTTGTTTAAAAGTAATCCATTCCGAATGGAATACTTTTCTACCATCTTTTTCTTGGGAGCTATCTTCGGGCATCCAAACCACCTAAGCTTTCTGGGCTACTAGGTCCCTCTTGAACTAGTTGTCAGATCTTACCAAAGTTAAGATTGTTTTGGCAGCTCCCTTTGAAAGAAATATAGAAATCAATCAAAATTTTACAGAAGACAAGGCATTCACTTCAAGAATTCGACTAAGAGCATCAACAACCATGTTAATTGCACACTTCCTATAGTGAATTTCAAAGTCAAACTCTTGCAGAAGCTCCATCCATCTCACCTTGTGGCCACAGAGATTGGGCCGATCACATAGATATTTCAATGAGTGGCGGTACATCCAAATAATAAACCGGATGCCGTACAAATAATGACACCATACTTTAAGCGCATGGATGACCACCAACAATTCCTTCTCTTGGATAGTATAACGTGCTTGGGCATCAATGAGCATATGGCTCTCGAATGTGATAAAGGGCAGCATGTAAAGCCTCTAAAGGTTTATTCAGATCAATAATCTACAACATCAATACAATAGTAGCAAGCCGATTCAATGTTTGAAAACATTGATCGAGCTCACTAGTCCAAGCAAATGGGCGGACTAACATGCTTCTTCTTGCTTCAAATACCCTTAGACAAACATGTTTTGCATTGTTCTTGTGTTCCTCTATTCCTTTTCTCTTGCGTTGTGCAATCTATTATAGCAATCTTCTACCCTTCCATCATTGCACCCACTTCTAACGACATTTTTCCCTATTCATAGGCCAGCCTATTGTCGTCATCAACTCAACATTACCTACTACCCATGAAGCTGTGAGAGTGCCCAATGGAAGAGAAACAAGAACACAGAGGAGAGAGACAGTAAGAGAGAAGAGAATGAAGTGATGATCTGCACTAAATCTGAAAGGAAAGCTGAATACAATGGCGGACTCATTGGTCCCCACACGCAGCCTAGGGCATCATGATTAGGGCACCAGATCAGGCTGATGACGATGGCTACACCGGAGGTGAAGAATATCAAAGATGGAGTGTGCTGAACCTGCAGAACAATGATGAATAACTGCTGCCTCCAGCCTGCCTACTATATATAGCACAAAATGACCTGGCCACCCTGAATAATGGTGAATAAAATAATGCAATCGGCCACATAAAATTGGCTGACCAGCCTGCTCTGAAGGGCAAAATGCTGGCAACAGACTTGGTGCAGGCCACCCACTATCTAGCACTACAAACAAGCATCCCAACCACTGAAAAACAAATGTAAGTGTGTTGGTGCCAATGTGAACACACTCAAACCTCACTAAAAAAGAAAGAAATGCACACATCTAGACTAAGCTAAAACAGTCAAAGCTCCTCTCTCTCCGTCAAACTCTAAAAAAGCTCACAACCAAGAGATGGTAGACATATAAAATACAAGCTAACATCCCCAAATCCTAGGAGTGTTTGAAGACCCAAAGACCTTGTGTAATAAAGCATAGAAGCTTGAGACAATGGCTTCATAAAAAGACCTATTGCATTGTCCTCTATGGGACAATGGGCCACGGCCACCACAAACTCAAAATCCAAAATCCACTCCCATACAAAATGGTATTGAACCTCTATGTGCTCCGTGCAAGCATGAAACACAAGGTTTTTCGCCAAAGATAAGGCCCTCTAGCTATCCACACGCAGTTGAGTGGGTCTTGTCTATGGAAAGTCAATCTCCACCAACAACAGATGGGGCCAAGTTGCCTCTTGAGTGATAGAACAAAGTGTTGGGTAATCTCTCTTTGTAAAAGATAAGGCCACGTTAGGCTACTTCTTACAATTTACTCCTCCATGAGATAGCTCCTGAGCGAAGGGAGAAAGTAAAACCTATAGTGGAGCATCCAAACTCCACATTACCTACCCAATCTCAGTCACTCCATCTAGCAAGAGTAGCCTCCTCTCCATACATGATCCCGTAAGATCAAGTCCCTTGTAAATAGGGCAACACGAGCAATATGCCTCTCTAGTAAGCATGACAAAGAATCTTCATAAAAAAAAGACTATAATGCCACCACAAAAGAACTGTTCTGGTTAAGCTAGATCAAAGATCCAACAAGACACTTGTATCGAGTAGCATCTGGAAGCGGATCTCCGGTCATCATACCACGGTCTATAAGGCAAGACATGAACTTATACTCAACCATACAAAACTCCAAAAGAAGCTCAGAGATATACATGTGCTGGGAAATAAAGATGCCTTGTGTCAACTGATAAATCTCAAGACCAAGGAAGAAGTATAAGATCCCAAGATCCATCATCTCAAACTCTTGTTGCAAAATCTTTGACTCCAATCCACCTGTTGGGAATCAGTCCATGTAATAATCAAGTCTTCCACATATAAGATGAGCAAAGCACACCTGTCACCACAACCTTGTAATAAAGATTGAAATCGTGATCGGAACGATAGAAGCCACTTTGTAGAAAGAACCAATCAATCTGCTAGTACCAAGCCCTAAGAGCTTGCTTTAGGCCATAGATGCCTTCCACAACCTATAGACATGATCCTCCTTGCCTTGTATAACAAACCAAGAGGTTGATCAACATAAATTTACTACTCCATAAGATTGTTTCCGAGCCAAGGAAGAAAGTAAAACCTATAGTGGAGCATCTAAACTCCACATCACCGGCCCAATCTATGTCACTCCATCCAACGAGATTGACCCCCTCTCCATATGTGATCTCGTAGGATTGAGTCCACTGTAAATAGTGCAATACGCACAAGGTAACTCTCAAATGAGCCTAGGTAGGAGTCTTCATAAAAACAAGACAATAATGCCACTACAAAAGAAATGTTCGGCCTAGTATAGATAAGCCAAATCAAAGATCCAACAAGATACATGTAGTGAGTAGCATTTGGAAGGGGACCTCTTGCAGTCATCATCTTAGACTCAAGGCCCATGGAGCAAGAAATGGGCCTATAATCAACCATACCAAACTCCGAAAGAAACTCGGAGATATACATGTTCTCGGAAATAAAGATGCCCTGTGTTAGCTGACAAATCTTAAGACAAGGAAGAAATGTAGGATCCTAAGGTCCATCGTGAAAAATTCTTGTCACAAAATCTCTAAAGTCCAATCCACCCATTGTGAGTCACTCCCTATGATAATCAAGTCATCCACATATAAGATGACCAAAGCATATCTATCACCCACAACCTTGTAATAAGGTTGGCGTCATGATCAAAACAATGAAAGTCACTCTATAGAAAAAACCGATCAATCCACTAGTATCAAGCCCTAGGAGCTTTCTCTAGGCCATAGAGGGTCTTCCACAGCCTACAAACATAATCTCCTTTTCTTGCATACAAAAACCAAGTGACTGATATAAATCCCCTCATCTAAGATGATGTTCGAGAAGGTAGACTTTACATCCATCCAGTAAACTAACAATCGTTGAATGAGTAACAAGAGCCAAAACAACTTGAATGGCAGAGATATGGGCTATGGGTGTAAACGTCTCAAAATAGTTCAAGTTTGCCCTCTATGCAAAACCCTTGCAAGAAGCCTAGCTTTGTGCTTATCCAAGTTGCCATCAACCAAGTATTTGATCTTATAGATCCACTTCATACCTATCACGTTCCGCTTTTCTAGATACGGAACCAGCTCCCAAGTTTGATTACACTCGATGGAATCGAGCTGCTCCTGCATAGCACGCCACCATGATCATGTGTAAGAGCCTCATCAATAGTAGTAAGCTCATGATCCCTCCTGCACAAATGCATAGATTTTCACATTCGAAGGAGCTAAGTCTCATCATAAGTTTTCCTCCCTTTTAAGGGCTCAACATATACACACGACGCTAATGCAAAGGGGTAATGCAATAGGGTTATACGCATGTAACAAGGTGCCACTTGGAGTATACCCTCGTAGGGGAATAGTACACTTGCACAATGATTAGATTATGAAAGTGGGGTGAGAGGGCAAGCTATATATAGCCAAAGAATGCCGAAACTGATCGACAATTGGTCAAGGCCAATAATATGGCCATCCACGTCAACTCACCCACTCATGGCAGCCAAAAACATCTAAAACATTTAGAAACGAAAGTCAAAATTGCGTTTTGTAAGTTTCTTTCAAGAGGGGGTAAAATAAAAAACACAGATTTTTTTATAGTTTTAACTAGGAAAAGAGGTTTTAAACCTCTATGGAACTCTCTCTGAAACAAAGAAACGCCAATCAAACTTGAGTGATAATACATGAGAGTCAATTGAAAATAATACCTTACATATCCATGATCCATTATTGACTTATGTCAAAGTTAGTCTTTGGACAAGCTATATTATGGTTTAAACTTCAAATATTATGATTCATGCATATCACACAAAGAAAATTAAAATAAACATGTAAATAGCCCATGTACAATATGGACTGAGTCAAGTTGCAACGTCATGATTCTCATTCCAAAACAAACGAACAAAATGTCAAAATCTAGAATGAATCATAATTTATCATAAATAATTCATAAATGAGACTAAAGTCGTATAATAATCAACTATCAAGACAAGAATAGATACTAGATTGACAAAGTCTAATAACTAAACAAAATTCCAAATAAGTAAGTCTATCATCCAAAATCTTGAGTCCTCATGAGGCAATATCATCCTCATCATCATCATCATGTTTAACATTGCCCATCAATTTTTGTCAAAAAAAAACATGTTTTTGGATCTCCTCCCCCCAACCCACCCCAAAAAAAAGAGCTCGTGTTTTTTATTGTTAAAAACGTTTCTTACTTTAAGAAATGTTTTGTAAGTTTCAAACTCAAAGAAACATGTTTCTTTACTGCTATGCACCCACTATCAATGTGTCCACCCTACTAGAAATGAAATGCAAGGTGAGACCTCCACCTAATGTCTAGGACAAATAAATTGAAAGAGACAGAATCGAAGTTTCAAATGTCCTCATTTGACTCACACTAAGACTCACTGGCAAAAGATGACCATACATGATATCCATAAGTACTAACACAACTGTGGGTATATTTAGTCTCTATGGCTAGAAGGTAAGCTTGATATCCATCCTCTATAAATCTCTTTATGTTTGTAATTGTGTGATATCATGTGTATAGATTGGAGATCTATGGAGACTTATTGTCTACACACCTAACACACTACTTTTCTAAAAACAAAGCATAGGTGCAACGAGCTACTATTATTACCAAATCTATTCGTGTCAGTTATTTTTGCAACATCCAACTGTGCTACTACTATTGTATAGCCTCTATGCCACCACGTGCAGTTGTGGTACAGCCCAAACTTGTTCGACCACAAGTATTTACTAGCTCTTTGCTCAAATTCAAGGTCAATTCACGTACAACACACTTCTCCATATTACACGGCATCTTTGACCCCAACATCAACTCCACATAGCTCAAACCATGTCTCTTGGTGTCCTATATTTCCATGCTTCATTATTTGCTTTAAGCCTCACCCTTGGTTCATTCCTTCTACAAGTAGCACTATCCTTCCACTTTGTGTTGACTCATTCTTTCATTGCACCTCAATTATTGAAAGAGCTCACCATCATTTCATTTCTCTCTCTAAACATTCATTTGTTTGCCATGTTATTTATACAATGTGTCTCTACTAGCCTTTTTGTGACATTTAGAAGACATCCAAACCTACAATTCACTTTGAGATGGGGCACTAGAGGGTAGGTTGTGCAAAGCTCATTCCTTTTGCTTCATCCTTAAGCAATTTGTGAACACTCACCATCAAACATTGAATAAGCATCGCGATGAATGTGACTAAGAAACTCACATGGAAAAGAAATAACCAAATATATATGGTATCAGTCTAGTCAGCTCATGTGTGAGTCTAGGCTATGCTTTAGGCATTTTATGGTGGTCATCTTAGTGATTATTTAGGCATTTATTGCTGGCCGACCAGCTACCATATTTAGTATATTTTGGGCCTATTTATTCAGTGGCTCCTCCTTCCCTCATTCAATCATCATCATTCTTCACATGGTTTTTTTGTTGGAGAGAGAAACCGGTGCCGATGTCCACGCAACCAGTATCTCACTGTTGTACGCATCATTCTTGTGTTTGGTATATGGATTCCATTTCCCGAGCACATCTCTGAGTTCTCTTCTTTTGTAGTGTTCTTCTGTTTTCTTTCTCTTCTATCTTGTGTTCAATAGTTTATTTCAGCACTTGTCTATGCTTCCATTGCTACACTACTTCTGACATGATATCGGATTGCAAGATCTCGGTTCCTGCTGCGATTTTTCTACTGATTACATGCCTTTCTCCCCCAGCTGATCACACTCGTGTTTTTCATACCGACAATCTGGGTTTTCAGCCTACCCTTGGATTCCAGCTTATAATCGTCAGTTTGCTACATTAATGCTCAACCAGCCTACGTTTTTCATTTTCTGCCCCTAACGGTGGTTGGGCGACTGTTTGTACAAGACGTTTTTGCTGTTTTTGCCAGTTTTTTACCGGTTTTTCCTCATTTAGTAGCAGTTAGCCTTTGGTTTTTTATTAGATTTTTTGTTACACTGCATGTGAACTCTCATTTTGTAAAGTCTTTGATGTTGGTTTGGCTGTATTCCCTCTCCGTATACCCTCTATCCTCTCTTTTCCCTTCTCCTCCTCTCCAGATGGCTCCTCCGTACACTTCTACAAATGATAAGTTACATGGACCTGATTATCTTACATGGAGTGTTGTGATGAAATCTTGGTTGTGCAAAAGCAGATTTGGTATATTGTATGTGGAGCTATTTCTCAGTCTCAACGTCCTTTTCCTCTTCCCAAAGATTTTGATTAGGAGAACCATGAGGAAGTTGTGCTTCTATGGGATTCAAACAATGCCTTGCATATTCTACACTGCTTCAATGTATTTCTAAAAAAGTTCTACCGGCGGTTACCTCTTGTAGGACCTAACCAGAAATATGGTCAAAGCTTCAAATGTTGTATGAGGGCCCCTTCCATAGTTACCTCGAACGGGGAACAGGAACGGGAACGGGACCCCCTGGAACAGGGGGAACGTCCAAGGTCGGGGAACAGAAACGGAACGGAACATGTCTTAAGTGCCCCGAATATGCCCTGCATGACCCAAATTGCCCCAAAGAATGTCCCTCTAATTGCCCCAATACCCGTCAATGCTTGAAATTGGCCCAAATGTCCCAAAATTGACTCGATTATCCCCATAGCTCCAGATTGCCTTGAATTGCCCCAATTATCCCAATTTCCCTTGAAATTAGACAATATAAATGGATGAATACCTTGGAATTGAGGATCGGCTGAAATTTGATTCTGATTTGCAAGAGTTGATAATGCATCAAATTTAAACTTTGCACGGACTCCTAATTAGCTTGTGGGTTATCTTGACACTTCGAATCTTCAACCCAGAGAGAGAGAGAGAGAGAGAGAGAGAGAGAGAGAGATTAGTGTGTGCACATTAGGCAATGGAGAGGGGTGAATATGTGGTAGAAGGACTGTGACCCAAGCAAAAAAAAAAAGGAGGAAAAAACGTCAATTTTCAGTCAACAGGCCTAGAACCGCCGTTCCAAACAGGGAACGGCAAGGGGAACGGCAGGGGGAACGGCAGGGGGAACAGCAGAGAACGGTAGGGAACGGCCTTAGAAAGGCAGGGAAGGTTCCCTGGCCGTATCACCTCCTTGGAGGGTTTGGAACACATTAGGCCGTTCCTACAGGCCGGAACGGCCGTTTCCTGTTTCTATGGCCCCTTCCCCCATGCATGCTGTGACCCTTTATGGACAGCTTCAACAAATGAAGTTTGAGTCCCAAGACACCATTCAATCATTTTTGCTCCATGTTACACAAGTACAAGACCAGCTTCAACCCATACAAGCTGCCCTTTCAAAGGCCCATCTAGTGGATACGATACTCTACAAGCTCCCCTTGAAGTTTGATGGAGTAGCGAATGCTTTGAGGGCACAAACATCCTCTACACCTGTGAGCTTTACACATGTCCTCAATGCTACTTGAGCATGAGACATCTTTGCATTTACAGGGGTAGCTCTCATCTCATTATGGAAGTTCCAGTGAGGCCTTTACAGCTTCAGAGAGGGGTGACAAGAAAAAGAAGTCGAAGACCCAGTGTTATCACTGTGGTAAGAAGGGCCATTTGCGAAAAGACTGCAATGAGTTAGCAGCCTCACGGAAGGACTTCACTTCTTTAGACCGCAAGAAGGGCTTGATTACCCCTTCCTCACCTCCTTTCTAGTCCAGGTGATATGGTCATCCCTCACAACTCTCCAATGCCAAAGAAGAAGAGAGAGGGTGGTGACATGGGGCAGTGGCGCCTCATCTATATAGATATACAAGTGCACAAGTTCCAGAGAGACATTCCTGACACATCGACCGAAGTCTAGTAAGTTCAAATCCTGGTGCTGGGATTGACATCCAGGTTCATGCCGAGCTGTTCTTTGACAACGAGCGGGATTGGCTCCTAGTCTTGAGCTCACATGAGGAGACACTTTGGCGGTCTTGACCAAAGGCGGGAAATCCATGGTCACACATAATTCGATGCATTTTTAATAGAATGTTCTTGTATGCTATTGCGAGAGATTGTTGACAGACACTGAGCTTTGTTATGACTCTTCTCTATTTTTAGGAGCTGGTACGATCGACATTGCTCTCAAGTTCTCTCCGAGGCACCTTGGTGGTAGCTTGATCATCCACTACTTGGGTATCCATAGTTCTCTTCTGGTGGTTATTCATTGTGTATGATCATTGTTGTACCATTGTATTGTATCAGATCACCTATGATTTGAGAGAGGGTGTTATCACTCTAGTCAGCTCATGTGTGAGTCTGGGCTATGCTTAACATTACTGGGTATTTTAGGCATTTTATGGTGGTCATCTTAGTGATTATTTAGGCATTTATTGCTAGCTGACCAGCTACCATATTTGGCATATTTTGGGCCTATTTATTTAGTGGCTCCTCCTCCTCTCATTTAGTCATCATCATTCTTTAAGTGGTCTTCTTGTTGGAGAGAGGAGACAGTGCCAATGCCCACGCAACCAGTGACTTACTGTTGTACGCGTCATTCTCGTGTTTGGTATATGGATTCCATTTCCCGAGCACATCTCTGAGTTCTCTTCTTTTGCAGTGTTCTTTGTTCTTTTTGTTTTCTGTCTTGTGTTCAGCAATTTATTTCAGCACTTGTCTATGCTTCCATAGCTGCACCACTTCTGACAATATTATCCTCCCAAATTTGACCATAAGTAGCATTCTCAAATTGGCAGCCATCAAAAAAGAGTAGCATTTGAAGAATAAGCATGCATGGAAGTAATAGGAATCTTTCTCTAATATATGACCCGCACAAAATATCATAGATCACTGCATCAAAATCCTCGACATAACAAAAAAAAAAAAGATTAGGCTGCATTCTTGACAGTTCCTTCAAGTAAAGCTGCATTTACATATATACATATGCAATATAACCATAGAAAATAAGTAATCACTAGCTCCCCAACTCAAAGACTCCCAACACAAAGCCTCTACACGTGCAAGCATAAGCAGAGAGATTTCCAATGCAGTCTGCTGCCGACATGGTAAAGACTAAAGAACAGCACAACAGCTCAATAACATCCATATGGAAACTCAAATGCCTCAATACATGAGCCAGAGAGATTAAGCACCAAATTTTTGTATGCCATCAGTCTTAAAAATCTAGAATTGCTGGATCTAGGCCCATCAGCCAGTTAAATCACATCCATCACGACACCAATCAATGTGAGAACCTTTCATGAAATACCAATTCTCTTCGCAATTCATGCATGCCTCCATTCAGTCCATTAAAGGAAAACTTAGACTGAACTAAGAGTGGGTACTCAAGAAGTTTCGTTCATATCTAGCCCTACTACTGAGATGTAGACTTCAAGCTTCCCACAATGATTTATATTTAGCTCTATGAAAGTCCTGCAAATAGAAGAATCTCCATGAAATGTACAACGGAACTGCTTCTGCATTGTAGATAAGGGTGTGGGCATTCGTTATAGCTGCTTTGCATATCAATCAAAGATAATGGAACTTTAGGCGTGAGGCTGATCCAGTAGACAATCACCGCCGATTAATTTTGAATCTTTGCCATGATTATGTGCAGTGTTTCTAGTTAATTGATCCATGGTCATTCGTACACAATCTGTGGTAAATATATACTTGAATCATCATGGATTAAACCTGATTCTAGTTAATAACGACCATGGATAAACTTTTGGACTCTATCCAGCGATAATGTGGAGAGTTTCAATGCGAAGATATCCAAAACAATGCGATCTGGACTTGATTTTCATTTTCCCGAATGAAATAATCATTTCCCTGAACGGACAAAGATGAAAATTCCAGTTCAACGAACCAGGAGAACACGAAAAAACTTCAGACAAGTAAGAAAATGGCACCTGGATTATCCAGAAGGGAGGAGATGCTGGCCCGGAAGATGGCTACTCTGAGCTTTGTGGAAGAGGTGTTCACTTGCTGAAATGCCGTCTGCAGGATAGATTCCGCCATCGGAGCTGCTGTTGCCGCCTGCTCTGCTTAAAGCCCTAAACCCTAAAGGAGTGTGAGGATGAGAAGAAGAGTATGAGATCAAGCAGGTCCCCTTTCTTAGATTGTTCTGGTTATTGTGTACAAAATGAAGTTGAGGGGAGAAGAGGCATGCATGGAGTTGTCTCTCACCTTTTGTTGAGAATACTTTAGGGCTGCAAGCGTGCGTTTCCATGGTCTCTTCTCATAGGCTCACTACTAGGCGCTAGATAGCTTGCAAAAAATGTATGTGATGTCATCCTTGGAATGTGTAAGTCATCATTACTTATTCATGTCTACCATCTCTCTACTATTAGGTTTCATACATGTCACTAGCATGTAAGTATGAAATGTGTAAGGTTTGATTTAAAAATATGTGGTACAAAACAAATAGCCTTTGGCCTGTTCATTTCTCACATTCCCATAAAGGGATCGCTCTCTTGTGAGTTTCAAGAAGTGTATCTCTATATCTTCCTAATCATGTGGACACGAAGCTTGACGTAAGAGCTGATGTGAGGCAAGTTGTAGTTTCCTCTTCTCATCCACCAGAGCCTTGCCTACGAACAATTACCTTCTTCACAAAAAGTATGGTTTTGGAGGCCGGTAACACACTTCGCATGGGTATGGCACTAGATCACGATGGCTTGGTAATGGTGGCAAAAGTTCTTACATTCATGTTTAATAAAGCCATGTGAAACGGCTTCTTAGAGAGAAAAAGCACTAAAACTATTGTGCCTCTTCTCAACTCAAGTGATCCTGCCTTATCCTAGTAACTATTCGACTATCGTGATTGGCCACACATCAACCAAGTTATGTACCTTGTTCTTGAGCACAAGTTGAGGCAATGGACAGAGTGTGTGGACATTCATGCATGTGGCATTATTGTGTTTAGGAGAAGCTTTTCAACATTGGATCATGTCTCACATTCAAAGCTACTATTGAGGAGCGTAGAGCACATTGGGTATGGGACTATTGCTACTTTGTGGATTTTTGCAATGCTTTTGATGCAATCTCGGAGTTAGATTGCTATGCAAATTATATGACATGGGAATACCTAAAGAGCTCATTTGGGCCATTGTGTCATTGTATGAAAGGGTAGTTCACTAAATGCAAACATGTAAGGGTCTTTTAACTCCTATTCCCTCCACCATCAAAGTGCGATAGGAATATCCTCTTTCGATGGCAATTTTTTAATTCTACATTGATGGCATTTTTTTACTATATCTTCATGGGAGGGGATAGAGGAGTCAAGCTACTAGGTACTTGGATACCCCTCTTGTTATATGTTGATGATATTGTCTTGATAGTTGATTCTCCATAGGGGTTATAGAGACAATTGGATACATTATACTCATATGCATTGAATAGGGCTTCTAGTCAATCTTGGTAAAACCAAGGCTTATAGTATCTAATACCACATCATAATGAGCTAGGAGATCATCACTAGGGGGTTTACTTGTGGAAAGGAGGAGATGGAATCTGTGAACTCCTATATATATTTGGGTGTCTTATTCATAGGACGCACTTTCTCTATGAGGGTAGCAAGGACTAGACTGACTTGAGTTTCTATGGCATTCAATGAGGATGTTCTTAGAGGTACACTTGCTGCTAAGGATGATACTTCATGTTGGTATGCCCATACATCATCCTAGTTTAAGTTACATGCTTTAGCATGGACAGGCTACCACCCTTTTGTGAGAAAGAGATATGACAACAAGAGTAATAAAAATAACAACTAAACACCGAAAGAGATGAATGAGAAAGCAAAAGCACATGAACTCAATACATGGTTTATGAGTCCATCTATTGACGTATGAGATGATACATATAGGCCACACAACTATGGCGACCATGCCACCTCTCTCTATGCAATGATTTATGGAGAGTAGAGAGGAAACACAAAAAAATAGGCCAAGGAATAAGGCCAGAGACAAAGGGGAGCTCATTGCCACCAACACAAAGGATTATTATGTTTGCACTTGTGTGAATTCTTTAGATTAGGTTATGAGACTAAAGTGTGGAGAAAAAGCCCTGTTTGAGCATGAGGAAGGTAGTGGATCATAAATTACACAATAAGAGAAAAGAAAGGTTTTCCAATGTATCTAGAGTATGCATGTTTAATTTTCTCTATTGTCTCTATACATGTTAGATATCAATGCTTCACCCCTTATGTAAGTACATAGCTAATTGTTGATTCTATCTTTGTGAGCCCACCATATAAGAAGAAGGCATTAATGAGTAGCACATTTACTTAATAGATCTTAGTTTCAACATTGGATGGTGACCAAGGGTGGCTAGATAGTAGAGATAAACCTAGAGGGGATTGGCACATTCCAACCTAGTTGCATGCATGTATGTAGGGTGGTTCTTATTTGGCAGACCTATTGTGGTGAAGCTTTTCCTAACAAACTTCTTTGGGGGAGGTGTAGAGGGGGATGAAGACCCTCTCAGTTGGGGCAATGTCTAATTCATGACCTACCAAACATATTTTTGGTAGTTAGTTTTGGTCAAATGCTTGAAAAAGCATGCATGTAATGCTCTATTTAACATACATGTTTGTAGTTCATATTACAAACTACAACCACACTTTTATGTATATATAATATTTGTTCTCTCCTATTTCTTGAGTGCCGTTGAAGATTCCTAATAGAAGCACATGGTTGAGAGGCAAAAGCTATCTGTTTTGATCATCTACAATAGTCTAAGCTTTATATTCTCTATATGCTCAATTCATCACTTGCTTACAAATTTATTATACTTTGTTGTGTGCTCTTTTCTGATATGGTACTAGAGCACAAGATTTGAGCAAGTAGACATGTGAGAGACTCATGAGAGTTGGAGAGATGGCATAGCCATAGTCTTCCACACAGACATACCTTCTTGCATTCAACTACCTACATGGGCAAGCGGAGGAAAGGCTGATAAAAAAATTATATGTTTGTGGAGATTTAAGTTGAAGGCCATCTTAAGTGCTTTACAAGTTGTGGGGATAGAGTAAAAGGTTAGGATTGAAGCATTTTCCACATCCAAATCCCAATAATCCACATGTTTTAGCCCAGCCTAGATGAAGTAATGACATGGAACAAAAGGGATGTAGATGGTCTATAACAAATTGTGTTCAACATCAAAGAATTGATATTGACATTGACAAAACATGTTGATGTTGCTACAAAAGCATTGGTAACTCTCAAAGCTTAATATTAAACAACAAAGAAATTAGTGGCTCTTTAGAAGATGTCTAAGATTGAGGTTGTCATAAAGTTCATCATTTGGATCAATGAATTGAGGGGGTAGATGGTGGCTATTGGATATCAGTTTCAAGTGAAGATCTTGCATGAAGATATCTTTGCATGCTACCTTCAAAAATTGATAGTCTAGTTACTTCACTAAATATGTGGATCATAGTTCCTCCACTTTATTTGTAGCATTTTTGTTCAATCTTACAATATGAAGAATATGATAAAAGTCAAGGCAACAATTGAACATTTGCAAATATAAAGAAAGGCAAAGGCAAGGACTTTGGTAACCCTTCTTCATCCTCTTCAAAAGTTAAGAAGAAGAAAAAGATAAAGTTCTCCTATAAGAAGATTGGGACCCATTCAAAGTGAATGTAGAAAGAAAGTAGTATATGCAAAGAAAGGCATGGTCGAATCCATTGGCTTGGCCACTATGCTCAAGCTGAGCTTGAATTATGGGTCGCTATTGAATAGATTTGTGCGAAATTGCTTATTCTTCAAAAGAAAATGATAAATGGATCATTGACAGTAGTGCCCTAGCACATGACCAATCACAAAGATTGATATTTTGCACTATGTCTAGTACGAGATAACATCATGGTTGCTATGGGCAATGATGCAAAATGTCCAACAAAAGGCTTGGGTGTTAGTTCCTTGTTGTCAAGTGATGGAGCTACTAATAAGATGTCAAATATGCATTGTGTGTTAAGTATAAAGAGGAAGTTGCTTTCAATTTGTTGTAGCAATCATTGATCATGGCATGAAGCTCCACTGTGATTAAGAACAAAAGCATCTAATAGCTTGCTAATAGAAAAAGACATCAAAGTAGTTTGGCATCATGAATGCTCAACTTCAAATCCATCCCCACAAGAGTACCACTAGTCTTGGAGTCTTCATGATCAAATATTTGTAACATGTCTGACATACTTTGTTTGGCATACAACAATATCTCCATCACACTAGTATTGAATGCCCAAATAATGATGCAATACACTAAAATCTAAGACATCAAAAGCTAAATTGTTATTAGGACACTTGAACAACATATCATTGACGTAACCCACAATGATTAGAGGCATAGCACCCTCATGTCTCACATGTAAGGTGCCCTTAGTTGGATTATTTTGAAAATTATGTGCAGTCAAGTATACATATATTTTCTCATACCAAGCCCAATATGATTGTTGCACACACTATTTTCATGCCCTTTCAAGAAAATTTGCAATAGAAAAAACATATACTTCTTTATGCAAATTACCATGCAAAAATGCAATTTCAATGCCTAGCTAGTTGTATAATCGGACCATTATGAGCTATTAGTACACAAATTCTTTGAATTGCCATCATAAAACACATGAGAGCACAGGTCTTATCAAAGTTAATGCCCTTCTTTTGAGTATAACCCTTTTTCACATGTCTAGTCGTATAGTAATCAACACTACCATTTGGCTTATGTTTCAACTTGTAAATCTACTTAGTACCAATGGTATTTTTGCCATAAGACAAGCCGCACAAGAACCAAGTTTCATTCTTGACAATAATATCATACCATCTAATTTTCTAAGTTTTGCACCTCTTCAAAAGAAACATGCTCATCCTCATCGCATATATTAGAAATAACCAATGCATAAGAACAAGTATGACTAGACAAAGGTACATCTAATTTACTATTGCGTGACATTTGCACCAACCACTTTGGCATAGTCTTGAACCTCTCAACCTCTACTCTATCATTAATATACATAGGCTAAAAAATTGCCTCATTTGGTGCTACATTTGAGTCCCACCACTGAAAAAGTAAAGAAAGTGTCATACATGTCATGTGAGCATACATTTATCTCCTTGATTTGTAAAAGTAAAGAATACATAATATCTTCCACAAAGATGACATCACAAGCTGCCAAAATTACACTTAATTTGGGGATCATCCTTGTAACCTTTACTTTCACAATTATAACCAACCAAGATACGTTGTAGAGCCTTGTCATCCAAATTTTTGTCATGTTGCATAGCTTCCAATACATAAGCAAAGAAACCAAATACATGCAAGTGAGCAAAATATGGCTTTTTGCCATGCCAAGCCTTATATGGAGTGACAAATTGCAATGCTTTGATGCTATAACTATTTAATATACAAGTTGCATACATAACAAACTTAAGCCTAAAAATTTTGATCAAACTTCATACATAGTCTCATCTCCATGAGAGATTTTTCTCTCTCTTACCTACACCATTTTATTGGGCTATAGATGGTTCACTTTAGATCCTAATAAATTTTAGTCATACACACAAATTATTGGAAGTGTAGGAACACTTTGGACTTAGCTTTCAAAGGATACACCCATGCATATCTAGAATCCTCATTGATAAAAGTCACAAAGTATAGGTAACTACCAAAAGACAATGTTTCCATCCCACTACTGACATCAATCTATACAAGTTGCAATTTGTAAAACCTCTCATTAAACCATGTTTTGGAAAGGAGTATGCTACATTAGTCCAAATACGAAGCCCTCATAAATACATTTTTCAAGTGTCTCAAGAGTAGGCAATAAAGACACCTTGTCAAAATTTTACTTGTGTAGCAAATCAACAAAATTTGATGATCAAAATATGCATGCCAAATTTGCATTTGAAATGGTCCGTCAATCTACAATTGCACATGCCATATGTTCCATATATTTTTCATAAATTTTGAGCTTGCATAAATCCATGACATAGTGAACCAAATGCAATAATTGTATCCACACATGATAGATCATGAACAATATGCTTGTCATCCACAAATTTTACAATCAAGCCAAACTTGGCAAATGCAAAAACTAACAATAAATTGTTTTAAAACTCTAGCATATACAAAGAATCTTAAAGTGTGAAAGTGCTACTATTAATAGCAGTGTGAACATAATTTTACCAACTCTTTTAAATGATAAGAGGAGTTATTTGCACAAATGGTAGTACTATCCTTAGGCGCAAACTCAAGAGAAGTGAACAAATATATTGCAAAGTAATATGCTTGGTGGCACCAATGTCAAAGTACCAAATGTTTGAATCCAAAATTGATATGCAAGAATCATGTTGCAAAGGGTCATAACTACAATGCATACTAAATGCCCCTATTTTTCATTCTCATAACATTTGTGGATTTTGAGTTAGAAGGAGAGGCATATGTAGTAACCATACTTGATGCCAGGAGGCATATTACATGGTGGATTCCGTAAACTTTTATTACCGGGGCTCATACACAAAGTGGATTCTTTGTGCGAGAAGTCGATGGGGACGCCTATCCTTTTCGGGCGTTTTGTTAATTTAGTGTGTACATGGGTGATTCCATAGCGAGTGATTCCACAAAATACATATTTAAATTAATAAACGTTTATGAGTTTAGAGTGTGCACTTGTGATAAATTAAGGTTAGTATTGATTTCTAACCAATTAATTTATTTATATAGCTGAAGACTGCTAGGTATTCACTTTTGTCGGTTTAATTGTATTATTTTACTAACAATTGTGAATGCTTCAGTTGATGTGTAGAGATAGTAGCGGTGGCAGTGGAAAGCATTGGAGGATAGCGTGCATTCAAAGTTATCGTCAATATTTTGATGGGCGCATACCTTAGGCATGGCACCTATATTTTGTCGCGTTATTTATCAAAACGATTGATATTTATTTATTATTTTTGTATGCGCATGGGCGCACGATTTAGATATTTGTATTTGGACATTGTATTTGGGTACACCTGACTTCTTGGGTGCCCGTCCATTAGCTTTATTTCTATTTGGCACAAAAGCAAACTCAAAAGCTAAAGCGTACTATTTTGTAATTTGGGCTATTATTTGAGCTTGAAGATGATTAATACATAAAATACATGCTTTGTGGAGTGCTCACACAAGGCATGGGGGAAGATTGCACCCAATTGGTCTCTTGTTCATGTCGTGCAAGCTTCCTACATTGATTTGTGTGCAAAAAGTAGAGTTCTTTTGTTCTTGGGGACCTTCTGGCGCTCACTACGCGCGCTTACGGCATCTGATCTGTGCACGAGTGGTATCAGAGTGAAGCTGAGATCGAGAGCTTCCAATCGCTTACCATCTTGCGCGAAGGCGGAACTCCTGGAATGGTCGAGCTCTACAGTCAGTTTCATCGCCAACGGTTGATACAGGTGACTTCTTAGCGATCAAGAACCCCTATCTGCATCCTCTGATCGCGAAGGACCGGCCTGAGGAGGCGGAGGACCACTTGTACATCTCCTTCTTCAAGTCGTTTTGAACCAGACTGACAGTAAGCTTCCATATCCAAAAAAGTTTAAAAGCTTTAAGTCAAAGCTTAACAAGCTTATTACAAAGCTAAAGCCCCACGAAAATTCCATCAACGGCGTCAGCATCTTTTGGTCGTAGTCAAATCCGTCAAGAACGTCCTCTCTTACTCAAAAATCATGGCTAGTTAAAGTCACTAAAGCTCCTAAGCTTCCTAATATTCTAAGTCTACTAAGCAATCCCCCAAGTTCTCTTACTTCTGCAAGTCACCTAAGTACACAATAGTCATAATAGACTTACTTCAACCACTCCCATAAAGACTGTTCATACGCAAAAGCATAGAAACCGTTTATTGCTCTCTGGAAGACCCTGTTCCTATTTGCAAACTTGCTGAACCAGTTTCAGCAAACGCAGCAGGTCATACGAAGATTATACGCCATTTTTACGAAGATCACGAATACCACAACCCCAAATGACAAAGACTACAAAAGCCAAACAAAAATATATAAGCCTTGTATACCCGACTTTGAGCTATGCTCATCCCGCTAATCAGATTTCGAGAGTGTGAGGTCTTTTGGATTTTACGGGATGACGGAACAACACATGGACGATCTTATGGCTGAAGGTGATTTACCCGAACCAATGATGGAACAAAACTTGGATTTGATTATGATGCAGCTTGATGAAGAACGAAGAGCCCGACAAGCTTTGCAAGTACAATTGGCCAATTTGCAACGATCTACCACTGACAAAGATGAACCGCAACCCAAAGATCTTATACGACGTACCATCGATGCAACGCTGGAAGCCCAATCCATTCGCAAAGAAACAAAGATAAGTAAAAGAAACTTCAAATTTCGTACTTTCAATGGATCTCGAGATGGAAAGACTGTACTTGCATTTATCAGTCAGTTTAATGATTACTTTCATGAAGAGACATATGATGAGAAAGACAAAATTAAATGTGTCACTAATCATTTAGTCGATCGAGCATCTCTATGGTGGACTGTGGTTCGCAAGAGCATTGATTGTCCCACTACTTGGGAGAGTTTCCAAAATAAGTTTTTGCAGAATTTCCTTCCTTCTCAATACCATGAAAAAGCCATAAAGCAATGGGATCTTCTACAGCAAAGAGATCGTGAACCTATTTCCCAATACACTGAACGTTTTTGGAATGCCCTACTGCAACTACACATGCTCGAAGATGTACCTGAAGCGACTCACAAACGCAAGTTTATGTCCGGCCTACTTGGACATTATTATGCTGAAGTCAATATGTTCAAGCCAACAACCCTTGAAGATGCAATTTCCTTGGCTCGTGACACTGAAGACAAGATTCGAGGAAGAGACAAGCGACCACAACAATTTCCAGCTAATGGTAACTATGGTTCCAAGCAATTCAATTCAAATTTTCGAAGATTCAATCAAAGTCGTTTTCTTCCATCTTCATTCCGTAAGTCTTGGACACGACCACCTGCTTTGCCATCAAATACCAATCCAAACCCTAAGCCATCCTCACAGCCAAATCTTAATATTCCTAAACTTCCTGCCATTACCAACAATGTATCTAAAGCCAAACCTATAGTTTGTTACAAATGCCATCAACCTGGACATCTAGCAGCCAATTGTCAATCGAAAAAGCCACCTGTCCATATCAATTATCTTGGAGCAATGGAAGAAGAAGAATGTGAGAAAATGCCTTATTTTACGGAAGATGATGACGACATTGGTACTACTTTAGATACTTTGCCAGGTATGCCAACTCCACATTCTTTGTTGACAATGAAATGTTTTGTGCATGGTAAAGAAAAGATTATTTTGCATGATGATGGTAGCACACATGATTTTATTTCTGCAAAGTTGGTGAAAGAATTGAATTTACAAACTGTTTCTACACATTATCGCATTAAAGCTGCATTCCTAGCACAAGATATAATGGAACACAAGAGGTGCATAATTTAGAAATTAAAATTTGTGAATATACTGAACATAGAAATTTCATAGTTGTACCTTTGCAGTCTAGTGATATTATCTTAGGAATGCCTTGGCCTCATTAGTATAATCCTGACATAGATTATTCTATGCATTTAATTAAAATTTCTTTTCAAGGAAAACAAATCACATTGCATGGTATGCACACATCTAATAATTTTCCACTGCTTACTCATACTCAAGCTAAACATGCATTACGTAAAAGTAGTAAATCTTATTTAATTTTGGTGAATGAACTTCAAGCTAAAGAAAAACAAATGCATCCTAGGCATAAACAATTTCTTGCTCAATTTAAAGATTGTTTTACTGATGATTTACCACCTGGACTACCACCTTCACGACCTGAAGATCACAAAATAGATTTAATTCGTGGTACACAACCACCATGTAAAGCACCATATAGGCATAACCAAATTGAACAAAAAGAAATTCAAAATCAAATAGAAAAATTGCTTAATAGAGGATTAATTAGACCTAGTAGTTCTCCATTTGGTGCACATGTTTTATTAGTAAAGAAGAATAATAATACTTATCATATGCGCATTGATTATCGTGCCCTGAATAAAATTATTGTTAAGAATAGATATCCAATTCCTAGGGTAGATGATTTTATGGATAAACTACAAGGTTCTGCCATATTCAGTAAGATAGATCTTAAATCTGGTTATCATCAAGTAACATTGGATAAATCTGATATATTCAAAACTGCATTTAGAACACAATTTGGACACTATGAGTAATGCCTTTCGGCATTTAGTCGCATGATGAATCGCATATTCTTGAAATATTAGCATTGTGTTATAGTATTCTTTGATGATATATTGGTATTCAGTAAAAATGAGAATGAGCATTATGAACATCTGTCTTTAGTTTTCAAGTTGTTAAAAGATAATCAATTGTATGCGAATCCAGAAAAGAGTGAATTCTTTCAAACAGAAATTGAATATCTAGGACATATTGTTTCATCAGAAGGTATTAAAGTTGACCCTAAAAAGATAGAAGCAATTTTAAATTGGCCCATACCCAAAAATGTGCATGAGTTACATTCTTTTCTACGTCTTGCTAGTTTTTACAGAAAGTTTGTGCGAAATTTTTCATTACTTGCTTTACCTTTGACTAAACTTTTAAAGAAGGGTATTGTGTATAACTGGTCTGATAAACAACAAAAATATTTTGATTTATTGAAACATGCATTAACATATGCTCCTGTATTACAACTACCTGATTTCAATAGACCATTCTTTTTAGTAGTTACTGATGCTAGTGGATCTGGAATAGGAGCTGTCCTTATGCAAGATAATCATCCCATATCCTATTCTAGCTATAAACTGAAACCATCTGAACTTAAATACTCTACCTATGATAAAGAATTACTAGCTGTAGTACAAGCCTTACGTCAATGGAAACATTACCTAATGGGTTTTGAATTTATGATTAAAACTGACCAACAAAGCATTAGACATCTCCTTAGTCAACCCCAAATATCTGACCGACATATTAAATGGGCAGCTTTCATTCAAAGTTTTCATCCCCTTATACAATATCAACCAGGAAAAGAGAATGTTATAGCTGACGCTTTAAGTAGAAGACCGACAATTCATAATATTTCTATGATATCATTTGATTCCCTTATCCCTATGAAAGATACTTATTATCAGGATCTTACTTTTCAAGCTGATTGGAATAAATTAGTTGCAAATAATTGGATTCCTATTGATTCACTATCTTACAATAATGGATTCATGTTTTATGAAAAGAGATTATGTGTTACAGTTCCATTTAGATCTTTTGTTTTGCATGAGATTCATTGTCCTCCATATCAAGGTCATAGAGGTATTATATCTACTTTACGTACATTGAAGATTTTTATTGGCTACATATAGACACTGATGTATCTAACTTTGTATCTGAATGTTTAGTTTGTCAACGAGTTAAAAGAAACCATGGTAAACAGTATGGTTTACTGCTACCATTATCTATTCCATCACGACCATGGGAACACATTTCTATGGATTTTATCACTGGTTTACCTAACACTAAAGCTAACCATGATATGATTTGGACTGTTGTAGATAGGTTTAGCAAACAAGCATATTTCATTTCATGCAAGAAAACTTTAACTGCATCTCAAGCAGCTCAATTGTTTTTGAAAACTGTGTTTACTAATCATGGTTTACCAAAAGTTATTATTTCTGATGGTGATTCTAGATTTTGTAATAATTTTTGGATTACTTTGTTTGCTAACTTAGGAACAAAGATTGATTTTGTATCAGCATTTCATCCTAAAACTAACGGTCAAACAAAAGCTACTAACAGTACTATTTTAGATCTTTTATGTGCTTACACTATTTCAAAATCACACACATGGGATACATATTTACATTTACTTCAGTTTGCATATAACAATACACCACACACAGCTACAAAGAAAGCACCATTTGAAGTGATTTATGGATATAGATTGCCTACACCTGGTGCATCATTATCAAATAAAATTCAGACTGCTGATGATATTGCTAACATGTACGCTACTATTTTTGATGAAGTTAAAGATATGATTGCCATAGCACATCAATCATATACAAAACAAGCAAATAAGAAAAGACAGGCCATGAATTTTAAAGTTGATGATTATGTTTGGTTACGTATAGAAAAACGTAGATTACAAAGTGCAGATAAACACCCAGTTGTGAAATTAGCACCTAGATTCTATGGACCATTCAAGATCATACACAAAATCAATGACAATGCATTTAAACTAGAACTACCACCACATTGGAAAATCCACAACACCTTTCATATTAGTTTATTACGACCCTTTAGAGGCCAATTACCTGTACACCCTGTCTATGAAAACCCACCTTTGCTAGATGAAGAGACTGAAATCCTTGAGCCTGAAGCTATTATAGATGCTGACTTTATGACCACTAGAACTTGTTGTAGATATTCTAGATATTTGGTCAAGTTTAAAAACCATCCTGTTGAAGAGGCCCAATGGATGCACGCTAGCGACTTAAATGCTTTCCCCACTATGTTAGCTCCACATTGAGCTAATAGCAATTAAGGTCAATTGCTATCCCACCCCGGGGGTATGATGCCAGGAGGCATATTATAGGGTGGATTTCGTGAGGTTTTACGGTGGATTCCGTAAACTTTTATTACCGGGGCTCATACACAAAGTGGATTCTTTGTGCGAGAAGTCGATGGGGACGCCTATCCTTTTCGGGCGTTTTGTTAATTTAGTGTGTACATGGGTGATTCCATAGCGGGTGATTCCGCAAAATACATATTTAAATTAATAAACGTTTATGAGTTTAGAGTGCGCACTCGTGATAAATTAAGGTTAGGATTGATTTCTAACCAATTAATTTATTTATATAACTGAAGACTGCTAGGTATTCACTTTTGTCGGTTTCATTGTATTATTTTACTAACGATTGTGAATGCTTCAGTTGATGTGTAGAGATAGCAGCGGTGGCAGTGGAAAGCATTGGAGGATAGCGTGTATTCAAAGTTATCGTCAATATTTTGATGGACGCATACCTTAGGCATGGCGCCTTTATTTTGTCGCGCCTATTTATCAAGGCGTTTGATATTTATTTATTATTTTTGTATGCGCATGGACGCACGATTTAGATATTTGTATTTGGACATTGTATTTGGGTACGCTTGACTTCTTGGGTGCCCGCCCATTAGCTTTATTTCTATTTGGCACAAAAGCAAACTCAAAAGCTAAAGCGTGCTATTTTGTAATTTGGGCTATTATTTGAGCTTGAAGATGATTAATACATAAAATACATGCTTTGTGGAGTGCTCACACAAGGCATGGGGAGAGATTGTACCCAATTGGTCTCTTGTTCATGTCGTGCAAGCTTCCTACATTGATTTGTGTGCAAAAAGTAGAGTTCTTTTGTTCTTGGGGACTTTCTGACGCTCACTATGCGCGCTTACGGCATCCGATCTGTGCACCAGTACTAGCTTATTTATTCTTAGCCTCTTTCATAGCTAATTTAGGACAACACTTAATGACATGATCTCTCGCCTTACAATACTTGTAAAAAGCTTTTACTCGTGTTTTTCTTCTTATCCTTATTAGCCCTATTTTATTTGAATAGTATTTGCAAATTTTTGCTTATAATAGAAAATGTAGCTTTTCCTTACTTTTTTTACTAGCCACAAAAGATCTATACACAATTAATGAATCTATTTTGCTAAGATTTGTCTTCTTTACTTTTTTTGACTAGCCACAAAAGATATGTACACACATAATGGATCTATTTTGTTGAGATTGGTCTTCTTGCATGAAAATAGAAACCAAATCCTCAAAGGACAAAGCATTGGCATTGCCTTTTATCTTGCTTTGATGCAAAACTTTGATAAGAATCAAGAAGAACATTGAGAACAATCTACACAAGTGAATTGTATAGCAATATCTTATCTACAACAATTAACTAATCTTTGATGTCTTTCAAAATTTATCCATAGAGTCGTATTCACCCATGTGTTCACTCAATTGCATACATATGTAAGCAACAAGAGGCTCATTTCTTCTTTGATACAAATATGCAAGTGTATCCAAGCCTCTTTAGCTATCTTATATCAATGAATGTGTGGAATCATGGTACGTTTAATAGATAATGCAATCAAGATATGAGCCTCTCTATCTATACTATCCTAGTAAATCTACTCAACAAGGAGCACTGGTGCTTTAACATTAACTACAAAGAGAGCTAGAATTAGTAATATCCTCAATATCACTTAATTTTGTTGCACTTGCAACTTCTATATCAACAAGACGTCTGTCAATCGTGTGCATAGTGTTTTACAATCCTTTTGCAACTAACAAGATTCAAACTTATCTTCATGGCCAGCATATATAATACATGGTTGTGGCAAGCCATGCCCATTGACTACACTTAGTGCAAAGGTTACCTATATGGATAAAAACATTTGCACAAAGTTAATATGTGCCATATAGCACAACATAAAGTAGATTGTGAAAGACCTTAGATGCAAAAATGAGCATTTTCAAAAATTATACACAATAGAACAAAATGGCCTAGATCATACTAGTAGTAGTGCAAATAGAGCCCAAAAGGAAAAAAAAAAAGTGGACCTATGAATGCTCATCAAATCTTGTCCTAATTGGAAGAGACAAAGGAGAGCATGTTGAGGACTTTGCCTAAGAAGTCAAAGCCTATTCAAATCCTCTTTGTTGGATCTAGAATTTCAAGAATGCACAAACATGCCTAAAGAACTTACTGTGTGCTCAAATCTTTTGCTTGTATCTCTTCTTGTCTTCTTCTAATATCTATCATCTATCTGAGCTATGTATTGTCATTACTTTTCCCTATTTTTTGTGTGCTTTCTTTGTATTTGTTCATTGTAGTGTCGCTTGAAGATTGTACTCATCCAAAAGTTTGGTAGGTGTCCTTTCTTGGTCTCGTTAGTTTTTCATGTCTCATGGCTTGTCTTTTTGTGTTGTGGCTAGTTGTGTGGTTGTGGTGTTCATGTTGTTGGATATGCCATTACTAGGCCCTTTTAGCAAATATTATAAAAAACTATCATCTAGTTCAAGCAAGGACACCTTGTTTATGTGCCGTTACTAGGCCTTTTTAGCAAATATTATAAAAACTATCATCTACAACCTATTAATGACAATTGACCATTGAGTTATAAGATGCTTATTTTTGCATTTCTTCATTTCCAAGCCCATAGAAGATCTACGTTTAGAAGAATCACAACACTCGGATTTGATGGGTTGGGAATGGGTAAGGTGACTCAATGGATATCTTTTTGAGAAATATCAAAGATATTAATAATAAGTTAATTACTGTTGCCAAATAGCTCACTTGTCTTCTTGATTCTTATCAAATTTTTCTTTCTTTTTGATGTATATAATTGTTATGAAAATAATATGATTTTATATTTACTTAATTGAGAAATTGCATGATCTAGTTGTCACATAATCGTGACTTGTTACAAGTAAGCATTGCATATGACAGTGGTCGTATTATGCTTGGTAGATAGATGGTAGGAAACCATTATGTTCCGTATTATGGTGAGTAGATTATTAGGTGAAATTAGATGAATTAATATTTTTGAAAAATAATCGAGTATAAATGATATTTGTGTGAATCTATATAGTGAGCATAATATACAATAGAATGCATTTACATGATATTGTGTAATATTAAAATTATTACTTTATCTATGATTTATAAGTTTAAGTTTTTAAATTGATAATTTTAACTAAATCATTGATCTTTAGTGCTATTAATTTATTTGATATAATCTCTTTAATATATATAATACTAGGGTATTAGATTTACAGTAGCCATACTATATCATCTTAAAAGTTATGTAGCATTGCTACACTTCAGTAAATCATGTTCTGAAAATGGGCTAAAATAGTGACTAATTTGAAGGATTTTGAGAATTGCATATCTTTTTAAGCTTTAAAACTTTTGTTCTTATTCTAAATGGATGGAAAGTTACAATATCTAGAAAATAGCTCCATTGGAGGATTTTAGACTAACGTACATGCATGATGGCAACTTTGAGATTTTGGAGTTTGGGTAACCCATATAATCGTTTAAAACTCAACAATTATATTAAAAAAATCAAAAAATTAATTCTTTCTTATGTAAATCTCAAAGCTTATCTATGGTGTCTTCTTCTTATACAAACATGGCATCCTCTTTCCAAAAATTAAAGAGGAGACATATGGACCAATCCATGTAGTTAAAAAATAAATTTGGGGGCCTCAAGAATGAAAAGGGCCATAGATTTTGTTGGTAACAATTTGCCTTAAAGATTTCAATTGTTCTATAGTACTCACCTTCGCATAAGATGCCAAGCGATTAAAAGTTTGGAGCGGAGACAAGCTTTGATACCACCATCGAAAGTAGACCACTTGATGAATCTAGCATCTCAAATCTTAGGTACATATGATTTTATTAAACATAATTTTTTTTGAATAAGCTAAGAAATTCACAAAGAACAAGAGAAAAACACACGATAGGCCAATCTCCCCCATGGTTCAAAAGCCATGGTTTGCTATCCTTCATTATAGAATATTGATTTACATTGCTATTTTTCATTTATATCATGTATATAATTGCAAAAAATACAAATATCAGTAAAAATACAAAGTTTAATATGTCAAGAAGTTTCATGTAGCTTGTTGTTATTACTCTACAGAGAGTTCTGTATGATAAATCATCACATTCGAGACATGCCAAAACCCTCAAAATGTATTTGAAAGCTTTGAATTTCGAGTTTTGATGAGGAAAAAACAACAAAACTAAGTGTTTACCTTATTTTCTTGTTTTGCGTGTGATCCTATTGTTTTTATAAAGCTTTCTAAAAATAGACCACATAAAGAAAATAGTAAAGTATTCCATAATGAAAGCTTATTTTGATAAATGCATCCAAAGATGTATTAGCTTGAAGTTATACTCAAATCGGGCTTCTCCCTTCATTACCAAACTCATTGTAAATCTATCTATAGAAACATTAACTAAGACATTGAACTCCTAGTATTTGAAATTATCATTGACCATGACTAAACCACTATCAAAATATGTACCCAACATCATAGTTATTTAGTTAAATATAAAACCCATTTTGTTAAAGAATCCTAGCTGTGAATTCAAAAGTCATTACTAGCTTTGACTTATGATTACCTAATAACCGCATACCACTCACAATCACATTAATTTCCAATGAGCAAATATCTACTGCATTGACGTGATACATAGATGTTTTGTATTTTCTTGTTGATACACTGCAAATTTACCACATAAGGAAGTAGACCCTCTGTGTAATTTTATTATCAATTGAGAGCAATTAATTTTGAATCCCCATGCAATGTTATTGAAATTGCTACAAAAATAAGATGATTTATATCTATTAACTTATGGATTTTCATTATTTTTTATCACATAATTGTGACTTGTTATACATAAGCGTTGCATATAACATTGGTCATATTATAGTTGATAAATAGATAGTAGGGAACTAATATAGTTTGTGTTGTACTAAGCAGATTATTAGGAAAAATTAGATGAATATTCAAAGAATTATTGAGTATAAATAATATTTAAGTAAATCTATATAGTAAACGTAATATATGATAGTATGCATTTATATAATATTATAATATATATACATGATAATACATATTATTAAAATTATTATATTATTTATGATTTTTTATTTAATAGTAATTTTAATTATATTATTGACTTTTAGTACTATTAATTTATTTAATTTGATATCTGTAATATAGATAATACTAGAGTATTAGATTTAATATATGCTTTTATCAAAATAAGCTTTCTTTATGGAATGCTTTGCTATGGTCCACTTTTAGGAAGCTTTTTTAAAATTTCTTTATAAAAGCAACATGATTATATACAAAACAAGAGAATAAGATAAAAACTATGTTTTTTTGGTTTTCTTATCATCACCAGAGTCAAAATTTAGAGCTTTTGGAGTCGTTTTGGGTAATGTGATGATGATGTTAAAATGTCGTGATATGATACACCAAACTCTCTGTAGTAACTGGATTAAGCTATAGAAGACCTCTTAATACATAACACTATAAGATAGGAGCTTTTTACCGACGTTTAAAGCGACAAAATCATTCATTCAAAAAATTGCCCTTATCGTCGCTAAAATCGTCGGTATACACATCTCTACAAAATTGTTGCAATATGAGTTGCTATGTGTATCATAGCAATGCAATTTGCGAGACATAAGCAACTCATATTGTGACACAAATAACGACACATGAATGTTCATTTGCAATGCTAATAGCGGCGGTCACAGTGGAATTTTTTTGTGGCAAGGCATATAGCCCTTGTTATGCTTTCAACCACATGTGCTAAAAAATGTTCCATAAATCATTTATAGGTTGAGCACATAATTGTTGTTGAAACATATGCATCGTGAGATGCTAGAAAAAAAATATTTTTTGATTTAATTTCTAAATAAGTACATCCTCGACAAATAATATCTCATAAAACTACATGGATTGATGGGGAGCAGAATCCAAAAATAGACAAATGTATTAATAAATATTGCAAACTGTAAATCCACAAAAAAGATAAGAAATATATTGAAGGACGCTTACATAAAAAGAGCATGCATGGACTATAGGGCCAAAAAAGGAAGGGATGCATACTCCACGAATCCAAGCAACTACTACAACTCCTCATCTTCTGAGAGATTGTCATGATAGATTCTACAATATAAAACAACCAAATATTAATCTGTATAACATAATGCATCACAAAAAAACTAAAAATTGAAAACAAAAAAATGCATAATTTATCAGACTGTTGCGAACATACAATCTATCGATAATAAGAGAAGTGAGTTATCTACATACCGAGCCTATGTGATCGCAATTTGTGATTGAGTGCAAGATAAATTAGCATTATTAGAAATAAGATTATTAGTACAAGTACTACACCGAATAAGAAAGTGAACCTAACCAAATGAAAGCTTATAAAATCCTCCAAATAAGTTCTATGTCCATGCTCCCAAGATGATGCATAACCCCTACCTCCAATTGTACCCTGCCACCTCATGCTACTACCACCATCATCTTGGAGAGTTACGGCCTCCTCCTTGAGTCTTTGCCAATCCTCTGCATCCAACCATTTGGGCTTTGGAGCACCACTCTTGATTGCCTTGTGTGTATTTGATCATCTATGTGAAAGATATGGATGCATATAGTCCATTAATGGAGAATTGATTAGCCACTATAGGTAATGAGAACTCATTGTGCAAGGATGAGACTACATACTCCTTGGCCCCCTTCGGTATGCTTTTCCAATGGTCTAAAACGTTGTGCCTAAATATGTATTAGCACAACCTTCTCATGCATGCCATCACCCTCCTCTCCTCAATATTCATGATCATGGCATTGGGTTTTCTCATTCACTAAATACCCATACCTTGGTGGGGTGGGTCTAAGATGTGCCCTCTCCCATCAACGAACCATGCTCTTGGGTATAACTAGGAGATCCTTGTCCATTTGGCATATTTGCAAGGCTGGTATCTCACAGAGTAATACCATAGGGGTGCAGCTTGCACATAGCAAAGCAAAACTTGGAGTTAAGGGAGTAGACGTCTCTATGGTGTAGAAAATCCTGGAGGAGATAAGCATTCACTAAACTGATGGGATGGGGACACTACATCGATGTCTCCATAGCATGCACATGAGCCACTCTCTCTAAAACTAGTGTGGGAGCAAGGAGTAGTAACTGACCACAAGGTCACAACATCTATATTCCTAGAACACCCCCTAGAACCACCCCTAAAATGAGGAGGAGAGGAAGTCTGTGGCTCTTCGAGACACCCACCACAACCACAACCTCTACATGTCAAGTGAGGCTTCCCTAAGCCTCCCTTTGTGGCTAGCCTAGAGCATCGACTCCACTTGCTAAAGATCAAGTGTCGAAGCGTGCCGAGGTAGAACACACTAAATGCTCAGATGATGATTGAGACAACTCCTGGTTTGCCATATCTCTAAAGCATGCCATCTGGTCCGAAGACATGCATGAATATATCTTATAGCTCTTCGTCTATCATCCCTAGCCATTATCTCTATGTTAGAAGCTGACATTTGAAACTTACATAAAAGTGATGCCTATGAGAAAATGTATATTAATTTCGTTAAAAAAATATTAGGTAATATTAAAAAAACTATAATAAACATACCATCATAAGACTATTGAGTTATATTCAAGCAAACACCACATAATAGGCATGGTCTTTTTTATTTTATTGATTATCATTGCTTTTGTTTTGATTACATGCCATTGCTTTTGTGTGGATACACTCAACCACTAATCTTTCCATTCTAGATCCTCTCCTCTCACCTTCCAAATATTTTCTTTCAAGTGGACCTTAATCAACCATCCCACTTTAACTTTTTTTATTTTATAATTAAATGACCTTACAATGACATATTTTAAGTCATTTGGCCCACACAATGTTAATAAATCACCATTCATATAAATGATTTCATTCTCCTCTAGCCAAGGAGGAATGCAACCTATCTTTGTTAAAAGATGTTAGCACAATCAATATAAGGATGAAGGCGAAGCACGATAATATATATTTACAAAGAATTATCTTAGTCACAAGCTCTTAGCATGCGCATAGGTCCCCATAGAAAGAGGAGTGTACTTCATTCTTGAAGTACTCTTGTACTCTAGAGTCTTTGTCTAGATTGCCCGTGATTGTCTCTTCCGCATGCTATAAGCCCTCCTCGTCCTCCACCTCCTGCAATAGCGACTCTTCTACATGTATACACTCCTTGTGCATACTAGAAACATTAATTTCATCATACACTCAAGTGCCCTAAGGTGTTGATGGCACAACATACCACTAATGAGGTTGATATGGATTTCGTTAGAAGGTTACTTGTTCAATGATATATCATGAGAGCTTCCTGTGAAGAACGAAAAAGCACTTATGGCCACTTTGTGTTGTGGATAAATTAACAAAAAAGGTAATTCACCTGTCTACAATGATTCAACAAGATAAACGTGTAGTGCAAATTATACCATCTTTTTTCGAAGTCTACCTCCAAGAATCCAAAGGGTCCTCACCAAAGGTTTACCCTTGCTTTTTCCAATACTACTTTAAACCATTGTACATCGAATATGATCACGGAGATGCTATGGTAATCTACGAAAAGAACACTTTGCATGTTGCCAAAATACTCTATCTCATCCGTTGTAAAGATTGGATCTATGGCCCATTGTCAACTTTCTTGATCAAACTTTGTCATGACCCCACAATCGTTTGTCGAGTGCATTTTTTCAATGTACTTAACTTAGAAATGTCACCCACATGACCACGCCATGCTATAGATTTTGTATTGTACATTGAAATACCTAGGTTAGTTTATATGTATAATTACTAGATATAACAACAAAGACATTGCGCGGTTACCTTTGGACTACATCCCCTCGAGAACTCCCACCCTTCTCTATAGACTTCTACCCCTTGCTGTGAAGATACTCTTTGAGAAGCGACTCTTTGTGGACCATCTTCCACTCGTACTAGCTTTGGGCATTCATTCGTGTGGGAGGTTGTCCAAGGAATCCCACTCTCAAATCATGACTATCTGGCAATAATACAATGTGTCCTTGATAGACCATCTTCTTTATGGTCTGTGGCCCTTGGGAGTCCTGGTCCACACATTGGACATACATGGTAACCAGATGTGACCAGGCCTCTTACAATATCTATATCTTGTCAACACAAATATAAACAAGCCACGTGAGACACCAATAATGAGAACGAAAGCAAGCCTATTGAATCTCAGAAAGTCATGCATGGTTTACATAAGAATGTCTCGTATGTTAACAAATTGCTTCCCAATATGCTTGCTTATGTCTTCCACAATAATCCCATCCTTCCATAAAATCTTGAGCTCATCAAGATTTTATGTCTTCCACAATATCTTGAGCTCATCAACTAATGGATGGAGATAGACATCCATATTATTGACTTTCTAGTACCCACCCATGAATGAGTGCGCTAAGGATCAAGTGTCCCGTTTTCGTTGAAAGCCACGGTGGGATGTTGTAGTTCACAAGGACTACTGGCAACACACTATAAGAAGTCAAGCAAAGTCCAAATGGATTCATGCCATCCATAGCAAGACAAAGCCGATTTCCTGGTTCTCGTGCAAAGCTTGCAAAGGTGGAGTCAATGTGACCCCATGCTCACGAGTCTACTAGTATTCATTGGATTGCATTTGTAGATCTATTTTGCACATGCCACATTGTCAAACTTGTCATGCTTGCTGTGTGAAACATGTGATGGATGTGCAATATAAGTGGAAAGTGTCCGAGAACCTTTTGAGGAACGATTTTCCCTTGCACGTCTTGGCAATACCTATGAGTACCACAATTTGGACATGTTTTCATGGACTTGTATTTTCCTTGAAAGAGCACACAATCGTTGACACATGCATGAATGCTATTATAATCCATGCCAAGCATCCACAACACTTTTCACACATCATCCTCATGAGACTAGAATATCGTGTTTCCAGATGGTAGTATGTAATATTTTAGCAATCTTTAAAAAAATCCAAACACCTTTGAAGAAATAAAAATGATTCTTATTTATACATCAAGACAAATGAGTGTAATATGTACTTAAACAACTCAGTCACAATTGCATTGCTCCATTCGTAATTTGTCTATATCCTTAGGAGCGCAAGAAGCATCCTTAAGTGAGATACATGGCACCCATCGTATAATGGTATGGAGACCTTCTCTCTTAATGGATTAGATAACCCTGTATCCATGGATAGTAATGCATCGATAATAGCCACCATCTCAAGCTCCAACATTTGAGGAAGGTTTGGATAGTCTCCAATGTCTTTTAGTGTCGAAAGCACAATTGGTAGAGTGCCCTCTAATGGGTTTATCGGCTCGGGTGCTCCTTCCACTGTATGGCCACAAACTCTTCTTTATGGACCATAATAGGTGCTTTGCTTGAGATGGACCGACACCTCCTTGTGGATATTCGTAGGGCATATTTAACACTATTGAAATTTATTTCAACTAGAGTTTGATTGCAAAGCATGAAAAATAGACACTTTGCTCACTGTTAACTCAAAGTTTAAGACTACTTGATAAATGATTTTCGATTGAAACTCGTCGAAGTGTCACACATGATCTATAGATAAGAGACCTTTTCGTCGAATTGCAAGCTTGCATTAAGTGTATGGACAGGGGACATGCTAATTAAGATATGCATCTTGATCTCAAATGTCTTGGCTCTCATCGTTGTCCATTTTCTCTAAGTCATGGTAGACAATATGCTTCTCTCTCTCATTCTCTCTTGCTCCCTCTCTCTCTACCTCCTTGTTTCTCTACCCCCCATCCCTTCCTCTTTGTTTCTCACCCCCTCTCTCATTCTCTCTCTCTCTCTCTCTATTTTTCTCTCTCCCCCTCTCTTTCTCCCTTCACATATTTATTTCTTCCCCCATCCTCTCTCTTTGTTTCTCCCCCTCCCTCTCTTTATCTCTCTCTGCCCCCCCTCTTTCTTTGCATTTCTCTCTCCTCCCAATCTCTTTGTTTCTCTCTCCTCCCATCCCTCTCTTTGTCTCTCTCTTCCCCCTCTTTCTTTGTTTCTCTTCCTTTATTTTTTATTTTTATTATTATTTTATATTATATTTTTATTTGTCATTTTTTATTTCTTTCCCTCTCTCCCTATATTTCTTTATTTTTCTCTCTCCTATCTATATTTCTTATTCTCTCCCCTCCTCTATCCCCCTTCGAATCTTTATTTCTCTTCCCCCTATCTCTTTGTTTCTATACATTCTCTCTATGTTTCTCCTTCCCTTGCCCCCTCTTTCTTTGTTTCTCTTTCCCTTTGCATCTTTATTTCTCCCCCCTCTCTATTTTTCTCTCTCCCTCCCCTCTTTATCTCTCTCTTTCCCCCTCTTTCCTTGCACCCCTCTATAATTCTATTTCTCTCCCCCCTCTCTGTTTTTATTTCTCTCTCTCTCTCACTCTCTCCATCTCTCTACTTTTCTCTCTCCACCTCTTTGTTTCTCTACCCCCATCCCTTTCTCTTGGTTTCCCTCCCCTTCTCTCATTCTCTCTCTCTCTCTCTCTCTCTCTCTCTCTCTCTCTCTCTCTCTCTCTCTCTCTCTCTCTCTCTCTCTCTCTCTCCTCTATGTATTTTTCTCTCCCTCCCTCCCTTCATCTCTTTTTTTCCCTCTCCCCCTCTCCCCCTCTCTCCTCTCTTTATTTCTCTCACTCCCTTCCTTTATCTTAGTCTCTCTTCTCCCTCTTTGTTTTTCTCTCCCCTCTTTTTTCTCTCCTTCCCTCTCTCTCCCCCCTCTCTATTTTTTGTTTTTCTCTCCTTCCCCTTTCTTTCCCTCCCTCTCTCTATATTTCTCACTCCTCCGTATGTTTTCCTCTTCGCTTCTCTCCCTTCTTCTTTCTCTCTCCCCCCTTCTCACCTCTATTTCTCTATCTCTCTCCCTCTCTTTCAAAGCATCTCTTTACAAATAATAAGATAAAGAGAAGATAAGAAAATACAAAAACAAAGAGAGGAGAAACAATACACCTACCTCAATGGTTCGAAGAAGAAACCCTTTCTTTTCGTGGCTTCCCTCACTTTTCTCCTTCGTGCTCCTCTTCTCTTGCCTTGCAAACAAGGGCGGCGGTGGTGGTGGTCTCTCTCTCTCTCTCTCTCTCTCTCTCTCTCTCTCTCTCTCTCTCTCTCTCTCTATGTCACACACAACTTCGAGCTCTCTCCCTCTCTCTTTTGCTCATTTTCATTTTGTTGTACTAAAAATGCCACGCTTGAGTTTTCACCCCTGTTTTTTTTTTCTCAGAACATCTGTATTGGCATTGCTATCTGTGTCACAAAAAGTGTCACTATAGGATTTGTGATGCTAAAACAATGACACAGATAGCGGCGCTTTTTGCGGCTCTCTTAGCAACACTGTCAATTCACATTGGAAACAACAGTCAGTATGTCTTCTTGCCCTTATAGTGTTAATTGATGTATTTTAAGTGATATTTCTATTTCTTTTGCAAGTAAATATATAATATGGATGTAAATAGCTATGTAAATCAATATTCCATAATGAAGGATGGGAAACCATGTCTTTTGTTACTCATGGGGGAGGTTAGGCTCTATCCTATATTTTTCTCTTGTTCTTTGTGAATCTATTAACTTATTCAATTTCTTTTATGTTTAATAAAGTTACTCGTATCTAAGATTTGAGATGCTTGATTTGCCATGTGATTTGCTATGCAAGTTGATTCCAATGCTTTGCCATTTGAGAAGTATGTTTTTGTCATACTGTAAGAAGTCCAATCTTGACAAAAATGAATCTATTATGCATCTTGTTACATATCAAGTTTTTATGGCAAAGGTAAATAAAAAGTTACATTTCATAGTAGTAAGCAAAAAATTGTTAAGTATTGTCAATAAGAAGGTTGATAAGATGAGAAGAAACTGAGAGACAAGGATTTTGAAGATATTGTAACATAAGAGATATTATAATTAAGTACTATGCTAAACTACTTATAGAAGAGACTAAGAAGAAAAAAGCTAGTATGGGTTTCGTAAATGTATCTCCTTCTGATTAAGAATGTGCAAAGTTGTGCACAATATAGAATGGGCATTTAATATGCACTTTACTACATGATATTTACATGTCTATTGTGCATGGACTCATTCGAAACCTAGCGAGGGTGATTAACTACCTCATTTTGTGCTACATTTGATTGCTATATATATATCATAAGAGTGTACATCTATTTTCTAGGTATGGAAAGAAAAGATTGCACAACATCTTCCACAAAGACGACATACAAGTGTTACTTTCAAAATTTTTAATCAACATAGATAAATTCCACAACTTTTTCATCCAAAATTTTATAATATAAAACGAGTTCTAATGCATAAGCCAAGCTACCAAAAAGATGCAAGTGAGAAATGGATGGCTACTGCGACACTTTGGTGGGACACATGTTTAATATGCAAGCTACACACATAGTAGTCTCCAGCCAAAATCCATCTAGCAAAGTTTGGCATATGATAATAGAACATGCTATCTCCATAAGAGTTTTATTCTTTCTCTCAACTATACCATTTAGTTGAGGTTTTGTTTTTATCCAAATATATACTCTCCACCCAATTAGAATGGAGAGTACCCACCTTAGATCTTGACAAATTTTCAACCATATATGCTAACTATTTGAAGCATAAGAAATTTTAGATATAGCTTTCGAAGGATACTCCCATACTTGCCTAGAGTAATTATCACAAAATTCAAAAATTATAATTAATTATAAAATAATGGTATTTGTATTTAGACCATAAACATCATTGCACATGATGTAGTTTGTGAGTAGCTCTCATCATCCTTTGGAAAGAATGAATGTTATGTTTTACTCAAGAAGCAACCCTCACAAACATGTTTTACAAGTGCCTCAAGAGTAGGCAATGAAGACACCCTATCAATTTTCTATAAGCATATCAAACTAGCAAAAGTTAAATGTCCAAAGCCAAAGTTTGCAATTTATGCAATTGATGAATCTACAACTTCACATTCCTTCCACAGAGTTCCCATCATTTTTTTAGCTTGCATAACCCACAACATAGAGAACTAGATGCAACTATTATATCACCATAGGAGAGATCATAAAGAGTATATTTGTTATCCACAAATTGGACAATCAAACTAAACTTCACAAGTGCTAAACTTAACAATAAATTCTCTTTTATCTTTGGCACATATAAAGCATTTGAAAGTGTAGAATGCTTGCCATTAGTAATAGTGAACACAAATTTACCAACTTTTTTAAAAGGTGAAAATGGATTCTTGTTGCATGTGATAGAACTATCCTTAATGATAGACTCAAGCACTACAAGATATAGACCTTATAGCGACGTTTAAAGCGACGAAAATACAAACAACAAAATTTGCCCCCGTCGTCGCAAAAAGCGTCGTTATTGACGACGCCATGGAATCGTCGCTATTTGCGTCGCTATATGCGTCGCATTTGCGACGCAGCGTCGCTATATGCGTCGCTATTTGCGTCGCTATATGCGTCGCAAATGCGACGCATATAGCGACGCAAATAGCGACGCATATAGCGACGGTTACAGAGAATTTGCGACGCTGATAGCGACGACAATAGCGACGCCTGCAGTAAATTTGCGACGCAAATAGCGACGGTAACAGAGGAAAAAAAAATTTTGTGGCAGGGCAGCAAGCTGCCCTGCCACATATAGCACTGTGTGCTGTATGAGAGCCATACAAAATAGTTTCTGCACTGCTGCATACAAAGCGTTTGCAAACAAAAAGAATCTATACTGAAATCATAAAACTGATAGATGAAATAAATACATGATATCGCATAAAATGCGATTGGTACAATCATAAAACAATATCACTAATACATAGAAAATGTCTACATAGATCGGGCGACTAAAAACTAAAGGTATGTGAGCGCTAAGGATCCGAGGGCGAGCTACAAATCGTCGTCCCCCGAAAGCTCGTCCCTCTGCAAAGGAGCATCAAACGGATTCTGCAGAAAAAGAAACAACATATCAATCCACCATACAATAATGCATTCAAATATCTCATGGTAACTACGGACATGAAAGATGAGAGACTTACTGGGCCGCCGCGTCTGTACAATCGGTCGATCAATGATCTGAGACCGTGCCTCTCTGCATATTGAGTCTCAAGGCCTTGCGGATCACGATTTGTAATGGAGTGCTGCAAAGAAAACAAAATGCTAACTGTTAGAAATATGATTGTCAGTACAAATAATATCTCAAAAAAACAAATAAGCAAAACAAAAGAGAAACTTACAAAGTCCTCCAAATATGTCCTGTGGCCGCCACTCCCAAGATGATGTACCGATCCGGCCTCGATTCGTGCCCTCGCCGCCTCCCGCTGCTGACTCCAACGTCCTGGCGAATTTGTAGCCTCCTCCCTCAGTCGGCGCCAGTCCTCTACATCTAACCACTCGGGCTTTGGAGCCCCACTCTTGATTGCCTTGCGTGCGTCGGATCGTCTATGTGACATGTATGCACGCATGCAATCCATCATCCAGCCCGTAGAGAATCTATCCACTGCGGCTGGCACCGGGAACTCCTCATGCAAGGATGCTACTATGTACTCCTTGCTCCCCTCCGGTATGTTCCTCCAATGATCCAGGACGTTGTGCCGAAAAACTTGTTGGCACAACTCCCTCATGCGAGCTATCACCCTCCTCCCCTCATCATTCATGATGATAGCTCCTGACCTGCCATCCACTAGGTATCCATAATCCCTAGGAGTGTGCCTCGTATGGGCCCTCTCCCATCTCCGTCCACGCTCCTGGGCATATCCAGGAGACCCCTGAACATCCGGTGTACCGACGGGGGTACCCTCTCCCGGAGTGCCACTGAAAGGGGTGCCACCAGAGGGGGTGCCACCAAAAGGAGTGCCACCAGAGGGGGTGCCACCAAAAGGAGTGCCACCAAAAGGCGTGACATCTGCCGACGGCTGCGCAAAAGCCGGAGTAACTGGAGTGGACGTCCCCACAGGTGTGACAAATCCTGGAGGTGACCGAGCTCTAGCTGAACGACGAGACGGAGACACCGCGTCCGTGTCTCCACAGCAGCACCCCCCTGATCCTCCTGCAGTCGCAGTCCCTCCCTCTGGCCCAAGTCGCGAGCGTCGAGATCGTCTGCTCGAAGCTGAAGCATCTGATCGTACTGAAGCTGATCTAGCAGAGCGCCCTGACGAAGAACGAGACAGCTCCTGATCTGCTATCTCTCTGAATCTCGCGAGCTGATCTGGAGACATACGTGCCATCATCTCCTGAAACTCCTCATCGCTCATCCCTCGACTCATCCTGAAAATAAAGATACCTGCAGAGATAAAAAATAATGTTAGAATAATCAATTGAAACTATACAAAGCGCATTAATATAAATCATTTTTGAAAAATCCATCTTAAAATGCATATCTTATCTACCTTTATGGAAGATCTAAACAACGAATTGAGTAATACAATTCTCCAAGAATGAAGTATTCTATGGTCCCATGTTAATCTCCTGACATAACTCTGCATACACTGGAAGGTCGATAGACATGTCACCACAAAAGAACGAGTCTGCCTCGTTCTCAAAAAATTCTACGACTTTTGTATTTCCATCATTGTTAGCCGATGCGGGCTCCAAGCTTGCGGTGGCCTCCACCCCTTGTAATTTCGATCCCTCTATTTGCATATATTCTTCATCTATGCCTGGAACATCGCTTTGATCGTATACTCTCGCACCTCTAGGAGTTGAAGGTATAACATACCACCATCGAGGTTGTCGGGGATTTGGATAGAAGATTACCTGTTCACAAACACTTACAAACCGTCTTCAAATCATTGTGACATAAAGCATGTCGTATTACAATTAGCAAGCAAACGACTAGAAGATTACCTGTTCACAATGTGCCGGCAACACAAAGGTGTCGCGCAAATCCATCCATTTTTTTTCGGAATCTATTTCGAGAAATCCAGATGGACCTCGTCGAACCGTTGCGCCAGCTCCTCCAAGTACCACTTTGAACCACTGCACATCGAATATTATCATGGAGAAGCTACGGTAATCCACCGTAATAATACTTTGCAAATTCCCAAAATACTCCATCTCATCCACAACCGTGTTCGGATCCGTTGCTCGTCGCCGGCTCTCTTGCTCAAACCTTGCCATGACACCACAGTCCATTGTGGAGCGCATTTTGTCAATACGCTCCACCCGAAAATGCCGTCCGCGCGACCACGCTGCACTATATATTTTGTACTGCACATTGAAACACTCAAATTAGATGTAGCAAACAAATTCAGATACGACACATTCTAAACCCCTCATTACCTTTGGACTACATCCCCTCGAGAACTCCCACTCCTCCATTGAGACCTCTGCCCCTTCGCTGGATGCTGCGATCAAGGCTCCATGCAACCATCGTGTTGACATAAACCGCGGCATCTCCTCCATGCCTTCGGGATATCGAATCGGTCGGTGACGCGTACTGCGTCGGAATTCAGCTCGCGCTTCCTCTCGATCTTGCCTTGCAATCTGGTACTTGGCGAGCCACGTCTCCATGGAGGCATGGTGCAACATACAAAAGCGATTCACTTTCTCTTCCATTGAGGCATCCATTCTTTTTTCTACCCCATTTCCAACCACCACATCTCCAGTCAGCCTGTCATCGTCCTTGAGCGTCCATAGCATTTCATTGTCTGGTTCCACCGTTGGTAGCCATTGTGAGATATGCACTAATGCCTCTGACACCAACCAACCCTCCGCCATGCTACCTTCCGGACGAGCTCGTTGTCGCACAAAGCCTTTCAGGGTTTTCATGAAGCGCTCCAGGAAGAACATCCATCGCGTATGGACAGGTCCGGCAATCTCCACTTCGTCCACAAGATGCACAAGAAGGTGAACTTGTATCGTGAGCATGCTAGTGGGCAGGTATTTCTCAAAGAGACAGACCGTCTCAACTGCTCCCCGCCTTGCGGATTCAATAGAGGACGTCTTAATCTCTTTCTGTGAGATCCATTGCACCAAAGTCGACAGCTTGTAAATGGCCCCGCGAATTTCTGGAGTTAGGCATCCCGCGATCGCGATCGGTAGGACAAACTGCCACAAATGAGAAAGCATTAAGAATAATGGTCACTTTTCAAATTTCAAAATGTCCACGCTTATTAAAATCCATTCTGTTCACAAACCTGACATATCTTATGCCAATCATGGGATTTTAGCCCAGACATTTGGTCATCTTTAGAAAATGCGGACCTGAGAGAACGCATCATACCCGTCGGAGTGCGGATAGACTTGATTACTTGCTTCACAATGCGCTCTTCTTTGGTAGACAAAACCCAGGGAGCGCGAGGAAGCTGCACTCCCCCTTCAGCACTCGACTGCGGCCAAAGCGCCTCCATCTTACCTACCTCCTTTAAATCCATTCGTGACCCTATAGTGTCTCTCTTTCCTGTGATGTGGTCCCATAGCAAGCTGCCCACATTTTTGAAAATATGCATGGGATCCAACAAGTGGTTGACCTGTAAGTGGGTCCAATATGGCAACTCGTAGAAAACTGAGAACCGTCGCATTCCATTTGGATGTGATTCCGGGTTTACCATTTTCAGCTCGTACCAGCTTGCAGCGTTCATACGTGCTGGAGGTCGTCCAAGAAAACCTTCCCTGAGTTCATGATCCTCCGGCAAGAAAGTGGCGTGTCCTTGATATACCATCTTCTTCATGGTTCGTGACCTTCGGGAGTCTAACTGTGGCCCACACAATGGACATGCATGATAACCTGAGGTAACGAGACCTGCAAGGCGATCCACGACCTAGTGAATACTTGATTGAATGAAATAAAATATAGATATTACCGGCGTGAACAAAGGTCTGCTCACCTGAGCACTCTCCCAATCCCGGAAAGTCATGCATCGTCCACATGAGAATGGCTCGAATGTTGGCTGACCGCCGACCATCGCGCCTGCTCATATCTTGCACCGTGACCCCCTCCTCCCACAAAATCTTAAGCTCATCGACTAATGGACGAAGATACACGTCCATATTTTTTACTTTGTAGCGGCCCGGGACGAGCAAGCTAAGGATGAGATGTCCTTTCTTCGTAGAAAGCCATGGAGGAATGTTGTAGTTGACAAGCACTATAGGCCACACACTGTAAGAAGTCGAGCGCAGACCGAATGGGTTCACACCATCCATGGCGAGACCGAGCCGAAGATTCCTTGGCTCTCGCGCAAAGCCTGGGAAGGTAGAGTCAATGTGGCTCCATGCGCGCGAATCTGCTGATATTCGTTGCACTCCATCCGTAGACCTATTCTGCACATGCCACGTTGTCAAGCTTGCCATGGCAGACGTGCGAAACATGTGGTTTATGCGGGGGATGAGCGGAAAGTGTCTGAGGACTTTTTGAGGGATGGTCTGCCCTTGCAAGTCCTGTCGATACCTGTGAGCACCACACTTTGGACATGTCTCCATAGTCTCGTATTCATCTCGAAACAATATGCAGTCGTTGATACATGCATGGATGTTATTGTAGTCCATGCCAAGCTTCCGTAAAACATGTCGTGCATCATCACGAGACTCAGGCATGGTGTTTGCAGGTGGCAATATATGATATTTCAATAACCTGAAAACATCATAAAACACCTTGAAAAATCCATCCATATTTACAATAATACTGTTTTTAAAAAAAACAATGAAGTCTGTATGCAAGGTACCTGAATAACTCAGTCACACTCGTATCGCTCCAACCGTATTTCGCTTGCACACTTAAGAGTGCAAGCAATGTCTTCAACCGAGATACTCGGCACCCATCATATAATGGTATGGATGCTTCCTCTCTAAGCGGGTCAGATGTCTCAACATCCATGGGAATCAATGCATCGATCATTGCCTCCATCTCAGGCTCCAAGATTGTAGGCAAGTCGGGAAGGTTGTCTGTCTCCTCTGGCATTGACGATATAGATGGGCCTTGCGAGTGGTCTATTGGCTCCTGCCATCCATCCATCTCACGTCCACGAACTCTTCTAATTGGCCGCAAAGGGTGCACTCCCCCTTGGGTCGAGACATCACCCCCCTGGACACAAAATTTGCCAACAAGACCCAATCTTATTGTGTATGGTTTTCAATTAGCTTGAGAGTACAATGCATGAAAAATGCTAACTTGAAAATACCGTTTGCTGAAAATCTGCAATCGCCTGATCAATAATCTCAGGTTGAAACTCGCCAAATCGTCGTACGTGTTCTATAGACAATCGGCGTTTTCGTCTAATTGCCAACTTGCATTGAGAGCAAGGACATGGGACACGCTGATTAAGATACGACTCGCGGTCTTGAACAATAGGACCTTCTTCGTTTGCCATCTTATCTACATTACAGCAAACGAGGCTTAAATGGATAGCTTTTTGGAGATGTACGTCAACTTGCAAGTTGACCATAAACCTTGCATTGTATATAGTAGTCGAGAGATTTTCCGATGTTATATCTCGGCCTTGTATCATGCTCAACGATTTGTTTGTCCCGGTAGATAATTTTTTGTTATATCTCGGCTTTGAGTATAAGTAATCCATTTTAAAATTAATGCGCGCCATCTATGAAATTTTACAACTATAGTAATAAAATTTATTTCAATCAATTCTACTCATAGTCATAAGACCTGAGAGAAATTATCCTATACTCAATTTAAGGGATCTCCACTTCTATAACAATAATTTTGGGTTAATTTTGATGAAGTACGTGGCCGTATGCAAAGCACATTGCATATCATTATCGATACGTATATTATCTTAAATTTCATTCCCTTCCCTCTCCCTCTCCCTCTCCCTCACCCTCTCCCTCTCTTTCTCTCACCCTCTCCCTCACCCTCTCGTTCTCTTTCTCTCCCTCTCTCATTTCCTCCCTCCTCCTCCCTCTCCCTCTTTCTCCCTCTTTCTCCCTCTCCCTCTCCCTCACTCCCTCGTTCCCTCTCCCTCCCCCTCCCTCTTTCTCTCCCTCTCTCATTTCCTTCCCCTCCCCCTCCCTCTCCCTCTCCCTCTCCCTCTCCCTCTCTATCTCTCTTTCTCTCTCATTTCCTAAACAAGCAAAAAATAAAGTGATTTAAACATCCTCCAAGCAAAAGGGAGAGGGAGAGATACAATGCACTCTCCCTCTCTTTCTCTTTCTATCCCTCTCTCATTTCCTTCCCCTTCCTATCCCTCTCACTCTCTTTCTCTCTCATTTCCTCTCCTAAACAAGAAAAAAATAAAGTGATTCAAACATTAAACAAGCAAAAGGGAGAGAGAGAATGCACTCTCCCTCCTTCTCCCTCTCTTTTTCTTTCTCTCCCTCTCCTATTTCCTCCCCCTCCCTCTCCCTCTCCCTCTATTTCTCTTTCTCTTTCTTTCCCTTTCCCTCTCCCTCTCCCTCTCTTTCTCTCTTACTCTCTCATTTCCTCTCCTAAACAAGCAAAGAAGAAAGTAATTTAAACATTAAACAAGCAAAAGGGAGAGAGAGAGAGAGAGAATGCACTCTCACTCTCTTTCTCTCCCTCTCCCTCTCTTTCTCTCCCTCTCTCTCCCTCTCCCTCTCCCTCTCCTTCTCTTTCTTTTCCTATCCTAAATAAACAAAAGAGAACGATTTAAACCTTCAACAAGTAAAAGAAAGAGAGAGGGAGACTCACCAATGAGATATGGCGAGCGTGGGCGGCTTCTCTTTGCAACGAGGGCTCCTCCTCTCCTTCGCGAACAACGACGGTGGCGGTGGCGGTGGCGGCGGCGGCGGCAACAAGTCTCTTCCTCCTCTTCTTTCACAAAGCCTTGGCTCTCTCCCTCGCTCTCGCTCTCAAAAGGCGAAGAAAATAAAATGAAAACGGCGCTCTGGTTTCGGCCGCGCTTTTTTTCCCTGCGGCGTCGCTATATGCGTCGCTATTTGCGTCGCAAATGCGACGCAAATAGCGACGCATATAGCGACGCAAATAGCGACGCATATAGCGACGCCAATAGCGACGCCGATAAACGCCGTCGCTAATCGGCGTCGCTATTGCCCCAGTCCCTTGTAGTGAAGAAAAGTGAATAAATTGTGTTGTGAAGTAATGTGCTTAGTGACACCAATGTTAAAATACCACATATGCATTTGGTCAAATTTGACCAACTCATCATCCATATCCATTCACATGTGCATTCTTATCCTTCCACACTCTTAGTCATTGTTCACATTGGTCTTTCTATCTCTATAAGGCACCATACTTACATCAATAAATACTTGAATATCCCCCTAGATACCTTGTTCTAGCTACTATAAGTTGGTCATGTGGTTACCAAAATTGGGAAGCAATGGTAGGATGTGAAGTAGAAGCTATGGAGGGCAAGAGGGTTGGGATAGAGAGAAGCATACAAGAGAGTTTAGTGAGTACAATGAATGGTATCCTTATTGTTTGTGATATTCATTTATACATGATTATACAATGTTCACTTATACAATGGGTACCCGTTTGGCTATTGGGCATTGGCCTTTTCCCAATAACCTCTCACTCCAAAGATGATGTGCCTTTAGGTGTGTATAAAACGAAATTCAAGATACTATCCAATGCCGATCAACACTCTACATTATACAAAGTGCTCAAAAGGTAAAAGAAAATTTATAGGGTTATCATCCATATGGACCTTGACAAGCTAAGTGTGCTTGTTCTCAAGTACCTCCTTGATGAAGTAATACTTCACCTAATGTGCTTTGTCTTTATATTAAAGACAAGGTTCCATGTGAACTAAATGGCACTCTATCACTGTGCAATGTACACACCTCTTTTGCAATGCCCAAGTCTCCCACTAGACAAGTGAGCAATGTAGTTTTCTTGTAAGCCTCTGCATTAGTAACATACTTAGCTTTAGTGGTAGATAAAGTTGTACATGGTGCGCAGATCGGACGCAGATAGCTCACGTGGTGAATCCCGGAAGGTCCCCAAGAACAAAGTACTCTACTTTTAAGCACAAAAACCCATGTAAAAGCAAGCACGACATGAGACAAGAGACAAATTGGGTTCAATCTCCCCCATGCCTTGTGTGAGCGCTTCACAAAGCACGTATTTAATGTATATTTCCAATCTTCATGCTCAAAAATAGCCCAATTACAAAAATATGACAAGCTTTTAGCTTTTGAGTTTGCTTTCTACCAAAAATAAGAAAATAAAGCTAATGGACGGTGCCCATAATGTCTGGCACGCCCAATCTCAATGTCCAAATAGAAATAACATATCCAGGCGCATAAGCGCATACAAAATAATAATAAATAATCGATGTCTCTATAGACATAACAAAATATAGGCGTGGCGCCTATCAAAATATAGTCCAAAGGTCGAAAACCCGCTAGACTCCAATGCTTTCCTCCGCCACTGCTGCTATCTCTACACATCAACTGAAGCATTCACAATCGTTAGTAAAATAACACAATTAAACCGACAAAAGTGAATACCTAGCAGTCTTCAGCTACATAAATAAATCAACTGGTTAGAAATAAATCCTAACCTTAATTTATTACGAGTGCGCACTCTAAACTCATAAACGTTTATTAATTTAATATGCATTTTGCGGAATCACCCGCTATGGAATCACCCATGTACACACTAAATTAATGAAACGCCCGAAAAGGACAGGCGTCCCCATCAACTTCTCGCACAAAGAATCCTCTTTGCGTATGAGCCCCGGTCATCTAAGTTTACGGAATCCACCGTAAAACCTCACGGAATCCACCGTGGAATATGCCTCCTGGCATCATACCCCCGGGGTGGGATAGCAATTGACCTAAAAGGATAGGCGTCCCCATCAACTTCTCGCACAAAGAATCCTCTTTGCGTATGAGCCCCGGTCATCTAAGTTTACGGAATCCACCGTAAAACCTCACGGAATCCACCGTGGAATATGCCTCCTGGCATCAGTACATAGCTCCGATCGAGAGACTGAAGATATTGCATTATCTATGAAAGTAAAGACAAATTTTGTAGTGGACCTCCTAGAGTCTACATACTCATTGTAAAGTTAGCATCTATATACCCAAGATGCATCCTTACTTCTGAAACATATACACAACTCTAGTGCCATTCAAGTATCTCATCATACTCTTTACTGCCTCCCAATGCTTCTTGCTAGGATTTTCATACACTTGCTAACCACTCCCACTGCATAGACAATGTTTGGACGTGTAGCAACCATGTTGCACATCAAGCTATCGACTATGGATGTATAAGAATCCTTTGCCATTTTAGCCTTCTTATAATCTCATTTGGGGCTATCCTCTTGGCTAAGTTTCAAATATGGAGGCTATGAAACATGCATTGCCTTCCTCCTCTACATATTGAAATGCTCCTATACCTTCCTAAATACTGCATATGTGATGGTTGTCCATCCTCCTAAAACACTACCCTATGGATCTCAATTCGTTTAATGGGTTGCCTATGCATGTTATCTTCATAAAAAATGACATCATGAATGTGTACTACTTCCTTAAACTCAAATTCCATAATCGATAGCCCATTTTTTATTAATTTCCATATCTAAGAAAAATATATTGCTTGGACTTAGGATCAATATTACTTTGCTTATCCTTAGGTACATGCATAAATGATTTATTACCAAAGATACGCAAGTGATCATAACTAGGCCTCTCTCTAGACCATAACTCTTGTGGAATTTTGCAATCCAATGGCTTACTAGGAAATCTATTAATCAAATGTATTGTTGTCTTTATAGCTTCAGTCCAAAACCCATTAGTGAGACTAGAGTTAGAGAGCATACTATAGACCCTTTTTTGAATCACCCTATTTATATTTTCAACCATACCAATTTGAGTAGGATTTTCAAGAGATGTTAACTCTCTTTTAATACTGTGACTTGTACAAAAGTTTCTAAAGGCATTCAAAACCATTGTCAATTCTTAAGCACTTAAGCTTTTTGCATGATTGATTCTTGGCAAATGCAAAGAACTTTTGAAATGCATCTAGCACATCACTCTTCTTATGAAGAGGGTAAGCCCAGACTTTCTTACTCGCATCATCTATGAAAGTAACAAAATATAAAGCTTCATCTAACGAGACCATAGGCATAGACCCACACAAGTCACTATGAACCAAGTCCAAGCACTTTTGATTCCCTAGTACCATCACCTCTCTTATGTGACAATTTAGTTTGTTTACCAAAAAGAAAACTATCACAAAAACCAAGATAAATTCTCACAAATTCCCCAGTATCATCACCTTTTCTATTCACCAATTTAGTTTGTTTACCAAAATGGAAATTCCCACAAAAACTAAGATAAAAAAAGTTTAAATATGAAAAATAACTCAAATGGTACAAAGCTTTCATTCTACTATTGACATGTATCCCAAACGACGATACCGTAAAGAAACTAATAGTCGTTTGAATGATGCTCTTGAGTTCAAAATTCAATATTGTAACATGCCATCATCCATGGCAACCAAAAATGCAACACCAAAAGAGGAAACATATGAGACATCTCCATCATCATAGTTATATATATTAATCTCTTCTATCTTTGCCTTAGACATCTTTTTCTTTTTTCCACTATCCTTGTTATGCTTTTTGCCCTTTTTCTTGTTTTACCACATGCATAGTTATTTCCAAGACGAACACATTCTCATCTCCTAGTACAATAACTAGTGAGCCACTCTCCATGTGGAGTGACATGGAAGATGCTCTTGAGTCCAAAACCTAATTCTATGATATGCCATAATCCAATGCAACCAAACATGTATCACCAAAAGAGGAATTGTACAAAACGTCTCCACCATCACTGCTACATGCATTTATATCTTTTATCTTTATCTTAGACTTCTCTTCCTTTTGGCCATCATCCTCATATACTTTTTTTCCTTTTGCTTTCCACGTATAGCAATCCTTCTTTAGATATCCCTTCTCATTGCAAAAGAAGCATTCCACATCCTTGTGAGACTTGATCCTTGACTTTCCTCTCTCACAAGAGTTTCCCTTGGCATTTGAACTTCCTCTCACAATGAGTGCACTAGAGTTCTTTCACCCTATATTGTCCTTTCTATTCATCTTTTTAGTGAGCAAACTACTCTCAATGCTAGTAATAATAAGACCACGAAAGTGTTCCAACTCTTAGGCAAGGTGACCAAGAAGAACATAGTTCTATCATGTTAATTGATTGACAATGGTATTGAACATATTGATATGGTTGAAGATAGTAGTCTCCTTCTCCACGTGGAGGTCAATGAGTTTCCTTAGCTAGGACACTTGTGAAGCAACACTGTCTTTCTCATACAAATCACAAAGCCTTAAACGAATCATAAAAAGTGATGTTCTATCATGTTAATTGATTGACAATGGTATTATTGATATGGTTGAAGATAGTAGTCTCCTTCTCCACGTGGAAGTCAATGAGTTTCCCTAGCTAGGACATTTGTGAAGCAACACTGTCTTTCTCATACAAATCACATAGCTTTTTCTATACACCATATGCACTACCTTCCATGTCTTCTACATTAAAGTAATGGACTTTGAGAGTATCAACATCATAGTGGAATGTGCTAACTCATCCATTTCTTCCCATAAGTCATTATCCATACCCTAAAGCTTAATATAATTACATTTGATTGGCTCTGGATTGGCTTTACCTACTTCTTCTAAATCACTATATTATAGATTTTTCTTTCCAATAAGAAAAATTGGTTGCCATTTAAATTTTCAAGGTTAAATAACACATTTTCAAAAGTAGATGAAAAAGCTATAATATTTCAATAGTTTGGCTCTCATAGTGCTTATGCATCAGATTGTTTTACACTGGTTGTTTTCAATATGTTTGATTAGGATGAGCTTATCTCTTTTGAAGATCCACAAAATTCAAGCTCCTATGCAATCCAAGTATGGTACTATTGTTAACAATGGCATTTGGTTCTTTTGTGACTTACATTCTTGTGAAATGGCCATTTGTACTAAGTTGAAAGTTAAGCTAGATGGTATTGTTGATTGTTATAAGGTTAGACTTATGGCAAAGGGTTATGCTTAGTGGAAGGGCATTGACTTTGATGATACATTTGTTGGCACTTGCTTTATGACTACATTTTGTAGTATTTGTGTGCTATCAACTCATAAGTGTCAAAATGAACATAATTTGAACATTAAAACCACATTTTCAAATCATGAATGGTGATTTGTATGAGAAAGCATACATACTCTAGCCTTGTAGTCTTGTTTAGAAAGGGTGAGAAAGGATAGTGTGTAAATTAAAGAAAGCATCATATAGTCTAAAGCAAGCAAATCGGGCTTGGTATAAGAAAATAGACGCATACTTGATTGGACATTGTTTTTAGAATAGCCTAGCGGAGAGCACCATGTATGTCAAACATGAGGGTGATGTACCTCTAATTGGCATTGTGGTTTATGTTGATGATATACTACTTACTGGTCCTTATGAGATATATATTGGATTTTGACATGCTAGATTTGCAACAAGCTCCCTCTAAAATTCCTACACATGTATCCTTTGATCTCATCGCAAGGCCAACTTCTATGAAGTTGTAGTGGGGCGAAGATACAATCACAAACATCATGCAATATCCAATCAATGCTTGTCTTCTTGCATAAATTAGAGCAGGACCAAACCGTGTTGCATGACCAAATATTTATCTTTGATCAAACAATTTTCTAGGTTGCATGTAGGACACATGCAACATAATGATTGTTTTCCAACAAGGTAATGGAAAGAATATAATAGTAGCTATGATTGTTTTCCAACAAGGAATTTGGGAGAGGGCTTGTTATGTGTAGGTTTCAAGAAGCATGATCTATGTAGGATGCCTAAATTAGAGAGATGCTCTTCCAATAATGATATTGCAAGGGGGAAAAGAAAACGATGATACTATTATGCAATTGATTAAGTTCATTGAGGAACTTCAAAGGGTGCTTGTTGCATGCAGGATGTAGTATGCATGTAGCATGCACCATTTGGAATGAGATCCCATTGTAGAAATATAGGATGCATGCCAAACAAGTATGTTTTTCCTACACGGGGAAAACTTGGGATTAGAGGATATAACATAAATCCACACAAGGTTGGAAGTCCACAAGGAATCTGAGAGGGGGATTTTTGCATGCATGTTTGGTGGATTTGTTGTAGGATTCAACATTGTGTATCCTAAATTGGCAGAGATAGAATCACTTGCACTGGACTTGCACTGTAGAATTAGATGGGTAAAGGTGAAATGGAGTTAGTGCAATGATGGAGGTGGAATGAAGTAGGTGAAAGAGAGAGGTGAATGATGGTTAGCAGGAAGTAAAATTCTCCTATTTGTCTCCTAGATGCCCCCTTTTTGGTAGGGGTTTTGAGAACCCTATTAATCCTCCATGTGACATCCCTCTTTTCCCCACTACATCCTCATGCGACGTAGCCCTAACAACAGAAGGCTGGATGGCTAAACCTTAGAGCTACATCGCATTGGGCTTTAGCAAGGGTAGTGAGGGGGGCTGTAGCAGGGGAAGTGGGGGGGGGATTAACCCCACTACTATTCAGTCACATAGAGAAGGATTTGGGGAAGTGGGGTCTTTTGAAACCCCCCACAGGCATTGCTAAACTACAAGAAAAGGGGAGTGCTAACAGAACTAATTTAGTAGGGCTAACCAATGAGAGGAAGCCTTGGTTGTCAAATGGACAGCAATGGAAATTTGCCAATGAGCAAAACCATAGTGAGCTGCAATTTCGTAAGCAACCAAATGCAAACAGTTCAGCATTCAAAACCCCTAGCGTGATAGAACCAAACTTGGCTCTTCTTGATTGTCCTCGTGTGACACAGCTCTTAGAAGTTAGGACTTTTTTCCTGGGGCTTTTTACCTCTCGTCTGACACGTGTCGGGTATCACACGTGGACTCAAAAGGGCGTACGGAGATCGGATTTTTGCAGAACAAATTCTAGAAAAGAATGCGTTGTCGGTGGGCTTTGGGACACGTGGCGGTTTGTGCCACTTGGCGGAACCGGATGCGTCGCGGTGATGGATGAGCCTGGTCTCTGTCCTGTGCTCGCTCCTTAACTTGCCCCTTTGGACCCCGAGTTTCCATTGTCTCTCGCTGTGTCTCTCTCTCACACACACACACAGTAAGTCTCACAGTGATCAGTACCTGGAAAACTAAAGAGCTTTGTGGATCAATACAAATCAAATCCTTCACACGGTTTTTGGTTGAAGAAGAAGAAGACAAGTCTTTCAATCCTTGCACGCATATTCGACCATGGAGACCCAGCAGCACCAGATCGCTCCTTCCACAGGTACCGCTGCATCTCCCTCCAATGTTCCTCCTGCTCTATTTGTTTTCCTCCAATTTTTCCTTCACGTAATAGGGAGGTATAATTACTTGTTTTAGTGATTCTTCGACTTGTATAATCATATATGCACCCTCCGTCTTCTCATATTATCACATATCTGCCATATATTCTCTCCTCCCTTTCCTTGTACTCCCTTCTGTTCCGATCCTGGTTTGCATCCATTAATCGCTCCCCCTCCCCTTGTAGTTAGCCTACTGGCAGATTTTGGGCATGCATCAAGTCCCTTCCTCCTGATCTCATCAGCACACACATTTTTTCGTCCTGGCTGCTTTAACGTCTTGCACTCATTAGTCAGGGGAGGATCCAAATATCTGAAGTCGCATCATGTGCTTGTTTTGCCTTCGTATGCTGTGAGTCACATTTGTCTTAGTTGACATCTCTATGCACGATACTGTCTCAAAGAGTGTGCTATACCTTTTTTGTTCTCTCTGTATATCGTTTTACATCTCCATGCAGCGGGCCGACTCAGAGGTCTGCAACACCTGTTTCTCTCTCTTTCTGTGTGTGTGTGTGTTCATCATATTTGTACAGGTTTTTACTAATATGCCTGTCTGATCCTAATCGCTGACCCCCTGTATGTTGCACACAGCCGATGAGACACCCCAAGGGGCTACCACCTTACACCCCGCCCCTCCTATTACAGATCCCAGCCTTGAGAGTGGCAGGGAAAGCCCCCGTAGCAAGGCGAAATCTGTCCTTGGGAAGGTTAAGGATAAGGCCAAGAAGCTCAAGACGAAGATCAAGAAGCCTACGTCACCTGGTGAAGCCGGTGAAGATGATGCCAGCAGCAGCCCTTCCAGCAGTGCGGATGAGGGTGGGAACGAAGATCAGCAGGTATCTAAATCTCCTTGGTATTTGAGTGCACAGTAAAATCTCATATTCTAATATGCAGATTGCAGGGGAACTCGAAGTAGTGCGTGCAGATTTACTCTCTAGTTTTGCGTTGCTTTTGCACCGTTGGTTCAACCACTGAGTGTTTTGTTTGTGGCATGCTGCATGATGTCGAAACTTCGGCAGGAGCATGCAAGTGATGATGTGAAAGGGAATGCAGGTAATTAAACATTAACTCAATTTGTGGGTTAGCTTGAGAAGGATCTTATGAAGATGTTACTTTTCAAGCATCTTGTGACTTGTCCATGAAAGAAGTGAATTAACTGAATGACTAATCTTGAAGAACCTGGTGTCTAGGGGTTGCTGACCGAGGGCTTCGTGATGCCACATATGAAGCCAAACCAGACCCAAATCAGGAGCAATTCCGTAAACTCTCTTTGGAGTCTCCAGAGAAACTGCAGGAAGAGGTACCATCAGCTCCAGGTACATTTGTCTGAGCTCCAACTTAATCTGCTCAAACGTTATTCCTTTGATTATCTGTAGAAAAAGCTCTAACACTGTAGGTATTGTCTGGGTGCAGGGCAAGTCTCAGCAGGAGTCACACCGTATCTTTCAGAGCACGGGTTTGGGAAGAAGCCTGTTACCAACCCATCTGGAGCACCAGTCTCTCGTATAGAGGATGGACAAGATGGGCTAGGCAGAGATATTCTAGTGAGCCAGGTACTGTGAAATGCACAGGGTATACGTACTACCTATCAAAGTGAAAGAAATGTGAAATGCAAAAGTCTGCTAGGCAGGCATGTTGCACAGCATGTGGTTACTGACTATCAAAGTGAAATGTGAGATGCCCAGGTTTGCTAGGCAGGCATGTCACTTGTTTGAAGATTGTTAGTGGATAGTGCTTCTTCTATACATATAATCTCATGTCAATATCTCCTTTGTGGCCTCTTTCAGAATGATGTATGTGATACCGTGCGAATGGACCTCGAGAAGCCAGCTGGTCAAGAAGCTGCAGATAATGCTGGTGCATGGTATAGTCCAACAGCGCCTGAGCAAGCTTTAGGGCAGGAGAATATGAAACACGGGGCTAATAATGTGGCTGCCTCACAAAGCCTGCCAGGAGAGCAAAGTGAAGGAAAGTTGAGCACTGAAGAGGCAGAAGAGAAACAGAAGTCCCCTTCTGTTGAGAAAAAAAGTATGCTAGAACAAGCCCGAGCGAAAATATTTGGGTCTAGCAGATCTTTTCCTGGGGTTTCTCAATCAGATGCTAGTACAGCAGTTGAATCTCCCAGCAGTGAAACCAACTCGCCAACACTCACTGGGAGAACTGCAGGTACTGTCTTGGGCCTAAAAGACACACTTGTATCTAAGCTAGGGTATGGTGCAAAAGCTTCCCCTGCTGAGGAACAGGAGGGAGGTAATGTAAGTGCGGGAGGTGAAGCGAAGAAGGAAGAACCTTCAAAACCTGTGACTGAAGCGTTGCAAGAAAAAACTACAGGAGTGAAAGATGCAGTAGCAAGTAAGCTCGGCTATGAAGAGAAACCATGTGCGGAGCCAGAAGAGAACAGAAGAATAGATACTGAGAGTCAGCAACAGAAATCCTATTTGCAGAAAATGCAGGATATTGCAGTTGGGGCTAAAGATCTAGTCACTTCCAAGCTAGGTTATAACTCATCTAGTGATGCTCCAGCATCCGGCGAGGCTAGCGCTGGCCAAACCAATACAGAGGAGAAAACAGATCTTCAGGAGTCTCAAGATTCTGCTTCTACTACAAAAGATGGAATGCCAGCAAAACTAGGCAAGGACAGTTTGTCCAACAAAGAAGCACAATGTGACGAAAGTGGTAATCAGCAGAAATCCTCTCTTCAGAAAGTGCAGGAGACTGCTCTTGGGGCTAAAGATGCAGTTGTATCCAAGCTAGGTTACGGTAACAGCACGACTGGTAGAGACTTACCTCAATCTACAGATACTAATTTGAGCCAGCAGGAGTCTTCTGTCAGTGGTCCTGCTAGATTCCATCCAGGTGAAGATGATAAAGCATTGTCTCAGTTAATAACTGAGAAGATGAGCAATAGTGCTGCAACTGTGAAAGACACCATACGGAGGCCTTTCAGCTCTAAGTCCAGCTCATCACCGACGACAACACCGCAACTCTCTGATTCTGCATCTACAGGTGGTCTTGAAGGTCATACTGGTGATGAGGAGAAGCCAGCTGGTATTGTTAGTCGAATGACTGGAGCTGTTAGCTCTTTACTAGGCTCTTCAAAGAAACCCTCTGATGCTAGTGGTGCAGCAGATGAAGCTGCTAGCAAAGCTTCTCACGACCCTACTGCAACTGGTGTAGCTGCTGGGAAAGCTTCAGAGGATCATACTGCAACTGGTGTATGCAATGTGGAAATGCATTAACTTGTGGGAGATGATCAAGGTAAGTCAGCACATCAAAATGTATTTCTTATGCATGTGCAATCATAATCACAGCAATGACGTTTTTCTAATTCATTGGGTTAAAGCAGAGTGTAGCTAGGTGGTTTTTAGGTTGCTGGCTACGTTTTGTTGTAGATGCTTGAAAAAGGAGTCTTAACAGGTTGAATCAATGATCTATTCAACATGGATTTTAGGGAATGCCTACTACTAGGTGCATAAGTGCATAAACTTGGACCACTTCATCTTGTAGTAGTGAACTAGACTAGCTTTTCTTCTTTTTCTTTCCTTTGGCCCGGGGGATTTCTTCTGGAAGCTTCATTTCTGTAGTTAGTGTATGATGATGTCCGGAACCTGACAATCAGCTTTAATTGGTTGCCGCATAAGTCATGAGTTTAGAGGGTTTTGGACCACTTCATTCAGTAGTTCGTCTTATGATGATGTCTATCTGGGGTTGACAGTCAGCTTTTTAACTGGATGCTGTATAAGTAAAAAGGACTATCATTTTATCATTTGTTATAAGTGTGGATTTTAGGAAGTTTATTGCTTGCATGCAATAACTTAAAGAATCACAGCACTGGCTAGTGATGGACTGGCACAGTGTAACTCGATGTTGCAGCCTCAATTATGGCATTAAAAGAGTACCGGCTCTCAATCCAAAGGTGAATATCACCAAATTTGATTCATAAGAGTTTGGTTTTGTAGTCTAGGCTCTCTATCCAAAGGTGAATATCACCATTGATTTGTAGAGCTTGGTTTTGTAGCATGTTAATAGAAGTCTTTGACTTGCACATAGTGGGTGCAGCTGGATGTTGCAGCATCAGTTACTATGGCATTATCCAAAGGTGAATATCACCATTGATTCATGGAGCTTGGTTTTGTAGCCTGTTACACTTCTGACTTGCACATAGTGAGTGCAACTGGATGTTGCAGCATCAGTTATTGTGGCATTTTAAGCGAGTAGGTCCTCTATCCATAGGTGAATATCACCATTGATTTGTAGAGCTTGGTTTGCTGTTATAGGTCTGTGTCTTGCAGATAGTGGGGTAATGCAGTTGGAAACTGGATACGAGAGCACTTAGGAAAAGCTGACATTGGATGTGGCTTGAGTTGCACATTTGGATCCTTGGATCCTTGAACTTTACTGGATATGACAGCAACTAGGAGAGTTGGGGTGTACATTGGGATCTTCCAAGTTCCAATTTTTAATGATAGGATGTCTGCGGTGCCAAGGAGGCTTCATAGATGCAGCTGCCTTTGCACTGAAAGTGTCAGTCGAAGAGTCGACTTAAAATCCGCCTTACTCTGTGCAGTGGGGTTTCATTCCTGTTTTGATCAGCTTTGATATGGGATCCTCACATGATAGCAAGCTTGGTGAATCATGTTGCCCCAATGTTTTACATGGATGTCATGAATTAATTAGCTTTGATATGGGATCCTCCCATGGTAATTATGTCCATCCCCAATGATGCTTTATGTGGACGTCCTGGATGCTTACAAAAAGCTTGGTGTCCTGAATGTTTAATATGGCTGCCATGACGAGTATCCCATTTGTAAGCGAGGCTTGATAGGTAGTGCCTTTGACCGACAGCTTTATGCACGGTCAGGGGTATGGAAGAAGTGGGGCCTTGTAAATGCGAGGTTTGGGTGGCCTGGGCAGTTGGAAATCTTTGATGCCGTAGGGTGGGCAAGCCTTTTCTTGGACAATGGATTTGCATGGTATGTTAGCTTTATGGTTGTTTTCAAATAGAGCCTTAAACTAAAGGCATGGCCTTAGGATGTCTGGTTTGGGATGAATCCTCGGTCATCAAAAGTACAGAGTTATGATTTATGGACCCAGTTTCATGTTGATTATGGTCTTTGTTTTAATGGGAAAATCTTGAAAGAATCAGCTTACAATTTGGATGTGAGATGATTTTGGTGGGGGAGTTTTTCTCTATGGAATGTGAATACATGTGAGATGATTTTGGTGGGGAGTTTCTCTCTTATGGAATGTGAATAAATTGCACCATTTAGACCTTGGGTTTGGGTCATGTCACTTTTAGCTATATAAGTTTTGATATTGAGAGCTTGGATTAATTGTATTGGTTTTTTTGTGCAGGTTATGATGGAGTCACGCTGGATTAATTTTGTTTTGGTTTTTGTGTAGATTTTGATTGTTGTTGACGTTATGCAATTTTAAAATAAAGTGGAACATTGCTACAAGGGGTGTAGAGGCATTTTCCAAGGATGTGTATAAACTGGCCCACAACTTGGTGCTATCTTTGTGTAGCGGTTTCTTTTTAAAGATGGACATGAAGTCTGTATGTCTTGCTTGGCAATTGTATTTACCTCATTATTAAGATTCCGTACCTAGTTTTTCCTAGTTCTACATGTATTGTACTGTTTGTTTGTCATTTCTCAGACAACGGAAATGAGTTTCATCAATTTTAGATACTTGCCAAACATGATAGTACTTGTTTTGTTGAGGTCATTAATAGAGAGAATTATATGCATTCACATTTTTACACATCATTATTAGAGAAATGCACATGAACTAGTATTAATAGAGGATTTATTATATATTATCAAATAGATGTTGCAATTGCATTAGTACAAAGTGAAATCAATGCAAACCAGTCTTATGAAACTACTTATATTTTAAAAGTACTCTATCATGTTTTATGGAAGTGTAGTAGTCCATGGAAGTGTAGCGGTCTATGTTAGAGGTCATTAACAGAGAGAGCATACTATTAGATATTCATGAACTTGCCAATAAAGTTGTATGCCAATTTAGAGAGTGCATTTAGTTTGAGTGCATTTAGCTTCCTCCCATACTTGCTTACTATCACTATTCTTGCAAGTGTAGTAGCTGATTTTAGGTAAAATCATGGCAACTCTAATCTTAGATAATCATGAACTTGCTAGTGAAGTTGTATGCCAGTTTTGAGCTAGCATTGAAACTTCCTCTAAAACTTGCTTCTCAATTATTAGAGATTTTCTTATAATGATTTATGCAATTGTGGTAGTTGATTTTAGGTGGTCTCCATGATAAATATAATGTTAAATAATCATGAATTTGAACTTGAACTTGCTATTGTTGTAGTATGCCGATGTCGAGCTAGCATTGAAACTTCTCCAACTTGCTTCTCAATTATAAGACATTCCATTATCGTCATTCATACAAGCGTAGAAGTTGATTTTAGGTAGAATACATGATGGTGAGTATAATGTTAGATGATCATGAACTTGCTTGCTAATTTAGAGCCTTGTACGTCTCTTAAACTTGCTTCTCAACCATTCGAAGCATCGTTTTGAAGTGATAGCCACCCTAAGGAGATGGTGATAGCCACCTCAAGGGGACACCCGAAGGATCTGAAAGCTACATGAGGAATTTTTATGAGTAGAATCTAATTGTAAAATCCTATCAAACTGATTGCCCCACCCAAAGGAAATGACTTTTTTCTCTCAATTGATCATTGTACTTGAAAATTTAGATTAATAACAAAATTTGACAGAGCTATATGATTTGACTCTTTTTTCAATAGCCACAAAGTATGTTGGTGGAATCAAAACGCTTCACCCCCCTCCAAGGAAATGGCTATTGTCTTATACAGATTGATCATTGTACTAGAAAACGTGAAAAAAGATCATAAAATTCAAATAAAGCTATATGATGACTCTTTCTAATAGTCACAAGATTGATCATTATACTAGAAAATGTGAAAAAGCAAAGATAAGAATATTCAAATAAAGCTACATGATGACTCTTTTTGATAGTCGCAATGTGTGAATTTTTGTATGAAAGTGCATGAATTCCCCTTGGGAAAATTTGCCTTTCACGTAGGCATTGCAAAGCTAAAAAAAGGCATGTTTGTTATTCCATTTATGACTCCTATTATATTGAATTATTGTTTTGAACGTAAGGAATAGAATGCAACGATATGTTTATGGAGTGCTAAAGGACACATTTTTATCGTCCTTCATTTTTGTCAATAGCTAAGGCATTTTAAGAGGCTCGTTGCAACGGATCTCCTTGGCAAGGTTCCTTCCTTGAGCTACAAACAATGGCCACAATGATTCCATTAAAAATTCCCTTTAGCTACGAGTAAAATACCATTAAAATAATAGATAAAAAATAGGCTAATTAACACATATATGAGATTGTAGATTGCATCTTCATCTTTATGGAAGAATCCATCCAACCACAGGTTTCCTTCTTGTATGAACGTGAATTCCCCTTGGGAAAAGAAAGACCCTCTTGGGGAAGAGGACTTGTGATGGTGCCATGCAAAAGAACTAGGATTCCCTTTTGGAAGAGTTGACATTTGATGCTATGTTGTTGGACTTTTCAATCTAGTTTTCTTAGGAGGGGGTTAGTAGCCATAACAAATAGGAGAGGTGCTAGGGATCCCTTGTCAAATAGATCTTGAGGGGCACGGGGAACTAGATTAAGCCATATACGAAGACTTTCAAGTGCTTATAGTAGAGAATAAGGTGCTTATTGGTCTGATAAAAGTGGCACCAAGATCTTATGAAGCTTCGAGTTAAAAGTCTAAAATTCTAATTGGCTTGAATTTTTTATTCATATGCCTCATTGTTGTGGACGAGCGATGTGAGGATGTTCTTGATTCCCAAGGCTAAAACCTCCATTGAAAAAAACCAATTGATCCAAAGTCAAATCCATATTGTTGCAGATGAGGAATGCCAAGATGTTTTTGATTTTCAATCTCTTGAATGGTTTTTCTTTGCTTCTTGATCTTTAGAATGCTGTAGAAGAAATGAGTTCAAGAGTCTAGGGTGGTGTTGAAAAGTTTTCATTTGCCTTTGAATTGGGTCTTTGCACATTGTGAACACTCTCTTGTTTCATTTGGAACAATTCTCATCAGAGTATTTTGCAATAAATAGCAAGAACATATAGAAGATTACTCTTGCACCTTGCAGCTCATGAGGATCTTGCCTTGATGAGCTTGAGATTTTCCATACCTTTTTGAGAGTGTAAGAAGTTAGGAAGTCACTTTTTAGTGTGAGATTATTAATAATACCTTGTCACACTGACATAGGTATAAAAGGTGTGAGACGTAATTTTTGATATCTTTTAAAATAATACAATTATCGTCTCTCATCTCACTTGCTTGTCCTTAGCTTTTATGACTTCTCTCTCTTCTTATCTTTCTAGTCTCATCTCACTTTCTTGTACTTAGCTTTTATAGTTTCTCTCTCTTCTTCCCTATCTTTCTACTCTCTCTCTCTCTCTCTCTCTCTCTCTCTCTCTCTCTCTCTCTCTCTCTCTCTCCTTGTCACTTATTCTCTCCCATCTTTTCTCTCTTCTCTTCTCTCCCTTCTCTTAGCCCTTTCCTTGACAAGTGGTATCAAAAGTAATGGTCTTTAATCCATTTGGTTCAATCTTTTATTAGATTTCTTTCACTTCACATGCTAGTTACCTTTTGGTTACTCAAGGATAGGGTTGTAGCTTGGAAAATGGATAAGTGTAGAGACTAAGGAGATCAAGGTCATCCTACTCAAAATTAGTTGGAGTATTTGAAGATACAGTTGGAGACATTTTAGACAAAATAGTAGGTCGTGCATTTCATAATAGGTCATTTTGGATGTAAGATGGTTTAAGAAAGGGAAAATAGAGTTAGGTAGAGTTAGAAGTCCTGTTACTTTTCAAGACATGTCCTCTCTTTCCTTTCTCTTCAAGCTTTTGCTTGAAGCTTTCATGGTGGCTCCCAAGAAAACCTTGTTCTTGCTCTTTAGTGATCTCAATCTCTCTCTCACCTTGGGGCAATGATTATGAACGTTTTGAGCAATAAGTAAAGCACCATAGTGCTAGAAGTCGATGGAGGATGGCTACAGGAGTAGCCCACAATTTGTGATGCAAAATGTGCTAGCTATGTTGATCTTTGTAGTAGTCCTCAACCATTGATCATTTGGCTCCAGCTTCTTCAGGCTTCAAGTAAGTATATAATATCCTTTTACGAGTGATCTTTAATTACCTCCTCCATTCCTTTGATAAGGGATCTTTGAAAATCCTAAAAATGCAGTAGGACAACTATAGTCACAGGTTTGAAAGTTTCAATTTCTTCAACATTTGGCTCTTCCCAACTTCAAAGGTTTCTCTACTACCATTTGAGAGCAAGATTGACTTCAAGATTGAAAACATTACAAAGATTTTAGCATATTGAGCTTCTTGAAGTGTATGATGGAGTTGTATTTTGGGGCTTTTGTTCAAAGAGCTTGAATGTTTGATATTCAAGTGTTCAAGCAGACTTGGGGTATTGATTCTTTAAAGGTTTCATCATCTTTAAGCATGTATGGGTTGAATTCAATGGATTATTGGAGGTATAAAGATTTATGATGGATTTTAGGAAATCTTTTCAACCATATGATTGATTTCAAGTGAATCAATCATGTTCTTCAAGCTTAATAGAGGTATTCTTGCTTAATCTCTGAATTTGTCAACATCCACTTGTTCAAAGCTTTTTTACTTGTGGATGATAGATTTTTGATCAATTAATTCTTTAAATTGATCAATAGATCAAAGATTAGTGCTTCTTCTCGTTAATTAGAGCCTCTCAATTGAAATTTGTCATTCATTTCAATCCTTTTTCATCATGATTACCATTTACATTGTCTTGATGCATAACCCTGATTTGATTGTGTGATTCTCTTTATTGCATAAATAAAAATTGTAAACGGTAAGTACTTGCAATCAATGAGTCACTGAAGTTAATTGGTAAGACCCTCAACCAATCTCCATTTCTTGATTCCAATTTTCATCGATCCAATCTTGCATATCATTAAAGGTTGACAGAATTTAAGTTTTTCATCCATCACTATTTACTTAATTAGAATGCTCTTGTTGATAATCCCATTGAGGAAAAAGGTAGATGCCAGGAGAGATAGTGGGACAACAGAGAGGTGATGCTCCCTCACTATTAAAGATCTCAAAGGGGTGTAACCAATTGACACAGGTGGACTTTGCCTACGTTTCAGTGATTTGAAGCTCGTGTAGGGAGCATGCCATACCGTTATATCCCTTATCACATGTACCGCAAGTGGAGTCATTAAAGATCTAAAGATTTTACTTGGATAGCATTGATATAGAATTCATTGAACAGTTACATGGATTATACACGTTTATTACAGGTTTACTATAAGGAAATTTAGCCCATTACACCCTCTATAGTAGGGAATAAGTGTATTTGGGAGTAACAAGGTATTTGGATTTTTATTTGGGTTGATTTTCAATCATCTATAGATGTTACAAGTTATTCTAGATTGATTATAGGTTTTACACGGGGTATGCTACTTAAACAGTGAATTATGACCATTTTCGGTAAACTTCCTACTTAGTTACATGTGTTGTAGAGCAATTCAAAAAACTTTCAAGGCCTATACAAAGAATTGAATGTTATATTTAGCTCCTAAGGTCATATACAAGGTAGCACAAGGTTGGGGGACCTCACTTCAAAATTAAGGGAGGTGAATAGACTAAAATAGTGCCTTTATAGATTGTAGGATTAGTTTGTATAGTAGTAAAAGAATATTCCTAGAATATTCTATGTAGGCTTCTTTTGGATAGCAAAGTGTTGTTGTGTAGGCTTCTTTATAGACTTATTTTGGAGAGCAAAGGGCTATTGTGTAGGCTTCTTTTGGACAGCAAAGGGCTGTTGCTAAACAAGGTAACTTTGGTGGAAATTATGAAGGATCCAATACTTCATGTAGTAGTCCCAAAGTCCCTATATACCCTATTGTCAATGCGTCAAGACAACAAAGTGCTTCAAAGTCATCAATTAGCCATAAAGTGGAGCCTAAGTAAGGTGACAATAGATCTCGAAATCATTCAACAAACAATGGTAAGTTTATACTTATGAATTTTTTTAAGGAACGAAATGAAAAGGGTCTATGTTTCAAACGTGGTGAAAAATATACGGTAGATTATGCATCCAGGGCACTTACAAGAATGCCAAGGCTAAGTATTACAACATGATAGTACTTGAGGATGTGGATGATGAGGTTATTGAAGGACCAACAATGAGTGTGCAAACTAATTTTGAAGAGTATGATGAGGATCTTGATCCAATCAGTCTTATGAGGTTGCAGATGGATTTCTATTCAACCCTAGTGGGCATGTTCCTTTTGATCTTGGTGGCATATATTTACCTTTTTCTGCCACCACCATTTTTCTATTTCCATGGATGCTTAGATAGGTTTAAAGAGCCCTAATACACTTCATATGAAGGGTAGCATTCATGGAAAGGATGTATTTATTTTGATAGACAATGACACCACATAGTTTTGTGAATAATTCAATTATAGACACGTTCCATTGTTTTTCTACTAATTTATAGTAGCCCATAAGGATACAAGTAGCTAATGGTGAAGAGGAAATCATCACTCCAAATGTGTCCATAGATTCCCATATAGTTAGCTGAAAATTATGAGGCACAAGTAAACCTAATTACCTTGGAAATGGGACCCATAGATATTATGACTTTAGAGAAAATTACTATGGATTTCATGCAGTTGTACATGGACTTTACCATTGATAGTAGGTAGCTGATCTATCCACATGGAATCCCTAGTATATTTGATTTTTAGCTTATCAACATTGAACAAATCAAGGAGTACAAATGGTGGTCTCAGATTTTTATTTTACACATGAATTAAAATGTAGAAGATCAATCCAAGAGTTTAGCTGAACATCCAACTTTGAAAGCTCTCCTTGAGGAGTACGTGGACTTGTTTGAGGTGACTATTTCATTACCTCCTAAGAGAGCAATGGATCACCTTATAGATTTTGAGCCTCATTCAAAGGCATTTAATAAACCACCCTACAGATTGTCTAAATGTGAGTGTAAAGAAGTAGCCAATCAAATCAGGGAGATTTTATAGATGGGGTTCATTGAGCCTAGTTCTTTACCTTATACATCTCAGACTTGTTAGTGAAGAAGAAAGATGGATCCTTCAGGATGTGTATTGATGATAGGGATCTAAACAAGATCATAGTGAAAAACATGTATCAAATTTCTAGAGTAGATTTTTTTCTTGATGAGCTCAAGGGGGCTAGGTCCTATACGAAAACTGACTTGAGATCCAGATATTATGAGATCCGTATGTGAGAGGGTGTTGAAGTTAAAGCCACCTTTAGGATTGGTCGTGGGTTATACTATTTCTTGGTGATGCCATTTGGGCTTACTAATGCTCTAATTACCTTTCAGAGTCTGATGAATAAGATTTTATAGCATTTCCTCTTTCAATTTGTCCTTGATTTTTTAATTAGAAACTGATTTATCGAAGACATTTTAGGACCATTTGTCACATATGAGGAAGGTTTTTGATGTATTAAGGTTCTTTTATGCAGATTGAGGTGGAGTACTTGGGCCATATTATTAGTGAGAAGGGGATATAGGCTGATCTTAAGAAAGTGCAGTGTGTTGGAGATTGGCCAACACCTACCACCACTACTTCACTCAAAGTATTTCTTGTTCTATCATCATTCTATCATAGATTCATTAGGCTCTATGTGGCTGTAGTAGCTCCTTTGATTGACAAGTTGAAGAAGAAAGCTTTCTTTTGAGATGCACTTGCAAATAGTAGCTTCAACTAGTTAAAGGGACTCCTTCCTTTTCAGCTTCTATTTTAGTATGCCTAGATTTCTCTAGAGAGTTTATCATATAGCATGATGCCAGTGGCTGTGGCATAGGGGCTATTTTACTATAGGAGCATGGAATTATTTTCTTTTAAAGTCGTAAGTTTATAGATAAGGAGATGGTTTATGAATATCTATGACCAAGAGATGCTGGCTATTCTACATGTGATAAAAAGTGGCACCATGATTTGTATGGCAGCCGATTTAGAGTTCAACGTGATCACAGGGTTCTAAAGTCTTTTATTACTCAGTCAAATCTCACTCCCAAGCAGGGTAGGTGGGTAGTTACCTTGCAAAACTATGATTTTGATATCACTCATACAAGGCGCAAGGATAATGCGATGATTGATTCTCTTTCTAGAATGTGGATATGTCAAGTTTCAGCTATGACTAAGTTACATAGTGACTAGATAGAGGCCCATCTTTTGGATAATGGGCTCAGCCATGTATTTTATAAATTACAGCAAGGTATCATGGAGGAAAACTTACAATATTAGCTTAAAAATGGCCTAATCTGGCTTAATGGCAAGATTGTTATTCCCTCTACTTTTTCTTTCAAGTTGAAAATTATTGAGGAGTTGCATTCTTCACCTATAGTTGGACATTTTGGAGTAGTTAAGACCTATGATAAGTTTCGTAAAAGCTTTCATTGGAAATGATTATGGAGAGATATAAAGGGCTATGTCATGAAGTGTATGCCTTGTCAGCAGAACAAGGAGAGTATCCATAAGGCATATGGTTTGTTGCAGCCATTGTCTATTCCTGAAGGAAAATTGACACCAATTACCACGGATTTCATTACAGGATTACCTACTACCAAAAAGGGTAGAAATAGCATTTATATAGTAGTGGAAAAACTCACTAAGGCATCCCATTTTATTTCTATCAATACCCAATTCACTACTTCACAGGTGGTTGGCCAATTTATGGAGCAAATATTTTGATAACATGGACTATTGCAAGCGATTGTGCATGATAAGGATACCAAGTTCATGAGATCTTTTGGTAGGTGGTATTAAGCTCCATGGGTACTAAATTGGCTCCTTCTATAGCCTATCATTCACAAACTGATGGTTTGACAGAAAGGGTAAACAAGCGGTTGGAGACTTACTTCCGCTATTTTTGTCATGATGTGCAGCATGTGTGGGATTCATGGTTGCATTTGTCTAAGTTTTCTTATAATAACTCCACTCATGCTAGTATTGGAATTTCACTCTTTGAGCTATGTATGGTTACAAGGTATCCCAACCCATAATCATTTTTTGTGAGAATATTAACCCTCATGGGAAAGAGAAATAGGAAAGAATGCAAACCCTTCTTCAATAATGTAAGATGAATCTTAGAAAATATCAAGATCAAATGAAGATGTATGTAGATAAGAAGAGGTGACCCTTGGAGTTCTAGGAGGAAGAGTTGGTTATATTGAAAGTACCCAAGTCTTGTCACTCTACTTTGAAGGATGGATTTAGTAACAAACTTGCTTACAGGCTTTGTGGACCCTATAGGAGCATATTGGAGACTTCGTGTATAGATTGAAACTTTCCTCCTTCACTAAGATTCATAATGTATTTCATGTTATCCCTGAGGAGACTATAGGTTAGTATATAAAAAGAAGCTTTGTTCTCACTCTATCATTAGGTATTTGATCAAGTGTAAGGGTTTACTACTTTACAAAGCTTCTTGGAGGCCAGATTCTATTTTGGACGAGTTTCCCTATCTATAAGATGCATGAATGGGGGCTGAGATATAGTCAACAAGGGAGCTAGTTGCGGGGTAAATAGGGCTTAGACAATAGTCTATTTTAGAACATATTTTACTCTTTCTAATTTTTAGAAACATGCCACCTATGTAGGGTCAAAGTACTCTTCATTGGCTATGTTTTGACATGTGGCATGTCCTATTTGGATACTTCTATAAGAAGATATCACAGTTTTTGTTCAGTAGGGTCTGTTCTTATAGTAAGCTGTCTATTCATTACAAAGTCTATTTCTTGAAGATCTAAAGGCTCCAATTTCTTTTCAAGACATCTAGATTATGTATATGGTAAGAGACTTTCCTTTATGTCTTCATTTCAATCAACACATCTCCATTCCCTTATTCATTTCTTTATCTTTTGTATAGTTGAAATTATAGTAGTACTCTATTTCATCCATCTTTCTCTGCCAATGTAAATTTGTTTTTATGGGAAAAAATCTTTAGACAAGGATGGATTGTAAGAAGCATGTTTTAGTGAGAGATTATTAATAATATCTTGTCACACCAACATAGGTATAAAAGATGCAAGATATGTAATTTTTTATATCTTTTATAATAATGCAATTACTGTCTCTCATCTAACTTGCTTTTATGGATTCTCTTTCCTTTCCTATCTTTCTAGTTTCTTTCTCTCCTCATCACTCATTTTCTCTCCTCTTTTCTCTCTCTTTTACTTTTCTTTCTCACCTCTCAGCCCTCTCCTTGATAGAGAGTGTCAAAGACTACCTCTTAATAAGCATTGTGACCACCTCTCAAGAAGTAGCATAGATGACTTGATGCATTAGGTGTAGCATTATAGCACCTTCTACATAAGTGAAGGATCATTGAGAAAGGTAAGAGTTGAGTTGCAGCGGCCCATGCATAAATTTCTTGGTTGTTACCATAAAAAAATAGGCCAAGATGGGATAGCAATCAAAGGTGGTTACGTGAGCTATGAGCCCTTAAATTGGCACTTGTAGCTATCTATTAGGCTCTGCTTGTGTCATAAACTATGCCTAACATGCTTCATTCCATGTTTCACCTTTCTGATTGTTGCACTAATTAAATTATCATCATTGTTGATTGAGCCCAAATCTTCTAGTTGGCGTTTTGATATAAGCATATTCCATTTTGTCTTTCTTCAAGGATAATGGATCCAATCTATACGACCAAACATAATCAAGAGCCAAGACGTGAGCCCACTAATCCCTAACTTAGAGAAGTTTGATTTAAAAAATTACAACTATAAAAGATTACAAGAGATCATCTACAAAATGAGACGTGGATATCCAAAAAAGTATCTTCCACAAAGACTTTATTTTAGCCTTAAAAATGAATCTCTAGAACATCTTCCTCGCCAAACAGAGAATTTTGACAACCACACCATTGTTACTCCAATATTTCATCAATGGCAAAAACATTCACCCCTTCCAATCGGGTTGCTCAATTTGGGTCCTTGATCTAATTTTGTTGCACCTTGCTAGAGACTATTACTAGACTCAAGATTAAGCAAAATTGATTGTAGTAAAAAATGATCTCGTTTATTTTTTGCCCCAAAGGTACATAATTCATTTGCAAGTTTTGCACTAACAAATTAGCTAACAGTTCCTCACTATCTTTCCAACCATTGCTTTGTGCAAATTATCCCTCAACTCTTTCAATTCCATTTTTCAAAGTTTCTATTTGAAGCAAATGTCTATTCATTACCACTTATAAGGGTTCCTTAATAAAATATTCTTATAGTATTTCATATGGATGCATAAGGAACTCTCCATACTAAAACAATCCAATACCTTCACATTGTATTCCTTCTAAGATAAATAGAGTATCTTTTTGTCTCAACATAATGCACATACCGAGAATGTGGGTAGCATTCCCCAAGTTCTTCATGTCAAAGGTTTCATGCAACCTTTTCTTTAAAGCATCTACATCTTCCTAGTGATAACATGTTATCCATAGTTAGGATCAATATTATAAGGCTACCATCCCTAGCCTTCTTGTGTATAGGTGGTAAAATTGGTCTCACTTATAGTATATCCTTGAGATTGCGTAAAGGCATTGAGCTTATACTATTCCTTAGGAGCCCGTTTCAAACAATACAAGCTCTTATGTAACTTACACACCAACTTCTCCTTGCCTTCTACAACAAACCCCTCAGGTTGCTACATGTAAATATTGTCATGCAAGTCCCCATGCAAGAAAGCAATCTTTACATCCATCTATACCAATTCCATATCCTTTCTAGTAGCCAAATCAAGAACCATACAAAGAGTGGTAATCTTGACTACTCGTGAGAATATAAATCAAAGTCAATCCCCTTTTTTTGCTTGAATCCTTTGGCCACCAATATTGCATTGTACTTGGGCAATGTGTTAGATGGATACCTTCAACTTGGAGACTCACTTGCATGGCAGTGCGTGTTTGCCTTAGGAAAAGGAACCAACTTCCATATAGAATTATTTTCCAAATAATCCATCTTTGATAGCATACCCCTTTTCCACTTATGACTACTAGAGTGGAAGACAATCCATCACTGATAGCATATCCCTCTTCCATTTATGACTATTGCCCCTATTCAAAACATCTACATAACAAGAAGGCTCACCACAATCTGTGACTATCATCCCTCTTCCACTTATGACTACCATCCCTAGTCATAACGTTTGCATAACAAGAAGTCTCACCACAATCCATGACCATGATAGAGTCTAGATATGGAGTGTATCTATATAGAGGTCTAGAAACCCTTGTAGACCTACATAAAACTGGCTCAACAAGAGCCACTAGCTGTCCCACTTATCTATCTTATAAGAGATGAGGCTATCTACCATCCCATGGCACTCCCACCTTAGCATTCACATCTCCCAATATTCTTTGATATCTCACTATATAACTGGTTTGGTGTCTATTTTCAAGTGAATTCTATGATGATATAATTTTTTGTCAAACCCTCATATATTAGTGCAATCTCATGCAAACATATTCATAAATTCTTGGACAACTCAGTCAATTGCTACTTAGAGCCTTCTTCTACATAGACAATTGTCTAAATTGGATTAAAACCTTGATCATTTGCCAAGTTGACCTCTCTACGTCATCCTCTAGCACTTGAGTTAACATGCTACGCCTCATCTTCTTATTGCCCACTGAGTTTCAAATTTAACATATCTTGCTTAGTAACTAAATTGCTCGTCATTACATGAAGAAATATTCTTAGTTTCAAGTACCTCACTTTAGGCACCTAAATAAAGACTCTACCTTCAAGTTCTTTCATGCTTTCATATTCCTTCACCTAATTTATCCTATTGCTCCCAATTTAACATCTTGGGGGTTAAAGGTTGCATGTGTCTAGTTGCCTACATTTATCTTGTACTTACTGTCTATACATATGTACACTGTAGGTGGTGGCCACCCATCATCACTATCACTTTATTCCTTATTTTTGCTATGACGATAGAATAAGTGAAGGTATGTCATATGTTGTGTGACTATTGGAGTTTCCACATACTATCTTGTCCTATTACTTCAACTCCATAGCTCTTCCTAGCTTCTTCCTTTTGTGCTCTCATTCTTGCTTAGCCCTTTCACCTTTCAACTTGTATCAAAGTAGGAATTTGAGGAGCTTCATCGACCTTCACTTTAGCTTTGGAAGAGAGCTTCATTTCGTAGCTATCATGGCAGCCACTCATTAAGGTATGTATCAATTCCATTGCTCTCGGATCAGCTTCACACCTTCCATAGTTGACATTGATGAGAAATCTTCAAGCCATTTCAAAGGAGTATGAATGGCACCATACTAATCCTAGCTCAAGAAGTGGAGGAGTAGCCATTGGGATCAATCTCAAGTTGAAAGGACTTGTACCTAATATGTCCAAAGATTTGACTAATAGATGGATTTCTCTTCATATTACAACTAAAAAACAAATTTCTATAATATCCCTCTATATAGCCTACTATAAAAGAAAGAGCCAATATCTAGGAAAGCCTCATAAACCTTAAATGTCCTATTATTCTAGGAGGAGACCTTAACATGATGGAGGATTTAGAAGACAAATTTGAAAAAAAGGGGCAAGTTATTAATGGAAAAGAAAAAGTAGCTCTGACACTTGTATAGTCTTCCATAACCTCATTGATGTTAGCCATGAAACAAGCTTCACTTAGACAAATAACTAGAAAGGCTCAAAAATTATTGGGGACATAATGCTCTCTAACAATTTCCCTATTCAACTTACCCTTTCAAATAAACTCCATATGATTTGAGCCAAATGGTTTCATACATATCCTAACCTATTTAAGAAAGCCCCTATGAGAGAAGTTATTAAAGAATCTAGCTGCAAGCCTTTGAGAGAAGGACTTGATTGGTGTATGATTGGAAAATAGCCCTAAAAAACACTCAATATCTCCTAAGGAAAAAAAAAAGGCAATAACCCTAAAAATAAGAACAATAAAAAATAGTAAATACACCAAAATCCAACATCTAGAGATAGAAATTAATAAATCTAACATGCAGCTTGATGACAAGCTAACACAAATAAGACATGAAATTAGAAAACATGAACAAGAAGAAGTACAAAAACTCCAATATTTCACAAGAAACTGGTGGGCATGAAGGTAGATAAACCCAGTAAAGAAATGTTTTCAATTCTAAAGAAGAAAAGGAAAAGAGACATCATTCCTCTTCTCCAAAAAGAAGATGGTACTAATGCAAAAGACAACTAGGAAAATGTGTTGATTGACAATAACTTTTTTGAGAAAACATTCAATAGCTTGATACTAGTTGATGATGAAATTACAACTATTAAAGCCATGTGTTCCTATATAAACTTCTACATAAAGCCAATGCGGCCTATGAGACAAAATCCAGAGTACATCCATCTCTAATGTCATCTCATTAGTAAGGTAAAGATAACATTACAAATAAGTGGATAGCCTATGAAACAGTACTGAAAATAACTATATGATGGTACTATTCTAGGGTTGAACCATGTGTAGTGTTGTTCCATCGATAGAAAATAAAAGGAAAGGAAAGGAAAACCGGATATGATAGAACCATGTACAAAAGTGTGGTGGAGACTATGGGCTATAGCTAATTTGAAGATCTTCACATGATCTTAGCTATGATGCAGACCCTAGCTATTTCACTAATAGGCATGGTGGTGAGTCTTTGGTGTCTCGTGATAATGGCTCTAATCGGACTGTGATGTGGCCTCCTCGAATGTGGTCCTGGTAGACGGGGTCATCATGCTTAACGAAGGGAAATGGCTATATCCAATATGACTTCATGGCGTGGCTTGTAAGGTGTCTGACAAGGTGGTTCTATCTTTGCTAGGGTGGTAGTGTCAGTAGAGTGAGCTCTGTAGAAGAAGTCTTTCACTGCTCTCTACGCGTGTCCCTCTGGATGAGTTGGCCTCCTGTCTCGCAATAGTGTAGTTTGTCAAGAATAGCATGGTGGGGGGACTTGCTTGAGCTGCGGCGTCAAACACACACTGTATACACATGAGGAAACTCACTCAAGAACACAAGAAGAGAGATAGAGGCCAAAACGTTTTCTTGCTGGTTTTTTTCTTCTTCTTCCACACACTATACAATGTACACAAAGTATAGATAAGATACAACATAAAGGAAAGTGGCCTACCAAGTCAAACAGTGCATAACCGACTACACTAATCGACTGGCACTATGTCTTTGCCAGCTGTAGGTAGGTATAACAAACTAAATATAATAAGTGATAAGTCAGTGGCCATGTGAGTATCATAATGACCACCAACATGCTAAGTGTAGACGTGCAGACTCATCTAGCCAGGCGGCCCATCATCAATGTCCGCACGTGTTGAGCTTGCCATCTCAACACTCCCCCTCAAGCTTAACTCTATCTTTGCAACTCCAAGTAAGCTTCAGAACTTCCGAAGCTTCTCTGTACCCAATGCCTTTGTGAAGATGTCAGCTATCTGATCCTGTGTGCTGACATATATCAAGTGAATCTCTCATGTAAGTACCTTCTCTCTCACAAAGTGGTAGTGCACCTCAATGTGTTTTGTCCTAGCATGGAACATTGGATTCCTAGCTAACTGTATGTTGCTCATGTTGTCACAATGAATGACAACTGGACCATCTCCCTGCACATCCAAATCACCTAATAACTTTTGCAACCATACCACCTCACATGCTGCCATAGCAGCACATCTGTACTCAGCCTCTGTACTCGATAAAGCAACTGTAGGTTCTTTTTGTTGCTCCATGTAACTGTTGCACTACCAAGGGAAAACATGAATCCACTTGTAGATCTTCTATTTGACATGCTACCAGCCCAATTTGCATCTGTGTATCCAAAGACATGTACGTCCTTACCTGCCTCATAAAAAAGTCCATAATGTAAAGTGGACTCCATATACCTCAATATACGTCTAACTGCATCCAAATGAGGCTTTCTAGGCATTTGCATAAACTGACTGACAAGGCCAACAACATAGCTCAAGTCCAGCCTTATGATAGTCATGTAAATCAAACTCCCTACTATCCTCCTGAACATAGTGGGGTCTTCTATCTCATCCCCAACATCAACACTCAACTTCACATTTTGCTCCAATGGTACTGAAAGAGGCTTACATGCTGTCATACCATACTTGGATAACATATCCAAGCCATACTGCCTTTGAGACAACCATATACCATCATCACATCTGATCACCTCAATACCAAGAAAGTATCTCAGCTCACCCAAATCTTTCATCTCAAACTTCTTCTTCAAGAAGTCCTTAACTTCAGCAATCCCATTGTCACTGTCACTTGTAATAATTAAGTCATCCACATAGATGACTAGGATGACTAACCCTGCATCTCTCTTTCTCACATAAAGTGAGTGACCAGCATCAGAGATACAAAATCCAATATTGACAAGATACTCTCCAATCTTGTCAGACCATGCTCTAGGTGCTTGCTTCAGCCCATAGAGCGCCTTTTTTAATCTGCACACATATGTAGGATGCTCTAAATCCTCATCACCTCTGCTGGCTGCTCCATATACACTTCTTCTTGCAATTCACCATGCAAGAAGGCATTCTTAACATCCATTTGCTGCAAACTCCAACCTTTGGCTGCTGCAAAGGCAATCACACACCTAACAATTTCCATCTTAGCAACTGGACTGAATGTCTCTTCATAATCTATGCCATATGTTTGAGCATAGCCTTTCGCAACCAGTCTAGTCTTATACCTGCTAATGGAGCCATCTGCATTATGCTTGACTTTGTAAACCCACTTACAGCCAATAGCTTTCTTACCCTTAGGCAAGGGTACCAAATCCCAAGTCTTGTTGGCTTCTAATGCAACCATCTCCTCATCCATTGCTGCATCCCAATGAGCATGACCAACAGCATCCTCAAAACAAGTGGGCTCAACATCCTCAACTAGTTTCACCATATAAGCATAATGGTGAGCTGCATAACCTTCAAAACCAAATGTTTTAACAGGGTATTTGACCCAACTAGATCTGCGTACCACCGGATCACTCAATGGAGCCTTTGCATTATTATGAGCTCTCTATATACCTGGCGTCCTGACTGAAGGAATGCCAAGCTCATCATCCAAACTCTCCGAACCACTAGAATCTTCATCCAATCCCAAATGACTGGTAGATGCATCATTACCATCCAACACTTTCTTCTTTCCTTTGTCCTTCCCTGTAACACTTATAGATCCACCTGAAGATGTGGGGCTACTCCTTAGTCTCCCAGACCAAAGGGGGAGCATGTAATTAAACAACTCAATATGTGCATCTCAAAAAAAGTTAATTGATGTGTGAAAAATATCAAATAAGTGATTTCATTATAAAAATGTGAATATTTGTCACATAAGCATATTTACTCATGGTTAAACATAAGCATAATATTTACTCATGGTTAAACATAAGCATATTTACTCATGGTTAAATATTTACCCATAATATTAAAATACAAAAAAGCTAAATAATTAAGCTTGCTTTAGGATTGTCCTTGAGGCACCATCTCTAGTGAATGAGGATTTTCTTTGGCTCCCAATGGTTGGTAAGAACATTGAACCCTACAATGCTAGGTCGAGATGGTATTGGAGTCATCATCAAAATAAGTATTATTGATTCAAATCTACTAGGCCCAACCATGTGTTTTGTGAGGTTTTCTCCTCTTGCTTGACTCATCAACCCACATGGTGTTTTGTATTTTTCTTCTTCTGTAAATGGTATACTAGGTGTGGCAAGGATGTGCATCCAATCTTATTCATGATGCAAATATGGGATATATTTGTTCATGGAGTTGGCAATGGTTGTGCAATTTGTATCTTCCCCAAGCATGTTGGATATTGTGTCTAGGTCTATAGGCATGGTCTTATAACGTTTAATTTCCACCCTTATTGTCTTGCACCACCTATTACCCAATAAGACCAATCTCTTACCCCAATCCTCAAAATGAGTCAAGCATTCTGCATCCATGCATAGCCTAACAATAGGTTATAAACCACACACCTTGTGACCGCAAAATTTATGATAAAGTTAGTCCCTACAATTTTGACATCCCAGTCCTTCAACACTCCCATTACTCAATGTAGCCATAGGTGAGTTCAAAGTGATTGGGAATGTTATTTTTTGATGAGATGACTAGCTAGTATGCATCTAGCAATGATGCATTGGATGATGATAGTAACCATGATAGTTATGTCTAAAAATAAAAGAAAGAATCATAAAGCCTTAGTGGACCAGAAACATCATCTAGTAATACATCTTTAATTAGCCCTTGGTTTAGGAGACTAAGGAGAAATCCCACATCTTCAAGTGCATCTACTAGTATTGTAGGTAAAGACAAAGGGAAGAAGAAAGTCACTTGGGGTTTGATGAAGATTCCAATAGTTTAGAGATTTAGAATTCTTCAACTTAAAGCAGTTAAGCCTAAGCCTAGAAGCTTACTACTCCAAATTTGTAACACTTCTAAAATATGCATCTATGATGGATGCTTCACAACAGGTATCCAAATTTTGCAATGGTCTAAATCTGCCCATGAATACGTGCCTTGAGTCAGTGAGACCATTAGATTTATAAGATGCATTGATTCGAGTAGCTCCAGTAGTTCATGAAATTGTACAAAGGCCAAGAAATGCAAAAATTTGGAACAAATACATCAGAATAAGGGCAACTTCTAGGGATATGCAGAAAGAGCCCAAGGGCAATATCAACCAAACATGACGAAGAGAGCCAAATTAAATGCAATGGGAAACTTTATACCCACATGAAAGAGCAATGAGGCTCCAAGGTGCTTCTATTGCAAGGAACTATGAAATTTCAAGAGGCGGTGCCCGAAGCTTGGCCCAAACAACCACCAAGGTCAGTTTTGCGGGCAAAACTAAGATGCCAGGGGCAAAGTTGCTAGTATAAATCCAAAAGAGGTAAATAATGATAAAGATCCTATAATAAAATCTGATATGGAAAGAGCAAGAGTATACGCTGCTCTTAGTAAGAAGGGCCCAAATCCCCGATTCTTAGTAATTCAGACACACCAGCACATTATCAAGGTAAACCCTTTCGAATTTTAATCAATGGTGGAAGTACCCACTCTTTCGTATCACCAAAATGTGCAAAAAAGTTAGGCATAAACACTACTCTTGCATTTGGTCTACTTGTGGAGTTAGCAAACGACAAGGAAGTTCTATCAACACAACAAACTGGCGAGGTAGAATTTAGCTTGGGTGGCAATTCTTCCGAAATGAGCTTTTGAATTATGAACTCGAGCTTATGAATGTTTGCTAGGTATGGATTGGTTAATTCGAAATAATGCCCATATCCATTGTGGAAAGGATCAAATTACATTTCAAAACTCAAGGGCAAAACAAGTAACCACTCAGGGGGAAGCATGAAACCCTAAGGTTCAACTGGCTAAAGCTTCTCGAATGGTAAAAGGATTGACGAAAGGATTGCTTGTCTATCTAATTAAGCTCAACAAGGCCGAGTAGGATAGTGAAACCAAGAATGACAAACCATCTTGGCTAAAAGAATATGCACATGTTTTTTCAAAAGACCTGATAAAGCTTCCACCAACAACAAGGGAAGTAGATCACAAAATTCAACTCATTCCAAGTGTTGCCCCCATCACCAAAGATCCCTATCGAATCTCAATTGCTGACGAAGCCATTGAGCTAAAAGAACAACTCAAGCAGCTTTTAGACTAAGGATACATCCGACCAATTAATTCACCATGGGGAGCCCTAGTACTATTTTAGAAAAAGAAAGATATAGAAAACTCCGCCTTTGTATTGATTATCGTGGATTAAACCAGGTGACAGTAAAAAACAAATATTTCCAATCCCTAGGATAGACAAGTTGCTTGACCGACTCCAAGGAGAAAATGTATTTTATATCAATCTTAGATCATGCTATTATCAAATAAGAATTAGGGAGGAAGGTTTACCTAAAGTTGCTTTTAACACAAGGTATGATCATTATGAGTTTATTGTGATGTCCTTTGGATTGACAAATGTTCATGCCACCTTCAACATGTTGATGCAAGTCATTTTTCGACCCTACCTTGACAACTTCATCCTCATCTTCTTCGATGATATCTTAACATATTCAAAGAATGAAGAAGACCATGGACCATAGCTATGAGTAGTGCTTGAAACAATGAGAGTCGACAAACTGTATGCTAAGAAGAAAAAACGTGCCTTCTTAAAAAAGAAAATTAAATATCTAGGATTCATAGTATCATCAGATGGCATTTCAGTGGATCTTGCCAAGGTCCAAGACATACAAGATTGGCCACCCCAACAATGATCAAGGAAGTGCGAAACTTTCTAGGGATAACTAGTTGGTATAGAGTCTTCATTAAAGACTATGACTCAATTGTTGCGCCTCTCACTGGCCTTCTCAAAAAGTAGGTCTCCATTATATGGACGTCCACTGAACAATCTAGCTTTGAGAAGGTTAGTTAACCACCCCTATTTTAAGGCTACCTAACCTAAGCAAAGAATTTGAAGTCATAACTGACACGAGCTCTCTAGCTTTGGGTTGCGTGCTTATGTAAGAAGGACATCCAATAGCCTATGCTTCAAGAAAATTAAAGATCCATGAAAAACTATGCCACACATGATGTAGAATTACTTGTTGTAATTCATGCCTTTAAATTATGGAGACATTACCTGCTTGGTATTAGGTTTTCTCTAGTCACTGATCATAAAAGCATGAAGTGGATTTTTTCTCAACCAGATCTCAATATATGAGACAACGTCGATGGATTGAGACCTTGCAAGAATTTGACTTTGAAATCAAATATAGACCAGGCAAGGAGAATGTTATTGCGGATGCCCTAAGCTGTAAATCATTTCTTAATGTTCCAATCCTAGAGAAACCCTCTACGGTAGGAACTCTTGCTACAATGATTTCAATGCCCAGTAACCCTCTCATAGAAATGGCTAAAGAAGAAGCATTGAAGGATCCAAACTATTAGAGAATGTTAAGAGAGATTTCCATTAAGAATTTAAGTCCAAAACTCAAGTCCGAGTATCAAGATTTTTCCATAAACGAGGAGCTTGCCTATTTTAAGACAAGACTATGTATTCTTGCAAGCTAGGAACTTAAGAAGAAAATACTCTGGGAAGATTAGGATTCTCCATTTTTGGGTCATTGTGAATATGATAAGATTCTTAATATAGTTAGAAGAAGCTTCTATTGGGAAAGACTCAAGGGTGATGTACTCAAGTATATCACTGAATGCCTAAAGTGCCAATGAATTAAGGCTGAACATCTCAAGTTGCCAGGAAAACTCCAGCCACTTGACATCCCTCAAATGAAATGGGAGTATATCAACATGGATTTCATAGTTAGATTAACCCCTGGTATAAGGAGGATATAACTCCATAATGGTACTCATTGATATGCTAACAAAAGTTACACACCTTATTCTTGTAAAAACCAATTACAAGGCTTTCGATATCACTAGGATTTTCATTAAGGAAATTTTTAGATTACATGGATTACCCTAGAGAATCATTAGTGACCGTGATTCTCTCTTCACATTAAACTTTTGGAAGAGTTTGTTCGAAGCTCTAGGAACTTAGCTCTGCTTTAAACCTGCTTACTATCTCCAAACTGATGGTCAAGCAGAGAGGATAAACCAAGTTATTGAAGACATACTGAGAGCTCATTGTAATAGGGAGCCCAAATGGTGGATCCAATACCTACCCTTAGTTGAATTCACCTACAATGCATCATATCATCAAAGTATTTAAATGACTTCTTTTCAGGCACTATATGGGCAAGGTTGTCTTACACTACTAAATTTTTTCGATCCTACCCTACAGGTAGAAGCATCTAAGCAAATGATGGAAGAAATGGATCAGCAACAAGTAAAGACTAGAAGGAAATATATTCAAGCCACCGAGGATTGACAAAAGGCATATACCAATCAACGAAGATGCATTTTCAAAGAAGGTGACACGGTTTTCATTTGAGTTCCTCCAAAGAAAAGTTCCTTATCTTTGGGGAAATTCAAGAAGCTAAGGCCCAGGTATTGTGGACCATATAAGGTGCTAAAGTGTCTAGGACCAAATGCCTAAAAGCTGCAACTCCCTAATAACTTGAAAGTACATAATGTATTTAATGTCATTCTATTGAAAGCATATGTTCCTGACCCAGACCATGTACTTAACGACCAACAAATTGTGATGCCAAGTCAAGGAGTCCTCGAACTTCAACCCAAAAAGATACTTGATATGCGGGAGAAAACTTTAAGAAGCAAAACCCTTAGAGAGTATCTCATCCAATTGAAAGACTACCATGAAGAGGATGCCACTTGGGTTGACAAAAAATTACTATGTAATCAATATCCCTAGTCTCATTTGAGATGAGAACATCTCAATTCCTCTAAGGGGAAGAGGATGTGATATTTCGACTTTATTTTCAATCTTCTTGACTTCTCAAAATTAGATTCGGAGAATTCTAGACCATTAAATAGAGAAATTCTCAAATAAAATAAGCTAAAATTCATAACTCGACACCTTCCACGGCCAATAAGATCTATAGGCATCCTTCATGAAAAATCACCATATGAACAAAAGTCTTGGCCTATAAATCAGAACTAACTAAGCACATTTAAAACTTAGGAAGTAAGAGAAAGTTTAAAGCTTAAAGTTTTTTTTGAAAAAAGAAGAAAGATTAAGTAAGAAGAAGACGATGAACATGCCGTCTCCCCCCTTTTTTTATGAACAAAAACGACGCCATATTTTCTCTCTCTCTCCTCCTAAAATTGGAGATTCTAAAAGCATGAAGGAAAGCGTGAATTCTCCTCCTCAATCTTAGTAGAAGACTCTAGCAATCTCCCCATTTTCTTAGTTTGACAAGCAGCCTAGATTGGAGAAAGATCATCCAAGAGCCAGACAAATCAGTCATGGCATCTCTGGCAGCCTCTCTAGACCTCAAAGATTAGATCACCAGCATCACATTGCATCTTGAAAGCTTCGAGATTGCTGAATTGCCAAGATACCCTCCACAAAGAGCTCCTCTTCTTGGCCACAACCCTCCTTATTCAATTTAACTATAATATGGGGCATGAGGAGTCATTGGGGGGTAACTTGATCAAAAGAAAGAGGCTCTTCTCAAGAGTATAGAGCAAGAGGGAGTGGGGCAAGAGGAGTCTGAGGTCGGAAATTATTATCATGAAGACAAGGAGGATACTCCATTGACTGTTGGAATCGAATCCCCCATCCCTTCTACCTCCACTTCCGTGTGGAATCAAGACTCTACTCGATTTTTCTCAATTCCTAGTGATCACCATTCCCATCAATCCGATTGTGACAATCCCCAAGCTCTTTTGCCAAAATCCCCTCTACAATATCGTGATTAAAGACCATGGCCTCGAAGAAGAAAGTTATGAAGGTCATCGATGTAGGATATGTCAGATCATGCAAGGATGTTGAGAGTGCCTTTCTTTGCTCAACAATATTCATTAGATAGTTGCCATACCTTGTAGCTAAACCTAGAGTAGAATACCATTTCCTTTCAAAGTCACTTTGACCTTCTATTGGCTAATGTTGTAACTTTCTTGCTTGTCATACACTGCTTGGGGTGGGACATAGGAATTGATTCGAGAAAATCACAAAAAATATTTATCTAACACTTTGTTGATTTTTTGTACATTTGGAGGTTTGAAATAAAGAAGAGGGTGGGAACAACCTCTTGGGAAATCCAAGAAATCACTGGATGAAAATATTTCATGGACCGGTTTACCAAGGGGGGGTGAACGCTGAGGACATTCTCATCCACAATTCTCTACCTCCTTATGCGGGATGATACAACACACAGTGGTGCATCCTCTACAACAAGTGCTCCAAGTAGCTCTTCTCCAATGCCTTCACCAACTATTTTTGAAGCTGGTCGAAGTCCATGACTCCCATAATGGTCTCCCAAGGAAGCCCAAGAAAGGAAGTATGCCTATCGGATGATGGTATGTATGCGGGTAAAAGATGTTCACCTTAGAAATTCCATTCTCTCACAACAGAAAAAATCATGTTGCCATCAATTGCTATGTTCTCACAATTGTGGTGAGCGTTTTGCAAACAAAGTGAAGGCCCTTTCGAGAGGTCCTTGTCTCCAAATCATCAAATCCCTCTCTCTCTGGCCTAATCCACATCAAAGGAGGACAACTATGCATGAACGGTGTGGAGTTTTGTAGAGGTGCAAAGTATAGAGACTACGTTCAACTATTGCTAGCTCAAAGGTTGGGTGTGGTTGAAAAGGTGGCCATCACACCTTATGAAATATATGTCACCGAGGATGGACACACTAAGGCAAGAACAATCACTGGTGAGCAAATTCTCTGTATAGCAAAGTTGGTGGGTTCCAGAAAGAAACACTCTAGGGAAAATCCTTTATAATTCAAGAAAGTGCATTCCCTCTACTCCCTTAAGTAGTCTCTACTTATGAATAATAATAATGGCCCGAATTTGTACACCTTCCACTCTGTACAAAACATCCAAGTTAATGTATGCATTAGTAGGAAGATTTTCTTCCAACAGCGTCTTATCATGTACTTTGGGGCTGAAAGATTAAGGGAGATTCTTGTATCACCAGAACCTATAATCTTCCTAATGCTAGACTACAATGCATCCTTCAATGTACATGCCTTTATTTTATTATAATAGTTTCTCATGAATCATCGTGAGTTGTATGGACCAATCCAACCTCTTGCTATGCAAACTGTGCATATTGTAGCCAGCACAAAGCTTAGATTCCAAGGCATTATTAGAAGCATACTGGGGCGGCCTAGATGTCTTGCTGAAATCAATGCATCTGTGAACCCATTCATCCTTCCCCTCATAAAATACAACTTAAGTCTAGACGTGTTCATCTTTGTACTCTACTAAGGTAACATGGCATTTCCAAGCTTCTTTGGGTGCAATGGAGAAAATACAGTGGATTTTTTGGACAACCTTGAGATGGCCTTCCTTGTCTCTGGGAGGGATGATGAAGCACTAAAGTTGAGGGCTTTTCCTTTGGTGCTCAAGGAAGAAGCTAGAATGTGGTTTCAAACTCTAAATTTGGCCCAAAGAGCTGAATGGGAGAGATTGAAGCCATCTTTCTTCCAGAGATTTCAACAAACTAACTTAGCCGAAGAGTTATGGCAACGGATTTTGGCCCTCCATCAAAGTGATCCTTATGGTTATGCAACTTATGAGGAAGGGTTTTTGAAGCTTTGGGGGTAGTGGTGGTCAGACTCATTGGATCCTAGTAAGAGAGCTCCAAACTTCCTTCAAAAGGATCGATTTATTTCAGGTTTGTACCCCTTGCTCAGGGAGAAGATAAATGTGAAATTTCCAAACATTTTTGAAGATGCTTTGAGAATTACTAGGAAAAAGAATCGAAAGATTCTCTACCAAGCCCAAGCTAGCCAAGCAATTTTGGGAAACAACATCACAACTATGGAGGCCTCTTAAGTTCCCCCAAATGTATCTAATGCACCAGGCCTTGTTAGAGGTCAAGAAGACATGATCCAACAAATAAACAATCTTACTAATTAACTAGAGGGTTAAGAGTGAATCTTGTGCAAGGTGTAAGAAGATCTATCGAGGGGAATGGTGGGAATCGACCACAAATGTGGCGACAAGCAAGGGAGATGTTGTGTTACAACTGTGGAGAAAATGGACATGGCATGTACAATTGTCCTCACCCTAGAAGATATGATCACCCTACCAGAGGTCCTCGATAACAAGTAAGCCCTCCTCGTGCTAGGACTCAAGAGCAAGAGTAGTCATAACTTGCAATTTTACAACCACCTTATGTTCAAGCTAAAACCCCTGCTGTTCAACCAAATGTTAATGTCATAAAAATAGAGGAGGTGGTCGGGGATAGAAGGCTCCAAGAAGAAATAACGAGAGGTAAGATGAAGGTAGATGTAGTAGAGACCATGCCTATCAAGTGGGTACATGTCCAAGCTGAGGCAAGCAAGGAAGTAATCAATGAGGCAAGTCCATCACGGGCACCTAGAGATAAAGGGAAGAAGAGAAAGACTCAAACCAGGTCTAAAATTGATATCTTCGACTTCCCTTTGGGTTCTCGGACACAACCTTATGATCTGATAGTAGATGTGAGCTCTCAAGGGCTAAAAATTACTTGGCCACAACTACTTCATGCCTCTCCAAAGCTATGACGACAATGGTAAAAAATGGTAAGCACAAGGGCAAGGCAAGGTAAAATGGTTAGTGCAATCAAGGCATATGGCCTCAAAGATATAGTGCCTTTAATGGAAGCTCAAATCAAAGGTCAACGGATTTGAAAAACATACATCGATAGTGGAGCAGAGGTTTGTGTCATGACGGAAAAGCTTATGCATCAATTAGGCTTAGAAGTAATGGAATCCTCAACCTTTAGGGCAAAGATGGCCAACAATGATGCGGTCACATGTGTGGGTGTAGTGAAAGCTTTGAGAGTTTCTGTTTTTGGAATCACTATAGCAGTGGATGTTTATGTGATGCTAGTAAAGGGAGAATGATATCCCCTCATCCTAGGGAGACCTTGGCTTATGGGCATCGGAGCTAGGCAAGATTGGGCAACAGGGGATCTGGAGTTGAGGCCTTGTAAGATGGGTGGCCACGATCAAAAGGTGGTTTACAACTTGAAGAGTGGGCGTCAAGAGAATCTTGAACTAGAAACGTCTGCCAATGAGTGGAGCTCAAGTGGATGTTCCTCATCGGTAGAAGAGGAAGAGAGTTCAAGTGGAGAGAGTGATAGCACTCTCGAAGTTATGGGCGTCACCTTAAAGGAACCTACCTCATCAGAAGACAACCCAAGAATCCAAGGAGAAGATGTGTGGGATGCTAGCCTAGAGAAGATGATATCCAAGGATATAAAGGATGAAGAAAGGGAGGGTTATGTGAATGTTCTCAAGAAGCATACATAATTGTTTATTTCTGATTATACTCACATTACGTGTGTCACTGTAGTGAAGCATCACATCCAACTCAAAGAAGGAAGCAAACCTGTAGTACAAAGATTGAGAAGACTGGGAGTTGTGGAACATGATGCACTATTGACGGAGGTGAAGAGACTCTTGAATGCAGGATTCATATACCCAGTGGGAGATTTAGAATGCGTCTCCCTAGTAGTAGTGAGGCCAAAGAAAAATAGTAATGGCGAGTATGCATAGATTATAAGCCACTAAATGCTGCAACAAAGAGGGACCACTTCCCTCTCCCATTTCAGGATGAAATCTTGGATGAAGTAGTGGGACATGAGCGGTATACAGTGTGTGATGGCTACTCTGGCTGCTTCCAGATTCGCATTGCAGAGAAGGATCAAAAGAAGACCACTTTCATCACACCATGGGGCTGTTTTGCCTTTCGGGTCATGCCCTTTGGTCTCACAAATGCCCCAGCAACCTTTCAATGATTCATGAATATGGTCTTCCAACCTTACTTTGGTAAGTCCATAAGGGTTTTCATAGATGACTTTTGTATTTACAGCTCAAGGAAAATACATCTATGCAAGGTTGATGAAGGATTTACTCGCTTAGCTAGGTTGGGTGGACAACTAAATAAGGATAAATGTCACATTGGGGAAAGCAAGGTTACACTACTAGGGCATGTAGCGTCAATTGAAGGAATTGATGTAGATCCAAAAAAGGTAGAAACATTGCTAGCTCTACCTTTCCCAACCTCCATCAAACAATTAGTCTCCTTCTTACAAAAGCTAAGATATTTGGGTAGATTTATACACTTACTCTCTTAGGCCATATATCCCCTGCAACAAAACTGACACGCCAAGAAACACTTGTATGTAGTGAACAAAGTGAAGGTCATTTTAAGGAGATAAAGGAAATGTTGGGGTAACTTCCTATAATCCTCCAGCCTTGTTGGGAAGAAACATTCTTTGTAAACCCTAGCGTGGGAGAAGAGGCCATTGGTGCTGCTCTCCTACAAAAAGATCCAAAAATATCATTCATGAGGCCTGTGTGTTTTGCCAGCCGCCTCATGAAAGCCTTAGTGAAGGCTTACACCTCCATGAAACAACTAGTGTTAGCCCTTATGTTTGCAGTAACCAAATTTCGGCCATATTTGCTTCCAAAGAGGTTTGTGATCATCGCTGTGGAGGATATGTTTTCCTATGCACTACAACATATGGAAATCTCTGACAAAATAGCAAAGTGGGCGGTCCGACTTCAAGAGTTTGGTTATACAGTGCAGGTTGAAAAAATAACTCGAGCATGCCTGGCTGATATTTTGACAAACAGGTGCTATGAGAAAAATCTCAGGGTGAAAAGAAAGGACCTTTCACCATCCCTATCCTAAAGACTCTTGTAGATGGTTATAGTCTCTACTTTGATGGTGCATACAAGAGAACTAAGGATAAGGCAGCCGCATGCATTGTTGTTTTCTCTCCTTTAGGAGAGAAAATCTATGGTGAAGGAATCATCTTGGAAGATGTCCACTCTAACAATGAGGCAGAATATCAAGCTTTAATTCATGGTCTTTGTTGGTGTCTTAGTAATTCAATCGAGAGGTTGAATGCTTTTGGAGACTCCATGCTATTGGTAAGGCAGATGGAAGGTACATGGGCATGCAAAAATACAAACCTCTCTAGTAAAATGAGAGAGGCCAAATCTCTGATGAGAAGATTTAGGGAGGCACAAGTACATCATGTGCCAAGGGCCCAAAACAAGGATGCCGCCCATCTAGCATCATCAAAGCTGAATGAGTCAATGGTGGGAGTAGTGGCTATCAAACCCCCACTTCAGCAAGGTAAGGAAGACTTAGAAGATATTTTACACCTCTTAGAGCAAGAAGAAGCTCCCAAACACCTGACTAAGGGAGAAAGATAGTGGCTAGCTCGGAAGGCTACAAGATATCGCATGGTAAATGATAGTTTGTACTATCTTGGTAAGGATGGTGTGCTTAGGAAAGTGCCTTCAAAATGGGAAATTGAAGAAATCTTAAAAGCTTGCCATGATGATGTGTGTGGAGGCCACTTTGCATATGACATCACAAGTAGAAAGGCTCTAGAAGCCGGCTTTACTTGGCCCAGTCTACACCGATATATCAAATATTGGTGTCAAACATGTGAAGAATGTCAGAAATTAGGACCACGACGGCTCATAACAGAACCCCAAATCCTAATCAAGGTTTATGGACCCTTTGAGAAGTGGGAAATTGATGCCATAGGGCCTCTACCATGCACTCCATCAGGAAAAGAGTATATTATCATGGGGATAGATTACATGACTAGATGGGCTGAGGCTATGCCAACTAGAAGAATCACTGCTGAGTAAATTCATCTTTGACCACATTTGTCATAGGTTTGGTACCCCTCTTGAAATACTATCAGATAGAGGACCAGGGTTTAGAGCTAATGTGGTGGGTGAACTCATGCAAAAGCTAAATATTCAACGATGATACTCTACCCCTTACTACCCTCAATGCAATGGATTGGTGGAAAAGGTAAATGGAATGATTTGTAAGATCATCAGCAAACAGTTACATTCAAGGCCCCGGGATTGGGACAAGCACCTTAGTGGAGCTCTATGGGCTTACAGAACCTCCTTCAAAACCATGTTAGGGTTCACACCTTTTCATCTAGTTTATGGACAAGAGGCTCTTTTGCCTATCGAGGTGAAATTAGCTAGCCTTCGGGTATTAGGTGGCACAGTGGGCTCTCAAAAGGAGAAGTTACATCAAAGATTACTGGACCTAGAGAGACTACAATTGGATCGAGAAGAAGCCATCAACCACTACTCCCACGAGGATGAGAAGCGTAGAGAAACGTTCAACAAGAAGCTAACTGATAAAAATATCAAGGAGGGAACATTAGTGATTCGATATGACAATTGCTTTGATAAAAGAAAGGATGGCAAGTTTCTTTACCGGTGGGAGGGACCGTTTTGGGTCACAAAAAAATTCAACAATGGCTCCTACAAACTTCAAGACATTGAGGGAAAAGTGCACAAGACCAGGGTAAATGGATGGCGCTTAAAACCCTATCACATCAGGGTGGGGCCAGCTCAAGATACCAAAGAGTGTCTAGAGGCACAAATACCTTTAGCGAGATTGGGGAGGGCTATATGATCCGAGAAAATCACAAAAAAATATTTGTCTAACACTTTGTTGATTTTTTGTACATTTGGAGGTTTAAAAAGAAAAAAGAGGGTGGAAACAACCTCTTGGGAAATCCAAGAAATCACTGGATGGAAATATTTCATGGACCGGTTTACCAAGGGGGGGTGAAGAGTAAATATCAATGGAGGAAGGTGAAGGAAAAATGTGTAATGTGAAAAGAAAAGACATGAAATAGATTTGGAGCCATCCAAAGGGCATGTGAGGCTCATAATGTCATGGCTTTGGAGCCTTATGATAATTCAACCAAATGGGACTCTTCTTGGAAGCATTAGTGGAAGAAAAATCAAGCACATGATTTTGTAAGATTTTTTAAAAATACTTCCACTCCGATCTAAAAAAACTTTTTGACATGAAATTTGTAGCGCGTGAGCTGAAGTTTTGGCTTGTATTTTTTTATAAATTTTTGAAGCTACGAGTCGGGAGATATGGCCAAAATGGTGGACGCCAACTTTTTCCAACTGCAGTGGAGACCACCTCCCAATTTTATACACACTCACACTTTCTTCCCCACACTTAACACTTCCATAAAATATCATTCATTAGACTCCCAACCCTTTCCCCTCTCTTCTCCTCTCTCTCAAACTAATAAACCATTAGAATTTCCCTCCTAAATCACCTCAAATCATCCTTAATTGTAGTAGTAGTGTATGAATTCTCACTATTCTCTCTCCATTATTTCTAGATATGATATTATTTTATGAAGATTCTCTATATTTTTTTATAGGAGAGCTCTTGGACTCAAGCTATGGGGGGGAGAATGGAGACAACTCACCTATGATGGAACTTGATTAAGTACAAAATTGGTCAACAAAACATCTAGATGGAGCTTCCACATTGGTGGAACCGCCTTAATGCAGCTTTGGTGGTATTAATTCCTATTCTATCTTAACCTCCTCCCTAAACACCATCAAGGCCTAATATAAAGAGGCCTTCTCCTTTGTAATTTGCAAGAGAGAGCCAAAAGGCCTTCTTCAGCCATATTGAGCCTTCCCCATTCTCTCTCATAAGCTTATGCAGTTCATTCCCTTACTATAGCTTATGCATGCTCTATAGTGTAATAAGCCCATGTTATTGGTGTCCATATTGTGTATATTGGTTATGTCTTGAGGGTTCTCCATCTCTTATGCTCTCTTAAGTTTTATTGATTCATCTATTTTTTGTAGTTCTCTCTCTCTCTCTCTCTCTTTCTCTCTCTTAGTTTTCCTCTCTTCTCCCTCTTGCATAATGTCCTAGTCCACTCTTCCATGACTAGGTGGTGCCCTTACCTCATTCACTTTGGCGGAAGGGAGTTTGGCATAGTATAGAGGTTGCCATATCGAATTTCCTTCATCAGAATCAAGTGATGTTTCTTTTCCTTTACCTTGGTTGTTTTTTTCATGACTTCTCACATGACTACTAGATAACACCAATAAATTTTTAATTGCTTTGACCATGTCCAAGGCCTTTTTAAGAGCTTCTTATGCTCAACAATTAGTATTCAAATGTTAGCATGAACATGTGTATGAATGAGTGAAGTCAATAGTGTTTTATCTAGTTCCTTAAAACTCATAACCTTGGATTGATCCTTTTGTATCCCCATATTTTCGAAAGCCTCCATGAGAGATCTCTTAACTGGCTTTAAATTACTAGAGCTTTTGATTGAGAAGAACAAGACTTGTGAATCATTGGACTCATTGGGCTCTTTGGACGAGAGTTACTATTTGGTTGTGAGGCTGAAGCACTAGAGCCTTGTTCCTCAACTAAAGTGACTATCCTGGTCATAGCCAAAGGCTATGATTATGTGGATTTCACCTTAGAATTGGAAGTGGTAACTTCTAATGTAGTGGATTGGTCAATAATGATAGTAAAAGAAGATTGTACACTTGGATTCTTAGACTGATTGGGAATATTCCTAGTCTGGGAATTTCTAGTGATGTTTTTGACAACACTCTCATAGGGAGGTTGTTGATCCTTTGAAGTTTTATTGGCTATCCCTTGTGGATCCATATTTTGGGATTGAGCAACTACACTAGGCTACTACTATTAGATTTTGAATTTGAGCTTGGGTGATAAAGGTTCTTTGTTTTTGGAGACTTTGGCTTTGGGAAGGGTCAACAATTGGACTATGGCTATTTCAGCATGAGTAACATCACTAGGAAGTGGCTGCTTCCTTTTTTGCTCATAACTCAAGGACTTCTCAAATACTGCTAGTTCCTCAAGTGAATTAACAACTACCTCAAAAGTAGTTACTCTTCTAGAATTGTGGATGCCAGTGTCACAAGAACTACCTTTTCATCAATCACTACCTTGTCTGTTTTTGGCTCCTTAAGCATCTTGGTCAATGGAGGTGGCTTTTGGTAGTTTTGGCAACCACAATAGGGCAAAAAATGCTTCAAAAAAGACACTTGTAAGAAAATGATTAGTTGAGATTTTGAAAGAATTAAATTGCAAAATTTGGTTGCTCAGATGTCATGAGAGAATATTTAATTCATTGAAGAGGTCAGCCATTAATTCCCCCTCATCTTTATGTTAGGGTCACCTTTTCGACTGTTTTTGTCTTGATATTTGGGAGAATTTGTATTTTCGAGGTATGTCCACCTAAATCGCGTTTGTCTACTCCTGCGTCGTCTTTTCACACCCTCTTTTGCCATTCTCTTCTTTTTGTGGTCACTTTCTTATTAATGTGAGATTCATTTGTCGTTGATATGCTAAAATGTTTAGTAATACCTCTGCAAGTAATACAGATGCGAGCACATGCAAGTACAAACTTACCATCCAACTAGATTCAATTTATTTATCTTGGAGAAGTATACATCGTCGAGTACTAATAGATGAGATGGAGGCCAACAGATTGCGAACTCAAGGAATGAAACGTATAGATTTGTGGGTGGATGGAAATATTTATCCAAGGATCCTTCAATAGATAAACCTTCTAATTTTTATAATATTTATGACTATGTGAGATATGTTGGGGAAGGTTATAATGGGATGCTTGGCTATTGTACAAGGTTATACTCTGCATCTTACACATACATAGCTCAAATGAACGAAATGAAAAAAGCATTATTAATTGCATAGACAAGCATTTCTGAGCTTATAAATAAAATTGACTTCTAAAAAATGCTAATAAGTCATTACAAAAGAAGCTAGCACATTTAAAGAAAACTCCAATAGGATTTAGAGAGAGAAAGAGACCATTAAAAAATATAACTAGCTTGTGTGAGAGAGTAAAGAAGAGAAGATTGAATCTTACAAAGAAATATGTCTCTAATATATGAGGCATTAATATTTGAGAGAGTGAGGAGAGAATTTGTCATTTAAAAGAGATCATGAATAAGGATGATAGTTTGAGGATTTCTAGGTCACCTCAGAACGTGGATTTGAGAGGCCCAACTCTCAAAGAATTGGTAAAGGACATAGTAAAACCAAACCAAATTGTAGAGACATGTGATACTATGGGTATTAGTCGAAAATGTTATCGTGCTATCTTTAACTTATGGTTTAAAAATCTTAAATGTAGTAGAATAACTGCATTTGGGTTGCCTTGAGCCCTTGCAGTATTAGTTGCACGGATTGCCATGAATTGTAAGATTCCACATGTTTTGGGGAAATACATTCATATTGAAGCATTTATGCCATACAAAAAGACAAAAAGAAAATCTAGTTTTGAAGACAATGCATTTAACAATATATGTGTTGATCTAAGAAGAGTGTAGATTACAATGGTTCACATGTATAGGCTCACGTTAGAGGAATGTCATGATGTTTTGAAGTTTGCCTTGAAGTTAGATGAAGCACAGATTCAAAAAGGACAAAAGATGGAAAGAGTTAGTGTTTGCATTATGAACAGGGTATTGGACTACATCAATGATGCGGGTCAAGCACCAGTGCATAAGTTCCAATCTGAGATGGAGATTTGGTGGGTTGGTGTAGCTTAGGTAATCAATTGAGAATCATCAAACACTGAAATGGTTGCTCACTCATACAAGTATTCCAAACATTATTAAGTCTCAAAGTGAAGGAAAAATGTTGGTGGTTGATGGGATTGGTAATTTTAATGTGGAATGGTACATGAGTGCTGACTTAAAAACTATCAAATGTATGCTTGGAATATGTAATGGGACAAATGCAAAATATCCTTGTATTTATTACATAGAAAGTGTTGGGTCTAAAGATTAGAGTAACTTGCACCTTGCAAGAAGTGCCCCAACTAGAGACTCTATAGATTTGAGTAAATATAAAAACAAGGAAGATATATGGGATTCCATTCTTTCAATTCCTCTTTTAAATGTTCATATATGTACTTTGCATACATAAATTAGAATTATTGATAAACTTCTTAGGTTGCATCTCGACTATGCATACTCAATTAAGCCCTTATCTTTATTGGATGACTGTATTGACAAGTGTGAGACACTACTCTCCAAAATGGGTTTTCATGGAGGTCAAGTTCACTTAAGAAAAGATCAAACACTTTCAAGAAAAACAAGAGATGTCTTGGTTGATGTCTCAATGGGAGGCTCAAAAGCTAGATACTTTTTAGGAAACCATATAGGAAAATAGATGAGCAATACTTGGGAGCATTGGAGAGAGCTGTATGGGATAACAACAAATGTTGGAAGCACACCACGACTTGCATTTCTAAGGATGGACATTTGGAGACACCTCGATGTCTTCCTAAAGCTCGTCAAGCAACAAAAGACAATCTACACATATCTAGAAGAGTTCAAATGTTCGATTACAAATCTTGTTCAAGCAATAAAGGAGGCATGGGGAGAAAAGGATATCACATTTTATTTGGTAAGAGAGAATATTTAATCCAAGTTTCTTTGATAAAATTTCCAATGTCATAAAATCATTGTTCCTCATTTGAATTTGTAACATGTCCTTCATATCCATGGGCCTTACTTTGTGGAGGAGCAAGGCCCCTAGCAACTTATAGCAGCTAAGGCATGGAAAAATCTCACTATCAAGCACATACACATTTTTTTAGATGCACAAGACATGGATGAGGAGTCCTAAAAAGCAATGCTCTTGAGGAGCTATTCAATTGGTTTTTTCAACGACAGCTTCAAAGAATGAATACTAAAGATGACAATGAAACTTGAGAATTCATAGTATTTTGCAAGAAAGAAAAGCACAAAGCTAGCTCTCAAGAGCCTTTACATCTTCCTCCCCCTCAGGGATCTTTCCTCTATAACACATAATTTTTCTTCTCTTGTAGACAACTATTGATTTTATATCAGTTCGGTTTGCTGCCAAAGCATAAGATGAGAGGACTAGAAAGTATCCTGCTTTAGAAGCAGAGAAACTAGGACCATAACCAAAAATTCTAATTATTGTAGTTTTCTCCAAAAACATCACCTTGTGTGCATTGTACTGTAACCTAAAGAAACCAAGTAGCCTTGTAAGTGCCTTGATAAATAGTATAGGCCGTGTTGCTTCCTCTAAGAATATATTGTAAAATACCAAGAAAACATGGGGATAATTCCTTGCTAAGTAATGGCCAAGTGCAATATCTTTCAATGAACTAATACCATCTCTCAACCCTTTACCTCATCCCAAGAAGTTATTAAAATCTTCAATCTCCAACTGTAAAAAAAGATGAATGTCAAATGAATGTTGAAATCAAACATATTAATGTATCTTATAAAATTGGAGATAATAGTACCAATTGATTTTTATCATTCTCTAGCTTAGTTGGATTCCATATATTAATTGATGATTGTGCCTCATTGGTATCTTCCAATGGATCGTGGATATTGTTTCCCACTTGTTGTTGATCGATCTGGATCCAAAAGTTGTCAGTCATGGTGATGTGACATTCATTTATGAACCCCACTCATTTGCTTATATCCTTGATGGTGGCATGGTATCTCAAAAAACTCATTTTTTTCATACCTTTTTATGGCTTGTTTTGTTGATGTGACGTACATGCATTGGCCACAGTCCTTTTGCATTAACTCAATGGCCTTTTAAAAAGCTTTTCCTTTTCAGCACCCTTATTTGTCATCTGACAAATACTTGCGCTCATCGCCTTGTTTCTCAAATCTACTTTCAGTTTCTTTGCATTCTTTGCGTATCACCTTTCTTGGTTCTTCTTACTTCCATGGCTACCTTGTAGTAGCTTACAAGTGACGAAGTTTGCCTTCTTACTTACCCTTGAGGCCCTCGCCGACACATAGCCTTGGATCGACTCCCTGCAGCTTACCAAGTTCATGAACCTACCATGAAGCATGACCCCAATTCACCCCAATACGGAGTTCATCTTGGAGCAGCTCCTCTCAAGCTCCATAATCCACTTTTAGGGTCACAAATTTACCTTGTTCACCAAGCAAGTGCAAGAGAAGCTATGCCTACCTAGCCATGGTGATCCTGGCCCACAAATGCTCTCCATCGCGGCCATTGAAGAAGTCTTTGGCCCCATGTTGAACAACAAGTATCGGTTGAGCAACTTGGTTGACCCCCACAAATCTAAGCACGACATGTTGAAGTTCCTCGTCGAAGCCCTATGCCTATAAGCCAAAGTCTTCAACGTCTCAAAAAAGGTAGTCTCTCTCTTCTTCTCCCCTTTTCTCTCATTGCCTAGGTCCATGTCTTTTGTGATTGCCTCTTTGTTGAGGCGAAACACCTAGCCCCCGTCGGCTACTCAACACCAAAGCCATGAAGCTCATGTACAAACAATACTTTACTCCGCTATTTTTCCACGTGCTTTTCTTAATCCATCCCGTCAGCTCTCGACACCTGCGAGACGGATGTTGCCTGGTCTCAACTCGAGACTAGACCCTTGCACGAGCCCAACCCCAACCCTCACTAGGACTCGATGGAGCAGCGCCCTCAAGAGGAATTCTTTGACTTCTCCACCAGCACTAGCTCTACGGATCCCAAGTGGTAGATGATGGTTAAGCATTGCCATGCACTGGAGCAGGGAAATGTCGAGGCCGAGGAGCAGATTCAAGTGCTATAGCAGGCCATGTCGGACCTGAACCGCGGGACTGGAAGCTGGAATCCGACCTTCTTTGGCAGCACATCTCAAAGGAACAACAGGTTAGAGTGGCTCAGACATAAAGAAGACGTGTATTTCCCATCCCAGTCAGGATTTAGCCGACCCCCTCTCCCCACCGAAACACCGCCGAGCACTTGCCTCCAGTCCAAAGCTAGAGTCAAGGAGGAACCACGTCTGGATTAGGGAGAAGAATCCACAAATCGTGATGATCCAAACAATGATCAGGGAGGTGGAGATTCGAATCCCAATGATCCACTCTTTGAAGAACCCTTTGCTCCCACCCCAGACATCATGAATGGTCGCCTTGCTAGGATCACATTCGAGTGTGACCAGCTCCAGTAGCAAATCTGGTTTGGAGCTATCTACTTGGAAAAGCTCACGGCCGAGCTTACCTTCCACAACATCCCGTAGCCTCCCTCCCGTTTAGACCCAGATGGATCTCTGGCTGCAACAACATCACCTCCAATACAACCCACTTCCCCCACTGCGACCCCAACCTCTCGGCCTAGCAGCACCCTGCCTTCTGGCCTCCCCCCAACCCCAAGCCACCTCACTCCTTACTGCCTTTCATCCCTCCTCCAACCCTCATCGCCCCACCTCCGCACCAGGACCAAACCCAGCAAGATGATGCACCCAACATAGAGGATGAAGGTGACATTAGCAAGTAATTCTGTGTGTACAATCCACTTTTCGTGCCAGTGTTAAAAGTGATGGTACTAGCTACATTTAAAGCAAGTGTGGCCAGTGGCACATTTATGAGCTGACGGGTGTAGGAGTTGTAAAGAGCATTGGCACAACACATGGGTAGAAGGAATATTACAGCAGGCAGCAAGCTATATAAGGAAAAGACTTACCCGATCAGAAGGTTCAAGAGAGGATCGAGGGATCAAAGCTTGATTGTTAGATTTTTTGTGTGTTCCTTTTCGACCAGTCCTTTGATTGGCATCTTGAATGCTACAACAGTAGATAGGAGAGGTGTCTCTTTTGTAAGTCCTGAGTCACAACTTTTGGTAGTAGTACTTTCATTGTCTATGTATCACTAGGTGTATTGAATCTATGAGATTTTGTTGCCCCTCCATCAATTGTTCACGAGTATTTTGTCATTATCATTTCCGTCTCTATTGAGACTGTTGTATTGGATTCATCTATCAATATACATTTGGGGTATTTCCTCGGCTAATCATATTCGGTATTGGTTCTCATTTGTTTTGACTATTCCGAACTTTGTACAATGGAACCAAACTGTGGAGTAAGATGTCGTTGTCCACCTATGTCGGCTCTGACTATGATCGTCCCCTACTCTGTGGTGAGGGTGCATGGACACAATTACAGTGTTGATATGTGCTATGGAATGGACTTAGTGACTTGGCATGGAGGTGGAAGCTTCTAAGTTAGCAAGTTAGGAACTAATGATCTACAAAAGGATATCACTATTTACGAAAAGCTTATAGGCATCAAGGGCTATAGAGCCTAACGGTATCTAACTTGATGCATTTTACACGGAATAAAATGGAGAATTTTCTTTTTAAATTTCATTGTGTTTTCAAATTTCCTCTTTTTAAGTTCAATAATTCTTTTGTAAATGTAATGTCATTGATGGCAATTTATCTAGTATCCTCTCAATGCCCCATATAGCTAGGGCAAGAAATCCACTAGTTTGTCCTTGGGAGTTGAACCTGGCTTCTCACACTATAGAACTAGATGTGTGCACCAAAAAACTTTTCTCCCATTCAATGGAAAGACGGAAGAGGCTGAAATATAACCAATCTTGGACATAATATAGAATGTTTTATAGCTAAAATGTCCAAAAGAAGTGGATTTTCATCACAATAAACTTTGACTTTCAACGAGTGTTTTGGAAAAGCAATTGAGAAAAACACATTAAGAGATGATTTTCTATGAATATTGGATAGATGCCAAAACTGAAAGAAAACTTGAATTATTCTTTCTTGGGTGGTGTGATCCCCATGATTGGCTTCTCTAGCTAGGCTTCAATCTCACAACTCATGGAGTGTTTCTATGGTACCTTGGATGCCCTTTGGGTGTAGCTACATCCTCAAGACATCACTTTCAATGGTTGAATGATTAGTTCAAAAGGAAGGTAGCTATCAACTCTAATATAGCTTCTAGCTTCACTGGTAAAACCTATTGATAATGAAGGCTATTCTCATTCCAACTCTTATGCTTGTGGCAATGCATTTGTTTTTAGCCAATTCTTGTGGAATAGGATTGAAAAGTTTCTTTAGAGTTCCTTTCTAGCTTGCATTTTACCTTGGGGGGATTTTATCCAAGATGTAATTAATTGATTTTTCTTTTCATGGGAAGTAAAATAAGGATTGAAGGTGGGCTGATGGACCTCTTATTATCTAATGGAAGCAATCGTGCCTAGCATTAAAGCATGGGAGATAATCATGTTCCGACTTTGCTACAGGTGGGCTAGGATTGGAAGGACATGATAAGGAAAGAGCTAATAAATTCATGTCTCCCTGATTAGAAGGAATCCATTAGCTCTAATGGCCAGTGGCCAGCAGTGGGATTATTTTAGAGCGCTGGATCTTATCTATAACTATTAAGGGTGACAACTATGATCTTTGTTAATAAGGAATCACAAGATTAGGTTGACAATGTATGATGTTGCTATACGATAGTGGAAATATGGAAGAAAGTTCTCGGTGCCTCCCAATGCGGAGGACCCATTTTACCTGCATGGAGATTCCTCTTTATTGAGATGTATATGGTTCTTTGTCGATGCTTTTGACCCCCGTTTTATCCCTGCATTTCAGCAACCAAACTTGAGCAGTGCCTTAGCTAGTAAAGGGCTATCACATTATTAGGCCTGGTGTTCTTGATGTGCCTGCAGGAGAGCTCAAAGATTGGACTACTCCAACAATTACCAACAGTGATATAATCATAGCACCCAGTTCTTGCGGTCTGAAACTGGTAAAAAGGCTATGGTTCTACTGCCAGCAAAAGGATTTTAAGAAAGGTGATCCTCCCTCCTCTAATTTCAAGGAGAGGTTAAGGAAGAGGTTTCCTCTCATTATTGTCTCAGCTTGGAGAAGAAGAGTCAAACAGGCATGGTCATAAGAGCCCCCTTTTTTAAGTAAACTCGTTGAATCCTTTGTCAAAAGCTTTGCGAGTTTTATGTTTTATGTTATTCATGTTTTCAATTTTTAAGTTGGATGCTACAGGTGAAAGCATTTCCATCTTTGTTGATGGAAATGCTTTTATTTTGTAAATATTAATTAGGTTGCAGTATGGAAGAAACTGAATGTATCTTCTTTGAGACAACAACTCTATGGCTTTGCATGATCCATCCAATGGGCTGATTCCATAAACCTTCCTTTTAATGTCCAACCACATAGCTTTTGGCCTGACAGACAATGAGAACTTTCGTCAATGTCTTCTGTTTACTGTCAGTTTCTAAATGGTTAGTGCTCAAGAGTGAGCTCTTACACTCTCTACATGGTTTAGTTATTTTCTCGCGTAAGTGGATGCTCTCGAATACATAACCCACTATGATACTATAAATGATGAGGCCGTGGATTCAAGAGGTAAGACAATCCTATGCTTAATAAATAATCCTTCAATTCAAAAAGAAATTTGCCCTTACAAAGAAATAGTATGATCATTGATGGTTTTTGTCTTGAGACTGTTAGATATGATCAATGCCCCACCCTCATTAGGTGCTACCAATGATCCATGGTGCTCAAAGTTGTAAGGCCCCCATTATGAGGAGAAGCCAAATGTGAGCCCGGACATTGGTTGAGTCCTGACTTGTATATCAGATGAGGTCTATGTGACCGGATGGCAAAAAGGTGACTGTTGTGGGTCTAATCTTTGGGTTAGACGGAGTGGTTAAGCTGGTAGCAACTCGAGGCACATTGCATTGAGTTGCGTGGTAAGGGAGTTAAAAGGGGCCCCTATTGTGGGGTCCGGGGGCCGCGGAAGCGGCCCCTGGCTGGGGGGTCCCAGGGGGGCCAGCGGCCCCCCTGGCGGGGGTCCGGGGGCAGCGCCCCCGGCCCGATGGTAAAGGGAATATTCCCTGGAATATTCCCTGGCCGACTAGTGGAGGCTCATATGGTAGGTCGGTCAGCAGGCCGACCTAACGACCTTCGCGGGCTATAAAAGCTAAACCCCTTCGCAGCCATCTTACACTCATCTTTCACCCAGTCAGAGTTGTTGTTCCAGCTAGCCTTAAGCTCTTCACCTATCTTCTGTCTAGATCGCCATCTAAGCTTCATTCATTGGAAGCGCACGGGTGGACAGAGCCATCTTTGTATCAGTTGTTTGGAGTTAAAGAATTTTACTGATTCTCCTCTTATCTGTTGTGTACTCTCTATCTCTTTCTCAGATTCTGTTCGCTGCGCCGTGTAATATTTTACATGGTATCAGAGCCCAGGGGGCTCTAGAGATCGGAGAGCGTGCAAGAGGCAAAGGCTTCAACAGCAAAGAGAAACGATGTCGACTCCGGGAAGCAGTTCTGGCGCATCAGGAAGCGGTGCAGGAGGTGGTGCTGCTGTACCGGCTATTCAAACACTGAGGATTCGTCCACCAACCTTCAGCGAAGGCAAGTTAGATGGTACAAACTACACCTTGTGGAAGTTCAAAATTACTACTATCCTTGATTCTTATGAGCTTCTGGAGACTGTGCTGGGGACTGACGCAGAACCACAGCCTACCCCCGACCCATCAAATCCTAGTGTGATGATTCCTCCGAATGCAGATCTTCTACGAGCTTGGAAACGAAGGAATGCAGATGCATTGTGTGCCTTAGTTACAAGCTGTTCTGACAGTGTTTTGACTCTGATTCAGCATACAACCAAAGCGTCAGAGGCTTGGAATGTACTAAGGAGTCAGTATGAAACACGAAACCAAACAAGGATTCAAAACTTGGAGAATCAACTAGCAGCGGAGAAGTTTGCTGAAGGAGAGACGGTTGAAGCATTCATCACTCGGATTAAGAATCTGCGCGACCAGATGGCTGGCGCTGGGATACAAAAGACTAGCGAAGAGCTAGCTCGGAGGTGTCTTCGGATTTGTCCACAAAAGTTTGATGGACTAGTAACTGCCCTTAATACTCAGGTGAGACCTCAAGCTTTGACTTTTGAGGAGTTTTGTGCATTATTAATGGAGGAGGAGTTGAGGCTGAAAGCCCGAGAAGGAAGCAACAATGGAGATGCTGCATTCTCTGCCAATGCAAAAGGCAAAGGTGTTTCCTCCACCAAAAATGATGGTGACAAAAAGAAAAAGGGCGGCAAGAAGAAGTTTCAAGGAGAGTGCTTCTACTGTAAGAAGAAAGGACATGCAATTGCAGATTGTCGTGTCAAGAAGGCAGATGAAAAGAATGGTACCCTTAAAACTAAAGGGAAAGAGACAGCCAATACGGCTGAAGCAGAGTTGGAATTATTCATGGCGACCATTGAGGAAGTGTGCTCCTCGGCGCAAGAAGAATCTACCACTGACTCTTGGGTGTTGGATAGTGGGGCCTCCCGTCACATGACCAACAAGAAAGGTCTATACAGTTCTATGCAGCCTCTACAAGAATCCATCACTGTGACGGTTGGAAATGATGCTAAATGCCCTGCTGCGGGCACAGGTACTATTTCTTTTGTTGCTGCAAATGGTGAAGTCAAAAAGCTTTCAAATGTGTTGTATGTTCCCGAAATCAGGAGAAATCTCTTATCAGTTGCTGCCATAACTGATCTTGGTCATGAAGTGAGGTTCAAGAAGACAGGTGCAGAAATTATTGATAGTGCTGGCACAATTGTTGGCAAAGGAGAAAGAAGGAACAACCTGTATGAGCTAAGTGCTCTTACAGCCACCGCTGGAGTGGGCACAAGTAAGCTTTGGCATGAAAGGTTTGGACACATCGGATTTGCAGTATTGAAGGAGATGCAAAAGCAAGGTATGGTTGCTCACCTACCTACAATAACTGAATTGAAGGAACCATGTGAAGCTTGTATGATGGGCAAGCAACAGAGAAAGGCATTTCCACAAGAAAGCAAGAATAGAGCACATGCTCCTCTAGAGTTGGTGCATGCTGACTTGTGTGGTAAGATGCCTACACAGGCCTTGGGGGGATCTTCTTATTTTATGTTGATTGTCGACGACTACAGTAGGAAGATGTGGGTGTACTTCCTTCGTGATAAGGCTCAAGCTTTTGGTAAGTTTAAAGAATGGCTAATACTTGTTGAGAATGAAACAGGGAAAAGTGTGAAGAAATTTAGAACAGATGGTGGTGGTGAGTTCAACTCAAAGGAGTTTGAAGGCTTTTGCAAGAGCAAAGGGATCAAGCGTCAATTGACGACGCCTCACACACCTCAGCAGAATGGTGTTGTGGAACGCAGGAATCGTACCATTGTGGAGATGGCAAGATGCATGCTAAAGGGCAAGGGATTGCCTAACCATTTTTGGGCTGAAGCTGTTAATACTGCAGTCTACATTCTAAATCGGAGCTACACAAAGGCTCTCAAGGGAAAAACACCTCATGAGGCTTACACTGGTAAGAAACCATCTGTTTCACATTTCAGAATTTTTGGATGTGAATGTTATGCACATGTTCCAGATGAGAAGAGAAACAAGTTACAACCAAAAAGCAGAAAATGTATCTTCTTGGGTTATAGTGATGAGCAGAAGGCTTACAAGTTATATGACCAAGAGGCAAAGAAGATCATCGCGAGCCGTGATGTGGTGTTCAAGGAGGAGCCGCATACAGTGGAGGAGGAGAAGGCAAGGTCTTCCACTTTATCATCAAGCGAAGAAGTAGTCCACTATGAACCTGTCCCGAGAGCTATCCCTATCCTTAAGGAGGAGGAAGCATCATCTTCAGATGATGAGGAAAAAGTTCACCAACCTGACATCACCCCACCGGAAAAGCCATTGCCGCGCTGGGTGAAGCAGCTCTATGACCACAATAATCCTATGCCTGCATCTGTTGAGGAGAAGGCAGATGGACCAAGGAGGTCTCAGAGAATAGAGGAGCAAAGGAGGGCTTCTGCTCACATAGTCAACATGGCCTTGATGGTTGAGATTATGAGAGAAGTAAAGGAGCCAACTGACTTAGAAGAAGCACTTGCAGATCCATCATGGAAGGCTGCTATGCAGGCGGAGTATGACAGCATAATGAAGAATGACACTTGGGAGCTAGTGGATCGGCCAGCAAAGCGGAAGATTATTGGCACCAAGTGGATCTGGAAGGTAAAGTACAAGGCTGATGGTACCTTAGAAAAGTACAAAGCTAGACTGGTTGCCCAAGGATTTTCACAAGTTGAAGGGTTTGATTTTCAAGAGTCATTTGCCCCAACTGCCAGAATGACCACTATTCGCACAGTACTTGCAGTGGCTGCCCACAAGAAGTGGCCAGTGTACCAAATGGATGTTAAGTCAGCGTTCTTAAATGGTGACCTCAAGGAGGAGGTGTACGTGGCTCAGCCACCAGGGTTTGAGGCTCCCCATTCTGAGAACAAAGTGTGTAAACTAAAGAAGGCATTGTATGGGCTGAAACAAGCCCCCAGAGCATGGTACCAGCGGATAGATAGGTTCTTTTTAAACCTAAACTTCAAAAGATGTGCCTCAGATGCTAACTTGTATGTTTACAGGGATGGTAAAAAGTCTGTAGTGATTGTCCTATATGTGGACGACCTTCTTATTACAGGTGACTATGAAGATATGATCAACCAAACTCGAAAGGCTTTGAGTTTTGAGTTTGAAATGACAGACTTGGGCTTGCTGCACTATTGTTTGGGGATTGAAGTCTGGCAAGAGCCAGGAAAGATCTTCATCTCTCAGAAGAAGTATGCATGGGAGATCTTGAAGGCATTTGGCATGACCGAGTGCAAGGAGATAGCTACACCTATGGAGGTGAATGTAAAGTTATCCGTTGAGGATACATCAGCACTAGCAGACATTGGGAGGTATAGGAGGTTGGTCGGCAGTCTAATCTACTTGTGTAACACCAGACCAGATATCAGTTTTGCTGTTGGTGTTTTGAGCAGGTTCTCAAACAAACCTCATGAGAGTCATTGGAATGCTGGGATGCGGGTGCTCAGATACTTGAAGAAAACTCTTGACTATGGTATCACATACAGTTTCGGAACTTCTCTTGTGGGGAACTGTGACTCAGATTGGGCAGGAGACATTGATTCCAGGAAGTCAGTTTCTGGTTATTGTTTCTCTTTGGGTTCAGGAATTTTCTCTTGGATTAGTAAGAAGCAACCAACAGTGGCATTGTCTTCTACCGAAGCAGAGTACAAGGCAGCTTGTTTTGCTGCATGTGAGGCCGTATGGTTGAGAAGGATTCTATGGCATATGGGAGTGCAGGATGAAGAACCAACTGTGCTGAGATGTGACAATCAGAGTTGCATCGCCATTGCCAAAAATCCAGTGTTTCATGCACGCACCAAACATATAGAGATCCAGTATCACTATGTGCGTGATTTGATGGAGGATGGGATAGTGGAATTGGTCTACTGTCCAACAGAGGAGAATGGAGCAGATATCTTCACCAAAGCACTTACGAAGGATCTGCTTCAAGTTCATCTTCAGAGACTCGGCATTGGGCCGAGGAGATAGTTCACCTATGGGTGGACATTGAGGGGGGGTGTTAGATATGATCAATGCCCCACCCTCATTAGGTGCTACCAATGATCCATGGTGCTCAAAGTTGTAAGGCCCCCATTATGAGGAGAAGCCAAATGTGAGCCCGGACATTGGTTGAGTCCTGACTTGTATATCAGATGAGGTCTATGTGACCGGATGGCAAAAAGGTGACTGTTGTGGGTCTAATCTTTGGGTTAGACGGAGTGGTTAAGCTGGTAGCAACTCGAGGCACATTGCATTGAGTTGCGTGGTAAGGGAGTTAAAAGGGGCCCCTATTGTGGGGTCCGGGGGCCGCGGAAGCGGCCCCTGGCTGGGGGGTCCCAGGGGGGCCAGCGGCCCCCCTGGCGGGGGTCCGGGGGCAGCGCCCCCGGCCCGATGGTAAAGGGAATATTCCCTGGAATATTCCCTGGCCGACTAGTGGAGGCTCATATGGTAGGTCGGTCAGCAGGCCGACCTAACGACCTTCGCGGGCTATAAAAGCTAAACCCCTTCGCAGCCATCTTACACTCATCTTTCACCCAGTCAGAGTTGTTGTTCCAGCTAGCCTTAAGCTCTTCACCTATCTTCTGTCTAGATCGCCATCTAAGCTTCATTCATTGGAAGCGCACGGGTGGACAGAGCCATCTTTGTATCAGTTGTTTGGAGTTAAAGAATTTTACTGATTCTCCTCTTATCTGTTGTGTACTCTCTATCTCTTTCTCAGATTCTGTTCGCTGCGCCGTGTAATATTTTACAGAGACCACATGTCTATGAGAAAATCCTCAATGCAAATGATGAGGCTTTTATGTCACTTGTCACCTTTTCCCAACCACATCGTGGGTCAAAGTCATATATGTTGTTTGCACGAGGGGCTATTGTCATTACACATGCAATCTCTACGTAGGCAGATGCACTTCTAAACTTACATGATTTTCCTTCAAAGAGTATGGATTGTATCTGAACTTGCACCACTGCTCCATCTTTTCCTCTCTCATAGTAGCCCATCATGCAAAGCAAGGAGATATTTTGCATATATTCAGATCATACACTAATAGAAAGTAAATAATCAAGCATGGTGAGTTCTTAATAAGGTGACACCACTACACACAACATTTACAAACATGGAAGAATATCACACTACACTGACTTGTGTGTCTCATAGGAGCCTATCAACAAGAAAGTAATAAAAGTAGGCATGTAATACTCCCATACAGGCCATTATAAAAATGGCCCAAAATCCTATCACCTCCTGTTTAACTCCCCTTAAAAGTTGAATAATCAAGTTTTATGCTCAAAAACATTTCAGCATGATTTTGCAAGTCTGATATATTAAGCATTCTTTGCAATATGATAAGCATGCTGTTACAAAATTGAAAACATGAAGGATTCAAACAAGGATGATCTTGAGTTTACATTTTTCTACATAATCTTATTTTGAGCTAGAAAAGTTAAGCAATTATGATTGGTTGGGCTATTAGCAAAATAAAAGTCAACTTTTCAAATTAAAAGTGGCAATTACAATATTCACGAGTTTCCTTCATGCACTATCAAGTTCCACAAGATGCTCATGTAGCAGTGATAAAGCCACCATAACATTCTTCCGACTTTCAAAACTCAATTTTGTCATTTGCTCAATTTATTCACGATGCTTCTTCCATAGGTTCCTCTAATCGTAGGTAGTCATACATAACCCCAGACAAAAGACTAGGAACTTTTCTTTGTGTGAGATAGAGGATATTTTGGCCTTGTTGCAGCCATTTTGGGGATACATCAATATGGAAAAGGTAGTATAAGCCATGTATCCCATGCCTTGCAATAGCATTATCTTTTCCAAACTGTAGGGTATCAAAGTGTGGAATTTCCAGATCCGGATTGTTAAATCTAACCTGAAAACAAAGTAGCATATAATTATTGGACATTTTGTATTCAGGACTTGCAATGTTCTGCATTATATGGTTATAAGGAAACATTTAAAAATGAAGGATCCCAGAAGTGCAATGTGAGATTATAAAAACGAGGATAAAGAAAAGTCCAAAGGCTTGAATGAGGGTACAGTATTGCAATGATTAAGGGATGTACAAGCCCTATAAAAGAGAGCTCTCAAGACACTGTAATTGCAAGGATTAACACGTGCACCTATAAAGGTACAAAAGCATATTTAGATATAGCCATAGGACCATATAATCCCTTTTACACAAGCAAAATAAAAAAGCACAGTGATAGTGTAGTAGCCAAAAGCTTTAGTTATCTAATAGGTTCTGCATAAGAATTGGTTTAAATAGCTGGATTTATGATGTTGCAAACTAAAGGCTAGTCAAACTTGCATGATAGCCTGATATGCCTTTGAAATCCTAAAATAGTTCCACCTTGACTTGCAAATTAAGGACATAAGGTACTTTGTTGTTCATCTTATATAATGAAGTGTAGAAATGTTTGTGAACAAACCTACCAAATGTGCATCAGAGTTTTGTAAAGAGAATCGGACAGACCTGAATAGCTGCATAACTTGCTGCTGCAAAAGCTATCCTCAGCTTGTAGATGCCAGACTGAGCTAGATTGTCAAGCTGAAAGATGATTTGCCATGTAGTGGGCTGCAAGGATCCGTCCTCTTTGATTCTGTTGAATTTACAAACACAGACTCTTTAATTTCACATGTGGTGAGCTGCAAGGATCCATCCTCTTTGACTCTGTTGAAGTTACAAACACAAACCCTTTCTTCAATGTTACAATTTTCAGGATGCGGGACTCAAAATGTGTGAAGAGCGAGAATGTAGCATGGTTAAAACTTGAAAAAGCTGCTTTGCCAAGGGAATATCTGGATGAGTGTTTTCCCCCTGTCTCTGTTTTTAAAACTAAGACTTGTCACTTGTAGGTTTGTCTTTTATCATAACTAAAATGACTGAACAGTCATTTCACAAAAGCAAAGTCACAGTTAGCTGGCCTGTTGGAACTGTTGCACACTGTTGGCTGTGTGCCACACACAATTCTTTGCATGCATGTTCTAGCAAGAATCTTGGGCTGGATTTGTTGGAAGGTATCGAGCTGCAATTTTAGCTACAATTTGGGTCGATCTCGGGACTACCATTTCTATGATTGCTCCTGTGTGATTGAAGTGACTTACTAGCATTACGACTTAGAAAACTTCACTGGCATGATGTATACAGTAGCCATAATGCTTCCATGCTCACCACTGTCGTTCTCCCTATAGCTTGTGAGTGTCATCCACTTCCTATCTTGAGCTTGTTTCTCCCTTTTTCCTTATCTTGTCACACCATTCCATGTCAAAACAGCTGATGCATTTTCTCAACTCCCTCTTGAGTCCTTACCTGGTCTTTTGCCACATCTGGAAGCTATGCAAGGGCTCCTGGACCATTGCCTCCTCCCATAGTCCACTCTCTCCCATTTCATTCTCGTCATTTTCTATCCTATGTCAAGGACATACTAATCTTAGCCATCTTTTAGAACAAATCCATGGCAGATTGCACATGTACTTACATAGATATGGGTGTAAATTTGATGTCTTGGAGCCATCATTACATTGGGGCATAGTTGCCAGGAAACCCATTTAATAAGGTTAGGAAACTCATTTCATACCAAGGTGTCTCATTATTGTATGAAACAACTATTTTATACTTTCAAAAAAAGCCATACCCTAAAAATATGTTTGCACTTTTGGAATCAACATTTATCATGGATGCATATGATATAGACATTGATTGCAGGAATTTTTCTTGAGTTGTTATCCATTATGCGTGCATAATAATGGTGGCTTCTTTTATAGTCAAGTTAATGTTGTTCATGGATAATGCACCATGATGCACATATATATTGATATTATATTGAATGTTGATTTGCATTATACAAAATTTTGAATCACAATCAACTTATGTTTGCTTGGTCACATGAGTCATATTATATAAGTATATAAACTTGCATAGTCTTTTTTCCCATCTTAAATAAACCCCCTTCCTAACATTTTATGATACTTGTATGAAACCTGTGAAGCCCATTTCATACCTCCATTTCAGAAACCCCTGGAAACTATGCACGGGCATTTGGGAGTGGTAGTCAAGCTCGGACCAAGCGGCTAGTTCCTTGTTACAATGCATGCCATTGACATTTGACACTCAATCAATTCATCATTCTTACAACTTGCCCTTAATTGATTCAACTCATCATTCTCAAACAACTGCAGCTACTCTTGCAATTTCCTTCTTGGTGACACTTCCTTTTGGGCATCCTCTAGGTCATGCATTGGCTACCCGCCTTATCAGGAATTTCATTTGTTCTAGAGGAGATAGGAGCTTAGTGAGAGGAAAGGTTGCTTGAAATATCATCGTACAACCTATATCTAGGGGGGATTGGGGATCATAGACCTAGATGGCTAGAGCAAAGCCTTGTTAGCTAAGCTCATTGTTAGGGGTTTTCTTCTAAGCGAGGAGCCTCGGAAGAAACATTTGCAGGCAATGATATTTGGACATGGAGGACCATGATAGCCCAACATCTACTAGATTTTTCAAGAGATGAGGACCATGAACTTAGGGAGGAGCTTTGAGGTCAGATTAGCAGCTGCCATTATTAGAGCATGGAAATCTATAGCAATGATATTTGCACACGGACCATGATAGCCCAACATCCACTAGAGTTTTCAAGAGATCAGGACTAGGGACTTAGGGAGGAGCTTTGAGGTTAGATTCATAGCTGCCATTATTAGAGCATGGAAATCTATATCATTGGAACTTCCCCAGCTATCCCCCACTCAGCCAAAGAGGAGAAAAGGAAGCCTCTTCACTTCAATCACCTTGAGATTAGATTTGGATCCCACTTTTGGACAGAGGACATGCTTATCATGGGGAATATTCTCTTTGCACATTGCTATCTCAGTGGGAGATCAGTTTGCATTCTAGGAGCTACTGCAAGAGGCTCAAAGTCAAAGACTATAGGGCCTTAGGAGAGCTAGAGTCATGATTGAGGCTGTGATGAAAGGAGTTCCACTAGATTGGCAAACAGATATGGACACCTCTCACACTTGGATCAGTCTCTTGGACATTCTTCTAGTAGTCATTGTGACTAGCAAAGACATAACGTTTACTTTTTATGATTCAGGAGGATGGTCATCTCCAACAAGAAGACCTTGACAAAATAGTGTTCATTGGATGCTCCAGAAAGAGGGTCAAAGTAGTGGCACACTTTGAGAGGACATGGCATATTGACCTAGACCCAACCACTTGTCTAGTAGATGGATGGACTTATTGGACTTCTTAGAGGAAACCTCTATAGAGATTGTGTGGAGGATCCATTCATTGATAGATCTTGTGATATGGCCTTCTTTGCCTACACCACCAGGCTGTGGAGGGGGGGATATGGATGAGCCAAATCAAAGCACACCCACCAGCCACCCTTCATTGGCATAGAGAGGGAATCTCAAATGAGTTCCTATATGACTTTTGGAGGAGGGAACATTTTATGGTGGCTTGGCGGTTGTCCGAGGATCCACCTAAAGTTTCAGCTCTCTCCATTGTACTCAATACGATCTCTGTGGTCTCTCAGTCCACTAACTATATTATGTGGTTGATCAGGTCAGTGATAGGTGTATTTTCTTGCAATTCCCAGGCTTTCTACTATTGGCTCAGTTTTCCATAGCTGTGTTGTTTTACTATCCTAACCATTTTTGACAATTTTTTAAACATAACTTTAGGCCTAGGAAGATATCTCTCTTCCTACGGCTTGAGCTCATAAGAGCCTAGGAAGATCTCTCTCTTCCTATGGCTTGAGCTCATAAGAGCCAAGCAGTTGGCATGTGGCTTGGATACAAGAGGGACCCAATGGCACATGCAAGATGCGGCCAGCCAAAGGACACATAGAGACATTGCTTATGGGACTGCCCTAGAGCCCATGAGGTATGGAGGAGAGCCCTCAGCATGATAGTTCATGGCACATCGTAGACCATGGTGGAAAACTAGGGGCCTGTAGCATGAGTCACAGATAGAGGCTCAACACGTGGCTATGAGGATGTTCATGGGAGCTCTTCTTTTCTCATCATTGGACAACATCTGGGGAGAATCACCACTCCAGATTACTTGCATGTGCAATAGACCCAAGGACATTGCCACAGATGGGAGTTGATTGCTAGTGTCATAGCCTAGTATGTTTGGACTGTGAGATGCAGTCATGTCTTTAGGGTGTATCCACAACAAAGAGAATCTAGATAGAGATCATTCACACTCTATGCAATCATGTCTTCAAGGTGTATCCACAACGAAGACAATTTGGATAGAGATCATTCACATTCTTTGCAAGAGATGAGAGAGGATGCAAGGCAGCTCTGAGAGGATGAGGAAGAGAGGAGAGGCTTTCCTGCGGACATGGGAATAAGACACTCTCTTCCATACCACCCCTCATATGGTTTGGCATTACAATCCACCGGATTGGTTGTTCACACAACCGTTGTATTTGTGATGTGCTTAGTTATTGTTTACAGAGTTCCTTGTACTTCGTATTTTATCTCGGGCTTTTCGCCGATGTATTATTAATAGAAATTTCTTTCCTTGAAAAGAAAAGAAAGATAACGTGGTTAATAGGAAGTTACTGCATGGGACCAGGCACCCCGAGGCCGGGGGGGTTGGGGTGGGGGGCAAGAGGATGAAGCGAAGCCATATCTTGAGAGTGAGGATGATAGTGAAAGTGAGGCAGAATCACCACTCCACCACTCCAGATTACTCGTAGGTGCAATAGAACCAGGGACATTGCCATAGATGGGAGTTGATTGCTAGTGTGATAGCCTGGTATATTTCAACTGCGAGATGCGGTCATGTCTTTAGGATGTATCCACAACAAAGAGAATCTAGACAGAGATCATTCACACTCTCCACAAGAGATGGGAGAGGATGCAAGGCAGCTCTGAGAGGAGCGTGAGATGCAGTCAAGTCTTCAAGATGTATCCACAGCAAAGACAATTTGGATAGAGATCATTAACACTCTTTGTAGGAGATGAGAGAGGATGCAAGGCGACTTTGAGAGGATGAGGAAGAGAGGAGAGGGTTTCCTGCAGACATGGGAATAAGGCACTCCCTTCCACACCACCCCTCATGCGGTTTGGCATTACAATCCACTGGATTGGTTGTTTACACAACCGTTGTATTTATGATGTACTTAGTTACTGTTTACAGAGTTCAGTGTACTTTGTATTATATCTCAGGCTTTTCACTGATGTATTATTGATAGAAATTTCTTTCCTTGAAAAGAAAAGAAAGATAGCATGGTTAATAGGAAGTTACTGCATGGGATGGGGCGTGGGGGGAGCAGGGGGCAAGAGGATGAAGCGAAGCCATATGTTGAGAGCAAGGATGATAGTTTTTTTTTTTTTTTTTTTGTGCAAGTAAAATGTGGCTGATTATATTACTAAAAAAAAAAAAAAAAACTGATTACAACAGAGTGCTCATGCTCAACAGACTAGTTGGAGCTGATGCAAAGTCACCAATACATCATGTATACAAGCCTCTCAAGGCGGTCTAGGGGGGATGGGGGCAAGAAGCCATTGGGGGGGGGGGGGGGTATATATTGCCAAATGGGACTGCCTGCCTGCATCACAAAGAGCAGACCCTGGCTGCCCCAAGTACGCATGAAGTGACCACAGAGCTCCTGACGAGCCCTGGACTCGCCCTGCACCTAATCCCATCGGCCGCGGAGGGAGTGGATGATGGAGGTCTAGAGCTTTGCTAAGGTCGCATGTGCTGAAAGTCTCTCTCCGGCCGAAAGCCTCTTGGCACCGTGCCTTCCATATATGCCATCTAGTAAGACTCCCTATGATCTCCCATACCTCTGAGCGGTCTGCTGTGGGCTCCAGCACTTGGTGGATGGGTGGAGCCTCCAGACCGGACCATTGCGCATGACCCTGCCTCGATCATGAATATCGTGTCCTGCATCTTGGCCTCATACAAAAGGTGACGGCCATGGCTGATTGCTTGCCAACAGAAAGCTCCCCATGAGATACACCCAAGGCTGGGTGCTATACGTCCAAGGATACGGCATGCTCTTCTCCACACGAGTTGCGCCTCCTCGCATGACCAAAGGCAATGCTTTGGGGTTTCCAAAGTTTGTTGGGTGCAACGCTTACAACCTCCCTCCTGCATCTGGGCAAGCCAACTTCCCACCGCCAAACCTCCATGTGCCGCCAACCATAAGAAGTACGACACCCTCCTCGGCCTCCAGCTATCCCATAGGCGGCGCCAAAAGGTCCGTCAGAAGGGCTCCGTGATGCTGTGCTCCGCCCAGTGCTTGCTGCGTGATGGTGGCCAATCCATATCCTCCTGCATCAGTACATGTCTGCCAATCCTCCAGTGTACTCTAGGAACCTGGGTGGCTTTTTGGCGACCGCAGAGGCCGGCCATAGTCACTCTCCTGGATTCCACTCCAGCTCATCAAGTGGTCTGCCCTCCCAGATCCAAAGGCGCCACTCCCTGAGCTCCTTCCAGAAAACATAGGGGTCTAGTCGCCATGTCTTCCCCTGAAGACCCACCACCCGAATCCTCCTCCACGAAAGGGTGGCAATCCCCTCATCCTGCTGCCCTCTGTTAAGGGCCAGACGCCCCCCCCTCTTGAACAGCAAAGAAAATCCCTTGTGGGACGCCACCCACTCTACTTGCCACCTGAAGAGGGATGCATGCTAGTGAAAACCTAGCTGCCCATACCTCCCCGGGCTCTATCGGCTCTCGTATCGGGGGAGCAAGCCATTCCGGAGGTATTGCTACGTCTATCTCTCTTCTCCTCAACTCCACTCCTCTCTGGCAGCCTGATACTCGCTGCAACACCTCCTTGTCTGCCATTCTGTACACCTCCCGCCATGTCCTGATGGTACGAGCCGGGCCGACCTCCCACCCAATCCACTGTATGTGGGGGTGCTCACCTATCTGTGCCCCTTCCCGATCTTTGACCCGGAGGTTCTAGATCACCGGCTGACGGTCTATTTCCTCCTAGCAACCTAGGGGGCTTTGGATTAGGGCCTTACGGAGGCCCTGCCACACATGGAGTAGGTTGCGAAGGAAAGGTGATCTTGGGGGGGGGGGGGGGGGGTGATCTGGGCTGACGTGAAGATCCATCTCAGGGACGGCCTCCACTCACCACCAAGCCTTGGTTTGCAATCATGAAGGCCCTCCTGCAATAAGACCTTCAAGGTCTGCCCGCCTAGTGTGAGACCGCGGACAACTAGCTTCCCAAGAGGGCCATACTCTGATACTCTGGGTCTATGATCCCAAGCCCTCCCTCTGACCTATGTTGTATGATGGTCACCCACGCCACCTTGGCCCTGGAATCCCTGGAGCCATCAGACCCAAACCAAAGGAAATTCTGCACTAGGCGGCGAAGCTGCACTACGCACGATGAGGAGAAGCACCAACACGAGGCGATGTACCAGGCCGTCACTAGGAGGACTTGGTAAACCACTAGGGCTTGACTGGCTAGTGAGAGGTGAACCATGCTCTAGTAGGTTAGTTTCCTTTGAATAGAATCAAGGATAGGAAGAAACTGCTGGGTAGGAGTGATGTCGAGTCCCACCTGGAACCCTAGGTATCGGACGGTTTGCCCTCTGCTCACCCATCTAAATCCTAGGTGGACGCCCCACTCCGTGCTAGAGTCCGGGTCTGTGAGGAAACCAACTGACTTTCGCCAGCTGATTTTCGCTCCCGCTGCAACGTAGAACACGTCAAGAACCAGCCTCATTCTCTTCAACATCAACTCATCGTCCTCTATGTAGAGGCCTATGTCATCTGCGTACTCTGAGTCTAACAATTCAGTCTCCTCTCTCACTAGAAGTCAGAGGCCGCGTAATCCGCTCACACGTGACCTGAGGAAGTGAGACATTGTCTCTGCGAAGAGTAGGAACAGGTATGGGGCCTGGGGGCAGCCCTATCGAACCGATCTCTCCAGCCAAAACTCCTCCCCTCGCCTTCCGCCTATGAGAACCCTGTTGGTGGCCGATCTGTACAGGCCGGAGACCCCATGAATTCAAGCGTGGGGGAATCCCAACTTCACCATGGTGCCCTCTAGGAAATCCGAGTCCACCTTGTCATAAGCTTTCTCGAAATCCAAGAGTAGTACTGCCAGTCTCTGCCCACTGTGCTAAGCCCACTCTGTCGCCTCAAAGAAGGTAAATACATTGTCTAGGATGCTCCTATCCAGGACAAAGCCTGTATGTGTGTCATGAATGATATATGGAAGCTTAGGGCGTAATCGCCTACCAATCATCTTTGCCAGTGCCTTATAGGCCACTGACAATAAGGTGATTGGTCTCCACTGGGAGAGCTCCAACCGGTCTCCCCCTTTGGGGAGAAGATTGATAAGGCCTCCCGAGAGACTCCCTGGCATCTGTCCTGAGGTGAAGATCTCCTGGAAAGCCCTCAGTAGGGGGTCCTTCACTACTTTCCAGCAGGTAGTGAAGAAGGCCTTAGAGAGGCCATCTTCCCCCGGGCATTTCTGCCCATCCTGTGTATGGAAAGCCTCCTTTAGTTCCTTCTCTGTGAAGGGGGCTAGGAGGGAGTGTCCCATCTCCTCTGTGACAAGGGACGGGATGTGATCCCATACCTGCTGTCTACATCTCTGTCCTCTAGCTGAAGCTGTCTCCTGCTGGAAAAGGTGCGTGTAATAGTCGGTGGCAATCTCCATTACCTCATTTGGGCTAGAACAGGTCCTTCCATATTGATCCCGAAGGCTACGTATCTGCTCTCCCGCGATGCGGGGCTGGTGCACCTGGAAGAACTCCTTGCACATCGTGTCCCCCTTCCGTGCCCAAAAGGCTGCTGAGGTGCGGAAAGAGAACTCCGAATGCCTGTCCTCTAGGCCAGCAATGGCTGCACGCATGCGCACCTTCTATGCGTGGAGGGTGGGATCCCCTACTGCCTCCTGCAATAATCTTTGCGTGGCTGCAAGGTCCCGCCAGAGTGCTCTCTCCTCCTCCCAACACTGCTGCCTGGCCTGTATGGCTGCCTCTTGGCAGATTCTGCTTGACTCGACTAGCACCTCTCTTCTATTCGGTCCCTCCTGTCCCACTCTCTGGTCCAAATCTGCTCTATGTGTCTTGTCACCTCCTCCCTCCTATAGATCGAGTCAGGGATCCGACAGGATCGTGTATCTAGGGCGGATGCTGGGGGGTCAAGTGTCAGGAGAACCGGGCAATGATTGGATAACGTGGTGCCTGCCAACTGCTCAATCTGGCCTCCACGAGAGCCTCCCCACTCTTCCACATAAAACCTGTCCAACCTCTCCAGTAGGACTCCACCTAGCCGCTTGTATCTCCAGGAGAAGTCCAACGACCTCTCCCTCCTGTGGAAGGCAGGGTCTTTCCAGGCATCACGTGCTCCGACTGCAAGCAAAAAGACCTCCCATGCCTCCTGCTCCTCCCTAGCCATGCCTTGGTAGTTTCTTCCTATGCCCTGCTGGTCCTCCAAAGCCTCCTGGTTGTTGAAGTCTCCTTCAACAATCCAGGAGTCCACCTCTGGGAGTCCAATTGCAATCTCCACCCAGAACTTGTTGCGTGCCCTAACCTTCGTAGGGGCATAGACATTGAGGACTCCAATACACGAGTCCCCAATATCCAGTCTGATCCATAGAACCCTTCCTACCACTATCGTCCCGTGGTCTCGTACACAGGTGGTGAGACTCGGGCCAATAGAGGTGCATATGCCTCCATTCTTGCCATGGGCACCTATGGCGTGCTCCTAGTAAGTGTGCGAGCTGCCCAGAAGTACCTTCCCAACCCGCTGAGCTTGGGTGAGGGTGAGCTTGTGCTCCTGCCAAAGTAAGATGTTGATCTGTCCGGCAAGGGCAGGCTGCAACTCCTGCTGAACAATCAACTTCCTGGAACCGCGTGCCCCATTGTAGTGGAGACTGTTCACATTCCAGGATGCAAGATGTAAGCTCATGGGGAAACCTGTGACTGACCGAACAAGCATCTGTTTGGTGTGGATGCTGCTGATGAGGAGGAGAGACTGTGAGGCATGCAAGTACGCTTTGCCGCCAGTCTGGATGGTGAACTCCAGCCCCCCATGGTGGCCCTCGGTCGGACCTTAGGGATGATAGATGCTCCAGGTGGTACTATCAATGTATCTATCAGCCATGCTGAAAATTGCAACTCTGTACACTGGTAAAAACGGGCCGCCTATGCCAGGGGCCACTCGATCACGTCCCTTGGAGCTCTCCACTGTGGAGGGGCTCGAAAGATAATGCTCAAGTGTGGGACCTTGGCACCAGCCCACCAGTTAATGTCCATCATGCAACCTGGCCACTGTTGTGCAAATAGTGCTAATCCTTCATTTCCCATCCATTGGGAGATGTGATCCGCCACCCGACTCTTCAACTCCTCCTCAATCTGTGTAGTCGTCCACTCCTCTGAGTAAGAAGATTGAAAAAAAAGGCGTAGTTTGGTCCATCCGGTGGTGCTAGTAGGTGGACCTTGCCCCTCCTTGACTTGCGAACCACGAAGATCCCCACCTCTAGAGGTAGTGGGAACTCTCCGCGCTCCGCAACTCGCAAGTAGGACCATGGGCCATTGCGGAAGAACTCTTGTGGCAACAGCTGCACGTGTCTCGGGAAAGTGTGGCGAGTGGCAGGGGTAGATGAGCTGGTGGCTGTGTGGGACGGGGAAGACTGCTGGTGCGCAGAGGAGGTAGGTGTGTGTGGCTCATCACCTCCTGTGGGAGGAGGGGGGGTGGGTCTAGGGGGGCTCACCTGACTTGGGTGCTGATCAGGGGGGGTGCTCGGTAGGGGGGATGATGGGGGGGGAAGAGGATCGAGGGATGGTGGGATGGATGGAGATGCATGGCGGATGTGGGGGGGGGGGGTGGTGGCCTTGGCAAGGGGGGCTGTGGGCCAAGGTCAGTGGGGGGTGGGGGGTGGGTGAGGGGCCTGTGGGAACTCAGACGAGGCACTTTGTGGCGCGGGTGGAGAATGTGGGGGGCTGTGGAGTACTTTGCTGAGAGGGGGTCGCTCGCCCGCCAACACCCTGCTGACGAGGCTGGATCTGAGGAGCTGGCAGCACCCCCCCTTGCCGTCTCCCTCTTTGTCGTCTCTGGACCCGTGTGAAATCGTCAGTGTCCACTTGCAGACCTGTGGGCGGAGCCGCCTTGGCTTCGAAACGCGTACAAACTGGTGCCTGATGTCCAAAGTCGTGGCAGCGCAGGCACTACCCTGGTTGCCCATTCACAATGACCTGCTGCCTAAAGGAGTGCCTGCCTGCCTCAATCTCTAGGAACTGTGGGATATTCTTGACCTCTTTCACTGCCACCCGTACCTTTGGGACTCTTGCTGCTGTTACTACATCCGCGAAAGACGCGGGAAGAACAGTGCTGAAGAGCCGTCCAAAGTCTTCCACCAATTGGCGATACTCAATTGCCAGGCCGGGGAAAAGAAGGGTGACCGGGTGCCGAAGAAACCTGTTGTGGAGTGCAAATGCCTCCACAGTAAAGCCACTGTACGAAGGGACCATGTATATGATCCCCTTCGTGGACGGATATGGTGAACTGGTGAGTAGCTCCTGAGCTACGTCTGTCGAGCTGAGCCGGACCATGAAGATCCCTTGGCCCAATAGGACCGCCTCCATGATCTGCGCTGTGCCGATGCGCAACGTGGAGTGAAGCCAGTCCCGAAGTAGGGCCCTGGCTGGGGAATGTCCTACTACCTGACCATAAATCACTGTTTCCATTAGCTCCAGCTCCTTAGCTCGGACGGCTAAGAGTTGCTCCTCAGAGAGGACTACGCGCAAGGTGTTTGACTGGGGGGCACTCGCTGAGTGCGCCGGCGTCTGACCATAGGTTTCCATTGCGCGTCCCTTCTGGGAGAACCTACCTATCACGCTGTTGTGCTATTGGAGGGGGAGTTGCTGCAGGGGGAGGGAGAAACTGGAGGGGGGGGGTGTCGATGGCGAAGGCGGGGGGGGGGGGGGGGGGGGAGATTTCTGTTTTCGATGGCGGTGGTGTGACAGTTTGACAAAGGGCTAGGCCTCCAGGCAGGACAGCACACAGGGGGCGGGGGGGTGGAGGGAGGAAAAGATAGGCGGGGGCAGTGGCCAGGGGAGAAAAAACGGGGCTGGGATGGGTGGGACAGGTGCCGGAAGGGGGCAGGTGGGCGTAGGCGGAGGGGGCAGGGCGGGCGCAGGGGGCGCGGAAGACGCAGGCGGTGGTGCAGGGAGCTGGCGATGGGGCCCTGGCGAAGGCGAGGGAGATGGGGCGCGTGGGACACGACGATCAGACGGGGCGGGTGGGGTAGCTTGCGCGACGTGATGGGGAGAGCTCCACAACTGAGGATGATAGTGAAAGTAAGAGTGAAAAAAATAGAGTTCAGAATTGAAACTACAGGAAGATCCTATGCGTGCATGAGGAGGCAAGAGGCCTTTCTACATGTTTCAGACTCTAGCACCTTTTATCATTTGGATCCCTCACATAGTCAGACATTTATCCAGATTGGATTCCTTATTAGCCCTTTTACTAGGCATTCTCCCTAGAGCAGATACCTTGGGAGATTTTATCCATGTGCTTATTTGGGTTTTGGGCTCTATTTTTGACCTTGGTAAAGGTTATCACTGAGAGTTCCCTTAACAGAAGTTCTTTTGCTGGAAAAAAATCCATTGTTGGGCTCTCACAGTTGCAGGTGAGACATGAAGGAGCAAACATATGCTGTCAAAGTCCAGATGGTTTATTGGCAGTCCACTTACGCATCAATATGTAAAATGAGTCTACAGTCTTACTAAATCTTGCTGTCTAGATATTCTAGGTAAAATGCTAGCAATGAGCTCCCATAAGAGTCTCTTGGAGTCCACTTTGTTTGAGTGAGGTCTTGAGTGGATATAGCACTTGTTTGCTGATCTAATATGGAAGGCAATGCTCCCCTAGAGGTCCTCATATTCACAGGCAGGTCCTCTGCCTATGTGACCCAGGCTGTTACATCTACATGCTAAGGACATGCAGTAAACTAATCTCCATGACAAGCACAAATAGTGCAATCATTTTTCCCTTAAGATGGATGGAAGGCTGATATCCGCATATATAATCTCCTAGCATCATTTCTGGTAGAAGTATGTAGATTGCTATTACCATATGCAGATTCCAGCAATGCTTATTGCTTTTAACATCTCTAGTAGAAACTTCCAAGGACCATTTTTGGTGAAGTATGCAAAATTCTGCTGTATGCAGATATACAAAAGATTATTGAATTTCAAAATTGTGTCCCATAGCATCTAAAAAAGTTTAGGATTGTGAAACTTGCAAGGACCATTTTTGGTGAAGTATACAAAATTCTGCTCTATGCAGATATACAAAAGATTATTGAATTTCAAAATTGTCCTATAGCATCTGAGAAGGTTTAGGATTAAAAGGTCAACAATCTTACTGTCTCCAACAGAGTAATTAAAATAGGAAAGCTTGATGCGGTCTCAGTACCATAGCTCTCTGACATGAAGTCATTTTTAAGATCTCTCATATATTATGGACATGCATAGTTTTTGGGGATATCTTCTAAAAGGCCATAATCATACCTAGATCTCCTAGGCAGATCCATGATATAGCTATTCCCAAAGTCTCTATATGTAATCAGTCACCTGTTGACAACTGCCAAAAAAACTTTTGAAACAAGAAAGATGTATGACCAAACATTCTAAACACCAGCAACTAAACATGTTAAGTGTTTTTAAAGAAACCAAAAAAACTGCTGTCCAGGTCTCAACTCTAAAGAAAGTGGTTCCTTCATTATTTGTGTTACATGAAAAATGTTCTGAAGTATGAGCTTGGTCCTAACCTGCCAACATGTGCAAAAAACCAGTCTTTTGTCCAATCACTTTCCCCAACTTTGTAGATTAGGTCTTTTTCTGGATAGATATCAGAATATTGAAGCCAAAGTCCATATTGTCGATATCTGGGATCAGAAAACATGAAAAGGATGAAGTGATTGCACCTTTTTGACTGTTATTTTGTGATAAGAGAAAACAAAGTTGGTGATCTTACTTTTCAGGACTGTCCAGGAATGTATGATTTATGTACTTTGGGTCGGGATCAGGAACAAAGAATTCAGCTGCAGTGCGGTCAGGAACTCCTATCTCCCATACTGTTCTTCCATCCCTAGGTGGGGAAAAAATGAGGTCACCAAGGTCCATCCATGAACCTAAACAGAAGAATGTGAACAAAAGTCAGTGGTGAAGTTTCAGGGAAAAAGTAGGATTAACACCAGGTGCTAAGGTGTATAAAACATGATTAAGACTCATAAAAAATCTTGAATGGGAAACCAGACAAGAATGCTAAAAAAATATCTAACCCTGTTTATTTTCCAAGAGAATGTCTTAGGGATACTAATGGTGAACCATGATATGTGGCAGGAACCTAAAATGGTAGGACAAGATAAAGGTAGCAAGCTTTCGTTCACGGAGGAAGAGCAAGCTAAGTATGGCTTGACGGTAGAAACGAGGGGCTACAGCCAGTTCATATTCAAGCATACCATGAACCTGGAAGACGTCATCATGGAAGAGCCACCCATAAAACGACTCGTGGACCAGTGCAGCCTACATAAGTACATAGAAAAGGTTGGGCAGGCAGTCAACTACAAAAAATGCGCAGAGTTTTTGAGGAGCTTCAATGCCGAAAGGAATTGTGGCATGGTGATTTAGGGTCACTTGAACAAAATTCAGGACTTGCGTGAGCAACTCATGAATGTTGATGAGTACTATTCGGATGCACAGATGATATCTACCACTTTAAACTCATTACCTCCTTCGTACTTGGCTTTTCATACGGCCTTAAACCTCACCATGAGGATTGCCGCATAGCCAATCACTTTTCTTTAGCTAGTGAGTTTGCTTCTAGAGGAGGAGCAAACAAGAAGAAATAGTGGTGTGGATGCTATAGCCTTTGAGCAGGCTTTTATGGCTAAACAGAAGGGCAAAGGCAACCAAGTGAAAAATGCTCTGCAAAGTTCTGGGACTTTTGGCACATCACAGGCAAGTAAAAAACAAGGGGGCATGCAAGTCAAAAAGGACAAATGCCATTATTGCAAGAAGCTAGGCCACTACATCATTGAGTGCAGAAAGCGCATTGCCAAGGAGAAGAAAAAGGAGTTAGAAATGTCTGTTATTGATGCTCCCTCTACTGCTACTGAGTCCGCGTCCTTTGTTGTAGACAGGGACTATTGATTTTACACATGCAGTTATGACACTTCTTGGGCTGATCGATCATTTAGCTCTATTGAGGATGCAAACACTTGGTTTTTTGACAGCGGTGCTTCTAGGCATATTACATCTCGTAGAGATTTATTTGCTTCTGTTAGTGCTGCTCCAGTTGGCAAGTCTGTATAGTATGCCAACAATGCATTATACCTTGTTCGAGGTATTGGGGAGATTGTGCTCACAGCCATTGATGGCTCTATTCTCCACCTATAGGATGCTTTGTTCTTGCTAGGCATAAAGAAAAATTTGCTCTCTATTTCTTCTTTGGCACATTGTGGATTGCAGGTCACATTTGATGAGGATAGATGCATGGTGAGAGACAAAGAACACATGACTTTGGTCTTGACAGACACTTTATGTCATGGGTTTTACGAGTTGGATGCTCTTTTAGTTGATCAGTCAGCGTATTTGACATCCACTCTTACTCTTGCTATGATATAGGCAGAGTTATGGCATGCTAGGATGGGGCATGTGAACTTTGGCAGCTTGATGCTCGTACAGTGTATGCAGATGCTAGATGGATTACCTCTTTAGAGAGACCTCTTGAGCACTTGTGTGAAGGATGTATTTTGAGGAAAATGCATCGCTTTTCGTTTCCCCGTGATGTTGCTTTTAGAGCAACAGCCAGGTTGGAGTTAGTGCATTCAGATGTATGTGGGACTATGCAGATAAAGTCATTGGGAGGATGTTACTATTTTGCGACTTTTATTGATGACTTTACTCGATTTTTCTAGGTCTACTCTTTGGTCAAGAAGTCAGAAGTATATGATGCATTCTTGGCTTTTATTGCACTTGTTGAAAGCCAGTCTGGTTGTAAAATGAAGACTCTCCATTTGGACCGAGGGGGAGAATACAGGTCCTCTATGCTGAATTCTTTTTTGAAGCACAAGGGCATTGTCCATCAATACACTACTGCTTATACTTCACAGCAGAATGGGGTTGCAGAGAGGAAGAATCGGTCACTCATGGAGATGGCCAGATCTATGCTAAAGGCAAAGAGCTTGCCACACAGTTTTTGGATGGAAGTCGTCATGTGTGGTTGACGTGTTTTGAACAGATGCCCCACCAAAGCTTTGAAGAAAATTACACATTTTGAGGCTTGGAACAGCCGGAAACCTTTTGTTGGACACTTTCATACCTTTGGGTGCCTTGCATATGCACACATTCCATAGGTACTCAGAAAAAAGTTGGATAACAAGGTTGTTAAATGCATTTTTGTGGGTTATAGCAGTGAAAGAAAAGGCTACAGACTCTATGATCCTATTTCTAAAAAGGTGTTTGTCAGTAGGGATGTACTATTTGATGAAAAATCAGAATTGTCCTTGGTTGGTTTAGACACATACCAGGCTGCCTGTGATATATTTAAAAGGCTGCTGCCCATCACATTTGGAGATTCAGCTGGAGTTTCAGCAAGTGAACTCAATGTTCAGCCAGCTGCTCCTTTGGAAAATGCAGAAAATCAGCCATTGGCTGATCTGAATATTCAGCAAAGTGCTGAAACTGAAATTCAGCAAGAGCTTATGCACAGTCAGGAGGCAAGATAGATGCCTAGATGGTATTTATAGACTATGAAAGATAGTCATCTGGATGCACCCATGGTTGGTTGTACTAGAAGACAAGCTTGTATGCATGATACTGCACATACCATGGAGTTCGTTATGGCAGCAAGCACCCTTGATGATGAGGAGCCTGAATGTTTTGAGGATGCACAATAGAGTGTGCATTGGATGGCGGCAATGAAAGCTGAATTGGATTATATCACTAAGAATCAAACATGGGATTTGGTGTCTTTGCCATTTGGGAAGAAAGCCCTTGGAACAAAATGGGTCTACAAGCTGAAACGGAATGCAGGTGGATCCATTGACAAATACAAGGCAAGGCTTATAGCTAAAGGCTATGCATAGAAGAAAGGCATTGACTATGAGGAGACATTTGCTCCTACTTCCCGCATGACGACCATCAAGTCTATGGTTGCTTTGGTTGCTCATTATGGATGGATTGTGCATCAGTTGGATAATAAAACTGTATTTTTACATGGGGAACTTCATGAGGAAGTATATGTACATTGGTTTGCAGTTGAGGGCTCAGAACACTTGGTTTGCAAGTTGAAAAAAGCTTTATATGGTTTGAAACAAGCTCCTAGAGCTTGGTATGCAAAGATAGATGCTTTCTTGCTTAGCCAAGGGTTCATAAACAACTCATTTGAGTCTACCCTTTACGTATGTAAAGAGGGGGGATCCATGCTGATAATTTTTCTATATGTTGATGATCTCTTGCTTACAGGGACACATGCTAATTAGATTTCAGCATTTAAACAAAATTTACAACAAACTTTTGACATGTCAGACTTGGGGTCCTTGCATTATTACTTGGGCATTCAGTTCATACATGATGTTAGAGGTATTGGGTTATCATAGTCAAGATACATTGGTAAACTTCTTGAAAAGTTTGGCTTATAGGATTGCAAGCCAATCTGTACACCAATGGAACCTAGACTTAAGTTGTCATTATATGATGACAGAGATTTGTTTGATATACACACATATGCTCCAACAGTTGGATGTCTTATTTACTTATGCAACACTAGGCCGGACATACAATTTGCAGTTTCATCCTTGAGCAGATATATGCATCAACCACGCATTTCACATTGGTAAGCTGTTAAGTGTGTCTTCCGTTACTTGCAGGGTACTAGATCTCTAGGATTGCTTTATGCTAAGGGGGGACCACTGTAGTTACATGCTTACAGTGATTCTGATTGGGCTGGTGATTATGATTCACGTCACTCCACTAGTGACAATTGTTTCTTTCTTGGCTCGTCTTGCATATCTTGGCTTAGCAACAAACAGTCCACTGTTGCCACATCGTCATGTAAAGCTGATGAATACAAGGCAGCTTTCACTACCACAGTTGAATGTGTATGGATTAGACGCTTGCAAGCTGATCTGGATGTATCTGTTACGGAGCCTACTCCTTTGTTCACTGACAGTCAAAGTGCCATTGTAGTGGCACGGAACCGTGTGTTTCATGCACGTACGAAACATATCGAGATACATTATCACTTTGTTAGAGAGAGGCTACATGGAGATGATATCAGCCTTGTCTATTGTCCTACCACAAGTAATGTGGCAGACATCTTTACCAAAGCTCTTCCTCATGATAAATTTGAAGCATTTCGCAATGCTTTAAATTTGATCTCCTTTGGTGGCGGATGATCCTTGTACTCTTGATCACTCTTCACTCCAGGGGGGTTTGTTGGATATTTCACTCACGCCTCACTTATGTCTATGCTCACATAGGAGTGTTGGTGATCAGTAGGACACTGGGGCACTTTTTACTCTCGGTAGGAGAGGTTTTTTCCCCCAGACTTATGGTATTATTTTGTATGTGCTTATGACACACACTTACAGGCACTTACTATGTTCGGGTGTGAACACCCCCTACAACCCTAAGGTTTAAGAGTTGTACTTTGTACTTGCATTCTACGCTCTTTTAGCTGTTGCATTGGGTGTCATGCTACACTCTCATACTGTCTACTGTTTTCTGTGCTAAGCTTCGATCCTACCTTCCTCTCTCACACATCCAACCAATCCTCCTTGGATACGTAAGTAAATACATCACCTCCTTGATTTGCCATGATAAACAATGTTGATCAGAGAGCAAAAGAGCAATGTCCCAAGCTGGACCAACGTGGAAATCTCAGAATTTCTAGAAATTACAGCAAGTACCTTGCTGTAATTAGCAAATTGAAGCACACTTTCTCAAAATTGTCTGAAATGCACATAGTCCAAGGTGCAATAAATGCTCATCAGTACTGTAGATGGAAAAGCCCCAAAATTTCTTGTCCCAAAATGCTTAAAATTAGTCTATTCAGACTATCACAGATGTACATGTGTCAGTCAATGAGCTAACTGCAAAATCCCCAAACATCTGGCCCAAAATGCACAAAATCTCTGCTATAGCTGTGTCCCAGACACGTATTGACTTTGAGATTGTCTACTCGGGCAAAAAGCCCCTTTCCCAGAAGTGAATCTGAATTTAAAAATAATTTAAATAAAATCTTGTACCTTCGATTCTGAGCTGCTAGATTGGTGGATGCAGGTGGAAGTCGAGTTGGAGGTGGGATGGCAGCCTTTGCAGGTGGCGTACTAGGGAGTTGGCTGGCGAGCTAGGCTAGGCGGCTACTGGTGGGTAGGTTTGCAATAGGAGGATGGCGTGACTATGCTAGTGGCAGACAGACAAGTCGTAGGCGGCAGCTAGTCGCAGGTAGGTGCAGGTCCAAGGTGGGAAGGGCAGGTGGGCGCAAGGGTGGGACAACTGAGCTGGTCAAGGTGCTGGATGATTGGGCGACGCCTGCTGACACCACAGGACAGAGGGTGGGAACACGGCGGGTCCTGCTGGAAGTGGACAGGGGGCAGATCTCGTACTGCCTGGTGGAGCATATTGACTGGTGACGCTTGTGGCTGAATGCCAATGCCAAGACTTCTGGAGCTGCGAGCTGGTGGCTCACTGGTGGTGGCCAAAAAGCTGAGCTAAGCAGAGTACTGCTCTAATACCAACTATGAGAATAGGAAGAGATTGAAGCTCAAATGAGAGTGGAGTAGACAGTGTAGAGTGTGAGAGGACGACACCCAAAGCAGTAATTTGAAGTGTAAGGTGCAAGTACAAAGTACAACCCTTAAATCTTAGGGTTGTAAGAGGGTGTTCACACCCAAAGTGTGTGAAACACCATAAGTGCCCAAAATTGTGTAACATAGGCACATAAAATAAAGGGAGTAAATCTGGGGGAAAAAACCTCTTGTATGGAGAGTAACAAGTGCCCCAATATCCTATTGAAGATCATTGACACTCCTTTGTGAGCATAGGCATGAGTCAAACCCAACACGGCTGCAATCTCGTGCGATGTACTCGCTCCATGTGATAGTGGTGCTGGCTCCAACTAGATGACTAGTACCAAGCATTGCTCAGGCGATTCTGGTGCTTGAAGGGGGGGATGTACTACTATGGATGTGGTTTGAGCAAGGAACTAGACGAAGGCTGCAAAGCTGGATGAAGAAGCCAAGGATGCCATGTGTGAAAGAGGGGGATTGGTGGCAGGTTGCTGGCTTGTGGTGGAAGGTCGGGTGGGCTGTAGCAGAAGTTTCTTCTTCTTTTGTAGGCTTGAGTGATGAGAGGAAGGCTTGTCTGGTTGCATCACAACTTATGCTAGCAGATAAGTGCATTTACCCTTGCTAAAGGGATAACTTGTGACCCTCCTCCAACTCTTGACCATGTGGTGAGTGCCTTCTCACCATTGGGAGCATTGATATAGCTTAAGATCTCGTTCATACAGCTGGGTTCACAAAGAAAAGGATGTGGTGTGTTTACATCCCCAACAAAACCCATTCAGGTTGTTGGTATAGCTGGAGCTTCCCTCACATTGCATATATTTGCTATTTAAATCAATGTGATCAACCTGCAAGAAAAACAATCTCTCCATGCAAACTAAGGAAAACCCATTCCATTTCAATTGAATAAACTGAGAAGATCAAGAATGTAATGCCCAAACAGACCATGCAGAATCTTAGCCATCTAACCGAAGCCTCCATCTCTAATTTTTTTGCAACAGATTTGTGAAAAGCCAAATGACAAAGTAGCAGCAATGATATTTGATGAGAAAAAAAGAGAACTTATTCCTACAAGGTCTTCTTCATAAAAATAAATGTAGCACTGTATTAATAAAATTACCCATGAAGGTTTAAAAAAATAGTTCTAAATATTATTAACTGATTGCAATGTACCTGGTTCAACAGTTACAGTTCCTTCGTTTTTGTAATCACCGAGCACACCTGGAACCCATCCATATAGATTGTAATCTCCATATCGGATGTTTTCAATTCTGAAGTATCCAGTCTCATCAGCTTGGGTCCAAAATTGATAACCCTATAGGAAAAAATGATGATTACATGTATAGTAGTGAATAACACCATGATCTTACAACATGTATTACAACAATATACTAAAGTTTAAACGGACATGCTCATAGGTCACAAAATTCCCTAGAGAGGGAACAAAAAATTTATATAAGGACTTGGTGCTCTCAAGCCGACAGCTCTAATGGTAGTCATAGGAGAATGACCTGCTTATCATCCAAACAAATTATACCTCTGTGTTCGAACTTGCTAGCTTGTATTAACTCCTTAGAGAGATTACGATAAAATGACATACAAGAACTTGATACTCCCAAAATAGCAGCACTAATGGATAATTGTCACACAGAATAAGTGTAGGATGAAAAAGCCACAACAGTGGCCCATATAACTATAAGCGAAAGACTTTTCTTTTCCAAAGAAGAAAAAGTTCTATATCAATCAACATCTTTAAAAATGAAAGGGGTGCCCTGCATAGGACTTCAAAATAACATCCAAACAATAAAGGAAGTCTAAGACATGATTGAATGGCTTGCTGATATCCAATCTGATTATATCTCCAGTTTCAAAACTTGCTAGTTCTTATGTCCAAGACTATGAAGGAAGTCCAATGTGTCTCCTAAAGCTTATAGAAGAATAGGCTCACTTTTGGTAGGCTACTCTATAGTCTACATATAACTCAAATAGGCTCAATATGATCCTCCTTGTTTTGCATTTTTTTAATTGTGAGATGAAATTATTCATAAGATATGTTACTTCTTAAGACACTATTCCATATCACAGAAGAGCCAACCTGTCAAGGAGGGTTTGAATTGCAGTTTTCTGGTGGCCACCATGTTCCAAAGCAGAGATTCAATAGAGGCCCATTAAGTGTGGGGATCACAATGCTAGGAGTTGAGATGAGGAAATAGAAAGGGGCATTAGAGTTGCAAAATGGATTTTTGCATCAAGCCGAAGTGATGAAATAGGGACCAAAAAAAAAAGAAGTTAATTTTTAAGAGCATATACATTTGGTGTAAATGTATGTAATCATGTAGTGTGTGTGTGTGTGTGTGTGCGCGTGTGCATGAGTGCGTGCATATGTGTGTGTGTGCGTGCATGCATGCGTGCGTGCGTGTAGTATGTATACATATATAGTTTGTATGTGTGTATGCACATATATATGTATCTCTATGCACACACACTTTTCTTTTGAAACCGTTGTTCATATAATGCATATAAAGGGGAGTAGGCTTCATGAAAAGTGGTGAAAGTATCTGTAGGGATGAAACGATTAAATTCCAAATATGTATTGTTTTGATTCCAGATCTCTAAAGAGCCCAAATGTAGCCCCAGTGAATAATTTTGTATACTGAGATGGCTGAGATAAAAATACCAAATAACCAGAAGAATGTGCTAAATCTCTATGAGGGAAGTTGGCCATGCAATTGTATAGTCGATCCAAGGAAGGTGTAGTGGCTGGGCAATACACATATACACAAACAATTTTTTTGTGTGGAAAAATATTGTATTAACAATCAATATACAGAGTGGTTGAACATTATTAAAGAGTGCAGACTAAAAAGTTCAAAAACACTTATAGAAAGATCACATTGAGGTCTATCCAATTGTTTACAAGGCTGTCAAAGAGAGATTGATGCAAAGATCCTCTATTTAAGTATATTAGAAACAATAGCCTCAAAGGTAGCCAGCTTTAAGAGACAATAGCCTTGAAGGTAGCCAGCTTGTGAACTTTCCAAACAGTCCAGAGAGTCCAAAAGTGTACCCAAGAAAAGAAAGTAGCACACGAATTTAATCAGACCAGGAAAGAACCAAAGAACCAAAAAAGCTGGCCAAATTCAAAATAATAAAAACAGAGTTAGAAAGAAAGAAAGTAAGAAAGATCTATTAACGTCTCTAAAAGGCCAGAGTGGTCTATGAGACCATAACCAATACAACTGGTATCATCGTCTCTCATCATATAAGAAGAGATAAAATTTATTTGGAAAAAAGTAAGTTTAAAGATCAAGAGTGTAGGGTATCTCCCCCTTAGTCTATGGAATCCACCAAGACATTGCAAGCTACCTCCGATTGAGTCACCGCGCCAATCTGCCTCTGTAACGAGCAATCATGATGCAAATGTGACGCATATGGGCATGCCTATGTTGCCGAGTAGGTACTCTAGGGTGTGGTGCTCTGCGTAGTGTTGTAGCTCTGTCAACTGTGATGCCTCCTGATACTGCATCTTGGCAATGCCTATTAGTAGGAGATATGTTTGGGGTGGTCACGGCTGGGGGTTCAGCTACGCTGAAGTATCTGTAACTGCTCTCTGGAGGGGTGGATGATGCTGGGGTCGCCTCCTATCCCGTAACAATAATGCTCTGCATCGTTGGAGCTCCAACAAGAAAAGGCCCAAACATCTTTGGTCCTCATAGTCCATCACCTATCTTAGTGGTCCAAAGCCCTCCTTAAAGAGACAATGATAGTGGCCTCGGATATCATAGTATACAGTACATCTACAAATGTAGTGCTCCTTCGTCTCTGGCTCCCATCCATAAAGCTAGCACATCCTCTCATTGGTTGCAATATGGCTCCATCGACCTGTCTCAATCATTAGCTGATGTGATGAGGTGCAGATCTAACCAATAGCAACTTCGAGTCCGTGGGAAAGTTGAGCATCCATGTATCTAGGCCTCACTATGAAACCATTATGAGAAAGCTGCAAGAAGTGACATTGGTATTGTGCCATTTTCATTCCTAATGGGAAAGGGGTACTTGGACCAAGTCCTTTCTGTCTCCACTTTAGTAATGTTTTCTCTAATCACACTATTCAGCTCTGCACAACTAAGGCTCAAAGTAGGGCAGTCGAGGCTGTAATCAAACGGTGGTAGTCTATTTGTACTCATGCCATGTAAATTCAGCCACGTGCTCATATGTGCATACCAACACTGTCTATCTCCCTCTGCTACAAGCTATCTTGAAGACTCCAGTGCTAGTCTAGGATATCGGTCTTTAGGGAGCTGCCATATACTCTGGAGGAAAGTAATTGCTTGGAATGGTGTAGCGCCTAATTCTGCCCGGATGATCTCCTGTGGTACCGAGGCTTTTGCCCTTATCATACATGCTATCATTATGACCAGTGGTCTTTCCATTCCCAGCCATCATAATGTTGTGCTTCCAATCCATCACAGTCCATAAGTGGCATCCGTCTAGTATGATAAAGGCTTGGGCCCCAAATGGCTGCCCCATAGAGTAGTGTGGGCATAACTAAAGTGTCAAAAAGCCACAATTTGGTACGAGGCTCTTGAAACTGTATTTGTGCACACTATTGCTCTAGAGTACCCAAAGGTGCATATGCTCGTGTAAGCTTAGCCTTTGAAGTCTCATTCCATGAAAATTGTGGCCCCTTGAAAGTGACCCCGAGGTATACATATTGTCTAACCATTTCCACAAGCTGGCCGTCATACATAAAGTGGTGCTCTGAGCATGTCACCCAAGCTGCTGAGGTGTTAAAGACCATGATTTTAGTCTTTCCAAGATTAACCTTGAGACCTTTATCTTCACAAAACACATGCAATGCATCTAGATGCCGTTGTAGTCCCTCTGATGAATTTGAGAAGCACCATATCATCAACATATAGAAAAATTGGTATCAGTACCCCAGTCAAGCTGGCTCCTATACCACCCCATCTCTACATGTAATTGGAAATCTCGTCAATGTACAGTCCAAACAGAAAAAGGAGAGAGGGGACAGCCTTGCTTTTCGCCCACCGTACTAGAGACTGAGTCTGTTGTGCCTCCAGGCACTCGTACTCTCCCTGTCACAGTTTCATACAATGCATAAATATACCACTGCATATCCTTTGGGACCCCAATGGCTCGCAACCTTTGCATCAGTCTTGCACGTGGCACAGTACCAAAGGCTTTGTAGAGGTCCACAAAACAACAATAGATTCTTTGCCTCCGTGATCATCCCTCCTCAATCAAGGCCCTTAACGTGAATATATGGTCTAGCGTATTGTATCCGTGGTGGAAACCAGCTTGTCTTCTAGACCGTATTTTCTTTGTTTCAGCCCACCAACTCAACTCATGCTCCACAATAGAGGCATATATCTTTGCTAGCATATGGCCAATCATAATAGTGCGGTAGTTGTTAGCGATCAATGGATCTCCACTATTAAAAATTGGCATTATTGTGTGGTCACACGAACTTACTAGGAACCCCTCACATATGGCTCTATTGAAGAGATTTGCCAAGATAGGGGCCAGTGCGTAACATGCATGTGCAAAATGCTTTGCCACAAGGTCATCTTGATCATGTGCTCTCCCATTCTTCAACCTCCAAATGGCATATCTCACCATCTTTTCCGTAAAGAAACTGCACTGTGTTGGCCTAGAGTTTGATGGACAGGGTATCTTCTCTTGTGATGGACAGGGTATCAGAGAGAAGAAGACGCTCTCTAAATAAGATCATGTGAAACCTCCAGAAAATGTGTTGAGATGTCTAATTCAAAGCCCCACATCTATGGCAAGCAACAGGAGCAATGATTCTAGTGGCAAACATATAACCCAAAGAACCAACACCAATTACATATCTCCAAAGGAAGAGATGATCCTTACTGGTGCAAATCTTTGAGAGTATTGAGCACCATTGAACACGAGAATCTGTACCATGCTAGATTGTGTTGGCATGCTTAGATATCCAAGGCTCAGGCTGTAGTAAAGCATATATTCTCTTGGCTGTCATACCATGCAAAAAATAATGCTTATCATTGGATGTCATAGTCAAATCTTGTGATCTATCTTCAGAGGTCAGGCTGAAAAGGCTCAATCATGTTCTGATGAGAGTCCAAATAGGCCTGTAATGATGACCAAAAGCTTGGCCAACACCTTAGAGGAGGGAGCACATCAGCCACTCATTGCTGGAAAAACAAGCATTTCTTGGTTCAGAAATGGCAAAATGAGGATAGAGAACATTGCTTCAATGCAAACTTTTGTAACGATGCTAATTATTGATTTTCAGGCCTTCCTTTCCATTATCTGACATAGGCCTTCTTTAGAGCAAATGAAAGTCAATTCGCCAGAACAACCAATCAGCTAAAAAGTGAGTCACTGAGGATTTCAGAGCAAATAAAGAAAACATGTCTCCCACTATTGGGAGACTGGGTACCAGACACAACAGCAGGCAAAAGAGTACAGTCGAGACACCCTAGAGATTTACAGTGTGGTTGCGCCTTGTAGCCCAATGTACCAAACTACATTACTAGCAAGCAGCTCCCATTTATGATAGTGTCCCTAGGTCCACTATGCCTGTGAGTAATCTAGAGTGGGAATCCGACTTAGTTGCTAACCAATTATGTAAACGGAGTAGCTCCACTGAAAAACCTCATATCCACATGTTGGTCCTCTTTTGTGACCCAAGCTATGGCTCCCATGTCACAACCATGGTCTTTTTTGTGTTGTCAAAGACCATCTTGAGGGGCTCTCCTCCATACATTCTCAACTCTCGAATAGTCCCAAGGGAAATGCCTCTAGGTCTCCACTCACTTGCCACATCTCACACATGTCACTAGGGCCCTGCCATATCGAAGCTATGTGAGCTAATAGTCATAAGAAGAGGGATATCTTCCTAGGCCTAAAGTTGTCATCTAGCCTCCTGCAAAAGTCTAACAAGTAATGATGTGAGATGCCTTATTTGAGCCAATGGAAACTAGCTACTAGTTATTCTTTGATCCTGCTCATTTCAATCCTCTTCTCGAGCTTGGTAGTTTAACCAAAGAAGGCCACATTCCATGGACTTTCAAGGAATGCATCCCTCCAACCTCCTCTCATAAGGTGCCACAACTCTAATCCTCTATCTAGAACATTATGTGAACTCTGCCTGGTCTGTGTCCTCCCACTGAACGTTATCATCTTACTCCACCGTACAAGTGAATATCATATCTCTACTAGTAGCAGTAATCCCAAGGAGGATGTCCCCCCTGCAAATAGAGAGCTGGCTATGTTTGTCCTCCAACCTGGGCATACTCCCTGTCACAGCTTCTATCATAGCTCTAGCGCCCCTGAGGCTCAGTCTTTGCCTCTAGATCTCCCATAGTAGCTCTTGAGATGCATGCCAATCTCCAACAGAGGTAGCAACCCGTATAGAGAACATTCCCCAGGATTAGTAGTCCTCTGTTCAATATGCATACTCAATAGTCTGAATAGGAAATAGAAGGCTGAATCCTATTTATTGACCAAAGAGATGTATGAAATAAGCAAAGATCAGTGTGGCAGTGAACTCCTGTGTTTGAGCATTGACATTCTCTATAAGGCGCTCATCAAAGTAGGAAGGATTTCTCAAGACAAATAAGCTGATGAACAAAAGCAAGTTTATGGCAACTTAACCTCTCCCATCTCCATAGGTGCACTAGTTCCACATATGAAAGGGTTGATACTAGACGCACTACTATAGGCACTATACCATATGTGTTAGTATCATAAGGTGCCAACTTAATCGACACTTCTTTTCCAGTCCGATTTGCACTTTCGGATGAGTTAAATGCTTATTATTCTGATCAGATTCTCTCATGGGATCATGTTGTTTGAGATTCAAATAACTCTACCTTTTTGACAAAAAATTAGGTTTTAAGTAGCTTTTAGGAGAGAATAATGTATTTTTATCGTAGCATATGTTAAAAGATCTTAAGGCACCATTAAGCATTGTAATTTATCATACCGTATCATGTCGTACTTTTTGTACCTGATAAACATGCCCATCTCCAATACTATTAGTAATTTGCAAATTGACACTTGTTTATTAGACAGCTTAATTGAATGAGATGGCAAAAGCACATGATCCACCACCTTTTGCTGCCCCTTCTTCCTCCTTCCTGCAGTTCCTACCAGTCTCTGCCATTCTTGCCCTTCCAATCAGCTCTTCCTGCCCATTCTTGTCAATTGTTTCAGGCCTTGCCACCCCTCTTCTCGCCTTCTGGCTGCTCCTTTTCTATAATGCCATCATAGAGCCGACACTTCAATTATGATGCCTTATTGTAACTCCTTGGACAAGCAAAACCAAGTCTCAAGGTGCAAGGCCTTACTATAACCCTTTGGACAAGCCAAGCTGAGTCTCAAGGTGCACTTCTCGCCTGTGCCCACAGCATAGTAACATGGGACAGCCATTTTCTAGCTTCCCATCCCATCCCCATACCCTCCTAATACAGTCCCCATGTTAGAGCCCCTCTCATGCTGACAGGGGATGGCAAATTATGTCCTCATCTGGATTCCCATCCCTGTCCCCATCCCCAAAACCTGTCCCATGTTACTATGGTCCGCAGCCAACCATCTGCAGGAGACAACCTCACCTAACCCTGGCCACATAGCAGGATCCTCTTGCCCTGAGCTTGTTTGTATCATCTTTATCACTTGTACTATGTCTATTTAGGCATCTTCTTCATTCACTAATGAATAATAACAGCCCAAAGACTCGTCATGAAGGTCACATTGATGCAAAGGCATTTTCTATGCATTTCTTTATGTTGAAAGGCCAAAGAAACAATGTATGTGTTTCTTGCACATTCAATCTGGACAATATGACAGATCTGAGTTTAACTCTATTTAGTTATATGCATATTATCTTTTTTAGCTGCCTAACAATGCTCACAGTTCTGATGCAAAGAGATAGAATTTAATGATAATATTTACACTTGCAAAATTTGAATCGCCTAAATTCAAATTTTGCAAATGACATACCCCATAGATAGTCATGTACATATGCTCCAAATGACTCGCAATTCATGATCTAGAATTTTTCTCAAAATGACATTGTTTCTTTCCAACAGGTGGTATTTAATGCCTTTCACGCTTGGACTACCTTGCTTTCTGTTTGCCATGATCCATTGTCTCCAGGTAAGGCCAGACCTATAAATGCAAACCTAGCTGGTGCAAAAAATGGTGCTGCAAAGCTGCAATAACAAACAACTGATATCAGGATGAAAATATGGCCAGCATATGGATAAAGACTTGAAATGTCAAATATCATGACTGAAATTAAGACTAAATATTATTAGCATATGTGGCGCCTGACCTGTCTTGCACAAACAATCTTCCACTTACTACACCTCGTTGCTCATATTTCAGGTAGTCTTGGGAGCTTGGCCAATCATAAGGCCATGATTGCACCTCTTTAAACATCTGAAAATTTATACAAAATGTCATTAAGAAGCTTCACAGTTAGTTCATATTTTGGAAATTTATCTTTTGAAGTTTCATGGGTATTTCCTTTAACAAACAACATGTGATTGTCTAAAGAAGAGGTCCTTTTTGTTGCAAAATAATCGATCCTTGGTATTTGGATGTCCTCAAGCGTTGGAATTCTGGTGGCTAGCATGGGTCCTAGAAGTTCATACAATGTCATTTATGGTTATGCAGTTATCGGCCAAAGCCACCCCATTGTTGGGTCAATTCTCAGCTGCACATGCACTCACACACTCATAGTGAACAGTGAATAGTAAGATAGAGAAATCTATGGAAAGTTACATGCACTATGTGAGAATGACCAATGAAAGTACAATCCCTAAGGCACTATAGTACCACACCCAAAGAGGGTGTTCACATAGGGGGAACAACCTTTCTCCAGTTAGAAGGTAAAAGTGTTTGTGGATAAGGGAACGTTCACACTAGAACAATGGAAGAAGATAGTGTAACAAACCCCCTTGGGTGAATGATGAAAACATATACAAGCAATAATAGTAAGCCTAAATCCTTGGAAAAGGGTCCAAATTGTTCTAAAAGAGCCTTTAGTAAATACCATTTGCCAAATTGTCTTGTATAGGTACATGATAATGCACCTCAATGTGCTTAGTGCGAGCATGAAAAATTATATTTCTCACAATTGCCATGGCACTCTAATTGTCAGTATAGATAGAAATGGGTAACTAGCTCCTACAAATGTGCCATTGCTCTCTCGCCCCTGACATCAAGCCAATGCCCCCCTCGTTGTCCCGTGGTGTGCACCTCTGCGCCGCTAGTTCCCTGCCATCCCTCCCGTTTTTTGTGCTGCCTCTCCCCCGTCTCCCCCCAACGTGACCCCCTCGTCTCCCCCAAGCACGACCCCACCCCGTCCGCTCCCGCTCGATGCCACGCCTTCTGCTCCCCTGCACACCTCGCCTCCCTTGCCTCAATCACACCACTGATCGCCCCTGCCTGGAACCCCCCCACCCCCCCTCCCGCGCTCGCTATCGGCCCTCCTCCCCTCCAAATGCTCCCTTCCTCTGTAGCAACATCCCCCTACCCCCCCCTCCGATAGCGCAACAACGTGAGTGGTAGGTCCTCAGTAGGGACGCGCAATGGAAACCTCTGGTCAGATGCTAGTGAATTTTGCGAGTGCCCCCCAGTCAAACACCTTGCGCATCATCCTCTTTGAGGAAGAGCTCTTGGCCGTCCAGGCCACAGAGTTGGAGTTGAAAGCAACAACAATCTTTGGTCAGGTCGTTGGACACTCGCCATTGAGGGCCCAGCTGCGGGATTGGCTCCACTCCACGTTGCGCATTGGCACAACACAACTCGTGGAGGCAGTACTCATGGGCCGAGGTATCTTCATGGTTCGACTCACCTCTGCAGATGCAGCTCGTGAGTTAGTGGAGAGCTCGCCCTATGCCTCCACAAAGGGGGTCATCTATATGGTTCCCTGGTATAGCGGCTTCATAGTGGAGATATTTGCGCTCCACAACAGTTTTCTCAGACACCCAGTCACCTTACTTTTCCCTCGACTGGCGGTAGAGTACCGCCAGTTAGTGGAGAACTTTGGACGGCTCTTTGGCACAATTCTTCCTGCCTCCTTCGCGGATGCAGTGACAACTGCAGGAGTCTCAAAGGTACAAGTGGCCGTGAAGGACACAAAGAGTATACCAAAGTTCCTGGAGATTGAGGCAGGAGGTCACTCCTTTAGGCAGCAGGTCATTGTGACTAGGCAACCAGGGTAGTGCCTGCACCGCCATGACTTTGGGCATTAGGCAGCAGATTGTACGCGTTTCGGAGCCAAGGCGGTTATGCCGACAGGCCCACAAGTGGATGTTGATGGCTTTACACGGGTTTAGAGACGACAAAGAGAGAGACAGCAGGGGGGGCCGTAGCCAGCTCCTCAGACCGAGCCTTGACAGCAGGGAGCAGGAGGGTGAGCGACGCCCCCGCAGCAGAGCACTCTGTAGCCCCCCCTTGCCCGCCCTACTTGGCAGGACCGCAGTCCCCCACATCCATCACCTGCACCCAGACTACCTCACCTGAGATCTCATAGCCCCCACACCCCTCCCCCCCGGTTTTCCATGCCTCCCTCACTGATCCTGGCCCGAAGCCCCCCCCCTTCGAGGACCACCAGCCCCCCCCCACACCCACCACATATCTCCGACCATCCCTCCATCCCTCGACTCCCCTCTTTCCCCCCACCACCTCCCCTGCCAAGCATCCCCCCCTGATCTGTACTCGATTTAGGTGATCCCCCCCAGACCCACCCCCCCTCCTCCCACAGGTGGTGATGAGCCACTCATGCCTTGGAGTCCTCAATGTCTATGCCCCGACAGAGGTTAGGGCATGCAACAGATTCTGGGTGGAGATCGCGCATGGACTCCCAGAGGTGGACTATTGGATCATTGGAGGAGACTTCAACAACTTGGAGGCTTTGGAGGACTAGCAGGGCAGAGGCAAAAACTACTGGGGCATGGCTGGGGAGGAGCAGGAGGCATGGGAGGTCTTTCTACTGACAGTAGGAGCACGCGATGCTTGCAGAGACCCTGCCTTCCACAGGAGGGAAAGGTCGCTGGACTTCTCTTGGGGATAAAGGCGGTTAAGTGGAGTCCTGCTAGAGCGGTTGGATAGGTTTTATGTAGGAAAGTGGGGAGGCTCTCGCAGAGGCCAGATTGAGCAGTTGGCGAACACCACGTTGTCCGATCATTGCCTGGTTATCCTGACCCTTGATCCCCTACCTTTGGCGCTAGACACACGATTCTACCGGATCCCTGACTTGATCTATAGGAGGGAGGAGGTGACGAGACAGATAGAGCAGATTTGGACTAGGGAGTGGGGTAGGAGGGACCGGATCGTAGAGGAGGTTGCAGAGGTCCTAGCTGAGTCGAGCAGAATCTACCAAGAGGCAGCCATACAAGCTAGATAGTAGAGCTGGGAGGAGGAGAGAGCACTCCGCTGGGACCTTGCAGCCACACAGAGATTACTACAGGAGGCACCAGGGGATCCTACCCTCCACGCACAAGAGGTGCGAGCGCGAGTACCCATTGCTTGCCTTAAGGATAGGCGCTCGGAGTTCTCTTTCCGCAACTCAGTAGCCCTTTAGGCATGGAAGAGGGACATGATGTGCAGGGAGTTCTTCTAGGTGCACCAACCTCGCACCGCAAGAGAGCAGATACCTTTGGGATCAGTATGGGAGGACTCGTTCTAGCCCAAACGAGGTGATGGAGATTGACACCAACTACTACAGGTGCCTCTTCCAGCAGGAGACAGCCTCAACTAGAGGATAGTGTTCTAGACAGCAGGTATGGGATCACATCCCGTCCCTCGTCATAGAGGAGATGGGACGCTCCCTCCTAACCCCCTTCACAGAGAAGGAACTAGAGGAGGCTTCCCATACACAGGACGGGCAGAAATGCCTAGGAGAGGATGACCTTTCTAAGGCCTTCTTCACTACCTACTGGGAAGTGGGAAAGGACCCCCTATTGATGGCCTTCTAGGAGATCTTCACTTCAGGATAGTAGTGGATTGTTTCTTACTAAGCCAAGATATGCAAGATGAGCCAAGAAAGAAACAATTGCCACTAGTGGAGTGACGTGAATCATAATCACAAGCCCAATCAAAATCACTGTAAGCATATAACTGCAGTGGTCTCCCCTTGGCATAAAGTAATCCAAAAGATCTAGTACCCTGCAAGTAATGAAAGTCATGCTTAATAGCTTGCCAATGTGACATGCGTGGCTGATGCATATATCTGTTCAAGGTTGAAACTGCAAACTATATGTCTGGCCTAGTGTTACATAGGTAAATAAGCAATCCAATTGCTGGAGCATATGTGTGTATATCAAACAAATCACTGTCATCATGTAATGACAACTTAAGTCCAAGTTCCATTGGTGTATAGATTGGCTTACAATCCTGTAAGCCAGACTTCTCAAGAAGTTTACCAATGTATCTTGACTGTGATAAACCAATACCTCTAGCATCATGTATGAACTGAATGCCCAAGTAATAATGGAAAGACCCCAAGTCTAACATTTCAAAAGTTTGCTGTAAATTTTATTTGAATGTTAAAATTTGATCAGCGCGTGTCCCTGTAAGCAAAAGATCATCAACATATAGACAAATGATTAGGATGGATCCCCCCTCTTTACATACATAAAGGGTAGACTCAGATGAGCTGTTTATAAACCCTTGGCTGAGCAAAAAAGCATCTATCTTTGCATACCAAGCTCTAGGAGCTTGTTTCAAACCATATAAAGCCTTTTTCAGCTTGCAAACCAAGTGTTTGGATCCCTCAACTGCAAAACCAATGGGCTGTTGTACATATACTTCCTCATGAAGTTCCCCATATAATTATGCAGTTGTAATATCTAACTGATGCATAGTCCATCCATAAAGGGCAGTCAAAGCAACCATAGTCCTGATAGTCGTCATTCGGGAGGTAGGAGCAAATGTCTCCTCATAGTCAATGCCTTTCTTCTGTGCACCATGTATCTGTTATCATCAAATGTGACCTGCAATCCACAACATGCCAACGAAGAGATAGCGAGTAGATTCTTCTTTATACCTAGCACAAACAAAGCATCCTGTAAGTGGAGAATAGAGCCATCAATGGTTGTGAGTACAATCTCCCCAATACCTGTAATAGGGTATGATGCATTGTTGATACATTGTACAGACTTGCCAACTGGAGCTGTACCAACAGAAGCAAGTAAATCTCTGCGAGATGTGATGTGCCTAGAAGCACCACTGTCAAAAAACCAAGTGCCTGTATCCTCAGTAGAGCTAAATGCTTGATCAGCCCAAGAAGTGTCATAACTGCATGTGTAAAAGCAATAGTCCCTGTCTGCAACAAAGGATGCTGACTTGGTAGTAGTGGAAGGAGCATCAGAAACAGACATTTTTGACTCCTTTTTCTTCTCCTTGGCGATGCGCTTTCTACACTCAGTGATATAGTGGCCTGGCTTCTTGCAATAATGGCATTTGCCCTTTTTGGCTTGTGCACCTCCTTTTTTTAAATTTCCTTGTGAGGTGCTTGAAGTCCTAGAGCTCTACGGAGCATTCTTTACTTGGCTACCTTTGCCTTCTGTTTAGCCATAAAAGCCTGCTCAGAGGCTATGACATCCACACCACTATTTCTTCTTGTTTGCTCCTCCTCTAGAAGCAAACTGATTAATTAAAGAAAGGAAATAGGCTGTGGGGCAATCCTCATTGTGAGGTTCATGGTAGTGTGAAAAGCCAAGTACGAAGGAGATAATGAATTCAATGTGGTATATATCATTTGTGCATCTGAATAGTACTCATCGACATTCATAAGTTGCTTATACAAGTCCTGAATTTTGTTCAAGTGATCCTGCATAGAATCACCCTCATCCATCTTCAATGCCTCTAGCTCTTTCTTTAAGAAAGAGATGCGAGTCTCATTCTTACTAGCAAACATCTACTCCAAAGTTAGCTAAGCTTCTCATGAAGAAGCTGCAAAACGAATGTGAGGGATGATGGACCGCTGAACTACCAATCCAATCAGCGAACAAAGCCTGTGCATCCCATGTATCCCATGCTTTTTGAGCTGCTGATCTTTGGGGAAGTGACTGAAGTGGAGCAGGCTGAACAGGTTGAGGTGCCCCTTGTCCACGTCCTCCTGGAGGAGTAGCAGAAGCCCCAACTCCGAGCCTAACTTCTTCTCCATTGACGTAATCCCAAAGATTTTTTGCAACAAGTACATTCTTCATCATGAAGGACCAAAGCGAGTAATTTTTACCATCCAATCTGTCCTCTTTGGATACATAGGTAGATACATCTCCTCCCTGATTTGCCATGATAATCAATACCAAAAGAAGGCAAGAGAGCAATGTCCAAACTAGAATAACCTGGAAATCTCCGAAATTTCCAAAAATTACAGCAAATAGCTTGCTACAATTAGTACATTGAGGTACACTCTGTCAAAAAACTATCTGTAATGCATGCAGTCCAAGGTGCATTCAATGTTCAGCAACACTGTATGCCCCAAAATTTCTTGCCCCAAAATTGTCAAAAACAGTCTATTTCAGACTGAGACTGTAGTACATTTGCAAATGTCTTCAAAAACCTCAAAAGCACCAAAATTTCTGATAAATTTGCCAAGAAATTTGCATAAACCATGTCCCACACACGTACTCAGAGTTCTCTCCCTACCCAGGCAAAAGCCCCCTTTTCCCAGAGATGAATGTGGAATAAAAAAGTAATTAAAAAAAAAACCTCAAAATCAGTCGACTAGGTACAGGTGCAGATAGCACTCCAGGATGGTGTGGCATAGGGTGTGGCAGGCTCCCTTACTGGACTAGTGGCGCTTCCAGGTGAGTTGGTGAGTGTTGGCTTAGGCACAGGCGGTAGAGTCCAGACTGGCGGATGGCGTAGGCGACAGGTCAGAAGCGTGGCGGGTGGCGCGGCAGAGACATTGCGTGAGGGTGCAGACTGGCAGGAGCAACACAGAAGGCGGGCGTTGGTCACAAGCAGCACTGGGCGCCACATTTCTATTGCAGGTGAGCTGAAGGAGGTGCTAGGTGGCACAGTTGGCTGGAGCTGGAGCTGCGAGCTGGACAGGGCGTTGCTGTGGTGAACCTAGGGGTCAGTGGCGACAGGGGGCAGAGCTGGACAGAGCAAGAACTCCCGGAGGCTGAGTTGAGCTGAACTTAGCTCTGATACCAAATGTGAGATAGAGAGAGGATCGAAGCTCAAATAAGAGTGCAATAGATAGTGTGGAGAGTGAAGCACGACACCCAATGCAATAGATTGAAAGAGTGTAATGTGAAACTACAAAGTACAACCCTTAAACCTTGGGGTTGTAGGGGGTGTTCACACCCGAACACGATAAGTGCGTGTAAGTGTGTATGTAAGCACATACGAAAGAAGACAATAAGTCTGGGGGAAAAAACCTCTCATACCAAGAGTAAAAAGTGCCCCAGTGTCCTACTGATCACTGACAATCCTCTGTGAGTGTAGGCGTGAGTGAAAACCCAACAAAAGTTGAGGGCCTAAGGGCCAGGCCAGATGTCACCCTCATACTATTTCATCTGGGATGTATGACATACTCTACCCATCGATCCTGATTGGATGGAACTAGATATACGAGTATCAATTAGGTACATAGCCAAACATGTACTATCTCATCCTCCCATTGTATCCCTACATGAGCACTATTTTGTCTTGTATACCACCGTAGCTTCTCTTACAGTATATCACTGACCATACTCCAGCACCTCACATTTTGATGTCTAATGACAATCAACATTGTATATGATTTTGTCTCATAGGCCGATTTTGGCCTTGGAAGATATTAATATATCATTTTTTTCATGATTAATAATTGTATTAATTACCAAAAAAATACAAGATTACATCTCTCTCTGTCTCTTTTTTCCGTGAAGATAATTGAATTAAGTAGTAAATATTTTACATCAGACCATCAGGTCAGCTTTAGAAATAATAGACATGGAGGAAAGTCTACACAAACACTTGCACAGAAATGTCACACTGAAAGTACAGCTGGTGTGGAGCGAACAGTGTCCAGCCAGGGAGCAACAATATCAGGAAGAAACAGATCAGCAGACACCATAGAGGTGATTTACTACAACACTAAACCGCAGATTCAGGCCACAAGACCATGAATACCAGATATTGAATAAAAAATGAAGGCATTCTGAATACGCCAAATATGCCACATGACTGTTCATCTAAGGAAATGGAAAAGGGAGGAATGATCTGAACTCAAAGAGGTCATGGAGGTCATCTTTCCCAAAATCCACGAACGAGCTGAAATCCGGTGTCGAGTCAAGGAGGACCACACACGGAAAATAAAATTCCAAATCTGTCTTGCAACAAGGCAGGAGACAAAAAGATGAAGCACTGTCTCATCACATGTAGTACAGAATATGCATCGCCCAGCAGAGATCTTACAAGCATGCAACACGTTCCCAGTAGGAAGATCCCCAATAAGTAGCCTCCACATAAACACTTTTCCCTGATACAGAACCTTAGATTTCTAGAACTGGATGAATCCATCTTGCCACTTCTTTTTGCTTTCCTTGAATACGCCATACTTTATTTGCCTTATCCGTGATCCATCTCTTGGCCTCTACCATATGATGATATAACTGATTGGCTGACCTTTTCTCGAAATCATTAAAAAATTACAAATATCCAATCATGCCAAGGAGACAAAAGCTGTAATGTAGGCAAAGGATAGCAGCTCGTAATTCTGTACTGTATGGCCGTCCAAATAACATGATATTCTCTAGGCACCTGAAAGTGTTGGCGAATACGCCGAAAGGAATAAAGACGGGCTTGTCTAGGAATGACACCATCCTGGACTGACTTCAACCCCAAACGAGTCGTCCGGTTAAACTTTTCTCTCTCTCTGACGGGTATGCTCTGACGTGATGGGTATGCTTTGACGGGTATGCTCTGACGTGATGTGTTCGGACGGGTATGCTCTGACGTGACAGGATAGGCTGTCAAGTCTGATGCAGGACAGGTCATCAGTAATGCAAGCGTGGTGCAAGATAGGTCGTCAAGTTTGATACAAGTCTGAGGTCGTCAGTAATGCAAGCGTGAGCTCTCTCTCTGATACAAGCATGACCTCTCTGATGCAGTAATGCTATAGTGACGAATGTCCGGTGACAAAAATACATGTTGTGACGAATGTACTGTGGCAAATGAGAATGCTGTAGTGAGAATGCTATGACGAAGGTACTGACGCAGGAACACTGAGAATGCTGTAAATGTACTGACGCAGGAGTACTAAGTGAACAGTGACGGGATGCACCTGCAATAAACAGTGGTGGGCCTTGTGAACAATATCTGCAGGGATGCGCAGTGACTGATGGGACAGTTTTGCGTCGTGACTGTGACTGTATAAGAAATCTGTTGACTCTCTCAGACTGACGTGAATGCAGATTTGTGTGAATGTACTGAGATTGCAGATGTACTCAGACTGATGTGAGCCTTGCCATGCTGTGTAGACTGGAGACCTGCGTGAATTTAGACTAATGCACATTAACATTTCATGCTACAGTGACAGTTGAGTGAGATTGACAGTTCTATGCTACATTGACAGTTTATGCTATAGTCATATTTTATGATGCAGTCACATTGACAGTTTATGATATACTGATAGTTCATGCTATAGTGATAGTTTATGTTACTGGTTTACTACTCTAGTCAGACTGTAAACAGTTTTATGATATAGCACATACTAAAATCATGATGGAAGAAACTGACAATGAAGGAATCACAAAACCAACCATGGAAACAATGTTTCATACACCGCCAAAGAACACGAGATACAAAACCTATGGGCGTAAAACCCGAGATTGGAATGTCTCTCTAGGGTCAAGTAGATATGGGAAGACATCCCGCAAAATTAATGAAACACTATATGAGGAGATGTTGACCATACTCCGTGCTGAACTGCATATCATGAGGAAGGAAATGGAAAATGATATACAAGAGCGGGTTCGAGCTGAAATGATGGAAGAACTAGAAAAGGAGATGCAACAAACATTGGATGCACACATGGTAGAGAAAGACTCAATGATCTCTAATCTATAAGGAGAACTAGAGGAATGCAAAAAGAAACTGGACGCACAAAAGGAACCACAAATCACACCGGAACTACAAAAAGAAATGGATGTTTTAAAAAAGGATATGCACACCTATGCAAGTGTGGTGGAAGGCACCCAAAAGAAACTAGAGAATGTTGAGAATACTGTCAAAGAAAATGCAGAATGGATAGATGTGGCAAAAAAGAACAAAGGAATGCATGGCAACAAAGTGGAAGTTATGAATGCCACCTTGGAAGAAGAGGCAAAAAGACGGGCAGACGCACTCCACGTAAGAGTGGTTGGACTAGATGAGAAAAGCTCCCCAATTGAAGATGCTACAGCTCTTGCCACCAAAATTGGGGCTACAGATGTACCCATCATTGGGGCTTGGCGAGTCGGGAAAGCTGACACAAAAACAAAAGTCCTCATCTTGAAGTTTGGAGACTTGGAAAAGAAGAGAGCCTTCCTCTCCAAGAGGATCACTCTCAAAGGAGAAAAGATCTACCTAGATGAAGACCTCACCCCAGCCCAGATAGCCCACAGGAGGGAAAATATGCCACGTGTTCTAGAGGCACGGAAAGTAGGTAAATGGGCTGTCTACAGAGATGGAAGAGTCATCATCACAGAGAAAAGGACAGCATGACGGTGCACGGCCTATGAGACCCTAAAGTTCACATTGTGGAATTGCAATGGCTCCCTTAAGACAAATGCACGTTATTTTGAGGATACTTTCAAAGGGATAGACATTGCTATGTATACTGAGACACATCAATGTAAAGACAGTCATCTACCTGATGTATATGGATATAGATGGGAAAGTGTATATCGCCTCAGCCTAGGCAGCCTGGAGGGACGAGGGGATTAGGAGGTGTGGCAATTCTATTTAGAGAAGAGCTCCGAGATACAGTCCAAGTGGTACATAGAGATGTAGAGGCAAGATACATGTGGATCAGGTTACGTACAAGTAGAACTTGAGACATGTATATTGCCATATGCTACTTTCCCCCTGCATACTCTAAGTTTGCCCCTAAAGAGGCATCCCCGTATACACCACTATATGAGGACATAATGAGATTTATGAGAATTGGGGATGTTCTACTAGCAGAAGACTTTAATGCATGCACAGGAAGCAACCAATCTGCTTTCTTTGACACTAGTGATGAGATGTTCAGAGATATTGCATTAGATGAAGTGGGATTAGTTAGATCAGCCCAAGATAGAGAGATAACAGAATATGGAACACACCTACTGGCATTGGGAAGTGCACATGGTTTGGCCATCCTTAACGGGCTGCCACAGTGGCCAAGATCTAATGGTTTCACATGTTGGAATAACAAGAAAGGGTCAAGCACAGTGGACTATTTGATTGGATCACCCAACTTGCTACCTAACATAAAAAGCGTTGAAATCTCAGACAAACCAATTGGATTAGCAACAGCAGACCATGCTATTCTAGCTTTCACAATGCAATTTGGGCATATACACGAAGCACAGCCACACATACCAAAATTACCACGCTATGATTTTGTGGAAGCGACCTCACACATATATAGCACTACTGTGCGAGATGCATTGAAGGAGCTAGACACACAGGCCTCTCTGGATGAGTTTACAAGACAGTTGGCCGAGATAATACATACTTCAGCAGCCTATGCTTTCCCACACACTACACCGTCAGATAAACCTCCACGAGGTAATGCCCCACAGAATGGCTGGTATGATGATGAGTGCAGAGAGACACGAGCACGTTTTCAGCGAGAGGTGGCACTTGGCATAAGTACACATAAGCATGCTCGAACACTCTTCAGACGATTGGTATGCAAAAAGAAGCGGGAATACCTGAGCAGACTAGAAATAGAAATGTATTCCATGTTCTTGGGACAGGACAGCAAGAGAGCATGGAAAAAGATGCATGAGAACCTGGCCAAGAGCCTATGCCACTCCCCTCAACCTCAAGACCAGAAAATTGCAGATTTTTCACAGAAAAAAAGTGAGGAATGCCATATGGAAACTGAAAAATGGAAAAGCCCAAGATCATGATGGTTTAGTAGCTGAACACTTCGCGCATGCTTGTGATATCTTGGCACCAACGCTGGCTCACATCTTTAATAGGGCAGTTTGTGAGGGATTTCCAACTTGTTGGTTAGACCATATTATTGTGCTGCTCTTTAAGAGTGGAGACCCCGTGCTACCTAGTAACTATCGAACTATCATGATTGGACACATGCTGGCCAAAATATATGGCTCTATTGTGAAACAAGCATTGAGTGAATGGGCCGAGATGCATGGCCTGAGATCAAAAGGCCAGGCTGGCTTCAGGAGGGGATATACAACTCTAGACCATATCTTTACATTGAGGGCAATCATTGAAGAAGGCAAGGCATTCAAGAAAAAGATCTACTGCTGTTTTGTGGACTTTCGCAAGGCCTTTGACACAGTGCCATGTGCTAGACTCATGAGAAGAATGCAAAACATTGATGTGCCTGTAGAGATACAGTGGAGTATCTATGCCTTGTATGAGACAGTGACGGGCAGAGTATGAACACCTGAGGGCATCTCAGATACAGTCAATAGCACCATTGGAGTGAAACAAGGCTGTCCACTTTGACCGACACTATTTGGGTTGTATATAGATGAAATTTCAGAATATGTGGACAGAACTGGTGGAGCCGGAGCTAGCCTAGTTGGAATGCTGATACCATTATTGCTTTATGCCGACGATATTGTACTTATATGTGACTCACCTAAGGGACTAAATAGACACTTGGATGCATTATCAGCTTTTTGCAGAGATAGAGATCTTAAGGTGAACCTTGGGAAAACTAAAGTTATGGTATTTAACACTTCAACTGCTTGGGTGACAAGAGCTGAGCACCAGTTTACTTTTGATGGAGAGCCAGTGGAGATGGTTAAGCAATATGTCTATTTGGGGGTCACATTGAAGGGACCACTATTCTCTTGGAGAGAGACATCAGAGGCTCGTTTGGAAAAAGCATATGCAGCCTTAGGTGCATTGGAGAGGCAATGTGCTCACATACAATTTCATGAGCTGTGCACCAAATTGTGGCTTTTTGGCACCCTAGTTACACCCACACTCCTATATGGGGCAGCTATTTGGGGTTCGAGTCTCTTTCACACGAGGAGACAGCCTTTGGGAGACCAGGATGGACCAGAGAAGGAATACTATGACGGGTGGGAGCACATGGAAAGACCACTGGTCATGATGATCTCACGTATGATACGAGCGAAGAGCTCGACCCCACATGAGATTATCAGAGCTAAGTTGGGAGCATCACTCATGGTGGCTGAGGCCTTGGTCCAGGCAGTGACTTTCATACATAGACTATGGGAGCTCCCCCAAGATAGATACCCACGGCTAGCCCTGGCCTCTTCTAGACAACTAGCGGTAGATGGTGACAGACATTGTTGGTATGCTCAAATGAGTACATGGATGAGTCTATATGGGCTGCAGATTGACAGACTACCCCCCTTTGACTATAGCCTGGATTGCCCTACACTTGACCTAAGCCGATCAGAGCTAAACCATGTGATCAGAGCAGACATACTGAAGTTAGATACGGAGAAGACCTGGATCCGACCCCCCTCCCCCCATGGCACGAGGATGGCACACTACCAGTCCCACTTCCTTCAGGTATGTGAGGATGGTTTCATCGACCCAATTACATGGACACAGCTACCTCATGGACTACGCACAGTGATTGGTCAGATCCGCACCTCATCCCACCACCTGAGGATTAAGACAGGCAGATGGGAGGGTATACAGACAAAGGAACGCATATGCCCGCTATGCGACAGAGAACCAGAGACAGAGGAACACTACATCTGCCGATACACTGTATATTATGATATATGAGATAGATACCACTGTTTGTTTCGAGAGGGTTTCTGAGACGGATCATGCAGTTTGAGGATCAGAGATGCTTGGGATTCTTCCTCTTGGAGCTCCAAAGGCGCAGAGCAACAATTCTACGGAGTAGGAGGGCCCCACAGCTCAGCTCACATAGACAGAGAGCAGTCACTAACTTTTTCACTGATACACGACAGAGTATGGCAAATACCACTACTACTGCCACACAGGCTATAGGAGTACATCATCATTGGACCTCATCTTCTGTAGGTGTCCCTTTGGATAGAGCAGTGGCACTTAGCCCGTCTAGGCGCCCACGTCCACCCGGATGAAGGCCTAGACCTCCACACCACAGACAAATTAAAGCCATCATTGAGTGCCATAGGAGACAGATGCCAAGACGCCTCAGCCATGCAGAGATACACCTCCTTAGAGGACAAATATCTCATTGATGGAGAGTTTTGCTTTTTCTATTTTCACTTTTAGATCATTGACATGTTTCCCTTTTATAGGACAATATTTCATTTTTTCAGTCTTATAGGCATGTTTTTCATCTTTTCTCGTTCTAGATGAGAAACACACCATCATTGTATGTATTGCTTTGGTCTCATAGGCCACATTGGCCTTTTAGAGACGTTAATATACTCTCTCTCTCTCTACAGATCTTTATCAAGCCAGTCCAACAGCTTGGAGGAGGCTAGTACCTCACCTAGCAAGGAATTCTCCTCCTCGCGCGAATTCGGGGGGTGCCAAACCGAAAAACGTTACATCGTCTCCCAAGATGTGATTATATGGGAAAGGAGAAAAGACTGGGAGGCCTTAATAGATCTTGTGGAGTTAATCACATGCCACCAAGAAGCATGAATAACCGTGCTACCATGAGAAATGCCAATATTTTCTATAAAAAATTTTACTATATCTGTCCAGGGATGAGTCTGTACACAAAGAGGTTGTAGAAGAGCTAACCTCAAAGCAGCCATATGAAAATTAACATCCAATAGAGCTGTTCCCCCCATTCTTTTAGGAGTAGTCACGTGTTGCCATGAAATCCACACCTAACCTAGGTGATTTTCTTTCTTCTTCTATAACATGAATCAGATAGGTTGAACCAATTCGAATAGGGACTTCTTAGTCCAAGGAAGAAATGGAAAGAAAAACAAAATCATGCTGATCATAATGCATTGTGCAACTTTGAGTCTCACATGGAGAGGCCAGCCTTGTGACTTCTAGTACATAAACCGATCATGAATACGAGATGCCATCCAATCCAACAAGGCATGAGGAGCTACCTCCACCCCAATAGGATAACGCAAGTGTCTAGTTATATTCCCCTTAGGAATCACAATACCATTCCAACCCAAAGCCTGCAAATCATTTTCCGTACAAGAGAGCAGAGTGGATTTTTGAGCATTAATATGAAGTCCCAATGCCATAGCAAAAAGTTTCCACGTGACCATTACCCGATTAACATTCAAGCGATAAGTCTTAAGAAACGTCTCCATTGTTTCAAAGAAGTAGGAGAGGGAACCTTGAGCAATAACCGAATGACTACAATCTTCTAGTCTGAAGACATGACACCAGAATTCCAAACTTGCTCACACTGGCGAGTCAACGGATTCTTAAGTTGCTCAACATAGGTTGAAAACAACTCATTAGGAAGCCTATCCCAACCATGGCTTTTTCTTTTAGGCAAATGGGACAGTACCTCTTCCACTTCATCCTTTGAAATATCCGCCTCCATTAAGGCTACCCATTCTGGCTGAACCTAATTACTAACTAGATCACAAATGTATCTGTGAGCAGAGTGTATAGCGTTAGACAGAATCTCTCGAGGGCCCAACGATGATTTATAAAAATCTACACACATCTGAATGATGGATGTGCATTCTGTCACCATAACACCTTGCTCATTCTTCAGATGCATAATATTTTCCTAGGCATATTTATGATGTAATCAAGCAAAGAATTGGTGAGATTGATAGTTGTTATCGTGCAAAGCTTCTGCTCTAGACAACAATTTGTATTTAGCATATTTCTATTCCTGTAAAGATTGAAGTCGGCCTTTCAACCATTCAATGCATGTAAGCAAGTCATCAATGGTATCCCCCAACTGACATAAAGACAACGAATGGGCCAACAAAGATTGTGCATGCAGCAATTCAGCGCGTAAAATGAAAGCATGCTGAATACTATACTATCGAGGTAAAGATGTTGTCCACAATGCTCTTATCCTAGATGAAACATGTCTGTATGTCATGGAGGATGTCCGGGAGAATGGTGTGAAGCCTACTGCCAATCATCTTGGGCACGGCCTAATAGGCCACTTACAACAAGGTGATTAGTTGGTAGCCCCAGGCAGTCTCCCTCTTTGAGGAGGAGACTTGCTAGTCCTACTGATAGGTTGGTCAAAATCCAAACTAAGATGAAGATCTCCTGGAAAGCCTAGAGCAGGGGACTTCACCTCCCAATAAGTGGTGAAAAAGGCTCTAGACTGCCCATCCACTTTGGGGCATTTATGCCCCCTATCCAATGTCTGGAACACCTCACCTGGTTTCTTCTCTGTGAATGGCTCAAGAAGTGTGTATCCCATCACCTTTGTCACAAGGGGTGGGAGTGCATCCCACACTTGCTATCTACATTGGAGCGCCCTATCTGATATTGCCTTCTACTGAAAAAGTTGTTTATAGAAGACCATAGCAAGCTCCATCACCTCCTTTGGGCAAGAGCGTATCCTCCATGCTGGTCAGGGAGACTCCAGATCTGGTCTCCCAAGGTACATAGCTGATGCACCTCAAAGAACTTTCTGCATATCTTGTCCCCCTTCCACATTGAAAAATGCTACTGAGGTACAAAAGGAGAACTTTGAGAACCCATCCTCTAGGCCTGTGAGGGCCACCCGTGCTTGAAGCTTCTATATGTACAAGGTGGGATCGCTAGGTCCCTTGTGGACAAATCGCTAGATTGCTCAAAATATAATGCTGAGGTATGGGACCTCAGCCCTATGCTACCGATTGATATCCATCCAACATCCTGGCCTCGAGCCCAGAACAAACTGCTTTGAGGTATGGGAGATCGTAAGGAGTCTTACTGGATGGCACATCTGGAAGGCGTGTTGCTAGGAGGTTTTTGGCGGAGAGAGTCTTTCACTATAGACAACTTTGACAAAGCTCTGGACCTCCATCATCCACTCCCTCCGTGGTGTCGTGCCGCTATGTGCACACCATGTGAAAAACTCTAAAGTGCGGCTTTCTTATTGATCTAGAGAGCCAATGCCATTTTAGAAATTAGTGTTAGTGTCCATGGTTCAAACATATTAGTTTTTTGGACAAGTGTAGCCAATTTATGATATTTTAGATATTATCTCTTGTAAAAAAATTCAAAAACTGTAGACATATTCTAGATTAGGATAACATGCAAAAGAAAGCATGTAGCTTTCAGCAATCTGTGAGGATTTTATGTAAAAAGAGAGAGAGACGAAATCGCGCGCGTCGCAATCACTGTTTTCAGGCAGTGAACAACACTCCGAAGTGGGAGATGAAGGAGTGATCTGGCAGAATTCTGGTCAAGTGTGCTGGTATTTTACTCCCCTTTCGGAGCCAATGGAAGCATCAGATTTGCGGTCTGAGCAGCATAGAAGAAGGTATTATTTAGTGTACGTTTTTGTGTACAAGAGATTTGTCTTTTCATAATGGAGAAATAAACTGACAGGCTTCAATTCTGTGAGTATTATTCTACGTCTTCTATTTCTTTCTACGAGTATTCTTTCATATCTTCTCTTTCTTTCAATCCCTTCTCTTCCGTCTACTCCACTCCTTGAATCTCCCTTCACCCTGCTGTCTCTTACCCCCGCGGTAGACTTTCGACCGCAAACGCTCCGACAGCGGCTAGTGGGACCAGGTGCAGGGCGAGTCTTGAGCTCGTCACGAGCTCCGTTTTCACTTTCTGTGCACCTGGGGAGGCCAGGACCTATTCTTCATGATGTAGGCAGGCAGCCCCAGATGGCGTTACACAACCCCCCCCCCCCCACCCCATGGCTTCTTGCCCCCATCACCCCCAGACCGCCTTGAGAGGCTTATAAATATGATGTATTTGTGACTTCGCATCAGCTCCAGCTAGTCTGTCGAGCATGAGCACTCCATTGTAATCAATTTTTTGAGTAATATAATCAACCATATTTTACTTGCAAAAAAGAATATCCCGGCCACTATTGTGCTATTAGTGCTAGTCCTACCTCTCCCAACCATTGAGAGACGTGGTCTCCTACATGGTGCAATACAACCTCATCCACCGGAGCTCTCGACTAGGCCCCTGAGTGAGAGGATTGAAGAAAGGAGGTGTAGTTTGGACCATCTAGTGGTGTAAGTAGGTGGATTTTTCCACCTCTCAATTTGTTGACCACAAAGATCCCGACCTCCACAGGAAGTGGTAACTCTGCCTGTCTCATCACTCTCATGTATGACCACAAGCCATAGCAACAAAATTCATGTGTCAGAAGTTGTGCCTTGTTGGGGAGAGTACGGGGAGCTAGCATTGTTGCAGAACTAGTGGCGGTGTTGGAGGGGTGTTTAGGTGCAGGAGGGGGAGTGGTGATAGGCTACAGATGAGGAGAGCTAGCAAGGGTGGGGGGATCATCACCCCCCTATGGGAGGCGGCTACGGCTAGGGAGGGTGAGCATAGTGGAGGAAAATAGGAGTTGTGTGTGTGTGTGTGGGGGGGGGGGGGGCGCTTCAGAGGAGGGCCCCTCTAGTGGCGACTTGTATTACGGCCTCTAGTCCTCTGCTGGCAGGGCTATAGTTGCGAAACTAGTTATGGCCCATCCTATCGCCTTCCCTTCTAGTGTTGTTGGACCTGTGGGAAACCCTCATCATCCACCTACGCAGCCACCTTCACACCAAAGTGGGTACACTCCATGGCTTGGTGCCCAAACCATGGCATCACAAGCATTGACCGGGCTGCCCTATCACAATGACTTGTTGTCTAAAGTTGTGTCTCAACCTCGATCTCTAAAAACTTAGGTATTTTCCTGGTATCTTCCACTGCCACCCATACTTTCAGAACCCTTGCGGTCATCACTGCATCAACAAAGGAAGGGGGGAGGACCATGCCAAAAAAGCACCCAAAATCCTATTCCAACTGTTGGTGCTCTACTGCCAGTCCAAGAAAAAGTAGGTTGAGGGATTATGTTGTGGAGCTCAAAGCTCTTGACAGTGAAGCCACTGTACCATGGGACCATGTAAATGACTCCCTCGGTGGAGGCTATGGAGGAGCTACCAACAAGCCCCAAGGCTGCCTCCACAGATGTGAGATGGACCATAAAGATATCTTGACCTATCAATATCACGTCCCAATTTGCACGGTACCAATGTGCAAGGTTGAAAGAAGCCAATCCCAGAATTGTGCCCTAGGGGGAGAGTGCCCAACAACCTTCTCAAAGATCGTGGTCTCCTCTAGTTCCCCTTTCATGGCACAAAGGACAAGAGCTTCTCTTCAGTGAGAGTGATGCGTAAGGCATGTGACTAGGGAAGCACTTCACGTCGAAGGGTTTCCATTGTGAATCTTCATGGGGGACCTTCCAAGAATGCTACCATTGACTAGGGAGAGGCTGCCATGAAGGGGAGGGGGCAGCAACAAACGCAAACCTGGTTTAGCCCCCCTGATTTGGAGGGGCGAGGCGGCAAATGCTAATGGAGACAAAGGTCATTGGTGGAATTGGGAGCGTTGTTTTGTGGGGAGGTAGCTGCAGCCTGAGCCTAGGGGGGGAGTAGGCATGAGGGGGAGGGGGCAACAGGACAAAGAGGGATGAGATGAGAGGAGCTAGGGTAGCCAGGACCACACTGTGCTAAGTGCAGTGCCAAGCAGGATGAGGAAAGGCAGGAGGTGGATAGTAGGATGCGTTCAAAATATGGATGGGTGACAATGGACATGGAAAGGGGGGGGCAGCTCCTCACGCTCATCCCATCACAGTGGATGTGACCCTATCTTGCATTCCTTGATTGGATGTCTTCACGCATTCATGTCAATTTTATGTATTAAAAATCTCAAGGCTGTACATGTGCACTCAAAGTTGCATAGATGGTCATGATAAGTATGATCTCCTATTTCTCATCTTTGCTTCCTTGGACACATAAGTCATTGCAAAAATTGGTGCATCCCATCTGTTTTATGCTATGGAAAAGGCAAGGAAATTGTTTGGGTCAAGTATGGGTGTCTTGGCAACATATTACTACACCAAAGCATTTGGATGGTGTTGCCTCATTGGATGTGCACAAGGGCTTTGTGGATGGCCTTGTTATAGCCTTTATGTGCACAACATCATCCTTGAACAAACATTGCTATGGCATCTATTAAGGAAATTGGCATCTCACATGGTCATACTAGAATCCAAGCTTCATGATGGCATGTTCTGGATTTGACTCTAGCAATCAAAATACCAGAGTCTTTCTTCTCTCACACTTGATTGCGTCTTGGTAGGAGATGCTTCACTTCACTAATTGGTGCCCCCCTGACTCTAGAAAGGAGGCTAATTCCTTGCAAGCTGAGGTTTTGGCCACATCCAAGTTGCTTGGCTCACTTGAAAAGCACATGAAGCATGATATGGTATAGGATTGCACAATTGGGTTTGAGGACTATATGAGATGTCATCATCCCCAATTAGTCTTCAATTTATTGTTTCCATTGTATCCATCAATACTTTTGGGTATCTCAGGCTCACAGGCTGATTTGGTCAAACTTGGAGAAATGGTTTTGGCAGCATTCCCTTTTGCCAACATTCCAACCTTCATCCCCACGGTTTGACTAGACTTTTAAGGTATGGGAAAGTGCAAGGAGGTGGCCAAAGAGGAGAGACAAGGTTAGAAAGACACTAAGATAAGGCAAGTTCCAAAACACACAAAGCAAATAATATTATTGAAACAAAAAGATATAACTTTTGCCAAAGCAAGTCTCTAGCAAAACATTAGCAAATATAATGCTACTCAATCTAACACAATGCACCCTACAAGCGCCTCTACGGTAATATTATATACAAAAGGAACTACGTGAGCCGTTGCATCCATCATGACTCATCAGGATCTTCCTTTAAGGCCTATAAGTAGGCACCTGATTACTGAAGCTGAAGTAACTGCTTTTGCCAGGGTCAAAGAGCATGGTTGTCAAGTACAAAAACTACAATACGGTATGGTAGGATAAAATGTGGTACTAAATGCTACCTTTAGACTTTTTAAGGTATGGTAAAAATACATTATTATCTCCTAAAAGATACCTGAAACCTTTTTTTTAAAAACAAAAAGGGTAGGGAAGTCATTTGAATCTCAAACAATATAATCCCATGAGAGAATCCTATTAGTATGCATTAACTTGTCCCAGAGTGCAGATCGGATTGGAAAAGAAGTATGCATTAAGTTGGTACCTTATAATGCTAATACATATGGTATAGCGGACCGGCCGCCCGTCACGTTGCGCAAGCTACCCTGCCCCCTGACTGTTCACCGCGCCACCCCCCTCGCCGGATTCACAGCGCTTGCCCCCGCTGTTCCCCCTCGTCACCATCACCAGCCTCCCTCCTACCTTGTCCAGCGCCATCGCCAGCCCTTGCCTCGCCCAACTACGAGATTGGCTCCACTCCACGCTGCACATTGGCACAACACAGATCATGGAGGTAGTACTCATGGGCCAAGGTATCTTCATGGTTCGACTCACCTCTGCAGATGCAGCTCGTGAGTTAGTGGAGAGCTCGCCCTATGTCTCCACGAAGGGGGTCATCTATATGGTTCCCTGGTATAGTGGCTTCACAGTGGAGACATTTGCGCTCCACAACAGTTTTCTCAGACACCCAGTCACCTTACTTTTCCCCCGAATGGCAGTAGAGTACCGCAAGTTAGTGGAGGACTTTGAACGGCTCTTTGGCACAGTTCTTCCTGTCTCCTTCGCGGATGCAGTGACAGCTGCAGGAGTCCCAAAGGTACGAGTGGCCATGAAGGACACAAAGAGTATACCAAAGTTCCTAGAGATTGAGGCAGGAGGTTACTCCTTTAGGCAGCAGGTCATTGTGACTAGGCAACCAGGGTAGTGCTTGCGCTGCCACAACTTTGGGCATCAGGCAACAGATTGTATGTGTTTCGGAGCCAAGGCGGTTCTGCCGACAGGCCCACTGGTGGATGTTGACGGCTTTACACGGGTTTAGAGACGACAAAGAGGGAGACGGTAGGGGGGGCTGCAGCCAACTCCTTGGACCCAGCCTCGACAGCAAGTAGTAGGGGGGGCTGCAGCCAGCTCCTTTGACCCAGCCTCGACAGCAAGGAGTAGGAGGGCGGGCGATGCCTCCTCGGTAGAGTACTCCGCAGCCCCCCCCACTTGGCACGACCGTAGTCCCCCACATCCACCACCTGCTACCACAGAGTACCTCACCTGAGATCCCACAGCTCCCACACCCACCCCCCACCTCCCATGCCCCCCCTGATCCTAGCCCACAATCCCCCCCCCCCCCCCTTCCACGACCACCAGTCCTCCCCCTCCCACACAGCCACCAGCTCATCCGCCCCTACTGCTCGTCAGACTTTCCTGAGACAGGCACAGCTGTTGCCACATGACTTCTTCCGCAATGGCCCATGGTCCTACCTGAGAGTTGCGGAGGGCGGAGAGTTCCCACTACCTCTAGAGGTGGGGATCTTCGTGGTTCGTAAGTCAAGGAGGGGCAAGGTCCATCTACTAGCACCACCAGATGGACCAAACTATGCTTTTTTCCTTCAGTCGTCTCACTCAGAGGAGTGGACGACGGCACAGATAGAGGAGGAGCTGAAGAGTCAGGTGGGGGACCACACCTCCCAGTGGATGGGAGAGAAATGACTAGCACTGTTTGCACAACACTATCCTGGTTGCATGATGGACATTAACTGGTGGGCTGGTGCCGAGGTCCCACACTTGAGCATTATCTTTCGAGCCTCTCCATAGTGGAGAGCTCCACGAGATATGATCGAGTGGCCCCTGGGATAGGCGGCCCATTTCTACAAGTGTACAAAGTCCGACTCTCAGCATGGCTGATAGATGCATTGATAGTACCACCTGGAGCATCTATCACCCCTATGGTCTGATCAAGGGCCATCATGGGGGGCTGGAGTTCGCTGTCCAGATTGGGGGCAAAGCGTACTTGTATGCTCCATAGTTTTTCCTCCTCATCAGCAGCCTCCACACCGAATAGATGCATGTTCGGTCAATCACAAGTTTCCCCATGAGCTTACACCTTGCATCCTGGAATGTGAATAGTCTCCGCTACAGTGGGGCACATGGTTCCAGGAAGTTGATTGTTTGGCAGGAGCTGCAACCTGTCCTTACAGGACGGATCGACATCTTACTCCTACAGGAGCATAAGCTCACTCCCACCCAGGCCTAGTGGGTTGGGAAGGTACTACCGAACAGCTCGCACACTTATTGGGAGCACGCCAAAGGTGCCCATGGCAGGAGTGGAGGCCTATGCATCTCTATTGGCCCGAGTCTCACCGCTTGTGTACGAGACCACGAGACGATAGTGGCAAGGAGGGTTCCTTGGATCAGATTGGACATTGGGGACTCGTGCCTTGGAGTCCTCAATGTCTATGCCCCTACGGAGGTTAGGGCACACAGCAGGTTCTGGGTGGACATCGTGGATGGTCTCCCAGAGGTAGACTCCTGGATCGTTGGTCAACAACCTGGAGGCTTTGGAGGACCAGCAGGGCAGAGGTTGAAACTACCAGGGCATGGCGGGGGAGGAGTAGGAGGCATGGGAGGCCTTTCTACTGGCAGTCGGAGCACGCAATGCCTAGAGAGACCTTGCCTTTCACAGGAGGGAGAGGTCGCTGGACTTCTTTTGGGGATACAAGCGGCTAGGCAGAGTCCTGCTTGAATGTTTGGATAGGTTTTATGTAGGAGAGTGGGAAGGCTCTCGTGGAGGCTAGATTGAGCAGTTGGCGGGCACCATGTTGTTCGATCATTCCCCAGTTCTCCTGAAACTTGATTCCCCAGTGTCTGCCCTAGACACACGATCGTATCGCATCCCTGACTCAATCTATAAGAGGGAGCAGGTGATAAGACATAGCAGATTTGGACAAGGGAGTGGGGCAAGAGGGACTGGATCGCAGAGGAGATTGCAAAGGTCCTAGCCGAGTTGAGCAGAAATTGCCAAGCGGCAGCCGTACAGTCCAGGCAGCACAGCTAGGAGGAGGAGAGAGCACTCTGGCGGGACCTCGTAGCCACGTAGAGATTATTACAGGAGGCACTAGAGGATCCCACTTTCCACGCACAGGAGGTGCGCGCGTGAGCAGCCATTGCTGGCCTACAGGACAGGCGTTCGGAGTCCTCTTTTTGCACCTCAGCAGCCTTCTCGGCGCGGAAGGGGGACACGATGTGCAGGGAGGTCTTCTAGGTACGCCAGCCTCGCACCGTAGGAGAGTAGATATGCAGCCTCCGTGATCAGTATGGGAGGACTCGTTCTAGCCCAAATGAGGTGATGGAGATTGCCACTAACTAATACAGGCGCCTTTTCCAACAGGAAACAGCCTCAGCTAGAGGACAATGTTCTAGACAGCAGGTTTGGGATCACATCCCGTCCCTCGTCACAGAGGAGATGGGACACTCCCTCCTAGCCCCCTTCACAGAGAAGGAACTAGAAGAGGCTTTCCATACACAGGATGGGTAGAAATGCCCGGGAGAGGATGGCCTCTCTAAGGCCTTCTTCACTACCTATTGGGAAGAGGTGAAGGACCCCTTACTGATGGCCTTCTAGGAGATTTTCACTTCAAGACAGATGCTAGGGAGTCTTTCGGCATGCCTTATCAGTCTTCTCCCCAAAGGGGGAGACCAGTTGGAGCTTTCCCAGTGGAGACCGATCACCTTATTGTCAGTGGCCTATAAGGTACTGGCAAAGATGATTGGTAGGTGACTACACCCTATGCTTCTAGACATCATCCATGACACACAGACAGGCTTTGTCCAGGATAGGAGCATCCTAGACAATGTTTTCATCTTCTTTGAGGCAATAGAGTGGGCTCAGCCTAGTGGGAAGAGACTGGCTGTATTACTCTTGGATTTCGAGAAAGCTTATGACAGGGTGGATTGGGATTTCCTAGAGGGCACCATGTCTGCACTTTAGAGATCGGCCACCAGCAGGGTTCTCATAGGTGGAAGGCTAGGGGAGGAGGTTTGGTTGGAGAAATCGGTCCAACAGGGCTGCCCCCTGGCCCCATACTTGTTTCTACTCTTTGCAGAGGTGATGTCTCACTTCCTCAGGTCACCTGTGAGCGGATTACGCGGGCTCCGATTTCCAGTGAGAGAGGAGTCTGAGTTGTTAGACTCAGAGTATGCAGATGACACAACACTCTACATTGAGGACGATGAGTTGATGCTTGAGAGAGTGAGGCTGGCTCTTGACATGTTCTGTTCTGCAGCCGGAGTGAAAATCAACTGGTAAAAGTTGGTTGGTTTCCTCACAGATCCGGACTCTAGCACGGAGTGGGGCATCCACCTAGGGTTTAGATGGGTGAGGAGAGGGCAGACCGTCCCATACCTAGGGTTCCTGGTGGGACTCGACATCACTCCTGCCCAGCCATTTCTTCCTGTCCTTGATTCTATTCGGAGGAAGCTGACCTACTGGAGCACGGCTTGCCTCTCACTAGCCAGCCGAGCCCTAGTGGTCAACGAGGTCCTCCTAGTGACGGCCTGGTATATCGCCTCGTGTTGGTGCTTCTCCTCATCCTGCGTAGTGCAGCTTTGCCGCCTAGTGCGGAATTTCCTTTGGTCAGGGTCAGATGGCTCTAGGGATTTCAGGGCCAAGGTGGCATGGGCGACCATCATACGGCATCGGTTAGAGGGAGGGCTTGGGATCATAGACTCAGAGTATCAGAGTATGGCCCCCTTGGGTAAGCTAGTTGTCCGCGGCCTCACACCAAGCGGCCAGACCTGGAAAGTCTGATTGCAGGAGGGTCTTCAGGATTGTAGACCTGGGGAGTGGAGGTCGTCCTTGAGATGGATCTTCACATCAGCCCAGATCACCCCCCCCCCCCCCCAAAATCACCTTTTCTACGTAGCTTACTCCCCGTGTGGCAGGGCCTCTGTAAGGCCCTCATCTAGAGCGCCCTAGGTTGCTAGGAGGAGATAGATCGTCAGCCGGTGATCTAGAACCCCTAGGTCAAGGATCGGGAACGGGTACAGATTGGCGAGCGCCCCCACATCCAGTGGGTTGGTTTGGAGGCCGGTCCGGCCCGTACCATCAGGACTTGGCGGGAGGTATACAGGATGGTGGATGAGGAGGTGTTGTAGCATGTATCAAGTTGCTAGAGAGGAGTGGAGTTGAGAAGAAGGGAGATAGATGTAGCGATACCTTTGGAGTGGCTTGCTCCCCCGATACGAGAGCCGATAGAGCCTGGGGAGATATGGGCAGCTAGGTTTTCACCAGCAAGCATCCCCCTACCGGTGGCAAGTAGGGTGGGCAGTGCCTCGCAGGGGATTTTCTTCACTGTTTAGGAGGGGGGGCGTCTGGCCCTTGGCAGAGGGCAGCAGGATGAGGGGATAGCTACCCTTTCATGGAGGAGGATTCGGGTGGTGGGCCTTCAGGGGAAGACATGGCGATTGGACCCCTATGTTTTCTGGAGGGAGCTCAGGGAATGGCGCCTTTGGATTTGGGAGAGCAGACCACTTGATGAGCTAGAGTGGGATCTAGGAGAGTGGCTATGGCCGGCCACTGCAGTCCCCAAGAAGCCACCAAGGTTCCTGGAGTACACTGCCAGGATTGGCAGACATGTACTAATGCAGGAGGATATGGATTGGGTGCCATCACATAGCAGGCACTAGGCGGAGTGCAGTATCACGGAGCCTTTCTGACAGACTTTCTGGCGTCGCCTATGGGATAGTTGGAGGTTGAGAAGGGTATCGTATTTTTTATGGCTGGTGGCACATGGAGGCTTGGCGATGGGAAGTTGGCTTGCCCAAATGCAAAAGGAGGGAGGTTGTAAGCGCTGCATAGAGCTGCCTCTGGAAACCCCAAAGCACTGCCTTTGGTCATGTGAGGAGGTGCAGCTCGTGTGGAGAGGAGCATGCCGCATCCTTCGCCGTATAGCACCCAGCCTTGGATGTATCTCATGGGGAGCTTTTTGCTGGCAGGCAATCAGCCAGGGCTGTCACCTTCTATACGAGGACGAGATGCAGGACATGATATTCATTATCGAGGCAAGGTTGTGTGCAGTGGTCGGTTTGGAGGCTCTACCCATCCGCCAGGTACTGGAGCCCACGGCAGACTGCTCTGAGGTATGGGAGATCACAGGGAGTCTTACCGGATGGCATATCTGGAAGGTGCGGTGTCACGAGGCTTTTGGCCGAGAGAGAATTTCTGTACAGGCGACCTTAGCAAAGCTTTGGACCTCCATCATCCACTCCCTATGCAGCGGATGGGATCAGGTGCAGGGCGAGTCCAGGGCTCGTCAGGAGCTCCGTTGTCAGTGCATGCGCTGTTGGGGCGGTCAGGACCTGTTCTTCGTGATGCAGACAGGCAGCCCCAGATGGCAATACACCTCCCCTCCATGGCTTCTTGCCCCTATCCTTCCTAGACCGCCTTGAGAGGCTTGTATACATGATGTAATTGTGACTTTGCATCAGCTCCAGCTAGTCTGTTGAGCATGAGCACTCCGTTGTAATTAGTTTTTTTGAGTAATATAATCAACCACATTTTACTTGCAAAAAAAAAAAAAAACATATAGTATAGTACCCATAGTACAGTATAGTATGAACCCTTTTGTACATAGTACTAGTGAAACTATGGGCCAAAGTAACCACTTTTAGCAGAGCTGCAAATGTGGTTGTCTACAGAGTAATTGCTTTTGCCATAGCTGTAAAAGTGATTGTCCCCAAAAAGATGTTCCTTGGATGAAGTTGAACCCTCTGAGGTCAAGATAGAGGCACTTCTGGTAAAGCAGAAAGCTCATTCCCAGCATCACTAGAGCGGTGCTCTGGCTGTAGCTAGAGATGGACTGCAGCTTTGCTAGAGCTGCATTTGGAGGCTACAGTAGTGCTCAATGCAGTTGGCCCATTCAGCAGTTGCTGGATGCTCTGGGAAAGATGGAGTGCCAGTATCTCTGACGGAACCCATCTATTTGCCGTAAAATCATTCTCTCTTTTCTACCATAATTCATTTATTACAAATAAAGGTGTCCCCCATTATCAAAGAAAGATGTCACACATGTTTCCTATGTAACTTTTTTTTGTTTGGCCCAAAGCACAGAATAAAAACTGTGATTAGGCACACCATCTCAGCTCTGGCGAGCAGAAACATATAAGACAAAATTGTGAACAAAGAGGCAAGACAATTATAGGATGAATGCATTATCAGAATACTAACACATCTAATGACAATATTGCACTATCAGAATACTAGCACATTTAATGACAACATAGTAGTAATAATCACAGGTAGAAGCTAAATAATTCACTTTCAGCTTTGCTTTTGATAATCCACATCACAGATCATCTTCAAATCCCTTCATTTTTTTACTTTGGTGTAGGCAAAAAACTGGAAATCCAAAATCTCTCCGATAATCAAGAGACTTCATAAGGATCACCTGGCTTTTTGCATCTTCCCATAAAACTGACATGGGGTTCTCAGGTGGAGCAGAATTTACATAGATGAGAACAGGGCCAAAAACCTTCTTCCACGGCTCTCCATTCCGGAACTTAGGAAAAAGTGGGTCACCAGCATAGTGGCCACTATGAAACATCTGGATGGTACCAAAAAAAGGATGCAAAATTCTGAAAATAGGATAAATACTACATCATGAAAGACAAGTTAGAACTCCCTATAATAGGGGTTGATTCAAACTTATTGACATTTTACAATTTCTGGCGTATATCAAGGCTATCCTAGATTGTATTCAGAAAAACAGACTTTCAAACTATAATACACAAATATAAAAGAGAATACTACAGAATCAGACGTAATCAGAGATATAAATCATGAGAAGCATTAAAAATACGTATTTAACTTTCATCTGTTTTAATATTTTGTATTAATTCCTCACTCTTTTTGAGGTCACCCTATGCAAAGATCTAAAAGCTGTTTCCATCGAAGGTCTCTTACTCAATCTAATATAAATGTGGTCGAGCAGTATGGTTGATGGCCCATGGTCCCCCTCCCCCTCCCCCTCCCCCCGCCCCGCCCCGCCACCCCAAAAAAAAAACCCAATAATTTAAAAAAGAGAAACAAAAAAAGGTGGTGTCTCTTTGCCAACAGCACCATCAAGATTTTCTCTGAAGTTGCATGGGTTGAGCATATGATTGTTTCTCTCATCTTTATAGTGTGCTCTCATTTTCTTAATGTCTCTCCATACAAAAATATACTTTATCCACTTTCTTTCTGCAGGGTTCTTTGTACTTTGTATTTTACCTCAAGGGGATTTCTCCGAGGTGTTATTGATAGATTTCTTTGAAAAAAAAAGAGATGGGAATTGACAGTGACGCATGATCATCACAGCTTGGAGGAGACCATGGCAACAGAAAAGATTGTGGCACACAATCTGCATCATGGCAGCTGTGAACTATAGGTAACCAGAAAATCGGGTCATGTGTGTGGACTCCAGGAGATTGCATGGCTTGAAAAAGGCCATGTGGAGATTGATAGAGATATGCTGTTGCTCTATGGCCTTACTGCATGTCACTGTCCAAGTGTTCCAAGCAATGATGCTACTGATGAGCTCCAATCTGTGCCACATACAGTCCAGTCTATCTTATATGTCCCCCTTGAAGTCCTTGTATTCACAAGCAGGTTCTCTGTTGGTGACCCATGTCACTGCTCCCAGGTCATTATCATCTCTCCATGAGTATTGTGGAATAAAAATTTGAGAGCTCTCCTCCAAAATCCCAAGTCATAGGACAATCCAAATGCAGTGTCAGTGAGTTTCCTCTACCACCCCCACCTCTCAAACAAGCAATTGGGTCTTTGACTACTCCTAGCCAACTGCTTACTGCCAAACTCTTATTTGTGCATTTTCCAGACCTCAATGATCATAATTTTAGTCATGTTCCAAAGCTACTTGCATTTCAGACCTCAATGGTCATGATTTTAGTTGAGCTTTGGAGCTCCATCATTCTCTCTCAAAGGGCATTGAATCTGCACTCAGGGAGAAGTTCATCAAGTTGCATTATGGCAAGCCCAAGTGGGTCTACAAACCTCAACCAGCTTCTTCCCTCATTCCTTCCAAACCACCTTGAGAGGTTTGTATCAGATTGCATTACACTAGCATTGTTGTTAAACCATGTATAACTCCAATCATCTATTGAGCATGTTCATTATTCTTCTCCCTCTAACTAATGCGATTAGCCATTGTATTGACTGCCAAACAAAACAAATATCAGATGCAGATCTAAGTCCACGTCATTCAAGATAAGATACACCTACTGTGAACCATCAGCCACTCTACTAAACTCTAGCATGTTGCCCATCATCCATGTATATGGTCCACTAGGAGCCTATAAGAAATCACTGATGAAGAGTTACTCAGACTCTCCCGAAATATGCCACTGATGTGCCATCCTCTCCTGACCACTTGGGCATGTAAAGCTCTTACGAGTTACTTACCTTTTGACAATAGTACACCACCAAGCTCACCTTTTTACACAAGCTTTCAGATGGGCTTATGAAGCCTTCACAAGCTCCTTACCTGTTATCTATAACATGGTACCAACAGGCATGTGGGACAGGTCCTCAAGACCTGGCATTACCATCCTGGATCATGTTGGGCCCATTCTGAATTCAGGGACGTGTGTAAACTTGGTGGCATATCCCTGACCTACTGCAACATTCCACCACCTGTCTCAATGAGGGGACACCTTGTAGGGGAGGAGTGACATGGATATGCTGGGATAGTTTGCCCTGATTTAGTTTGTTTTTATCCCTTTTTTGGCCTGTTTTTGCTCCCTTTTTTTCTCGTGTGAGCCTGTGTTGCATGTTTCTTGTGTACAGCCTCTTCAACCTTGCACAAGCACCAGCATTCTCAACCTTTATTCTCACCTTCAGCAGTGCGACAATTTTTCCAGCAAGCCCATTCGCATCTCAGCCCATTCTCAGCCACTTGCAGCTCATCCTCAGCCCATTCTCGGCCCCATCCATCCCTATTCTAGCCTTGTCTTAGCAATCCACTTAAAATTTCTTTACATGTCATTGCCCCTGCCCCCCAATTCCTTGGTTTTGGCTGTCTTCCAATGCAAGTGTGGAAAAGAATGCGAGAACATTAATATTTTTGAGCCTAACTGATTTGATCAATTATCACTACGAAAATTAGAAGACTGAGAGAGAGAGAGAGAGAGAAAGAAGAGAGTCGACACCATGTTGAGAGGGGAACAAAATTTCCATTTGAGCAACGTTCAAAAATAGTAACCTCATAAATTTTAAGAGTCACTCAATTTAGATTTTGGAGAGCTCAATTATATAGGTTCACTAGTTCATGGTTTGTTTCTTTGATCATGAGTATCTAGTTTTGCTTTCTAAAGCCACTCATTATATGGGCCTCTAGTCAATGTAACTACTTGAGTGTAAAAATCTTAATCATATGGGCTTTCTAGTCAATCTAACCACCTGACTAAACTTTTAATTTCTCATGAATCTCATCAACGACGACCCAAGCATAATTATAGGGCGTTCTAGCCATTGGCCACCCTTGAACATTTAATCATAGTTTGAAATGCTCAAATATTAGAAATTGCCTTTCAAAGTATATGAGTGTCAAATCAATTTAAATCATTGAGCCAATATGTCTCAGTAATAGTTAATATACACAAGGTTGGTTACATCCCTCTCTTAAAATTCATCTTTTTTTCAAGACATTGCTTGAAGTACTTCTAGTCCGACCACTTCTTCATAAGTTGCAAGTATTTTTTGATAGTATTTAAAATACTCTTTTGGCATCCATTTAGAATCTATATGAAAGTAATTTTTAAATTTCAAAAAAAACTTTCTAGAAATGTTTTTCTCGTTTCCTGATTGTATGAATGATTATTTACTCTGGTTGAAGTATCTCTTCCTATTCATCTATATCACGGGGATCCTTTATTACAAGTTCCAATGGAGAAGGTCCTTCATAAGGCTTTAGAAGATAGACATGAAAAGCTTTGTGAATTCTCCAATGCTCTGGAAGTTGTAACTTATAACAAACATCATTAATCTTTTCAGTGACTTTAAAATGACTCATAATTTCTTATTGTGAGCTTAGTGACTTGGGATGAAGACTTGTTAGAGGTTCTTAGACGAGCCTCGTCAAATTTCAGCCATACCCAATCTTCTTCTTATAAATCCGAGTGCATTTGCTTTCCTTTGTTTTTCTTGAGATCTATGGATAGCTCATCTAACTTAGGTAAAAGTTGTATCCATATCACACATAAACTCATCAGTATGAAATATGTCCTTTATTTGATTATAGCATTAATAGTGGTTTTTCATATATAATCTCAAATGAGGCTTTACCTGTAGAAGTATGAATTATGTTGTTATAGGCATATCAGAGATAAATACGTTTCCCATTGTTGGTTGGCTTCATGGCAATAGTACTTCAGCATACCCAATATTCTGAGATGGTCTATCTCACTTTGACCATCTCTTTGAGGATGATAAGAAGAAAAAATAAGCTTTGTAACCAAATTTTCAAAAAGAGCTCGCCAAAAGAGACTAGTAATTCGTGGATCTCTATGACCCATGATGGATTGCGGTAATCCATGATGTTTGAAGATTTGTTGAATAAATATTCTAGCGATATGTTTAGACTTGATAGTCTTCTTGAGTGGAATGAAATGAGCCTACTTGCTGAACCTATCAATAATAGTCTATATGTTGTCATTGCCGTTTGCTAATTTTGGCAAGCCAAAAATGAAATCCATAGCAATGCTTTCTCAAGGTTGGCTCGCGATTGGTATTGGCTACAAAAGTCTTGTAGGCTTTTCGTGCTCGAACTTTATCTTTTCGAACACAAGATATTCTTTAACAATTTTCTCAATGGCTTGTCGAAGACTTTGGTAAAAAGAAATACACTTTAAGTATCTTGGTTGTAGCCAAAACACCACAATGAGCCACGTAAGGAGCAAATGATATTCTTCCATCACTTTAGACCTGAAATCTTTAGTAATGTACAAATTATTCTCCATTTTAAAAAATAATATAAAAGTTTACCTTTTTACCAAGCTATAAACTCTCCCAAGTCTTTGTCAGAACCATAGATGACCCTCATACTAGTGGAAAGTATATGATGAATCATGGACACTGCATGAATCTGAGGCCTTCTTGATAGGGTATCAACCATCTTGTTTTACTTCCTAGGAATATGCAATACCTAAAAGAGAAATTGAGCTAAATCATTGGCCCATCGAATATGCTTCTAAAAAATCTTTGGTTGGTTGAGAAAATGTCTTTGACTACTATCATAGTCCATCTTGATGAGAAATTCTCCATCTAAAAGATAGCGTCTCCAATCTTTTAAAGCTAGAATGATGACCATCAATTCCTTTTCATAAGTAGTAGTATTCTTTTCTATATTTTGCAACCTTTTGCTTGTATAAGTAACTACATGCCCTTTGTGGGTTTTATGACTACAACAATGCAATTTCCTAAAGTATCACATTTCACAAAGAAAGGTTTTGACAAATTAGGTATAATCAGAACAGATCCTTTGTTGATGTAGAACTTTAGAGCTTCAAAAGCTTCCTTTTCTAGTTTGGTCCATCGGAATGCCATAGCTTTCTTGGTCAAATTATGCAATGGTCCAATAACCACTACAAACCATTTAATGAATATTCTATAATAAGAGCATAATCCCAAGAAACTTTAAACTTCATAAACATTGGTCAATTACGGCCATTCTACAATAGACTTGATGTTTTCCAGATCCATCTAAATCCTATCTTTGGATATAATATGACCCAAGTAGTAAATCTCTCCTAGAAAAAATATTCTCTTTTTGCCAATCACATAAGGTTTGTGTTTACAGAGTTTTTAAAATACTATTTTCAAGTATTGTTACTACGAAAGTCCACAAATTTGCAATAGAGCTTTTTCTTGAATGCCTTGCCTTCTTCCATGATTGCCCTCAATGTAAAGATACGGTCTAGAGTTGTATATCCCCTCCTAAAGCCAGCTTGGCCTTTTGATCTCAGGCCATGCATCTTGTAAGAGAGGACGGTGAAATTGAAGCTCAGCACACAAAACAGTGGACAGTGTGAGAGTGAAGCACGACACCCAATGCAATAGTCTGAAAGAGTGTAAGCTGAAAGTACAAGGTACAATTGAGCCGAGCATTTGTATTTCGAATTTTTATTGATTTTAATTTTCAAAGTTACTTAAATATTAGAATATGGAATACCAATTGCCACTTGTTCCGTTTTATGCATAATCAGGTTCGAGCTCATCTCCTACACGAGCCAAATTCAGAGATACAGTTTTGTCCAAATGTGATCTTGGAGAAGCAAAGGGAGCTTTGTGACCGTGTAGTAGGTCAACAAGCTTATCTTGCATCTAGACCACGACGTGTTGGCTCATGCCCATCACGTCGTGCTACTGTCCCCCCGCCCCGACTATGCACGCCCATTCGTCTGCCTGTGCCGTCCAACTGATCGCTCCGTCCCGACTGATTGCCCCCCACCTCGACTGATTGTGGCCGTCCGACTCCTTGCCCCTGCACTGTTCGCACCCCCCCCCCCCCCCCCCCCGCTCCTTGCGATTGATCTCCCCACCCCCCAGTTGTTCCCTCTATCTACAGCAACTACCCCCCCCCACCAGGTAGCACCGCGACGTGATTGGTTGTCTCGCAGAAGGGACGTGCAATGGAAACCTTTGTTCAGACGCCGACGCACTCAGCGAGCGCCCCCCAGTCAAATACCTTGCGCGCCGTCCTCTCTGAGGAGCAGCTCTTAGTCATCCGAGCTAAGGAGCTGGAGCTAAAGGAAACAACAATTTATGGTCAGGTAGTAGGACATTCTCCAGCCAGGTCTAGCTTCGGAACTGGCTTCATTCCATGCTGCACATCGGCACAGCGCAGATTGTGGAGGCGGTCCTACTGGGCCAAGGGATCTTCATGGTCCGGCTCAGTTCGACAAACGCAGCTCGTAAGTTACTTGCCAGTTCACCGTATGCGTCCACGAAGGGGGTCATATACATGGTCCCCTGGTACAGTGGCTTTATTGTGGGGGCGTTTGCACTTCACAACAAGTTTCTCCGGCACCCAATCACCCTTCTTTTTCCTGGCATGGCAATAGAGTATTGCCAGTTGGTGGAAGACTTCGGTCAGCTCTTTGACACTATTCTTCCTGCATCCTTCGCGAATGCAGTGACAGCGGCAGGAGTCCCAAAAGTACGGGTGGCAGTGAAAGAGATTAAGAATATCCCACAGTTCCTAGAGATTGAGGCAGGCGGGCACTCCTTTAGGCAGTAGGTCATTGTGACGGGGCAGCCAGGGCAGTGCTTGCACTGCCATGACTTTGGGCATCAGGCAGCAGGTTGGACGCGTTTCAGAGCCAAGGTGGCTCTGCCGACAGGTCCATAGGTGGACGTTGATGGCTTTACACGGGTCCAGACACGATAGAGAGGGAGACGGCAGGGGGGCGCAGCCAACGTCTCAGACCCAGCCTTGGCAGGGAGTCGGCGTGTGACGCCCCCTCGACAGAGCACTCCACAGCGCCCCCCCCCCCCCCTACTCGCCCCACCCGGCAGAACTGCAACTCCTCACATCCACCACCTGCGCCACAAACTACCTCTCCTGAGGCTCCACAGCCCCCACACCCACCTCCCTCCACATCCCATGCCCCTCCCCCCCCAGTGACCCTGGCCCACAGCCCCCCACTTCCAGGACCACCAGCCCTCCCCCACACCCGCCATGTACTTCCATCCATCCCACCATCCCTCGATCATCCCCCCCCCCCCACCACCTTACGTACCGAGCACCTCCCTTGATCCGCACCAATTTCAGGTGAGCCCCCCCAGGTCCACCCCCCCTCGGACCACAGGAGGTGATGAGCCACACACGCCTACATCCTCTTCGCACCAGCAATCTCCTCCCTCCCATATAGCCACCAGCTCATCCACCCCTGCCGCCCATCACACTTTCCTGAGACAGACTTACCTACTGCCACAGGAGTTCTTCCGCAGTGGCCCATGGTCCTACTTGAGAGTTGCGGAGCGCAGAGAGTTCCGACTACCTCTAGAGGTGGGGATCTTCGTGGTTCATAAGTCAAGGAGGGGCAAGGTCCATCTTCTAGCACCACCGGCGGATGGACCAAACTATGCTTTTTTTCTTCAGCCCTCTCACTCAGGGGAGTGGACAGCGACATAGATAGAGGAAGAGTTGAAGAGTCAGGTGGCGGACCATACCTCCTAGTGGATGGGAGAAGGACTAGCATTGTTTGCACAGCAGTGGCCTAGTTGCGTGATGGACATTAACTGGTGGGCCGGTGCTGAGGTCCCTCACCTGAGCATTATCTTCCGAGCCCCTCCACAGTGGAGGGCTCTGAGGGATGTGATCGAGTGGCCCCTGGCACAAGCGGCCCATTTCTACCAGTGCACAAAGTCTCGACTCTCCGCATGGCTGATAGACGCATTGATAGTACCACCTGGAATGTCTATCACCCCTATGGTCCGGCCGAGGGCCACAATGGGGGAATGGAGCTCACCATCCAGACCGGCGGCAAAGCGCACCTGCATACCTCATAGCTCCTCCTCATCATCAGCAGCCTCCACACTAAACAGATGCCTGTTCGAGTAGTCATAGGTTTCCCTATGAGCTTACACCTTGCATCCTGGAATGTGAATAGCCTACAGTGGGCACGTGGTTCCAAGAAATTGATTGTTCGATAGGAGCTGCAGCCTGCCCTGGCCGGACGGATCGACATCTTACTTCTACAGGAGCACAAGCTCACCCTCGCCCAGGCCCAACGGGTAGGGAAGGTACTCCCAGGCAGCTCGCACACTTACTAGGAGCACGCCATAGGTGCCTACGGTAGGAGTGGAGGTGTATGCACCTCTATTGGTCCGAGTCTTGCCGCTTGTGTTCGCCACCACGGGACGATAGTGGCAGGGAGGGTGCTATGGATCAGATTGGATATCGGGGACTCTTGCCTTGGATTCCTTAATATCTATGCCCCCACGGAGGTTAGGGCACACAACAGGTTCTGGGTGGAGATCGCGGAAGGACTCCCAGAGGTGGACTCTTGGATTGTTGGAGGAGACTTCAACAACCTGGAGGCTTTGGAGGACCAGCAAGGCAGAGACTGAAACTACTAGGGCATGGCCGGGGAGGAGCAGGAGGCATGGGAGGTGTTTCTACTGGCAGTAGGAGCACGCGATGCTTGGAGAGAACCTGCCTTCCACAGGAGGGAGAGGTCACTAGACTTCTCTTGGAGATACAGACGGCTAGGTGGAGCCCTATTGGAGCGGTTGGATAGGTTTTATGTGGCAGAGTGGGGAGGCTCTCGGGGAGGCCAGATTGGGCAATTGGTAGGCACTACGTTGTCCGCCGATCATTGCCCGGTTCTCCTGACACTAGATCCCCTAGTATCTGCCCTAGATTCACAATCTTGTCAGATCCCTGACTCGATCTACAAGAGGGAGGAGGTGACGAGACAGATAGAGCAAATTTGGACCAGAGAGTGGGGCACGAGGGGTCAGATCGCAAAGGAGGTTGCAGAGGCCCTAGCTGGGTTGAGCAGGATCTGCCAAGAGGCAGCCATACAGGCCAGGCAGCAGAGCTCGAACGAGGAGAGAGCACTCCGACGGGACCTTGCAGCCACGCAGAGATTATTACAAGTAGCACCAGGGGATCCCACTCTCCACGCACAGGAGGTGCGTGCGCGAGCAGCCATTGCTGGTCTAGAGGACAGGTGCTCCGAGTTCTCTTTCCACACCTCAGCAGCTTTTTGGGTGCGGAATTGGGACACAATGTGCAGGGAGTTTTTTCAGGTGCATGAGCCTCGCACCTCAGGAGAGCAAATACACAGCCTCCGAGATTAGTATGGGAGGATCCATTCTTGCCCAGACGAGGTGATGGAGATTGCCACCTACTACTATAGTCGCCTCTTCTAGCAAGAGACAGCCTCAGCTAGAGGACATCGAGGTAGACAGTAGGTCTGGGATAATATCTCGTTCCTTGTCACAAAGGAGATGGGACACTCCCTCCTAGCCCCCTTCACAGAGAAGGAACTAGAGGAGGCTTTCCATAAACAGGATGGGCAGAAATGCCCGAGAGAGGATGGACTCTCTAAGGCTTTCTTCACTACCTTCTGGGAAGTGGTGAAGGACCCCCTACTGTTGGCCTTTCAGGAAATTTTCACTTCAGGACAGATGCTAGGGAGTCTATCGGCAGGCCTTATCAGTCTTCTCCCCAAAGGGGGGGACCGGTTGCAGCTTTACTAGTGGAGACCGATCACCTTACTGTCAGTGGCCTATAAGGCACTGGCAAAGATGATTGGTAGGCGATTACGCCCCTTGCTTCCTGACATCATCCATGACACACAGACAAGCTTTGTCCAAGATAGGAGCATCCTAGACAATGTATTCACCTTCTTTGAGGCGACAAAGTGGGCCCAGCACAGTGAACAGAGACTTGCCGTACTACTCTTAGACTTTGAGAAAGCCTATGACAGGGTGGACTGGGATTCCCTAGAGGGCACCATGGTGAGGTTGGGTTTCCCCCAGGCTTGGATTTCTGGGGTCTCCGCACTTTACAGATCGGTCACCAGCAAGGTTCTTATAGGAGGGAAGCGAGGGGAGGAGGTTCGACTGGAGAGATCAGTCCGACAGGGCTGCCTCCTAGCCCCGTACATGTTCTTTCTCTTTGCAGAGGCGATGTCTCACTTCCTCAGGGTACGTATGAGTGGTTTACATGGCCTCTGACTTCCAGTAAGAGAGGAGATTGAGTTGTTAGACTCAGAGTATGCAGATGATACAACACTTTACATAGAGGACGACGAGTTGATGCTTGAAAGAGTGAGGTTGGCACTTGAGGTGTTCTATTTTGCAGCGGGAGCGAAAATCAACTGATGAAGTTCGGTTGGTTTCCTCACAGACCCGGACTCTAGCACGGAGTGGAGCGTCCACCTGAGATTTAGATGGGTGAGCAGAGGACAAACCGTCCGGTACCTAGGGTTCCAGGTGGGACTTGACATCACTCCCGCCCAGCAGTTTCTTCTAGTCCTTGATTCTATTCGGAGGAAACTGACCTACTGGAGCACAGCTCGCCTCTCACTAGTCGGCCGAGCCCTGGTAGCTAACCAGGTCCTCCTAGCAACGGCCTGGTACATCGCCTTGTGTTGGTGCTTCTCCTCCTCCTATGTAATGCAGCTTCGCCGCCTAGTGCGGAATTTCCTTTGGTCCAGGATAGACGGCTCCAGGGATTCCAGAGCCAAGGTGGCATGGACAACCATTATACGACATCGGTCAGAGGGAGGGCTTGGGATCATAGACCCAGAGTATCAGAGTATGGCCCTCCTCGGCAAGCTAGTTGTCTGAGGCCTCACACCGGGAGGGCAGACCTGGAAGGTCCTATTGCAGGAGGGTCTTCAGGGCTGTAGATCGAGGCTTGGCGGTGAGTGGAGGCCATCCCTGAGATGGATCTTCACGTCAGCCTAGATCACCCCCCCCAGATCATCCTTCCTAGCAAATTGCTCCATGTGTGGCAGGGCCTCCACAAGGCCCTTATCCAAAGCCCCCTAGGCTGCCAGGAGGAGATTGAACCGGTGATTTGGAACCTGCAGGTCAGGGATTTGGAAGGAGCACAGATTGGTGAGCGCCCCCACATCCAGTGGGCTGGATGGGAGGCTGGCCCGGCTTGTACCATCAGGACATGGCGGGAGGTGTACAGGATGGCGGACGAGGAGGTGCTGAAGCATGCATTAAGCTGCCCCCCCGATTTGAGAGCCGATAGAGCACGGGGAGGTATGGGCCGCTAGGTTTTCACCAGCTGGCATCCCCCTACAGGTGGTAGGAAGAGTGGGTGGCGCTCCACCTGGGACCTTTTTCACAGTGCAGGAGGGGAGGCATCTAGCTCTTGACAGAGGGGACCAGGATGAGGGGTTAGCTGTCCTTTCACGGAAGAGGATCCGGGTGGTTGGCCTTCAGGGGAAGACATGGCGGCTGGACCCGTTGGTCTTTTGGCAGGAGCTGAGGAAGTGGCGCCTCTGGATCTGGGAAGGAAGGCCACTTGAGGAGCTGGAGTGGGATCCGGGAGAGTGGCTTTGGCCGACCACTGCGGTCACCAAGAAGCCACCGAGGTTCTTGGAGTACACCATCAAGATTGGCAGACATGTACTGATGCGGGAGGACATGGATTGGGCACCGTCACGTAGCAGGCACTGGGCCGAGCACAGCATCACGGAGCCGTTCCGACGGACCTTCTAGTGCCACCAATGGGACAGCTGGAGGCCGAGGAGGGTATCGTATTTTTTATGGCTTGGCGGTGGGAAGCTGGCTTGCCCAGATGTAGAAGGAGAGAGTTTGTAAGTGTTGCACATAGCAATCAATGGAAACCCCAAAGCACTGCCTTTGGTCTTGTGAGGCAGCACAACTCCTAAGGAGAGGAGTATGCCACATCTTGCGCCGCATAGCACTCGGCCTTGGATGTATCTCTTGGGGTGCTTTCTGTTGGCAAGCAGTCAGCCAGGGCCGTCACCTTCTGTATGAGGCCGAGATGCACGACAAGATTTTCATGATTGAGGCAGGGTCGTGCACAATGGTGGGTTTAGAGGCTCTTCCCATCCGCCAGGTATTGGAGCCCACAGTACACCGCTCTGAGATATGGGAAATCATAGGAAGTCTTACTGGTTGGTATATCTGGAAGGCGTGGTGTCAGGTGGCTTTCGGCGGAGAGAGACTTTTAGTACAGGCGACCCTAGCGAAGCTCTGGACCTCCATCATCCACTCCCTTCGAGGCCGATGGGATCAAGTACAGGGCAAGTCCAGGGCTCGGCAGGAGCTCCGAGGTCATTTCAGGCGCACTTGGGGCGGCCAGGACCTGTTCTTCGTGATGCAGGCACGCAGCCCCAGATGGCGATACACCCCCCCTCCATGGCTTCTAGCCCCTATTGCCCCCAGACCGCCTTGAGAGGCTTGTATATATGATGTATCGGTGACTTTCACAAGCTCCAGCTTGGTCTGTTGAGTATGAGCATTTCTTTGTATTCAGGTTTTTTTCTGAAGTAATATAATTAGCCACACTTTATTTGCAAAAAAAGACCACGACGTGTTGCAGTTAACTCTGCAACTTTTGTGACACCATTTCCATCAGATGTGTCTAGAGCAAGGTCAGTATCAGGAAGTTCTATCTCTACACCTACTGCAGGCATTGCATCGGCCATGGCATCAACAACGCCACATGTTGCACGTAGACAAAGCACACTTGATGCTAGTTGGGATCCCAAGAAGAAGGAAGAGGTGGATACATCAATGGCACATTTTTTTTTATCATGACCACATTCAATTTCGTGCAACCAAGTCAGAGTATTTTAAATTGATATGCAAGAAGATTGGTGAGTATGGCCCTTCGTATGTACCTCCATCATTAGAGACCTTGCGCACCACTTTGCACGACAAGGAAAAGTATATTGTTGAGCAAGCAACAATGACTAGAAAGAGCCTGTGGGCTAAAAATGGAGTTTCCTTGATTGCTAATGGTAAGAGTGATACACACAAGTGATCCATTCATGGTATGGTTGCTTATTCTTGTGGGGAAATGTATTTCATATCTTCACATGATGCATCGGGGACAGGAAAGTCAACATATGTACTTGTAGTAGAGTGGGTTACAAGTATTGAGCTTATTGGCCCAAAGCATGTTGTGGGATTTGTTGCAAATGGAGAGTCCGCAAATAGGACAGTAGGTGCTATTATCCAGAGACATTATCCGCTTATCACACTTTCATATTGTATGGTTCATTGCTTGAATAACCTACTAAAGGATATTGGTAAGCTGTCATGGATTGCACCTGTCATAGAGCAAGGAGCTCAAATGGTTAGCTTTGTTTTGAATCACCAGTTTCTTTGCCATCACTTCTCTTTGCGGTCGAAGAAGACACTTTTAAAATACTCTGATACCAGATTTGCCTTTAACTTCTTAATGCTAGGCAGATTAAGAGAATGCAGTGGTGCCTTGAGGCAGTTATTTCTTAGTGATGAGTTCACCTCATCAACATTGACAGATACTCCTACAGGTATCTTATGCTTGGACAAAGCAAATAACTACACTTTTTGGGATGATGTAAAGTGGGTAGATGCTATGGTATCACCTATTGTGCATTTATTGAGGGTTATGGATGCTATGCAACCTTGCATTGGCAAGGTATATGAAGCTATGGATAGGCTGAATGAAAAGTTGTAGTAGTTGGCACCAAATGATGAGGCCTATGAGGAGATATGCCATTTAGCTGTGACGAGGTAGAACTCCTATAGCTCACCCATGCATACAGCTGCATTTGTTGTGGATCCTGAGTTCCAGGGCAAGGGTCAAGAGAATGACACTAAGGTTATGGATGTATGGAGACTTATATTGTCTCGTCTAGTGCCTAATCATGGCACTAGACGAAAGATCAGAGATCAGCTTTCATGCTATAGGACCTTTTGAGGTTCTTTTGGTTGTGGGGATGCACAGGAGGATCGTTGTAAGATTGGGGTAGTTTTGTGGTGGGAGAACTATGGTTCGGATGGTCCTGAGTTGCAACAACTAGCCATCCGTATTTTGAGTCAGTCAGTTCTCCTCTTGTTTGGAGCAATTGTGGAGTACATATGCTCACATTGCTTCAAAGAGGAGGAACCGTCTTGGTGTGGAGAGGGCAAACGATCTAATATTCGTTAGTGCTAATTTGAGGATGTTATGTAACAGTATGACAACAAAGCCTGATCCATTCACAGAGTGGGAGATGCAGCAAGAAAAGGAGACACATGCTGATGTTATGGGAGATGCAACAATTCATGGTACACGTGATGATGAGGTTGGCACTTCAGGAGTAGCTAGAGCAGCCTCAGATCATGATGATGATATTTGATTTAGTTTACTTATCATGAGTCTCATGATACATGACACATGCACATTGTATATATTATGATCATTGATGATAGTGTGACACTTGGACTGTTGTGCCATGCCAATATTATATTTGTACTTGCAGTCTTGCAGTTCCTCTTTGGGCTATTTTGACATGCCGCATTTTGCTTCAGTCTAGAGATTAGAATTTATATTTGTAGTCTTTTTTGGGGCAATGAGCATGTTCTTTCAAAGATTAGACTTCATATTTGTAATCTTTTAAGTTTTTTGGCAATGGGACCATAGGCATGCTCTTTTAGCTTAGACTTTAAAGTTTAATTCATTGTTCATTGTTTTATCATTTATGGCATATGTATTATGCATTTTATAATTGAATAGCTTACCTCTTGAGCCTTGTAAGTTGCAATTCAATTTCTAATGAGTAGTTTTAGAATGATGCATGATATCTTAAAGTTAAAACTTAAAATGATTTGTCCTTGTGGATTATATACCTTGGTTTTAACACTCCAGAGTTCACATGGATTATGAGTGAAATAGTAAATTTTTTTCATGAATTTTAATTTTTTAAATGCCATTCCCGTTTCCATGTCCCCGTTTCCTAGGTTTGGCATCCCCGTCACTGTCCCCGTTTGCATTCCCCTTTCCCATCCCCGTTTCATGTTTCTATGAAACAATTATAAGGCTCACCTTGTGGTGCAAGGGTTTTCAAAGAAGCAAGGCATTGATATGAAGGGACCTTTGCTCCTACTAGTAGTTGATATCATTTCATTTTGTTGGTTGCATCACTGCTCGCTACAATTGGCCACTCCATCAAATGTACATCAAAGTGCCTTTCTGAACAATTATCTAGAGGAGAAAATCTATGTGAAGCACCCACCCAACTTCTTACTACTGACTGGAAAGATAAGGTCTTCTTCCTACAGAAAGCTCTTTATGGGCTGAAGCAAGCACCCGTATCTTAGTTCCAGAGGATGAATGAATTCCTTCTCATTCTACCCCTTATGATGCAAACTTACATGTCTACATCACTTCAAAGGGAGTCAACTATATTTTGCTCTACATAGATAAATAACATATCACTGGCTCAGATTCTCCTATCATAGCAAAAATAAAGGCTCATCTTTGTTCTACTTTTGAGATGACAGATCTTTGTTTGTTGTCTTACTTTTTGGGGATGATATAGGTAGTTCAATCTAGGCGAAGTATTTTTACGTCACAGCAGAAATACGCACTTCAGTTAGTGGACCAATATTGTATGGATCAAACATGACCTATGGCTACACCTCTTGATCCCACTATCCATCTTTCTTAGGATACCCTAGGTCAACCCTTTGATAAGAACACCTATAGATGTGTGGTAGGAAAACTCCTTTGGTTGATTCACACTAGGCCAAATTTAGCTTACTTAGTTATTTTTCTTAGTCAATATTTCATTGCATCTAGGATGTCGCATTGGATCGCATATCTTCATGTTTTGAGATATTTGTAGTGTACCTTCCTATGGCAACTTATGGTTCCACTTTTTGTTTATAAGGATACACTAACTCTAATTGGGCAAAGAGATCCTGACACTTGGTATTCCCATGGCGGCTATCTCTTTACCTTGGCCACGACACCCATCTCTAGGGCCAACCATAAGCAGGAGATGGTGGTGGCTTCCATGGTGGAGGTTGAGTATGGGGCTCTTTTTAATGGTACCACAAAGGCTATCTACTTGAGAAGCTTGCTGCAAGCACTTCTGTTTCCCTACCACTCTCCTACTATTGTCTACGGCAACAACTAGAGTTCCATTGCCCTTGTGGAAAATCCAATCATTACACCATAGATGTGGCATATGGGTCTACTTTCACTTCACCAGATAGTAGGTTGAGCTAGGCACCATCCACCTAAACTTTGTCTTCATCAAATAATTTTGCAGAGACATTGACTAAGTTGTGAATTCGTCTGTGTTGCAGTATATTCAACCCAAGATCATGGTACAACCTTCCCTACTTCAAATTGATGGGGAGAGAGCGATTCCCTTCAGCTTTTCCTTCCAATTTGAGAGGGGATGGCTTTCTTCTCTCGGTGGTGACAAGATGTTGTTTACAGTTTTTTTTCAAACATTATGTATATTGTACTTTGTATCTTCATCTGCATCATCAAGATGACATGATTGAAAAATGGCGCTTGGATAGGTGAATAATTCCCCTATAAGGACACTTTCCAAGTGGCACTGTTGCATAGCATTTTGAATGAGCATGATCTCATCTACATTGCCTCTTGCATAACTCCAATGCATTGGTATCCTGTTCTATAAATATGCATTTATGCACATTTATCTCTTTTCCGTCTTGTGGAGTGATCGACTCTGGATCCACCATATTCATGGCATTGCACATAGCAGTCTCCAAGGTAATATCCCTTGCTTTCTTTGCTTTGCTAGCTTGATTTCCACTTTTCTTTTTTTTGCTACTCCATATACCTACCATATTTGCTTCACACCCCCTGTGCCTATTCCTTCATCATTGACACCCAGTGGTGGTAGGGATAGCTTGCTTATTTTTTAAAGGCCTCTAGGTCTTCCCCTTTGTCTTCCATCAATTACTTAATCGACCACAACCCTCAATTTTTGAAACATATAACTTTTTTTTATAAAACAAATATGTTTTTTTTAAAAGGTTCATTGTATTCCATCCACCTTTATAGAACTTGCAAAGCCATTGAACAACTGAATTGCACCCTTTGTCCAATGCCCTCGCCTCTCTGGGGTGACCACTTGAACTCCCTTGGTAAGATAGAAATCGCCTCTATAGTCTTGGTAGGCCACTTGGCAACCACTATGTGGTGTGTACCCTTTGTCTAATGCCTTGCTTGCTTGGGGTGGAACATCTTGGGGTAAGAACACCAAAACAAACAAAACTTTGGGTTAGCCTTCCTTTCTAGCTCAATTTTTAGGCCTGACAAGTGGTGTTGAGCTAAAATAAGCATTGCATGTTGAATTAGCCTCTTAAACAGCCCTAAAAATGCTTAATTAATGAAAAGTCTAAAATGGTGCACAGTTCAAGAGAGTTTAAAACAATGTGTGGTATGAGGTCCCAAAACTTTCTATAAATAGGTAGGCTAGCCTCCATTTAGCCCAATCTAGTTTTTGCAAGTTTTCGCAAAGGACATCTGGTCGACACTATCTACATCCATCGGGCATCTATTTCCAACCTCTTGCACAGGTTTTCTCACTAGTTTGCTGCCACCAACTATCACCTCTCTTCTTAGAGGGCTGCATTCAACCTGGGGACCTATAGCTCCCTACCATCGCGTGCGCTGGTGCTCTGCCCCTGCCATTGTACCAGCTCTCCCTCCCTGCCTACTGCTCGTGGTGCACAGTTTCCTCCACTTTCTCCCACAACTTTTGCTCCACCTACTCCTCCCTGTGGAGTGTTGCTCCCTAGCGCGGCCCCCCTAGCGCTGCCTCCGCCTCATCCACACCCACATGCTATTCCACCCCCCGCCAGCTCTCCCCCACGTGAACCCGCCTTATTCTCCCACCTAATGGCCTAATCCCCCACCTCCTTCACCTTGACTCCCCGCCTTCTCCGCCCTGATCCCCCCGCCTCCTCCGTCTTGTGGCCCCGACCCCGTCCATGGCAGGCCCAACACCTGCATTGTGCCCGTTGTGAGCCAGTCTACAACGATGTCCAGCACCTCTCCCACTGTTGAAAAAGCACTCCCCCCTCTCCTCACCATCGCCCCCCCCCCCCCCCCCCCTTCCAGTTGCTCCCTTCCTCTGTAGCAACTCCCCCCCCCCCTCCCCCTTCCGGTAGCTCAGCAGCGTGATTAGTAGGTTCTCAGCAAGGACGCACAATGGAAACCTCTAGTCAGAAGCCGGTGCATTCTACGAATATCCCCAGTCAAACACCTTGTCCGTCGTCCTCTCTGAGGAACAGCTCATACCTGTCCATGCCACAAAGCTAGAGCTAAAAGAAACAGCGATCTTTGGCTAGGTAGTAGGACACTACCCATCCAGGGCCCAGCTCCGGGATTGGCTTCACTCCACGCTGTGCATCGGCACAACGTAGATCATGGAGGCGCTTCTAATGGGTCAAGGGATCTTCATGGTATGACTCATCTCGGCAGACATAGCCCTTGAGCTACTGGCTAGCTCACCCTATGCTTCCACGAAGGGGGTCATCTACATGGTTCCCTGGTACAGTGGCTTCACAGTGGAGGCATTCGCACTCCACAACAGTTTTCTTTAGACACCCAGTCACCCTACTTTTCCCTGGACTGGCAATAGAGTATCGCCAATTAGTGGAAGACTTTGGACAGCTATTCGGCACTGTCCTTCTTGCCTCTTTTACAGATGTAGTGACTGTGAAAAAGACAAAGAATATACTACAGTTTCTAGAGATCGAGGCAGGCGGACACTCCTTCAGGCAACAGGTTATTGTGATTGGGCAGTTAGGGCAGTGCCTGCATTGACATGACTTTGGGCATCAAGCAGCAAGGTGCACGCACTTCGGAGCCAAGGTGGCTTTGCTGATAGGCCCACAAGTGGACACGGATGGCTTTACACGGGTCTAGAGACGATAGAGAGGGAGACAGCAGGGGGGGCCGCAATCAGCCCCTCAAACACAGCCACGGAAACAAGGAACAGGAGGGCGAGCGTCATCCCCCTGGCAGAGCACCACGCCCCCCCCCCCCCCCCCCCCCCGCTCCACACGACAGGACCATAGGCCTACACATCCATCCCCCACAGAGGCGTCACATGCCACCTCACCCTAGGACCCATATCCCCCACACCCTCCCCCCCTTCCCACGGTCCCCTCCCCCCTCGATCCTAGCCCACAAACCCCCCTCTTCTAGAGCTACCGGCCCCTCTCCACACCCGCCTTGTGCCTCTGATCACCCCACCATCCCTCGATCCTTCCCCTCCCCACCATTATCCTCCCTGACAAGTCCCCCCTGATCCCCACCTAGTACAGGTAACCCCCCCTCCCCCACCCCTCGATAGGAGGTGAGGAGCCCCATACACCGACATCCTCCACTCATTGGCAATCTAGCCCCCCCTCTCTCCACACAGCCACTGGTTCATCCGCCCATGCTACCCATCACACTTTCCCGAGACAGGCGCAGCTGCTACCACTGGAGTTTTTTTGCAGTGGACCATGGTCTTACCTGAGATTTGTAGAGCACGGAGAGTTTTCACTACCCCTGGAAGTGGGAATCTTCGTGGTACACAAGTCAAGGAGCGGCAAGGTCCATCTACTAGCACCACCGAATGGACCAAACTACACTTTCTTCCTTCGTACCTCTCACAAAGGAGACTGGATGATGACACAGATAGAGGAGGAGGTGAAGAGCTAGGTGGCAGACCACATCTCCCAGTGGATGGGAGGACTAGCACTTTTTCCCAGCAGTGGCTAGGTTGCATGATGGACATTAATTGGTGAGCTGGGGCCGAGGTCCCACATCCGAGCATTATCTTTCGAGCCCTTCCGCAGTGGAGAGCTCCGATGGATGTGATCAAGTGGCTTGTTTCTACCAGTGTACAAAGTCTCGCCTCTTAGCCTAGTTGATAGATGCCCTAGTGGTACCACCAAGCACATCCATCACCCCATGGTCCGCCCAAGGGCCACCGTGGGGAAATGGAGTTCACCATCCAACCGGTAGCAAAGTGTATCCGCATGCCTCATAGCTCCTCTTCTTCGTCAGCAGCTTCTACACTGAACATATGCTTGTTCGGTTAGTCATAGGTTTCCCTATGAGTTTACATCTTGCATCCTGGAATGTGAACAACCTCTACTATGGTGAAGCACGTGGTTCTAGGAAGTTGATTGTTCGGCAGGAGCTGTAGCCTACCCTTGCCGGGACGAATAGACATCTTACTTTTACAGGTGCACAAGCTTACTCCCACCCAGGCCCAGCGGGTAGTAGGGAAGGTGTACAGGACTATGGGACGATTGTGGCAGGGAGGGTTCTATGGATCATATTGGATATTGGGGACTCATGCCTTGGAGTCCTCAATGTCTATGCCCCTACTGAGGTTAGGGCACGCAGCAAGTTCTGGGTGGAGATTTTAGCAGGACTCCTAGAGGTGGACTCTTGGATTGTTGGAGGAGACTTCAACAACCTGGAGGCCTTAGAGGACCAATAGGGCAGAGACAGAAACTACTAGGGCATGGTTGGGGAGGAGTAGGAGGCATGGGAGGTCTTCCTACTGCTTGGATTGTTGGAGGAAACTTCAACAACCTGGAGGCCTTAGAGGACCAGCAGGGCAGAGGCAGAAACTACCAGGGCATGGCTGGAGAGAAGTAGGAGGCATGGGAGGTCTTCCTACTAGCAGTAGGAGCACACGATGCTTCGAGAGACCCAACTTTCCACAGGAGGTAGAGGTCGCTCGACTTCTCCTCGGGATATAGGCGGCTAGGCGGAGTCTTGTTGGAGCGGTTGGATAGGTTCTATGTGGGAGAGTGGGGATGCTCTCGCAGAGGCCAGGTAGGGCAGTTGGTTGGCACCACTTTGCTCGGTTTCTCTTGACACTTGATCCCCCAGTATCTTCCCTAGACACACAATCTTGTTAAATCCCTGACTTGATCTAAAGGGGGAGGAGGTGAAGAGACAGATTGAGTAGATTTGGACTAGGGAGTGAGACACAAGGGATCGGATCACAGAGGAGGTTTGCAGAGGTCCTAGCTAAGTCGAGTAGTATTTGCTAAGAGGCAGCCCTACAGGCCAGGTAACAAAGCTAGGACGAGGAGAGAGCACTCCGGTGGGACCTAGCAGCTACGCAGAGATTACTGCAGGAGGCACCAGGGGATCCCATCCTCCACGCACACGAGGTGCATGCACGAATAGCCATCACCGGCCTAGAGGTCAGGCACTCGGAGTTCTCATTCCGCATCTCAGCAACCTTTTGGGCACGGAAGGGGGACACGATGTGCAGGGAGTTTTTCCAGGTGCATCAGCCTTGCACCTCAAGACGGCATATACGCAGCCTTCGAGATCATTATGGGAGGATTCGCTGTAGCCCATACAAGGTGATGGAGATTGCCATCGACTATCATAGACGCCTTTTCGAGCATGAGACAGCCTCAACCAGAGGACCCTGATGTAGATAGTAGGTCTGGGATCACATCCTGTCCCTCATCACAGAGGAGATGGGTCGCTCCTCCTAGAAGGCCTTCTTCACTACCTACTGGGAGGTGGTGAAGAACCTCTTACTGCTGGCCTTCAAATAGATTTTCAGCTCAAGATGGATGCCAAGGAGTCTATCGGCAGGTCTTATCAATCTCCTCCCCAAAGGGGGAGACCGGTTGGAGCTATCCCTGTGGAGACCGATTACTCTGTTGTCAGTGGCCTATAAGGCACTAGCAAAGATGATTGGTAGGCGACTCCGCCCTGTGCTTCCACACATCATTCATGACACAAAGACAGGCTTTGTCCAGGATAGGAGCATCCTAGACAATGTCTTCACATTCTTTGAGGCGACAGAGTGGGCCCAACACAGTGGTCAAGGATTGGCTATACTACTCCTAGATTTCGAGAAAGCCTATGACAAGGTGGATTGGGACTTCTTAGAGGGCACCATGGTGAGGTTGGGCTTCCCCCACACATGGATCCGCAAGGTCTCCATACTTTGCAGATCTGATACCAACAGGGTTCTCATAGGTGGTAGGCGAGGGGAGGAGTTTGGGCTGGAGAGATTGGTCCGGCAAGGGTGCCCTTTGGCCCTGTATCTGTTCCTACTCTTTGCAGAGGCAATGTCTCACTTCCTTAGGTCACACGTGAGCGGGTTACTGCACGGCCTTTGACTTCCAGTGAGAGAGGAGACGGAGCTGTTAGACTCAGAGTATGCAGATGATACAACACTTTACACAGAGGACGATGAGTTGATACTAGAGAGAGTGAGACTAGCTCTCAAGGTGTTTTGTATTGTAGCGGGAGCAAAAATCAACTGGCGAAATTCGGTTGGCTTTCTTATAGACCCAGACTCTAGCATGAAGTGGAGCCTCCACTTGGGATTTAGATGGGTGTGCAGAGGGCAACAGACTGTCCGTTACCTAGGGTTCCAGATGGGACTTGACATCACTCCCGCCTAGCAATTTCTTCCAATCCTTGACTCTATTCGAAGGAAGCTAACCTATTGGAGTACTACTCGCCTTTCCCTAGCAAGTCGAGCCCTGGTGGTTAACCAGATCCTCCTAGCGACAACTTGGTGCATTGCCTTGTGTTGGTGCTTCTCTTCGTCCTGTGTAGTTTAGCTTTGCCACCTAGTGCGGAGCTTCCTCTAGCCACATCAAAAGGTTCCAATGACTCCCGAGCCAAGGTGGCGTGGGCAACCATCATCCGGTATCGGTCACAGGGAGGGCTTGGGATCATAGACCCAGAGTATCAGAGTCTGGCCCTTTTGGGCAAGCTGGTAATCCGTGGTCTCACACCAGGAGGGCAGACTTGGAAAATCCTATTGCAAGAGGGTCTCTAGGAGTGTAGTAGTGGTGATTGGAGGCCATCCCTAAGATGGATTTCACGATGGCCCAGATCACCCCTTCCCCCCCCCTAAATCCCCCTTCCTATGGAGCTTGCTTCCTGTGTGGCAAGGCCTCCGTAAGGCCCCAATTCAGAGCCCCCCAAGCTGCCAAGAGGAGATAGACCGCTAGCCGGTGATCTGGAACCCCCAGGCCAGAGATCAAGAGGGGGTATAGATTGGTGAGTGGCCCCACATCTAGTGGGCTGGTGGGTGGGAGGCCGGCCCGGCTCGTACCATCAGGACTTGCCGGGAGGTGTACAGGATGGTGGACGAGGGGTTGTTGCAGCGGGCATCAAGTTGCCAAAGAGGAGTGGAGCTGAGGAGAAGGGAGATAGACATAGCTATACCTTAGGAGTGGCTTGCCCCCTCGAGACGAGAGCCGATAGATAGAGCCCGAGCAGGTGTGGGCTGCCAAGTTTTCATTAGCAGGTATCCCCCTACAGGTGGCAGGTAGAGTGGGAGGCGCCCCACATGGGACTTTCTTCACCATATAGGAGGGGGGCGTCTGGCCCTTGATAGAGGGCAGCAAGATGAGGGGATAGTTGTCCTTCCATGGAGAAGGATTTGGGTGGTTGGCCTTCAGGGGAAGACATGGTGGCTGGACCCTTATGTCTTCTGGAAGGAGCTCAGGGAGTGGCGTCTCTAGATTGGGCAAGGTAGGATACTTGATCAGCTAGAGTCCGAGAGAGTGGCTATGGCCGACCAGTGCGGTCGCCAAGAAGCCATCGAGGTTCTTGGAGTACACAGCCAGGATTGACAGACATATATTGATGTTGGAGGATATGGACTAGGCGCCGTCGCATAGCAAGACTGGGTGGAGTACAGCATCACGGATGCTTTTCGACGGACTTTCTGGCGCCGCCTATGGGACAACTAGAGGTCAAGGAGGGTATCGTATTTCTTATGGCTGGTGGCACATGGGGGCCTGGGCGTGGGGAGTTGGTTAGCCCAGATGTAGAAGGATGGAGGTTATAAACATTGCACACAGCAACTTTTGGAAATCCAAAGCACTGCCTTTGGTCATATGAGGTGGTGCAACTCGTGTGGAGAGGAGCATGCCGCATCCTCCGCCGTATAGCACCCAGCCTTGGATGTATCTTATGGGGAGCTTTTTGTTAACTGGCAGTCAACCAAGGTCGTCACCTTCTGTATGAGGCTAGAATGTTGGACACGATATTCATTATTGAGGCTGAATCGTGCACAGTGGTCGCCTTGGAGGCTCTACCTATCCGCCACGTACTGGAGCCCACAACAGACCACTCTAAGGTATAGGAGATCATAGGGATTCTTACTGGATGGCATATCTGGAAGGCGCGTTGTCAGGAGGTTTTTAGTAGGGAGAGACTTTCTATACATGCGACTTTATCAGATCTCTAGACCTCCACCATCCACTCCCTCCACGGCCGATGGGACCAGGTGTAAGGCGAGTCTCGAGCTTGTCAAGAGCTCCGTTTTCATTTTGTGCGCACTTGGGGCAGCCAGGACCTATTTTTCATGATGTAGGTAGGCAGCCCCAGATGGCGATACACCCTCCCTCCATGGCTTCTTGCCCCCATCTCCCCTGGATCGCCCTGAGCGGCTTGTATACTTGATATATCTGTAACTCTGCATCAGCTCCAGCTAGTCTGTTGAGCATGAGCACTTCTTTGTATTCAGGTTTTTTTCTGAAGTAATATAATTAGGCACACTTTATTTACAAAAAAAAAACTTGGGGACCTGATTGAAGGTTGTGTTTGTTGTCTCTTCCTCCTGGCGATCATCTATTGGTCGTGTTGTTTGGCCATAACTGCTGCCATCTTGTACTTCTTTATCCTCAGATTGCTGCATTTCATCCATTCAATTGCCACCTTGATTGTTGGCATCATCAACAACCTGTGTTTGGTAGTTTTCTCTCTCTTGTGCATGTATGACACTAATCCAATACACCATATGTTGCGTTTGCTGTTGTGTGATATCTTGAAGGTTGCCTTGCTACATTTCGGGATCTGTTAGGAGTATGACTCACTCTACCACTCATTACCTTTGCCTTGGTCCTCAAGGCACGATACTTCGGGGTAAAGTTTTCATTCCTTGCATGGTTTGTTTGTTGCATGAGCATTGTATATTTAATATTCATTCATTCATTTAGATCTTCAGTGTGTTTTTTGTCTCCGAGTTACCCTAACCATGACTGTGTTCTGTTGAGTTTATGCTTTGTCATATACTTTCATTTATGTTTCTGCATTAGGGTATTTCTTGACAGGGGAGTGTGGCCAAAAAGAGGCAATTTTTTTGTACTAAATCGTACGAATACATAGGGTATGGTACCGTACAAATCGTACCATACACATCAGCTTGTACTACGCACAGAGACAATGTTTCTCTTACCATAGAAAACGTCAAACTTGACGCTCCTCTCTAGGATTGAAATATCCTTTAGCATCATTCTCCTTTGTTAAAAGCATATTTGGAGATTTAGCTACCATGGAAATAGCTAGTTCTTTGACTTCCTCCTTACCCTTCTCCATGGAGAGATTCGTCACTCTTGGAACAACACGAGGCAACTTGTATACGATGAAACTTTGAAGCCACCCCTTGGGTGGATCCTTGAATGATAGGAGATATATTAACTTTCATAGACTTAGTAGCATCAATAACATTGATATCTTTCATGTCAAGGTAGACCTTTATAGAGCCATAATACCATTTGTCTCAAGACCCTTCTCGGTAAGAAAATCTTCAAAGACCTTCGCTTCAGCCCGTGATATAGCCCTTCTCTCCATTAAATCTTGAATTTCTAGATCCACTTCGAGCTTTTTGCATCTTTATATCTTCTCATAATCAAAGAAGTATATAGATACAAAGTGTTGGGGGCCTTTAGGTTGTTCACCAAAAGTCTCCTCTTCACCTCTTGACATGGTAAAAAAGTTGAGCCCAAAGATCTCGCCGCTCCAAAAAAGTTCTTGCAAGGAAGAAATCGTCACTCTAATATGAATGTAATCACAGGAAAGAATGTGAGAACATCAACACTTTGAACCAACTTGATCAATTATTACCATGAAAATCAAAAAACAAAGGGAGATAGAGAGAAAGAGATTCCACAACACATCGAGAGGGGAACTAACCCCTTCCCCCTTTATAGGAATTTATGGAAACAAACCACAAGTAACAAGTGCCTGAACCACATACAAAGGACTGATTCGTTACAATTCTGAAAATTAGGGTTTTGAAACCCAAATTTTTATGCACTCCGAGCAACAAGCTGATTTTCTTCTTTAGTGCTTGGACAAGATCAAGCTAAGTAGAAAGTGATTTTTTGGATGAGTGATAGATAGGAGAGTACAAAGTATGTGGTTGACATTTCACCGTGAGAGCTTATATGCAATGAAAGGGGAGACCTTCATTATCTAGATGTGGAGCTGGGGTGCAAAAAAGTTAAAGGTAGATGCTACAAATGAAAAGTATTTGTTGAAAGTAACAAGTGTTGAACAAAAATGACAAGTGTGTGTACATTTATCTCTACAAAATGACACATGTCCTATTCCAGATGCCACATATCACTTTTATAGACAAAGAAGCTTCTAAACCTTCTACTCTAAAAATCTCTTAAATAGTTAAGAATTTGAGATAGGTACTCGAGACAAAATTGTTCCTTGTGAAATTTCACGGCCTTTGATGTGAACAGAATATCCATTTGAGCACCTTTTAAAATAGTAACCCCCTAAATTTTAGGAGTCACCAAATTTAGATTTTGGAGAGCTTAATTGTATAGATTCATCAGCTCATGGTTTGTTTCTTTGATCATGAGCATCTAGCCTTGCTTTCCAAAACTACTCATTATAGGGGCTACTAGTCAATGTGACTACATGAGTGTAAAAGTTTTAGTCATCTAGGCTTTCTTGTCAATTTGACCACCTCACTAAACTTTTTGTTGGGCATCTCGTTAATGAGAACCCAAGTATAATTATAGAGTGTTCTAGCCATTGGCCACCCTTGAACATTTAACCATATTTTGAAACACTCAAATAAAACAAATCGCCTTTCAAAGTATATGAGCATCAAAATAATTTAAGTCATTGAACCACTATGTCTTGGTAACAATTGATATACAAGAGGTTGGTTACACCCAACCTTGTCTCTGTTCCCTTTCCTTCTTCTACATTCCCTAGCCCACATTTATATACGAAACACTCTTGGAGTGATTCCACCACGTCAAAAGCCCTAGTCTCTACTAATAAAACAGTGGAGTAATCCTAATAAACACTTGAGTATCTATCCACCACCTTGGTGACTTATTCAGGCACACTTTATACAGTTGATTACAGCTTTTATGTATATCATTTCAATTCACTAGGCTTTGTGAAAATCATATTAAGTGTTTCTTAGAAGTAAAATGCAAGGTTTCCCAAAAGAACATGCCAAGAAGGAAATTTCCCTTTTCACATTTGTTCAGTTCCTACTCCTTTAGCCTAACTACTAACAAAAAATCAACCATACTGGATTGTTTGTATCGAAGAGAAAGATTGATTTGAGGGCTTGTAGTTAATCCAAGAAAATTATATCAATAATTTGGAATACCCAAGACCTCGTGCCCAAGGAGATGATCAAAAATGTGAAGCAGTTATGACTTACAGCTAGACTGGTAGGACCAACATGTGATGTCAAGTTTTGCTTTAGCATGCCTCCATTACGGAACTCGTCACTTGGGGTAATGATCCAAAAACCCACCATTGGATTTGAGCTGATCCATCCATGTACTCTATTCTCTCTGTTCTCCAATGAGTACTGATATTTATCATCCACCTGCACTTTGAAGATCAGACACTCTAAAAACTATATCCATGATGATTCAGGTACATTTGCAAACAAGTACATCCACTAGCCTATCCAATCTACATTGGAAAACCAAAAGATTTTAAAAAGTTTGACAAAATGCAGCAAGATCAGAAAACCAAATAATATTAAAGTAGTAGAGTGCTCAAAAGTGTACATTCAACCGAACTGTATGAGATAACTTGTTGGCTTTTTTGTAAACTTTGTTTAGGAGGACTCAGCCTAGGCTAAAAAAATAGCAATGTGCCAACTAAAGAATAAAAACACTAGCAGACCCATTCAATGACTAGTATCATTCAATTTGTGTATGTTTAAAGGAGGGAAAACTCTAGAAAATTATCTTGAAAGTGCCAACTTTGCCTTTAAGCTTCTAAACAAGTCATTATTTTGAAAAATTGGATCATCTGACATGAGATGGATGGAACATGATGGACTAAAATCACCTTCATTTTTAACACTATATAGGTGTTACGTTTGCGTAGTTTTCATCTTTCAATTATACATATCTATGTTTCTCCATCTCTGCATAGCGATGGATACATATTTGGCTTTAGTGCTCCATTTACTTAGTTTATTCAGTTAAAACATACTTTATTTTGAATAAATACTAACTAACATGGTGAAAAAAAATGAATCCCTTTCCTCTATATCGATCACATAGTTCACTTTATGAGGTTACTTTTCAAAGGAATGGCTTCAAATTTTGAGAATTAGAAGATAAGAATTATTATGTTCAATAATGATACTGTCATTAAATTTTAAGGATTTTCATGGCTTAAAGAGCTAAGATTACAAATGGTGGATAAGTTTACATAGTTCTAGGCTTACCTCATGGAAGATTGGGGATGGAAGCAACTTTGGAAGAGTTTAAAGCAGCAAATAGCTTGATTTTCTTATTATTTCCTTTCTCTCAGGCCAAGAAATATCACTTGTAATGTCTGGTCAGCAGCTAGACACCAACATTACCTCCTCTTCCGTAACAAACTACATAGATCAGCCCAAACATATCTACTAAACATCAAGATTACTCATCAACACTACCAGCTCTTACATCACAAACTAGTTCATATCTGTAGATCAGCCCAACTTATATCTTGTCTAACACTCAATAATACACACTCTCATTGTTACATTCAAACTCACACTGACACATACACATACACTTATTGCATATGTATACAATGTACCTATTAGATACAAACCTATATAAAGCATGCACATGTACGTACTTCACACATGTGCACACACGCACGCACACACACACACACACACACACATATACTCTCTCTCTCTCTCTCTCTTTTTTCGTAATGGGTAGTTGTACAAGATTTCAAGATTACAAGATGCAGGGTGGTTCTAGTAGGCACACCTGAAGATTTATCCCAGCAGCACAAATAAGTGCGGAGGGGATCCTATAAAGACGAAGAGGGATTAGTAGGTTCGGTGGGCATGGAAGTTTCCTTGGCTTTTCCTTTATTGCATCCCAACCCTATGTATCCAAGTTTGAAGAAGAAGTGGCTGCTTGACTTTAGACTGGGTGGACCGAAGAATTTGTTGCTGAGCAAAAATGGGAGCCATATTTTGGTCCTTGGCCAGCTGACCTCATGAAAAGCAGTGACCAGAAAAAGTGCCCCACTTGAGCCGAAAGCAAAGAGGCCGCATGCCACTACATTTGAGGCACAACTAGATAGGTCGCTTCCCAGCGGTATCCCACAGCATGCACAGTCTCTTTTTGTTGGCTGCCTTTAGACTTGAAGGCACCAACACATGGCCGATGGCAGCCATTGCATCTTTGAGAAGAGGCCAGTAGACTGCCGGCAACTCTCCACCTCAACCTATATGGAACATTCCTGCTTAGGTAAACATTGGAAATCTGACAGTGGACGCCATGAGACAATATGCACCAACTTTTTATCAAAGAAAAGGGGTTGTTTCCCATGCCAGAGTAGAAAGAAGTATGACCTCATAGAAGCTACATGAACCAACAAAGATCTCCTCCACACAATCTATCTGAACAATAGATGTCAGCCACTAATGAATCTTGCTAAGCATGGGAATGCAGCCAGTGAAGAAAAGAATAACACCTCACTCATGAAAAGCAGAAAGGGAGTGAAGAACCTCTTGATTAGACACGTGTGTGTCTATAATCTCCTTCTCAGCACAAACCAGGGTAGCTTGATGGTTATACTCAACATATTAACCCAAGAGGGCATTTGCGAATTCAAGCATCTATTCCCAATTTGGCTCTTGCAAATCTTGTGAAGGAGAAGCCACCTGAGCATACGAGCAAGGCAGAGAGTCACCCGGGTCAGGGGCATCCAGGGCAACAGGGAACTCATCATGGAGATGCTTGCTGCATTTGATAGACAGTTGGACATCAAGGGGAGACAGAACAATGTTGTCAGTGCAGCGCACCATGTCATCTTCCACATCCATGTTTGGACCCAAGGCCTCAACTGGCTGGTCCATATCGTCCATCTTCAAGCCACAAGAGCTATCAATAGCTCATTCTTTCTCTTTCTCTGTCACGGACTGCCTAGCTATTGTGCACAGGCACAATAACCTAGAGTCGTACAATAGACGTGCACCAACACAGGGCAGAAGCATTAGACTAGCACCCACTACAAGAGCAACTCAACAAAGACAAGTTGTAGGGCAGCGCACACCACAGGCAGCAAGCCAAGGCACAAGTGACACACAAGTGTATAGGTTCAAGGTGGCAGGTAGGGTAGGGCGGCACCGGACCTAGGCAGCAGGCCAGGTCACAGACTATGTGCAAGCAGACAAGTGGAGGGCGGCATTGAACGAGGATGAACGAGGAAGCAGTTAGGTCACCATCACTCCACAGCTCTTATTTCTTGTGAATAAGTGTGTATTAATGTATAGAGATATTTATATCAAGCCTTCTGGTCAGCCTGGAAATCCTAACAATTCACATGTCAAGCCAAAAAACTCCCAAAACCTGGCACACAAACATCATGCTGGTGACACAAGAGAAGTAGAGCAAACAATATCCAGCCCAGGAGCAACCACATCAGGGAGGACCAGGTCCACTGAAACCATGGAAGAAACTTGCCATAATAGTAATCCTTGAATACAGGCCACATGACCATAGATGCCTGAGGCCGAATTAAAAAATGAAGGCATTGTGAGTATGCTAAATGTTCCAAAGAGCTGTCCATGTGAGAAAATGAAAGAGGCAAAAATGATCTGATTGCAAAGCAGAGGAAGACGGGATCTTGCCTAGGACCCAAGACCGGATGGACATCTCCTACTGAGTCACCTAGGTCCACACTCTAGAAATATAGCTCCAAATCTATCTAGCTAGAGAGAAAGAGATGAAAAGATGAAGCAGAGTCTCATTACATGTAGTACAAAGATACATCTACCACGTGAGATCTTGCGGGCATGTAGCACATCCTTAGTGGGAAGCCCTCTGATAAGCAATCTCCACATAAAAACTTCCCTTGATAAGGAATCTTGGACCTCCACCATTGAATGAATGTGTCCCGCCCCACAACTACTTCACTTTTCAGTCTTATAGGCATGTTTTTTATGTTTTCTCGTTTTATGAGAAACACACTATCATTGTATATATTGCTCTGGCCTCATAGGCCACATTGGCCTTTTCGGAGGCATCTCTCTCTCTCTCTTTCTTTTCGTAAAAATAATTGAATTAAGTAGTAAATATTTTATATCAGACCATCAGGTCAGCTTTAGAAATAACAGAAAATAATAGACATGAAGGAAAGTCTACACACAATCTAACACAAAAATATCACGCTGAAAGTACAACTGGTGTGGAGCAAACAGTGTCCAGCCAAGGAGTAGCAATATCAAGAAGAACCAGATTAGTAGAAACCATAGAGGTAATTTGCCACAACACTAAACCCCGAATTCGGGCCACATGACCATGAATACTAGATACTGAATCAAAAATGAAGGCATTACAAGTACACCAAATATGCCACAAGGCTGTCCATCTAAGGAAATGGAAAAGGCAGGAATAATCTGAACTCAAAGAGGTCATGGAGGTCATCTTCCCCAAAATCCACAAATGAGCTGAAATCCGATGTCGAGTCAAGGAGGACCACACATGGAAAATAAAACTCCAAATCTGTCTTGCAACAGGGCAGGAGACAAAAAGATGAAGCACTATCTCATCACATGTAGTACAGAATATGCATCGCCAAGCATAGATCTTACGAGCACACAACACATTCTCAGCAGGAAGAGCCCCAATAAGTAGCCTCCACATAAACACTTTTCCCTGATACGAAACCTTAGATTTTCAGAGCTGGATAAATCTGTCCTACCACTTCTTTTTGCTCTCCCGAATACGCCATACTTTATTTGCCTTATCCCTGGCCCATCTCTTGGCCTCTACCATCTGATGATATATCTGATTGGCTGACCTTTTCTCAAAATCATCAGGAATCACAAACATCCAATCACGCCAGGGAGACAAAAGATGTAATGTAGGCAAAGGATAGTAGCTCGTAAGTCTGTCGTGTATGGCCGTCCAAATAACATGATGATACCCTCTAGGCGCCCGAAAGTGCTGACGAATATATTGAAAGCAATAAAGACAGGCCTAGCCAGGAATGACTCCATCCTAGACTGACTGCAATCCCAAACGAGCCATCCGGTTAAACTTATCTCTTTGCAAATATTTATCAGGCCAGTCCAACAACCTGGAGAAGGCCAGTACCTCGCCTAGTAGGGAATTCTCCTCCTTGTGAGAATGCGAGGGGCACCAAACTGAAAAATGTAGCATCACCTGCCAAGATGCTATCGCATGGGAAAGGAGAAAAGATTGGGAGACCTTAATAGATCTTGTGGAGTTAAACACATGCCACCAAGAAGCATGAATAACTGTGCTACCATGAGAAATGCCCGTCTTTTCTATTAAAAAAATTTCTATATCTATCCAGGGAAGAGTCTATACACAAAGAGTCTGCAGAAGAGCTAACCTCAAAGCAGCCATATGAAAATTAACATCCAAGAGAGTTGCTCTGCCCATCCTTTTAGGAGCATTCACATGCTGCCATGAAATCCACACTTGACCGAGGCGATTTCCTTTCTTCTTCCATAACATGAATCAGATAGGTTGAACCAAATCCAGTAGGGATTTCTTAGTCCAAGGAAGCAGTGGCAAGAAAAATGAAATCATGCTGATCATAATGCATTGTGCAACTTTAAGTTTCACATGGAGAGGCCAGCCTTGTGACTTCCAGTACATAAAACGATCATGAATACGAGATGCCATCCAATCCAACAAGGAGCTACCTCCACGCCAATAGGATAACCCAAGTGTCTAGTTATATTCCCCTTAGGAGTCATAATACCATTCCAACCCAAAGTCTGCAAATCATTTTCCGTACAAAAGAGCAAAGTGAATTTTTGAGCATTGATATGAAGTCCCAATGCCATAGCAAAAATTTTCCACGCGGCCATTGCCCAATTAACATTCAAGCAATCAACCTTAAGAAACATAAAGGAATCATCTTCCAAAGATTGACCCACAAGTTGGGCCCCACTGGGAAGAGACAAACCAACTATCTCACCTTGATTGGCCAACTTATCCAACAAAGAAAGCATCGAGTGAGTAACTAATGCAAATGACAAAGGACTGAGAGGGCAACCTTGTCGGAGAGAGCGGGATAAGGTAATTTCATCAGTGATCCCTCCATTGAGAGAAATATAGGCCATTATCCCCCCTGACCAATAGTATCCACCAGAGAAACCATACGCAGCCCAAAACCCACAGTGAACATTAGTTGCCTCAAAAAAGACCAACTTACATGATCAAATGCCTTTTCAATATCAAGCTAAAGCATGATCACCTGCTCGCCTGAAGCTTTAGCAAAGTCAATCTCCAGTTGAACATTCAAAATGTTATGCATTATATTCCAACCCTCAATGAAACCGTATTGGCGTGGATGAACCAAATGCCCAAATACTTTCTACAATTTGTTGGCAATGATTTTCGAAAAGATTTTGTATAAAGAGCCCATAACAGAAATGGATATCCATTGTTTCAAAGAAGTAGAAGAGGGGTAATAGCCAAATGATTGCAATCTTTCAGTCTGAAGGCATGACACCAGAATTTCAAACTTGCTGACATAGGTGTATCAACAGATAAGTTGCTCAACATTGGTTGAAAACAACTCATTAGGAAGCCCATCCCAACCAGGGCTTTTTCTGTTAGGCAAATGGGACAATACCTCTTCCACTTCATCCTCTGAAATATTCGCCTCCATTAAGGCTACCCATTCTGACTGAACCTGATTCCTAACCAAATCACAAATGTATCTGCAAGCAGAGTGTACAGCATCAAATAGAATCTCAGGAGGGCCCAACAGTGATTTATAAAAATCTACACACATCTGAATGATGGATGCAGGTTCTATCACCATAACACCTTGCTCATTTTTCACATGCACAATATTTTCCTGAGCACATTTCTCATGTAATTGAGCAAAGACTTGGTAAGATTAACAATTGTTATCGTACAAAGCTTAGGCTCTAGACAGAAATTTGTATTTAGCATATTCCTGTTCCTGTAAAGATTGAACTCGGCCTTTCAACCATTCAATGCATGTAAGCAAGTCATCAATGGTATCCCCCAACTGACATAAACACAACGAATGGGCCAACAAAGATTGTGCATGTAGCAATTCAGCGCGGCCTCTGTAAGGCCCTAATTCAAAGCCCCCCAGGCTACCAGGAGGAGATAGACTCCCAGTCGGTGATCTGGAACCCCCAGGTCAAAGATCGGGAGGGGGTACAAATTAGTGAGCGCCCCCACATCCAATGGGCTGGTGGATGGGAGGCCGGCCTGACTCGTACCATCAGGACATGGCGAGAGGTGTACAGGATGATGAACGAGGGGGTGTTGCAACAGGCATCAGGTTGCCAAAGAAGAGTGGAGCTAAGGAGAAGGGAGATAGACGTAGCTATACCTCAGGAGTGGATTGCCCCCTCGAGACGAGAGCCAGTAGAGCCGAGGAGGTATGGGCCGCCAGGTTTTCACCAGCAAGTATTCCCCTATAGGTGGTAGGTAGAGTGGGAGGCGCCCCACATGGGACTTTCTTCACCGTACAGGAGGGGGAGCATCTAGCCCTTGATAGAGGGTAGCAGGATGAGGGGATAGTTTTTCTTCCATGGAGGAGGATTCGGGTGGTTGGCCTTCAAGGGAAGACATGGTGGTTGGACCCTTATATCTTCTGGAAGGAGCTCAGGGAGTGGCGCCTCTGGATTTGGGAGGGCAGGCCATTTGATGAGCTGGAGTGGGATCTGGGAGAATTGCTTTGGCCAACCACTACAGTCGCCAAGAAGCCACCGAGGTTCTTGGAGTACACAACCAAGATTGGTAGACACGTACTGATGCAGGAGGACATGGATTGGGCGCCGTCGCGCAGCAGGCACTGGGCATCACAGCATCGCGGAGGCTTTCCAACGGACCTTTTGGCACCACCTATGGGATAGCTAGAGGCCAAGGAGGGTATCGTATTTCCTATGGCTGGTGGCACATGGAGGCCTGGCGGTGGGGGGGGAAGGTTGTAAATGCTGCACACAGCAATCCCTAGAGTCTCAAAAGCACTGCCTTTGGTCGTGTGAGGCGGCGCAACTCGTGTGGAGAGGAGCATGCCGCATCCTCCGCCATATAGCACACAGCCTTGGATATATCTCATGGGGAGCTTTCTGTTGACAACAGGCAGTCAGCCAGGGCCGTCACCTTCTGTATGAGGCTGAGATGCAGGACACGATATTCATTATTGAGGCAAGGTCATGCACAGTGGTCTGGAGGCTCTACCCATCCGCCAGGTACTGGAGCCCACAGCAGACCGCTCTGAGGTATGGGAGATCATTGGGAGTCTTACTAGATGGCATATATTGGAAGGCGCGGTGTCAGGAGGTTTTTGGTGGGGAGAGACTTTTAGTACAATCGACTTTAGCAGAGCTCTGGACCTCCATCATCCACTCCCTCCGCGGTCGATAGGACCAGGTGCAGGGCGAGTCTTAAGCTCAACAGGAGCTCCGATCTCATTTCATGTGCACTTGGGGCGACCACGACCTATTTTTCGTGATGCAGGCAGGCAGCCCCAGATGGCGATACACCCTCCCTCCATAGCTTCTTGCCCCCATCCCCCCTAGACCACCCTGAAAGGCTTGTATACTTGATATATCTGTGACTTTGATCAGCTCTAACTAGTCTGTTGAGTATGAGCACTTCCTTGTACTCAGGTTTTTTCTGAAGTAATATAATTAGCCACACTTTATTTGCAAAAAAAACCAAGGCTGATCAGAATGAAGGGCCGGAAAGGGTTGGCAGCTGCTTATACTGCAATACAATCAAAAACTGGCCCTATAGGTTACAATATCTATGAGGGATCTAAAAAAGCCCTGTGCAGAAAGACATCAACACATTGCGGCTCACCAGAGTGGGATGAGTAATAGAAGACAAGCCCAAACATTCCACAACCAACAATTCCATTTGAAAAGAGTTAGTAGCCAAGTAATCCTTTATCGGATGCCAGCATACCTTCTAAAGAACTAGCTTCCATGAACATACCAAATGAGTAACCAAAAAAAAGAAAGATGTCAAGAAATGGACATCGGTGTTAAGGATGTGCCACCACAAACCCTAAATGTTGGTATTACCATGCACAATTCCCTGGTCCTCCAAAAAAAGATGGACGATAAAAGACCTAGGATTGATGATGCGTGCAATTAGCATGAAAAAGTGACCAACGAAGAGCCACCATATGAGACTCAATGGGCAACTAGATAGCACAAATGCAACGGGACTGGAACATGTCAATGTTGCCTACAATAATGCTTGGAGACCCAAAAAGCAATACCTTTGGTGAGAAGGCCCAATTGGTGTGCAAAGGATCTTACAAGACTTTGCAATACATTCAGAGCTATCTGGGGTGCTTTCGACTAGCATCAGGGCCGTCACCTCACAAGCTAGAGCTAAAGGGCAGCCAAGAGCCTACACTTCAGTAGGCCTAGAGGTTGTTCCCAACCCAACAAGTACTAGAGCCCTTAGCATTTAGATCAAGGGTTTGGGAACTTGTTGAGAATCTTACACAATGGCATATCTAGAAAGCACATTTTACATATGGGGACTTATTGAGGATCTTACACAATGGCATATCTAGAAGGCACATTGTCAACTAGGTTTTAACTAGGAGGAGAGCCTTACAGATAATGCCACTCTAGCACATCCATGGTTGTCCATCATTCAGAATTTCACTCGTGTGGTGGCAGTGGAAGCAGCTCCAAGGGGACTTCCACCACTAACACAAGCTGCGGAATGATTCTCCACACTTGGGGCCACCATGACCATGTTAGCAGTCGTGTGACTTGCACAGTCATCCCTTGCTTGTGAGCCTAGATAGGGATATTAGGAGCATTGACACTCGTTCCGTCATGTGTTTTGACAGAGGAGGCAGCTCTATCAAGAGGATGCATTTCTTTTCCAGCCAGTTTTAGGTGTGTTCACACTGGCTGAGTTATTTTCCATCCCATTACTTTTTTTTCCAGTATGACTGGAGGTTGCATTTACACTTGCAAATGGTGTGAGCAGCATTTGTTGATTATTTTATTATTGATCAGGTCAGCCAGCATTTTTGGCATCAGGTTGACCAGGTCGGCCAATTTCCAGCAGTTTTTGCTATTTATTAGCCTACCTCTAGTGCTGGTCATCATTCTTTTGTAGGTCTTCAGCACACTCCAACATCCGAATTCTCCTCCATCTTCCAATGCTGCCTTCCGTCATCAACCTGATCCGGTGCCCTCACTAATACCTTGGGCTGTGTGTAGGGAGACTAATCAGCCCATAATACCTTGGGCCATGTGTAGGGGGACTAATCAGCCCACCTTTGTATTCAGCTTCCATTCAGATTCAGTGCATATTTTCTTCCATTCTGTTCTCTCTTTGCAGTCTTTCTCTTTCCTTCTCTCTCCGTGTTCGTGTTTCGTCTTTCATTGCGGACTCCCACATGGTATCGTCATGAAAGTGAGGACTCATAGGTTCTAAGAACAAAAGAGCACACTCTGCTTGCCGTTTCGAGCAGAGTGCAAAAAATGCAGATTTTCTGCCTTGTTCGGCCTTCTATGAAGTGTGCGGGACATCTACAACTTCTCTTTGGATGATTTAGCTGATTTTCCCTTTGTTTGGGCAGCCTGACATCCAAACACATCAAAATTTTTTGAGTATTTGCAAGTCCATATGAGCTATGGAGTTCCGAGTGCCACCAGTTTGATGCTTTTGATGACTCGAATGTGGAGACCATTCACTCTTCCATCGATAGTCAGTTTCATCAATTAGATCGTCGTGAAGATCAATGTCGAAAGCCTCATTCTTGCTCTAATAGATCGAGTCCCTTCTCCTCCCTTGGTTTTCTACATGTTTCTCATAAGCTCCATGTTACAAATCCTTGCACAACTGTGATGGCACCTTCTGTTCAAATGCCCATGCTTCCTTCTCTCCCAAAGAAGATCAACCTAATGGTCCAAACTACTCCCTTTGGCCCTACAAACTAGAGTGTATTCTTGATACCTTTGACTTGGGGAATTTCATTACTATCCCAACTCTCGTCCAATGGAGGATCCCCACATTGATTCTACGATGTACCAAGCAGCCCTTTGGAATTGCCTCAATCCTAGAGCGCAATCCTTTCTCTTCATGAGTCTGCAAGATTAAGTCGTTGTGCATGTGTGCAAACTTTGGACCACAGCAGAGGTATGGATGAAACTCTCTTCTCCCTATCATTAGAAGACCTTTGCCCACTATATTGCCATAGAGAAGAAACCCTAGATCCTTTCTGTTGATATTCCCCTTCTATGCAAGATCACATCAACAAGATGGAGGACATGCAAGATGAACTTGCATCCCTTGGCAGAACGATCTCATTGAAGGACATGGCGACGATTCTCCTTACTCAGTCGACATCTCCCAAGTATAATGTCTTCTATACCAACTTGGTTACCAAGATTCGAAAAATTCATCTATGGGAAGTGCTAGCTCCACTTTTCTTGGAGCATGAAGAGCGACTCAAAGATATTTGTACTAGTGGATCCAACCTTACGAAAGCTTTAACTATAGATTTATTGATAGTAGTGCTTCGAGTCATAAGACTCCTTGAGGAGATTTGTTGTAGAATCTTTGTCCATCAAAGGGTATGGTCACTGTTGGTGACATTTTATCAATATCTATTAGTGGTGTTGGCACTTTGTCGCTATTAGCTAACCATCCATCAAGCTCCATTGTAGAAGTCCTAAATGTTCCTAATTTGGGCTTCCCACTCCTTACACTTTGCCACCTAGGTTGTCTTCACCAAACAAGCTATCTTTATTGAGGATTCTTCTTCATGAGCCATTCTAGCCACAAGTTAGTAGGAGAGGGAACTATATAGGCTCCATTCCCCTTTCATTGTATAGGGTCCTATGTGGCAATTTTCCATAGCCACACAGCTTCCTAAGTATGCATCACCTGTTCCATAGGTTCCATCCCATCCCATCACCTATTATATAGGTTCCATCCCATCCCCGACCATTTCCTTTGGCAATTCCCTCGTACCCACCATCCCTTTCAGAGGGAGCCAATATGGGTGATGCAACTATGGATTCCCTAGGCCCTTATGTTTCAAGTATGGTCATGTGGCTATTGAATGCCCAACACCTTCAAGATTAATGCCAAACCATCCACCTTTGTGTACCTTTTTCCTTAAGACAAGGCCAGGATCATGAGGAACTTCTTCATTGATGGACTACGTCAATGGACTTTATTAGCATTGGCACTTCTTCTGCCACCCTTGGATCCATTCCATCTTCTTTAGCCTTCAGCACATCCAAGATCTTGAAAGGGACGTTAGAAATCATGTGTGTCCTGTATAGTCATCCCTTGCTTGTGAACCTCAATCTGAGTCAAACAAGGACATTAGGATCTCTAACACTCAATCTATCATGTGTTTTGATGGAGGAGGAAGCTTTTTTTAGGGCCATGTATTTCTTTTCCAATTGGTTTCGGGTGTATTCACACTGGCTGAGCTATTTTCCAGCCCACTGCATTTCTTTTTTCAGTATTGGAGGCTGCATTTAGACTGGCAGATGGTGTGATCAGTTTTTTTATTTTTGGCGACCAGCATTTCTTGATTATTTTATTACTGATGATTAGGTGGGCCAGCATTTTTGGCATCAGTTTGACCAAGGCAGCCAGTTTCCAGCATTTTTTGTCTATTTATTAGCCTGCTTACAGTGGACGCTGGATGGGCATCATTCTTTTGTAGATCTTCAGCACACTCCGATATTCAGGATTCTCCTCCATCTTCTAGTACTGCCTTCTGTCATCAGCCTGATCTGGTGCCCTCACTGATACCGTAGGCTGCGTGTAGGGACAGATCAGTCCACCTTTGTATTCAGCTTCCATTCAGATTCAGTGCAAATTTTCTTCTTCCATTCCCTTCTTTCTTTGCAGTCTTTCTCTTCCCTTCTCTCTTCATGCATGTTTTCTCTTCTATTACACACACTCATAAACCAATTCTTCACATTATGGGATGGCTCCAATGATGTTTCTGTCCTTGCCCTCGTATACCACCTTGAGAGGGGTTTTACATTTCTTGTAATGCTTCAGCTACACACACATGCATGTGCACGTGTGTGTGTCTGTATATACATATGTTTGTACATATGTGCATTGTATGTAATATATGTATAGTTCCCATTTTATTTTCTTCTTATCAATTTGCATCGTGCATGTGTGTGTGTGTGCGCGCGCACGCACGTATGTTTGTACATATGTGCATTGTTTGTAATATATGTATATTTTCCATTTTATTTTCTTCTTATCAATTAGCATGCTGATTGTGTTGCCGTTATTGTTGTCACTGAGTAAAGATTTCCACCTTAGCTCACATGGATCAAGAGTGCACTATTGAATACTTGACCTACCAACCCAAAGATGGAATCTTGAAATGATTGGAAAGAGTAGAGGAGAAGAGGTTAGAGTAAGAAAGGACATTGGAGGGGAAGAGCAACGGAGAAGGGCTCCAGAGTGGACCAATAACAGCAACGCCATATGCCAAGAGCTTGATTTCATTGAGGGGAATCACACACGGGAGTTCATGCTATGTCCTAGGTGCAAGATCATTGGCATCTTATGAGTCTACAAGACTAATTATTGAGCTGGTGCAACCTTGGACAAGCACAATGCTAGAAGCTAGTATTGCCAAAATAGGGGTGAGCAGTAACATCAGTACTTTCTCTTCTTTACTGCTCTGCTTCTCTAGACATACTTCAATTTACAAGACCAACTATTGGCATGATGGAACCTTGGACAAGCACAAAGCTGGAAGCTAGGCTTGTTTCCAATAGTCAGGGTGAGCAGTAATATCAGCCTTTCTCTTCTTAACTGCTCTACTTTATCAGTAGACATGACTTTATTCCTGAAGTTGCTTTTGGTTTTTGAATCCTATATACTAAAGAAAGGTTGAAACTTTGCATCTGCACCACCTTGATCAAGTCCTTTATGTACAATCTAAATGAAAACATGTGTTCTATTTGCAAAACAATATTATGGAACATCTCTGGAACAAGTCCAGTTGTAGTCTAAACACTAACTGTGACACATTTTCAGCCTTTGCATGCACTCTTATTATTAACAAGTGAACAAACATTAAAACACACCCCCTTATCAAAAGATAGCCAGTAATGAGCCTTCTCTGGACTTCTGGTTGGTTACTAGTATTCCAGAAAATGTGTGCTTTTACTTTGAAAGAAATCAGTTCATCTTTAGGCCAACTGACCTCTCCTCGAAGATTGGGGTTCTTTGGATGGGTTAGTAGGACAGCCTCAGGGTACGCAAGTGGTTGGCAATGTCCTGGTTCTCGATCCTCAGGAAAGGGCATAATTCTTTTCTTGTTATCTGCTATGGCCATATATTGAAACCTGTCGCCAAGACATCCTAAAGAAATTTTAATGCTTGACAAAGCCCTCTCTTATTTCTGTGAGTTTGAGCTGAAATTTTAAAGCATGAGCTGTGAAATTTTAGTGCTTGTCAAAGTCCTCTCTTATTTCTGTGAGTTTGAGTTGAAATTCTAAGACATGATTTGTTTTCAGTGTCAATTGGAGCTCTTTAGTCCTGATACCAATGCCATCAAACCTCTAATCTAGTCCAATTGTGTACATGCATAGCAATCACATGTAGAACAAAGCTATTGCATTACAACAATTGGAAGTTCACTAATTGTTGCAAAATACATAATCTTTTTTGGATTTCTCAACAAAAAAGTATAGATGATCCAATTTGATATCAATGAAACTTGATCCCTGTTAAATTAATCCATTACTCTGTCCAAAAACTGAAAGATGAAAATGCAGTTCAACTAAAAATGATATTCTTTTCTAGCAAGGCTCAATGTCATATTTTTCTAAGCCATGCCTTTGCCCTAGGAAGCCCCTCATCTAGATTCACCTTAGCAAGGCATGGGACCTCTATTATGATGGAAGACCAGGGACCCCTCAGCTTGATCAGCCTTAACAAGGCATGGGACCTCTTCTATGACTCCACCCCTTCCTCACCCTTTCTTTTTCCTTTAGTGGTCCACCCATGACCTCCCTCAAACAACCAGTTGATCCAGCAAAGGTGGTTAGTTACTCCGGTAAAGGTGTGTTGGGTTTGACTCGTGTCTATGCTCACAAAGGAGTGTTGGTGATCCATAGTAGGACGCAGGGGCACTTTTTACTCTCCTTATGAGAGGTATTTTCCGCTAGTTACATTATCTTCTATTTTATGTGCTTATGTTACATATTTGGTCACTTATCGTGTTTTACACCTTTCGGGTGTGAACGCACATCAACAACCCTAAGGTTTAAGGGTTGTACTTTGTACTTTCATTACACTTGTGATAATTGCATGGGAAGTCATGCTGTGTCTTCACTCCACTCTCTACTCTCAACTATGTGCTCTCAGCTGAGAGCTTCCATCTCCATCCCTCACATTTGGTATCAGAGCTACAGGCTTGCATAGTCCATCTTAGCCTATCAAAGATCTCGATCAACTCAGCTTCAACTCCTCCCCGCCAGTTAGCTACTGGCCATTCAGGCCTGCAGTACCACCAGCCGTTGCTGCATCCGCCACCAGCGTTGCCTCCAGTCCTACGCCACCAGCCGCCTGGTCCAACTGTGCTTCAGCACCACCAGTCTTCAATGACACTCCCTCCTAGTCCACCACTACTGCCAGCTACTAGCACCACCCAACAACCGCTAGCACTGCCTGTAGCAACTCCTGCATGCTACAGCTCCATCAGCCCCTGGTCTATCAGCCGCCAACGCAGCAAACACCTGTGCCAGCTCCACTTGCAAGCCTGCCACCTGTAGCACCACCCTGCCAACACAGCACCACTGCTGGTCCGTCAGCCACCAACGCAGCAAACACCTGCACCAACTCCGTGTGCAGGCCCACCACCTGCAGCACCACCTTGCCATCGTCACCTGCCAGTTTCCAATGCCACCAGCGGCGCCACCTCTAATCTGTCCAGCACTGCCTCCTCTGCCAGCACCTCTTCCAGCTCCTCCAGCTGTATAACAGCTCCATTTATTTAAAAATCTGAATTACAACAAAGGGCTTTTTCCCGAGGAATACATTTCTGCTCCTCATGTCTGGGACAGACTCACTGCAGGAATTTCTTGGGAATTGGGTCAGAAAATTTGGGGCTTTTGGGTGTTGAGCAAACTTTGGCACATATACTACAGGTTCAGTCTGAAATAGACTGAAATTGTGCATTTTGGACAGCAAAATTTTGGGGCTTTGGGGCTTTTGCATTGGTTGAATTGCTGAGCACTGTCTCTGCATTGGACAGTGTGTACATTGGACAGTTTTGATCAAGTGTGACACAAATTTGTTAATTGCAGCATAGTGCATGCCATAATTTCTGGAAATTTCTAGATTTCCAGGTTGTTCCAGCTTTGGCTCTTGTTTTTGTGCTCTTTGAAACAATGACATTTACCATGGCCAATCAAGGACAAAATGATGTATTCACATATGTATCCAAGGAGGATAGATTGGATGGCAATAATTATTCTCTACGGTCTTTCATGATGAAGAATGTGCTGATTGCAAAAAATATTTGGGATTATGTTAGTGGTGAAGAAGTCCGTCCTGGAGTTGTGGCTCGTGTAACACTCCTCCAAGAGAACATGATCAAAGACTCGAAAGGCCCGCTCTCCAGCTCATCCACTTCCCCAAAGGTCAATAGCATAAAAGGCTTGGGACACATGGGATACTCAAGCATTGTCACTAATTGCATTTGCACTTCAAGGATCTATAATCCCGCATATACGGTGTGCAGCTTCTTCATGAGAAGCATGGTTCACACTTGAGTAGATGTTTGCTGGAAATATGAGACATGCATCTCTTTCTTGAAAAAAGAGCTTGAGAATGTGAAGATAGATAAAGGCGATGCCATACAAGGATCATCTTAACAAAATTCAAGACTTGTCTGAGCAGTTAATGAATGTAGATGAGTATTATTCTGATGTACGGATGATCTCTACTACTTTGAATTCTTTGCCGCCCTCTTATTTGGCCTTTCACATGGCCTTAAATCTCACCATGAGAATTTCCCTGCAGCCACTTACCTTTCTTTAGTTGGTTAGTTTGCTCCTAGAAGAAGAGCAAACAAGAAAGAACACTAGAGTGGATATTATAGCCTCTGAGAACAGGCTTTTATGGCGCGACAGAAGAGCAACGGCAAACAGTCTAGAATGCTTTGCAAAGTACTAGAAGTTCAGGCACTTCACAAAGCAACAAGAAACACAAGGACATGCAAGACAAGAAGGGCAAGTGCCATTATTGTAAGAAGTCATGTCACTACATCACGAAATGTAAGCACATTGCCAAGGAGGAGTCAAGAATGTCTATTTTTGATACACCTTGTACTGCTACAGAGTCCGCATCTTTTGTTGTAGACTGTGACCGCTATTTCTATACTTATAGTTATGACTCTTCTTGGGCTGATAGAGCGTTTAGCTCTACTGAGGATGCTAGCACTTAGTTCTTCGACAATGGTACTTCTAAGCACATTACATCCCGTAGAGATTTGTTTCCCTCTATTATTGCAATTCCTCTTTGGCAATTTTGTACAATGTGCCAACAATGCATCTTATCCTATTAGAGGTGTTGGGGAGATTGTCTCGAAAGCTAAAGATGACTTCCAATATCTTTTTGAGTCATAGAAATGTAAAGGGTGTACTAGTATGCTAAGGTTTCACTCTATAGTTGTAGTTCTTCTTGCTTCAACAAGTGCTAGCTTGGCCGTGGTTGTATCACAATCACATATTTTCTATTCATCTCTAGCTTTCATTTCTTTTGAGTCTTTGATTACCTTGTTCACATTGTTTCATTTGATTGGTCACTCTCCATTTCACTTGAGTTTGGGTACATTGCCACTCTCATCACCGCTCTAGTTGCACTATTCACTTGTTTTCTTATATATTGCCCCCATACTTTCACACACTTTCATGCACCTAAGCTGTCCACTACTCAACCTTTGGCTTGATTTGGCATTGCTCAAGAAATACAAAAGGGAGTGCAATGCTCAACATGGATCAAGCATATTACAGCCATCTCCATCCTCAAAACACAAATAGACAATAATGTTGGTTCTTGTTCACTATGTGATTGAAAAAAGAACACCAAAATCCACATTTCACATAATCTAAATTGTTACTATCACCACCACCGTAATGTACCCATAACCCAAGTGAATGGTGTGCATCTGGAGTTCTACGTGGTCAAGAAATTGTTGTGTGCATTCAAACAACATCATGTTTTTACATTCTTCCCTATGGGTTTTGAAGGTAGGTGTGGTGTTTAACACAAGATCTAATAGAAGACCCCAACTAATCTTAAAGAATGATGCAGTAAACCAGTACAAATGGATATAAAAAGGCTACTATGAAGCATCAGCTTTCTAATGGTTTTACAAGGTGAATGTCTGTGGTGGGCTCCAGTTAGAAAGGAATGTATAGATACACATGCGTTGAAGTCACCCATAACAAAGCCAGGATGAGCCATGTCCAGGCAGTGCAAATCACCCCGGAGTTGACGACGTTCTCAAGCAGTAGAAGGAGCATACACCCCTAGTAGCCACAAAACCTCACCCTCATGTAGGATTTCCAGAATCATAAATCTACCACGAGGGTCCATCTCATGAGACTATTTTAGATGCGGTTCTTTCTGCTTGCAGATATGTTTGCAACTTAGTTGTTAACCAAGTTAAGCCAGAATGGGTTGATTTGATGGAGGCTGATATTTCGAAGGAGGAAGTGGAAGAGGTGCTGTCTCATTTGCCTCGAAGGAAAAGCGCTAGCTGGGATGGGCTTCCTAATGAACTTTTCTTGGCCCATGTGGAGCAATTTAAGGGCCCATTATCACGTCTGTGTCAGCAAGTGTGGAATTCTGGTGAGATGCCTTCAGACTTGAAGCTTACTATCATTCGGTTATTGCCCAAGGTCCCCTCTCCTTCCTCCTTGAGGCAATGGAGACCCATCTCTATTATGGGTACTTTATATAAAATCTTTTCTAAAATTATTGCCAACGCATTGCAGAAAGTATTTACGCAGTTGATTCATCCATGCTAATACAGTTTCATTAAGGACCGGAATATAATGCACAATATTTTGAATGTTCAACTGGGAATCGACTATGCTAAAGCTTCAGCCCAGCAGGTGGTTATACTTCAACTTGATATTGAAAAGGCATTTGATCATGTTAGCTGGTCTTTTTTGCAACAGCTAATGACCACCATGGGATTTGGGCCTTGTATAATCTCTCTTGTGGATACTATTAGTCAAGGTGCTATTGCCTCTATCGCACTTAATGGTGGGATCACGGATGAAATTGCCTTGTCCCAGTCTCTTCAACAAGGATGCCCTCTCAGCCCTTTACTATTTGCTTTAGTCACTCACCCCATGCTTTCATTGTTGGACAAGCTGGTTGATCAAGGGGAGATAGTTGATCTGACTCTTCCTAGTGGGGCCCAACTTTTGGGGCAATCTTTGGCAGATAATTCCTTCATGTTTCTTAAGGCTGATCACTCGAATGTCAATCGAGAAATGATTGCATGGAATATTTTTGCTCTCGCATCAAGACTTCATATTAACACTCAGAAATCTACACTGCTTTCTTGCACGGAGAATAATTTGCAGGCCTTGGGCTGGCATGGAATTGTGATCTCTAGGGGAAACATAACCAGACATTTGGGCTATCCTATTGGTGTGGATGTAGCTCCTCGTACATTGCTGGATTGGATGTCATCCCGTATTCATGATCAGTTCATGTACTGGAAGCCTCAAGGTTGGCCTCTTCATGTGCGACTTAAGGTTGCTCAATGCATCATGATCAGCATGATCTTGTATTTCCTGCCTCTTCTTCCTTGGACCAAGAAGTTCATGTTGTGGAAAAAGAAAGGGAATTGCTTAGGCCAGGTGTGGATTTCATGGCAGCATATTACTACTCCTAAAAGGATGGGAGGAGCAGCTTTGTTGGATGCTAACTTGCATATGGCAGCCTTGAGACTAGCACTTTCGATACCTTGACCAGGCATTATGTATAGAGAGTCATCCCTGGTCAAACATTGCAAAATTTTTCATAGAAAAGACTGGAATCTCTCATGGCAACACAGTTATTCATGCTTCCTGGTTACATGCGCTTAATTCCACAAGACCTATAAAGGTCTCTCAATCTTTTCTCCTTTCTCATTTGATTGCCTCTTGGCAATGCCTCTTGGCAAGCGATGTTACGTCTTGCAGTTTGGCGCCCTCCTAATTCTCATAAGGAGGAGAATTCGTTGCTAGGAGAAGTACTAGCTACTTCCAAGTTGTTGGATTGGCCTCATAAAGATTTGCACAAAGATAAGTTTAATCGGATGGCTCATTTGGGGTTGCAAACAGTCCTTGATGGGGTCATTCTTGGACAGGCTCATCTTTATTCTTTTCGGCGTGTCCGTCAGCACTTCCGAGTACCTCGCAATTATAATGACATTTGGTCGTCTATACAGGACAGGCTTTTGAGGTTCTCCCTTTTGCCAATATTACAACACTTTTCACCATGGTGTGATTGGAAGTTTGTGATTCTTTATGATTTTGAGAAAAGGTCAGCTAACCAGATTTATCATCGAATGGTGGAGGTCAAAAAATAGGTCACGGAAAAGGCTAACAATATATGGCATACTTAGGATAGTAAAAAGAAGTGGCAGGAAAGATTCATCCAGTTTAGGAAGTCTAAGGTTCTGTATCAGGGTAAAGTGTTCATATGGAGGCTACTAATTAGGGATCTTCGAACTAGTGATGTGCTACGAGCCCGCAAGATCTCTGCCGGTCATTGTGTGTTCTGTACTACATGCGATGAAACAGTGCTTCATCTTTTTGTCTTGTGCCCTGTTGCTAGATAAATTTGGAGTTTTGTTTCTTGTGTGTGGTCCGCGGCAACTCAGCGCCGGATATCAGTTCGCTCATGGATTAAGGGAAACACGATTTCCTCGTCTTCTTTGCATTCAGATTATTCCTGCCTTTTCCATTTCCTTAGATGGACAGCCCTGTGGCATATTTGGCGTACTCGGAATGCCTTCATTTTTGATTCAGTATTGGGCATCCATGGTCATGTGGCCCGTGTTCGTGGTTTAGTATTATGGAAGATCTCCTTTATGGTCTCAGCTGATCTGGTTCTTCCTGACATTGCTGCTCCTTGGCTAGATATTGTTCGCTCTACTCCAGCTGTCCTTTCTGAGTGACATTCCAGAGTTAGAGTTGTGATAGACTTTTAGTTGTATCCGTGTGTTCTTTTCTATGCTGACCTGATGGTCTGATGTAAAAATGTGAGACTTGTATCCTTTCTGTTTTGGTTGGCCTGAAGGCTGGATGTAAACATTCCAATATTGATATACACTCATTCACGAAAAAAAGAAAAAGGAATGTATAGAGCAAAAGAAGAGATTCTTAACTCATAACTCTTAACTCTTCAAAATACTTGCATTCATGATCAGAAAACCCACCTGTCCTTACGCAGCTTAAAAGCAATGCGAGTTTGGTTTAGATTAAAATCTGCCCATCCATTTTCGTGTTCATATATAGCATAGCTGTAGAAGCCATAACAGCCACGAAGAAGAACAAACCTAGACACACCAAAAACAGAAAAAGGTTGGAAATCTTAGGAGAAAAAAAACCTGCATTACCTTCATTATACCTACTTGCTTTCGTAATGTATCATAAACTACAACATGCTTACTTTCTTGTTATTAGATCTGGACTAAAGACTGAGAACACGAAGTTACTACACAGCTTTCTTTGCACAGCAATCTGCTTCACATGCATGTTTATGTGCTCAGTGATGTATTTCACAACCTACACTTCTAGAACAAGGAAACACACACACACCTGCCTTTCTTCCTCTCTCTATGCCCCACCCTTCTCTTCCTTCTCATACCTTATCTTTTAGCCTTTGCAAGCACTACTATTAGAAGCTACCCGCCATGCGTAATGTACCGTGTATGCCATTTCCTACCCCTACCCTATTTTTCCTGCCCATTGTTTCATTTGTAAATGTTCATCTCTTCCTCAATCTTTGTGAGTAGAGTCGGTATTCTTTTTCCATTGTGTTATAGCACAAGTCCATGAATTGTGAAGATTTAAGACAAAAAACCAAAGAAAAGAAGACATAGTGGAGATAGCAGCAAGAGCAGACCCATTTGTCATCATTTATTGCAAAGAAGAAGCTGAGCAAGATCATGGCAAGGCAAGAGGAGGCTATGACCTCGGCCGCGGATTGACAGATTCTATGTGGATGATTGGGCCTATCACACACCGGTACAGCTGGTTTTTTTAGAGGGAGTCAAGGGAACTATTACCGATGACAAGGAGTCATGAGACTTAGGAGAGCAAATGGGTCTTTAGCCTAGGGGCTTTGAGGGATAGGACAAGTGGTCACAGAGTACTATATCACCATGCTGGGCTCCTCAATGAGACCTCCAAAAAGACAGATTGTGCAGCAGAGTACCTAGAGAGTGATCACTAAGTGTATGTGTAGAAATTTAATGGACTTCTTTTTAGAGGAGGAGCTTGGTGATGCTTTACTAGCCTTGTCCTCCAACAAGTCCCCAAGGGATCATGGATTGGACAAGGCTTTCTCTTTGAGCTGATGGGACCTAGTCAGCACAGCCCAAAGACATCACAGCGATCAAATCTAGAGGCTAGTTTCACTTTCCAGAACACAAGAGCCTAGCAACAAGCACTCAGCTTGGTTATGATAGAGATTCACTCACCTACATTGAATGCAAGGAGCTAGAGGAGACACTTATCAATATTCACAACAAACATTTCTCCCTTCAACTTTGACAGTTTGCAAGTTTTTTCTTAGATTTTGCAGGTTTTTTATTCATGTTATAAGTAAAATGACCCTAGATTTTACAATTTAAAAACTTTCTTTCCAAAATTCCAACGTTCTCTTTTCAAACTTAAAAAATCACTTGATACTAAACCTCAGTTTTGTGTGAATACTGACACAGAGACATTGTATATGGGATTGCCCTAGGGCTCAAGAGGTATGGAGGAGAGTCCTAAGGATGGTCTTTCACAAGAAATAGAGTTTATGAGAATTCATAGGGGATTCATGCCTATCTGATTTTGGTTCAGCTCTTAAGCAGGATTGCCATGCTGGATTTTTTATGGTCAGTCTAGACTCAAGGGCACTACCACAAATGGGAGATCATAGCCAGCATCATTGCTTGGTATATTTGGACCATCATATGTAGCCATGTTGTACATCTATTGTACATATCCACTGCAAATACTTTCTTCAAGCTTTGGACAAAGATTGTCCATAATCTCTATGGGATATGGGAGAGGACACATGGCGGTTCAAAGGCTATGAGGGGGAGAGATATTTTTGTTAGGACCAAGCATATCGGTACTTTCATTTACTGTGAGCCAAGCATGGTTTGACATATAGACCTCTTGATTGGTTATTTGCTCCCACCGTAGACCTCTGATTGATTATTTAATCACCTCATAATAGACTTTCTCTTTGTTGCATAGTTTTCGCTTTGGAAGTCCTTTACAAGGTGATTGGTTATTTGCTCACACCATAGACCTATTGATTGATTATTTAATCACCTCATAATAGACTTTCCCTTTGTTGCATACTTTTCGCTTTGGAAGTCCCTTACAGGGCTGTTTTTGTACTTTTCCTTGGGATACTTTGTCCCAAGAGGATATATTAATAAAATCACTATTTTCTCTGGGAGAGAAAATGTATACATATACGTAAAGACAAACATAAATTTCCGGTTCCCATTTCACCGTTTTGAATCGAGGTCAAAATGCAACTCTAAAACTTGTTTCCATAGTGAAGCCAATGGTGTAGAATGTCGTCTTGAAAAAAATAGGATGAAGCTGATGTTCATGGAGAAGATAGACAAGGCTATGAGAGTGATGGAAATGGCAAGTAAGAGGAAACAAAAGAGGCCGGAGGTAGGACAAGGGTGACAATCATGGCAAGGAGAGAGAGGATGGATGGTGGCAGGAAGAGTAGGAGAAGAAAGCATGCATAGAAATTTATGGGAACCAAATTGACTCTTTCTTTGTCCTATGTGAAGACATGACTGCATACCTCGGATGACAGTGCATTGTAACCACATTACAAAGGTTCAGAAGGAATAATTTGAACATCAATTAGCTAACACTTTAAGCCGAGGGAGATGACTACCTTTTGTCTATGTTTAGAGGCACCATACTTTTATTTGGGTTATACATCCTTCTGAATGAAATTTCAACTTTATCCGTGCTTTGATCCACAACTTCATACTCAGTGCCCTCAATACTGCAAATATGTAAAACCCCAGGTAAACACATATCAATTTCCAAATTTGTTTAAAGAACACAATCTGCATGTTAATGCTTGTAGATAGCAACATGTAAACATGCTCTGACAACTCAAACAATAATATGTACACAAAAGCAGATCTTCAAAGTAGAAAATCAAATATGTAAGTTGAAAAGGTTTTTAAGAACATTACTTACACATCATATCTATCACTTCCCTCCGGTGTGCTCCAATCAAGATCCCAATACCTGATTATGGCAAACTTACATGATTAGAAAAGTGCAAGAACTGTGTAAGCCCTACTGTTGCAACAGACAAAACATAGTGTTGCAGTTAGTGGTGCTGCTGACCCTCGGTTTGTCTCCTTATTCAAAACCTCAAGAAGGTTGTCAAGGCCTCCAAACTGAACGCCAGTCACAATCCCCCCTGGCTTGGAAAAAGTAACTTGCACTATGCCATTTTCCAAAATCAGCTGTGAAAGCAATTTATTGAAAAATAACTTTAGCTGAAACAAGCCAATTCTCAATGCACATGTTTTCTTATATAATATACCAGTGGCAGGTCAACTTTCAGGTTCCAAACCACTTTACTTGTTTGATGTCAACGTGAGTTTGACTATTTACATTATTTGTAAGTTTTGAAATGTGTTTTTTCCATACATGTACTAAGGTAATTCACTTACTCCTTTAGAGAATGGATAAATGTTATATGGGCTGCAAGAAGGCACAATGAAAGCCAAAAATCATTGCACAGATTATTGGCCACCTACTAAAGAGCCTATCTCTATCACCAATGAGTAGTTGCTTGGTTAATGCAATCAGGCCTTCAGCTCTTCTATGAAGGAACGAACAAGAGACAGTGTTGCACACTCCATTTGATGCCACAAGTAAAGATAAGTTTGAGAACTTTATATGTACAATAAAGATGTTGTTACTATCCTAAGTAATTTTGCATGACATTTAACTGTGCACTATCTCTATGGATAAACCCGAAACGTAATGTAGCAAGGTATCACCCTAATTTGTAACAATACAGGTTAATGAGATGGAAGGTATGCATTATTGTGTGGCGTAACAGTGAAGTATCAAGAGTCAGGGTTTGATCAAGGAGGAGAGTTTTCAATACATATGTAATTTAGAACTAGACAGAGGATCTCGAGACAATTCATCTGACTATAGACATGACTGTGCACAAAACACTGATGTGGCAGCATATAGGTCAGATTATCTGACATGGAAATTAACTTTGTAATTTACATGATTAATTTCAACATTTCTCTTCAAAATTGACAATTACATTTGAAAGTTACTTTAAAGTAATGTTTAGCTTTTATTATTGTGCTTTCAGCTTTTATGCATGAAAAACTGAGAATTATTTTGAGCAATGCTAGATCTATAAAACCAAAGCAGACACGGCTGTTCAAAGACACAGACATGGCTGTCTTGAATCCTCACAGTGAAGCTGTACTGGCAGCAATCAAGGCAGAGCAAACAGCAAGAATATAGTTTTGACCACAGTCATGGCTGAACGTGACTGTGCAGAGAATTTGTGACTGTTTGACTTAGGGTGGAGTTGTCCTGCCAACCATGAAGACTGATTTTCACAGTTTGAGAGCAGATAGGCTGCATGTGAACTGATGTAAGTCATATGGTATCAAATTTGGGCTGCACACTTACCAGCTGTCCGATACAAGGTGTTGTCTAGTTTAGAGATCAAGGTTTGCCCACGCAAGTAGTGGCTATATGCTGCTGGATTTGAAGGATTTTAAGTTCTGTCTTTTATAATAGATGCTCATGGAACAAAGTTAAAAGAAGTACCGAAGGGACAAAGAACTTTGGGCCAATCTGTCTTGGTGTGGGGTGAAATTGTGCAACTGTGCAAGAGTACTCTAACTCCATTTCTCCAGTGTTCATTGTTTCTTTTAAAGGCATTTCTTTTAAAAGACTGAATTCATTCTACATGTTAAACTTCTACTGCCCTTTATATTTTGAAGGCTGGTTTCATTGATTCTATTGCCAAGATCTCCATCCACTTTCTCAAAGAGGTGGACCCAAGTTGCTTGGGTGTAGACCAGGCAACTTTAGCATATCAATGAGTGAAGAGAAGGCGGAGTATCTTGACTCTCCACAAGTGTCATCCACGAATAAATTCGAGGAACAACCACTTGCTTCTGAGAAAAACAAGAGGATGTGGTCCAACCTATGGCAGGCACTATTGGAGATGATGATGATGTTGCTTTTGAGGCTCGTGTGCATGGAGTTTTGGATATGCTTCTGGACCTGTTCAAAGATGAAATTTTCCTCGCTAGCTTCAATGCATCAAGTAAACATAGGAAGAAGAAGAAGACTTTGAGTGCAAATCCAAATGGGGCTTATGTTCATCCAGCACCATTGGATCCAGCTTTTGCTCATCTAGGGTCACAATATCCTTTTCCAAAGCCAATTCAAGATCCATAGCATCCACATTATTTTGGTGAAGGTTTGGCTTTTCACGCCATGGTTGGAGGCTGGTCTCAAGGAGATGCTCATCAAGGAAGCATGAGCTTGCAAGGCAACATTGGCACTGGAGAGTGATTCGGATGCAAGAAGGTATGTAGGTAGGCATGTATGGAGGCATGCATGCCGGAGGACATATAGGGATGTATGGGAATCCAGAACTAGATTTTTGGTGAGATGCACAGAATACTGGAGCATCCATCTGGAAATTTCTTGAGGCTTGTTCCTTATGATAATTTATCACCTAAGGCAAAGCTTAAGGACCATAAAGAAGGTGGAAAAGTAATGAAGTTTGAAATTTTTAGAAGTCCAAAAGACAAGTTGAAGGCACTCTCATTTTTGCAGCATTTTGATGCAGCATTCTCTAGTGGCAATTTTACAGTCTTCCAAAGTTTGTAAGGGAGCATCCGTTCTGAAAGATAAATACCTTGCAGTGGTGGTCTACTTTACAACATCAAGGTATAGCTCCAAATACTTAAGGAAAGTTCAAGCAAGCTTTCTCTTTTGTGTGGCTCACCACTTCTTTTGCATAGGTTAGCTGCTAAGGATTGTGCCAATTTGGGAACACAGTAAGAAGTTTCCGGATGCTTTACTTCCAATTACTTCTTATAGGCCTGCATCCTTATTAGAACAATTTGAGAAATACTATTTTGGATTGCCCAAGTAGCACAAAAGATCTATTCTTCCAGGTACACAGTGAACAGTATAGTTCAGTTGATTGACAATGCTCGAGCGACAGGTCACAGGATCAAAGATAGCAAAGCTCAGAAAAACAGTGAAGATGGAGAGTGCACGTTGTGTATATCCCACGAATGGAGAGGAGCATATGGATCAATGTGAAAAAAGATAATATGAGTCTTCAGAGCTGCTGAAAAGTGCTTTATTTGTGAAGACAGCACATTGAAAAGAACTATCCTAAGAAGAAGACCATTCAAAGATTCAGGAGCACAGGATGACCATAAAGAGAATAAGACACAGCCCAGTACAAGGTTGGTGCCTGATCTCATTGGTATGCAATTTTATATAGGGCATGGGGCAAAATGAGAGATCAAACTGCTTTGACTCTTCGTTGACCCTAGTGCTAGGGTAAACTTTCTCTCTCCTGATTTGACTGCCAAGCTGGGGATTCGCATCCAAAGGAGATGGGGCCATTGCATGATGCTAGTATGGCTTGTCTAGGGCATGGTGAGCCTGTGACTCCAATTAGTGGGAAGCTCTGGCTTCATGTTTGATTCAAAGTTCTTTATTATGTCTTTGGATGATTGAGATGTTCTGATTATGCTGCAATTCTACAAGGTACATGGCATATTGGATGCTTTTGACGAGAAACTGACTCTGAATCATAAAGGAAAACAGCATGGTTTGGATGTAAAACTCTAAACAGAGTCAATCATAGTTGCATCAGCTTCTACCATTGCTTCAGATTTTTTTTAAAAGAAAGAAAGTCATACTTTTGCGTCCTTGGTTTTTGTTGGGATTAAAAAGATGGTCTAGTTGAGTCTTATCTTTCCAAGTAAGGTAAAGAGGTAATGGGTTTTCTTATTAAGTATGCAAATTGTTTCTCAGAGTCATTGCCTAGAGAACTTTTACCTAAGAGGCCAGATGACCATACCATGGATCTTGTATCAGTTGTTCGTCTAAGAGGCCGGATGACCATACCATGGATCTCAACAAGTAGAGATCATGAGCTAGGTGAATGTGAAACCAGCCTTCCTTCTTGGATAGGGTGGTAATAACCTAATGTAACAATAATTATAGCAAGTAAATAAGTCACATAAACTGAAATGCGCACTTTACCACTTTAATCTTGGACAATGGATAGCCTGTTAGCAAGTAAGTAAGTCACATAAACTGAAATGTGCACTTTACCACTTTAATCTTAGACAATGGATAGCCTGTTGGCCCAAAAACTAGTGCCCCTTGCAGTATTTTTTTTATTTTCAATTGCAAATGAATGGAATATAACTGAGATTCACTAATCTTCTCTACAAATCCAAGTGCTTCTTGCTATCATGAATGACCAACAAGCCTTCCAAGCAATTTTCCCCTTGCTTTGCTTAGGGATTGGCCTTCACTTTGCTCCTTCAAAGACAAATTCTACCCCAAACTTTGTGTTGGTTGGCTGGCCTCTTGAAATTCTCTAAAATCCCCATGTTTCAACTATTGAATTTCAAGTAATAGGCCCTAATTTTTGCCACTGGGATCACTATTCAGTGTACTACTCATTGTGAGTTGGTATGTAGATGTGTATGCTTTCCATCTAGGCTCTGAAACTATACATTTACAAGGCCACTAGTATGTATGAAGTACATGGAATGTATACCTAGATGTGGTATACATTTGCAAGGCATGTATGGGATACATGGATGGCTTGCAACGGGTGATGTAAAAGGGTACAAACCCATCTCGCTATCTGAAGACATTATTGCTGTAATGCTCAACTAAATACAATTTCAGCACTAGCGCAAAGCTTCTGGCCTTCAATCAGGTGCCTCGGGCCCACCAAGTCAAGGGAATTGATGACCTCAAAGAGGGTGGTAATGACTTGCTTTATATAGCAACCAGTAAGCCTTCAAGCCAATTTGCCCCTTGGTTTGCTCAAGGATTGGCTTCACTCTGATCCTTGAAAGACAAATTCTGCCCCAAGCTAAATGTTAGCTAGTTGGCCTTTTGAAATTTGTGAATCCCCATAGATTTAGTTGCTGAACTTCAAGTACTAGGTCCTAAATTCTGAATACTCTTCCCAAGGTGGCCGGTAAACCCTAATTTCTACTATAACTTAGAGTTTAGCAGTAAAAATTCTTCAATTGCACCCTCTTAGGACTGAATTTGGTTGAGATTTCTTGAGGGAAGCTATGAGTTGGCTGAGAGACTGGAGAAAAAGCTGGAGAGAGAGAAATTTCAAAGTTTCATTTTTTTAAAAAGGCTAAAAATTAATGCTGCCTTGCTCTGAATGGCTAATTAACTGCAGCCCACCATCAACACAAGCCCCCCATGTAGTCACCAATCCTTATGGGCCCAAAACTTGCTGCCACTTGCAGCCTACAGGGGCTGGCCTGCCTCCAATGGGCTCCTAATCAACTAGAGACAGCTCTTTGACAACCTCCAATGGCTGGGCTATTCACCAATGGCTGGAAAATTCCAGCAGCAATTCCCTCTCTTCCTCTCCCAGCCTCCACTTTGCTGAAATGAGGCTCCACCAGCCTTTAATAGCCTTTCTCTCACTTGCATGGCAAGTGTTGCCAAGTGGCAACCTTCTAATTGCATTTTTCAGCAATTTTTAATCCAATTAAACTAAGTTTCAGAATATTAATTCTGAAAATTTATTTAATTATTACTTCTTGCTCAAAAAATTAACTTTACCAAGTAACAATTAAATTAGCTAGGCCAATCTATCATACAAGTATTCCTAAGCATTTATTAGCTCCAAAACTAGCATTAATTAATTAGTTAATGCCTAGTTCTTAATGTGACTACTGACATTAATGCCTAATAAAAACTTCTAGGCCAAAATCTAACACCAAGTACCACCTATACCTATCAAGGATAACTTATTACAACTTTTATCATTGACATCCAATGATTTCTTAGGGTCCTTGACCCATCACCGTGAAACAACTAACTTGCACATTACACGTACACCTCACATTTACACATTATGCTAAGCAAAGCATCAAAATGTCACATCCTCATGACAGAATGAACAAGAGCTGATTCAGCCAAGTTATTCATCCTTGTTCCCATGTACTATTGATGCAAAAAAAGGATGGTTTTTGGTGCATGTGAATTGATTACAAGGCCTTGAACAAGAGTACTATCAAAAAATTCCTAACAAGCCACTTCACCTAGCCAATGCATGACCTAGAGAAGGCCCAACAAGAGATGATATATGACTTAGTGGCAAGCAAAAACTTGGTTAGGCACAACCATCCTCCCTCTACTAGTGAAACCCACGTTTTTATGCAAAGAAACCTCTCTTAGTTTAAGAAATGTTTCATAAGTTTCAAAAGCAAAGAAATGCATTTCTTTGCTTTGATGTCATCCTTCAACATGGATCCCAACTGCAGTAAACCACAATCAATTAAGAAATCTGATGCTGAGTGCTGAAGACAGCAGTGCAGCAGGCTGTATTTCAAAACCATTGAAGCAACTTTAGGGCTGAGAGTGACTAAGAACAACAATGGACCATAGCAACCTGGAGGTGATATCAAAGAAGTTGACACCAGCACTGACAGCACCAAAATGCAGCTAAGAAGGGCCATGTGACAGGCAGCAGTGCTGGTGACAACAGGTAGAAGAAGACACAGCCAGGAAGTCTACAGCATCTGTGAGGTGCCACCAAGGGGCAGGTGGCAATCTCTGGAGGTGGGCGGCAGCTTGATGGTGAGGCTGAGGAGGATGGTGATGGTGGAGATGATGGAAATCAGGCATTGATGATGGTGAGGAAGGATGAAAAGGGAATGGAAGTGCGAGTGCACATACTGAGACCTCCTTTATAGAACATTATGAGGCAACTGTCTACCAAAAAGTCTCAGGTGGTGTTGAAAACACGACAAATGCTTTCTGGGGCTGTTTTAAGAGCCAAAAAGTATGATATTTTCAAAGGAAAATTTAGGTGGCTTAGCAGATGGAGGAGCAGATCGTAGCTACAAGGACATCCAGGGGGATTTCAGATCATGGCCCAAAGCAATTAAGACACCAAACTGCTCAGGGAATTAGTAGATGCCAGGAAAATGTACAAATGAGAGATCATCTTTAGTACTATAGCATGGATGCTGACAAAATATTGATTGTCAAACAACTACCACCTAGGAGAGGAATGTGGACAGAGATTATACATAACCTCATGGTAGATAGGATAGACTTTAGGGAGGAGATTCTGAGAGCAGAGGAGATTCTGACAAGGAGACTTTAATATGCACTTTGAATTTTTGTGCATGCATCATAGCTCATTCTTCCATGACATAGCATTACACACCTACTAATGTGCCAAGCTCATCCGTCCATGGCACACCATCACACAGCCACTGATTGAGCTTTTCTGAGCCCATTGTAGAGGTTTTCCCTCCCTTGAGAGCGGCCAGTCTGGGAGATGGGAGATTGTCCTTTTTACCTACTTGCTTATGGTTTATTGCTTGCTGGGTTCTTTTGTGTAATTTTGACCTAGGCTCTCGGCTCAGGTCCTCCTTTGATGGGCTCTTTGGTGGGATTGGCTCTTCACTGAGGACAATGGATTAAGAGTCTTAAATGAGTATGAGAACAAATATCCGTTTATCTTTTTCTGCATAGTTCTTTAGTATAACTTTGGCCTCAGCTATGGTTCTTTAGTATAATCTTGACCTCAGCTATGGTCATTAATACCTAGCTGGCTCTTAGCTGAGGTAGATTTAACAGAAATCCTGTCTGTGTAACTGTGACCTCAGCTAAGATAACTCTGACCGATTTGAGGTAGATTATTTTAGTCCTATTCGGGCTTAAACTGGGCTCACTTTGTAATTTTACCTCAGGTTGTTTTCTTTTTCCCCTCTCTGAGGTGTTAATTAACAGCTTTTCCTTTCCATGTGGGGAAAACAGAATAAGAATCCCCTCTTCTTTCCGGAAAAGGAAATTTAATGTGCATTCCCTTGTGAGCACTCAAATAAGCACGAGAGAAAGTACCGACATGGTGATCCTGATGAATGATGCGAACGTCAGGCCCGTCGATCGCGCTTGCCCTGCACAGGAACAGCATATAAAAGGAATGAGTCTGTTTCTGTCTCTAAACCCTACGTATCGATTATAGGAATAATAAGATTGGGGATTCTATCTGACCTGTTTCTCTGCATAGTGCTGAGCTGAACTGAGCTGAGCTCTTAATGAGAAGGGGCCGACCTCTGCTGCGCAAGGCAGACTAGTACAAGCAAGAGAGGCCATGTATCCGATCAGTAACACAGAATTCCTCATGGATTCACACACACACACACACACACACACACAGTTTTCACGAGTAGAGAGACAGAGAGAGACACACGACGCCGGGAGAGAGAGAAAGAAAGGGAGGATGGGGGTGGATGATTTTGATGATCAGAGAAAGGTGGTATCATGAATATCATCCATGCAAAATCAAAGACATTTTAATATTGTGCATCGGACATTCTTTGTGAAGGTTAACGTTAAGAAAAAAATCATCCCTTGTGAATGTTAGGACTTTTCATTAAAATAGCTATTTTTCTTGCATGACTACCCCCATTTTTAGATAAAGGGTTTTGTGCACAGACCATATCGTTTGTTCTTTGTAAGGCTATGTATGTTTTAAGGAAATAAATCTACAATTAAAAATTATGTGAAAATGCATAAACCAAGAGCCATTAAGGCATCTAATAAGTGCTCTCTCTTTTCTTTTTTTTCGTAAAAATAAGTGCTCTCTCTCTCTCTCTCTCTCTCTCTCACATTAATCAATATCATATTTTTAGCTCCTTTACTTTCCTCCTTTAATAGTTAAGATGGTAAGTTACAAGCCAATGTTACACAACCATATATCACACTTCCAAAATTCATTTAACTTCTTAATGTTGATAAATAAGTCATACAATATCGCATCATTTTCAAATGTTTTTACTTGTTTGCAAAATATGCTATACAACTAGTGTCAAAAAATGGTACAAGTACTTATGATTTCTGAATTATATGCATATCAAAGCAATACACGCCACTAATGTCAAGATATAACAACAAGCGATTATGATTTCACTTCATTATGCATAATGAGAGACCCCTTCTAAAGTCAAAAAATAGTCTACTATTCCATACCTTGGTTGTGACAAAAAGAAATATCGAATTTGAAAGCATGTATGTTGTGAGAGTTGGGGTTATATATATTGAACTTGACAACCCTTGCCAACTAAGTAGAGTGTAAGGTAAATAACATGATGTCGTGATAATGATTTAAAAGCTACTTGAGTTCATAAACTTTGATGAGGATGATAACAATCACAGCATGTTGTGTCAAGTGTTGCTTATGTTTTAAGACTATGTTGATCTCCTCTATTTTGAAAAGTTATATAGATGTTACCTATACAAAAGATTGTTATAACTTCTAATGAAATCTTATGTGTGTTGAAAGTTGTTGGTTTGTACTTCTCTTAATATAACTTCCTTCTAATGAAAGCTTACATGTCTTGAAAGTTTGGTTTGTACTTATGTTATTATACTTTAATATCATTCAATCTTTATTGTACACCATTAACGAGTTTAGAGGACTCTATGCAACTATACAAGCAAACGTATCTATCATTAAGGATGATATATTTCAAAACCAAAATAGAATATTGCACTCCTAATAGATTAATGAGTTTGCAAAAAGTGAAGGGCAAAAAAGTGTTTCATTTAAAACCCTTAAGGTAACTTGGTCGAAACCTTTGTATGTGCAAGGTTGAATATCCAAGAATGTAACAATGCATATTTGTCTTTTGGGAATTCCAAGTGTTGTATTGATGATATATGATAAGATCACTAAAACACCTTACATTTTAAAATCCCTTACATTGTAGTAAATACTACAATTGTTTCCTTCAGCTAAACTTAAGAGTTTGTGAGATCCAATGTAGTTGAAAGTCTAGTTCTATGTATGTATCCATTTCGATTATAGTAAAGAAGCATGACATCTTTCATCTTGCAAGCATGCTTTTTGTTGTTTGAATAAAGAATATACCAACTTCGAGAAACTATAACAATCCTAGCACATAAATTGGATCAACAACTACATACTTGATTTAGGGATTGGACAAGTTGTAATCAATGCTAACAACATGCACCATAAAGGTCAATCCCAGTGCAAACTGACTATAATAGCTATGAAAATATCAATGAGAAGGATATTCTTGGTTAATTATTCAGTTCCTCAATAGCTTCTCCCCCACGTCTTGTATTCATCTAGGGCCCTAATCAATAGTATGCTAGTTTGACAAAGAAATAAATCCGCTTACTAAATAATCCCTTTAAAATTTACTAGTAAGAAATACATGATGGATATGACATCCTTGTTCGATCTAGTTAGTACTCTATTTTAGGAGTTTTAAAGCTCCATAGTACTTTATGAGAGCTTTTATGCATAAACGAATCTTAAGGGGCATTAATGTAAGTGTAATAAGAATGCATAAGTTTCTTATCCTCCTTAATAAAGCAAGAATCTTAAGGGGTTTTAATGTAAATGTAATAAGAATGCATAAGTTTCTTATCCTCCTTAATAAACTAAGAGATCTCTCTTGTATATCTATCATTGTCTACTAGGAAGTGTTGGGGATAAAGGCACCTATGTCTATGCCACCCTATATCTACTACACACACTATGACCATACACCTGTATCTGCAAGTGGCGGGCAACCATTATTGTTGCTTTATTCTTTATTCTTTCAATGATTATTGAATGGATCACACATTGTGACTGTTGAAGTTCCCACATCTTGTGTCTCCCTCTCTCTCTCTTGCTCTTTTGCTCCATCCACCATAGCTTGCATCTCTCTTGCTTCTGCTTGCTCCTGCTTCCACTTGAGCTCCACCTTTCAACTGGTATTAGAGCTTACCATTCGAGGAGCTTCTTCATCATTCACTTCAACCCAAATTCAAAAACCTATATCTCAAGTTCATGGCAACAATTGCTTCAACCCATAAAGGTAACCATTGATGCTACTCTACTCTCTTCAAGCTTCTCTATACTTATCAAGGACCTTCTAGAGGATCCTTTAAGCATTAGCAACAATCACTTTAGCCTTAGTAGCTTTAGCTAACCCCATCAGCAAACACATGCAAACAATGTGGATTTTTAGCTCATATCTTCTTTAGCTCAACTTGCTCGAGGTCATTTCCTACTACTCCCGGGACTTGGAAAAATATATTAGCACTTCCCCCTTATCATTGGCTTCAATTTATTGGTCATTTGGAATGGTACAACCTTTGTCATTGCTTTTATATACAACAAATTTGCTGTATGTAGGTTTGAGACTATTTTACTTCAGAGTTTTAAGCCCATGTATGCTTCTATTGATGCTTATTTGGTGCGTAGATAATTGGTGGATGTTATGAGGATATATTAAAGTGTTTATTAGCTTCATTTGAGCTCAAATAGCTTAGCTTGTGTAGGGTTTTACTATTGTACATTGTTTGGGTAGCAAGCTTTTAATTGGGAAGGTTATGCCTATTGAGGTTTGATGCCATTCGAATATACCACTTGAATATATTTATGTTTAGCATCGATGCTTGGACCCATATATGATTACAAAATGCTTTGGCACTCATATTGGTGCTACAATTGATGTCTTGGAGCTTTGGCTACATGCTTTAGTTGCTTCAGTGATTGTGATTTACGAGTTTGAAGATTTATTGGGTTTTATACTCCCTAATGTATTGGTTGATGTCTTTGGGCACTCGGATGTTATGTACTTGATGTCCTAAGCCTTGCATTGCTCTTCACACTTTGGATACACTTCAATGGATGTGCTTTTGTGATATTTGCATTTACTTGGCTTTACAGTAGGCAGACACAATTCTCATAATAACTATGGTATTATGTGCATGGATGAGCCTTTGGCTCTTGTGAATTATGATATATGTGGTTCCATGCCCTTTCAGTCACATTGGGTGGTGCAATGTCCTTTGTTAAATTCATTGATGATTATTTGCATAAGGCTTGAGCATATCCTATCAAGAAAAAATTGGATGTATTATCTACCTTTCAACATTGGTTTACTCTTGTTGAGAATCAATCTGGTATCGATTGAAATACCTCAAGTTTGACAATGGGGGTGAGTATGTCTCTAAAGCATTTGAGCAACTTTGTGATGAGAGGGGTATTAAGTGTCAGTTGACTAACCTATACACCCCACTCCAAAATGGTGGTACCGAGCACATGAACATGACCATTCAGGAAAGAGTCCAAAGTATGTTTAGCCAAGCTAGCTTGTTACGACATTTTTGGACTAAGGCAGTTACTACTATTGTACATTTAATAAATAGATTCCCATGCACTGTTATTGGTTATCAGGTTATAGAGGAGGTATGGTTTGGAAAGCCTCCCTCATATATGCATCTTAGAGTCTCTGGATGTAAGGCTTTCTACTATGTATCCAACGACAAATGCAATAAGCTAGATCCTAGTTAGTGAAATGCATCTTTCTTGGTTATGGGGATGCAAGTGAGACGGGCTATTACCTATAGGATCCACAAGCTCCGAAGATTATCCATAGCCATGATGTTGCTTTCCATAATGACTAGATGCATAAGCAACCTAAGCAGTAGTTGACGTATGCAAGGTGATCTTTTGAGAGGAGACTCTTGTTATAGTACAACTAGCTAGATAGCCTTCACTTGATGTTCTAGTGGCTTATGATCATGATGTTGGACAAGATGTGCAAGCCCCGCAACATGTTTTAAGATAGTCTACTAGAGATAGATGTTAGCCTAATTAATTTGGACTCTCCATGGACTATGTTATGGTGGCAGATTCTAGTGAGCCCCTTACTTTTGAGGAGGCTATATATAGAGGTGATAGTCACTCTTGGGAGAGGTCCATGGAGTCTAAGTTTGATTCACTATAGAAAAACCATACATGGGATTTGGTTCCTTTACCTAGTGGAAAACATGCATTGCCATGCAAGTGTATGTACAAGTTGAAGAGTACCCCTTGACACCCCAAGCTAGCATATAAGGCCAGATTGATTGCTAAGGGTTTTAAGTAGGCGCATGGTGTTGACTTTGATGAAGTATTTTCTCTTATAGTCAACATGACTATCCTATGCTTACTTTTGGCATTGATTCCGCAATCAAATCTAGATCTTTATCGAATAGGTGTAAAAACAAATTTTTTGCATGGGAACTTGCATTAGGATATCTATATGCAACAATATAAGGCCTTTATGGAAAAGGACAAGACACCTAGTGTGCACGTTGAGAAAGAGTCCTTATGGCCTTAAGTAGGCAGGTAGGGAATGGTACCATAAGTTCAATGCTTTCACACATTCACAAGGATATACTTGCAGTGATATGGATCTATGTTTATACATGAAGAAGGCCCGTGGTGGTAGCCTTATTATCTTGATGCTTTATGTCAATGAAATGTTGATCGCTAGTAGGAGAGCTCATGATGAGCTCTAATGCTTTGAGGACTCAGCTTAAGAAGGTCTTTGAGATGAAGGACATGGGGCAGGCCCCATATATCTTGGTATATGTATCATGCATAATCTCTCTCAAAGGCTCCTTTACTTGTCAGAACAAGTAGAAGGTGCTTGAGAAATTCCATATGCAGGATGCTAAGCCTATTGACTATTGTTTACCTTCCCATGTGAAGTTCATCAAGTCGATCGTCCCTAGTTAGATGAGTATAAGGTCAAGATGACCAAGATCCCTTATGCATTCATAGTGGGCAGTTTGATGTATGCCATGATAGCCACTCATCCTAACATAGCATTTGTAGTGGGAGTTGTAGCACGCTATATGGCTACACCTGACCAGAGACATTAGGATGATGTGAAGGGTATCATGAGAAACTTGAAAGGCTCCATAGATATGTGCATTTGCTATGGTGTCTAGGATATTATAGTCATAGGCGACACTGACTCTGGCTATGTAGGACATGCAGATAGTAGGAAGTCCACCTCTCGATATGTCTTCACTTTTACTAGAGGAATTCTTAGATGTTCAAGGTATACATAGCCTTGTCTACTATTGTGGCTGAGTATATTGCACCTTCCACAACTATGCATTCAAATTTGTTGAAAGAGTAGCACACTATGCAAGTTTTAGCCTCCTTTTCCAAGTTGTAAAGTCCATCCTTTCGTCATTCTCCTCTAGTTATCTTTTGTCTCCTCTCTACTTAGGTATGCAACTTTTGAAGTATTATTTGTCCATAAGGGTAAGTAAAGACTTCTCTTCTCTATTAGCCCAACACTTGAAAACTAGTTATGTCTACATAACCTAACAATTGGCCAAATCTCTTTGAGTTTCCCAAGTATTTTAGCAGTTCGTTAGACCTTAGAAAAGATAGAGATTTGAAAGTTCCTCTACAATCTCTTGGGCAAACATAAAATTGAAGTTGCACATTGGATCAAACACCTTCCCATATTTTGAGACTTTTATGATAGAGAGCTAAAGATTCCTTAAGCATGGAAATAATGGAGGAGAAATCATTCACAATGTTGCTTTTGTGTAGGCAGATGGCCTTTGCAAACCAAGGGTCAAATCTATCATCATTGTCCCCTACCCATTTTGGTCCCTTTGCACCTATTTCAAACTGGTAAGAAGATATTATACCATTTTCAATTGTTGTATATGAATTTTAGCAAATTTACAAAAGATATATCTTCCCAACTCAACTCCCATCAATTCCCACATGCTAGCTTCCACCTAGGTATCCATAGTATCATGATTTTGTACCATGAATGGACATGCTCCAATCCCTAAAGAATGAAAAGTAAAGTCTTTTGGAGTTTCTTTAGAGGCTTCAAACCTAACCTACTCTCCTCCTTATTGAGATGGCAAGCTCAACACATGTAGACATTGATGTGATGGACTGCCTAGCTAGATGGGTTCGCACATCTACACTTAGCATGTCGGTGATCATTATGATCCTCACATGGCCATGGACTTATCACTTATTATATTTAGTTTGTTTCACCTACTTATAGCTGACATAGTTATAGCACCACTCAATTAGTATAGTCTGTTATGCAATGTTTGACTTAGTAGGCCACTTTCCTTTATATTCTATCTTATCTATATTTTGTGTACATTGTATTGTGTGAGGAAGAAGAAGAAGAAACTAGCAACAAAACATTTTGACCTCCATCTCTCTTCTTGTGTTCTTGAGTGAGCTTCCTCTTATGTATATGGTGTGTGTTCGGTGTACAACTCAAGCAAGTCCCCCCACCACATGATTCATGACATGGTAACACAAAGGTCGATAGCAATTCTGACCCACAACCACAGCCTACCTAGTCTATGCACTCTAAAACCAAACTTCCAGTCCATTTGCAAAGAAAACACTTAAAGAATGAGACATGTGACATTACATCACAACCTCATTGTAAGAAAAAAACCTAATGATTTATCTCCACACTTCATGAAATTTAAAAAAGTAATCGAGTAGTTGTATTTCTTAGAGCTAAGCATGAAGGAACATTTAATGAACCCATTGAGGAACCAATAAAAGGCAAAGAGGTGAATATCAGAGAACCTACGGAATCCCCTAAAGCCATATATATTACCAAAGGCCTCAATGAGGAGGATGAAGCACAGCTTTTAGACTTGCTAAAAGAATATCAAGATGTTTTTGTGTGGAGCTACTCTGACCTTAAGGGAGTTCCATTGCAAGTCCTTACACCATTCCACTTAAGCATGATGCCAAGCCTATCAAGCAAAGACCATATCCAATGAATCCTTGCTATGCCCATCATGTCAAAGAAGAGATTGAAAAACTACAAATGATAGGATTCATCTATGAAATTGAGCATACTAACTGGGTATCATTGATTGTTGTGGTACTCAAGAAGAATGACAAGATTTGAGTATGTATTAATTATAAGAAACTGAATGCCACAACATCACAAGAACATTATCCCCTCCCCTACAAAAATCATATGATTGAGCTAGCGGTAGGGAGGAAGCTTATAGCTTCTTGGATGGATTTTCAGGACAAGTCCACCCAAACAATAGAACAAAAATTGCCTTTGCCACTGAGTGGGGAGCGTTTGCCTATATTGGCATGCCTTTTGGGTTGACTAATACCCCCGCGACCTCCTGATGCCTCATATGTACTATCTTTAAGGACATGCTGCATGAATGGGTTGAGGTGTTCATGGATGATCTTTGCGTCCATTCCAATTGGGAGGAGCATCTTTTGAGAAGCTTTGGCTCATCTTTGAGAGATATCAGTAGTACTATTTCTCCATGAATCCTCTAAAATGCCAATTTTGGTGAAGCATAGCATAATCCGGAGTCATGTTATATTAAAAAATGGAGTAAAACCAATATATTTAAGATCAAAGTTATTAGAACGTACGAACCTCTTGCCTCTCACCAATCTAAAGGGGATATAGTGTTTTCTTGGCCATACTAGCTACTATCATCAATGTAGACTCAATTATGCTGCAATCGCTTAGCCAATCTAAAGGGGATCTAGTGTTTTCTTGGCTATACTAGCTACTATCATCATTTTGGACTCAATTTTGCCACAATCGCTCAGCCACTTTATATGCTACAAGTCACTTGGGCATGGACTGAGAAAAGCCAAGCTACCTATAGGGTATTGAAGAAGGCTCTCATGACAACACCTATTTTAAGAGCCTTGAACTAGACAATCACATTTCATGTATACACTAACGCCTCCAAGATTGAAATTGGTGCAATGTTGTGTCAACCAACTAAGTAAACACAACATGGATTTCCTTGTGAGCTTTGCTAGCTAACAACTCACCATTGAGATTGAGATGAATTATTTGACTATAGAATGCTAAGACTTAGCAATAGTTTATTCTATAAAGAAGTTTTGCCATTATCTTGGCTATGCCTTTTACTCTCTTTGTGGACCATCAAGCATAGCTTATCTTGTGAACAAAACATGTGCTATTGATTGGATTGCTTGTTCGCTTCTCTTGTTATTAGAATTTGATTTCTCTATTATTGTCTGGAAAGGGAAACAACAATTTATGGCCAACCACTTATTGTGAGTGACCCATGGGGGAAAGACCACAAGAATTGATTATCAACTTCTCGATGCTCACCTATTCCATATTCATCAAGAAACTCAACTCTCCAAGGCCGAATTAACACCTTAGTGGGTTGATGACATATTGCAAATCCTTGAAATAGGTCTACTAGAACAACCCATTGAGAAAGGATGACTCACACATCTCTTAATTAAAGCCTGGCCTTACCAATTTTTTACTAGTCAATTATATCACCTTGGGCAGGATGATCTTCTTAAGAGATGCAATTGTGAAAAAGAGATTGAGACCGTGTTGGAAGAAGCTCATTGTGGCTTCATTGGAGGACACTTTGATAAAACCTCCACGACTAGAAAAGTGCATTAATTATAGTTATGGTGGACCACTCTTTTTAAATATGTTGCCCAATTTGTTCAACATTGTGATGAGTACCAATGGTATCGTGCCGTTACATGGACACAAGGTGAAAAACTTTAGAGTGCATCATCATTTGGCTTTCTTATTGATCTAGAGAGTCAATGCCATATTAGTAAATTAGTGTCAATGTCTGTAGTATGGATGGTTCAAAAATACTAGATTTTTGGACAAGCTTAGCCTATTTTAGATATTATTTCTTGTAAATATCCAAAAGCTGTAGACAACTTCTAGAACAGGATGACATGTAAAAAAAAAAAGCAAGTGGTGTCAACCATTTTTGGGGGATTTTATGCAAAAAGAAGGATCGGCAAAATCGTGCGATGCACGATCACAATTTATAGGCAGCAAATAGCACTCCGAACTGGGAGAAGAAGAAGGAGTGATCTGGTAGAATTCTAACTAGGTATCCTAATATTTTACCCCCCTTTTGGAGCCAACGGAAGCATTAGATTGATAGTTTGAGTAGTAGAGAGGAAGCTACTGTTTTATGCACGCTTTTCATCTACAAGAGATTTATCTTCTCAGGATGCACAAATAAATTGACAAGCTTTAACTCTATGAGTATTCTTCTACATCTTCTATTTCTTTAAATCCCTTCTCTTCCGTCTACTCCTCTCCCTGAATCTCCCTTCACCCTACTATATCTTACCCCCGTGGTAGACTTTCGACCCCAAATGCTTCGACAGTGGTGAACCCGACGGGAAAGTTAGTAGTAGGTGTGCAAAGATGGGGGATTCTGTAGATTCAAATGGTGGTGATGCTTTACAACAGATGATTGCTTTGTTGCAGCAGTAACAACAATAGTAGTTATTGTTACAACAACAGATGCAAACTCGGCAAGAAGTAGAAATAATTGATTCCTTAGTTGTGAATGTATTGTAGGTCGTGGGACAAGAATTGAAGCAGTTTAAGGATCAAAATGTTTCGGCCTTCATCCGCTTGTATGAAGAAAAGATGTCGTTTCATGGGGTACCACAGTATGCATAGAGTCGGTATTTCTACCATTTGGCCATGCATGCATTGCATGATTAGATTGATGAGTTACATAGAAGAGATGCTAATTGTAGTTTTTAAGAAAGCTTTGAAAGAAAGAGTTTTTCTTGGAAGATGCAGGATTGGTAACTAAAAAGACATTTATAGATTGTATTGAAAAGCCCAATAAAGGGTTGGTTGCCACAACTTTGCTCAATGAATTTGAAAGTCGATATGCACAGTTGGATGCCGATGAGCAGCAATCATTGGAGAGTCAGAAAATTGATTTGTTTCTAAAGGTTGTAGATCCTATCTTGCAGGAGAAGCTGACTGATCATTAAGAAGATGCCTCTTTTAAAACGGGACTGAAATCAGATTGGGATAATGTAACTGAGGGACTGCATATGTTGGTAAAGAGAGAGCGGATGAAATTAAGATGGGGTACATGACTGAAGTGCTCAGAAGGGGGCTGAAATTGCAACCAAGGTGCCTGTAGCTATGGAAAAACAAACAGCTATACCTGTTGGTCCGGCTCTTTTATGCTTGACTTTGTAAACCCACATACAACTAGTAGCTTTCTTGCCCTTAGGAAAGGGTACCAAATTCCAAGTTTTTGCTCATGTGGTTGAAAGTTTATATCAGCTCCTCTTGAGAAAAGGGAAAAAGTTTTGGTGGGGTAAATAGCATACAAAGGTAGTTCAAAAGTTAAAGAGCTTATTGATTTCAACCCCAACACTAAAGAGAGCAAATTATGGGAATGGGCAACCTATTATTCTCACCATGTGGATACAAGCCCAATTGGCATTGGTTGGGCAATGGGTCAGGATGATGCTAATGGGAATAGGTATGCCAATCGGTTAAGAGCAAAAGTACTCAATGAATGGCAATGGTGGTATTCTCAAGTCAAAAGAGAGCTTTGGGGTGTAATGACAGCCCTTAAGTGTGATAGAGAGTATTTTATAGGAGCTCATGTAGTGGTAGAGATTGATTGTCTACCTCTATTGGGCATGATAGTAAATTGCTCAACTCTCGATATTGGCATGTTACGGTGGATTGCATATATAAAGTCACTTATCCTTAATTTTTAGCATATTGCAGGTAGGGAAAACCCCGTGGCTAATATGCTTTCACGAGCAAGGTTTGAATATGAAGAGGATCTTATAGAAGATGAAGAGAATGACATGATAGGTGTTGAAAATGACTTTATGATAGCAAGGAATGAGTATGTAGCTGCTGTTACTACAGGTACAACTATTGTAACATGAATTTTAGCAGTAAGAAAAGAGCTTACAGCCATGGAGAAGAGATGGGCAGTAGCGAGAAAGCATCATCAGTGTTATGCTTCAATGAGAACACAAATTTTAGAAGAGTTGTATGAGGATGATTTGCTAAAAATAGGCCAATATCTCAGCGTCATGAGACAAAGAAGGATGAGTGGTCTAAAGCTGAATTCAAAAGGTAAAAGAAACTCTTATGGGTTTTTCTTGAAAGACAGATATTTATGGAAGCATGCAAAGAAAAAGAGAGGAGCTCCAATACATGTATTGGGAGATATGACTTCTCAACAACAGGTGATGTAGGACTTTCATAAAAGTTTATGGGCTAGACATAGAGGAGTTTGGGGCACATTTTCCAAGATAAAAAAGAAGTATTGGTGGCAGAACATGTATAAAGATATGGAGCATTATGTGGAATCGTGCAGTGACTGTCAGATGTATTCCATGGTAAAGTATAGAGATGGGTTGCAACCAACCTATGCATTACAAATGGGTAGTTGATTTGGTTACCATGCCTACAGGTTTATGGAATATGAGATATATTGTGCTTGCACAAGAAGACTTTATAAATCAAGTGGAAGGTCAAGCCCTTAGTACAAAAACTACTCAAGCAGTTTGCATGTTCTTATTGGAAGAAGTCTTTTGCATGTATAGTTGTGTTGGTAAAGTGGTTTGCAGATAGAGGAGAATTGGATGTGGATAAGGCTCATGACTTCTTTTCACAATTGGGTATCAAGCTAGCTTTAACTTCAACCTACAATCTTGAAGCAAATGGCAAAAGTGAAAGAGGTCATTAGCCTATCATTAAGCGATTCACAAAGTCATGCAAGGGCAAGATGAAAGAGTGGCCAAGAATGTTACCCTTTGCTTTGTGGGCTAATAGGACCACTCATACTACAGTTACTGGGTATATGCATATGAATTATGGACAACAAATCATGCCTATTGAGGAGACTATTTCTACTTGGAGTGTTCTAACATGGGAAAAGGGTTTGAATAGAGAAGAGTTGCTGGTCCTACGCATTAGAAAGTTAGAAAGAAGGCATGAAGACATTGAGACAACCATGAAAAAGCTAAAGACTGCAAGGATCAAGAACAAGAAGAGGTTTGACAAGCGACACAGACTTCGACCACCACGAGCTATACAGGAAGGGGACTGGTGGGTGCTAGTTTATGACAACATCTTGGAAAATCAGCATAGTGCTAGTCAGAAGATGGCAAAGCAGTGATTTGGTCCATATCTGGTAAGGTTTGTTTTTTACAATGCTACCTATGCATTAAATGAGATGGATGGGACAACTGTAACGATTCGAGTGGTTGGAAACATATCAAGCTCTTTAAACGTAGAGAGTCTTCAGCATATGAATTGAAGGAGTTGGATACTGAGCATAAACATGAGAATATGGAAGAAGAAGAAGAAGAAGAGGTAAAAGAAGAATACATTGACATGGCAGATGATACTTCTTTTGACACTGCACATCCATAAGACTTTCGCACATGCCGGAGGATGTGCAGGTTAAGAGAGGGGTAGATGTCATGCCGCTACATGGACACAGTGTGAAAAACTCTAGAGTGCATTATCATTTGGCTTTCTTATTGATCTAGAGAGTCAATGCCATATTAGTCGTTAGTGTCAGTGTCCATAGTGTGGATGGTTCAAAAATACTAGATTTTTGGACAAGTTTGGCCTATTTTTTATATTTTAGATATTATTTCTTGAAAATATCCAAAAGCTGTAGACAACTTCTAGAACAGGATGACTTGTAAAAAAAGCAAGTGGCTTTCAACCATTTTTGGGAAATTTTATACAAAAAGAAGGATTGGCGAAATCGCATGACGCGATTGTAGTTTACAGGCAACAAATAGCACTTTGAAATTGGGAGAAGAAGAAGGAGCGATCTCAGAGAATTCTCACTAGGTGTCCTCGTATTTTACCCCCCTTTCGGAGCAATGGAAGCATCAGATTGGCGGTCTGAGCAGTAGAGAGGAAGCTATTGTTTTATGCACGTTTTTGGTCTACAATAGATTTATCTTCTCAGGATGCAAAAATAAATTGACATGCTTCACCTCTATGATTATTCTTCTACATCTTCTAATTCTTTATACCCCTTCTATTTTGTCTACTCCTCTCCTTGAATCTCCCTTTACCCTATTGTCTCTTACCCCCGTGGTAGACTTTTGACCCCAAACACTCCGATAATAGAGAAAATTGCCTACCATGAAGGATAGGATGGAACTTACACCAGTAATTGCACGCCAACCCTTTGAGAAAAGGGGTATAGACTTCATGGCCCAGTAGATCAATACTCACATACCTAGTACATCATCGTGGCCACATATTATATGAAAAATTGGGCAGAGGCTAGGACCACATGTAAAAATGATGCGAGAACCATTGCTCAATTTCTCTGGGAGCATGTTATCTCACATTTTGAATGTCCATCGAGATCGTCAATGATCAAGGGACGCACTTCCTCAATGAGGTGATTTAGCATCTCATATCCATGTTCTTGATTATCCATCAGAAGTCCAGCCCCTACTATCCTCATGCAAATGGTCAAGCAAAAGCTACGAACAAGATCCTTATTAATGTCTTGGAAAAAAAAAGGTTTCAGCCTCACGATCTATTTGGGATTACAAACTCATGGCAACACTTTGGGCCTATTGCACGGCCTACAAGACTCTACCTTAGGTCAAAATCAGTTTTGCCTTACATACAGCACTGATGCCATTTTTCTAGCAGAATTCTTGATTCCCCAGCTTGTACATTACTATCCAAGAATACTGGAAAGGCACCAAGGCTTGGCTGAAGCACTTGGAAGAACTCAAGTCTTTCGATAAGGATGATATTGTCTTGCTATATTTCATTTAAGGCCATAAGGAAAAATTAAAATTACGAGGCCTTGAACCATTCTTTGTCCACATGATCATCAAAATAGGAAATGTTGAGCTAGAAACCCTAGATGGCCAACCCATCGGCCATTTAATCGTAGCTAGATTAAGAAGTGCCATCTACTTGGACATTCATCACATGAACCATCCATGGAAAATGTGGATAGTGCCATACTAGTGTAGAATAGACATTCTATGAACATGTGAGCAATGCCAACACTAGACCTTATAGCCTTCCACTCCTCAATCCACCATCATGAATGTTAGGGTTGTCCCCATTAGCAACATAGAGCTCACTGAGGAGCCTCTAATCCCAGCCACATACCTTCGCATTCACCTCACTTTAACTCTCTCAATGATGGATGACACTCTCATTGATAAGGGATTAGACTACAATACTCTACCATACTACTATTGGGGTGAGCTAGGGTAACCATTGTTACAACCAATGAATGTGAAATTAAATCTTTATGGAGAATGACCTTACACATTGTTGGGTCACTATAAATTTATGGTCACAATCAAGACTGATAGTATCCCACTTCTCTTCTATGTTCTCTTGACACCAAAAGAGTCAGTACTGAAGTTCTCTTAGGACATATGTTCAAGTACTTGATTGATTGTAACATCAACTATTTTGACAAGTGCATTTATCTCCAATTAGCCAATGCCCACATCGAATGCATTATTTAGCCTAGGTGGTCACCCCAAACCACTATCTTCTTGACCCAGCTCCTAGAAGACCACAAGCACAACCAGGGGCATATTAGCACACCCCCACAATGGTAGTGGTGACCTAAAGCCTTATTCCAAGCCTCCATAACCTACACATCATAGAAACACAAGTGCTAGCACTCACATTGACACTATCAGCCATGCTCCCAATCATGCATCACACCACATTGAGTTTCTAAAATCCTCCTAGAAGCACAAGGCTATTATGAGGGTTGTCGAAGCCTTTGGTTACCTAAAGTGCTCATGCCTAGACCCAAACCAACCTCTTGTACTACCTTTTCTAGTCCAACTCTTGCAAAGCCCAAGCACCACACCTATCATTGAATAGGGCTCCCCCTTAACCTCTTCTTTTCCTTCTCCTTGTCCTTGTCCTTCTCCACCTACTCCATCCCCTCAGGAGGACCAAACATGTCATTCATTGAACTTGTTAGCACCCACCCTACCTACACACTTGGAGAAGGATTCACTACCTTCAAAAGAAGTTGTTCTTTCTGATCTTCATATATCTACTCCATATCAAATAAGAAGGTATCAATCCCCCTACCTACACACTTGGAGAAGGATTCACTACCTTTAAAAGAAGTTGTTCTTTCTGATCTTCATATATCTACTCCATATCAAATAAGAAGGTATCAATCCCCACCACCAGCCACCCTCACAAGACTACACTAATGTTGATCAATCTACAAAATGGTTGAAGACTTATCGATATTATCCAATAAGACAATTACAAATTGCTTTGTGCAACTAGACTCTAACTTTGGTACTTTTGACAAACTCTTTGCCCTCATTGACCTTGGGTTAGCCGGCCTTGACATGCTCTTGCAAATGTCACAAAGGCATCCCACATGGGAAGAATACGAGCACCTCTTCCACAAAAACCTAATAGTCTTGGATCAATTAACACAAGAGATCCCATAGAAATAACTAGAAAACTTCAAATACTTCCATCTTATGTGACAAATATAATTCTTAAGGACCCTTGCGTTGTCAAAAATTTAGTACAATTATGCAAGTCTACCACTCGTTTCTTGAATAAATGGTATTCCTGTTAACATGAAGGTGCAATGCTCAGAAACAAGGTCATCACCACTATCGATTTAGAAAAAGTATGTAGATCTACCACTCATTTCTTGAATAAATGGTATTCCTTTCAACATGAAGTTGCAATGCTCAAAAGGAAGATTTTCGCTATTGCCAAACATAGAAAGAATTGCAAGCTTTCTAGAGTATGATCTTACATATTGTGAGACCACGTCTCTTCGTTCCATCATTGAGTCTCATATACTAACTCCACCCAAGGAGTTGCTTCATCATCCACTCCTCGACAAGCTGCTATCTAAAGAAGACTTCCATGTTGCCAAGCGCTTCAATAAAATTTCACTCCTAGATGACCTCACGTCATATCTTTGCGAGTTCCTTGTCTCCCTCACCACCTCAATGCTATCACCAACTTAGAGTACAATCAGGACTTCCATGACACTTGGCTTTCTAGCATTTCTATCCCTCACTAAATGACTACTATTGTATATACAATAAAACAATCATTTTAATTAACCAAAAAACCCAAACATAATCGTGTACACTGAACAAGTCTCCAAGCTTGAAATCTTTCCTCATTTTTTGTAGATAACTATATATCAAAGGCAGGTAAGCAACCTAAAGAAGGAATTAGAGGTAAGGAAGAAAAGGGAGACGGAGAAGGAAGAAGAAAGTGCAAAAGGGCTACAAGTGGAAAAGGTAGAGGGAGAAATGGGGCTAGAAATGGACTTCTCAAGCCTCATACAGGGGCAAAAGGATATGAAGGAGCAATTTAAACAACTAAAGAACCTAGGATAGGAGTTCAATGAAGAGTTGAAGAGGGTAAAGACACAAGCCCATGCAGAGTTTCAAAAGGAGAGGAGGCAAAAGGAATGACTACTAAAGGAACTGTAAGAGATTAGGGCCCAGAAGGACAAGTAGACAACTAAAAAGCTGCTAGAGGTGGAGAACCGACTCTTAGAGATCCTCCAAGAGCAAGAATGTGTACAAGAAGAGCTAAATCAACATAAGCAAGACAAGGAGAAGATGCTATATTCAAGATTGTTTATCTTTTTCCATATTATCTTTTCAATACAGGTTGCTGTAATGCTCACCGATAAAACAGTAGGTGACTAATAAGGGCGAGATTATGAGAAAAACCCTCAATCTAGAAAAAACAAGAAGGGGTGGTGACAATGATGTCACAAGAACTAAGGTTGAGTCAAGGAGATGGAGAAGAAGGCTGAGGCCTACGAAGAGAGGAACCTAGGAAGATTCAAGACCTTGGCTAAATACCTTGCCCTAGCAGAAAGCAGTAGTGAAGGTAGGGCCATAAGTCTAGCAACACGCCTTCATAAACATAGTACTCCATGTGACTCAAGCCGGGGATGATGACTCCATGGAAGAGTTAAAGAGGAAGCTAGAGGTCTTAAGGAGAGCCATAAAATATAGGCTCTAAGAGCACATCCCAAGGACCCCATCACTAGCCTAAGCATGTCACAAAACAGAGGTAACTTTTGATGTAAGCAGGGCTCTTGATGGAGGAGTTAGAGCAGCTTAGAATTGGAGAGTAGGAGCATGGAGAGTAGCCAACCATAGTGGCCCAGGCAACAAAACCACCAAGGGACAAAGGGCCCGATTTTGAGCAACTTGCCAACACCGAGGCACATCCTCCTGGTGAATAGAGCCCTCCCCCACCTTCATCAACAAAAGTTGAAGACCAACAAGAAGAAGATCTTGTCACTACAAAAATAATTATCAAGGCCAAAAGAAAACACATGGAGCTGGTTGAATGCACAAGGAGAAAGTTTAACACTAGACCATAGGAGATGCCAGATGTCTAGATGTTGCAAACCAAGGAACAACTACCTATCAATTGGGAAGTGGAACTAAACCATTGGGAGTAGTGGAAGAATGGGTATAGTCCATTTTAATTTGAATTTTTCTACCCTCCTGCTGGCCTTGAATCGAGTGCTACCCCCTCGAGTTGTTGAAGGAGCCATCTAGGTTGGGAAGAGGCTAGAGGGAAGCGATGGCTTGACAAGAGGCCTAGAAATCCCACATTATGGAGAAGAGAGCCTATAAAGTAGTGGGAGGAAAAGGTCACAGAAGAGCCAAGAAAGGTCAAAGGCTATGAAGCCCAACCTAAGTGGCACTAGAAGATCTGGGACACCAATTTTGAGGCATAGATGGCTTTTTGCAACATGCTACCATATGAAAGGGATGACCCCATCTACATGGCTTACCCGAGGCACCACAGTGTGGATTTTGACCAAGGAAAGCATGGCAAGTATGAATTCCCTTTGATTTACAATGTGAATGCCGCCACTCCTAAAGAATGCTTGACATTTGGAGCATAAGACCTCTAGCCCTCTATTACTCACTTTTTGGACGAGTTCACAGCGTGCCTTGACCCCACTTTCCTTACCACTTGTAACTACCTCCACCTCTTGAGACTTCTACTAAAACAACAACCAGTAGCCTAAGAAGAGTGCTAGCCACCTCTCTATTTTGATATCAATATAGGTATAGATAATTGTGCAATGACTTGCCTAATGTTAAGGGCTGCTCTCTTGCTAGCTTTTTGCATAAGCCTTTTGGAATATATGAGTGACAATAGGTTCTCAAAATGCAATCGTCCTTTCCTCTCTACTAACCCTCTCAATGTAAGAATTAACCAAAAAGGCTACATGCAAAGCCATGCTTCTTTAGCAAATCTCTTAGGCCCCCTCGAAATGTAAATATTGAAGAGCATCAGGATGAGGTTTAGTGTACTCCCCCCGATGTATGCAAAAGAGAGAGAGAAAAAATGAAGAAAAGACCTATGTAAAGCAAAAGGAAAGGAACAAAGAGATTTCTCATGCAACAGTAGAATGCCATAAACATTGCAGCTAAGGGTTCTCAAGTTAGATGGGTTTAGTGGCCTCGGTCGATTGGCTCCATGCCTAACCCCATAGCCCTCCTTGCCCCCCACTATATACTTAGGGCACATCAAGGGTAGGACATACCTAGGGAGTTTGCACTCACCTATGGTTAGAACTATCTCCCTAAGTCATACCCATAACATCTCCCCTTGTATAAAAACTAGGTTGTCAAGTGTGGGACAACACCAAGGGCTTCCCTGAGGTTTGACTCAACTCCCAATTTTACTGGCATGGACTCCATGCACTACACAATGAGACAGACACACCCCTAGGTAGTGAAACTCCTCTTTCTTTTTAGGTACATTCGACAACCATTGACTTCGGAGGCCCTCATTACCCATTCAATCTACTCTCAGCCTCCACAACCCCATGTCCATGTTGAAATGCTTCTTCTCCATGTCCAATCTCCTTGAAACCCCATCATCGACCCATGTGAAAACCCTTCAACCACCCAAGCCCTCATCAACAAGTACTAGTAGGTGACATGGGGCTGGCACTCGACTAGGAGAGGGGGTAATGTTAACCCGAGTGCAAAGAAAATAAAAAGAAAAATTAAAAAGATGCAGGGCAAGGAAAAAAAGATGCCTCGACTAAAGAAATGGGAGGAAACAAATGCCAAAAGTACAAGGACAACCTTAAAAGTTCAGGGCAAGTGTAAAAGAGGAAAGACACATTTTAAATGCAAATGTCCTTCTTGAATTTTTGTAAGAGAGCACCAAGCTCCCTCCTATGCAATTTGTAAATGTAGATGGGCATGGTGAAGGCACAATGTAAATAGGAAGGGAATAGGAAAAGGGAACCTAGGCTAAAATGGCTAGTCATGTAAAAAAAGGGATGGGTGCCCAAAAGGGATTAGGACTTTTATAAAAGGAAAAATGTGAATGAAGAAGCTCATTATCATTTGTGGCCAAAACTAGCTTTCTTCTTCTCTTCTTCTTGTTCTTGCTTATGCTTGTGCTTGAGTGCAGGAGAGTGAGAGAGGGAGTGAGTGAGTGTGTGAGGACGAGGGACCATGGTGGAGAATCTCTCCATCTTCTCCTTTCTTCTTCTTCTTCTTCTTCTTCTTCTTCTTCTTCTTCTTCTTCTTCTCTTGTCCTATATGCGGCAATAGAGCATGGAGCTTGGAGCTTGAGGATCAAGCTTGGCTGAGTTTGCACCTTGGATTGTGAAGCTACCAGAGTGCTTGAGAGAGGAGGAAACTCAATTGAGTATGGAGGTAAGCTCACTACACTTGTAGGTGTAGGAGAGCATACAACTATGTGAGAGGTAGCCATTGCACTTGGCTTGAAATGCTTAAAGCAATAAGCGGACCGTGGGTCTTGATGGTTGAGCAAGAAGCTCCCACAAATCCTGCCCTCAATAGCTTATCAATCTCCTCCTTTACTACATGTGCATGGGTTCATCATGTATGGTTGTTTCTTGAGACTAGTACTGCTTTAGGGGTCATGGGAATATTGTAAGTCGCTACGCTCGGGCTCATCACTATTGTAAGTCACTTTCTCATCATCTCATCCAAGGACCATGCAAACACATTGGCAAACTCCCTCAAGTGATTCATGAGATCATTCTCTTCCTTCTTGGTTAGGTTTCTTGTGCCAAGAATAGCGTGGTGGGGGAGCTTGCTTGAACTACTGTGCCAAACACACACCATATACATAGGAGGAAGCTCACTCAAGAACACAAGAAGACAGATGGAAGCCAAAATATTTTCTTTTCAATTTTCTTCTTCTTCATGCACAATACAATGTACACAAAGTATAGATAATATACAACATAAAGGAAAGTGACCTACTAAGTCAAATAGTGTATAACTGACTATACTAATCAATTAACACTATATTTATGCTAGTTATAGGTAGGTGCAACAAACTAAATGCAATAAGTGATAAGTCAGTAGTTATGTGAGGACCATAATGACCACCAATATGCTAAGTGTAGATGTGGGGACCCATCTAGCCAGGCGGTCCATCATCAATGTTTGGACATGTTGAGCTTGCTATCTCAACAATTCGCTATGAACATGGGTCGAGGCTTACCCTTCTCTCTCTCCCCAAGTTGACCTCCTTAACCTTTGCTGGTCCTTCGATGGGCTCACTTGCTTTCCCTTTTTGTTTGGCTCCCATTAACACCACTATTCTATCACCCTTTTTGTACATCGTGAAGCGCTTGGATATGTCTTGGGGTTTCCTCTAATGTCTAGCTTTTTTTGATGACTTTGATTATTTCTTTTTCTCCTTCTTTTGCCTCTTGTGCACCTTAGGTAGACTGGAAGGTCCCACTTGGTGCATTTGGTCCCAAGTAGTCAACGTATTTTGGGATCACTATCAGAGCTTGCCTCCAACTCAGAATTGTACTCGTCATCGTCACTAGAAGATGTTGTCTCTCCTAGTGCTTGCAACTATGAAGCTGACTCTACCCCACATAATGGTGTGATGCAAGGATGAACTAAGCTTACTTATAGTCTATCACCTCTAGGCATTCTAGCCAAGCTCGATTGCAATCTACCTTGGCAACTCCTTTGCTTACTCGAAATGTGTTGACCTCTTACGGTTTAGTGTTTGCTCTGATTTGCTCAATCACTCTTCCATCCATGTCATACTCTATGGTTTCTACTTCTTCTTCATTCTCGTCATCATTGATGGAACGACAGTCTTTATACTCATTGTCAGAATCCTCACAGTGGGATTGTGTATTGCTTGCAAGGTTTCTACTTTCAAGTTATACCACACTTGTCATGAGAGTCTAGTTATATGATAAGTTTAAGTCGTGCACCTTAGTCCATTGCCACTCTTTACTTTCCATAAGATCCTTGAGGTGCCTTAAATTGACACTTGGGTTTCCCCATTAAAAATTTACTTGATAGTTACTCAAGGATTTTGTGAAGTTCTAATTTGTTTGTTGGGATGCGATAGGTGATTGGTGTTGGTTGGTCGATGAAACTCTTGATCATCATGCACTAGGGTACCAGAGTTAGGTTAGAAGCAGTGGCATTTTTAGGGTAGCTAAGTAAGTCTGTAGCGTGCCTATATTCATCCTCATCCTCCAAGAATGGGAGATCAATGGTTGCCAATATGTGCACATAGTCTCGCTCATCCTTAGGGCAAGGAATGTACCTTGTAATTCATGTACATTTTTAGGAATAGGCCAATGCAATATTGCATCAATTTTCTTAGGATCAACTTTTATTCCTTCTTTTGATACAATATGACCTAGATATTCTATTTCTGTCTTAAAGAATTCACTCTTGTCAGGATTTGCAAACAATTGATTTTCTTTCAGTAATTGAAAAACTAATGATAAATGCTCATAATGCTCTTTTTCACTTTGACTGAACACTAAAATATCATCAAAGAAAACAATCACACAATATTGATATTTTAGAAAAATACGGTTCATCATTCTACTGAAAGTAGCAGGTGCATTAGTTAATCCGAATGGCATAACTAAGAATTCGTAATGGCCAAACTGTGTCCTGAATGCAGTCTTAAATATGTCGGATCTATCTAACCTCACCTGATGATATCCAGATTTAAGGTCAATTTTACTAAATATAGAAGATCCTTGCAGTTTGTCCATAAGGTCGTCAACTCTAGGTATAGGATACCTATTCTTTACAGTGATCTTGTTTAATGCTCGATAGTCAATACACATCCGATAAGTATTATTCTTTTTCTTGACTAGGAGCACAGGTGCACCGAATGGAGAACTGCTAGGTCGAATTAAACCTCTATTTAGTAATTCTTCTACTTGACTCTGGATTTCTTTTGGCTCTATTTGATTGTGCCTATATGGGGCTTTGCAAGGTGGTTGTGTGCCAGGTATTAGGTCAATCTTATGGTCTTCTGGACGTGATGGAGGTAAACCTGGTGGTAGGTCTTCTGCAAAACAGTCCTTAAAATATGCAAGAAATTCCTTATGCCTAGGGTGCATATGAGTTTCTTTTGCGTGCAATTCATTCACCCAAATGAGATATGATTTAGTATTCTTGCGTAGTGCACGTTTTGCTTGAGTATGCGAAAGCAGTGGAAACATATGAGATGCATGCATACCAAATAATGTAATAGATTTTCCTTGAAAATTTATATTCATTGTGTGTGTGGAATAATCTATATTGGGATTATGTTGGTGTCTCCATGGCATTCCTAGAATAATGTCGCTAGACTATAATGGGACAACTAAGAAATTTCTTCTTTCAATATATGGACCAATTTGAATTTCTAAATCTTGAACTTCTTGTGTGCCATTGTACCTAGTACCTAAAAATGCAGCTTTTATGCGATAGTGCGTAGGTATTGTATGCAATTTCAATTCCTTTACCAATTTTGCTGAAATAAAGTCATGGGTACTACCGTCATCATGTAATATAATTCTTTCTTTTCCATGTACCATACATTTCATAGTCAACAATGAATGTGAAGTAGGCATACCTGGTAAAGTGTCGGAAGTAGTAGTAGGATCATCTTCATCTTCAGTGAAATCCGGCATATCCTCATGCTCGTCTTCGTCCATAGCTCCAAGGTAGTTGATATGTGCTGATGGCTTCTTTGAATGACAATTTGCTGCGAGATGCCCTGGCTGGTGACACTTGTAGCATACGATGGGCTTGGCTTTGGTCACATTATTTGCAATGGCTGGGAGTCTGGGTATATTTGGATTTGCTTGTGGAATAGGCTTAGGATTTGAATTGACAGTGGATGGTAATGCAGGTGGTTTAGGCCAATTCTTGCGGAAAGATGGTGATGAGAAACGACCTGGATTAAACCTTCTGAAATTGGAATTGAATTGTTTAGTTCCATAATTACCGTTTGCTTGGAATGGCTGTGGTCGTCGATCTCTTCCGCGTAACTTATCTTCAGTGTCGTGAGCTAAGGAGATGGCATCTTCAAGGGTAGCAGGCTTGAACATATTCACCTCAGCGTAGTAATGTCCAAGAAGTCCAGACATGTACTTCCGCTTATGTGTCGTCTCTGGTACGTCTTCAAGCATGCGTAGCTGTAGGAGTGCATTCCAAAAACGCTCTGTATACTGTGGAATAGGCTCACGATCGCGTTGTTGAAGTAAATCCCATTGCTTGATTGCCTTCTCATGAAATTGCGGTGGTAGAAAATTTTGCATGAACTTCTTCTTGAAATCTTCCCATGTAGCAGGACATTCTATGCTCTTGCGGACTACAGTCCACCAAAGTGATGCTCTATCTATCAGATGATTAGTAACACACTTGATTTTATCTTTCTCAGGATAAGTTTCCTCATGGAAATAGTCATCAAACTGGCTAATGAATGATAAAACAGTCTTTCCTTCTCTTATGCCATTGAAAGTGCGAAACTTGAAACTTCGTTTACTTATCTTGGATTCCTTGCGAATGGTTTGTGCTTCAAAAGTGGCGTCGATGGTACGGCGAATCAAATCTTCAGCTTGAGGTTCTTCTTTGTCAGTGGACGCTCCTTGTAGCTTTTTCAATTGCGCTTGCAAGGCTTGCCTAGCTCTTCGCTCTTCTTCCAATTGCAGCATGATAAGATCCAGCTTTTGTTCCATGGTAGGCTCAGGTAGGTCGTCTTCAGCCATAGGATCATCCATATGTGGGGTAGTCATCCTGTAAAACTCAACAAACCTTTCTCACTCAAAATCAGTTAGCGGGATGAGCGTAGCTCAAATTTGGGGTTACAAGGCTATGTATTTTTGGGTATTTTCTTCTTCAATTTTCAGAAATTCTGCAATATTTCTGTCTCCGTTTGCTGAAAGTACTTCAACGAACTTGCAGATAGGTAAAACAGCTTGCTGCGAACAACTTTCCAGTTCAAAGTTTTTGCATACGAACAAGTCTTCTATGAGTTTTAAGCACTAGTCAGTTCTGATTTAGTCTGACTTGCAGAGTTGCAGACTTAGCAGACTTGCAGGGTTGTTGACTTGCGGGACTTAGGCCGACTTGCAAAACTTGCAGGACTTGATTCCAAGTGACTTACTGAACTTGACTTCTGGAGCGCAAGACCCGGAGTTTATCGACTTGTCAGATCTGTGTGACTTGCAGAGAAAGCTTAATGATTTAAGCTTTTTATTAAGGATTAAGCTTAGAGAGCTTAATGATTCAACACAGAGGCCGCCGTTTTTGATCGTGAGGGGGGGGGTCCGTTTTTTCCGCGCGTGATTTTCGGGGGCTTCTCTTGCTAATCGATTTGACGATTTGAAGCTTATAAAGCTTCTTAAGCTTAAGACTAAGCTTTAAGGTCAAACTAAACTTGATTAAGAAGAAATCTTATCTCTGTTTGCAACGACTTGATGAAGAACATGTATGAGTGGTCCTCCGTCGACAGAGATTGGTCCTTCGCGATCTGACAGTGGAAACAGGGGTTCTTGATCGCCAGAAGTCTGCCTGTATCGACGGTTCGCGACGAGATTGACTGTAGAGGCCGTTTGTTCCTGGAGCTCTGCCTTCGCCCGAGATTGGTAGCGATTGGAAGCCCTTGATCTCTGCTCCGCTCTGATACCACTGGTGCGCAGATCGAACGCAGATAGCTCACGTGGTGATTCCCGGAAGGTCCCCAAGAACAAAGTACTCTACTTTTTAGCACAAAAACCCATGTAAAAGCAAGCACGACATGAGACAAGAGACAAATTGGGTTCAATCTCCCCCATGCCTTGTGTGAGCGCTTCACAAAGCATGTATTTAATGTATATTTCCAATCTTTATGCTCAAAAATAGCCCAATTACAAAAATATGACAAGCTTTTAGCTTTTGAGTTTGCTTTCTATCAAAAATAGGAAAATAAAGCTAATGGACGGTGCCCATAAAGTCTGGCACGCCCAATCTCAATGACCAAATAGAAATAACATATCCAGGCGCATAAGCGCATACAAAATAATAATAAATAATCGATGTCTCTATAGACATAACAAAATATAGGCGTGGCGCCTATCAAAATCTAGTCCAAGAGTCGAAAACCCGCTAGACTCCAATGCTTTCCTCCGCCACTGCTGCTATCTCTACACATCAACTGAAGCATTCACAATCGTTAGTAAAATAACATAATTAAACCGACAAAAGTGAATACCTAGCAGTCTTCAGCTACATAAATAAATCAACTGGTTAGAAATAAATCCTAACCTTAATTTATTACGAGTGCGCACTCTAAACTCATAAACGTTTATTAATTTAATATGCATTTTGCGGAATCACCCGCTATGGAATCACCCATGTACACACTAAATTAATGAAACGCCCGAAAAGGACAGGCGTCCCCATCAACTTCTCGCACAAAGAATCCTCTTTGCGTATGAGCCCCGGTCATCTAAGTTTACGGAATCCACCGTAAAACCTCACGGAATCCACCGTGGAATATGCCTCCTGGCATCAATATGTCTTTGAAGGGAATGAAAATGCTTTCTGGTTTGCAGTACTTACCACCCCTTGATTATGCATGTTTTGATTCATGTGAGCATTGTCTTTATGGCAGGCAGACTAGGTCTATGCATAAGAAGTCTGGTAGGCTACGCATGAGTGAGCCCTTGGCATTGGTACATTTGGATGTCTGTGAGTCCATGCCTTGTCAGTCTATGGGTGGTGCAAAGTATTTTGTTATGTTCATAGATGATTTTTCACGAAATGTTTGGGCTTATCCTATTAAGCTAAAATCCGATGTCTTGGCTGTGTTTCAGAGATGGCTTGCATTGGTTGAGAACCAGTCTAGGTATAGGCTAAAATGCCTAAGGACAGATAATGGGGGTGAGTATGTCTCACGTGATTTTGAGCAGTTACGTGATGAGAGGGGTATTAAGCATCAGTTGACCGCCTCCTACACCCCCCCAGAATGGTTTGGTTGAGTGGATGAATAGAACTATCCAGGAGCGTGTACGCAGTATGCTTAGCTATGCAGGCATACCACAGAGCTTTTGGGCTGAGGCAGTTAATACAGCTGTGCATGTCATAAACAGATCACCCTCTAGTGGTTTGGATTTCCAGGTTGCAAAGGAGGTATGGACTAGAAAACCTCCCTCTTATGCGCATCTCCGTGTCTTTGGATGTGAGGCATTTTGCCATGTGCCCAGGGACAAGAGAAGTAAGCTGGATCCCAAGAGTGTCAAATGCATTTTCCTTGGTTATGGGGATGCAAGCGAGATGGGTTACCATCTCTAGGATCTGCAGGCGCGGAAAGTCATCTGCAGTCATGATGTAGTCTTCCATGAAGACAAAATGCATAGGCAGCCTCAGAGAGTTGTTGAGATCCGCAGGGTCATATTTCAGGAGGAGTCGAGAGCTCCCGCATAGCCAGTTGGATAGCCTACAGCTACAGTAGATCCTCATGGTCAGGGTGTTGGACAGGTAGTTCGGCAGGCAGAAGAGCCTGCCGTGAGACGGTCTACTAGAGACAGACATCCACCTGATAGATTTCAGCCCTCGATGCATTATGTCTTGGTTACAGATGCAGGAGAGCCTTTCACCTATGATGAGGCTATGCGCAGGGGTGACAGTCACTCCTGGGAGAGGGCTATGCAGTCTGAGATAGACTTCCTGCATAAGAATGACACTTGGGATTTGGTTTCCTTGACTATGGGCAAGAAGGCTTTGCCATGCAAGTGGGTGTACAAGCTAAAAAGTACCCTTGGATACCCCAAGCCGGCATACAAGGCTAAATCGGTAGCAAAGGGTTTTAAGCAAGAGCATGGTGTGGACTTTGACGAGGTCTTTTCTCCTGTGGTTAAGATGACCACCCTGCGCTTAATCTTGGCTTTGGTTGCTTAGCTTGACTTGGACTTATACCAGATGGATGTCAAGATGGCTTTCTTACATGGGGACTTGCATGATGAGATTTATATGGAGCAGCCTAAGGGCTTTGCAAAACCTGGCAGGCAGCACCTAGTGTGCAAATTGAAGAAAAGTCTTTATGGCTTGAAATAGGCACCCAGGGAGTGGTATCATAAGTTTGATGCCTTTATGTAGTCGCAGGGCTACAGCCGAAGTGCTATGGATCCGTATCTTTACACGAAGAAAGTCCATGATTGTTCTTTATTGATTTTGGTACTCTATGTGGATGATATGCTAATAGCAGGGAAAGCTCATGATGAACTAAATGCTCTTAAGGCTCAGCTCAAGAATAGCTTTGAGATGAAAGATCTGGGACAGGCCGCTCACATACTTGGTATGCGTATTAGATGCGACAGGCATCAGGGACTCCTCTACTTGTCACAGAGGGAGTACATTCATACCCATTGTGACCCATCCACCAAGCGATGCTTTGATACATTACATAGAGGAGCTGAACGAGGACAAAGCATACATAAACCCTTATGTCTCATACAACAAAGAGGGCAATCCCATCTTGATGGATTTTAGACCAGTGTTGGTAATGGTGTTGAGCAAGAAAAGAGGTAGAGATCTAGGGGAGGACAAAACCAAGAACTTATTGCATGATGAACTTGTGATCACCCAAGACACATCTCATTGAGATGCCCCAAAAGGGAGCAAGCCAATCGAGAGAAGGTCAATCTGAGATGCCCTGAGTGTGGGATCACACACGTATACGCCGAGTGCCCTAGGCAAAAATCTTCCACTAGTTTGACTATTGTGCCATCCATACCATTGGAATTGTTCGGAGTTGAAACACTTGATGGCAAAGCCATGCCAATTCTATTGAATGTCATGATCCAAGCACAAGCAAAACATGCCACTATTTTATTTCCCGGACCTAGCACCCTCGACGCTGCTTTAATAGGGAAAAAAATCCGTAGAAAAAGGGAAAAGAGGGTTGAGACAAAGATTATACTTAAGACAGATAGTGCCACCACATTATTAAAGGGAAAGCAAGTCACGGACACAGAAGCAGAGACATCTGCTCCTAAGACAGTAGAAATGGAAAGTGCCAAGGTTGGAGAATATCCCGATCGGAGGCACCAATTAGAAGTAGTGGATAAGGTCAAAAAGTGGGTGAGAGAAATCCAAGCGTGCCTAAAGGATGTGAAACTCATTATCAAAGATGAGATCGATGAGCTTTCTAATGTGAGCATACTGGTCTCGCCTACTTAGTTCAAATCAAGAGATGCATTCACATCCCACGTAACACCACATAGACAGAGCCTAGATGCCACAGGTGAGCGGACTGCCCAAGATCATTGGAAAAAGAGAATAGAGCCTAACAAAAAGAAGATAGTTGGTAAATTGCTCATGACGTTGATATCAATCCCTATGATCCTATCTTTGGGAGAGCTACTCAGTCACAACCCAACGCTATGGCAATGGTTGAAGTAGTGGGTAGAATGGCATGATAAGCCAAGAGTAACTAACTTCCTTGACCATGACACAATAATGCACATACCAAGCTTAACCTTGAACTCAATGCCTAAGTCTTTGCACGTAAATTCCTTTTGAGAAGGCACAGAGATGCATGCAATCTTGCATATCAATGTATCAGGAGATGCTAGGAAATGGAATTATAGACATGGGAGATGGAGTCAGCAGCCATGTAGTCCTATAGGCTTGGGATAACCCACCGGTGGAGATCACAAGGTTTAATGTCATGCTGGCTAATGGAATGAAGGTTAGACCATTTGAAGTGCTAAAAGGTTGGCCCTTGAAGATAGCAGGAGTCCAATTCTCAGTGAACATAGTCATGAAGGGAGGACTACGACATCCTACTAGACTGACCCTAGATGTGAAATGCACAAGTGATAGAAGATTATTGTTAAGCAATATATCTAAGGCTGTAAGAGTCGAGATGGATACTTGGAAGACCATGCTAGTCAACCTAGATGCCATCTCTATTATCTTGAAAGGATTCTCATAGGTTAGGAATTTCTATGGGCCACTAACAAAGTATATCCCTTGCTCCAAGGACGAGCGGGATTGGATGCATGTGCTAGCCACAATCGATCTTCCATTCTCAGATGAAGAGGAAGATTATAAATAGGCTACCATGGCAGCACGATGAATCCCACAAAGTCCCACAATCTTAGATTTACCGAAGATTAGGGTCCCACCATCAGTACCACTCTGCATGATGGCCAAGAGCTCTAGCAATCGACCAATACCAATGCACCCACCACATAAGCCTCCAATGCTAAACCTGCCTATAAATGTAAGAGTAGCCACTATCACTGAGATTGAGGAAGAGGATGAGAAAGAAGTGGCACCTGCATACCTACACATATCGGCCATTGGTCACATTACATATGTCTTTGACACGCTTTTATTGACGAGGGAGTTGACTATAATATCCTTACACACAACCATTGGACCGTTATTGGTCAGCCCCAAAACTACAGCAAACTCAACCCATTTGGGGGACAATCCTACTCACTGTTGGAAAAGTATAAAATAGCGATCTCTATCAAGAGTAAAAGCCTTTCTATGATCTTCTACGTGATGGCTAACATTAAGGCTGATGGTAAGGAATCATTGCTAGGATGCGCATTCAACCATTGGCAATGTTCGAATAGTGACAACTTTCAACAAGGGCAACATGACTCCATCACAGCCTACAGTGCCACCAATAGAGGATCCAAGTGCAAGGTCTAAGGAGGGGGGTCATAACTTGTCCCACCACCCTGCTAAGAAAAACTTCCCGCAACAACCTAAAGGAGCCACACCCAAGACCACTAAGAGCAACAACTCAAATGGGTGCCCAAATGCCAATTGCAATCGCCTAGAAGCCAAACTGCATGAACTCATAACCATAGAACATCACGTCCTATGCCTAGGAGGCAATGCTGGCACTACTAAAGCAGGCAAATGGTAAGCCGTGATGGGTGCCCAAAGACCTATTGCACGCTCAAGGCTACTACGAAGGCAACAACTAGATTTTGTTGCCTAAGACTATGAGCGGCATGCATGCCTCTCAATCTAGGCCCTCCAGCCCATCTCAGCAAAATGCTAAGCTAGCAAGGAATCAGAAACCAATTGACCACCCAAAAAGTGCTAAACTCATATAACCTCAATGAGCCTATCAACTAGAACCATAACCAACTACCCTTAGACCAACTCAACCTGATACTCCCAGCATCCCAATGGCTCCACAAGCAGAAAGTAGCACATCATCTGAGCCCCAAGACTAACCCGTCACACAAGTGGCCACTAAACACCCTATGAACCAATTCATAGCATAGGCATCAATTCCTAAGTTATCCAATCCAGCCAAAACCCAACCTCCCACCGTAGGCCTTACTCCTATGAGCATAGATCTATCCTTTCCTTGGCCTTGGACCTCACCATGAACATGGGGGACAACCTTGTTACCTACATTAGACTATTCGACACACATTCACCATGCTAGCCAGGAGCTATGAATAGCTAGATTTAGGCCTCCTCGACGAGAAATTAGCAATGGAAGTATGCTCCTTGCTATGCACTTGGGAGGAATATGAGTTCGTGTCTGTCAAGACTCCTAAGGTAGCCAAGGAATTGATCACCAATGAGATCTCTCGAGAGCAAGCTTGCAAAAAATGGTGAGACAAATAGTTGACCAATACAACCTCTACATATATGTAGAGAAGGTGGGCCAGAATATTGACCTCAGCAAGTGCACAGAATTTCTAAGAACTTTTGACACAAGGAAGAATAGTGGCATGGTAACTGTTAGGAAGGAAGACTCCCCTAAAAGGATAGAGGTTGTGCTTAGCCCAGAGATAGTAAAGAAGGCCTTAGGGTTGGCCAACACATAGGGGAAGAGACCGAAGAGGGACATTTATAGCATGTTGAAGATGCCAAAGAAAAAGGTTCACACTAATGACAGGGTTAGTCTTGCAAACATCCCTGACCCTATTGTCCAATTACAAGCTAAGATGATTCATGCCATGTTCTCTCAAGTCACCGATACAATACCCTCATGGCTCAGATTCTAGTGCCGATGATTGAAAGTATTGCAATGGGGGCCCTAGATGAAATAAACCTAAATGCCTATGTCCGCAAGACAATTGAATCATCGGCCAAGGCATTGTCATTGAGCTAGAGACCTTTAGGAGAGGGGAGTCACCAGTCACCACCATAGCCAAATTGAACTGAAAAATGCCTACATCAAAAGCATTACTAATAGGGTTTGGAGGGATATTGACTACCATCATCCAAGAAGCTGTGGGAGAGATGGAAAGGGAAGAGGAAGTAGAGAAAACTCCATAGAGATCTCCCATCCAAGAGCAACACCTCTTCCTTGTCCTATAAAGCCCATCAATATCCCCGAAAGCAAGAAAGGTGGGAAATAAAGAAGTGAGCAAGCCACAGAAAGAGAAGGAAAAGAAAGCCTCAAGAAAGAAGGGAGTTCAACCCCGAGCTCAGTAAAAATAGGAGGAGTCCAGTGAAAGGACCATGAGTGAGCAAGGCAAGGAGGGTTTGGCAGTCCCATCAAGCCAGGGGGAGTAGAAGAAAATCTTACTAAAAATCCCAAGTAAGAAGAAGAAGTAGGAAGAAGAGGAGGAACACCAGTGGAAGGAAAAAAAAGAATCTCTAAGGACGGAGAAAGAAGCAACAAGAAGAGGAGGAAAGGCTAAGGAGAGAACACGATGAGCAAATTGCTCTTTCCATCAGGCATTATGTTGGTCAAGCAACCCTCTCATGCCAAAGAGCTGGCTAGAAGAAGACAAGATGATGATCTTGGAACCAACTTTGCAGTAGTAGCAAAAGCAGCCAAAGGACCCATGGTAGAAGGAAAAGGGAATTATTGAATCTCACCTGCAATCCTTGATCTATCATTTGACCAACTGATGCTAAGTTCTTAGTTATTGTGGGCACATAAAGTACATCACCAAGCTTATTCTCAATCCCAACTTTAGTAACAAGTGGCACACTACCAATATGAGTAATTTTATGTAAAGTATCATCACCACTGGCAACATATTCCTCATTCTGCATTTGCTTCTTGCTATCAAACCACTCAGCATGAGGAATCATGTGGTTTGTAGCTCCTGAATCCAAAAACCATTCATTCTCACAAAGAGGGTGAGTCATGCTCCCAAGCACATGCTCCATAGCAAATAGGTGACCTCTAGGTGATCCACCTCTAAGTCCATAACCTGTACCACCATAAGTGCCTGCATAGTGACCATATTGGGTCCTTCCATGACCCTTAGACATGGCATTCTGTTTCTGATAACAATCCCTCTCAAAGTGACCAAAGTGCCCACAATAATGACAAGTGCCATCTCTCTGTGAAGAAGGACTATACCGTCCTCTACCTCTAGGGAAAGATCTCCCCCTGCCTCTATGCATGAAGTCACTACGGCCAAAGTTACCTCTTCCATGAGAAAAACCATAATTACTACGACCAAGTGAAGAACCTCTAGCTCTAGATGAGCTGCCACGACCTCTCTGGTGATAGAAAACACTGTCTCCACCTGCATTTTTACCACTCCTATATGCATTCAATCCGAACTTGATTTCTTCTGTAAGTAGAAATCCAATAAGCTCCTCAAAGTCAGGAATAGAGCCTCCTCTAACTGAAATAGAGGTATCCAAAGATTTAGTAGCTGGTCCAAGTCCACTTAGTGTCACTGACACTAAATCATCATCATCAACAGGTGCATTAATACATGCAAGGTCTTCTGCAATTTGCTTGATTTCTACCACATAGTCACTGATACTGCGATTGCCTCTCCATGCACCATGTAATCTCTACTTGAGTTGTATCTTACGAGCCTTTGTACATGTTCCATACATTTTTTCTATGATTTTCCATGCATCCTTACAAATACTTGCCTTTTTTATATGAGGAATCAATGTTTCTAAAATACATATGGAAATCCAATGTAAAACCTTCTTGTTCTTCCCTATCCAATCCTTGTACGATTTCTTTTGCTCTTCAGTTGGATGTTCAGGAACTTCTGGACATTCATCATCACCTGTTATGAGGTCCCATAGACCTCTACCCCCATCAAAAAATTCTCCATCATGTAAGACCAAACACTTAATTGTCTTTGGTCAATTTATCTCCCACAATCTGAGTGATCTGTGCCATGTCGGACATTATGGCTGCTGCAAATTTAGAAAAAAACAGCAATACAAATTGTCCACAAATGATATTCAGTAGTATGCCCCAATCCGGAACATCAATGGTCCAATCCGAGACCAAAAAACATCAAAAATAGTCCAAAAATGCATGTAAAAATAGCCTCTAGCAATATGATTGTCACACATGTGTCCAAAATCTATCATATACATCCATCCATGATGCCAACATGTCATACATTTAGTTCCCTTGGCAGAGGCTACATGATAAAGTTCCCTTCGAAGTCTGGTCGCTCTTATTTTTTCCCACCAGAGGATATGGCGAGCTGAGTGGCCTCTTCTCAGCATCTAGGTGCAATCCATCCTGGGCATTTGGAGGTTCCATTTGGTTCTGTTTTGAATAGACAACTTCTGAAGCAAGATATTCATCGTTTGTACGTGTCCTGTCCAAAACACCATTTAGTTTGCCATCAAGATGAGCCTCTGATCTACCTTCATTAAAGGTTGCCAGATCACCCTCTGTATCAGAGGCAAGATCACTCTCAGTGCCAGGTGTGCTATTGAAAGAATTCCCTCTCAGTGGCTTGTTTTTTGTTCTTCTCTTTTTGATCTATACATGGATAGTTGACGCAATCCCTGTTGCACCATGAGTTAGAGACATGAAAAAACCCCTTGTGGAGCTTCTGTCTCCCAAGTCCACTGAAAGAGGTGAAATAATAAGTCTCTTGAATGGCCCTAGGTCACAAACATCATCCCCATCTTTTGATGAACGGGTATGGCAGCCAACGTGCACTTGATGTTGGCACCAAATGCAACGCCAAACAACAGCTAGAAAGGAGCCACTACAAGCCTCATCACAGTGCATACAAAAGCCAGGCTCATCATCTGTATCATCCCATTTTTCTACCCATTGGTGAAGGAGAATCTTTGAACCAGCCATGGCAACCTTTTTGCAATCATTCTGTGCATTTTTGGAACAGCTTAAATGTGCTCCAATACCACAAATTGTGCATTGACTTATTGAATACTATGGACCAAGAGATTTTGATGGTGTAAGGGCCTCCAAACAAACACAGCAAGACGATGAGCTACGTGCCTTCTGCACAGATTCCTGCGCCCAGGTATGAGGGACAGAGGAAGCCCTCCCTCTCGAACTTCGTTTTGCATGAGCGAATTTCAACTAGTGGATCGAAGCTTTTCTTTGCCAACACAGAATGAATAGTGCAAATGTAAACACTCCGATGAGGATTGTGGTGAACCAAGCTAAAATCAATAGAGGAGCCTCATGAAATTGGTCAATGACATGGGAGACGAAATGTATGGTGTGGTTCAACAAAGGAGGTGGCAAGAAGCTGATGTTACAGTAGTCCGCTTCAATCCTCAAATTCTGCTCCGATACCAAATGAGAAACTGAAGTGGAGGAGTCTGAGAGATGGAGCAAATCAGAGGTCAGGAGCTACATGTTATCTTCTCTTCCATTATTCTTCTTCCATTCTCAGTGTCTACTACAACAAGTGGTATCCTCCAAAGATAGATGCCCCCAACTTAAGGACACTTTACATATGCTTCTATTTTAGATACACACATCCATAGGGTATGGCTTAGGATATGCCGTATTTATCAACAGATTTGGGATAGTATGGCTGGTCATTTGAAAGACAGCTCTCTTTAACATTGCCAAGTTGGATGGTACCAACTATGGGTATTGGAAGTCCCAAATATGGTAGGTTTTGGTGCAGAAGTTGTAGATTAAACCCTCGCATTTCAAGGGTGTCAAACCTGAGGATATGGATGATGATGTTTGGATGGAAGTTGATGAGCTATGCAAGTCTACCATTATTTTGTCACTCTTAGAAGAGGTCCATCATAATGTTGTTGAAGATGAGAATCAGAGTGCATGGGATTTATGGGAGAAGATTCAGGAGCTTTATGCACAGCAGAGTCTTGCGTCACAGATGTATTGGCTGAAACAGTTAATGGACCTTCGCATGAAGGAGGGGACCTCCCTTTCATCTCATTTTAGTTAGTTTCATGCTATCATGAAAGTTTGTTGTCACAGGGTATTGAGTTCAAAGAAAACTTGCACTCGTTGTTTTTGCTTGGCACCTTGCCTGAATCATGGGATGTCTTCCGTACTGCCATATGCACGAACAAGCTTGATGGGTTGAAAATCAAAGATGTTGAGAGTGCTTTATTGACTGAGGAAATCAACACAAGAAACAATGATGCTTCTTGCTCTTCACATGCATTGACCATTAGAGGTGCCAAAAATGGCAGGCATGATAATGATCATAAGGGTAGGGACTCTCAGAAGTCCAGGTCCAAGTCACGTGGTCGCAGTAAGTCCCGTGGACGAAAGTCTGATCTTACCTGTCATTATTGTGGAAAAGCAGGACATATTAGGCCACAATGCCATAAAATGCGTGATGATAAGTGCAAGGAAAAGGGAAAAGAAAAAGTGCAGGAAAAGTCTTCTGAGCACAGTATTGTACCTGCAAAGTCTAGTGTGAAGATAAAAGAGGTTGATGTTATGCATGCCACTGATTCATTTGATGATTACATACTTGCAGCTTCTTCATGCGATGCCTTATAGGCTTCTGAGATACATTCTATGTATGCACAATGCTGGCTCTTGGATTCGGGTGCATCCTTTCATGTGACACCTTGTTGAGATTGGTTTCATACCTATCGTACCATGTCTATTTCTGTGATCTTGGTGATGATAGGTCTCTTGACATTATGGGCATTGGAGATATTAGGCTGCAGTTTCCTTCTGGCAGTCCTTTTGTTTTGCATGATGTACGCCATGTACCTGTGTTGATTCACAGCCTTATGTCAGCTAGACAGCTTGATGATGTAGGGTATTTTGTGTCTTTTGGAGACTTTGCATGGAAGATTACTCGTGGCAGGCTTTACTTGCAAGAGGTGCCAAGTATGGCAGCCTCTATCCCTTACTTATATCAGGAGCTACATTGGATCATGTTTTGTCTGTGGGTTCTATTTCCCATGTATCCCTTTGGCATGCTCATTTAGGGCATATGTCTCTTAAAGGAATGAAAATGCACCGTGCTTTGTAGTATCTTCCGCCTTTTGACTCTTCGCATTTTGATTCTTGTGATCATTGTTTGTATGGCAGGCAGACAAGAAATACACATAAAAATTCTGGTAAGAAACGCATGGGTGAGCCCTTGGCTCTTGTGCACTCAGATGTATGTGGACCTATGCCCTGTCAGTCACTTACTGGGTCAAAGTACTTTGTTATGTTCATAGATGATTACTCACGCAAGGTTTGGGCTTATCCCATAAAAAGAAAATCCAATGTCTTAGACACATTTCAACATTGTCTTGCATTGGCAGAGAATCAGTCTGGGAAAAAGCTCAAATGCCTAAGGTCAAATAGTGAGGTTGAGTATGCATCGTGTGCTTTTGAGCAGTTTTGCGATGAGCGGGGTATTAAGGGTCAGTTGAGCGCCCCTTACACCCCACCCCAGAATGGTATGGTTGAATGCATGAATAGGACTATTCAGGAAAGGGTCCGTAGTATGCTTAGCCAAGTTGGCTTACTGTAGCACTTTTGGATTGAGGCAATTACTACTGCAGTACATCTATTAACAGGTTGCCTAGCAGTGGCATAGACTTTCAGGTTGCAAAGGAGGTATGGGCAGGAAAGCCCCCCTCTTATGATCATTTGCATGTCTTTGGATGTGAGGCATTTTGCCATGTGCCCAAGGACAAAGGCAATAAGTTGGATCCTAAAAGTGTCAAATGCATTTTCATTGGCTATGGAGATGCATGAGTGATGGGTCACCGTCTATGGGATTCGTAGGCGCGAAAAGTGATTCGTAGCCATGATGTCATCTTTTATGAGGACAAAATGCATATGTAGCCTGAGAAAGTGGTTAATGTACGCAGAGTTATCTTTTAATAGGAACCACCTGCTCTCGTTCAGCTGGCTCCACGGCCAGCTAGACACCGCACAGTATCACCTGATGGTCATGGCCCACATGCTAGTCATGTTGATGTCAGACAAGATGTCGGTTAGGCAGCAGAGCCTGGATTGAGGCGTTCTACTAGAGATAGATGACCTCCTAACCGTTTTGTGTCCTCTATGGATTATATATTGGTCACAGATGTAGGAGAATCTCTTACTTATAATGAGGCTATACGCAGGAGTGATTGTCACTCTTGGGAGAGGGCTATGCAGTCTGAGCTTGACTCATTGCATAAGAATCAGACTTGGTATTTGGTTTCCTTGCCTCAGGATAAGAAGGCTTTGCCATACAAATGGGTGTACAAGATGAAAAGTACCCTTGGACACCCCAAAGCCGGCATACAAGGCTCAATTGGTTGCTAAGGGTTTTAAACAGGAGCATGGTGTTAACTTTGATGAAGTCTTTTCTCCTGTGGTCAAGATGACCACCCTACGCTTAGTCTTGGCCTTGGTTGCACAGCTTGACCTGGACTTGTACCAGACGAATGTCAAGACGGTTTTTTTACATGGGGACTTGCATGATGAGATTTACATGGAGTAGGCTAAGGGCTTTGCAAACCCTAGCAGGGCACACCTAGTGTGTAAGCTAAAGATGAGTCTATATGACTTGAAGTAGGCACCTAGGGAATGGTACCATAAGTTTGATACATTCATGTAGTCACAGGGCTACAGTCGCAGTGCTATGGATCCGTGCTTGTACAGAAGAAAGCCCGTGACAGTTCTTTACTGATTTTGGTACTCTACGTGGATGACATGCTTTTAGCAGGGACAGCTCATGAGGAGCTAGATGCTCTTAAGGCTCAGCTCAAGAAGAGCTTTGAGATGAAAGATCTAGGACATGCCTATCATATACTTGGTATGCGCATTACGCGCGATCGATCTTAGGGACTACTCTATCTGTTCACAGAGGGAGTACATTCATAAAGTCATTGAGCACTTTCACATGCAGGATGTTAAGCCTATTGGCTGTCCATTACCTTCTCATGTGAAGGTTTCACAGGCCGATTGTCCGCAAATAGATGAGTAGAGGGCCGAGATGTCCAAGATTCCCTATGTTTCAGCCATGGGCAATATATGCCATTATAGCCACCTGTCCAGATATAGGTTTTGCAATTGGGGTTGTGGGACATTATATGGCTACACCTGATAAGAAACATTGAGATGCCGTAAAGGGTATCATGAGGTACTTGGAAGGGCACAGTAGATATGTGCCTTTGCTCTATGGCATCCAGGATACAGGAGTCGTGGGATACACTGACTCTAATTATGCAGGACATGCAGATAGTAGGAAGTCCACTTTTGGCTAATGTCTTTACTCTTGCTGGAGGGGCTATCTCTTGGATGTCCAAGGTGCAGAAGTGTATGGCTCTTTCTACTACAGAGGCCGAGTATATTGTAGCCACAGAGGCTTGTAAAGAGGCTATTTGGTTAGGCCGATTGATTGCAGACCTTGGTATGATAGATGCTATGCCTACACTACATTCGAATTCTATGAGTGCCATTCAGTTGGCCAAGAATCCTGTCTCCCATGCGAAGACGAAACATATTGAGGTGAGGTATCACTTCATTTGCGAGGTCGTTGATCATAGGTCTATTGACCTTGTCAAGATTCCGACTGAGTAGAATCCTATAGACTTGCTCACAAAAAGCCTCACTACCAAGGGCTTTGTCTTCCTTAGGAGATTAATGGGCATTGGATGAGATGACGTCTTTTTCCTCATCCTATTGTGCATATGTATTGTCTTTTCTTTTTCTCTCTCACTGGGGCAGATTCGCCTTTAAGTGGGAGGTTGTTGGGGGTAAAGGCGCCTCCACCTAGCCACCCATGTATTACTACAATGATAGTACCCACCACTGCACACTGTAGGTGGCGGGCGCCCGTCACAGTCACTTATTCTTTATTCTTTTAGTGACAGTTTGAATAAAGGAAGGCTCGGCCACACATTGTGGTTGTTGGAGTTCCCATTTGTGTCTCTCTCTCTTCTTGCTCTCACCCTCTGCCATAGCTCACTTCCAAGCAAGCTTCGATCCTTCTCATCTTTCACCTATGCTAGCCATGAGTGCAACTCCCAACAAAAAAGAACCCTATCACCAACTCCAACAACCCTATCACTAGCAATCATGCCAACAACATGCCCCCAATGACCTTCATCTGTAGCACCACCACCAAAACTCCTCCAAGGCAAACCACATCAATTTCTTCCATCCACGTCTTCGATACATGCCAAAGCCTACTACCTACGATGGAGAGTGCCATGGGACTAGCACTTGTCTAAGAGGGGGGTAATGTTAACCCTCAACGAATAAGGTGGAGAATCCAGAAAATCTAAAGCAGAAGACAAGGTCAAGGAAAAAGTGGAACGGAAGACGAAGGCTTGCTGCCAAGAAAAATTTGGAAACACAAGAAGTGCAAAAAATTCCTAAATCATGGAGAGAGACACACAAGAAAAAGTGCAAGTCAATACTTTTGTAAAAGAGCGCAAAGTGCACCATGCTTTATTTTAAGGGCGCTAGGCTCTCATCCGTGCAAATTGTAAAGGTAGATGGATAGTAGGAAGGAAGCTAAGAAGATAGTAGGACAATGGGAAAAAGGACCTAGGCCATGGCCACCGGCTATGTAAAAAAGAGGATAAAGGGATGACTGCCCAAAAGGGGATTTAGGGTTTTGTATATAAAGTTGAAAAGTGAATGAGAAGCTCATTCTTGTGGTGGCCAAAAGTGGCTCTCCTCTTCTTCTTCTGCTTCTTATTCTTGCTTGCTTGAGCTTGTGCTTAAGAAAGGGAGTGTGAGAGTGCGAGGGAGTGAGCGTATGAGAGTGAGGGACTGTGGTGGAGAAGCTCTCAATCTTCTCCTCTTTTCTCTTTTCTTCTCTTCTCTTGCTCACAGCAATGGAGCTTGGAGCTTGAAGCTTGGAGCTTGGAGCGTGGAGCTTGAGGATCGAGCTCGCTTGAAGCTTGCACTTGGATCATGGAGCTAGAGGAGGCAACTCGATCATGCATGGAGGTAAGCTCACTATATTCATAGAGAGAGATAGTGCGTTGGCAATGTGAGAGGTAGCCATTAGTGCTCGGCTTGAAACACTTGAAACAATAAGCGGTTCATGGCTACAATATCCACCATTAAAATGGTATACAGCCTATAGCTCCTGATGCTTACAGGCTCTCTATGCCATTTATTCTTGAAGAGCATATGGATTCATGGAGTAAAGTGGAGATGATGTGCTAAAGGTTTCATGGGAGTCTCAGAAATGAAGAAGAAGAAGCTCTTTCCTAAAAAGTAACCACAGTTTCTTTCTCTTCCAAGTCCAATTAACTCCTATTTCACCTTGTTACCTTTAAAATTGCATGTAAATGTGATGATAACCTGCTATTTTATCCTTCCACTACAATATTTGTTTCAAAGATCTCCAAATTTAGTATTCTTCCAACTGTAGATGTTGTGTAAACCACTGCTAGTCACTATCCATGTCTTGTACCTATAATACTTGTCTGAAATTAGTTTTTATGATGAAAATTAGGACTGAATATGAAGAAGAAGAGGAGAAAAATGGATCAAAGACCAAAGCTCTGATACCACTTGTCAAGAAGTGGATTGGAGAGAGAAGACTGCAAAAGAGAGAGAAGTGTAGAAGAGAGAGTGACGAGGAGAGAGAAAGACTAGAAATGAAGAGATAAGGACAGAAAGAGGGAGAAAGACAGGGAAGAAGAAGAGAGATGGCTGGAAGCCATGAAAGGACAAGAGGAGCTAGAGAGAAGAAGGACAAAGTTATATTCTTGTGTTTTAAAAAAATGATATCTTGTACATGTGTCATTTGCCCTTTTATATGCCCCTAATTCCACTCTTTACATCTTCAGGCAGACTTAACTTGTGCTTGATCAAATAGAACTGTATTGACCTACAATGCCTTGATTTTGTAGCAATTTTGATGGTAAAATTGCTTGGAATCCAAAACATTGACATGCTTATTTATAACTTGTGTGTGTGGAATTTGAACCTCCATGCCTCCATAACACAGTTGCTAAGGAAGTGTCATCTCTATCTATTAGTTATATGAAGTATTGCAAACAAAGAAGATGAACCGTCACAAATAAAATATGAATATACATTAATTACTAGTTTTTCTTCTAAGAGGAGTCACACAAAGATGCTACAAGTGCACTTTCATGGCTAACATTGTGACACCTTTAAGTCCCATGAAACTTGGCACATATATGATTTGATCAATTTTGCACAATATTATATTTTTCTTCAAATAAAAAGAAAGGGAAGAAGGGCATGCCTAAAGTGGGTAAAATTCACAAGTTTACCTATCGAGGACAATATGAATGCAACTCTCAATGTTGGATCAATGTGCAAATAAAACACTTCTTCATACATATTTTTTGACCCTATTGCAACTTTGAAGGTTGGTTTATCAATATAGTTATTTTTAATAAATAAAGGCAACATGTTACCTTACAAAAACAATTTGAGATGATAAAAAGTTTATAGAATCAATGTACCCTTTTATTGTTACCACACTACACACCCTTCATATCTTTCAAGGATTTGCATTAGGAACTTGTTTCTGATATCACTTTTCTAAAAGCGTGTAGTTGAAAATTATATCAAGAAAGTAGAAGGGGTTGTTTTCTCTAGGCGCGTGAATGTTCATATTTCCAAGAATTAAAGTAAAAGGAAGCTACCAACCCCTTTATTACTTCCCTCACCCACCTAGGAAGATGGAAAATAATGAGGCCACTTGTACCTTACTTATAAGCAAGACTATAAAGTGGTCAAAAAGAGAATTATATTCACAACAACCAAATAATGTGAAAGATTTGGTACAAGTGTAAAGATACAATATAAGTACTAGTGAGATTTTACCCCCCAAAGAATGGCCAATATGACCAAAAAGGTAACACTTTTTAGGCACTTTAGCACACCAATAATGACATGTGTCTTAGTGGTCAAATTGATTGAAAATAGGTTTTACCATTGGAAACATCACAAGTAATACTTGTCATGTGTCCAATGCATAGGAGCAAATGTTGGATTTGGAGATTGAATCATCAAGTTAAAAACAATTGAGGAACAAAAAATGCTTCAAGATTTTGATCAAACAACACATACCAACATGTCACTTTTGAGTTTTCACATAAGGAGCTCCTCTAACCCAATAGAAGTGCAAATATGTTAAAAGAATGAGCTACATGTTCTCATTGTGCCATGTGGATGATAGCCTATAGGCTATAACCTTAGAAAAGGTACCTATCGTATACATTTAAGTCACATATTCATTGCTCAGATACATTAAGCAAGCATAATCCTACTAAGCCCAATCTACATGTGATAGCATGCAAGGAGATGCTTAAGCACTTTAGAAAAGCCAATACATCAAAAGACACCGTTCTAGAAGCTCTTTAAAAAGTCACGTTAGCATTTTGTACAAGGATTCCTAGAAATTTGTCATGTCCATGCGTAGTGAGAAACTGAGATAAAACCTTTATAGATATTTGAATCATTTGAATTGTGCTCATTTGCATGTGCTCAAATGGCTCCATCTCTTGCCTTACATTAGCATACATTCTTAGATGCACCATGTCTATGTGGGTACAAAAAAACATCTAGATTACTGGAAGCCCTCGTCCTACATATTAAACTAGGTTGATAAGTTTAACACCTCAAAATAAAGAGATATAAAATTAAGCTCTTTGAGTAGCTAAGGAAAGTTTCATTTACCTATGTACCACATGTCACATGACTCATAGCTAGGGAGGACCCTAGTGTGGCCTCCATTTATTGACCCTCACCCTCGCTTTCATTACGCTCTTCCTATATCATGGATGGACCTCCTCCAAACAAGTGTAAATACACAGAATTTCACATTAGGGACCTAGTAAAGTGATTCTTGAAGTAAAGTTTTGGAGTTGCTATGAATTTTCAAATCAAAAGAAGAAGAGATTTGTGACTTAGTTAACTAACCTTCAATGCTATGAGCCATGGAATGCCTTAGGTTTGAATCTATTTATGAAGGCCTTTAGATAAGATTCAACTATCGTGTGTCCAAGGATCTTCATAGTTAGGTGAATGTGATGTACTTTCCTTTCTCATTCAACTACTATATAATTTATACACACGCGCATGCACACATGCACACACATATGTTAGCTTTCTTTTGGACACATGAGATTGATGATTCCAATTAAGCTATGTACTCCTTTGCTATGTGCTGACATGGCAATGTGCTATTGCAATGACTTCATATCTTGCATGAGAAGCAAGTGGTTACTATTGTTCAGAATAAGACCTAAATAATAAGTTTAATAGAGAGGGCATATCACACCTTATTTTATGTGATACTTTTCTTGCAAGTTATGTATAGCCATTTTTCCATGAGATACTCTAAGAATTCATTTATCATCATCACAAACATGCAATACAAGTGGTCAAGGATGGATTTATATACTATACCAAATGATTAGGTATTATTACGACCTAATGAGTGTGATTCATGTGGCATCTTTATTTAAGAAAATAAATTTAAAGTTTCATTTATGTTGCTACTATTTTTTTATGATATGCTCAATCCAATCCTTTAGAAAATGGCGCCTACACTTGTAATAAACAACTTTATGCTTAATTGCTTCCATGAAAATAAGCATGAACATATCTTTGATTTGAGAGATCTTTTCACACAATTAACTCATGTCAATTGTATAGAATGAAAGTCTAATTTGAGAAACTAGATATGACATCACATTTAACATTTGAAAGGGTTTAGCCTCACTATAAACTAAATTCATCCATGAATCATATGGGGGAAAAAAATTTAATGCGCATATATATTCAAATTATAGAAATCCTTTATCATGACCATGCTGAGCTCTCTTTATCCCAAAACTTCTCCCATGTCATGAGGCCTTTCTCATGCATCCTTCTGGCTAAAGCTTTGTTAACCAGCTAGCACTTTCCAATAGGGGTCATAGGCAAAGGGGTTGACCCAGATGTTAGAGCATGAGGCATCTGCATGCCTATTGTCAATAGAGGACCTACTAGTTTGCACAATGACATGCCACCAACCTCTAACAATGGCTTGAGCCACCTGTGAGTGGGAATTTTGAGATATTGTAGATAGTTGTAGACCAAGTCCTGCCAGCAAGGAACATCCTACCAAGCTTCACTGCTTGAAGCCATGGTAATCCATGCCTCCAATATCACATACCAAGGTTGGGACCCATCCATCCTTTTGATAATCTAAAGCAAAGTCTACTAGATTTACTATCAAGGAACTCTAGCCTTGTTCCACCCTCACTTCTATCAGTGTAGTAAGAACTCTAGCGTTGTCAAGGTAATCCATGCCTCCAAGATCACATACCAAGGTTGGGACCCATCCATCCTTTTGATAATCTAAAAGCCAAGTCTACTAGCTTTGCTATCAAGGAACTCTAGGCTTGCTCCATCTCACTTCTATCAGTAGTAAGAATCAAGAGAGAGGGACCCCGTACCACTTAGAGACTTTGACTTGAACCTTGTCAAGGTACCATAGAAATTGTTGCTTCATTATGATACCAATATCGATGGGCACACCAAGGTATCTTATGATTTCCCTTGGGTGCACAACCTTGAATCCATAAGTGAGAATCCGCTCCTATGGGTCTTCCCATGTTAATGGCAAGAATTCAATTTTGGACTAATTGATGACTGATGCAAAAAGGGCTACAAATTCAAAGAATGTGTCCATCAAGGCATCCACTGATTCTTTTTCAGCTAGATATGTTGTTATCAGCAAAGAACGATGATGTTACAGTAGTACCATCCGGTAATGGAAGTCCCTTGATGGTGCCTTCCTAAATATTCTTGTTGGTCTGACAAAGCAACGGGTTCGAGATTATTGCAAAAAATAGAGGTGCAATCAGACAACCTTAATGCATAAACTTCTTAAAGGGAAAAGGACTTGACATGCTACCATTGATGTTAATTGAGGTAGTAGCATAGTAAAAAAGGAGTTGATCATACTTACAAAGATAGGCCCAAACTTGAAGGCCGTGAGTACCCTCCTAATAAAGTGTCAGCCAATTCTGTCACATAGGCTTTATCTAGATCAATGTTGAGTAGGACAAAATCACATTGATGTGAAAGGACCAAATCAATAGAGAACATAAGGTTCAAGGCCTCATATCTTCTTTCCAAAAACAAAACCATATTGCTTTGCATCTTGGGATGCACAATTTTGCCAAGAATGTGTTTGACCCTTAGAGCAAGAGTCTTGGACATGACTACTGTATAGGTGAAGTTCAACATAGTGAGTGAGCACCAATTAGAAACCTTGATATGAATGGGGGTCTTGGGAATCAACTTGATAAGGCCCTTGTTGGCTTTCCGTAGGAGAAAACTCAAGCACTTACTAATGTGGTTCATCATTTCCACTATGTCTTGACCATAGCTATCCCAAAGCTAGGCCATCAAGCCCTTGAGCTTTACCAACCTTCATTTGCATGACAACATATTTTACTTCCTCTAATGAGAAAGGCCTATCCAATGAGACAACTTTTGATGGGGGGTTAGGAACCACTAATTCTTCCAAAAAACCTTTAAGCATGTCCTCATAGTCAAGCAACAAATTTGGCTTTGTACCAACTATTGAGGAAAGGAGTTTGACAAAGATATGCAAAATGGTAATTCATTAGTATGGAGGGTTCCTAATGCATCTTCAATGGCTGTAATGACCTCTTTAGTCTTCTTAGACTTCAGAGCACTAAGGAAGGATTTGGGGGTGTCACCCAAGAGCTCCCCACTTCCTCCAAGAAGCATATTCACAACCTATATCAAGAGGCCTTCCATTTTCTTCATATGAAGCTCTAGCTCCCTCAATATGGCCTAGATGATAGGGTCATCAAGTGAATCTGCAAGAGTGGCAAGTAGACGACTTCTTATTTTGGCAACATTCACAACATCCTTCCTTTTGCATGTAGTTGTAGCTCAACCATGGTATTTAGCAACTTGGATAACAACACTTAAACACTTTTACCATTGATTACAAGGAGAGACTATGGAGTCCCTAGCCTTGTGCCAAGCTTCTGTCACTTTCCTAAGGAACCCCTCATCCTCCAACAACGTAGTATTAAGTTGAAAGGGAGAGGGGGGTCACTTTGTGTACATCCTATAACCACCAAATGGAATGATGTCTATATAGGAATATAGAAGTAGAGACTTTAGGTAAGCAGCAATAGCTCATGTGGCCACTAATTCAGTAGGCTCCATGTAAAGCATAGATTTGGCCTAGTTTACGTGTGTGCCAAGCAAGGCCTACATGTCCATTATGCCAAGTGTATGGTATATCTATGCCACCCTTACAGAGAATTGCATTGTCCTTCAGGTCACATGTCTACAGCAACTTATCCCAGGCTTTTATCTCCTCTATGAGCCTATTGCCAAAACCATGAGAGTGGTTTAAAGGTAGGTAAGTCATATTCCAATCACCAGCAAGAACAATGGTGCAATGTTGAATTTTCCCATACAGTTGAAGTCATTGTTTGGCTTAGGTAGCAAAAGTGTTGGAGGTGTTTACATCAACCATCAACAAGGGCTCTCCCCAAATAAAAACCTAAGCTAGAACAAATCCTCAATATCCTAAATTCCATGCAAAGGAGAAGCTCATTTCTTCTTTCAAAATAAGAATTTTGCCTCCTTTCCCTCTCCCTTTCTTGTAACCTTCAAAAGCTAACAAGCTACAAGAGTTTTCATCTAGTTTCACCTCTCAGAGTGCCATTAGACGAGGCTTGTGTTTATGGATTATGCCATAGAAAGTCTATTTCCATAATTTGGAACCCAATCCATGAATGTTCCCCGAGAGAATCTTCAACTTGGGCATAAAAATGTTGGTCCACAAGAGGCTTGTGGGCAAGTTTTTTCAATGTAATCTCATCTGCATTCTTGCTTCCCTCGAATTTCTTTCCTTGCACCTTCCTTCTCGTTACTAAGTCTTTGAATCTTGAGATTTGTTAGCTACAACCTTCTCATTATTGATTGCCTTAGACAGTGGCTAAACATTCTCTTTGTTATGGCTTGCATCATGTTACTAAGTCTTTGAATCTTGAGATTTGTTAGCTATAATCTTCTCATTATTGACTGCCTTAGACAACAGTGGGTCACCAATGTAGCCTTGCCTATAACTTCTTTATGCTTACTTTTGTCAACTTGTTGGTTGCCAGCTTGATTGTTGAGTGGAAAAGGAGAAGGATTAGGAAATTCTAGTTTTTAAAAATCTTTTTCCTTCTTCTCGTCGAGGTCTCTACACGGGTAAGTTTGAGCAAAGTGTCCACTTCCATGAACAATAGCAAGAATTAGGAAAGGAAGAAAACTTAATATGAAAAACAATTTCCATGCCAGATGAATCATGTAGCTGCAAGAACTTCGAAGGTTCATTTCATTGGTTGCAAACATGGTGTTTGCAGACCTCCCCCCCATGCATTATTGGTTCTAGGCATGTAAAGAACTTTTCCAAGTGTTGCTCCAATGGTAGCCACTTTGCCATCAAGCCAAGGCAAGAGGTTAGAGTGTACCATATAGGACACTCATGAAGGACTCCATTGGTGGAGAAAGTAAAGGAGCAAGGAGGAGCATAAACCAAATTTCCTCAATATGCAATTGAGGAAGCCAATAACCAGTCTCTCTTGACCTTCGAGGCAAGGAGCATGAGACAAAACCCTTTCCCAACAAAATAGAACTGTAATAGAGTGGCTCTTCCTTGATATGTTTTTTTGAACCAATGAAACAATTCTTCTTCCACGATTCCAACTATGAGGCAGCTCACATACCTTTGTTTGACCTTGTCAAGGGGAAGGATCACTATCACTTTGTGTCCTTTGGCTCCTTTATAGGCCTTCACTTTGCAATACTTGTTGTGCTTTGCTTGATCTTGTTGCAGGGATTGTTAGATCTCCACCATATCCACATCATGAGCCTTCAGTGCTTGCTTGTAGTCCTATTGAGCAATGCTTTGCTTTGTGGTCGTCTTAATCCTCTATCACTTAGAATCTCCTTCTTACATGCAAGCTAGACTATCACGTGTAGTAGTTAACGCACATGGTGCTTGTGATGATGCCATGTTGGCAAGAAATGAATACTAGTGTCAAAAAATAGTCTTTAGATTCTCATTAATCATATGGAAAGTTACAAGTGTAATGGAGTTAACAAGATTCCTTTACTGGCGGGACTAGAAAGTCATCAAACAACACAAAGATTCATATGTTACCTATCATTATCTACCATGATGTCATAGGCATGATCAAATTTGTTAAATGATGCGGATCTAGAGCATGGCAAATGCTATGGCAGATGGAAGATGAAGACCAAACTCATGATGACATGGACAAGTAGAGACAAACTATTACACAAGTGAATTAGATTCCAAGATGGCAGCTTGGACTCATAAACACAATCTTGTGTAGGACTAACAAAGACAAGACACTTAACTGAAAGTACAAAGCATCGTGACATTGTATTCATTCCATATGAAAAGTGGTAGTCAAGTACAATGCTTTATAGTTATTGGATGGTAGTAGTTTTCCCTTTCTCTGCATATGGGATTCAGTATGCCTGCATGCCCTAAACCCAGAGCTGCCTCATACAAAGAGGCTACAATAGGTGTGATTGCAAATATCTCAACACCCCTCCTCAATCACAACCAAAAAGTACAAAGTGTGTAGAGGCTTTAGTGAAAGCAACACCTGCAAAGTGTGGGCACACCATAAACATGGCGAAACATCAGGGGCTATCACAGAAAAGGCTAAGTGTGGGTACCACAAACATGATGGTCATGTAGCAGGGGCCTCACAAAGGCTGTAATACGAGGCTACATGAGGAGTTTACAAGCTTATGTCAGAAGCAAATAAGGATAGGCATTACAAGGCTAAAAAAGTCTAGTAAAAAATTGGGTCGAGGCCCTTGCAATTTTTAGCATTTCTTTTCGCATAGATCTTCAATTTATTGTAGGTCTTCTTGTCGATGAAGTCCAGCTTGCTCTTTTTGATCTTGTAGTTGTTCTTCACTTTGCTCTTTTGGTCTTCAAAGTCTTCATGATTTTTCTACTTCTTCTTCTTATTCTTCTTCTCTTTGATCTTTTGGTCCTCTTCTTCTAGGTACTCCTAGTCTTCTGCTTTATTGACTTTGCTTGTATTAGTTGTATTAGTCTTCATGTTCATGTCCCCCTCAAGCAAAGGTATCATCTTTGAGGTAGTGGAAATGACTTCAAACTCTTGCATTTTCTCCAAGGTAACAAGCATTTCTTCAAATAGTGATAGCACTTGAATGCTCACAACTCCATTCCATGTAGGTAATGCAAACACATCTTCTATGTGGTTGAAATGAGAAACAAGAGTAATGTTACTCTTCATGGGAAGTAGCCATATAAAAATCTTATTATTTGACATTCCCATGATAGGGTATCAGCTCCAAATGACTAGCAAAGAGTTTATCTCGAATGTGCTAAAGAGAAAAAGTGCCAAGAAGCACTGAATTAGTAACAAGAGATACTATGGTTTGAAGATGATGATTCTTGATGCTTGTTGTTGCTTTGCTTGATGAACCGGTTGCTTGAGTCCCCTCCTTGCTAGTGTGATGGACAAATCTTGCTGGTAAAACACTTGAATCCTTGCTGGAAACTGAGCTAGGAGCTCAGATCAGAGTGTCAAAACCTTCCAATGGAGTGAGAAGAAAGAGATGGAAGAGGAGCTTGAAGTGAAATGGCTATGGCTTCCTTCTATTAGGGTTTCACAGGGGCCTAATAAAATGACTGTAGCAGCTCATATACTAAACCACTTGCCATTAAATTTCTTGGGAAGGAAGCTTAGGTCATGACCTTGAAAAGCCCTAGGGTTGCAACACAAACCGAAATGATGGCGTTGCTGTATGACCTACAGCTGTAACCAAAATGCGCCTGATTCTGGTATAGTCACAATGCTGGGCTTATTTTGAATTAATCAAGTTAATTTTTGTGCCACATTGAAGCGCCTTGAGTAGAGGAGCAACTGTGTAGAAGAAAGTGTGAAGAGTTATGCTCTCTATTGCAAGATCTAGCTCCTCAAAGCTGGCAGGGTCTGGCTATGGCAGACACACACAGGGCAGAAGTTGTAAGAGTTGACAATGCTGAGCTCTATGGATGAGCAATGTCTTGCTATAACATAACAGAGAGAGGCACCTTGAGTAAAAAATATATGCCTAGAAGAAGGTATCAAAAAATATTGACTATGGAGAGAGATATGAAAGCTCCAAGCTGCTTGGCTATGGCTACCAAGTAGGTAACGTGAGGAGAAGAAGTGGGAGATGAGGTCCTGAGCTGGGGATTGAGCTCAAGCCAAGCTATGATAGTGAAAGAGAGCTAAAGAAGTAGTGCCATGACTGATTGGGATTTGATACCATGTTAAATGATGCAGATCTAGAGCATGGCAGATGCTATGCCGGATGGAAGATGAAGACCAAACTCATGATGACATAGACAAGTAGAGACAAACTATTACACAAGTAAATTAGGTTCCAAGATGGCAGCTTCGACTCATAAACACAATCTTGTGTAGGACTGACAAAGACAAGACACTTAATTGAAAGTACAAAGCATCATGACATTGTATTCATTTCATATGAAAAGTGGTAGTCAAGTACAATGCTTTATAGTTGTTGGATGGTAGTAGTTTTCCCTTTCTCTGCATATGGGATTCATTCTACTTGCATATCCTAATCCTGGAAATGCCTCATACAAAGAGGCTACAATAGGTGTGATTGCAAATATCTCAACAAAATTAACATTGACATTGGAGTTCAAGTTGTTGTCAAAATAGGATTGTGATACATTATTATGCCCTTCTAGGCTATCCCATATGCTTTGTAAGTTGTTGATTTTTTCAATGGCTCTAGTGGTCTCTTGGGAACTTGTTTGCACCCATAAAGACACTTGACCCATTTTGAACTTTATTACTCCCTTTCTCAAGATGAGAAGCATAATAAGACAATCCTATTTAAATAAGAAGTACTTTCTTTCAATGCATAAAGAATGAGGGCAACATCATTAGCTTCTAATGCTAGCAAATTGGAATGACAAGGACACTTACAATTTTTTTGTGAATGTTTAATGCACTTGATATAAGCCTAGATATTTCACAATATCTTCCACAATTAGTAAGGTAAATACCATGAAAAGAGTATCTTATGAGGCCCTTTTAAAACCCATCCGACTAAATAAAAATTGCAACAACTTCTTGCTACACGCTCAATCTTTTAAAAACAATCATGGGTTAATTGATCTTCAGTTAAGGACCATTGTCAAAGTATGTAAATGTAAAAATTGATAGAAGTGTTGTTTTCCAACTTTCCAAGCTAAAAGTTATTGATTGTTGGCACACCCTTTATTTCTTGATAAATTTCGAATTGCCTTGAGTCACTAGAATAGTTTACATTTTTCTCTCTTTTGCTTAAACTAGCATGTCCATCCTAATCTAGGACTTTAGAAGTGCATAAATCAGGTAAAATAGAAATCTTTGTTAGTACAAGGAGCTTTTACTTGACTACATGAAACATTCACTTGGAACCAATAGTAATTCAAAATTGAGGTTGTGTTAGTCGGCCTATAATATTTCAATAATACATAGTAAATGTTAACATTGAAGGTTTTTTAGTTGTGTCCCAAAAAGGTTTCTATGCATAGGGTGAAGCAACCAATGACCAAGCAACCCCTTATACTGTGTCATTTTTTTTGTGGCAAGTGGGGCCTTGGAGTGTGGCATCCAGTGAGGGAGAGTGGTTATGTGACCATATCTAATTGGATGAGAGGTTTTCATGTTAAATATGCTCAATGCTTGCCACCAATGATCCACGGTGCTCTAAGTTGTAAGACCCCCATTATGAGGAGAAGCCATGTGTGAGCATGGACATTGGTTGGGTCGTGGCTTGTATGCCAGATGAGGTCTTTATGATCGGATGGAAAAAAGGTAATCTTTTTTAGATCTAGCCTTTGGGTTAAATAGAGTATTTATGCTAGTAGCAACTCAAGGCACAATGCATTGAGTTGTGAGGCGTGGGAGTTATTAGGGACCCCTATATTGGGGTTCAAGGGTTGTGGAAGTTGCCTTGAGCTTGGGGGGGAGGGGTCTCAAGGGGCCAACAGCCCCCCTAATGAGGGTTTAGGGGCAGTGCCCCGAACCCGACAATAAAGGGAAGCCGAGTAGGGAAGGTTCATAATATGGTCGAATGGCTAACTAGACTACCTTCCCAAGCTATGAAAGGAAGACCCTTTAAAGCCATCGTCAATCTATCTTCACCTAGTAAGAGTTCTTTCAACTATCCTTAAGCTCTTCATCTATCATTTATCTAGATCACCATATAAGCTTCATAGTGGAAGCGTACAAGTGGACAAAGTCATCTTTGTATCAAATCATTTGAAATTTAAAGCAGTTTTTGTTCTTCTCATATTTGATGTGTGCTCTCTACTCCTTGCTCAAATTCTGTTTACTACACCAACCATGTAATTTCTACAATTCAAAGCCCATATTTTTTTAACTTTTCATCTACATTCCTTCCTTCACACTTTTGCATCTCACTTCAATAGGGCCTTCTCTTACTTATGATTTTGTGTTTGAAATCATTGCAAAGGGTAAATGTTTGATTCCACAAGTACCACGCATTGATTCCACTTTTCCATTGCATTTTTGCACGTGCTTATCACACGTTTTGAACTTGGATCTTCAAACCTTTAAAACTGCATTAATTGCTCCTCCCTTGGTCTTGGAAGACTCTGATCTAGGAAAGCATCCTAGCTTGAATTCTAATTGGATCTAGGAGTCTAGTCTTTGTATTGCATAAGGCTCGACTTACACATTGACATCTTCTACAAAATAGTGTGAATCATAGGAATTCTTGAACTTCCCCCATGGTCTTTAACACATGCTAATTCTTTATTGCTTCTACTTTCTTAGGGTCTACTTTAATACTAGCCTCGTCTATGATGAAACCTATTTATTCTAACTACTTCACTACAAAACTCATATTTTTCAAGTGCTTGGCATACAGTTTGTGTTGTCTCAACTTCTCAAAAACTAGACGTAAGTGTCTTTTGTGTTCCTCTAGAGTTTTACTATACACCAAGAGATCATCTATGTAGATAATGATAAAGACATCTATTTTGAGCCGGAAGACTCCATCCATTAGGCCACAAAAGGTGATTGATCCATTAATTCAAACCCTAAGATGAGCCACTCAAAGCTTCCATATTAGGTACGAAAGGCTATTTTGGGAATGTCCTCTTCTGTTATATGAATATGATGGTACCCTAACCTAGGGTCTATACGATTGAAGTATTTGGCTCCATGTAGTCTGTCTAATAGGTCTTCAACTAAGGGCATGGGGTACTTTTTCTTCTTGGTGATTTTTTTCAGAGCCCTATAGTCTACACATGGAGTCCCCCATCTTCTTAACAAACAGCACTGGGGCACCAAATGAGGATTTGCTGGGTCGAATGAACCCTTGCTCTTCCAATTCATGTAATTGTTTATTCAACTCCATAATTTCAGTGTGATTCATACAATAGGGGGCTCTAGCTCGGTGGAATTGCCTTGGGATTAGCTGGATCTTGTGGTCTATTTCTCTTTTGGGTGGTAGGCCTTTGGGTAGTTCAAGTGGCATCACATTCTCATATTCCTCAAGCATTGCTTCCACTTCTATATTGCCAACTTGGTGTTTGGGCTTCTTGGTCACCTCCAACTCAATGGACTAGATCATGCATAAATACACCATGTCTCCTTGCTTTATTGATTTCTCCACTTATTTGGTGCTACAGGTCATGATGCAAGGCCTAATATGGGTAACTTGTTGAGGTGCTTCTTGGGTTGGTGCTCCTGGTTTGTTAGATACTAGTTTTGTCATTTGGCATGAGACTCTAGGCTTGTTCTCCTTCATTTGCACTTTGATTGATGTCCTGCTTGACAATTGCATTCTTTCACGGGATACTCTAATGCCCTCTCCTTGCATATCCAACATCATTTCATTAACTCCCTTCCCAAACAACACAATGATATACTTGTCATAAGACTCAAGGCCTAAAATGACTTCAAATTTGTCCATGGGAATGACTAAAAAGTTGAGTTTGGCCTTCCATTTCCCTCCTTCTACTTGCACTGCAAAGACTTGTTTGACTTCCTTGGCTTCTCCTTGTGAGAAGGTTATTGTTAACCCTCCTGGGGCCTTAGACAATTTGAGTCCATGTTTGGTTGCACTGGGATGATGAAGTTGTGGGTGGCTCCTATGTCTACCATGATGGCTTGATCCCCTTTACTCAATTTTCCTTTGAGGTATAAGTGTTGGACTGCTACTACGTGGGCCGCCATGCATTGGGGACAAGCACTAACTATCCCCACCCTTGGGTGATCTAAGCTCTCTTCACTTTCATTGGGGATTTCTTGGATGCGCGGGGGTTGTGGCTCCTCTCCTAAGTCATATGCACTGGTGATGGCTACTCTAGACCTGCTTGATGAGGTTATGCCATCCATGGGGCATCTATTTTGATAGTGGGGTCCCTTGCACTTGAAACATCTAATCCTTTTGTGGTTGAGGCTTGGGGTCTCCAGCTTGATGTATTTGATCCCGAACCATATGATGTACTCGGAGTTGATTTTGTAGTGGTTGTATTTCCATTGCCCAACTGCTCCTCTTGGCACCAAGGAAAATTGTGACATGGCTAGGGTTATTCCGGAGACTTCGCCCTGCATCTCTAAGAAGGGGCCTCTAGGGATATTGGGTCTTGGGATCCAGGAATTATTAGTGAGATTGGTGTTGAATCTGGTCTGGCTCCCTTGGGTTGTCCTTCTCTCTTCTAGGTTAACTAGTCTTTCAGCCATCCTCATGGCCTCAGCTAAACTAGTTGGCTCTTATCTCTCCACATCTCAGCTGGCCCATTCTTGCATGCCAAATAGAAATCCATGTAACTTAGTGTCAATGTCCATGTTGGATAGCTGTAGCATCAACTCTCTATATTTGCTAACGTAGTCATTCATCTTTCCTCGTGTTTGCTTGAGATTTTTCCATTCATATCTAACTTTGAATTTTGCCATCTTTGGGATGTAGTCTTTGAATTTTTCTTAGAGTTCTTCCCATGAAAAGATAGTGCATCCTTCCTCTTGGTCCAGCAGTAAGTACCAACTAGCAGTATCCTCCTCTAACTAGATGGCTACCACTTCTCCCTTCCTAGGTTGGGGCATTTTGAAATTGCCATAGTCATCTTTTGAACTCTCACTCTCCTCATCTTCCTTATGGTTTGTCTTTTTTCTTTCTTCTTGTCCTTATTCTTACTGCTTGCTTTAACTACCTTCTCCTTGTCTTTTCTTGTATTCTAAGCTCTCTTAGAAGTCTCCTCTCTAGCTAACCTATCTGCCAACCTCTTCCAATTGGTGTCTTTTCTCCTCTTGCAATTTGTGTCTTTTCTCCTCTTCCTATTGTTGTATCACCCACTCTCTATAACCTTGCTCTACTTCTAGTTTTCTTCTCTTTTCCTCTTCTTCCTCCTTTATTTGCATGTTCCTCCAAATTGAGTCCAACAAGTCTAACATGCCCTCTAATTGCCTCTCTAAGTTGGCTACTTTCTCCTCTTGAGCTACTCTCCATTATTGACCTCGGCTCTTCTTCCTCTCTTCAACCATTGGGATGGGTGCATTCTCTCTATCGTCCTCCATGTTGTCATGGAAAGTCACACCTTAGCTTACAATGTTATTGATGCAAGGAAGCCAAATTTCGCCTTCGGATAGTGGTTGTGCCACGGGGAAGCTGTGTCACCTCTTCAAATGTTGACTTGTGTTAGGTCGCTATACCGAAAATTGATGTGACATGGGGCAACGTGGCATGGGCATCACTATGTGAATCGTCTCAACATTATTTTTGGGGCATTAGATCTCCTCTCTTGTATCATGACTCCTTTACTTTGAGCAAGAGTTGCTCTAATACCAAGTGTGATGCACTTGCACTCGTTTACTCACTCAACACTGCACAGAAAGGTAATACGATATGTAAGAGCAAGGTATACTCTTGTATTATTCAATGAAAGAAACGGTACAACATAAACACATCCTAGGACTACATCCTTGTGATGCCACACATATGAAAGTTCACCATTAGATATAAGAAATCACACATAGAGTGAAAACCAAGCAAAGTTTAGAGTCACTACTATTCCCTATATAAGTGTTTCTAGTAGCAACAGTATAATATAGCTATAAAGCCCTTACTTCCTCCCCCGCCCCCAAAAATAATATATGGCAACCATAAAATCTACACTCTTGCAACATGTGGTAATGATGTGGCTAAAGGGGTGATCCAGAGTGGCGTCGTGTGGCAAATGTTGTGGTGTGGTGGTGTTCCCTAGAGCTGTCATTTTCTTGAATGTAGCTGCAATTATTGGTCCCTCGATTTGGCCAAGATATCCCTGTCTGCACCTGCCACCATCTCGGGGTGATGCAATCTTCGTCAAGGTTTTCACCTTCATCGGGGTCCATTCCTGCGACGATCCAAATTTCCGGTGCTTTAACTGTTCCACTGGGTGGATTGGGTCCTGCCGACAAAGTGCGTCGTCTGGATTGTGAACCTCTCCGCTTAGTCTATTCCGAAGATAACGGGAACACCTCCAAATGAGGTTCCGGCTCTCCTGCCATATCAGCACAGCACAGCACTCTAGAAGCACGTCGGCTGGTGGCATCATGGCATGTGTCAGGACTGTGTGTCTGTGCTACAGTGTCTTTGTATCTAGTATCTACTATCACAGCCACGATGCTTTGCTATTCCGACTACGGCCTCCAATCTACTATGCCTCCTAGGCAACGGACTTCCATCGACATCTGTGGACTGACTGCAGGTGTAGTGACGGATCCTCATCGGCAACAGTTGGCAGAAAGAGGCGGACTCTAGATGCCACAAGCTGAGCAGTGCGGACCAGCAGCGTCAGAGTGCTTTGCTGGTTTTCTGCGGGTCCTCCAACTCCGGTCGGGTGGGGGATTGTAGACGGCTCCAATGGTGGAATGGGTCGGGACGTTGCTGCTATAAGAAGCTGGGAATAGTTAGAATGCTAATAATATGCCATGTCACATAGACACTGGTATATAAGGAGAGAAGTTGTAATTTTTCAGATCTTTTGGCAAATCAATACATTTTACAATCTTTCTCTCCCTTCTTGTTCCAAGCTTCCATGGCTTCCTCATCTTTCCTGTCTTTCTCTCTCCAATTCTAGTCTTTCTCTCTCGTCGTCACTCTTATTCTCTCTCTTCCTGCAGACTTTCTCTCTCCTATGCAGTCTTTCTCTCTCCTCTTTCTCTCTCCCTGGTTCACTCTCTGACAAGTGGTATCAGAGCTTCAGTCTTTGATCCATTATTTTCTTTCATTTTCACTCCTATTTTCCTATTTCAAAACCAATTTCAGACAAAAAAAATGGTACAAGACAGTGACTAGTGGAGTGCTGCAGGACAACTACAGTTAGCAAATGACAACATCTGGAGATATCCAAGGTCAGATATGGTGGGTAAAGGCTTAAATGGCTGGACGTCACCAAATTTCATGCAAAAATGGAGGTAATTAGGGTAAAGGATGGTTAACCGGGCTTAGTTAGAGGCTAAACTACAGTTACTTTTCAAAAGAGAGCTTCTCTTCTCTCTCCTTCAAGCTTTTGGCTGAAGCTTTCATGGTGGATGTCAATAACCTCTTCAAATATCTCTCTCTATGCTGAACATCTCACTGCCAAAGCATGGGGCAAAGGTTCTTTGTTGCCTAAGCTACAGGAGGAGCACCATACTTGATGCTTACTACTGATGATCAGCCCAGGAACAGCCCGAAAAATATGCCGAAAAATGCGTTGAATTCCCTGCTCTCTACTCCCTGCTCAGCCTGTTCCACATCCTCAGTCATTGATCTCAGCTCTTAAAGGACTCATCAAGCCCTTGATTGGCAACAATCTTCAGCCTCTGAGGCATCCTAATCAGTCATTCTCTTGCTCAAACCCTAATACACAGCAGGGCAGCCATAGCCACAGACATGGAATCTCAAATTTCTCAAAATTTTGGACTTCCCCGACCTTCAAGGCTTCTCTAAAGCTGAATATAAGCTGGATAGACTTCAAGATTGAAGACATTGAAGAGATTTCAGCCCGTGCATGCCAATGAAGCTCAAATGGAAGGATTATTTTGGGGCTTTTCATCAAGGAGCTTGAATCTTTGAGGTTCAAGTGTTCAAGCAAGGCTGGAGTATTGATTCTTCAAGGATTTCATTATATTGAAGCATGTATGGACTGATTTCATGGAGATTTCAAGCTTTATGATGGATTTATGATGGATTATGAAGAACTTTTGCATCAACGGGATTGAAGCTGACATCTATCATAATTTTCAAGCTTAATGGAGGTATTTTCCTTTTACTAATCTCTGAAATCTCTCAATAATCCTATTGCTAATGGCCTTCCACTTGTTGATGAGAGGTTATTGATCAATTAATTCACTGGATTGATCAATAGATCATAGAATAGTATTAATTTTCTTCAATCTCAGCCTATTTCATTGAATTCCTTTTGATTCAAACCATTACTCATCATAGGTATCATTTGATCAGCTTGATGCATAACCTTGATTTGTTTTGTTGAAATTTTTCTCACCCAAGCTAAAATATTGTAAAAGGGTAAGTACTAGCAATCAGTGAGTCACTGAATTGCATAGGTAAACCCTTCTCCCATCTCATGTTCTCTTATCTCAATTAATTGCATCTCATGAAAGGCTGAATGAATATTTTTGGAATTGCATATCATGCTGATTGCTTAGCACACTAGTCTCTGCCATGTTGATATTCCCACCGAGGAAAAAGGTGGATGCCGGGGGAGATAGTGGGACAAAAGAGAGGTGACCCTCCCTCACTATTGAAGATCCCGAAGGGGTGCAACCAACCGACTCGGGGGGAACTTTGCCCACCTCCCGGTGATTCGGAGTCCGTGTAGGGAGCCCGTCCTGGCGTTTTATCCCTCACACAGGTACAGCGAGTGGAGAATTGAAGATTGAAGACTTTCCAACGACTCAAGTACCTACTGGATTAAAACAGGGTAAAACAGGGAATTTACAGGTTACCCACAGGGTATTTACAGGTGGATACAGGTATACCCTTTGATATTGAAGCACAGGTGCAGGTACTACAGGGTACCCACAGGTCCTATATACCCCTTTGCAGGGTTTGGTAGCCATTTGAGGTTACTCTCTTGCATTACAGGGTCAAAACAGGGCACTCACAAGTCTAAACAGGGTGCAGGACTGGACAGTTCAGACTCTGAAATTCAGTTACAGAATTTTCTGTCCTAAACCTGTTATAGCGTACTATAGCTCATCTCGAAGAGGGCATTGTTAGCTTCGATTCGCACAAAAAAGTCTTGCAATCAGAGTTTTCTAGCCAAAGTTATAACCGTTTTACTGACAGGGGGTACTGCAGGACTGCACTAGTATGGCAAGACATAAAGGCAAAAATAAGGTCCAGGAGGACTATGCACAGCAAATCAGGGATTCCATGATGGAAAGCACACTTCAAGAGAACCCTGAAGAGCTTCAACAACAAGGAGAGATCAGTATACTCAATGATACTCTGTGTGTCCATGAACTAAGACATAGGGAACGTCATGAGGCCATTTTGACAGCAATGGAGCAGATGATTCTATCTCATGGTCAAACGAAGTCTACTGTTGAGAAGTTGATGGAATCAACTACCCAAACCAAGGCTTCCATTCATAAATTAGTAGAATCTAATTCTCAAATTATGGCAAAATTCTCTCAATTAATGCAGTCACAAACGGGATCAAAAGAAGCCAATGAGAAGGCTTGTTCAAACAGTGACCCTTCAGTCCCACTTCAGCCATCCAACCAAAATGGTCATGGAGATGGGATCATTGGAAGAAGATGTATACCAAATAGTCAGTATGAAGTAGGAGAAGCTTCACAAAGGTATGATGACTATTTGGGCAGTTTGAATGGAGCCAATACTCAAACTTTTGGACTGCATACTCAGAATTCCAGGGGTGCCTTACCAACAGGAAGATTACATGGTAATTCTCAGCCACCTGTTGGAAGATTTCAGTCTCAATTTGGGGGTTCTGTACTTAGAAATCCTGATCAGCCAGTTTTGGGACAGCAACCCTTTCATGATAGAGAATTCAAGGACAAAATTGTTTTATCCAAATTCAATGGCCAGTCATCTTCACCATCAGAATTAGAGGAATGGACCTCTAAGATGGAGTCTTATTTTGACATATTCCCTAAAACTGATGATATGAAGATACACTTTACCTCCTTGCACTTAGAAGGATTTGCCCACACTTGGTGGAGGTATATCAAAAAAGAGAATGTACTTATTGAGAATTGGGAAGCTTTCAAGGCACTTATGGCTGAAGTCTTTGTTTCACCTCTTGAAAAAGAGAAGTTAGAACGAAGATGGTATGGTTTGGAACAAAGGGGCCTAAGTGTAAGAGAATATACAAACCAATTCCTCAACTTGACCATGTATGTGGAAAACATCAGTGAATAGGCCAAGTTACACAAGTTTATGTATGGTTTAGAACCATCCTTGTCAGCTGATGTTATGGCACAGAATCCTACTTCACTTTTCAAGGCTATTGAGCTTGCAGAGCGCTATGCAAGAAAGTATAGGAAAGAGTCTTCATTTCAGCCAAGTTATGGACAGCCAAGGATTGTTTTAAAGCAAGGGCAAGTTGGTAACAATTATGGCAGCAATCATATGCCTAGTGGGAGCTTACGGATACCAACTTATCCTCCATTTAATGCTTCTAGACTTCAAAGCAATTTCAGGACAGCAAACAGTCCAAAGGTTGAATTTAAGCAAGGTGACAATAAGCCTAAGTCCACTTCAGCCAATACAAATTCCAGAAATATTCCCATGGAACTTTACAAGGAAAGAAAGGACAAAGGCTTATGCTTCAAGTGTGGAGAAAAGTATACTCCTGACCATGCTTCAAAGTGTGTATACAAAAATGCCAAGCCAAAGTTTCAGAGTATGCTAGTTCTTGAGGACTTTGAAAATGACATAGACGAAGTTAATGCAGTCACAATCAATGCTGAAAATGAAGATTTCGAGGATGATGGTGGACAGGAGTACTTCTATGATCCATCTGACTCTTTTCCTTTTGATCCAGGCGGTGATATCCCATTTGATCCTGGTGGATTTTGTAATGAGTTGCCTGCTGCCACTAATTGTTCTATCTCTATGGATGCTTGGACGGGATCTAAGAGCCCTAATACACTTCGTATGAAGGGAAGCATATGTGGAAATCCAGTGTTCATCTTGATAGATAGTGGCAATACTCACAGTTTTATCAATAAATCTATTATGTACAAGTTGAATTGTGTTCCCACCAACTTACAGCAGCCCATTCGAGTACAAGTGGCTAATGGTGAAGAGGAAACCAGCACACAGATTTGCCCACAGGTTTCTTTGCAGATGGCTGAAAATTTTGAAGTCAAAGTAAACCTGATCACTTTGGAAATGGGGCCCATAGATATTGTACTTGGTTGTGATTGGTTGATGACCTTAGGCAGGATTACTATGGATTTCTCACAGCTATATATGGAGTTTTTCTCCAATGGACAGCTCATCCGTTTACAGGGAATCCCTAATAGATCTGATTTTCAGCTTATCACCATTCAACAACTCAAGAAAGAGTACAAAAAGCGCTCACAGATATTTGTATTGCATTTGAACAAAGAAACACAGGATCAGCCCAACAATTCAGCAAACCATCCAGCCTTGACAGCTCTTCTTGAGGAGTATAGAGATTTATTTGAAGTACCTACTTCATTGCCTGCTAAGAGAGCGGTGGATCACCCCATTGATTTGGAACCCAACTCAAAGACAATCAATAAGCCACCTTACAGACTATCAAAATGTGAACGAGAGGAAGTAGCCAAGCAAATCAAAGAGCTTCTTGAAATGGGATTCATTGAACCAAGTTCTTCACCTTATGCATCCCCAGTCCTGTTAGTCAAAAAGAAAGATGGATCTTTCAGAATGTGCATTGACTACAGGGATCTCAATAAGATAACAGTGAAGAACATGTATCCTATACCCAGGATAGATGATTTGCTTGATGAGCTTAAGGGGGCTCGATTCTTCACGAAGATTGATTTGAGATCAGGGTATCATCAGATTCGTATGAGAGAGGGTGACGAGGTCAAGACTGCTTTTAGGACTGATCGTGGGCTCTATCATTTTTTGGTGATGCCATTCGGCCTTACAAACGCTCCAGCTACCTTTCAAAGCCTGATGAATAAGATTCTGCAACCTTTCCTCTTTCAGTTTGTCCTGGTATTCTTTGACGACATTTTGATCTATAGCAAGACTTTACAGGATCATTTGTCGCATATGAGGAAGGTTTTTGATGTGTTGAGACATCATAGGATTTTTGCTAAGGAGAAGAAGTGTTCTTTCATGCAGACCGAAGTGGAATACTTGGGACATATAGTCAGTGAAAAAGGAATGCAGGCCGATCCCAAGAAGGTGCAATGCATAAAAGATTGGCCAACGCCTACTACCACTACCTCTCTTAGAGGATTTCTTGGTCTATCTTCATTCTATCGCAGATTTATAAAGCATTATGCGGCAATTGCAGCCCCTTTAACTGACAGGTTGAAGAAAGAGGCTTTCTTTTGGGATGCTCTTGCAGATAGCAGCTTCAACCAATTAAAGGAATTACTTACCTCTTCTCCTATTCTTGTATGCCCGGATTTCTCTAAAGAGTTTACTATATAGTGTGATGCTAGTGGCCGTGGCATTGGGGCTGTTTTGCTTCAGGAGCATGGAGTAATTGCATTTGAAAGCTGTAAGCTTACTGATAAGGAGATGGCCATGAATGTTTATGACCAGGAAATATTGGCTATTCTGCATGCAATCAAGAAATGGCACCATTACTTATATGGCAGCTGGTTCAGAGTACATAGTGATCATCGGGTACTCAAGTATTTCCTTACTCAGTCAAATCTCACTCCAAAGCAAAGACGATGGGTAGCAACATTACAAAATTATGACTTTGACATCACTCATACAAGGGGCAAAGATAACATAGTGGCTGATTCTCTTTCTCGTATGTGGGCCTGCAAAGTATCAGCCATGACAGAATTACATAGTGATTGGATTGAAGAGCTACAAGAAGCATATCTCTAAGATGAGGAATTCAGCCAAATCTTTCAGAAATTACAGCAAGGTCTTATGGAAGAAAACTCACATTACCAGCTTAAAAATGGTCTTATTTGGTGGAAGGGCAAGATTGTTATTCCCTCTACTTCTTCTTTCAAGCGAAAAATTATGGAGGAGTTGCATTCTTCGCCTTTAGCTGGACATTTGGGAGTTTTCAAGACTTATGACAGGATCAACAAGAGCTTTTATTGGAAAGGACTGTGGAAAGATGTCAAGGACTTCGTTATGAAGTGTATGCCTTGTCAGCAAAATAAGGATAGCACCCATAAGCCAGGAGATTTGTTGCAGCCATTGCCTATTCCTACGGGTAAATGGACTCATATTACTATGGACTTTATCACTGGCTTACCTACTACCAAGAAGGGGTGGAATAGTATTTATGTGGTGGTTGACAGACTCACCAAAGCAGCTCATTTTATCCCAACAAAAATTCAGTTTACTGCTTCTCAAGTGGCCAATCAGTTTATGGAGCATATTTTCAGATTACATGGATTACCGCAGGTGATTGTCCATGATAGGGACTCAAAGTTTATGAGTAACTTTTGGCAAGCGGTATTTACATCTATGGGTACTAAGTTGGCTCCATCTACGGCTTATCATCCCCAAACTGATGGACAAACAGAGAGAGTTAATAAATGGTTGGAGACTTATCTTTGCCGTTTTTGCTATGATGTCCAAACCTCATGGGATTCTTGCTATGATGTCCACTCATGCGAGCATAGGAGTTTCACCCTTTGAGGCTTTGTATGGTTACAAGGTGCCCTTGCCCACAGTCATTTTTAATGAAAAGATCAACCCTCATGGGAAGGAAGAGTTGGAAAGAATGCAGACCCTTCTTCAGCAATGCAAGGTGAATCTAAGGAAGGCTCAAGATCAGATGAAGATGTATGCTGATGAGAAGAGGAGGCCTTTAGAGTTCCAGGAAGGAGAGCTGGTTTTGTTGAAGGTGCCCAAATCCAAGTACTCTACATTGAAAGATGGATCCAGTAATAAGCTTGCCCACAGATTCTATGGCCCTTACAGGATCCTTAAGCGGATTGGAGATTTGGCATACAGACTAGAGCTTCCCTTTTCTACAAAGATTCATAATGTCTTCCATGTTAGTCAGCTCAAGCCCTATTATGGTGATCCAGTGAATTTAGTTGATGAGCTGCCACCTATTGATGAAGATGGTCTTGTTCAGTACATCCCAGAGGCTGTTATAGGTCAGCGTGAAAAGAAGCTTCGATCACGTTCTATTGTGGAATATTTGATTAAATGGAGAGGTTTACCCTCTGAAGAGGCTTCTTGGAGACCTGATTCAATATTGGATGAGTATCCATACTTGAGGGATACATTGGTGGCTGAAGCCTATTGCTTATGGAGCTAGTATTGATGCAGACTGGTTCAGACAGCACGCTGTTTTAGAACAGTTTTTGTCGTACTTCATTTTCAGAATTGAGCTATCTACATGAGCTTAAAGTACTCTTCAAGAGCTTCGTTTTGATATGTGGTACATCTCGATTGGACACTTCTATCAAAAGTTATGGCAGATTTAGTCCAGCAAGGACTGTTATTTCAGCAAGCTGTCTATTTTCTTCTGGAACTATTTGTTGAAGATTCTATGGCTCCAATTGTTTCTGAAGTTCTTCAAATCATGTATATAATGGGGTCCTCTTTCCATTCTTCAAATTCAGCCCTTGTAATGATAAGTCTTCATTCATTTCCCATTTGTAAAGTTGTAAAACAGAGTAGTAATCTGTTCTATCCATCTCTTCTTTAGTTCTTTCTAGGTTTGTTTTTTAGGACAAAAACTTTTAGGAAGGGATGGATTGTAAGAAGCTGGGAATAGTTAGAATGCTAATAATATGCCATGTCACATAGACACTGGTATATAAGGAGAAAAGTTGTAATTTTTCAGATCTTTTGGCAAATCAATACATTTTACAATCTTTCTCTCCCTTCTTGTTCCAAGCTTCCATGGCTTCCTCATCTTTCCTGTCTTTCTCTCTCCAATTCTAGTCTTTCTCTCTCCTCGTCACTCTTATTCTCTCTCTTCCTGCAGACTTTCTCTCTCCTCTGCAGTCTTTCTCTCTCCTCTTTCTCTCTCCCTGGTTCACTCTCTGACAGCTGCGCTCTATCCGAGGTGTTGGTGGCTCTCTCTGGAGTGTTGGGTCCTCTTCGAACTGCTGCATTCCCCCTATCCGCCTTTCCTTCTCCCCTATTCTTTTACCCTTCTCCATTGTCTCTCAACTGTTAATCACCCATTCTCTTAATCCTACGTCCCTGCCTTCTTCTCTTTATAACCACATCCCACCTTGTCCCTCCAGAATCTGACATGTCTTTATGGCTAACCCTCAACCCTCCAGGCTCCATCTTACCATGGCATAACACGAGTGGTTCCTTTTCCCACTATATCCTATGGCCACTACCAAGTTATGCTAGCTCAATAAAAACTATGTTGCAAGTCCAGTAATGCTCTTACTTGAGACTTTTGGAAGCAAGGGGTATACACGGAGGTGCAAGGTCAACAAATCAAAGGGGGCGACCTTGATCGCCATCAATCCAATTGCATCGGTTCTTATTTTCATGTTCCAAATTCAATGATTCAGGATTCTACTTCAAATTTCTTTAAATTCCTCCCCCCTCCCTCTCTCTCTCTCATGTGTAAGGCCTAGGTTCTCTCTCTCTCTCTCTCTCTCCCCTTTAATTAAATCAAATTTATTTTTAAATAAAAAATTTATATATATATATATACATATATTAAAATTTTAATTTAAATATTTAATTAAATATTTTTTAAATTTAAAGTTTTTCGAACATATTTTTTCACACACTTTGAGAGAGAGAGAGAGAGAGAAGAAGAAGAAGAAGAAAAAGAACAAGAATGATAAAAAGAAAAAGACTGAGAGAGGGGGGAAAAAGGAAAGAGAATAGTCTTTTTTAAGTTGAACATTTTTCTTCTTCCCCTTCCCCCTCTCTCTCATGTGTAGGGCCTAGGTTTTCTCTCTCTATCTTTCTCTCTCTTTCTCTAAGACAGGACACACACACACACACACACAAAGAGCAAAAAAGAAAGAACAGGAGAGGGAGGGAGAGAGAGAGAGAGAATTATAGAAATAAAAAATATAAAATTTACGAGAAAGAGAGAGAGAAAAAAAAAGGAAAAAAGAGGAGAGAGGGGGAGAGAGACATAGAGAAGAAAAGAAGAGAGAAAATAAGAACAGAGAGAATTTGAACACAGAGAGAGAATTATAGAGAGAGAAAATATACCATTTAAAAGAAAGAGAAAATGAAAAAATTTAAAAAAAGAAGAAAAAAGAAAAAAGAGGAGAGAGAAGGAAAAGAGAAGAGAGAGAAAGAGAGAAGAATAATAATAATAAGAAAGAGGAAAAGAGATGGAAAAAAGAGAAAAGAGAAAAGCCTTTTTTAAATTTAAATATTTTTTTTGAGAGAGAGGAGAGAGAGAGGAAGAGAGAGAGAGAAGAAAAATATAAAATTTAAATGAGAGAGGGATACAAGAAAAAAATAAAAATTAGGAGAAATGGGAGGAGAAGAAAAGGGAGCGGAGAGAGAGAGAAAGGAGAAGAAGAGAGAGAATATACACATAAAGAGATAATTTTATATAGGAAAAATATAAAATTTACATACTTTAAGAGAGAATGGGGGAAAAGAAAATGAAAGAAGAAGAAGAGAGAGAGAGAGAGAGAGAGAGAGAGAGAGAGAGAAGGAACATATAGAGAGAATTATAGAGAGAGGAATCTTACTACTATATTATTTCACTATAGGTTCGGAAAGCCCCGAACCTCTAGAGGGCTTCTTGAACCCCTTTTCCAAACTTCTCTTTTTCAATCAAAAACCCCCTCCCTTCCCCTCTTTCTCACTTATAATCTCTCATTTTCTCTTCCCCCTCCCTTTTTTCATTAAAGCCTCCCCCTCCCCTTCACCTCCCTTTTTAAAATTAAAACCTCCTCCTCTCTCTCTCACTTATAATCTCTCTCTTTCTATTCCCCCTTCCGTTTTTAATTAAATTCCTCCTCCCTTCCTCTCTCTCTCATGTGTAGGGCCTAGGTCATATATATATATATATCCTTTAATTAAATCAAACTTCTTTTTAAATCAAAAGTTTATATATATATATATATATATGTCAAATTAAAATATTTAATTTAAATATTTTAAAATCTTTTTTAAATTAATTTTTTTAAATATAGTTTTTTCACACACTTTGAGAGGGAGATAAAAGAGAGAGAGAGAAGAAGAAGAAGAATGATAGACTGAGAGAGGAGGAGGGAAGAGGAAAGAGAATAGTCTTTTTTAAATTAAACATTTTTCTTCTTCTCTTCCCCCTCTCTCTCATGGGTAGGGCTTAGGTTTTCTCTCTTTCTCTCTCTCTCTCTCTCCCTCTCTCTCTCTCTCTCTCTCTCTCTCTCTCTCTCTCTCTCTCTCTCTCCCCCCCCCTTTAATTAAATCAAACTTACTTTTAAATCAAAAGTTTCTCTCTCTCTCTCTCTCTCTCTCTCTCTGTGTTAGATTAAAATTTTGAATTTAAAATTTCCTTTTAATTAAATATTTTTAAAAGTTTTTTTTAAAATTTAAAGTTTTTGAATATAGTTTTTCATACACTACAGAGAAAGAGAGAGAGAAGAATAAGAAGAATAAGAATAAGAAGAAGAATGATAAAAAGAAGAACACTGAGAGAGGGGGAAAGAGGAAAGTGAATATAGTCTTTTTTAAATTAAACGTTTTTCTTTTTCCCCTCCCCTCTCTCTCTCATGTGTAGAGCCTAGGTTTTTTTTGTGTGTGTGTATATGTGTATGTTAGATTAAACTTTTTAATTTAATTTTTTTTAAATTAAAATAAGGAGATATATATATATATATACAAAGAGTAAAAAAGAAAGAAGAGGAAAGGGAGGGAGAGAGAGGGGAAACTGAGAGAAAGAGAATTATAGAGAGAAAATATTAAATTTTCGAGAAAGAGAGAGAGAAAGGAAAATAAAAAAGGAAAAGAGAGGAGAGGGGAGAGAGAGATAGAGTGAAAATAAGAAGAAGAAGAAGAGAGAGAATTTGAACACAGAGAGAATTATAGAGATAGGAAATATAAAATTAAAAAGAAAGAGAAAATAAAAAATTTAAAGAGAAGAAGAAAAAAGAAAAAATAGGAGAGAGAGAGAGAGAGAGAGAGTAAGAATAAGAATAAGAAAGAGGAAAAGAGAAAGAGAGATAGGAAAAAAGAGAAAAGAGAAAAGTCTTTTTTAAATTTAAATATTTTGAGAGAGAGAGAGAAAGAGAGAGAGAAAGGGAGAGAGAAGAAGAGAGGGGAGAAGAGAGAGAGAGAGAGAAGAAAAAGATAAAATTTAAGAGAGAGAGAGAGAGAGAAGAGAAAAAAATGAAAATTAGGAGAAAGGGGATGAGAAGAAAAGGGGGCGCACAGAGAGAGAGAGAGGAGAAGAAGAGAGAGAATATACACATAAAGAGAGAATTATATATAAGAAAAAGATAAAATTTACATACTTTAAGAGAAAGTGGGGGGAAAGAGAGAGAGAGAGAGAGAGAGAGAGAGAGAGAGAGAGAGAGAGGAGGAGAAGAGAGAGAATATACACATAAAGAGAGAATTATATATAGGAAAAAGATAAAATTTACATACTTTAAGAAAGACTAGGGGGAAGAAAGTGAAAGAAGAAGAAGAAGAGAGAGAGAGAGAGAGAGAGAGAGAGAGGGAACATGTAGAGAGAATTATAGAGAGAGGAAAGATGAAATTTAAAAAGAGAGAGAGAATAAAAAATAGAGGCGAAAGAGAGAAGGAAGAGAGAGAGAGAGAGAGAGAGAGAAGAAAAGCGCAAAGAGAAGAAAAGTAGAGAGACAAAGAAAATAATTTTTTTTTTTAAGAATGAAGAGAGAGTAAGAGAGAGAGAGAGAGAAGAAGAAGAAGCAAAAAAAGGAAAAAAGACAAGAGGGAGAGAGAAGGAAAAGAGAGGAGAGAGGAGGGAGAATAAAACAAGAGAGAGAGAGAAGAAAAGTGGGGAGAGAAAAAAAGGAGAGAGAAAACCAAGAGAGAAGAAAAATAAACTAAAATAGAAGGCAGAGAAAGAGAGAGATCGAGAGAGAGAGAGAGAGTAAATTAAAAAATTAAAAACAGATAGGAAAAAGGGGAGAGAGAAAGATGAGAAATGGATTGTTGGAGTGAAGTTGCCGCGAAGGAACGCTAGTATCCTATTAACAAGAATTAAAACCATAACAACAAATGAAAAACTAAGAAAATGAAACTAGTGAATTACAATTTGAGGCAAAGATTTGTCGAAAAGTCCTAGGAGGTAGTTTCAAGTCGTTTGCACCATACACATATTGAACTAATGCAACAAGACCACCATCTCAAGCCTCCCAAAACCTAATCACTCTATCCTTCCTAATCATACTATCCCTTCTCATATTAGTCAACCTCAAATCTCTTTCAAGCAGAAAAGTCATTAACTCCTAGCTAAAGGGCCCTTTTTAAGTCCATATTTTTCCTAATATAATCAATCTTACCTTGCATTAGGCAATATATTAGATGAAAATACTTTGAACTTATAAATTCATTTTCATGGTAATATATGCTTGCTCTTAGATACAAGAACCAACTCTTAAGTAGCATTTTTAACCAAATAGTACATCTCTTACTTAGCCTTCTTCCACTTATGCTTATTATCCCTAAGGATAGCATCAAGATAACTTGAAGGCTCTCCACATGTTAACCCCAATGGGAAAGAAAGTAAAAAGAAAATTAAAAATATATAGAGTAAAAAGAAAATTAAAAAGACACAAGGCAAAGCAGAAAAAGGCAGCTTGATTGAAGAAATAGGAGAAAAAAAATGCCAAAAGCGCAAGGGTAATCACAAAAGAGGAAATGCACATTTTAAATATAAAAGCACATTCTAAATCCTTGTAAAAGAGCACTAAGCTACATCTTGTGCAATTTGTAAATGTAGACGGGCATGGGTGAATGCATAATGCAAATAGGAAGGGAATAGGAAAAGATGACCTAGGTTAAAATGGCTAGGGATGTAAAAAAAGGGATGGGTACCCAAAGGAGATTAGGGTTTTTTATAAAAGGCAAAAAGTGAATGAAGAAGCTCATTCTTATATGTGGCCAAAACTAGCTCTATTCTTCTCTTTTTCTTCTTATTCTTGCTTGCTTGAGCTTGTGCTTGAGAGAGGGAGTGTGAGGGAGTGAGTGTGTGAGGGTGAGGGACCATAGTGGAAAAGCTCTCAATCTTCTCCTCTCTTCTTTTTCTTCTCTTCTCTTTTCTTGTCTCGCGTGTGGCAATGGAGCATGGAGCTTGGAGCTGGAGGATCAAGCTTACTTGATCTTGCACCTTGGATCATGGAGCTACCGAAGTGCTTGAGAAAGGAGGCAACTCGATCGAGCATGGAGGCAAGCTCACTACACTCGTAGGTGTGAGAGCGCATACGACTATGTGAGAGGTAGCCATTACACTTGGCTTGAAATGCTTGAAGCAATAAGTGGTCGGTGGGTCTTGGCAATCGAGTGAGAAGCTTTCACATTTTGGTTTTCCACTATTGGGACCAACGATTCAAGTTTTAAGTGCTTGCGCACTTTGAATCGAGCATTGGAGTAGGGTTTGCCCCGAATGGGTTCTTGAGATAGATAGGAAGTGAGGGAGTTCAAGAGGTATTGGATCTCCTTTGCAATTAATTTTTTTTGGTTTTTTGGATTTTAGTATGTACATGGGATTAGTGTAAGTGGTTGCTTGTGATTTGGATGCATTTAGGTAAGGAAAAATCAGTAAAAACAAAGAAACAAACAGTACGATTACTGATATAAACAAGGCACAACAAGAAGAAAAAGGGGCTTCAATGCATCGAGAGAGAAAAGAGAGAAGAAAGGGAGTGGAGGACTGAAGAACAAGGGGTTTATGAGGCAGAGAGAGCAAAACGAAGTTCATTTTTGCATTCAGAGTTGAGAAAGAGAGAGAGTTGGACAAGTTATTTGCAGGGTAGCAGTCAAGCAAGGAGTGCTTCGATTCGTGCGACCAAACACAATCGTGGGTTATCGGTGAGTTGGTTTAATAGCTAACTTCTTATTCTTTGATGCTGGACTTGCCAAGGACTAGGGCAAGGCATCGAGAGCATTGCAACAGATTTTTGGAAGGTCTATGTTAGTTTTCATCACGGCGACTGGACCGTCCAATTTCTAGAATCGGACCGTCCACCCAACTGTCCTCCCAAAGTTGTCTAATTTTCAAAATCGGACACAATCGGATCATCTAATTAGATGAACCATAACCACTCTAGAATCGGATGGTCTCGAAAATCGAACAGTTTGACCGTCCAATTTGAACAAATCGAATAGTCCAAAATCAGACAACCCAAAATCGAACGTCTAATTCTAAAAATAAGAAAAAAAACCTGTAAATTGGATGAAAAAAACAAATATCAAATTCTGACAAACTCTGATCTCACTAGACCCTTTAGAGGAGGCAAGCCCTAGCTATAGTACACATCGATAGATCCCCAAGTGAGTGAGAGGGGCAATAGAGCCAATTGACTCGAGAGTTGAGACCCGATAGTCCAGGAGCGACTATGGTCACTGACCATACCCCAATAGAGATCCAGACAAACAACCTAAATCTGCTACCCTTCAAACCAAGCTTCAAATGTATAGCAAGGATCTAGAATTGGTGCCAGGAGGCATATTCCACGGTGGATTCCGTGAGGTTTTTCGATGGATTCCGTAAAACTAGAGGCATATTTCACGGTGGATTCCGTGAGGTTTTTCGGTGGATTATGTAAAACTATATTTATTTGCTGGGGCTCATACACAAGGTGGATTCCTTGTGCGAGAAGTTGATGTGGATGCTTGTCCTTTTCGGGCATCATATTAATTTAATGTGTACGTGGGTGATTCCACAGCAGGTGATTCCGCAAAAGACATATCAAGTTAATGGACATTTATGAGTTTAAAGTGCGCACTCGAATCAAATTAAGGTTAGGAGAGTGTTCCAATCTATTTTAATTATTTGTAGCTGAAGATTGCTAGGTATTCACTATTGTTTGTTTATTTTATTTACAAACAATTGTGAATGCTTTAGTTGATGTGTAGAGCAGGTAGCGATGGCTTTAGGTAGCACTGGGCATTAGCGTAAGTCCAAGCGTAAATTTCATAATTATGATTAGTTATCTTAAGTATAATATATAATATAATGTATTTATATGATATTGTATTATTAAAATTATTACTCTATTTGTAAGTTATAAGTTTAAATTTTTTTAGTAATAATTAGATCATTATCTTTAATACTATTAATTTATTTTTTAAATATAGATTATTTTAGAATATGAGATTTAAGATATGCTTTTATTAAAATAAACTTTCTTTATGGAATACATTGCTATTTTCTTAATGTGGTTAAGTTTAGAAGGATTTTCTAGCTTTCTTTATAAAAGTAACAAGATTGCACGCAAAACAGAAGAATATAGTGAAAGCTGAGTTTTTTCGTTGCTCCCTCATTAGAAATCGAAATTCAAAGCTTTAAGAGTATTTTTGGGGGTTTTGGCATGCTCTGGACGAGATGGTGATGTCAAAACGTCAAGCTTCAGAGCATAAATTTTTTTGCAGTAACTGCAACATATTACATGATACTTCTTGACTCTTAAAACTTTGTATTTTAATTGAAGCAATCATGCGCCAAGTGGGGGTTTAAGAGTGCTGCCTTATCCACCATTCAATGCTTCAATTCCTCAAAGCAATTTTAGGACAGCAGACACTCCTAGAGTTGATTTCAAACAAGGGGATAGTAAGCCTAAATCTATTTCAACCAATATGAATCCCAAGTCTATACCTATGGACCTCTACAAAGAAAGAAAGGAAAAAGGCTTATGCTTCAAATATGGGAAAAGTATACACATGATCATGCCACAAAGTGTGTATACAAAAATGCAAAAGCCAAGGTTCATAGTATGTTAGTCTTTGAGGATTTTAAAGATGACATTGATGAGACTAATGTAATTGGACCTACTGCTAAAAATAATGATCTTGAGGAAGAAGTTGGGTAAGAGTACTTTTATGATCCGTTCGACTCTTTTCCTTTTGATTTAGGTGGGAGTGTTCCTTTCGACTCAAGTGGCACTTATGATAAGCCACTTACTGCCACTAGTTGTTCCATTTCCATGGATGCTTGGATAGGTTCTAAGAGCCCTAATACACTCAGTATGAAGGGCAACATTCATGGAAAAGCCATGTTCATTTTGATAGATAGTGGCAGTACGCACCGTTTTATGAATAAGTCCATTATAGACAAGTTGAATTGTCTTCCCACTGACTCACAGCAGGCCTATTTTGTAACATGAGCATGAAGTGATTGCCTTTGAAAGCCATAAGCTTAGAGATAAAGAAATGGCTATGAATGTTTATGACCAAGAGATATTGGCTATCTTGCATGCAATAAATAAAATGGCTCCATTATTTGTATGGCAGCTGCTTCAGAGTTCAAAGTGATCACAGGGTCCTTAAGTATTTTCTCACTCAGTCCAATCTTACTCCTAAGCAGTGTAGATGGGTAACTACATTGCAAAATTATGATTTTGACATCACTCATACGAGGGGCAAAGACAATATAGTGGTGGTTGATTCTCTTTCTCGTATGTGGGCTTGGAAAGTTGCAGCAATGACTAAAGCTACATAGTTATTGGATTGAAAAACTATATGAGGCTTATCTTTTGGATGAAGAGCTCAACCATATTTTTCACAAATTACAACAAGGTCTCATGGAAGATAACTCGCATTATCAACTTCAAAATGGCCTCATATGGTTAAATGGCAAGATTGACATTCCCTCTACTTATTTTATACGGAAAATTATGGAGGAGTTTCATTCTTCACCTTTAGCTATACACCTTGGAGTTTTCAAAACCTATGATAGGATTAGTAAAAGCTTCTATTGGAAAGGGCCGTGGAAAGATGTCAAAGACTTCGTCATGAAGTGCATGCCTTGTCAACAAAATAAGGACATCACCCATAAGCTAGGTGATTTGTTACAGCCATTACCCATTCCTATGTTAAAATGCATGGATCTAAGCATGGCTATGGTGGCTTTCTTTGTAATTATATATAAGATATGAATACAAATATCCATGTAAAAATATAATATATAATTAAGGATGGCAAACTATGGCTTTTGCCATGGGGGAGGTTGGACCCAATCATGTGTTTTTTCTCTTGTTTTTCTCAATCTATTGAGTTATTTAAATCCTCTTATGTATTATAAGGTTATTTATATTTAATAGTTGAGATGCTTGATTTTTTAGTTTTTTCCACTAAGTTCTTTGTTTCTGATTGAGATTTGATTTGCTAGATTTGCCATGTGTTCCGCTTCATAACAAGACTGGACCACTACAAGAGCCGCCACCACTTGCATAGAAGAGCTAGCACTAGTAGCTGAAATTGATTAAAGGAAGTGTAATCTGCATTGATTGTGATTGAATTTACACATTTTATCACATAAACACTTGGAGTGTACCAGAAAAGCTGAAAGCCTAATTTTTCATAGCGCACATTGAGGAGCACCCCACTAGCATCTAAGTGCATATAGCATTGAGGATTGTTTTGAATAACAAGGAATTCATGCAAGATAAGATAAGTTGAATGAATCCACTAGTGGGAGGAGACCCCCAAGTATCGAATATAGTGGCCAAGGATACCAATCACTGAATATTGAGAGACTTGAATTGTCAAGTTGCTTAGGGAGCAACAACGGACATGCAAATTAGGGACGTAGCTCTACCCGAGACTTGATCAATTTGATCAGCACCCTTTTTACCCAAGAAACTGGAAATATGTTAGGAACCAATGCCAACCCAAAAGATGACGAGCTTGACTTGGGAGAATTTCTAGTCAACATCCAGAACTAATGACCTAGTATGACCTACAAACCAAAATGAAGCATTATGGTAGACTAGTCGAGGACATCATAGCCGATCTAGAGAAGGAGACAAGGTTGGCAAGGAAATCATTGCTAAGCATAGCCGCCTATTACCAAGAGCAACGAGCTCAAAAGCTAAGGCAAGACATAAAAATGTGTGAAGTCCAATGCATATTAGTGCTCACCAACAGAAATAGGACATGACCAAACACTGAGAGGGAGAGAGCACTATAAGCCAATCTTACATTGAGCGAGCAACTCTTAGATAACATGGTTACAAAATAGAGCAGAGCAGCCCTAGCAACTTCGTTGCTAGCAAGACTAGGAATCACTGTGAATTTTAGGAGCTAGACCAAGATACATGTGGTTACTAAGCAACTCGACAAGTATCACCTCGATAACGGCTTGTATAGCTTTAGGGAGTAGTTTAAGCAAGTATGCGAGGCTAATGGCCTCACAGACCTTGCTCAATGTGCACAACCTTTGGGACTTTTCCTAGAAGACAAAGGATAGACGTGGTACACTAGTCTAGACAATGCCAAATACAATGAATTCAATAGCCTCAAGAGTGTCTTCGTCAAGAGATTCTTTGAGGCGGGATACTCTGACAACCTCATTGTTAGGTTGATGAACGTTACTCAAAAGGACAAGGAGGATATCCAAGACTACATCACCCACATTCGAAGTATCTTTAAGAAAATCCCAGCTACAGAGTGACCTAGTGAATGAGTAGTTTCCATTGTGTTTATAAGCGGAATCTGAAGTGAAAAGCTTTACAAAGCCTTGGTGAGCAACTCAACCCTGCACAAAGGGATGTGCTAGCTAGGGTCTTCAAAGAAGTCATATGAGTGGATGACCTACTCAAGGAGAGGAGCTCGAGACCCACAACCTGAGATAGCACTGTCTCTAGAATCTCAAAAAAAGAGCTAGCACCATTGGTAAAAGATCTAACCAGAGCACCCACCAAGACAAGGAAAAGAGTGCTAGGAGTTGGCAGATATGAAGCTAGAGTTGGCTAGGCTTCAAGAGATGATGAGAAGGCTTGCATGACCTCACATGTAGTGCGTGCATTGTAGAGGAAACCACCTTCCGATTGACTGCATGGATCCCAGATCCGACCCTATGCCAATTGCAGTAGGTTTTGCCATGATGCACTGCATTGCCAACTACTAAGGCGATTGCCATACTCACAGTCATACAATCAACCTTACTACATAGCGAATAGACCACAACCTTTCAGGAGGGGGGCTCCACTAACTCTCCCAGCACCTAACTATTCAAAGCCAACCACCCCTACGATGGACATCAACCTCATAGGGCTTGAGCGCTTCCGCATGCAGGACGTAAAGCCAATTGGCTATCCATTTCCTTCTTATGTGAAGGTATCACAAGCTGATTGTCTGCAGACAGATGAGCAAAGGGCCAAGATGGCCAAGTTTCCCTATGCATCCGTAGTGGGCAGTCTTATGTATGCCATGATAGCCACTCATCCAGATATTGCCTTTGCAGTTGGTGTTATGGCATGGTATATGGCTACACCTGGCAACAAGCATTGGGATGCCGTGAAGGGTATCATGAGGTACTTGAAGGGCACTGCAGATATGTGCATATGCTATGGCAGCCAGAATACAGGAGTTGTGGGGTACACTGACTCTGATTATGCAGAATATACAGATAGTAGGAAGTCCACTTCCGGTTATGTATTCACCTATGCTGGAGGTGCTGTTTCTTGGATGTCCAGGGTGCAGAAATGCACGCACTTTCTACTACAGAGGCCAAGTATGTTGCAGCCACTGAGGCTTGCAAGGAGGCCATTTGGTTGGGTCATTTAGTTGCTGACCTTGGTATTGATGATATCCCTACTTTGCATTCGGATTCTATGAGTGATATTCAGTTAGCCAAGAAGAAGACAAAACACATTGAGGTGAGGTATCACTTCATACATGGGGTCATTGAGGACAAGTCTATTGATCTTGTCAAGATCTCAACTGACCAGAATCTTGCAGATCTACTCACGAAAAGCCTCTCTACAGAGCGCTTTGCCTTCCTCAGGAGGTTCATGGGTGTGGGATGAGATGACATTGAGGGTTGAAATGATGAATGGGTTGCCTCTCACCCATCCAACCTCCAATCCTCACTAAGAGAACTAAAGAGGGGCACCACCTAGCCAAAGGGAGGATGGGCTAGGACATCCCTTTTCTCAAAGAGAATAAAAAGAACCAAGACACAAATTTACAAGAGAGAATATATATACTAGACACCATATTAGAATATGAAAGAGAGAGATGAGAGGAGAGGGAGACAAGAGGAGAAGAGGTAGAGGAAGCTTACCATTATGCTACATGGAATGAGAAGATGATAAGAGAGGGAGATAAGAGGAGAAGAGATAGAGGAAGCTTGCCATTATGCTACATAATAAAAGAACTCACTCATAGCTCACCTCAAAGAGATGGACTAGCATGAGGGTATTCTAGAGTGCTCTCATGTGCTTGTCATTGTCTTTCTCCCCCCCTTTTCCATTCTCCATGGGCTCTTTATATAGCCTCCATGAGGGGTTAGATTAAGCTAATCTTCTTGATTAAGATAATCCTAGATAATGTATGGCATCTTTGAAAATATGGAGAATAATGGATGGGACAAGTCCCCACCTTAGTCATCATGCAAGAAGCCAAGGGTGGTGGTAGACAAAATAGAGAAAATGAGCTAGATTACAAGAGGTGGATGCCCAAAGTACATTATTATAATATATTTACAAGAAGGATAGAATGGAAAGTTAGTGTGGTGAAAGAGAGAAGAAAATTGCATGTAGCCAGCAGTCTGCGCCTTTGTAACTTCAAATATGTGAAGAATCTGAAAAAAGTTTCTTCTACAACCTTGTAGACCAAGTCAAAACCGATTGAGCAACGCAAAAATTTTCTTGAAATTCACTTTTTCTTGGGAGTTATTGAGATTATAAAAAATGGCTTCCAAAAGCTGCTTTAACTTTAGTCCCCCATATATATATAAATACATATAAGCATGTGATAGAAGGGGTCCATGCTTGTAAGCTTTTGTGTAAGATCCAAATGACACCATGATGTGGATATTGACTTGTGTGCTAGGGTGAGGTGTCCTCTAATGATGGTGATAGATTCCAAATCTTAGTGATGCAGGCGGAACCCATGTGTAGTTGAAGGCTAGTCCTCTGAAAAATCTATGCACTCACTCAACTCCTAGGTGTAATCCATTTCCATCTTCACTAAGATAACCATCTCTTTTACCCTTTACATTGACATGCCTCCTAAGAACTTGTTTCTCCCATTTGCTAGAGTTATCATAATCGAGAAGCAATGTAGCATACCTAGTGCTTGAAGAGTAAACCCAAAGTGATATGGTAAGCTCTTAATAGGGGTTTTGGCCAAATTTTGTGGTAGTCATCTGGGTTGTAAAAAACCCGAATCATTAGCCCTCCCCTTAGGCTAGCGACATTCATGCCTCTAGCTTGCTAATGATGGTCCAATAGAGCAAGGAGGACTGCACCCCCTCATTGGTGGCTCTTCATTGAATGACTGCTCCAAAGTGTTCATATTTCTTTGAAAATAAGGCTTCAGTCATCCATTTACCCTTGTCTTGTGAATCTTCCCATCCATGTCACCTAGCTTATAGCTACCATTTGGATATCTCCTTATGACCATGAATGGCCCTTCCCACTTGAACACAATTTTAGCATCCTTTCTGTTATCAAAGCGGTTATCATAGCATAGCACAAGTGATCCTTCCCTTATGTGTTTGCTAGCCAGCTTCTTATTAAATGTCTTCCTTCTCTCTTTAACCTGCATGGAATAGTGTTGGACTGCTGCTTCTCTGTCTAACTCCAACCTTTCTAGATCCAAGATCCTTTCCTCTAACTTCTTATCTTGATTCTTCTCTTGACTGGTTACTAAAACACGCAAACTGGCCAGTTCCACCTCTATAGAAAGCAAAGCCTCTTGGCTATAGACAAGGTAAAATGGAGTATAGCCAAGTGAGATTCTGAATGAAGTCATGTAGGCCCAAAGAGCTGCACTCAATTTTTTATCCCAATTCTTGGGGTGCATATGTACTTGCTTGGTGATTATCTTACAAATCAGCCCATTCACTTTTTCGACCAAACCATTACACTGTGGATAGTAGGGAGTAGAATGCTTGTGCTTGATTTTTAGCCTTTTCATTAGCTCCCCTACTAAGTTCCACCCTAAAACCAGGACCCCGATCAGAGATAATTTCCAAAGGTGTGCCAAACCTGCAACAAATATTTTCAAACAAAAATTTTCCCACTTCTTGGGATGTGATCCTACTAGTTGCTGAAGCCTCTGCCCACCTCGTCATGTAGTCCACACCCATTATGATGTATTCCTTGCCAGACTGAGTTCTGGGAGTGGCCCTATTGCATCAATCCCCCATTTCTCAAAATGGGCCATATGTAGTTATGGGATTTTGTTCCTCATGCACTAGCTTCCTTGGTCCGGCCTTTTGGCAATCATCACAAGTGCGGCACCAATGTTGCACATCTCGATGTAGACTGGGCCACATAAGTCAGGCATGGAGAATCTTCCTGCTGGTTATTTCTTGAGCAAAATGTCCGCCACAAACCCCCTCATGGCAGCTCTTAATCACATCCATAATCTCATTTGCTGTTGGCACCCTTCTAAGCACTGCATCCTTTCCTTTGCAATACAACACATCATTTATCAAGTAGTATTTAGTGGCCTTAGTAGCCAGCCACCTTTTCTCACTCTTACTCATATGTGTAGGTGCCTCACCATGCTCAAGAAAATAGAGCACATCTTGTAGTTGAAACTTACCCTGAAATAAGGAAAGCTTTACTGCAATGATGCCCACCATTACCTCTTTCAATTTTTCAGCTGCTAGAGCATCTGCCCTCGCCATTTGTGCACCTTGGCACAAAATATATTTGGGCTTTCTGTAGCTTTCTCATAAGAGTTTTAGCTTCTCTCATTTTCACTGCTAAGTTATTATTTTTACAAGCTCAGATTCCTTTCATTTGCTTAACAATTAGCATAGAATCCCCAAAAACATTGAGTTGAGTGATACCATGTGAGAGACACCACCTCAAACCTAAAAGCAAGGCTTGATATTCTGCCTCATTGTTAGAATGGACATCCTCCAAGCTAATACCTTCTCCATAAAGTTTTTCACCTTCGAGACTGAACACCACTATTCCTACTGCCACTCTATCTTTAATACGCTTGTAGGCCCCATTGAAGTAGAGGGCATGGGCATTCTCCACCCGTGGCGGCTCCTCAAGAGGAGGTGTCTCCTCTTTTACCTTTCCCTTCTCTTTTTCCTTCTTTTGATGGCATCTATGGGTCAACAAATCAGCTAGGAAAGCTCGAGTAGAATCCTCCACCTTGAAGGTGTAGTCAATCTCTTGGAGTTGTATCACCCACTTAGCGATTCTGGCTGAAACATCCATATGTTGTAAGGCATAGGGAAAATGCTCTTCTGTCGTGATCACTATGAACGGCCTAGGGAGAAGATAAGGACAAAACTTTCTTACAGCAAACATTAGAGACAAAACCATCACCTCGACCATCTTGTACCCTCGTTCTGATGCTGTCATTACTCTGCTAGAAAAGTAAATCGGTCTCATTAGGCCAGTTTTAGCATCCTTTTGTATTAGTGCTGTCCCTAAAGCATCTTCCCCAAAACTCGGATTGACAAAAAAATCTTGATCCCAGCAAGGCTGTAAAATTATAGGAAGGGTGCTAAGAGCCTTCTTCACCTCGTGAAAGCACCTTTCGCTTTCGTCGCTCCACAGGAGCTCTGCAGAGTGGGTTAACTGTTGCAGTGGAAATACTAATTGGGAGAGGAGATGAATGAACCATCCCATATATCGCACCTTCTGAATGAAAGAGGTTAGTTGCTTCACAAAAGATGGTGATGGCACTACCAATAGGGCCTTAACTTTGTTTGGATCTGCCTTAATGCCCCTCTTGCTTACGACATGCCCTAACAAAGTTACACTGCTTTCACCAATGCGTCACTTCTCATGGTTTAACTGCCCCCCCATTTGTGCGAGGCGGTTGAAAGCTTCATCCACCTTCCCTAGATGTAGAGCCTTAGAACTATAAATACAAAAATCATCAATAAAGACCTTGATGGATTTCCCAAAATATGGTTGGAAGACATAATTCATGAATCGTTGGAAGGTAGCTGGGGCATTTGTTAATCCAAATGGCATTACTTTGTAAGCAAAACAACCCCAAGGTGTAATAAAGGTGGTCTTTTGTTGATCCTCCTCAGCTATTCGGATCTGGAAATAACCTGAATACCTATCACAAACAATGTATCTCTCATGCCTGGCCACCTAGTTGAGTATTTCATCCTGAAAGGGAAGAGGAAAGTGATCTCTCTTTGTTGCAGCATTTAGCGGCTTGTAGTCCACACAAATCCTTTATTTTTCATTCTTCTTGGGTGTTACCACTATAGGTGAAACCCACTCTGAGTCCCCTATTGGATAGATGAAGCCTGCCTTCAAAATTCGTTGCACCTCAGTGAGTAGAGCGTTTTGTTGAACTACTCCCAACCGTCGTAGTCGCTGCACCACTGGCCTTGCTCCCTCTTTTAGATTAATGTGATGTTGTACTACTATCACACATGTGATGTGTTTATAATCAGAAATAAAAAGTTCAGAGTGTTTTATCACCACTTCCATGTAGGATGCCTTCCCCTCAACTGATAGATCCTTAGCCAACATTTTTTCTAACCCCTCATTCTCGACCTTTGGAAGTTGCTGTGGAATTTCACTACTAGAAGGCCCTTTTAATGTAATCCCCATCACTTCTAGAGATGGCTGACTTCTTGCAAGCCAACAAGTCTAACTGACCAACTCCAATCTTTGACTATTTGTGATAGTTTTCTACAACAAAAATGTCTATTTTAATTAGGGTATTTCAGCCCATTAACTTCTCAACACCATCCACAACCATGTGGGATAACCCATAGGTACATCAATCAACACATAGACCATGTAGTTGTTGCAACTCTGTATCATGCAACTTCACTGCAGTCAACCAAACATGCAATCTAAAATCTGTAGACTATCAATGACCATCAGCTCTTTCAAGGCCAAAACTGAGATGTATACATGTCATACATGCTCCAAAAACTCTCAGACATCTGCTAATACATGTAGGAGTCCATACATGATCATGCATGCATAGTTCAATGCATATACATCAAGTACAAGTGTTAAATACCTTGCTTGTAGGTTGCAATTAGCCAATACTCAGTCAAACTAGGTTTATCCAACTCCAAAATGTCCTCAAAGTACTTCATACATGTGCTATCAAATGTAGGGGTCAATACAGGACCATACAGATAATCATAGTTACTCTATCTTCAATAGACAATGTCATAGAATGCATTCCGTGTTTGTAACCAGTCAAAACAATGTCAATGCATTTATTTTCAACTCCAAAATTCAACTTTCATGCACATTCAATGCTCATCTTAGTCCTCCAGACATTCACCAGACATATGCCATGTCATACATTTGACAGAAGTTAACCGTCGATGTTATGTAATGTTTCAAGACCAATGAGTGCTTGTTGTCCACAATTGTATATTTTGGATGTTTTATTGAGGAGTTCCATAATGGAAGAATTGGTAGGCTAATTGCTCACGGTAGAAAGAAAGGGAGATTATTTGCTTTGGATGCACGTACTCCAGTGATTCAAAACTCTATGTATGTTGAGAGAGGACATGGGCAAGATAAGGAAGTGGAATTATGGCATAGAAGGATTGGTCATGTAAATTTGTAAAGATTGAAGCCAATGCAATCGAGACAAATAGTCCGTGGTCTACTGGATTTTGGATATGTGAATTTTGATCATGTATGTGAGGCTTGTCAATTTGGCAAGCAGTCCAGATTGCCATTTCCAAAGAGGGGGAGAATAAGCAGCTATCCTTTGGAAATAATACACTTAGATATTTGGGGCCCATGTCAAAATGCTTCCATGAGCGGAAGATGCAGATTATATATCACTTTCATTGATGATTTTAGCAGAATGACTTGGGTGTACTTTATGCAACATAAAAGTGAAGCATTTGAAAAGTTCTTGGAATTTAAATTTATGGCTGAAAAGAAGTTTGGATGCTACATAAAATGTTTGAGGTTAGATAATGGTGGAGAGTACATGTCATATGAGTTTTGTGACTTCTTGAGAGATCATGGTATCAAAAGACAATTGACATGCAAGTACATACCTCAGCAAAATGGTGTGGCTAAAAGGAAGAATCAGATTATTGCAGAGGTTGCAAGGGCAATGATGAACCAAATGAACATGCCATTGTCATATTGGGCAAAAGCAGTGCATACTGCAGTTCACATTATTATGAATAGAACACCTACAGCCTTGACTCATAATATGTCACCATATGAGAAAATGTATGGCAAGACACCCACTATTGCATACCTTAGAGTCTTTGGATGTGTTTGTTATGTTCATGTTCTAGATGATTTGAGAAAGAAGATGGAACCAAAGGCTGTAAAATGCATTTTCCTTGGATATCCTGATGAGAAGAAGGGATACAAATGCTATGATCCAGTGAGTAAGGAAGTATACATAAGCAAGGATGTCAGATTCAGTGAATATGAATCATGGTACAAGCCCAAAACTGCAGTGGATGTTGATTCCTATGAAAGCAATGATGATGATTGCTATGGAAGGAAAATTTCAGCAAACAACAAGGCTAAAAATCAGCATGTGGAAGATGCTTCAGGACCTCAAGAGAATGTGGAAAGCAATGGTAGCTACAGTCCATGGAGTGGTAGATTGAGAAATGCACAAAGGAGTGCAGAAGTTGCAAAAGGAAAGAGACCTATGGCTGAAAGTTCAGAAGATAAATCTATAGATGACGAGTATGGCATTCTGCATGTTAAAACACCTGGCACTAGAAGTGCATGAAAGTATGTTCCACCACATGCTAGATCAAATGAGACACATGGTAGTGCACCTCAATTGAGAAGGTCAGAAAGGGTAAGGTATCCAATTGATAGATTGACTTATAATGGGTTCATGAAGATGCATTATGCATACATGGTTTCTTATGTACAACATGTGGAGCCTACTTGCTTTGAAGAAGCAGTAGAGAGCAAAGAGTGAAGACAAGCAATGGATGAAGAGATGGATGCACTAAGGAAAAACAAGACTTGGGATTTGGTGAAATTACCTCATGGCAAGAAATCCATTGGATGTAAATGGGTTTATAAGGTCAAATGTAAGTCGGATGGTTCTCTTGAGAGGTATAAAGCAAGGCTGGTTTTGCAAAAGGATATGCACAAACTTATGGTTTGGACTATGAAGAAACATTCAGTCCAGTAGCTAAAATGACGACAGTGAGATCGATAATTGCTTTGGCTTCTATCTATGGTTGGAAACTTTATCAAATGGATGTGAAAAATGCATTTTTGAATGGCAACTTAGAAGAGGAAGTGTACATGGATTAGCCAGAGGGCTATGTGGATCCAAAATACCCACATTATGTATGCAGGTTGAAGAAGGCTTTATATGGACTGAAGCAAGCACCAAGAGCATGGTGTGATAGAATCAGCAAATTCTTATGTAGTATGGGATTTCAGCAGAGCAAAGCTGATTATTCACTTTATGTGAGGCATACAGAAGATGGTATTGTTGTTATTGTCATCTATGTTGATGATCTCATTATTACAGGTACACTTGAGAAGGAGATTACTGAAGTCAAGCATGGGTTACATAAAGAGTTTGATATAAAGGACCTTGGTTTGTTGAGATACTTCTTGGGTATTGAGGTTATTGACACACCTCATGGTATATGGCTGATACAAAGGAAATATGCATTGGAGATTTGAAAAATATGGCATGACAGGATGCAAACCGGTTGATACACCATTGAATCAAAATGTTAAGTTGATGGATGATGGATCTTATGTTGAGGATGTCACTATGTTCAAAAAGATGGTTGGTAATATTATCTACTTGACCATTACAAGACCAGAGACTTGAGTTATGTTGTTGGATTGATAAGTCAGTTTATGCAGAAACCATGCAAATCACATTTGGATGTAGTGAGAAGAGTTCTTAGGTATGTGAAGAAGACAGCTGGATTTGGCTTGTTTTATGAAAAAGGAATCAAGCCTACATTGTTTGGATACTCAGATGCAGACTGGGCAAGTAGCTCTATGGATAGAAGATCTACTGGTGGCTATGCATTCTCATTTGGATTAGCCATTGTAAGTTGGAGGAGTAAGAAGCAACCTACAGTTGCTCTATCAAGCACTGAAGCAGAGTATAGAGACATTGCATTGGCAGCATGTGAGCAGACATGGCTAAGATTGATCTTATATGACATGGGTATAGAGATTGATGGTGGAGTCATTATGTATTGTGGCAATGTTAGCAACATCATGTTGGCAAAGAACCCAATCTACCATGCAAGGACAAAACACATAGAAGTACACTATCATTTCATTAGAGAAAAAGTCATTGATGGAGAGTTTGACTTGGTCCATGTGAAAACAAATGACCAAGTTGCTGATATCTTTACCAAAGCATATAAGTTTGAGTACTTCAGGAGTGCACTTGGAGTCTTATGTGTGCAAGCTCATTCTGAGCTTGAGGGGGAGTGTTGATAAATACGACATATCCTAAGCCATACCCTATGGATGTATGTATCTAAAATAGAAGCATATGTAAAGTGTCCTTAAGTTGGGGGTATCTATCTTTGGAGGATACCACTTGTTGTAGTAGACACTGAGAACGGAAGAAGAATAATGGAGGAGAAGATAACATGTAGCTCCTAACCTCTGATTTGCTCCATCTCTCGGACTCCTCCACTTTAGTTTCTCAAAATCAAAGTAAAAAGGTACAATTGCAGGTTGCTGTAATTAGCAAAAAATGCACTAAAACCACTGCTAAAACTGGCTGAAAGGGTGGATTTCACCAAGAGAAGCACTTGTCCACCAATTATGACCAAGATAATATCAAATAGTATGCATTATCCTCATAGAAGCGCTCAAAATCTGCAGATTTCAGCTTGCTGTAATAAATGACAGCAATATGTAAAACTGTCCCAAAATGAAGCAATCACTGATACATATGTCACTACAACTGCCAGGTAACAAGATACATCCAACAATAAGTTTCCAGGGGCAAGAAGGTACCAAGAACTGTCAAACCAATAACTTGTTAGACAAGAAACATCTCATAGGTCCAGAAGTCATGCATGTAATGGGTCTTGGGGTAAGAGAAGAGACAAGCACAAGCACAATTGATAGAGCAAGAAGCTCAATACATAACCATCCAAGATGCATACAAAACTGACAAACCTGTGGCAAAGATAAGTGCCTGCCTCAATAGTCATATCAAATCAGCCCACTACAGTCAAACTACAGACATAAAGCTCTCAAGAAAGTAAATGCATGTAATTATCCCACAAGCTCAAGCTCATCTGTAAATAAGACTATGTGTACATCCAAATATACCAAGAGGCTCCCACTGGAAGTGAAGTCAGATGCAAAGAGAGCAAGCAATGCTCTAATACATCAAATACATAGCATCAGACATGCCAAATCCCAGTAGGGTACATCCGAAGCATAAATCCCAAGCTATCTCAGACCCATAAACATAAGCTTGAAAGCATTCAAAGAGCATATAATTGACAACCAAATGTAATGCCCAATAGATCCAAAATGTGCAAATATATCTGAAGATAAATCTCCAAGTAATTGTCAAGCATGGGCAAACCAAGTGGCATCCATATCTAACCAAAGCATAAATGTAAGAGGCCTACATGTCAAGCGATGACAATAGGCATAGACCTGTCCAAAGCATGCCAACTGAAGCCAAATGCCAGTGAAGAACAACCAAGTCAGAGCTTAATACAAGCTCAAAAGCATTCCGGAACTAAAGACAAGCTCGATGTCGTACCCCAAAGGTCAATACTTCATTGCATATCCCAAAGACATAGCCCGAAACCAATAGGCATAACCAAACATGAGATAATAGGCTTCAACCCACTAAGGTAAGTCAGAGATTTATTATTTAAAATTGAGTATTTGCAGTAAGAAAATCAGTCCAAAATGATGGCATAACATGTGCCTTGCATCCCCCAAACAATTGGGCATCAATAGGTACCAAACCGGTTAAGTAGAAGTGCCCAAACAAGTATAGCATTAGATGCCAATGTCACTTCTGCATAACATGACTGTGGGACTGGTGTAAATAGTCCTGGAAATGTACATATCAGACCCAAAATTGATGCCAATGATCAAGGAGGCTTCAACCGAAGTTAGAGACCATTGCCAAGTGCATTGCCAAGCCCGAAGAAGCATGACATAGCCATCAATGAGGAGTAGGTGAGCTACTGTAGTGTGCTATCTAGAACAACCAAAAAAATGGCACAAATTTTCTAATCCTTTCTTCTGCTCCTATGCATCCATGTGTCCTCAATGGTAATGGTTGGAGGCTCTGGGGGGTGCCCAAGGAGACCCACAACAAGCCTCAAGTGTCCAAATGCAAGAGAGAGTAAGATCCAAGCTCCAAAGGTTTAAGCTATGGCTGTCCTGTTTGACTGCAACTTGAGAACGGAAGAAAAACACTAAAAGAACACTTCAATACCTTTGTAGCAATGCCTTGAGGGTGCCTCAATAGGCCGGGAAGGTGCCCGGAAGCTAGGGAGTGACGGGAGCTCGGGAAGGTCGGCTATGGCTGCCAGGAAGGAGACCCAATGCTGTAGGTATTTGAATGGAAGCTAAGAATTCCATGAACCAAGCTCGGGAAGTTGGGAAGCCTCACTCTGATAGCAGTTGAAAGGTGAGAAGGATCGAAGCTTGCTTGGAAGTGAGCTATGGTGGAGAGCAAGAGCAAGAAGAGAGAGAGACACAAATGGAAACTCCAACAACCACAATGTGTGGCCGGGCCTTCCTGTATTCAAACTGTCACTAAAAGAATAAAGATTAAGTGACTGTGACGGGCGCCCACCACCTGTAGTGTGCAGTGGCAGGTATTGTCAGTGTAGTAATACACGGGCGGCTAGGCGAAGGCGCCTTTACCCCCAACAATAGGTATTGATGTTCTGGGGATTCTACAAGCGTGACGATTCTTTGGTGGGCTTGCATGATGATAAAGGATAAGAGTTCATAGTTGAGTGTTGATGAAGAGCTAATGGTACTTTTGTTGGAGTCTTCAATACCTGCAATTGAAAACTTCTCATATGGTCTCTCCCTAGGGTTTAGTGCTAGTATTCTTATCATGCACAAGACGTAGTTTGATTAGTTTGGGAGACAGGTCAACTCTAAGCAAGCCGAGAGTATTGTCCTGCACTTGAGGACCCAAACTGTGTATAGATTGTGGTGCAGATATTATGTGTGTGCACATGCATACTTAGATATTACATAGTTAGAAGACTGCTAGTCTGGTTCCTCGTAGCAATGTGTGGATGAAGCGAGGGTTCAATGGGGTGGAAACAATTGTTGATGGTGAGGAGAAGTACATTTGAAGGCTTCTTGAGACATTATTTGTGCTTTTGTCAACACGATGTAGGATAATTGAGCTCATTGACGCCAAGATTATATTGGAGAGGCTAAGATTAGATTCGATTGGGTAGTGGGGGACTTCAATGTTGGTGGTTGATCGCTATTTTTGAGTATACTGAAGGGGATGCAATGGTAATGGAGAAGGAGAAGAGGAAGATGTAGGAGAGAAGAGCACACATAATGTAGGTGCTGTCCAAAAGTGTGTAGACAGCCTTATTGCACTATCATATATATATGAACAAAGAATATGGGTAGTCACTGTACGCGGGCAGGCCTAAGGGCCTTTTAGCCGAGCAATCTCCCACTAAAAGGCCAATGGGCAAGGGAGTGAAAAAACAAAGAAAAAGGAAAAGATGCAAGGTGAGGAATCATGACATCTCACTCAAAGCCCAATCGGAAAGCAAGTTGTGCAATAAGTAGGAACCTCTGCAAAAGAAGAGTCAACCATCCCTGAGTCCATGACATCCACGAGACAAGAAATCCCACAGCTCCATACAGCAGAGCAATCCAAGAATGTTTCTCATGAAGCAAGCACAACTCATGAGTGCAAGGCTATAATGCATAAGCATTAAAGTAGCGCATAGCATCAGCGTGGTGCATAGGAGACAGCTAAGAGCACATAGACTCTCCAAAGTCAATCATAGAAGAAGGGCTAGCATCCCGGACACATGTCAAACGACAGAGTCTCAAGAGAGTATGTGGCCTCAATGAAGCAGAAGACTGACATACGACTGTAGCATCAACCATAAAGCACACTGAATGTGCATCAAGAGGCTTGAGAGATGTCTACATCTCATAAAAGACAGCATGACGGCTGCGTATAACCTGTTGGGCATCCAAATCCCATAACTTGTAAGCCTAAAAGTCACCATCTCCATAACCAGGGAGGATACATCTACGTGACATAGGCATATCTGGCGTACATACAAATGCCTGGCAGCCCAACATCCTCAAGTAATCATAGGAGGGTCTCATGCCACTCCATGCCTCATGTGGTGTAATACCATCCAAACTCAAACACGGCGTCCTATTAAGCAAGTAGACTTCTGTCATAAGGGCCTCAGCCCAAAAGTCAAAAGATAACCCAGCTATGGTAAGCATAGAAGCCACATTTGCCTGTAAAGTTAGGCACATGCCATGTCCCATAATACATGGGCATAAGAAATCAATGTCAGACTACTAACAATAGAACTAAAAGCTGGGAGAGATAACATGACTCTCATAATCCATCTGCAAGCACCTAGGCCTGCAACCAACAGAATCCATAAACTTGTCAAGCATAACTACGGCATCCTCAATCTGTACCAAGGGAAAAGCCCAAACATGATGGGTAACATGATCCACAAAGGTCACAAAATATGATGCTCCACCAAGTGACTAGGAAGGCATAGGTCCATATACTGCAACATGGACAAGATCTAGAGGAGCATGCCTCACATGATCGCCATAAGCCAAGGGGGCTCTGCAATAAGGACCATAAGAATAATCAGGTCAAGCATCAAGATCTGCATGTGACATAGGAGGCAGCAATGAGACTGAGCGAGACAAGATCTCCATCTCTCTGTGGTGCATATGGCCTAGGCGATAATGCCATAACAATGCATGTGGTATCTGAATAACTGCAACCATAGAATCTCCCACATGAGAGACATGCACTGGGTAATGAGAACCAACTCTAGAACCTCTGGCCAAAACCAGGTAGCCACAACAAATCTTCAATGACCTATCCTGAAGAGAAATAGAGTAACATGCATCATGCAACTAACAAATAGACATCAAGCTCTTATTAAGTATAGGAACATGTAATACATCATGGGAAAAAGAGAAGTCCCATCAAGCAAAGCTAGGTGTATATCCCCTGTACCAAGAATAGCATAAGTCTGCTCAAGGCCCAAAGAAATGCATCCATCAAACTCCCTGTAAGTGGAGAACCATGCTCTATGTGGAGTAACATGACAAGATGCCATAGAATCCAATAGCCAATCTGAGGCATAGGCCGTATCACTAAGCAAGAAAGTTGTAGGGAAACTAGATGACATGAGTACATGCTCAATTGCATCATCATGGGTAGCAACATGTATCTCACCACTAGTAATAATGGTAACACCCATTGCATCTCTTGTATCTCTGACTCTCTACTCATGTCGAGTCCGTCTTTGTCTCTGCTACTCTTTAATCCATCTAAAGCATTTTCTTTGAACATGCCCAAGCTTCCGACAATGGAAGCAAACAACATTTGAAGTACAACCTGTAGAAGACGACAAGGAATCCAAGTCATCATGAATAGGGCTATCCACATCCAAGGAACTCAAAGAGTCTAGGGCTATCCCAACATAGGGAACTTGCTCATCAAGACAACTATCAGTAGAAGTATGCTGCTGCAAGTACTTTTCCATCTGCACTGGAGAGGGAAGCATAGAAGCATCAACTAGGGATGCAGAAGCTCCCACATGAAAAATACTCGTAGCTAAGTGCATGACATAACCAACCACAATAGTGTAAAAGCCAAGATAGCTCTGTCAAAAGAGCATACGGTATTCAGCCATGAAATGAGCCCATAACCATAATGGTAAATAGGACTCTGCAGTACATCGAAACACATAGTAGCATCCAAGTCAATGTAAGATCGGTAAGTGGCATAAGATCCTACAATGGTCAAGCTCCAGAAGAAGCCCAAGTATCTGTACAACAACATCCAAATAAGTAGCTCTGTAAAGTACATGATAATAGACAAAGTGCATAGCCGGGTAAGCATAAAGAGCAACTGCTCTCTGACCTATATGGGCAAAAGCAACCCAACTAGCATAGAAGCTAGGCAACACAGAAGCAACAAAGCCATAACTGCTAAACCCAAGCACTGTCAAGAAGTCCACTAATCAAGGAGTAACCCGCAAAGAACCAAGCATCAATGAGCAATGAAAGCTCAATAACCAACTTCCAAGACAATGGAGGAAGCACTGCTCAAACATGTATCTGCACCCAAGTAAATCCAAGATCCATAATCGGGACATTAAGGGCCAAATAGCATCCAATCTGCATAAGTAATAAGCTGACCAAATGCAAAATACTTCACAAAATTCTCAAATACAAGTTGATTCAAGCCCAAATATCTGCCATACTATAGCTGAACCCAAAAGCATCCACATCAGAACATCAGCCCCATAATGGGTAGCACGGAGCATAAACCTTGTCAAGTGAAATGCCAGTTGCAAAGAAAATGACAGTGAACCAAGAATTGAGCTCTACTCTTTGCTCAAGAAGCATCTGAGAGCATAAACATCAAAGTGGCACCATCTAAATACATCAACATATCATCCCGAGTAGTCGAGAGCACCATAGACCATAGTCATAACCAAACTGGAGGTAAAATAACCTGTCAACCAAGATAGCATAAATCCCAGTGAACAACAAAGTGCCTGCATCCGAATCAAGGCTCAATAGCTCTCAAATGGCATATCAGGATATAAACCATGATGACCAAGCATCAATACATCCAACAGGACACCCGAATGTCAACAAAGAGCATTATGCATAAGCCATCCCTGATAAAACCTTGCAGCCCAAACAATGTACAGCAATAAATCCCTGCATAAATTGAGCTATGGAAGCTAAAAACAAGTCGGAAAGTATCTCAAAACATTGGGCAAACATCCCCAAAGCATCTGGGCATCAAATACCAAGCCTTGAGAGCATCACATAAGCTAAGAGCATGACATTTTCTTGTTGTAAATCAACTCACTTTTGTTGCAGAAAATTCTGTGATCGGAATTTGGTAGATCTAACATTGCCATTGCCTTTGAAGCATGCCAAAATCCCCAAGTTAGACTCTTATCTTGCCAAAATTGGGTTCTAGATGCCCGAGATATGAGAAAAATGGGATTTTTGTGTTAGACTTTGAAACATGCGCAAAAAAAATGTGAGCTACTACTGTGGGACTTGTTGGTTATCCTGAGGATAAGGGGGCAAATGGGGGCATAGAAGGTGCCCAATGAAGCCAAGGAACACCTACAAACAGCCTATGAGGGCTGGGGAGAGGCAGGAGATGAAATCTTACCTCGGGGGAAGAAGCCATGGCTGGCATTGAAGCTCCAAGCTCTAGGTCTTCAATCTAGACCAAGCTCCACGATCAAGCTTTGATCCAAAGCTCTAATACCAATTCAAGGGGATGCAATGGCAATGGAGAAGGAGAAAATGAAGATGCAGGAGAGAAGAGCATACACAATGTAGGTACCCCAAAATTGTGTAGACAGCCTTGTTGCACTATCATATATATATGAATAAAGAATATGGTCGGTCACTGTACACGGGCAGGCCCAAGGGCCTTTTACATGAAATTGGAAGTTGGATCAAACCTTAGAAAAGCCTGTGGTATTGTCCCACACTTGAGGACCCAATTTGTGTATAGGGGAGGTGCTGTGGGTGTCACTTAAGGAGATAGATCTAACCATAGGTGAGAAAAATCCCCCTAGGTATGTCCTGCCCTTGATGTGCCCTAAGTGTGAAGTGGAGGGACAAGAAGGGCTAGGGGGTTAGGTGACCCAGGCCACCAGACATGCCTAACCTGAGGACTCGTAGGTGCAGTGTTTGTGGCACTTTGATATACATGGAAAAGCTCAGTGTTCCTTTCCTTTTCTTTGTGTGGGTCTTTTGTTTGTTTTCTCTTTTCTTTTTCTTTCTCCTTTTTTTGTTTTGGAGATGCATTGGGAGGGGGCATGCTAGACATCATCTTGATGCTCTACAGTAGTCACATTTTGAGGGGCCTAAGAGATTTACCAAAGAATGCATGGCTTGGCATGGAGCCATTTTCTCTTCTGAATGTACTTGTTGTGGCCATGGAGGGGGCTTGGTTTTTTCACTCGTTCTTTCTCTCGTTGATCTAATTTAGAGTCATGCCCTTCTTCGTGGACCAGCTCCAGTGGCTCCTATTGAGGCGGCTGCATTTGGTATTCTGGCTCCCCAAGCCCTAGTAAAGAGAGTTCCTATGAGGTTCAACCAGTTGAGATTAGGGGAGCACATTGCTCCTGTACTCCTACACCAGTCTTAAGCTTAGGTGTCATGGCATGGAGTCCATGTTGCAGCGATGTGCCAGCTTGTAGGCTAAATATTTGATTCCATCTTCATTAGAGTAATCTCCTCCTCCCTTTTGCCTTAGTTGTTCTTCCTCCTCTTCTGGTGTTTGCTTGCACTCTTTTTCTAATCTCTTCGATTCCTCCTCCACCCTTTGCAACTCATTGTTTTCTTTGGAGGTGGATTGAGTTCTTCTTATGGAGATTTTGAAAGTGTGATATTTCCTTTCCGCTTTACTTGACAATTTTTTAGCCTTGCTGCTCACAGATTGTCCTCTCGCTCTCTTGCTGTTGAGATGGTTGGTCATTCTCCTTTTTATTAGTAACTCTCTCCATGTTGTCCTGCAGTTCCTTGTGGATTTTGTCTCTCTCTTGTTCTCGGATTGGTGATAGATCACCCCCAACATGTTATACACATCCCTCCTTGGGTGTTTCAATCCTGTCGTTGGCTAAACCTAGGGCCTTCTCCACCATCGTAGGGCTCAACTCCACCTCTACTTGGAGATCTTCTTCTCCTTTTCTCACCATGCCATAGTTTCTTTTGGCATCGAAGCTCCTCGGAAATTTTACACACTTGTTGCTGTAATCGACAGCCTGCCTGACCTTCTCTGCATACGTCTGCAGATTGCACTAGTCCAGGAGTTGTTTTACGGCTAGCTCCTCCATGATGGCATCTTCTAGGTTTAGGGTAAGCTTGAATGTAAAATGGCTAAAACCCCTCATTTCTAACATCAAGCCGTATTTTGCTTACTCTTCTACCGTGAATGGGAGCTTGCCATTTTAATCTTCCCCTGCCATTTTAGGTTCCTCTTTGAAACATGTGAGACATCAGAACAATTGAGGTAGCAACTAGAGTGAGTTGTGCATGGACAAGGGACAGAGCATTTGGCGAATTGAATCCTGGTTGTTGATGAAGAAATGTTTGTCATTGTTGAGAGCATGGCTCCTACCCAGATATAGAGTATGGCCAAGAAAGAGAGAGTAGCCAATGACTATGCTTTGGGCCATACTCAAATGCAATGTGTGCTTTCTATAGGGGTGATTTTCTCTTCCAACAAGTGGGGATTTCGTCATGGCTCTTTGTTCTTTGTGGGGTTGGTGGTCTTTGGTGACTTGGACATTGAACACTTTCATACAGAGACTTGTGTCATCTTGTATTCACTTGGAAACTCGTGAGAGTACATGCAAGTCATATGCTTCAATCATAATGAACATGTGCAAATAAAAAAGACATCACTTATCTGAATCCCATACTATTGACTTCAATGCATATCGCCTGTGCTTGATTATCATTGCTTGTGTGTGTGCTGGCTTTGCTTCTTTTGTATTATCTATACATAGTCACAAAACACACTGTTTATTTATGTACACGTTTATGAATCCATGTAACTTTGTGAGGATAAAAACCAATTGTAGAACTCAAGATTGTACTGTAGTATGGCACACGCATCTAGTAATCGTGGTAGCCTACTCAATAGCAACTGATATTTTGCAACATCGAGTAGCATGGTACCTTGTCCGAGTCTACTGGCAACATGTAGCTCCTCCTCAGTGAGAATTTTATCAATTAGAGAGTTCTCTTGACTAGTTTCGGCTAAGTCCATACCTCGAATGACAATCAGAGTACTCGAAAGGAAGTTGGCACCACATAGGTCGAAGGGTCTCTTTGAGATAGTCCCTCCTTTGAGACTCTGTCATAATCTGAGCTCGAAGTTCGGCCATTGTAGCACGGTTTTCAAACCAACATTTTTCAAATTAACTTTGACCCTCTGATTGTCAATTTAGTTGCTCTATTCGAAGAGATTTTTTTATTAGCAAAGCACTTCATTGAATGTCACAATTAAGCGTAATTTGTCAACTTCCTCGTTAGAGATGAGTTGCATGTGTTCATGTAGGAGCTTGTCATAGTGCTCGTTAAGATGTTCTTGCTCTTCCCATGATAGTGGATATGACAAATATTCCTCAAGTTGCCCTAAGGAATATGCCCATGTCCACAAGGACATAGGCACATGTGAATAATTTGAGTTTAGCATCCAACTCAGTCAAGCACTCTATGATACTTCTATGTTCAATGAGGGCTTGCTCGGTTGCCATCTCATGCAAGGTTCTAGGAGTTTCCCTATGCTTTAGCATAGCTGGGGGCTCAAACCTAGATGAGCAAGATTGGTCAATGCTAGGATTTCTTTTGTCCTCGGGGTTTTCATGTTTCTCCTAAGGCTTTGCTGCTATTGTGTCATGGTTCTCCTCAAATGTGACTGGTATAGTTTTGTCAACTTGTTGTGATAGTGTTGTATCCACTCTTGATTAGTCAATGTAAGTTCTATTGTCGGTGGATTGAGCATTGCAAGCAACTATTGATGGTAACTGTTACTTTGATTTATTAGAACACACGGATGTGCCTGAGGTTTCATCGCCATTAGGAGAGATGGCAATGGATTCATTCGTGGTGGATGGACTTGATGCTTTATTCCTCAGCTCTTCAACACTCTTAGTCTAAATCTTCTTGGCATCTACAGTCACTTGCAACTTTCGTTGTTTTGTCCTCTTTTTCTTGGGCAATTGATGTGCATCCTTTAAAGACTTAGGACCTTGAACTAGGTTAGCCGCTGTTGATGTGCTTGGTTGGGCCTCAATCTTCTCTTTCTTCAGTGTGCTCTCATGGGACATAATCATGGCCTATTGAATAGCCTCGCAAGGTTGTGAGGGTACAATTGCCTCTCTTCTTGGAGAGTCTAGCTCTTTAGCTAATTCCCTTGCGTTTAGCCCCTCATCCAATTGCATTGGCAATTGCTCCTGGTTGGACATATGATCTAGACTCTTGTCCTTACCATTGGAACATGCCTCCGTTGCTTCTTAGAAGAGCGGGTGTTGTGTTTAGAGATGTTTTTCTCTTGCTCAGGAGGTTCGAGTGACTCTAGTGTAGAACGAAGAGATAATTTAGGGTTCTTGTCATGTAGGCTTGGATGAAACTTGCTGAAGAAGTCACAATTGTATTGATGGAAAGCATAGAGATCTAGGATTGCAGGGTCTTGAGTGAGGCAGAAGACATATGCACTAACATCAAGTACCATGCTTCCTACTCCTAGCCTGGTAGCCACATGTAGATCTTCTTCTGGAAGCACTTTATCATAAAGGGATGTTTTTAGACAATGGCAGAAAGCTGGACCTCAAGGACCTTTGCCAACACTCTTAATGAGGTTGGGGCAACGTACGTGGGATCATGTATTGATGTCCAAAAGGCCTTCCTTTACTCAACAAAGCATCATTAGTCGGTGGCCAATTTTGGCTGCCAAACTTTGGTTGGAGTACCATTTCTGCACAAAGTTACCTTGTCCTTTCCCTTTTCATTTGATTGCTTCAAGCTTTTCCTTGTTTATCTCACATTGATGAGAGTTGGATTTTAGGAGCCGATTTTGAGCCGTGCTTGAAGCATTTGAGGCCGTTTTTGGAGCAAGAAGTGCCCGAGAAGCGCCAAAGACCAAATTTTCATGAAAAATCAAATGGTGGCGGATGGCCGAGCTAAGTTTTCCTAGATGCATTTCGACGTCAAGAATCCAATGCAAGTTTTGGTTCATTGATTGAAGGTCATTTGACCCCCCATTTAATCCCTGCAAGGTTTGGTGTTATAAAGCAGCTACAGGATCTGGGAGTCAAAAAGTGTGCGATGAAGACCACGCTTATAGATTTCAATGTTGCGAATTCGCTTGTCTAGACGGATCTCAAATCCAAGTCCGTTTCCCCATCCAAAATCGAAATATCCACTTGCGGGCAGTGTAAACACAAAAAAGCTAAACCAATTATTTTGAAGTTTTAACCTTAGGCTTAATAAAAGCCTAAAAAACTCATGAAAATTTGACGAATAGAGGGAGGGGGTGTAAATTTTTTTGTGCCCCTTCCAAATCGCTAAATGCCTCTTTGATACACACCCGTTTGGAGAGAGAGAGGGAGATTATCGATCAAGACAGAGAGAGGAATGAGATAGTTGTAAGCTTGCCCGTTTTAATGGAGGATTTCAAAATTTGATTTTTTAGTATTTCTCTCTCCTCTCTCCTCTTAGTGACTATTCATACACATCAACTCAAGAGAGAGTATGTTAGCAACAAAGAAGAAGCACCAGCAGCCTCCCGTCTACGAGATACGAGCCTCGGACTCATGGTTTCTATATGTAAGTGAGCACTTCTTGTGTTTTATGAAAAATGATTGGAGAAAGTGCTTGATTTTGATTGTTCTTGATTTCTCATGTTGCATTCTCTCTTAAATATACAAGGAAACCAAAAAATATGATGATATAATAAATTTTCGCAAAACTCGTAAGTTGCAGTTTTGATAAAATAATGGAATTTGGGGTTTTAACTTGGGTGCAAGACCTAGTCAACAAGGTGCAGCATCTTGGACCAGCACCTAGTGGAGGAGCCCCCATACCATGAACAAAGAGGCATGCCACTATGGATGCTGAGTCTAGGAAGGAAGGACCCTAAGAAGGCTAGGGTGGAAGCCTTGACCATGTCCGTACCCTCGACCATGCTTAGGTCGGCCAATACGATGAGTACATCAAAGAACTGCTAGACCACTTGAAAAAAATATAAGAGGAGAGGAAGGCATCACTAGTAGAGCTAGAAACTGAAAAGGAAACATTTTCAGCCTGCCAACTTTAAAAAAACATGCCAAATAGCCATCCAATAAAGGCAAATAAGTGACTTGAGAAAAGAGTTGGAAGACGAATAGGCAATAAAAGAGATCACGAAGGAGAAAGTTGCAAAAGAGCCCTATGGCAAGGGAAGCGGAGAACACGTGATGCTAGAGGAGGACTTTTTGGTTCTCCTCTAGCAAAATGAGCAAATGCAAGAGTACCTCGACCAACTAAAGAGAATCGAAGATGAGCTCATTAAGGAGCTAGAAAGGGTTTGATGACCTCCCGAGCATTGGCTTCTCACGAGCTTGTCCTTCTCATGTTTCTAGTAGAAAAGCTACTCAACGATCGATATGGGATACCTATTAGTCTGGAAAATGATGGTCTGCTCTTTATTACACGAGAAGAGACAAGAGAGGACACGCTCAACAACCTAAACTCTTTTTTGAGGGCTCAGAGCCTGGAGTTTTTGGGATTGCCTATCTTATTGGCGAGGAAGAAATTGGAGAGGAAGAAATAGACCCAAAAAACACAAACAAAAAAACACAAAAAAAGCGAGATCCGAGGAAAAGATGAACAGGATCGACAGGATTGGCAGGATCGGCATGGCCAGTTAGAGTGCCACGACCCCTCGGTCCCAAGCTTATGCAGAGTGCAGAAAGGAGAAACAACAAAAGGAAGAGCTACTCAATGAACTGCATGAGGCCAAGGCACAAAGAGACAAAGTGGCAGCCAAAAAACTAACAGAGATGAAAAATCAACTTCAAGTGGCCCTCTTAAAAGAACAAGAACAACTAGCATAACAGTTGAACTACCTCAAACAACAAAAAGAGAAAATGCTCAAAATCTAGAAGCCATGGGAGGAATAGACCGCTAGAAGACTCAAAGATCTCACTGAACACCTTGCCTTAGCAGAAAAAGTGAAACAAATCATGGCGTTGGCAAGGATAGAAGCAGTGGAGGCAAGTCTTGAGGTCCAACAACAAGCCTTTTTGAACACAGTCATACATACGACCCAAGCTGAGGGTCAAGATACCATTGAAGGGCTACGGAGGAAGTTAGAACTTACAAAACAAGCCTCGAGATATGGCCTCTGTGAAAGAGTACTGAAAGAAAGCCTAAGCACAAAGCAACACAACAATACATAAGGTAGGCTAGGCTCTTGATGAAGGAGATGGAGCAGTTAGGGTTTGGAGAGCCAAAACAACCAGCTCAACCACCCATTGCAACTCGAATGGAACCAGCAAGAGAAGAAGGGCCAAAATTCAAACAAGGCCAAGACAAAGAAGAATAGCCATAAGTGTCGAGCCCAACACAACAAGTGTAAGAACACACAGAAGAGCAGGGTGAGGAAGCCACCCCTAAGAGAGTTGTGGAAAGAAAGAGTAGGTAGAGAGAGCAGGTAGAGCGGGCACAAAGGAGACTCCAAGCAAGGCCGCAACAAGTTCCTAAGGTCCAAATCCCACAAAGAGAGAATGTTACCCTCTAAATTGGACCCAGGAACTGGCTATTTGGGAGCAATGGGAAAACCAAAGCAAGCTAACCCTTCAAGTTCTCATTCCACTGTCCTTGTTCTTTAGTCAAAGTTTTATCTCTAAGGGTTTGGTAAGACAATGTTTGGAGATTCTGAAGACCGTCAGTAGATTCAAAGCCCAACCACAATGGTAGCAATGCATCTAGGACACTAACTCTGATGCTTAGATGGCCTTCTACGGCACCATACAAGACGAGCCCAATGACCCTACCTACATGCCATATCCATAGAGAATTGGGGTAGATTACAAAACCCAAATATGCATGGCAGGTACAACTTTCCAAGTATCTACAATGTGAATGCACAAAGCCCATAGGAGTTCCTAATCTTCACTTAGCGTGGCATCTGCCTATCCATCACACACTTCCTTGACCAATTCTCATCCTACCCCAATCCCACATTTATTACCACATATAGTTATCTTAGGGTACTTAGGATTTTGCTCAAACAAAAGCCCATGGTGGAAGAGGCCGACTCTTGCCACTCTTTTTTTAATCTAAATGCAGGTATTGATAGATGTGCAATGCCCTATATAATGATGAGGGCTATGCTCATGCCTTCTTTTTTCATGGCCATCCTGGAATATATGAATGATAGTTGTTTCACCAAGTGCCGCCACCTCTTCCTATCAATGACACCTCTAGATGTATGTGCTAGCATAAAAGGCTACTTGCAAAGTAGACCCTTCCTTACCAAGTCCCTTAGGCCCCCTCACAGCATAGCCCCTAAAGAGCATAGGGATGACACCTAGTGTCCTTCCTCCCCATGTATTAAGTGCCCAAAAAAAAAGAAAAGGAGAAAAGGAAAAGAACAGACAGAGAAGAAGCACAAGAAAAGGAAGAAATGGAGTTCTCATGTACCATCAGAGTGCCACAGACACTACATCTAGGGACAATCATATCCCTAGCCCCTTCCCCACTTCACACTTTAGGGCACATCAAGAGTAGAACACACCTAGGGAGTTTGCGCTCACCTATAATAGACATGTCTCCCTAAGTCACACCCACAACACCTCCCTCATACACAAATTGGGTCCTCAAGTGTGGGACAACACCATAGGCTCCCTTGCGGTTCAACCCAACTCCTAGTCTCACTGGCCCCGAACACCATGTACTGCACAATGAGGTAGACACACCCCCAGTTAGTGCACTTCCTTTTTCTTTTTCAAGTACACTCAAAACAACTGTGATCAACGACCGACATCGAAGGCCCCCATTACCCACTCAAATCTATCCTCAACCTTTGCAATCTCTCATCCAATTTTGTGATGCTTCGTCTCCCTGTCCAATCTCCATGAAGCCCCATCATCGATCCACATGGAAACCCTTTAACCAGTTGAGCCCTCATTAACAAGTGTCTGCACATGCCATGGGACTTGCACTCGGCTAGGAGGGGGGTAATGTTAACCCTAGTGCAAAGAAAGAAAAAAGAAAATTAAAAATACGTAGGGCAAAGTGAAAAAAGGCAGCCCCAGCTGAAGAAATAGAAGGAAAAAAGGCCAAGAGCGCAAAAACAACCTTAAAAGTTTAGAGCAAGCGCAAAAGAGGAAAGGCGCATTTAAATATAAAAGCACACTCCAAAACCTTATAAAAGAGCACCATGCTCCCTCCTATGCAATTTGTAAATGTAGACAGGCATGGGTGAAGGCACAATGCAAATAGGAAGGAAATAGGAAAAGAGGACTTATGCTAAAATGGTCAAGCATGTAAAAAAGGGATGGGGCCTAAAGGGGATTAGAGTTTTGTATAAAAGGTAAAAAGTGAATGAAGAAGCTCATTCTTGTGTGTGGCCAAAACTAGCTCTCTTCTTCTCGTCTTCTTCTTATTCTTGCTTTCTTGAGCTTGTGCTTGAGACAGGGGGTGTGAGGAAGTGAGGAAGTGAGTGTGTGAGTGTAAGGGACCATGGTGGAGAATCTCTCCATCTTCTCCTCTCTTTTTCTTACTCTATTCTCTTCTATTGTCTCGTGAATGGCAATGGAGCATGGGGCTTTGATCTTGAGGATTGAGCATGCACCTTGGATTGTGGAGCTATCAGAGTGCTTGAGGGAGAAGGTAAATTGATTGAGCATGGAGGTAAGCTCACTACACTCATAGGTATGAGAGCGCATACAGCTATGTGAGAGGTAGCCATTGCACTTGGCTTGAAATGCTTGAAGCAATAAGTGGTTTGTGGGTATTGGCAATTGAGCAAGAAGCTCCCACTCCACAATTTGTCACCATGATATAGTCGAGAGAGTGTATCTCTTTGGTGGTATAGATGATAGAGTTGTATCCTCCCTGAACCAAAGGTAATCCTACCATGAAATCGATGCTAATGAATTCCCTCTTTCTCTTAGAAATATCAAGAGATTGAACTTTTCCAGGCATTTTAACATGCTCTACTTTCACCCTTTGGCAGCTTAGGCATTCAATGACATAGTTAAATATATCACGTATAAGCTTTTCCTAATGACATATTTTCCTAGCTTCATTGAGTATCTTGGAATAGCCAAGATATATGGAGAGTTATGCACTTCCCAAAGTATCTTCTTACTTAGTTCATTGCTAACATGCTTTACTTTCACCCTTTGGTAGCTTAGGTATTCGGTGACATAGTTAAATATATCACATATGAGCTTCTCCTAAAGACAGATTTTCCTAGCTTCATTGAGTATCTTGGAATAGCCAAGATGTCCTCAAAATGGAGAGTCGTGCACTCCCCAAAGTGTCTTCTTACTTAGTTCATTGAGTATCTTGGAATAGCCAAGATGTCCTCAAAATGGAGAGTCGTACACTTCCCAAAGTATCTTCTTACTTAGTTCATTGCTAAAAGGAATACTTAATCATTTCTTAAAGTACACAAGATCTTCCTCAATAGAAAAGTCTCACTACTTGAGTTGCAACTTAAGATCTTGATCATTAAGTTGAACATCACTCCTAATTATTGATACTTAGCGTTCTTTGCAACTTCTTTTGATATTTAGATGATAGGGTTACCTAGTATTAACACTATAGTAGCTAGTGTTCTACCCTTAAGGGTTCTTTCGGATGAGAGCATTGAGGAATCCCTTGTGACTTAAAGCATTTGCAACTACATTTTCCTTAATTGGCATGCATTTAATCTCAAATTTGTGCTCTTGTAGGACTTCAATCCACCTTCATTATCCAATATTTAGATTGTTGAGAGGTAGCGAATGGTTATGCAATGCTACATTGGATGGTGACAAGGTAAAGTAAACACCTCACTTAAGAGGGGGTGTTGAGAATCTAAGTTGTGGTGTTTATGGGTGTGTGTGTGTATATTTGTGAAAGCACACTATGTGCGAGAGATTGTATGATGTGAGGATGTGGATGTGAATTGTGGAGAGAATTGTGCCACATAGGTGCACACATGTTGTCGGGACCTAATACGGGCCCGATACTAGCTCTCTAGCACTAACTGGACCTCTAAGTCACACAAGACACCCCACACGGCCTCATGGCCAGGAGCACCTAAGGCTCACACTACACTAAACTCTAATATCGCTTTTACATTTGTAATAGGACACAGTCCAACATTTGCCTTCCCCTACTCCTCTGAGGGAGATCCCATAAGATATAGATATAATACCTCATAACACATACATAGGAGGCAACCTCTCGACTGAAACACCACGGCCTCACTACAGCTCTCCTACATCTCGGGGATTGGCCCCAAGATGCACTGCCTCAACATTAAAAAAAACGTATAAGCTCCACTCTTTGTTTATCGAACAATCTAGGAGTTGATGTTTCCTCACTAAACTTACCCCAAGGAACCACTCATCTATCCTACAGCAAGGATTTCCTCACACTCTCAGCGTTGGTCAATATATTAGTATACAAGTATTATGCATCCAGGATTTTATACCATGTGGCATGCAAAATGCAAAACGGTATGCTTATTGTGCACAAACATTTTATTCTAAAACAAATCAACAAAGTGGAGTGTAAAATTAGTCATTCAATAATTTTCAATCTATTCATTGTTGATGCGTTGCTAGAGACTAGCACCGAACTTAATCGTGCTACTAGTCTCTTTAGACTTAAATTTTTATCATCCTATATGATGTGCACAACCAAAATATTAGACTTTACTTCATTTTCAGCACTTAAACACTTCCACAACCCTTTTTTCCCCCTACCACTTATGTGTTGCATCGTTGCATAGGTGTAGGGTTTTATTTTTTTGTCATTCTCAATGTATAAAGCAATAAAAATGCACTAAAACATACAAACAAGGATGAGCTGAGGCTATACATCATGCCTCAACCTTGCTAAACATTCACAAATATTAATCATATTTTTTTCTTAATTTTTAAAGCACGAAAACCTATTTTTTCCATTTTTCTCTATTTTTTTAATAATTATTTATTCATAAAAATAGGCTATTTTTTATTTATTATTATTGAATAATTATCACAACTGAAATATATTTTTATCATAATTTTATCCCACATGACTCTTTTCTCCACCGAAGCTAACAAAATCTTCATTTTTACTCTAAAAATGCACTTTTTAGGTTGTAATTGAATTATTGTGACTATTTAACATTACGGTTCTACATTTCTTTTATGCACAACCCTCAATCATGATGCAAAAAAGATTCAAACAAATTTTCATTCCATATGAGTTTCATTTAGACCATCAAACATAAAAAAAAAGCAAATTTCCTTTGTAAAATTGAGGCATATTGTTTATGCGCATGTTACAGGTTTTTTGATAATTAATACGGGCTACCAATGGACCAATCGGTGATCATTCTTCAATGCTGAACACTTTCCCTTAGCCTCCTCTTGATCTTGGAGCGATTCGATCACCGCTTGGACAAGCATTCTTCAACCCCTCTTCTTCTTGATTTCTCCCACATGAACTGCCATTTGGAAGAGAGAGAAAGGCTAAATCTGGACCAGCAGCCATCTTGCACACAAAGCCAGGTGATAGAGAGCGAAGATATCGGGGAAGAGGCTGATCTTGTCGATTACTATGAGTTCTTTGAAGTGCCATAGCCCATAGCCCCCTCCTCATCACGATTTCCTGTCCCTGCGCCTTCATGGCCTTCTTCTTTTTTTTCGCCCCAAAAAAAAAACATCCCCCCCCCCCGGTCACATGAGAATTTGGGGGGTGGAGGCCCCAAGAGTCACACCCCCTCCTACCACTTAAGTCCATTTACAATGCCTTCTTTTGATCTTGGCCTTGGGCACTACCATTTCCGCGCCACTCTTGAAAATTTCTACCTGACTAACTCAAAGTCCCCCCACTGCCGACCACTTCCAGAAGTCCCATCTCATACTCTAAAAATTTATGAAAATTCCCCAACCATCGCTTGGTGGGTCTTTAAAGCAGTTTTGAAACCCGTTTGTTGCTTGCCGCTTAAAATCGACCCAATTGCCTCTGGTGCCTTCGACAGAGTTTAATTTTCCCTTGAAATTTTGATTTTTGGGCAAATTTTGAGCATTTTTTTGGGGAAAAAATCCACCGCTCACATCTAAAGTGTGAGTAATAGTGTGTCACATGGAGACACACATGGAAATTGTGAGGCTATATAAATGAGGCCTCACCTCGCTTATAAAATGTAACTTGTGTACGCAATGCAAATATAGTAAACAATTGTTGAATGCGCATATTGTTTGCCTTCTCTCTTTAGCCATGGAGTTTCTTATATGTTGAAAGATAAGCATAGGAACTCTCCCTATATTAAGGGTAGATAGGTGTAAAAGGGCTGGAGGATAGGGGAAACCCTAACCCTAACCCCTCGAGTGGCTATGTAAACATCCTAAAGTACACACTCAATTGAGAGGAGAGCGTACTAGTTGTACTTTGAGCAACTAACTAAACAAGATCTTGTCTTGTACTTGAGCTCTCTCTCTCTCCCCCTTGTGCACACTTTATCAAGCCTCCAACTCTGATTTGCAACATGGTATCAGAGCCTTCTCTAATCTCTTCAGCTTCCTATACCCTCAGCAACTTCACTAAGTGCACATGATATTCTTCCATCATCTTCATCTTTTACTTCTTGCCTCCATAGCCAGCCAGACCCCCTGACCTTGGAGGAGTTGGCGTGGGCAACAGAAGCAGTTTCAGCTCATGATTCCTTCTGGATATCTTCTCCTTAGCTTAGGAAAATTCAGTCTGGCACAACAAAGCCTGGGATTAGTCAACTTGGTGGGCAACATTCTCCAAAACGCAGAATTGGAGATGTTTTTGGCAACGTGACGCTTTCAGGCTTAGCATGGGCAACAAGCGGTGCAATCTCCTTGGCCACCATAGGGCTTTCATAGCCCCCCTAGTGGTCCATCTCCCCCTAAGAGGGATTGGGAAAATTTGATCTCTACTGGCTGCTAGAAGCCAAACCCTAACTGTCAGTTTCCTGGCAGCCATAGCCAGGAAGCTTCAAGCTTCTTCAACTTTCAGATTTCTCAATGTTTGGTCATTAACAGTGGTTTTAATCACTGAGTTAACTCCTTTTGAGTCAGTTACTAATCTGGGAACCTAATCTCAGAGGTTAATGCACTTGGAAAGTCATCATCAAGCTTTTCAAGACCGACATTTACCATCTCTAGCAACATGAGCTACAGATGAGTGCTTATAAGCACTAATGCACATTGTTTAATCATCATTGTTACTAATACTTACAAATCTAAATGTTTTTATCAGGAAATTAAAACAACTGAGTGCTTTGCTTCAAGTTGTAAGGCTATGTGTACAATTATAAACACATAGACCATCATGCACTAGAATTGTATTACATATCTTGAGTGACTTTTTTCAAGTACACTGGTCAATGAAATCAGAGGGATGAGTGTAATTGTACTCTCCTCAAAATCATCAGCAACAAGCATTGAAATCATAGATCGTCCTTGTCCAACACAAGGTTCATCCACTAAGCCATACCACAAGGAGGAGCCCGAAGTCTAGTCTAGGTTCAGATCATTGAAGCCTAAAAAGACCATTAAACCTCGGAAGAAGACTACACATAAAAAAGGACCACCAAAGTCATATTTTGAAATATTACATATGTATGATTTTCAGCCTTTCTCCTCATTACAACTTTGATATCAAGTGTTTGATTAGCTTCCGCATTCAGTAGCAAGGTTGTAAGGGACTAGACACTCCCCTTCTTATAACAAGTGGTAAGACCTTCCCAATGGCCACAACATATGCTGATGTCCGTCCTCAAAGTTGAAAATTTAATGGAAAAGATTTCCATCCTTGGTAGGTTTTGATCAAATACAAAATGATGGAACGAGGATATTGGCCCTTCATACGAGGAACCAAAGTAATTGACCCATTTAATCCCCTTGATGTAGAAGATGATGAACGGGCTCAGGCCATCATCATGCTTCATTTAGATGAATCCTTAATTCATCACATTGATTGGCTCTTAACTACAAAAGAAAAATGGGATGAACTCGAAAAACTCTATGGTGCTACAGGGAAGAACTCCAAGGTATTTCTCAAGATTGATTTTTTTAGCTTGGAATACAAGCAGGGAGAAGACCTAAGCAAGTTCATTTCACATATGAAGGGGCTTATGGCACAGCTTGCCTTTGTTCAAGCACCTATCCATGATGAAGATGCCATTGCCATCCTGTTTAATTCTATGAAGAACGTTTTTCCAACCTTGGTTACTACCCTAACTAATATCCCGAACCCAACTGTAGCAAGTACCATCCAGTCATGCCTGGATGAAGAGAAGAGAAACCATATTGAAGGGTCTTCAACATTTACTTCCCGTGAGCAAGTGTTAGTCCATACAACCTCTACTAAGTGTTCTTTCTATCACAAAAAGGGGCATATTATGAACAACTGTTGGAAGAAATATAGTGACAAAATGAAGTGCAATAAATGTAAAAAGACCGGGCATATTACCAGTAAGTGTCCCGGTGTTCCAGAAGTACCTAAGGAATTGGAGGTCAACTTTGCTTCCCAATCCACAGGTGACCGACTTTTTTGAGTCTTGTAACACTCTCTGCCTATAACCTCTTCTTGTAGCTTGATTTATAAAGGCAACTCATTGAGAATTAAGGGGAGGCATCCTATTATGTTTGTATCCAATGCTACCTAGCATTGAGGGGGGGTGTTGAAAGATAAGCACAGGAACTCTCCCTACATTAGAGAGGATAAGTGTAGATAGGTGTAAAAGGGCTGGAGGATAGGGGAAACCCTAACCCTAACCCCTCCAGTGGCTATATAAATAGCCTAAAGTACACACTCAATTGAGAGAAGAGTGTACTAGTTATACTTTGAGCAACCAACTAAACAAGATCTTGTCTTGTACTTGAGCTCTCTCTCTCTCTCCCTTGTGCACACTCTATCAAGCCTCCAGCTTTGATTTGCAACATTATCTACTACAATCCTCCATGATAATGTGTCAAAAGCATTTTGTATATACCATGATTTAACCCCACATTGGGATTGTTGACATGGTATCAGAGCCATGGTTAGGGCTCTTGATCATGGTGTTTTATTTATGCATGTAGATATCATGTTTTCTTATGGGATTCAATTTTAGTATGTTTTAGCATCCTTGTTTTAAAAAGAAAAAAATATGTACACTCATTATCAAAGGGAGTTAAAATCTTGTGAGGACTATGGAGATACTATCGTCATCAAGTGCAAGTGTTTGCAATGTCATTGCAATGAAGCTATCAAACAAAGTTGTTTTGCAAGTATAAGGAGTCATTGTCATCAAAGTTGCTATCATGGAGTCAAAGAAGTTGAAGTTGTGTTGAAGTCACATAGAGTCAAAAGAAGGTATTTTGATAACTATTGCCTCAAATTTTGAATTCTTACTTCATCAAAGGATGATGTATATGGGATGTGTAATTCTGAATGGCTCAAATTTTTGAAGTTTCTATCATGGAGTCAAAGAAGTTGAAGTTGTGTTGAAATCAAATAGAGTCAAAAGAAAGTATTTTTTATAACTATTGCCTCAAATTTCGAATTCTCACTTCATTAAAGGATGATGTATATGGGATGTGTAATTCCCAATGGCTTTTGCAAGTTGGAGCATGTTGGTTGAGGCACGTCTCATCGGTACACTCAAGGATGAGTATATGGAGTGAAACAAGGAGGGCTTTCACAAATTTGGCACCTTGTAAGCTTCTTAAGGATAGAAGCTTGTGAAACACACCCTTGAAAGTGCATGTTAAAAGAGCATGTATGTTAAGAGATCATGTATGCCATATTGAAGACTATGTCTGTGTGAAGGTTTAGATTCGAGAGTTTCTCATTTGCAACCTAAGAAATGGTCAACGTAATGTGAAGGTTGAAGAGAGAGAAAAAAAGGAAAGCAAAGAATCAAAAAAGAGAAAAAAAACAAAAAGCGAGTCTGCATTAGGTAAGGAGTAGACCCCTTCAAACACAAGTCTAATGATTCTATGAGTCTTAAAGAGGCTATTATGATGCATGAGTGGGTTTTTTATACCTTTCCTAAAGATCAAGGTTTATTAAAAAAGAATGTGGTAGGTTCACCTAAGCAAGCGGTGCTGAAATAAACATTATACACGCATACTAACATGCATATGGTGGAGTAGATGTGTCTATTCATGTAAATAATCCAATATAGCATTGAGGGAGAGTGTTGAGAGGTAGCAATTATGGTAGTGCAATGCTATATTGGATGGGTGACAAGGTAAAGTAAGCACCTTGCTTAAGAGGGAGCATTGATTATCTAAGTTGTGGTGTTTGTGGGTGTGTATATGTGTGTGAAAGCACTCTATTATGTGCTAGAGATTGTATGGTGCAAGGACATGGATGTGAGGTGTGGAGGGAAGCATGCCACATATGTGCACACATGTAAAGTGTGAGTAATAGTGTGTCGCATGGAGACACACATGGAAATTGTGAGGCTATATAAATGAGGCCTCACCTCCACACCTCCACCGTAAAATGTAATTTGTGTGTGCAATGCAAATATAGTGAACAGTTGTTTTGTGTGCATATTGTGTGCCTTCTCTCTCTAGCCACGAAGCTCCTTTTCTATTACAACCCTCCATGATAATGTGTTGAAAGTATTTCGTATACACCATGATTAACCCCACAATGGGATTGTTAATATAGATAGGTTGGGTAAAGATCCATTTGAGACTTTTGTAATCTATTATCAATGTGAATTTATTATCAAGTAGGTCATGTCTCCACAACTTGAGAGTGTGGACCATAACTTGAGAGTGTGGGTCACAACCAACAACTCTACGTCTCATGAGAAGCATAATTTCTTTCGTGACTCTTTGGCTTCCTTGAGGAATAAGCAAGTGGATGTCCCTTTTGCAAAAGTATACATCCCAATGCAAGAGATCTTGCATCTCTAACAATCTCAAATCCTTGGTTTAGGTAGACAAGCTTTGAAATGGGAGTAATAACTAAACTATATTCGAGTCTTTCAAAGTTGGACTACTTAAATACAGTCCATAGTATGTAGGTCTATTTCTTTATCAAGTCTATAAGAGGTCCATTGATCGAGGCATAGTCCTTGATAAAGACTCGAGACCAACTAGTCAATCCTAAGAAATCGCAAACTTCTTTAACCTTTGGAGGCAACCATTCTTGTACATCTTGACCTTGGAAGAATCTACCACAATTCCTTCTTTTGTCACTATAAACCCAAGGTACTCAATCTACCTTTCAAAGAACATGCACCACTTCTTCTTAGCATAAACTGTTATGCATTCTCATTATTTCTAAAACAGTGCGAAGTCGTGGCTCATGTTCCTTGTCCTTCTTGGAATAGGTCAAAATGTAATCAAAGAAGATGAGAATGAAATAATTGAGATAAGGCCGGAAGATATCCTGCACTCATCCTTTGTTATTTTTTTGAAGGTTGCAAGAGCATTGGTTATTCCAAGAGATATAATAATGAACTCATAGTATCCATACCTTGTATTGAAGGCAGCTTAAGGAATGTCCTCTTCTTTCATCCTTATCCTTTAGTATTCGGATGTCAAGTCGATCTTTAAAAATATCTTTGCTCATTGAAGTTAATCAAAGTGACTCATCAATCCTAAAGATTGGATACTTATTCTTAATTATGATATGATTTAGCCCAAGGTAGTCAATGAAAAGATGAAAGGTTTTATGTTTCTTTTTCTAAAACAAGACTAGGGCTCCCCATGGAAAATTGCTAGTGTATCCATAATTCAGTGTTGTTATTTCAACTCAATAGCTTCAGGGATGGACATCCAATACTACGTTTTTGCAACTACAGTAGCTCTTGGGACTAGCTTAATTTCATGGTCAACTTTTCTTTGATGTGGACATTCAATTAACTCTTTAACAAAAACGTGTGTATGCTAATTCATCCCCATGAGGTTCCTCTTTTGATCCCTTCACCTGATTAATTTTATTAAGTTTGATTAAGTACATATGCAATCCTTTTCTTAGCCCTCACACTATTCGTGAGGCTTTAGCCAACTGGATTTTTTGTTTTCTAGCTTTGCATTGGGTTATCACACTTGATTTCTTTATAGGTTTTGAAATGAGACTTGGCCTCTTCCATAATGAATGTGAGCATCATTGGGGATTAGTTAGTACATTCCTAACAAGCATTCATAAGCATCCAAGTTCATGACACAAAGCCTTATGCTTGTGGGCTCATTGTCTAAATCAAACTCCACATTCCTAAGTTGTTGTGATGACACAACTTCCTTTCCATTTGCTAACTCTACGCCTAGGTTATGTGCATATTTGGAGAAATAAATAAATGAATGCTTTTGTAATCTATCAAAATTTGAAAGGGCTTACCTTGGTGGTTCACTAGTGTGTGAATCATTGAGAAGTAGTTTGGTCGAGCAGCATGAATCATTTCTATTTCCATTTTAGTCTCCATTGCAGGTTCTTCATCTTCATCTTCCATGAGAGTTATTGCAATAGCCCTTCCACTTCCTCTTCCTATTGCACCTCTCTTTTGGTTAAAAAAATGTCCTTGTTGAGGAGGTTGGTTTAATTTGGGACATTGTCTTTTATAGTGACTTGGTTCATTACAATAGAGACACCTTTGAGTGAAATTCTTACAATTTCATGGAACAAAGGTGCGAATTGTATTAGCCTTGGCCTTCTTTCTTGCATCAAATTATTGTTGCCCTTCCGCTCTTTTTATGAAGGCATGGGGTCCTTTATTGGCAAATCCTTGACCCCAATATCTTCCAATCCTTAATTTTGCTTGGAGATTAAGTGGTTTAGCTCTTATCAAAGTATCTTGTAGATCTATCGGATGCATAGCTTCCAATTGAGTATCTAAGGGAGGATTTAAACCTCAAGAAAACTTAGCCAGCAATTGAGAAATATCCATAGGTAGAGCTTACTTCTTGAGAGTCACAAACTGGAATTATTATGCTTCTTCTGTTGCGAATCTTCTAATCTAGCCTAAAGAGATGTTATAATACGCATGGGAGTGAGCCCACCAACTCTCACATTGTCACAGCGCGTAGGGTTGAAGGTCACCACAGAGGTTTGGCAAGAAAACTGGACAAGATAGATGGAGATGTGTCTTCAAGAGGTAAGTAGATTACAATGAATATTTAAAGGTTCAAGAGGTACTTCATGGTCAATCACAGGTGTTTGAGAGAGAAGAATGTATGGGGATTTAAGAGCTTAGACTCCGGAGATTCAAGAGATGGGAGAGATAAGAGAAGGGATTTGAAGAAATAGAAGATGTAGAAGAATACTCCCAGAAAGAAATAGAAAATGAAGAATAATACTAATAGAGATGAAGCCTGTTAGTTTATTTTAGCATTATGAGAAGATAAAACTCTAATAGACAAAAACGTGTATAAAATAATACCTTCATCTATACTGCTCAGATCGCCAATCTGATGCTTCCATTGGCTCCAAAAGGAAGTAAAATACTAGCACACCTGGCCAGAATTCTCCCAGATCACTCTCTCTTCATCTCCCACTTTAGAGTGCTATTTATTGCCTAAAAATAGCGATCGCACGTCGTGCGATTTTGCTAATCTTTCTTTTTACACAAAATCCTCTCAAATTGGCTTAAAGCTACATGCTTTCTTTTACATGTCATCCTAATCCAGAAGTTGTCTATAGTTTTATGGATTTTTACAATAGATAATATATAAAATATCAAAAATTGGCTAAAACTCGTCCAAAAATCTAATATTTTTGAACCATGGACACTAACACATGTCTAAAATGGCATTGGCTCTCTAAATCAATAAGAAAGCCACACTCTAGATTTTTTTACACGGTGTGCGTGTAGCGGCACGACAACGTAGTGTTACAAAAATAAAAGTCCTTGTGCATCCACATAACCAATGTGGAAGGCCTATAGCAATATGATAGAACCTTTAAAAATAATCCTTTTTGAAAAAAAGTTCTACACTTTGACTTGCATAATTTTGCTTTGACTTGACTTGATTTTTGCATCCTTCTTTGTTTGTTCCTAAAGGTTAAGATTTTTTGTTTACTCTATCTCTTGTTTAGATTGTCAAATTGAGTCTTTAGGTCTTTCTAGCTTTATTACATTCACTTGGTTCCTTATCTTTCTTGGTCAAAAGGCTTTAAATGGGTGCCTAGTAGACTCAAGGTATTCAAAGGGTGAAGGCCCACATGCATTAAGGTTCCTTCAAAGGAGGAAGATAGAAAAACACTCAAGATATTACCTAAAGACTCAAGTTACTCAAGGTATTCAATGTAGAGATAGCTTTCATTCTTCTTGAGGTATTTTCAAAAAGGCCAATTGACTCAAGCACTACAAGTAATTGGGCTTTGCAAGCTACACTGAAGTATTAAGTTCCTTGAGGTGTTGAAGAATTCAATAGAGGTATTAGGAGGAGTTGAGGGCCAAGGTCACATGGAAGCCCAAACGAGATATTTCCCTATCAATTGAGGTAATAAACATCTAAGGTGTTGCCAATTCGATGAACGTAATGTGGTGAGGACTCAATTAAGGTCTTCTCCATTGTGGCAAACATAACTCAAGGTTATGTGGGGTCGTGGTAATGATCACTCAAGGTGATCTAATCATGGTAATGATCACTCAAGGTGGTGTTTTCTATGGTAATGATCCCTCAAGGTTCTCCAAACATGGTAATGATCACTTAAGGTGATATTAGTTGTGGTAATGATCACTCAAATGTCAAGATTGTGGGAGAGAAGGAAGGAGACTCACTTGTAGCTTTCTTGCTTGCACAATGGGGGAATACACACAAGGGTGGAGGCTGAAAACAGTTTTCCTCTTCTTTGTTGTGTAAGCCAAAAGAACTCTAGTACAAAGAAATAGAAGAACCCTATATATGGGTCTCAAACCAAACTCAACTAACTAAGGTGGCATACTAACTGAGCCACGAACTAGAGTAGATAAGGATAGCTGTCATGTAGCTATTATTCATGGGCGGTGTACCAACCGCATCTACAACTGACAAGTCGGTGACATAAATGTACAACGGTCACCCTGGCATATCACGAGTGGAGCTCGATATCTCAACATCAAATTGATCCATTCACGACAAAGATTACTTAGGATGATATCAATCATGGTAATGATCACATAAGGTTATCTAGCCATAGTAATGATCACTTAAGGTGGTCTAGTCATGGTAATTTGGCAAGGACTCAATCATAGTGTTGTTAGTGACTAGTTAGGGTGTTGTAGGAGTCAATCCAAGGGACCATATGCTCTTTAGATGGGTTTGAGTTATCAAATCTTAATCAACTAGAAGTATTAATGTACCTTGACTTTGTAGAATTTTTGATGTTACAAGTGATTTGGAAGCCGAAATGTTAGCTTGATTATTTACAGCTTGTATGTGTAGAATTTGGACCTCCATGCATCCATAGCACCCTTAGGAAATGCCATCTCTATCTATTAGTTATGTAGAGTATTGCAAATGAAGAAGATAAATCATCAAAGCTAGAAGATGAGTTCACTTTTAATTCTTATTTGTCCTCATAAAATGAGTCACACAAAGATGTTACAAGTTATAGTTTCATGGGTAACCTTATGTATGACACCTTCAAGCCCCATGAAACTTGGCATATATATTATTTGCTCAATTTTGCATGATATTACATTTTGCTCCAAACAAAAAGAAAGGCAAGAAGGGCATGCTTGGAGCAAGTATATTTCACAAGTTTACATATTGGGAGAATATGAATGCAACTCTCAATGTTGGATCAATGTGCAATATAACACTTCTTCTTACATATTAGTTGATCCTATTGCAACTTTAAAGGTTGGACTATTGATACACCAAAATATTTTTAATAAGTAAAGCCACATGCTACCTTATGAGCAATTTGAGCTAATAAAAATTCGTAGAATCAAAATATCATTTATTGTTGTAGTTAATCATACAAACCAACACTACACACCACATCTTTCAAGGATTTGCATTAGGAACTTGTTTCCTTATTGGCTTTTCAAAAAGCATGTACTTGAAAATTATATCAATAAAGTAGAGGGGGTTCTTTACTCTAGGCATAAATGTCCATAGTCCCAATAATTCAATTAAGAAGAAGTTACTAATCTCTTCATTTACTTATTGCACCCACCTAGGAAGATGGAAAATAATGAGGCCCTGTGTAAGCTTATGAGCAAGATTGTAAGTGGTCAAAAAGAGAATTCTATTCATAGCAATCAAACAATATGAAAGATTAGTACAAGTGTAAAGATACAATACAAGTACTAGTGAAATTTTGCCTGTCAAGAAATGGGCAATATGACAAAAAAGGTAACACATTTTGGGCACTTTAGAGCACCAATAATATCATGTATCATATTGGCCAATTTGATTGAAAATAGGCTTTATCATTATACACCTTAGGTTTATCTCAAGTGGAATAAATTTACTTTTTTAAATCTTGTGATCTAAACTTTCTATGTCAGATTTCTAGGTTGAATCATGAGGCTATAAAACTTGTTTTGGACAAAATTGGGATGCATTAACACAATTGAGAAACAAAACATGCTACAAGAGTTTTATCAAGCAACACATACCAACATGTCACTTTTGAGTTTCCAGATGTTGAGCTCCTTTAACCTAATAGAAGTGAAAATATGCTAAAGGAATGAGCTATGTGTTCTTATTCTACCATGTGGATGATTATTTATAGGCTATAACCTAAAAAGGTTAGATACATTAAGTAAGCATAATCCTAATAATCCTAATCTACATGTTATATAGCATGCAAGGAGATGCTTATGTAGTTTTTCTAAAGTCAATATATGAGAATACACTAATTTTGAAAACTCTAGAAAAGGCATGTTAGCATCTTGCACAAGGAATCCTAGAAACATCATCATGTCCATGTGCACAAGCGAAAACCTTTACAAATCTTTGGTTCATTTGAATTGTGTGCATATACATATGCTCAAATAGCCCATTTCTTGACTTCATTATTATACATGCTTACATGCACCATGTCTATGTGGGTACAAAATAAGAGGTGTAGATTATTGAAAGTCCTCATCCAACATATTATACTAGGTTAATAAGTCTAACACCTCAAAATAAACATGTGTAAAATTAAGCTCTTCGAATAGCTAGGTAAAGGTGCCTTTACCTGTGTACAACAAGTCACATGTCTCATGGCTAGAGAGGACACTTAATGTGGTTTTCATTTGCTAACTACTAGCTCACTTTTTATTCATGATATTCCCATGTAGACCCTCAAGAAACTAGTGCTATCATGGATAAACATCCTGCAACCAAGTGCAAATACATAGAATTGGATATTAGAGACCTAGTGGAGTGGATATTGGAGTAAATTTTGAGAGTTGATACAAACTTTCATATCAAAAGAAGAAGAGCAATGAGATTTAGTTAACTAAACTTCACGGCTATTAACCACGGGATTCCTTAGGTTTTAATCTATTGATGTAGGCAGTTAAGAGGAGATTCAACTATCATGTGCCTAAGGATCTTTACAATTACTTGAATGTCATGTACTTACTTCCTTATTTGACTACTATGCAATATTTTGTTAGCTTTCTTGCCAAATATAATTACATATTTTGTTAGCTTTCTTTTGGACACATGACATTTGATGATTCAAATTACGCTATGTACTCCTTTGCCCATGTGTTGACATGGCAATGAGCTATTACAAGTGCTTCATATCTTCAATGAGACACAAGAGGTTAAGAAAGATAAAATAAAACCGATACAAATATATTTAATAGGGAGGGTTTATCACACCTCCTTTTTATGTGCTATTGTTCTAGCAAGTCACACATAACTCTTGTTTCACGAGATACATTAAGAATCCCTCTATCATAATCACAAATATGCAATCCAAGCAGTGAGGGATGGATTGGTACATTATACTAGATGATTAGATATCATTACAACAATGATTGCGATTTTTGTGGTACCTTTATTTAAGAAAATAAAATTTAAAGCTTTGTTTGAGTTGCTATTATCATTTCAATGATATTTCAATCCAATCCTTTAGAAGATGGCACCTATGCTTGTAATAAACTATTTTGTGCTTAATTGCATCTATGAAAATAAGCATGAACACATACTTGGTTCATGAGATTTGACCACACTAGTCACATTTAGCTCTCTTTTAATACATAGAATTTAGAGAAACTAGATATGTCATGGCATTTAACTGTTAAAAAGGGTATAGCCTCGCTATAAACTAAATTCATACATGAATCATATGAAAATTTATGATGTATAATGGAGTTAACAAGGTTCCTTTATCGACAACTAGGAAGTCATCACACACCACTGAGATTCATATGGTATTTATGACTATTCATGTGCATGGCGAAATTATCCTTGACATTGATGTTCAAGTTGTTGTCAAAAATAGGATTGTGATACATGATTATGCCCTTCTAGGCCATCCCATATTATTTGTAAGTTGCTGATTTTTTCAATGGTTCTAGTGGTCTCTTGGGAACTCATAAGGACACTTGACCCATTTTGAACTTTATCACTCCCTTGCTCAAGGTGAAGAAGTATAATAAGACATTCATATTAGAATAATAAGCAAGTTCCTTCCATGCATAAAGAATGAGGGCTACATTATCAACTTCTAATGCTAGCAAGTTGGTATGAGAAAGAAGATTACATTTCATTCTTGAAATGCTTAAGCACGAGTTTAATACACTTGATATATGCCTAAATATTTCACAATATCTTCCACAAGTAGCAAATAAGGTGGAAAAGAGCATGATTTTAATACACTTGATATATGCACAAATATTTCACATGGAGCAAATAACGTGGAAAGAGTTTCTTATGAGGCCCTTTTAAAACCTGTCTGTCTCAATAAAAATTGCAACAACTTCTTGTTACACATTGAATATTTTCCGAACAAGCATAGGGTAATTGATCTTCAGTCAAGGGCCATTGTCAAAGTATATAGATGTAGAAGGTGGTGGAAGTGTTGTTTTCTAGCTTTCTAAGCTAAAAGTTATGGATGGGCCCACCCTTTCTTCTTCTTAACAAATTCCCCATTGCCTTGAGTCATTAGAATAGTTTGCATTTTGCTCTCTTTTTGCTTGAAAGATTGTCATACTGACATGTCCTTCCTAATCTAGGACTTTAGAGCTAAGACCATAAGAAGTGTGTAAGTGAGTAGGTAAAATAGACATCTTTGTTAGTCTAGGGAGCCTTTGCTTGACTATAGGAAACATTAACTTGGGACTAATGGTCATTCAAAACCGAGGAGGTGTTAGTCATCCTCCCTATACTCTGTTGATAAAACACAATAAAAGTAAACATTGAAGGTTTTTAATTGGGTCCCAAAAAAGTCTCTATGCATAGGGTGAATGGGTCATTAACCAAGCACCTCCCTATACTATGGCTTTTTAAAAAAATGGCAAGTGGGGTTTGGTAGTGTGGCATGCAAAAAGGGAAGTTGGGTATGAAAGTGATTATGTGACCATACATAATGAAGAGGGGTTCAAAACCTATATTTTTACTAGTTATTAGAGAGGGGTTCAAAACCCATCTTTTAGTGGTTCTCATATGCATTCCTTCCTTTAGGCTTCTATGCCTCACTTCAATAAGTTTTATTCCTTCCTCGTGATTTTGTGTTTGGAATCATTGTAGAGAGTAAATATTTGGTGAATTGCATGAGAATATTTTGGAGCTTCATTAAAGCATAGCAATCAAGTTTATGTGGATGCACCACCGAATCATACAAAAATATGAGAGAACTCTACTGCCATAGAGAATAAGGGCACATGGGGTGTGCATGAGCATTGCTCAAAACAAGTTAATCTAAGAAGCTACTTTCAAAGCAAACAAAAAACAACCATGATGTGTTTGACCATCTCAAAGTGCACACAATTAATGTGGAAAATAGTACAAGAAGAGAGGGGAGGAAAATTATATTGTAGCGGGCTTCATTAACTTGGTGTAATTCAATTTCTCTACTTGAATGTTCATATCAAACATTACAAATGGCATGCCCTTATGATGATAGCCAATGCTAACTAACTTGGTGTAATTCAATTGCTCACTTGAGTGTGCATATCAACCGAGACAAATGACATGCCTTATGATAATGCTAATTATGGCCAAGGCAAATAGACAATGATGTTCATGTATTTGAAGGGTGTGTATTGAGTGATATTTAGAAGTTTTCTATACACAAGGTTTTAATGTCAAAATTTGGGTAGTTTTGCTCTAGTACGACCTTGTAGAAATTGGCTCCCAAGAATTTGTTTGTGAACATGTTACATGACAAGGAAGTGAAGGGCTTAATGGTGGATATGGGCTATTGAAGAATAAGTCACCCTTTTAATATGAGAAAAGTGAGTTGCTAACCTCTCCTTCGACGCTACCCACATGTAGTTCTCGGGCCAATATGGAAATTTTGCATGGTTTGTGGGCTTAATTTTCACTATATTAAGGTGATTCCATGTTCATGGAAAAGCAAGCACACCATGTAAAGTAGCTTTCACTACATTTTTAAGAAAAGTGTGGATACATAATACTATATTGCTATGAAATGTGGTGAATGATTATAGTAGTAGTCACATGAGGAGGGTATGGACCATTATGAATAGACCTTTCACTACATTAAGTTGGTCTAATGTTCATAAAAAACTAAGGTTTAGCATCACACGAATTGTTAAATTTGATTTTTTGGAAATAATTTTTATTTTAAAATTGTAACTTCTAGGATCATTTTAGTTATAACATAAATAAAAACATGTCAAAATCTAAGAACAAAACTCACAAACTATTGAAGTGAAGTTTTGTATGGGCTCCCAAACATTGAAATGACAAAAAAAACACATTTCAAAATTTAAGACCAAAACTTACAAACTATAAAGGTTTATCAAGGTTGAAGGTTTTTGTATAAGCTCCAAAACATTAAAATTAAAAAAAAAGAACCCTTTGAAACCTAAGAAAAAAAGCTCATGAACAATTAAATTTGAAGATTTTTGTATTAGCTGGAAAATATTTTGTTTTTGAATTGGCTTTCAAAAGTATTTTTCGTAAACACTAGTAACTCACAAAAGTAGCGATCACAAAAAAAACATTTTTGATAGCACATACAAAACCCTTTGACTCAAAAATTTTGAGGGATTTTAAAACCAAATTACATGTAGCTGCCATTTTTATAACTAAAAATTTTGTGCTTAAAATTTAAAGGTTTTTCTAAAAATTTTACAATTCATTTATACTATTAGTTAAGGAAAGGTGGGGGGCGGGTGCCACGTGGCAGCCCCCCACCTCCCCCACAAAAAACAAAGAGAACGCGGGGATGGGTGCCACGTGTCCAACACCCCCTGCAAAAATCGCGCCCGCCCCGAGCGAAGCGTCGGGATGAGCCTAGACGCGGAGCGCCTAGTTTTACATTTAAAAGCCTGAAGTGTAGGACATGGGCAATGGGCATATGAATGTGCCTGCCATGATGTTGATGCTGGATTGAATGTCGGTGGACACCATCTCTGAATAGAATAAGAATGAGTACTACTTAGTACTACCCTCTTGTATCAGGAAGGCGATCTGACAGCCTTTTGGGGCATAAGGAAAAGGGCGGCAAAAAGGCGTATGTATACATGCATGCCATACACCCAACTTCCAAGGGAAAGAAAAGGAAGATGCCACCTGCAGGCCCCCCATTCGATCAGAAAACGGCATCCAAAAGGCGCTGTCCTCTCTCTCTCATCACATCACAGGGTGATTATCGATAATCTGATACCCTCCTCGCGTCAAGAACGCTGCCTGTTCAATGCTGTGGAGATCAATGAGATCACGCTTTTGAAGTTTGAGTCTTGACCCACCGTGCAGCTTAAATATGGCAAACCTCCATTGAAAAGAAAAGGGCAAGGGAAGTTGACAGAGAAAGAAAGAAGATGCCCCGCCCCTTCCTTTCTATTCTGTGCCTTCAATGTCATCATGCTGCGCATCAGCTGCCTGTCTTTATATACAAGGAGTGGGAGTGGGTCGTATGCAGGATTTGCCATCGCCCATTTTGTCCTCGTGTTTGTTTCCTCATTTGGGTCTGCCCTCTCTCTCAAAACCATTCGCCCATTCTCGTCTGTTGTTCTTTCGTTTGGTCTCTCTCTCTCTGTCTCTCTCTCTCTCTCTCCACCCAATTGCGCCGAGAAAATTTCCGCTCCTGTGTTGCTCTGTTCTTCGCCCTTCTCAACTGGGTCGCCGTTTTCCTTACTTGGGGGGTCAGCTTGTCCATCACCACCCATAACTGGGCTAGGCTTCCTCTGCCTTCGCTCTGTTTCTTCCTCATTTGGGTCAGTGTCAATCGCCCCATTCTCATCTTAAGATACATGACATTTATTCAGGAACAGAGTATACAGTGCGCAGCTAGAACGCAAGGATAAGAGGCATATTAGGCCCTTTTTCTTCGGCCAGAGGCTTCATAGCGTCTTTCTATGCCTTTTGCAGGGACCTGATCTTGTTCGTGACTGAAGGGCGCGCGAGATGGCATCACGAAGTGTTGGTGTTGCATTGGATTCTTCTGCGGGCAGCAAATATGCTTTGCAATGGGGCTTGAAGAACATAGTCAAGGATGGGGATCACCTCATTCTCATCATCGTTAACAAGAAGGGGGACCCGGACGTTGGGGAAGTGCTCCTCTGGCAAGACGCAGGGTCTCGTAAGTCCCTCATGGCTGCAGTGGTGTTCTCTGAACTGATTTTTGTAGGCTGTGTGCATGTCTGCTTGCTGCTTTTGTGGAAGTGAACATCAGGTGTTTCAGAGGCTCGATCTATGTGTAGATTGTGCTATGTAACGAAGTAGTCTCCCATGATTTTCATGTTGGTCGTTGGCTCATGCATTCCGCATGTCGTAGCCTTCCTGTATTGTTGCATTTGTGGGGTTGCCATGATGACTATCATTTCTGCCATGGACCGTGGTCTATGGAGCTTGAACCTGTGAGCGATGAAGTGGCTGTTAATTCTGTTCCCAGCAAGTATGGTTTCAAAAGACGCATGGGCATGTGTGCATGAGTCTTCCTCTTCTAGCTGAATGACCGGCGTTTGGCATCATGGCTGATATCTTGTGATATTGTGATCTCTGGAGTTTAGCCTGTGAATGACAGATCGAGGCAGTGCCTAATGAGATCTGTTCATAGCAGTTTTGGTTCTGCTAGGTTGCATTTACGTTGAAGTTTCTACAATCTCTTACCTGTGTCGTTTGATGATTTCACTCTGTTCTCTTGTTTTTGTGTTCCAACTGTTTCTGTGCTTCTACAGTGCCTGTTAATCTTATACCTGTACTATTCTTTTCCAGCTCTAGTCCCTTTATCTGAGTTTGCAAATCTGGGAATTGCTGGTAAATATGGAGTAACTCCAGATGCAGAAGTGATCTCGTTGCTGCAGAGTGAGGCAAGAGAAAAACAGGTGCAGTATGTCCCTTAAGCCTTGAGACTTGAACAGGACTTCAGGGTGCCTGTTGTAATTTTCCCTTGCCCTGGGTATAAGGTGCAGCAGTTGCATGTTATTTTGATACATAAAGGTTTATAATTATTGTGAAGGATAGTCTAATGTGTGTTTTCCTTTTAATTATATGAAGATGAAGATTGTAACGCTATTGAACTAATGATGATTCTGTGCAACAGTTGGGAGTGACGTTCAAGGTTTATTGGGGTGATGCAAGGGAGAAGATTTGTGATGCCGTGGTTGATCTGCCATTGGACTGCATAGTGATGGGAAGCCGAGGTTTGGGCAAATTGAAGAGGTAACCATGGACTCTCTTCCTGGGGATGTATTTGATCATGTCTAGCATGTATTTGCCCTTTGACCTAAGTTAGTTTTGTGTTTTGCATATGCAGGGCAATGCTAGGCAGTGTTAGCAACTATGTGGTGAATAATGCTCCCTGCCCAGTAACTGTGGTGAAGCTTCCTGCTGATGTGGGTGCTTCTGATGCCTACAATCGATGAAACTAGTGTTGCAATAATTATGTGAAACTTAAAGTGACAGGTCACTGTACAGTATAGTTTCTTCATGGTCTGGCATGTAACCCTGATGTTTTACAGGCCTTCACAGGCATTTGTGACCACTTCATTTTTGTTTCCCCTGAAATGGGCGATTTCCATTACAAAGAGGTTGATTATCATGATCCTGTAAAATTTGAAAACAATGTATAAACTTGAAGGAAATGTCCGAAGTCTTTGGTGCGACCATGACAATTTTCTGCTATCAATCCTTAGCTGCCAACATATTGCTAAGAGTTTTGGATTATCATAGAGCGGTATTACTCTGCATGCTGTTAACATCATAAAGTTTTATTCTTGAGGTGGAACTATGAAGCATTAGCTTTTGGATCGTTGTGTTTATAACCAGGGATTTGCCAGAATGTGGGTTGCTTATATAAACATTGATGCGTAATGGAGTATATGCAGCTAGGCTTCAAAAATAGCATTTTGTCAAAAGTGGTGGTATTTTAAAGCAAATTTGAGGAAAATCATTTGCAGATAAATCCTGCAATGAAATGTTTGCAGCTAAGGTATTTTAAAGCAAATTTGAGGAAAATCATTTGCAGATAAATCCTGCAATGAAGTGTTTGCAGCTAAGGTATCAAGGTTGAGCAAAATCATATGTAGCAAGATCTTGCAGGGGAGTATTTGTAGCTAGGTTACATAACAGATTGCTGTAATTTTAAGAGCAGCAGCAAGGAAAGCCATACCTAGCTAATTTGTGCGTGGAGTATTTGGGAATTACACTAGACAATAGCCGTCTAAAGTGGGCTTATGACAGCTTTGCAAGTGTGGCCTGGCTTGGCATCGAGAAGTTATTAGGATGTGGATGCCTTACGACGCGAAAAATTATTAGGATGTGGAATCTTGGATGCTTTGCATGAAAAAAGCTGCTGTCTACTATTTGCAGGTAGGCTAAATTGATGGCTTTGCCAGAACTGGCTACATCTCAACAAGAATACTGATGAAACTACATGTAGCTGTGCATTACCAGTGTATACAAAACATACACTAGCCAACTGGCACTTGGGGGAGAGATTGATAGCATACCTGGGAGAGTGGTAGCATCTTTGGCCTTGGTATACTTGGCAATGAAGCTATGAAAGCTTCTATGATGCTATTGGTTGCTTGCGAGGTGCAATCCTTCGCTTGTAGTAAAAACTTCTTGGGAGGTTATCCACCTTGATAGGGTCATCACCTAAGCATGGTCAATTACCAAGTGATGATCCATCAAGCTAGTTCTTGTACTTCTACATTGCAAATATAGTTTTTATGGACTTGTTTTGGGAGGGATTTTCAAGTACCTTGCACTTATGAATTGACACACTACCTTATTAATGGTGACATGTAGCCTCATTATTGAGACATAGCTAGAGTTGGTGGTAAAATTGTAGCCGTATGCATGAATATAGGGTACATTACAAATTGGATGATTAGTTTATAACTAGAGCTAAATAAGACCACTAATCATAGCAAAAGTTTCTAGAATTTTTGATACTCAAACCAATTTGACAATTCACTACTTTTGCTAGATTTGATGTGTAATGAAGTTGTCAAGTCATTTGGTTGAACATAGTGAAAGACTTAACTTGCACAAGATCATGCAACATCCAAGAGGTGGGAAATAAGAGGTGCAAGGCATAGGTCCTTAACCCTTCCACCTTGAATAGAGGCCCCTCACACCCTATAAAGAAAAAGTTTTCTTAAGCAATAAAATGAGAATTGGAAAGGATTAGTCCCAATTGAATATTTCAGCTCTTGGTAGGTCTTGAGCAATTACAATCTTCAATTAAAAAGCACAAATTCTATTACTTGTACAAATGTTGGGGAATTTAAAGGAAGCACCTATTCAGACAAGTATAGTCTCATAAGGTTGCATGCATTTTGTTTGTCTTCGATCAAAAAAGTTATGAAATTTAGCTAGTTCAAAGCAAAAGCACAAAAAAACTACAAACAATAAGGCTAGTGAAAATTGGAACACAATAGTAGATAATTTTTGTTGTGTAGAAAATCCCTTCCTAATAGTTGAGCACCACCTCAACCCAAAAACCCCTCGATAGCCTCTTTAATGTTTTGGGATTGACCCTCTTACCCGAGTGCAACAACCTACTTACAATTTCATTATTGGAATGTGTTGTTCTCAATTGCTTGTTTGTAAATGGTAAAATATGTGATACTTGGCACCAACATGACTAGTGCTTGTGGTTAAGTCTTCATTCTACTTGAAATTGGACAATTGCTAGTATTTGAATTTTTACATGCTTGGGCTTGTAATACACTATTAGTGTGAAACAAAAGTAGCCTTTCTCAAGTTGAGCAATATGTATTATTTGGCTAGTCCAATTTGAAGGGAACTACATGCAACAAGTGGTTGAATAGACTAAAGCAAAACGAATTCTTCTATTAATGCTAGCCTCAAGACCTAAGAGTTCAAACACACGCATTTCAAGTTCAAAACCATTATTGAATGCAAATATTTTTTAATGAATTAGCTCATGTTTGTACATGGCCTTTACTTCAACTTTAGGCACTCCATACTCATTTTGTATTATAGATTTTTTATTTGAAGATATGTGATAGTAAGGTTGCCCATTCGCACCAGTATTTGAATTAATATTACCCTTTATATCTATAAGAATCTTTGCGCACATGTGCATACTCATGATGTGCTTGCAAGTCCAACTCACGGGAATGCAATTCCTTCCCTTTTTTTTCATAAAACTACAATGATGAGATAGATGGCATGTTATTAGGGGATGAGATGTGATTATTTATACTAATGAAAGAGGGGATAGTTTGGTAGCATGTAGGTATAAAGGGTAGTCACTCTCTCTTAGAACAAGAGTTTTCATGAAGTAGAATGATGATCTAATTGACGAGTTGAGAATCTTCTTGGTTAAAGGCATCACATGTCAATAAGGTTTTGTCAATGCACTTTTTCACATCATTACGTCCCTCTTGCAAACATTCTTCTTTACTTGCCAATGTAAGAGGTACAAGACCATCGCCTTGAAAATGTGGAAACTAATGATGATGTGGGTAAGTGAAGACATTGTCTCCTTGACTTGTATTGACTTTCTCCTTCACAAGTAATAAGACGTGCAAGATCCTTGAGACTTCAAAATGTCAGACTAATTGATGGTGGGTAAGTGAAAACATTCTCTCCTTATATCAACCTTCTCCTTGGATATCTTAAAACACCCCTTACATATGCTCTCTCCATCATTATTGCCCAATGTTTAGTGGTTGAGTAGTATAATCTTTACATTCTAATGTGGAGGAAATTTAGACAGAGTAAGATGAGGGAGATGGAGCTTGTTGTTGGGGTAAAGCTGAATGGCCAAAGGCTAGATGGACACCTTTTGTACTTATATACACTATACTTCTCACATATAAGTGAATATAATGAAGAATAAGGGTATATTACTACCTACAAAAAAATTCTTGTGCTTGTTCTCTCTCACCCTCTTGCTCTCCTATTGCATTGACTCTGCATCCCACCATTACTTCTTCTCAATTGATATCAGAATAAAATTCATGGGAGCTTGTGGTTGGAGCAAGAAGTGAAAGGAGTCGAGCTTTATCATGGAGTTCTAGGATTCAAGCTTCGTTGTAATATTCATGCTTACTCTTAAGATTTGACAAATCTCATTACTGATCCCTTCATTTAAATGAAAGATGTGCTTTGATTAAGAGAGCCGTTGAGGCTTAAGTTGAAGGCTAGTTCAAAAAGTGTTTGGAGAGCCAATAGTGGCTAGATTTAAGGTAGCCCAGTTTGGCCTGGGAAGAGGTTTTGATTTATGTCCCTTGACATATGCACGCATGGGGGTTGCTTAAGCATAAGGGTACCTTGTTTTTTGAAGTAAGCAGTTTGCTTGTTGGGATAAGTAGGGGGACTTGCTCAAGCACATGGTCTGCTTTAATTAGAGTATAAGAAAGAGGAGAGAAGAGATCTAAGATTTTGATTGTCATAGCTTGTAAGAGAGCCCTTAAGGCTCCAAAATTCATTCTCCAATACTTAAGGATGCACTCAAGGATTGAATGCAATGGTGATGTTATTCTTGACCAATGTTGATTTTCACCGCCTATTGTATTTCATGCGCCTCCTTTATTTAGCTAAGGCTTAGTAGCCTTAATGACTAAGGCTTAGATGTTTGGACTTCACTCCTTTTCACATTGGCATGGTAGTGAACTAGTTCTTTGAATCAAACTAGTTTAGCAACACTTTATTCACATTGGACTTTAGGAAACTAATTCTTTTTTTTGAAGTTGTATTCACATTGTAGTTAATTTGGAACCGGCTCAGTTTGAGCCGTTTGTGCAAGAAACTATTTTCACACTCATTGGAACTAGTAATCGTGTGAGCTACTTGTACGAATTGATTTTATGCAATGGGAGATCTAAATTCATTATTTTTGAAAACTAGTTCAATTGTACATTGCAATAAGGAAACAATTAACTTGGAATATATAATGATTGTTTATATGTAACTTTTTGGGGGAATGTTTTATACTTGAAAACTAGCTTAAAAAATTTCGAAAAAAAGAGTAAAAAATTAATATGTATCAAGGACTTCTTGGACATCATTTTGGCATCCAATTTGGGATATTTTGGCATTGCATTAGCCATTGCTTGTTTTTTGAGTAGTCAAATTGGAATTATATTTATCTCCTTGATCTTGTAGTTGATATTTATTGGTTACTTGGTGGTTTGCACATCTTTTAGTGGTTTTGTGTTTGTCTTTTGCATTAAAAAATGCATTGTTTAATAGAGAAAAGTTGGAAAGAACAAATCTACAATGTATTGATGCAAAAGGACTACATGAAATCATATTGCTAGAGGATCAAAATCTGACACTTTGTACTCTTTGTGTGTATCTAGTGTGAAAGATCACATTGTAGCTATTATTGAATACTTATTTGTATTTCTTTTGCATCATTACTTCCACGACATGCCAATAATTGCAATGAAAGTTCTCTTGTTGTACCTTTCATATTTCAATTTCTTTGATTTTGAAATGTTAATCAATATATGGATAGAAAAGAAACTAATATGTCACACAAGAAGGGTCATGGCGCAAGGGAATGTGAACCTTTGGAATTAATATATAGCTGTGTATATGTGTGTCTACACTTTCATTAGGAGGAGCATCTTATTTAGTTACATTGATTGATGATGCTACCAGAAAAGTATGGCCTTATCCTATTTGTAAGAAAAATGATAAATTTGATGCTTTTTAGAAGCTCTTGACCTGTGCATAAAATTAGTCAAGCAAGAAGCTTAAATTCTTGAGGACTAGTAATAGTGGGGAGTATACTATTCATATATTCTAGAACTTTTACGATATGCATGGTATTAAGAGGGAGATGACTACTACTAAAAAATTAGCTCAAAATGGGGTGGCTAAAAGGTAAATAGGACCATACATGAAAGGGTTCGAAATATATTGTCTAATGCATTTCTCACTTATAGTTTTTTGGTTGAACTTGTAAAGATAGTTGGTTGGTTCGAAAGTTAGTTAGTCAATTAATAAGTTAGTAAGGTTACTAACTAAAGAGAAAACTAACGTTAATAATTAATTTTTTATTTAATTAAAAAACATAAAAAAACTGAGTCATAATCCGATATTTTTTCCAAATTGACAAGGGTTGTAGCCACCCTCCATGTAAGTTACAATGTGAACGAGAGTTATGAGCCATATTAATCACTAATGTTAATGTGTATAGTATGGATGGTCCAAAAATATTAGATTTTTGGGCAAAACTAGCATATTTTAGATATTACTTATTGTAAATATCCTAAAAAGCTGTGGAGATTTCTAGAACAAGATGTCATGTAAAAAAAGCAAGTGGTTTTCTCAGCTTGTTTTGGAGATTTAATACAAAAAAAAGGATTGCTGAAATTGTGCATGTCGTGATGGTAGTTTACAAGCAGTAAACAACGCTTCGAACAAGAGAAGAAAAATGAGTAATCTGAAAGATTTCTAATCAAATGTCTTGGGGTTTTACTCCCTTTTCGGAGCCAAGGAACTATCATAATTGTGATTTGAGCATCAGATTGCTGATTTTTCCAAGATTCCCTCCATAAAGAGCTCTTCTTACCAGCCACAACCCTTCTTTTCTTGTTTAGCTATAAATATGAGGTATAGGAAGTAGTTAGAGAAGCACAAACAGATCTCGAGAGTCTGCGAGAGAGAGGTAGAGAGAGGGAAGTAGAAGGATATCCCTGAGAGAGAGAGAGAGAGAGAGAGAGAGAGAGAGAGAGAGAGAGAGAGAGAGAGAGAGAGAGAGAGAGAGAGAGAGAGAGAGAGAGAGAGAGAGAGGGAGGGAGGGAGGGAGGGAGGGAGGGAGGGAGAGAGAGAGAGGAGTTACCCCAAGAGGCTGCGAGGGAGAGAGTTAGCTAAATTCCTCTTATCTCGGTCTTTGATTAAGCCATCTTCTCTTACGCTCTCACATCTCAACTCCATTCCTTCTTCTTTATCTCGCGAATCCACTTGCGGATGACGGCCCCCTGTTAAAAATCAAGCTCACCGTCAGTGTGTCTTCATCTAAGACCGACATCTATGACAGCTAGTGTGCACGGCTGCCTACATGTGACTACATTAAATAAGTCCGGTTAGTAGTCAGTTAGTGACCTGACTAGAGTTAGTCAGTCTAGTCTACATTTACACTAGGTCACTTTATCTTGTAGTGTGTGTGCTTTTCAGTTGAGTGTGTGGAAATGAAGGAATGAGCTTGAGAGCTTGAAGGCTCATGAATATGGAGTTTTTTCGTTTTCTCTTTCTCTTCCTCTACTCTTTGAACATGGTATCAGAGCCTTACTTGGTGGACCTCCTGGATCAAGAGGGAGTGAAGATGGTCTACAGTTGAAGACTTCTGCCATTTTTCTCAAACAGGCTGAATGCCATTGAAAGCTGAAGGTATGCACTGAGTGATTACATACTCTATGGGTCAAGCTGCAGGTTGTGACTTGTTCAGAGCCTTGTGGAGGCTGTATTGAGCACTAGTGTGTGCTCCATGAGCATTAAACTCAGCAAACAGAGCTGCTGGAGCAGAGGACAGATCTACGTGAACTGCGCTTGTTTCTTGCTCTCAGTTGTTGGGCTGCATCTCATCAAATGCTGGTGCATTTGGTCATCAAATGCTTGATTATGACATGTATGAAGTGTGTCAAGATGGCAAGAGGCAAATGCTTGACCTTAAGCTCTGACAGCAGATCTGGAAAAAAGGGCAGCACTGCTGTATGCACAGTATACATGGTATATGCAACACTTTGAAGAGCTTTGGAAACTCTCTGACAAGCCCAGAAGCACTCTTGGAGCACAAATAGATGCTGGAGATAATATGTAATTGTTGTGATCCATTGCAAGCTGATTTTTGTAATTGAAATACTCAGATCTGGAGCATTTCAGACAGGCTGAAAACTGTCATTGAATATGGACAGCAAGCATTAGTTCCTTACTGAAGTATAGTGTGACATTTGGTGACATCTATGAGATGTATGTACTGATATGTGTATGTCAGAATGTTTATGGGTTGAGAAAAGCATTAAGTGCTACTGAATGCTGAAATTTTTGGAGCTGAAGCAAATACAATCTTGTCTTGTTGGCTGAGTACAAATTGCAGAAGTAATGTATGACTTTGCTCATTAGAGACAGACAGTCTATGGTCACTACATAGTCATGCATTGATCTTGTCATACTGGAGCAAATGTATGATTTGGATTGAAGACACTTTGAAGTGGTTTGAAGCTTATTATGCTGAATTCTGGTTGACTGCAACCTGCAACTGAACTTGTTGACACTTGTATGTGCTGGTTATGCACTGTTCTGTGCCCTTATGATCATGTCTTGACTGCCAAATGTACTAGCAGCTACCTGGGAGATTTTGGAACATGTATGACATGATTACCACTCAGTTTTGGACTTGAAATTGCTGCTGGTTACTCACAGTTTACGGTTTTCAGACTAAGTGTATGTACCCTGGTAGTGAGGTTACAGAAGCTTAAGTTGAAGCAAACACATATCTTATGTATTGACAGTTATATCTACAGTTGAAACCACTTGTTTGTGGGTTGTTTTGGGGTGTCAGTGGGCTGAAATTCCCTGGTTTTTTTTCTGCAATTTAGTGCAGAAAACTGTCATAAACTGTTACGGACTGAACTTAGTCAGTCATACTTATTGGACTGCAGGGAGTCAGGCACTTGATAGACAGTCTATTGCATCATGGCTAATGCACATGGGACTGACAATATCACTCAGATAGTTGGAGAGAAGTTGGATAATAAGAACTTTACATTATGGAAATTCAGAATGAAAAACTTTCTGGTTGGCAGAGGTTATTGGGATTTATGTACAGGAGATGAAGTTGCTCCTGAGTTGCCTGCACACAATCCAACAAATGAACAGAAAAGAGCCTACAGGCTATGGAATGAAAGAGCATGCAAGGTGCTGCATTGGTTTTCCTTATGTATATCTGATGCTATGGTAATTCAAATCACTGGATATGAGACTCCGAAGGATGCTTGGGACATACTGATGAAAAATTATGGAACCATGATACATGCAAGAAAGATCCAGTTGAAACAGCAGTTCAACAACATGTCTAGGAATGGCAAGAGCATCCAGACGTATACCACGGAGATTAAGACCATAGCTGATCAACTTGCTACTATTGGCTCAATTGTATCAGAAGATGATATGATTGCTGTTGCTTTGAATGGCTTAGGCAAAGAGTACAAAGCTTTTGACACTTCCATTTCTGTCAGAGAAGAGCCCCCTAGCTGGGAAGAGCTAGTTGCTTTGTTGCTGCATGAGGAAGTCAAACTTGGTTTGAATACAGGTTCTAGTGCATCTCAGAGTAGAGACACTGTGTTGTACTCTAGCCAGCGTGGCAGAGGATTTAGAGGTCGTGGTTCATTTCAAGGTCGTGGTGACACTCGTAATACTTATGGACAGCAGCAGCAGCAGAGTAATTGGTATGGTGCAAATACACAAGGCCAGCGTGGATCTGGTGGGTTTAGAGGCAGGGGGAGATCACCCCGAGGTAGAGGTGGTGGTTCTGGTTAAGGACTGCCATTATTGTGGCCGGTATGGGCATATTGCAAAGGATTGTTACAAGAAGCAAGGAGATATGAAGGCAAAGGGCAGACAGCATGGGCACTATGCATCTTCCAGTGGTGCTCATGATGAGTCAATTGATAGACTCTTTGCCATGCAGCATGTATCTAAAAATGCATCGAGACATGATAGAGATGACAGATGGTACATTGACTCTGGAGCGTCAAACCACATGACCCCGCATGGAGAGTGGTTTGATGAGATGGTTGCAGGTACACATGGTCATGTATGTACTGGGGATGACACCCAACATGACATAAAGCATAAAGGGATTGTTCCTCTTATGATGCCTGATGGCAAGAAGAAAGGCTTGCATGATGTATCACATGTACCAACCATAACAAAGAATCTGTTGTCTGTGGGTCAAATAGCAGAACAGAATTTGCAAGTGAGGTTCAACAAGGATGGGTGTTTCATTGAGGAGTATGGAAATGGCTGCAAGTTAATTGCCAAGGGCAGAAGGGATGGCAGGATGTTTACATTGGATGCGACCATTCCGGGACTCAAGGTAGCCATGTTTGCACATGATGAGAGTGCCATTCGGGATGTAGAGATTTGGCACAAGCGGATTGGACATGTCAATGTACAAAAGCTGAAATCTATGCAACAGAAAGAAGTAGTACTTGGATTACCTAAATTCAAGTATAATGATTTTGGTCATGTATGCCCTGCATGTCAGTTTGGGAAGCAGGCACGGTTTCCTTTCATGAGACATGTAAAAAACAGCACTAGGCCTTTACAGTTGGTGCACTCTGATGTCTGGGGTCCGTCACATAATGCTTCTTTTGGTGGTGCATGATATTATGTCTCATTTATTGATGATTTCAGCAGGTACACTTGGCTTTATATCTTGAAGCATAAGGATGATGTGTTTGATGCATTCAAAGACTTCAAGAAACATGCGGAAAATGAATTGGGCTGTTACATATCATGCTTGAGATCAGATGGAGGAGGTGAATATGTCTCAAACTACTTTGACAGGTATCTTGCCAAACATGGGATCATAAGACAGCTCACATGCAGTTATACACCGCAGCAAAACGGTGTTGCAGAGAGGAAAAACAGGGTTTTGATGGAGTCAGCTAGAGCTATGCTGAATGAAAAATGTCTGCCAAATGGTTATTGGGCTGAAGCAGTGGTGACTGCTGTATATGTGCTGAATCGAACCCCTACAGCAGGGATTCATGATGTCACTTCGTATGAACGGCTATATGGTCATAAACCTGATATTTCACACTTGAAGGTATTTGGCAGCATTGCATATGTGCATATACCGGATGAGAAGAGGAAGAAATTGGATCCTAAGGCAGTGAAAAGTGTATTTATTGGATATGCACAGGAACGGAAAGCATATAAGTGTTATGTACCTTCTACGGATGAGACACTCATAAGCAGAGATATAGTATTTGATGAGTTAGCATCTTGGTATGGGAATCCTGTTGCAGTGCCTACTGATGGCTCACCCAGTATGAGTCATGCTGAAAATACTCCTGCAGAGAGTACTTCCATGAGTGGTCAGATAGGTGATGTATCATCTACAGTGAGTCCTTGGATAGGACGATTACGGAGTCGCACTACTGCATCCACTGACACGGATATGTCAGTGAGGGGGAGAACGGATAAGGGAAAAGAAAAGGTTTTTGAAGATGTAACAGGTCCACTCACTGCAGGTTATGATTCATCTAGCAGTGACAGCTTAGACAGTGAATTGGGGATTCCGTCTGTTATGATGCCAGGTGCTAGACAGAGCCGTTATGTGCTGCCTCATGAGAGGCAAGCTCACAGTGAGCCACAGCTCAGGAGATCAGAGAGGGTCAGACGACCTGTTGACAGGTATACTTACACTGGATATTCAGCCCGTCATTATGCTTATATGACGAAAGTAACAGGTTTTAGAGAACCAAGTAAATTTGATGAGGCAGTTGTAGATGAGAATTGTCGTGCTGCTATGGATGAGGAATATTCAGCTTTGGCTGAAAATGGTACATGGGATTTGGTACAGTTGCCTGAGGGCAAAACACCTATTGGATGCAAGTGGGTATATAAGGTAAAATGTAAATCAGATGGATCATTGGAAAGATATAAGGCCAGGCTGGTTGCAAAAGGATATGCACAGCAGTATGGTCTTGATTATGAGGAGACTTTCAGCCCTGTAGCAAAGATGGCTACAGTTAGAACTGTGATTGCTTTGGCAGCAGCTAGAGGTTGGAAACTATGGCAGATGGATGTAAAGAATGCATTTCTCAATGGAGAATTACAGGAAGAGGTTTACATGGAACAGCCTGAAGGCTATGTACATCCAGAATTTTCAGCACATGTATGTCGGCTGAAAAAGGCATTATATGGGCTGAAACAGGTACCCAGAGCATGGAATGCTTGCATCAACAGTTATTTACAGCAACATGGTTTCCGATTAGGAGATGCTGATCATAGTCTGTTTGCGAAGAAGACAGATAGTGGCTATGTTTTCCTAGTTGTCTATGTTGATGACTTAATCATTACAGGAGATGATGAAAATGGGATTGCTGAAATAAAGACGCGTTTACAGGCTGAATTTAAGGTCAAGGACCTTGGAGAGCTGAAATACTTTTTGGGGATTGAGGTTGTCTCTACACCTCGAGGCATATGGCTGCTACAGAAGCAGTATGCTCATGACATGTTACAAAAATATGGTATGGCTGATTGCAAGCCTATGGATACGCCTTTGGAGCAGAATGTCAAGATGCAGATTGATGTTGGGACAGAGATTGAGAATGTTACTATGTACAGACAGATGGTAGGTAGCTTGATCTATCTCACGATTACTAGACCTGACTTGAGTTATGCTGTGGGCTGATCAGTCAGTTCATGCAGAAGCCTCGCAAACCACACTTGGATGCAGTCAGAAGAATTCTGAGATATGTAAAGAGTACCACAGATCATGGGCTGTTTTATGCATATGGGAAACCCCTTGACTTGATGGGGTACACTGATGCTGACTGGGCTGGTTGCACATATGACAGGAGGTCAACCAGTGGCTATGCATTTGGATTGGGTAGTAGCATGATCAGTTGGCAGAGTAAGAAACAGCCTACAGTTGCATTGCCTAGTACGGAAGCAGAGTATCGTGGTGCGGCCTTAGCGGCCTGTGAAGCTAAGTGGTTACAGAAGTTGCTGAATGACTTGGGAGTACACTTGGACAGCAAAGTCAAGCTGTACTGTGACAATTTGAGCAGTGTTATGTTAGCAAGCAATCCTGTTTATCATGCAAGATCAAAACACATTGAGGTTCACTACCATTTCATCAGGGAAATGGTTTCAGCAGATCAGATTGACTTGGAGCATGTGAAGACTGAAGACCAGCTAGTAGACATCTTTACCAAATCACTTGGTAAAGATAAGTTCATTCACTTTAGATAGCTACTTGGAGTGATGCATATGATTTGAGTTTTGTCTTTTGAGCTTGAGGGGGAGTGTTAGAAATCAAGCTCACCGTCAGTGTGTCTTCATCTAAGACCGACATCTATGACAGCTAGTGTGCACAGCTGTCTACATGTGACTACATTAAATAAGTCGGGTTAGTAGTCAGTTAGTGACCTGACTAGAGTTAGTCAGTCTAGTCTACATTTACACTAGGTCACTTTATCTTGTAGTGTGTATGCTTTTCAGTTGAGTGTGTGGAAATGAAGGAATGAGCTTGAGAGCCTGAAGGCTCATGGATATGGAGTTTTTTCCTTTTCTCTTTCTCTTCCTCTACTCTTTGAACACCCCCAAGCGAAAGGTCTCTCCAGACACTGAAACTCCCACCACAACCAACGGGACTGCGAACCAAGGGACCGCAACTACGGGAAACACATCTCTTATGAATCAGGTGCACCTCGTTGTATTAGGGAAAAGAAATTGGGAGAAAAGAACGTTTGCATTAATTATCACAAATTAATTGAGCATATTTCGAGATAATGAGAGTACTAGGAAAATTTTGTTCATTGCATTCATCTCAGGTGATCAATTAAAATTGCACTTAGAAGCCGTTAAATTGTACATAAATTGCATGAAAATTTCATGCACATATATATATATATATATATATATATATATATGTGCATGAAAAGTTTCAAGAATATGCATTAAACTGCAATTAAGCCAGATAGATTTTATGCATCCGCATCTGTTTGCTTGGCAGAAATAATAGGAAATCCTATTACATCTCACAAAACATAGATTGAACTCATGATAGAATAGGTAGGGTTTCTAGGAAGTTGAAAGGATTTCAAACCCTAAAGTGTAAGAAGTTGAAAGGATTCTTCTCAAGGCCTATCTTACTTGAAGCTGAAAGGAATTCAAAGTCCTTAAGTAGCTTTATAAATTACGCGACAAACCCTAGTTCAAATGAATACGTAGGGGTTCGTTGTAGGGAAGCCAATGTCCCAAATTGCAATTAACATTGTAAAGGTACTCCTTTATTCAAAAGAATGAGGAAATTAAATTAGGTTATCTTTGAAAATCTCGAACGATAACGGGGATAAAGCCGAGACTAGATGCTATCGCATCAAATCGGAATTTCCTTTGGCAGAGAGAACAAGGAATTGTCTAATACATATTGTGCACTCCTGCTTGTGTTCGTACTTAGGAGCACTTCTTTGGAAAAGGAGTCATCTAACAAATGAATTGATAAGAAGAAAATATTTTAACCTATGGCTCCTAAGCTTCTCATAGGTGGTGCTGCCCGTGGCATAGGTGCATCTCTTGACCTTGGTCGAGAGGGTGAGACTGGGGTGCTCACACTAGAGAAGTCCTTAGTTCCATCTTCTATGATGGCCTCAGCATCCTTCAGGTTCTCTTGGGCTTCCTTTACCCACTCCTTGACCTTTTCAATCGCTTCTAATTGGCGCTTCAATCAGGGATACTCCCCTACCTTAGCATTCCCTTTCTCAGCTATTTTCGAAGCGGTGGTCTCAGCCTCAGCATCAGTTACCTTCCTGCCACTCACTAGCGTCATCTCTCCGTCAATTTTGAGAGTGATCTTAGCGTCGATTTTCTTCTTTCTCCACCTACGACTCTTCTTCCTTATTGAGGCAGCGTCTAGGTTGCTAGGCCCAGGCAGTGATATGCCGGCCTGCCACGTTTGTGCACGTGCCATGACATGCAGCGGGATGGCTGTATAATTGTTGTTGAATGTCTCAACGAAAAATAGCCCCAAAGGAACTGATGGTACATTTCTTGAGCTCGAGGATGGCTTTTGTCTAGGGCATTCCCTGAAGAGATGGGTGATGCCGCACTCGGCATACCTAAGATTAGCTCTCTCCCTATTAGCTTGGTCTTTTTCTGGACATCGTATTGCTATGTGATCAGGGTGACTACAAGTCTAGCACATGACTAGGTCTTGGGTTGGCCCTGAAAAACCTTTGCCTCTTCCCCTTCCTAACGCCATCATCGACATTGGTCAATAGTCCATGAGGGCCGGATTATCCTCTTCATCATATGAGATGTGAGGGTTCACATATGACTCCTCGTCATTGGGCTCTTCCACCTAGTGGATGGGAGCGTCACTCAGTGGATGTGTCATGAAGGGTCCAAGCGGTTTGGGTATGCCCATGGGATTGATCTCTAATTTAGAATTAGCCGATTTTGCATTATTAGGTGCTAGAAGGGCCAATGGGACTCCTCTTTTGAAGAAGTTAGGTGGCCTATTCCTGTAGTATGGTGAGTTGTACTGCTGTGCGTAATGAAACCTTCTTGGCAATCGACAATGCATTGCATCGTGGCCAAACCTTCCGCAATTTGCACAAGGCTTGGATCTTGGATCCTGGCACTTGACAGGGATGTGGTTGCCTCCACAGCGCACACACTGGACATGTGGTCTAGTGGGTCTCTTTATCAACTCCTGCAATCGTGCTAGGTTCATCCTGACTTCGGCTAGCTCTTGGTATTGTGCCGTGCTCTTGCCCTTATTTGGCATGTCAGGGGTTGATCTCTCGCTATAGGTTGTGGCTTTCCCTGTGATTCTTTGGCTAGAGCCATCTCGATTTGAGCTTCTAGCACTTCTCTCCCTAAGCTGGTCATCTACCCTTATTGCCTCATCGAAAACCCTAGTGAGCACATCTCTCTGCAAGCTCGAGTTGCTTGCCAGTGCCTTGTAAAGTTCCTTGCTACATATTCTATTTATATTAATGGTAGAGACCGCTCTCTCATTTGGTCGTTTGTTGGTAGGGATTCTCTTAAACAGGCTATGCATATGAGTGATGTAGTCTCTAATGTCCTCTTTGTCCTTCTGATTGACATTCATCAGTCGGACTATGAGGTTGTCCGAATACCTTGTCTTTGATAATCTCTTGATGAAGAGATCCTTCAAGCGATTGAAATTTGTTCACTCTGTTGCATCTAGGTTGGTGTACCACATCCTTCCCTTATCACCCAAGCAAAGCCTGAAATCCTGCGAGCATTGGGCGAGGTCCGTGAGACCGTTGGCTTCGCAAACCTACTCAAACTGCTCCACAAAGCTATAGGGGTTGTTGCTGGGCTGGTACTTGTCCAGCTGCTTGGCCACTGCAGGGATCTTATTGTGGCTCTTCGCCCCCTGTGTGACTCTTAAGCTTGTGAGCAAAGAGGTGGCTAGCGCAGTTGCACTCTGTTTTGCAGCTGTGTTGTTTATGAGTCACTTGGTGGTGAGCTCGCTCAGCGTCAGATCTACCTCTAGCTCCCTCTCCCTCTCTACGTTCGGCCCTATTGTGGCCTTCCTGTCATGGCCTTACCAACTAAGGCTAGAATGCATCATGTCTCGTGCACCTCTAAGTCTTGCTGCAATTTCGTCGTCCTTTGCTCATGGTTATATGCCATGATGCTCTGCAATGCTTTCCTAGCTGCCTTCCTCTCTTCCTCAAGGCTCATAACTACTTCCTCGATCGGTCTGTCATGGATCACGGTCCTTGTTAGCCAGTCGTATTGATCAAGCATATGCTGCAATTTGATTGGGAATTCACCCAAGTCCAATTGGTCATCCTCTCAGTCTGCGTCTGCTCCTGACATTTCTATAGCCTCTCGCTCCACCAAGTTGTTGATCAGATCAATCAGCTCGGGTGGCAACTTGCCCTTAATCCTATCATTTTCAAACTCTTCGGGGTCTTCAGGGTCCTATTAATAGGGCTCTATGGCACCCAGCTACGTCTTGGGGTCTGCTCCTACTGGTGGGTTCTTTGAATTATTATGATTCTATGTGACTTCATTGTTATTGAAAGAACTGTCAATTTTACTCACACGTGCTTAGTGCTTTCCACTGCATAGTGCCAAATCAAGCTTTCTCCCTTTTAGTGCACTTTAAATGATGAAATCAGTGTGGGGTGCGAATGCAAAATGAACAATGTAGTTCTCACTTTTCCCCCTTTTGTTCATAGCCTAATAGGCTATAAGCACATTTTCTAGCTGTCCTCTCGTATTGTCTAGGGTCTATGCATGCACACGCTACACTTCGTCAAGGCTGGATTGAAATTTGAGGGTCAATTTCAGCTCTAAGTCTTGTCTGTTCTATGGCTTGCTACTAGAGGTTGACTCTAGGCTGCCAGGTGTGGTTTCTCCAATTTCTGGCTTCTGAGAGCCGGGTCAGGTACTTAGGGATGTTTGAAGATGTGTTTGGAGTGGCCTTAGCCTAAGGAGGTGGCTCACACTAGTTTAAAATATTCTGCCCTGGTGGTCTGATTCCTAGAATTAGACTATATGATTCTGGGTGGTCCGACTGCCCAAGTCGGACTGCCCGATTGTACCGGGTGGTCTGATGGAGTTGGTCCAACTAGGTGGTGGTCCGATTAGGATTGGTCTGATTGTCTAATGGCGGTCTGATTGGATGGGTGGGTCCGAGTCTAAGGTGATGCGTCTGATCAGACCACATGTGGTCCGACTGGTAGAGTCGAATGGTCCGATTCTGAGAGTTGGATAGTCCGAGTGTTCGATTCTAGGACTCGGACACCTGTAGCTTGGTCCGACTACGTTTGTTGTGGTGCAATTGCGAGGACGCGAGCGACAAATGCTATACATGGGGGTCCTAGTACAAGCTCCAACTTTCTAGATCAAACAAGCACAACTTAGAGAAGGTCAAGGAATACATGGAATGGCTGGGCGACGGCAAAATGACCGGATCGAACCCCTTTTGTACCTGCACTCTCAAGCTCTCTCTCTCTCTCTCTCTCTCGATGTCTGACTGCATAATGAGGCCTCCCCTGACCATTTGAGCCTCTTATTGACATGCTCAAATCTCCTTCAACCTTATGGTTGCCCCTCTTGCACCCATCTACTCAAGATTTAGATTTTATGCCCCTTTCTCTCAATTTTCAGCTTGTTTATAGCAGCAAAAAAAACCTTTATGTTTTCTCTATTTCCTTAGTCCTAATCCTATCCAAGCACAACAAAAATAAAAAACAGTGGTTGAGGTTGATTTACCTACTTTGCCTACTCAACAACAAACCAAAATACTTACTTGTTCCGAAGATCAAACCACCTAAATCTCCTATCTATCTCAAGCACCGGTTCGGGCTGAAAACCCTATCTCTATGCTCGATTCGAAGAGCGTGGCACTTAAGGCTCGATTCCGTTGGTTCCAGCAATGGAATCAAAATGAAGATAGCTACAAGCTCAACCCCTGAGACCAAAGGACTGCTTATTGGACAAGCATTTCAAGCCGAGCGGCCATGGCTGCCTCTCACATAGCCGACGCACCCTCCCTACCTATGGGGTGTAGTGAGCTTACCTTGACGCACGATCGAGCACCCTCCTCTCCCGTGCATGCTGGTTGCTCCACGATCCTTGAGGCAAGCTCAAGCAACCTCAATCCCTCTCCAACAAGCTCCATCCTCCATAGCGCGCGAGACAAGAGAAGAGTAGAGAAGAGAAGAAGATGAAGAGAGGAGATGGGGAGCTTCTTCTCCTCGATCCCTCACTCTCACACACTCACTCCCTCACACTCACTCACTCCCTCTCTCAAGCACAAGCAAGAAGGAAAGAAGAAGAGAAGAAGAAGAAGAAGCTTTTTGCCACACACAAGAATGAGCTTCTCATTCACTTTTCAAGGTTATATACATGCCCTACTTTTCACGGGCAGTCATCCTCAATTTTTACATGGCCGGGCCCTTTTTCTCCATTCTTTCACTTCTTAGCTAGTCCTACCACCCTTCCAAGTTTACAATTTGCACAGGAGGGAGCTTGGCACTCTTTTACAAGGATTTGAGAGCGCCATTGCATTTAAAGGTGCGCTTTCTTGCTTTTAACTCCTCTAGACTTCGGCGGCTGTACCTTGGACTTTTGGCAATTGTTCCCATGCTTTTGGATTTTTTTTGGACTTATTATTCTTCTGGGTGCCTTCTTCTTACCTGCCCTATGCCTTTTCCTGCTTCTCAGATTTTTCTATTTCCCGCTTTTTTCCTGTTGTTTGTTGGTGTTGCAGTAAACATAGGGAGTTTGATGGATGCATTTCTTTGGGCTTTGAGCAGACTTATGCTATTCTTGGTATAGCAGACATACACCTAGCTTTGCCTAATGGGACTTCTCTCATGCTTATGGATGTTTTACATGTTCCCATGCTCATGTAAGAGCTTGATTTCTGTCCGTCAGTTGCATGATGTAGGTTACTTTGTTTCTCTTGAGGATAGGTCATGGAAAATTTGTCATGGTTGCTTAGTTTTGACCAGAGGTTCTAGAGTTGGTTCTCATTACCCAATGCATGTCTCTCATGTGGGAGATTCTATGGTTGCAGTTATCCGGATACCACATGCATTGTTATGGCATTATTGCCTAGGCCATATGCACCATAGAGAGATGGAGATCTTGTCTCGTTCAGAGGCATTGTTGCCTCCTATGTCACTTACAGATCTTGATGCTTGCCTTGATTGTACTATTGGTCCTTGCAGAGCCCCCTTGGCTTATGGTGATCGTACGAGACATGCTCCTCTAGATCTTATCCATTGTGTAGTATATGGATCTATGCCTTCCCAGCCACTTGATGGAGCATTGTTCATTGTAACCTTTGTTAATCATGCTACCCATCATGTTTGGGCTTTTCCCTTGATGCAGATTGAGGATGCTGCAGTTATGCTTGATAGGTTTTTTGATTCTGTTGGTAGTAGGCCTAGGTGCTTGTGCAGATAGATTATGAGAGTCATGCTCTCTCCCAGCTTTCGGACCTCTTGTCAGTAGTATGTCATTGATTTCTTGTGCCCACAATATTATGAGATTGGTCATGGCATATGCTTGACCTTACAGGCAAAAGTTGCTTCTATGCTTACCACAGCTGGGTTGTCTTATGGCTTTTGGGCTAAGGCCCTTATGACGGTAGTCTATTTGGTTAACAGGATGCCATGCTTGACCTTAGATCGTATTACACCCCATGATGCATGGAGTGGCATGTAGCCCTCCTATGATTACTTGAGGATGTTTGGCTGCCAGCCATTTGTACATATGCCACATGAGCCTATGTCACGTAGATGTATCTTCCTTGGTTATGGAGATGGTGACTTTAAGGCTTACAGATTATGGGATTTGGATGGCCAGCAGGTCATATGTAGCCATCATGCTGTCTTCTATGAGACGCAGACACCTCTCAAGCCTCTTGATGAGCATTCAGTACGCTTTATGGCTGATTTTATAGGAGCTACAGTGCCATTACAACAAGTTGTTTATGCTGAGAATGAGGCACTTATTGGCCCAGATGACATAGCTATGCATAGTAGTCAAGGTCAGGATGTTGGTGGTCAGTTGCTAGACCCCTTGTAGGTTCATGAGAGGCATTTTCTTGTAGTTTTATAGGCTAGACAGCCAGCCATATGTAAGTCTTCTGCTTCGCTGAGGCCACATATAGTCTTGAGACCCCGTTGGACGAGTGTTCGAGATGTTGGCTCTCTTTTAGTGATTGACTTTGGAGAGTTTGACTGCTCTCTGCTGTCTTGTATGCCTCATGTTGATGCTATACGTGAATCTGATGCTTTACAGCAGTGCATTGATGACTTGTGTTTGCTTCATGAGAAGCATTCTTGGATTGCTCCATTGTATGGAGCTGCGGGATCACTTATCTCCTGGATGTCATGGACTCAAGGATGCTTGAATCTTCTTCTGCAGAGGTTCTTGACACTTCTTGCACAGCTTGCTTTTCGATTGGGTGTTGGGTGAGATGTCATGATTCCTTACCTTGTCTTTTTTTTTCTTTTCTTTGTTTTCACTCCCCAGCCACATTGGCCTGTTAGTGGGAGGTTTTTGGGATAAAAGGCCTCTGGGCTTGCCCATGTACAATGTGATCCCCCATTCTTTATTCATATATAATATGATAATGCAATAAGGCTGTCAGTTTAGTTGGACAGGACTTACATTGTGTGTTCTCTTCTCTCCCGCATCTTCTCTTCTCCTTATCCATTGCCACCATTGCATCCCCTTCAACACTCACTAAGGTTTGTGATCATTGTATGGCTAATTTGTGAAGCTCTAAAACAAAAAATGTACACTCTTTTGATGGGAAAACATTGGAGTGTGTGGGAGAAGCGAGCTTTTGGAGTGAGCCTTTTTTGGCAACCTCGAGTCTTATTCCACATAGTTTACTTAGTCCTCTTTTTCTTTTGGCTATATACCAAGCACCAATGTAGCTCTTCCATTTCCACCATCACCTCCACCACCATCACCACCACCACTGGCACCACCACCACCATCACAACATCTTACTCTCCCCCTCCTCATTAGAACTACAACCGATTCTCCTCTCTCTCTCTCCTCATATGTTGGGGACCAACCACCGACATCTCACTCCCCTCAATAACATTACTAGCACTAGCACCAGCACTACACCCCCACATCTAACTCTCCTCCTCCTCATTAGAACCACAATAGATTCCTCTCTCTCTCTCTCTCTCTCTCTCTCTCTCTCTCTCTCTCTCTCTCTCTCTCTCTCTCTCCCTTCATATATTAGAGGCCAACCATTGACATCTCACTCCCTTTAATAACATCTCTCTCTCTCTCTCATAGCTTGGAGACCCACTACATGCATCTCTCTCCTCATCCCCCTCAATAACACCCTCTCTCTCTATATCTATCTCTCTCTCTTTTTTACCCCCAACTCTCTCTCTCTCTCTCTCTCTCCTTAATTGCTCTACATCACTACATTAAGCTTATGTAATTATTTTTATAATATTATCACAATGTTAGGAGTTGAATTGCACATACACAAGCGATATCACAATCTGTTTACATTCACATCCCCCTCTCTTAATTATTTGCATATATGTTATAATTACATCATGATGTATGAGTATTTCAATTGTGCACACATGAGCAAAACCAGACACACTTCTTAACTTACACATTCCTCTCTCTCTCTCTCTCTCTCTCTCTCTCTCTCTCTCTCTCTCTCTCTCTCTCTCTCTCTCTCTCTCTCTCTCTCTCTCTCATATGTTGGGGATCCATGACTTGCATCTCCCTCTCTTCCTTCAGGATAACAACCTCTCTCTCTCTCTCTCTCTCTCTCTCTCTCTCTCTCTCTCTCTCTCTCTCTCTCTCTCTCTCTCTCTCTCTCTTTGCCTCTCTCTAACAATGCATTAGTCATTTTCTCTCAACTTATTTACATCACTAGATTAAGCTTATGTGCTTATCTTTGATAATATTATCACAATGTTAATGGTTCAATTATGCATACGTATGAGATATCACACTAGATACACATTCACATTCATGTCCCCCCTCTCTCCCTTCTTTGCACGCATTTTATAATTACATCTTGATATGTTAGTACTTTAATTATGCACACATGAGCAAAATACAGACACATCCACTTATGCTTGCATATTGCTCTCTCTCTTCCTCATTTGATAAGGCTTACGTATGTATTGAAGTTATGTATTTGTTTACAATAGACCCTTGCGCACAATTGCTTCACAATCTCCGTAAAATACAGCTCCATATTGCTTTATTAATTATAGTTGTTATTATTTTCAAGAATTCTTCATTTTAAACTCCAAACTTCAACAATCAAATATTTTAATATATTGATATATTTCACATTGTACTACATAAACTTACAACAAAAACTATAAAAAATATACTACATCCAGAAATGCATTTGCAAGTTAGTGAACTACTATATGCAAAGAAAATGAGCATATTTATTGCAAACATTAAATATCAATCGAGCTATCCATTGTTGGAGGGTGAAATGGATATTCTCTAACAAACTCCTAGACTCCCCCGTGAAAACCTACTAGCTCAGTCAAGCATGGAAGCATATATTCAAGGATTATAGTATTGAAGGGATTTTTCTCAATCAAATAGGAAAGCATGTGTTTGAAGAGGATGGTATCCATGGGATTTTTTGGAAATGTAATGGATATGTAAATGAGTTAGGTAGGTTACATGGCATCTTATTTATGCACAAGTAGTATCATTGTGGGGATGAAGTGTGGCCAATCAATATCATCAAAACATTTTAGAAACCGTGGCTTCACTTTGAATCCTTACCAAAGAATTGAGTTACGAGAATAAATTCCCTCGAGGTATCACTTTCCTATGATAAGCCATATTCTCTTTAGAAGAAGAAATAAAAGTATGATGTATTCTAAAAAATACATGTGGAATTATTTACTAGAATTTGAATCCTTATGTCTCTTGCACGTTTTTTTCTTTGAGTATTTTTGGTATAATGCATTCTTGTTAGAGGGGAACTCACCTTTACGTAGTCGAGGAAGATAGATCATCTCTGGTACACCTCCTCATTCCATTGTTGTTCAATCTAGTGATCCTTATATATGAGCTACTCCTCCTTCAAGTGCACCTAATCTGTACATTTCCCTGGGAAGGTTTGCAACATCCCCTTCTCTAATTGCCCACACATGAATTTACCATTCATAGTTCTATTACATATAGTGATCCTTATATATCAGCTACTCCTCCTTCAAGTGCACCTAATCTATACATTTCCTTGGCAAAGTTTGCAATATCCCCTTCTCCAATCATCCATGAACGAACTTACCATTCATAGTTCTATACATATAGAGAACATATCAACAAGATACCATTGCAAATATACTTCTAAAGAAGGATACCAAGTTATGCCTATAAAGAAGTCTCCATGCTACTAACTTGTATGACTTATGAGACTCAATATCATCATCTGGTTTGAAAATCTCTTTATCTCCTATGTGAACTAAAATAACAAATCTTTGTCCACTTGAATGTTATAGTAGTTTCCTCATTGTGAGAGAGAGAGAGAGAGAGAGAGAGAGAGAGAGAGAGAGAGAGAGAGAGAGAGAGAGAGAGAGAGAGAGAGAGAGAGAGAGAGAGAGAGAGAGAGAGAGAGAGAGAGAGATTATATGACTTTATAATCATCTCTCTAAGGGGACGTGAATTTTTTTTGTTGAACAGGGGTTGCCAACAATCCCTTCTTAATAGTAGAGAGAGAGAGAGAGAGAGAGAGAGAGAGAGAGAGAGAGAGAGAGAGAGAGAGAGAGAGAGAGAGAGAGAGAGAGAGAGAGAGAGAGAGAGAGAGAGAGAGAGAGAGAGAGAGAGAGAGAGAGAGAGAGAGAGAGAGAGAGAGAGATTAAATGACTTTCTAATCATCTCTCTAAGGGGACGTGAATTTTTTTTGTTGAAGGGGGATTGCCAACAATCCCTTCTTAACAGTAGTGAGAGAGAGAGCTTTGAATCACAAATTCCCTCCATCATCTCTCTAAGGGGACGTGAAATTTTTTATCGCCAAACAGTGGTTGTCGGCAACCCCTTCTCGGTAAATTTTTTTTACAAGTTGCCTCCATCTCTTTGAGGGGACTTATGAATTTTTTTTTGGTTGGGAAGGGGTTGCTGACAACTCCATGTTCAGTGAAAAAAAGTTTAGAGAGGACTTGTAAAAAAATTTTTCACTGAGAAGGGATTATTGGCAACCCCATGTTCGATGATTTTTTTTTTCACAAGTTCCCTCGAAGAAATGATGGAGGAGACTTATGAAAAAAAAACATCTTGAAAAGGGGTTGCAAGCAACCCTCTTCTCAACAAGTTGCTACCAACCCCCTTCTCAACAAAAAAAAAAGTCAAAGCAAGTCACATAATCTCTCTCTCTCTCTCTCTCTCTCTCTCTCTCTCTCTCGTTAATCTCTCTTTCTCCTTCTCTCATTCGTCCATGTCTCTCTCGCGTTAATCTCTCTTTCTCTCTCTCTCCCCTCTCTTTATATTTCTATTTACTAATTAACTAAAAATAATTAGTAATTAACTTATTAACTAAGCAATAAATTAAGTAGTGTATGTGTGTATGTGCCTCTCGCTCTATGTGTATGTGTGTGTATATGTATGTATTTGTACATGGCCCTTATCTACATTTCTCACTATGTGTATCTCTTGCAACTCTCACTCTCACTCACTCACTCACTCACTCTCTCCCTCTCTCTCTCTAGAGTTATTAGGACTCAATAGAGTCAATAGAGAAAGTTGAATATATATATATATATATATATATATATATATATATATGATGAGAGAGAAGAGGAGAGAGAAATTTCAAAATAATTTTTGATGAGAGAGAAGAGAGAAAAAATAATTATAGCTAGGAAGATCAAATTATGTGTATATTTATGATATGTTTTAGTATGAGACAAAGTTAGAATGGGACTTTTTGAATGACCTATATTGAAATGTTTGAACCCTATGAACAAAATGAAGTCCTCTCTTTTGGAATATTTTTTCTCTTACATAGAAAACTAATAAGTAATATACATATGATGGCTATTGTCTTTTGCATTGTATATTTTAAAAAATAAATACTTATCAAAGATTTAATTTAAATTTTATACTATTGAAATTATAATCAAAATGTGACTTTTGGGTCTAATTGTAATTGGGCCATAAACTTTTAAATAGAGAAATTTAATCTTAAGTTGAAGAGAGAGAGAGAGAGAGAGAGAGAGAGAGAGAGAGAGAGAGAGAGAGAGAGAGAGCGTGTGTGTATTTTAATAAAGATCCAAAGTTATTAAGAAGCCTAAAGGTAGTATTGTAGTATTATATGAGAGAGTTGCGATATATATATATATATATATATATATATATATATATATATATATATATATATATATATATATATATATATATAGAGAGAGAGAGAGAGAGAGAGAGAGAGAGAGAGAGTGTGTGTGTGTGTTATTGCACGAAATATGGATGGGAGTTTGTGAAAGTCACTCGTCGCAAGGACGCTTTGTGAGATGGGAGCAAAGGATGATGAAGAGTACTCAACTCAAGGAAAATACATGAAGTAAGAAGAAAGGATAGGTTTCACATTCAATCAAATACATATGTGGACAAGGTAAGACGAAGTGGGGATACAAGGAATACAATCTTCACAATACATCATTTTAGCTTAGATGAGCATGTTCATGTTTAGGTATGAAGAGTTCAAGGTGTGTGCAAATATATTTTGTTGGCATAGCTTCACAATTCACATGACATCAATCTTGCATTCAAGATTCTTTCAAGATGTACACCCATAGTAGTAAACTTGAAGCGTGCCTTTTAGATATGAATACGAAAAATCTTCAAAACTAAGAGCAAAACAATGAGCTCATTCAAAGAGCTCCCATCCTTTCAAGTATTGCCCCCTTGTCCTTGCACTTGGTTCTCTGACAAGATATAGTCACTCAAAGTATTATTAGCACGATTGTAACACATCAAGCATGCTTTCTTCAAGTTGCTGAATAGTATACTTTTAACAAACTAGAGAGTAATATCCCTGGTCACAAGAATACTTGCCTTCCCTCATGCAAGTGGGAGTAAGCTTTTAATTTCTTTCAGCATAGGATAGAGTTCCTGAAACCTTTTAGTCACCTTTAAGTGTGCAGAGTCGGACATAAACGAACCATATATCAAAGAAACGAGTGTAGTTGGATGTTGGGTACATAGTCCAAATATATCAAAGCTATATATCAAAGAAATGAGTGTATCTGAATGGCTTGAGTCCAGATGTTGGGTACACAGTGGATTTCAAACGTGGAAAGTAATTGCCTTCTTCAATTAGAGTATTCTTGCGTGGATTGTATTTGTGACAATGGCTCAACAATCGGTCTACAATAATAGGCCCTTACTTGTAATGTGATTCTGATCCCCTTCTTCAATACCAAAGAGCTCCAAGACTTTTCCCAATCACAGCTATCTTGCAAGGATATAGAACATCAACCAGTACATTCCAATCCTCAACACTACTGGCTTTAACTCAACACTACTGGCTTTAACTGGCAGTGCAATTGACAAATCTGTGCCACCCTCTCATGAGCAGTGTTGTTAACTCTCATACAAACAAGGTGAAAAATCCATAAAATCTAAAGGAGAACACAAGGCCAAGGCAAAAGTGAAACGGAAGATGAAGGCACAGCAAGGAAAATCTAGAAACACAGGAAGTACAAAGAAGTCCTAAATCAAGGAAAGAGGTGCACAAGAAAAAGCGCAAGCCAATACTTTCATAAAAGAGCACAAGGCGCACCATGATTTATTTTGTAAAAGAGTGCCGCACTCTCACCCCCGTGCAAATTGTAAAGGTAGACGGGGGCAATAAGTTTTTTTTGTATTTAGAGTAGGATAAGATCAAGAAATCGATGTGGAAAGCTCAGGGTTCGTTGCTGTAAACTAGGCCTGAACAGGGCACAAACAGGGAAAAATGAAAAAAAGGAGTGCTTAGATGTGTTGGAGTTGCAAGGGGAGTGATCGGGAAGACTAAGGCTGTGCTTAGTAAGGGTTTAAGGCCTTGGGAGGCAAGAGAAGCCTCATTTGTAGTTTTAGCCTTGAGAGAGAGAGAGAGAGAGAGAGAGAGAGAGAGAGAGAGAGAGAGAGAGAGAGAGAGAGAGAGAGAGAGAGAGAGAGAGAGAGAGAGAGAGAGAGAGAGAGAGAGAGAGAGAGAGAGAGAGAGAGAGAGAGAGAGAGAGAGAGCTTGCAGGCCACGAGTCCACATTGGATTGATCGTAGCATGTCAGAGTTTTCTACGAGATTCAGGTGCAGGAGACCCTTGGCCTACACCCTTGCTTGAATCCTGGAAGGTCTTGTAGGTGGTAGTAGCTTGAGAGTGGAGATTTTTAACAAGTTGTAGTTGACACGTGTTTCGACTGGCGGAATCAGACGCTCTTCCTAGTGTCCGATTCCTAGAATCGGACACTCGGACCAAGGATTTGGTTTGATCCAAAATATCAGACTCATAGGATAGGACCCACCACATCACCGTTCGAACAACCCAACCCTATCCGATTCCAAGAATCAGACGAGAAGAAATTGGATGCACCACCTCGTTCGATCGGATGCTCGACCCGTCCGATTGCGACAATCGAATACCTATTCGAATCAAACCAAGCACCCTTGTTTGATTCCGAGAATTGGACATGTTCAAATGGGACCAACCCACGCTGTCCGATCGGACACACTTTTTCCAATTGTGATAATTGGACTTGACCTTATCTGATTTTTAGAATCAGACACTGGTAAATCAGATGTTTGGTTTTCAAAATCGGACTCTGTTAAATCCGACACAACTTGAGAGAGAAAATCTAGAATCTTGACAAACCCAGACCAATGAAGAGTGTGATCTACGCCGAAAGAATCCACCAAATGCCTTACATGCAGTTATATACCTAGAAATTGTGGCCGAATAACCCAAAATCATGCAACATCGCATTTCCACAAACTTGACATGTCTGGTGTTGTGGACTAGTTGTAAGACCCCAAATTGACCCTAAACAAGCTGAATGACATAGCACGGCAAAAAACCCTATAAGCCAGTGAGGACAACCAGTAAATGAACATACAAGCCTATCAAGTCAAACCATAAAAGAGAGCACTAGAGCTGCGACGTAGACACTTTATTTTCTCACTCACTCTGATTTCCAGCACCTGAAACACACTTAAGAAGAACTAAGAGCCTGATTGCACATGGTGCATGGAAAAGAATACATCCGCACACACATGCATAGAGTGAGGGTAAGTTGAGGACTGATTGTAATTAACAAGGAACTCACTCAGGCATAAAATCTTGAAGGAACCCACTAGTAAGAGAAGATCCCAAGATATAGACGAGTGAGTGAATCCCCAAAAGTAGGACCAAGCAAAGAACATAGCTAAAAAGCTGGACGCAACAAGGACTGACACTATCGTGGAAGTAGATCTACCTAGCCTCATCAACCTGATCGACAACTTAGTAGAATAGGAAGTCTTGGATATGGAAGAGGGCAACTCAGGCCGTAGAAGCAACGAATAGCTTGACCTAGGAGATTTTCCTGAGACTATCCAGTAGTTAGTGAACAAATATGATGCTCAAACCTGACTAGAACACTATGGAAGACCTGCAGAGGACACCATTATATCAGATCTTGAGGAGAGAGGAAGCTAGCACGCATGGCTCTACAAGGCCTAGTTGGGTACACCCAAGATCAACAAACTAGGAGCTTATGCCAGAGCATAGAAATGTGATCCAGAAAGTGCTAGCCCTAGCAGGTAGAAATTGGACAGAGAGCAAGAGAGTGTTAGAAGGAGAGCTCATGCTGAGTGAGCTTCCGACGAGCGATTGCTAGATCACACAATAGTAGAGTAGAGTGCTACAGCATTGGCAACATCACTACTGGCAAGGTTGGGAGTCAATGAGGGCTCTAAGAGCTAATAAAAATTTCATGTGGTAGCAAAGTAGCTAGAAAAATACCAAGTAAATGATGACCCATACAACTTTGTGGAACTGTTTGAGTAGGTCTGTGAGGCCAACGACCTCACTGATCCCACTCAACACTCACAAGCTTTTGGTCTATGCTTGGGTGATAAGGGTCAGAATTGGTACACAAGTTTGGATGCTGTAGAGTGTGCCAATTTCAATGGCCTAAAAAATCTCTACATTAAGAGATTTTCCAAACTTGGATACTCCGATAACCTACTAGTGCAACTTATGAATGTCAAGCAGAAAGAGAAAGAGGACATCCAAGATTACATGACCCATGTGAGAAGCCTCTTCAAGAGAATACCTATGGGTGAGAGACCAACTAAAAGAGTGGTGTCCACGGCATTCATTAATAGAATACGAAGTGCAAAGCTCTACAAAGCCTTAGCTGGCAACTCGAGCTTGCAGTGAGACACACGGACAAGGGTCTTTGAAGAAGCTATTAGAGTGGACAACCAACTCAAGGAGAGAAGCTCAAGGTGCTTGAATCGGGAAGAGTCTAGCACCAAGAATTCCCGAGAGGGCCTCAATGCCGAGTGAGAGATCAGGCCCAAGAACTCAGGATAAAGAGCCTCAATGCCGAGTGAGAGATCACGCCCAAGAACTCAGGATAAAGGGAAGGGCACAGATTCAGGACAAGAGATACTAGAGATTAAGATGGAAATCCCCAAATTGTAGGAGATGATGAGATGACCAACGTGCCCATACGTCCAATGTGTGCATTGTCTTAGAAACCACATGCCACCCAAGTGCCAGGACCCCAGGTCACGAACTTGCACTAATTGCAATACGTTCGGCCATAACGCCATGCATTGTTGACTACCTCGGAGACTCCCACACCCGTAGCCTTACTGTCAACCCTACCTTGCGAACAAGCCATTAAACTTCATTGGAAGGGGATCCCCATTGGCCCTCCCAACACCTAATGACACTAAGCTGACCATCCCTATGATGGAGATAAACCCTATAGGTATCCCTAGACCACCTGGACCCTACGTAACCCACTGAGTGATACTCTAGTCCATTATGTGGAGGAGGTGAATGGCAATGAACCTTATGTAAACCCTTATGTATCGTATGATGAAGAAGGCAACACAGTCCTTATGGACTACTGGCCAGTACTACCGATGATGACGTTAGGTAGAGGGAGAGGTAGAGGCCTAGGAGGACAGACCCAAGAGCCAACCGTGTGCTGGACTTGTGGTTACCCAAGACATGTTTCTTCGCACTGCCCCAAGAGGGAGCAAGCAAATAGAGATAAGGTTGACCTACTTAGGCAACATCCAATGCTATGGCAAGAGCTGAAATAGTGGGTTGAAGAATCAAATGAGCAAGTTGCCACATATTTACTTGAGCACGATGTAGAAATGCAAATATTGAGTTTGACGCTGCACTCCATGCCTAAATCCTTGCATATCAATGCTTTTAGGGAAGGCACAGAAATGCATGCAGTCCTACCAGTCTTAGCTCTGGGGGATGTCACAAGAAAGGGAATTGTAGACACAGGGGTGGGAGTGAGTGTGCTAAGCCATGCAGTACTCCAAACTTGGGGTAACCCACCGGTCGAGACTGCTAGGTTCAATGTCACACTGGCTAACAGAATGAAGGTGAAACCATTCGGAGTATTGAAAAATTGGCCAGTGAAGATCGTAGGAATCCAATTCTCTCTTGACTTTATAATCATGAAGGGAGTGGATTACGACATCCTGCTAGGCCAACCCTGGATGTGCAACATGAGAGTCGGTGGGGAAACGGTCTTGTCTTCTTAGGTAATTGAATAGAGGCTGTAAGAGTAGAGATTGTCACTTGGAAGACTATGCCATTTGACCTAGATGCCATCTCCACCATTGCCAGATTAGGAAATCCTATGGGGCCTCAACCAAGTATATCCCATGCCTTGAGGACGAGTGAGATTGGATGCATGTTCTTGCTACCATCGATTTGCTATTCTCAAACAATGAGGAGTATGAATAAGCCATCAAGGCAATTAACAATCCCAAGGACACACCCTCACCACCAATGTGCATATAGCTCGAAGCTTATGCGGAAAGCCCAACCTTGTGATATTCCAAGTCCCGAACAATAGACAAAAGAGCTCCTAGAACTCCTAGGATATCTGACCAACAAGTTGGATGGTAATCTAGCAACTAATCTTAGGCCACTCCACTATCAAGAAACCCAATGTGGGGTTGATCATGGTGTGTACAAAATGATTGACACATAATTATGGTGGATTGTAACATACAAGAAACTCCATGGCTATAAAGAGTAGGCACACAATATGCACACTCAAATGTTCTCTCTTATCTTTCATTGCATAGATAAGAAGTGTAGAAGAGAGAGAAAAAGAATGATGAGGAGAGAGAAAGACTAGAGTAGGAGAGAGAAAGACAAAAAGAGGTAAGAAACCATTGAAGCTGAGAGAAAGCTCATGAGGAGAGAGACATTAATGCATTAATATTCCAAAATATGAGAAAATTTACATGTTCCTTCCTTTTATACCTATGTCAGTGTGACATGGTATTATCCTGAACTGTAGGAAAAGGAGTTAGATACTTACAAGTTGTATACATCATTGAATACCTAAGCTGCAACTATGGCAAATGCTCAAGGTACTGACAACATCACTCAAATTGTGGGAGAAAAGCTAGACAACAAAAATTTTGCTTTTTGGAAGTTTTGTATGAAGAATTTTTTGGTTGGCAGAGGTTATTGGGACTTATGTATAGGTGATGAGGTTGAATCTGAAATACATGAAAGGAATCCAACAAATGTTTATAAAAGGTCTCATAAGCTATGAACTGAGAGAGCATGTAAGGTGTTACATTGGTTTTCCTTATGTATATCAGATGCTATGGTTATACAGATTATTGGATGTAGTTCTCCAAAGGATGCATGGAACATACTCATGAAGAATTATGGAAATGTAACACATGCAAGAAAGATTCAGCTAAAGCAACAGTTTAATAACATGTCTAGGAATGGCAGAAGCATTCAGGCCTACATTGCAGAGATCAAGAACATAGTGGATCAGCTTGCCACCATTGGATCTTTGGTGTGTGAGAATGATATGATTGCAGTGAAATTGAATAGAATTGGCAAAGAGTATAAAGCATTTGATACGTCTATTTTTGTGAGAGTTGAATCCCCTAACTAGGACGAGCTGATTGCTTTGCTGCCGCATGAGGAAGTTAAGCTTGGGTTGAATACATGTTCTAGTATGTCTTAAAGCAGAGACACTATTCTTTACTCTAGCCAACATGGCAGAGGCAGCAGAGGCTGTGGCTCTTTTCGAGGTCGAGGAGATACTTGAAATGCTTATGGAAAGCATCAATAGAATGCCTAGCATGGCACAAATACAAAGGGCCAGCGTGGATCTAGTGGCTTTAGAGACAAGGGGAGATCACCCCATGGTAGAGGTGGTGGATCTGGTTCATGGCAGTCAAATGATTAGTCAAATAGAGATAAGGACTGTCATTACTGTGCAGATATAGACACATTGCAAAGGATTGTTACAAGAAGCAGGGAGATATGAAGGCAAAGGGAAAACAACATGGGCACTATGCATCTTCTAGCGGTGCTCATAATGAGCAGGTTGACAGATTATTTGTCATGCAGCATGTGTTTAAGAATGCATGTAGGCAGAATAGAGATGAGAGATGGTACATTGATTCAGGGGCTTCAAATCATATGACACCCCATGGAGAATGGTTTGATGAGATGGTTGCAGGTTCACATGGTTATGTGTATACTAGGGATGACACCCAACATGACATTCAACACACAAGAATTGTTCTGTTGTTGATGCGTGATGGCAAGAAAAAGAGCCTGCATATGATGTACTACATGTACCTACAATAACCAAGAATCTTTTGTCAGTTGGACAGATGGAAGAACAGAATTTATAGGTGAGATTTAATAAAGATGGATGCTTTGTTGAAGAATATGGTAATGGATGCAAATTGATTGCTAGAGGCCGAAGAGATGGCATAATGTTTACTCTCGATGCGTGAATTCTAGAATTGAAAGCAACCATGTTTGCACATGATGATGGTGCTATATGGGATATTGAGATATGACATAAGCGGATTGGCCATGCAAATGTACAAAAGCTAAAATCTATGCAGTAGAAGGAGATTGTGCTTGGACTACCTAAGTTCAAGTATCATGACTTTGGACATGTATGTGATACATGATAGTTTGGAAAGCAAGCACAGTTTCCATTTATGAGACATGTATGGAATAGCTCACGACCCTTGCAGTTGGTACATTCAGATGTATGGGGTCCATCTCATAATGCTTCATTTGGTGGTGCTTATTACTATGTATCCTTTATTGATGATCTCAGCAGGTATACTTGGCTTTACATACTGAAACATAAGGATGATGTATTTGATGCATTCAAGTACTTCAAGAAGCATGTTGAAAATGAATCGAGATGTAAAATTTGATGTCTTAGATTAGATGGAGGTGGAGAATATGTCTCTAATTACTTTGATAGGTACCTTGCTAAACATGGGATCAGAAGCCAGTTAACTTACAGTTATACAGTGCAGCAAAATGGTGTAGCAGAAAGGAAAAATAGGGTACTAATGGAATTAGCAAGAGCTATGTTGAATGAGAAGAGTTTGCCAAATGGTTATTAGGTTGAAGCAGTAGTGACTATTGTTTATGTGTTGCATAGAACCCCTAAGTAGGGATTCATGATGTAACTCCATATGAGAGGTTGTATGGTCATAAGCCTGACATTTCACACTTGAAGGTATTTGGAAGCATTGCATATGTGCATGTTCCTGATGAAAAGAGGAAGAAATTGGATCCTAAAGCTATCAAAAGTGTGTTCCTTGGTTATGCACAAGATCGAAAAGCTTACAAGTGTTATGTACCATCTACACATGAGATATTGATTAGCAGAGATGTTTTTGATGAGCTGGCATCGCGGTATGGTAATCTTGTTGTTGCAGTGGCTACTGATGGATCAGCCACCACCACTAGTAATGCTGAAAATACACCTACAGTGAGTACATCTATGAGTGGTCCTATAGGTGATGGGTCACCTACAGTAAGTCCTTGGTCAAGATGCTTGTAGAGTCATACTCCTACGTCCATTGCTACACGGATATGTCAGTGAGGGGGAGATTGGATAAGGGAAAATAAAAGATGCTCGGAGGATGTGATAGGTCCACTTACAACAGGTTATGAGTCATCTAACAACTTTAGTTTAGATAGTGAGTTGGGCATTCCATCTATTATGATGCCTGGAGCAAGCAAAGTTGTTATGTACCGCCTCATGAGAGGCAAGCTCAGAGTGAGCCATAATTATGGAGATCTAAGAGAGTCAGAAAACCAGTTGATAGGTTTACATACACTAGCTATTCAGCCCGCCATTATGCATATATGGCTAATGTGATAGGTTACAAAGAACCTACAAAGTTTGATGATGCAGTTACAGATGATAACTGGTGTGCTACCATGGATGAGAAGTATGCATCCCTAGCTGAAAATGAGACATGGGAATTGGTTGAGTTACCTGAATGCAAAGTCCCCATTGGTTGCAAATGGGTGTACAAGGGTAAGTGCATGTCGGATGGTTCGTTAGAATGCTATAAGGTTAGGCTAGTTGCAAAAGTGTATGCATAGCAATATGGCCTTGACTATGAGAAGACTTTCAGTCTGGTGGCTAAAAAGACAATAGTCAGAACTGTCAGTGCTTTGGTAGCATGCAAAGGCTGGAAATTATGGCAAATGGACATCAATAATGCTTTCTTGAACGATGATTTGGTTGAGGAAGTATATATGGAGCAGCTTGAAGGCTATGTTCACCCAGACTTTCCTACACATGTATGTAAGCTGAAAAAGCTTTATATGGACTGAAACAAGCACCAAGAGCATGTAATGCTCAGATCAGAAATTATTTACAACAATATGGATTTTGATTGGGTGATGTAGATCACAGTCTGTTCACGAAGAAGACAAATCATGGATATGTGTTTCTAGTGGTTTATGTAGATGATCTTATCATCACTGGACATGATGAAGAGGGCATTGCTGAAATTAAATCATGTTTAAAAGATGAATTCAGAGTCAAAGACCTTGGTGAACTAAATTATTTCCTTGGGATTGAGGTAGTCTCTATGCCTGAAGGTATATGGCTACTACATAAGCAGTATGCTCATGACATGTTACAGAAGTATGGTATGGCTGAATGCAAGCCTATGGAGACACCTCTTGATCAGAATGTCAAGCTGCAGATTGATGTTGGGAATGACATAGAGAATGTGACCATGTATCGACAAATGGTGGGCAACTTGATATACTTGACTAACCCGTCCTGACTTATGTTATGCAGTGGTGCTAATTAGTCAGTTCATGCAGAAGCCTTGCAAACCACATTTAGATGCAGTCAGGAGAATCATGAGATATATATAAAGAGCAGTATAGATTATGGGATGTTTTATGCATATGAAAAATCCCTTGACTTAATAGATTTTACTGATACTGATTGGGCTAGTTGTGCCTATGACATGAGGTCAACCAGTGGTTATGTGTTTGGATTGGGTAGTAGTATGATGAGTTGGCAGAGTAAGAAACAGCCTATTGTTGCATTGTCCAGTACAGAAGTTGAGTACAGAGGAGCTGCCTTAGCAGCTTGGGAAGTAGTTTGGTTAATGAAATTGCTGAAAGACTTGGAAATACAGCTGGAAAGCAGAGTGAGATTGCATTGTGATAACCTCAGCAGTGTTATGTTGGCTAGCAATCCTGTCTACCATGCTAGGTCCAAACATATTGAGGTTCACTACTATTTCATCAGAGAAATGGTTCTTACAGGACAGATTAACTTGATTCATGTGAAGATTGAAGACCAGGTAGCATACATATTTACCAAGTCTCTTGGTAAAGAAAAGTTCATATACTTCAGATAGCTCCTTGGAGTTTATCAGATGGTTTGAGCTTGAGGGGGAGTGTTAGAATATCAAGCTCCCATTACTCTTCAGTCAGTCTATCTTTATGTGTGTGACTGACATTAGCTGGATACAACTGTACACATGTGTGACATTCAATAAGTCAGTGTAGTAAGTGACTTAACCACAGTTAGTCTTGGTTAGTCATACCTATGTGTGTAAGTTTCTTTTAGCTAGTATGATGGTAGAATAATGGAAGAACAACAACAATGAGCTAAGGCTCATCCCGCTCCACTCTATCTCTCTCCCTCTCTTCCAACATTTTATGCAGACAAATTCTTGATATTCCTAATGTAAGTAGAGTGACTTATTCATGTTTATTTATATCTATGCAATGTGCATTGATAGGTAAGGTGCATGTGTTGCTTTGTTTTTAAGACATTCCATTGCACTGTTATAATGACTCCGTTGTTACCCGATATACCTTGGTCACTCAATAGGGTATACTGGCTGGCATTGACAGTCGACAGGCTGAGGAGGTAGAGCTAATTGGAGTGCCTTGTACAACAAGAATAACTAAATCATGCCGCTGCTATAAGGCATACAAAGACTATGGGGCAATTTGAAATAGACCACGCAGAGTTTGCATGCGCGAGAAGGGCATCCGAGAGGGAGTGGAGAGAACAGCTGGAACATGTAGCATGGGATGACATCAAGGTTGCCTAGTGGGGGATTGAGGTTGACCAGAGGGAGTGCCAGATAGGACCCCCTCCACGATGCCAGGGAAGTCAACAGAGGGGGAAGCAAAGTTGGAGGGGGGAGAATCAACTCATTGATAACAAAAACAATAGACACTCACTCTAGAACATCTAAGGTATTATCATTCAAAAGCATGTATTATACATTGGGGTGATCATAGTTATCAAGTTTATAGTGTATCATCAATTTGAGAGGTCTCCTCTTATTTTCTAACCCAATGACGATTGTGATAGTGTCGACCTTGCCTCCATTTTGTGAGTCCTTCAAGTATATTTGAATTTTTGGAATGCTTCAATCTTCTTGTCTTTCTTTATCCTAGCATCTCGTATTGCTTGTGCAATGGCTATTGATTTTAATTCCTCTTTTGTCCATAGTATCTGCAATATCCTTCTGTAAAACCATTGGAATAGCTTGCAAAGACTATTGGGTTATCTACTACCACCACCATATCGGGTATGCTTGAAATATGCATTGCGTGCCATGTAATGGGACTTTTCCATGCCTTGTGTGCTCCAAATACTTGGATCTCCATAATTTTCAATGAAATATGGCATATGATTGTATTTGATGTGCTGCAAATAAATGGTTAGTCTCTAAACAGTGTTCAGTTAGACATTGACAATTTTATACTAACATGTATGAAACCAAAGACTTGTCTTACCATGTAGTGTGTGAAATTGATGACTTCCCATGCTTTTAGGAACTCTTTCTTGAATAGATCTAGAGTAGTGTGAAACATCTTCTTGTTTGTATTTGTCCATGTCTCCTTATCCATCATCTGGAATATGATATCCATAGCATGCCACACTTCTGCCTTTGCATGTCTTGAAAGAGGTTCGTGATCCTTTACTTTGTAGTGCAGCCTTCTCCATTTCTCAAATTCAAACCTACTTACATGCGTCCTTTTGTAGTACTTTCCATGTTTGGTAAGCTTTTGTTGCCTGTTGTCGATGGGTCTTGAGAGGAATCATCTTGCCTTCATGCCTCCAAGAGAAACTTTTCTTGGTATGTCTATTTCATTGTTTGACTTTTTTCGATCCTACATGATTTGTACCTCTCCTCCATGAAGCTTCATGTTTGCCAATAACATCTCAAGAGTGGAAATCCCCTTCGTTTTTTCTGTGTGGTTCCTGATCTTCCAAGCAAATCCAATGTACACGTTGACAAGCTTCTCAATCACCTGACAAAGTGCATGCATATGTACATTCAATAGAGGTATATCAAAGATTGGTTTGAAATCTTTGTTGAACGGGCGACGATTAGCCGCCTTCTTCCACTACTTTTGATCAAGTGTTTTTGCATTCTCCATGCAATATAGGCAAGGAAGGGTGACTGGGCCTCTGTTACATTTATATAAGCACTTTAGAGTCTTCAAGTCTGATGCAAGATACCAAGTAACTTGAAAGTTGCCCATGTTTGGAACCGGTAGTGTCTTCTGTATTTTCATTTGAGCATTAATAACATCTGGTAGTGGATTCTTCTGCAAGACCCATTCCAATGCTTCATAATTCTCTAACACAACTAGAAATGTAGTGGATTCTTCTGCAAGACCCATTCCAATGCTTCATAATTCTCTAACACAACTAGAAATGTCCCAAGCCACCATAAATTCATTTTAGACTGTACACTGAAGTAACGGGGATCATCCCTTGGCATGTTTGCCATTGCCCTATCCATCAATGTAATGGCTACCCTCTCCATCTTAACGTCTTTTAGAATTTGACACTCATCCATATTTAATGTAAAGTTCAGTATGCCATTTGTCTCTACATGTGAGATGTTGTAAAACTCAACCATTTGGACCTATAATATCTCCCAATCCATGAAGATGTTGTTGTATACCTCATAGACAACCATACCCTGTTTTGCTTGAAACTCTCCATTGATGTGATAGGGCTTTCCAACATACTCCTCCTGCTTTAAGTTAAGATATTTCCAAAGTCTCCATATTGTTGCAGTTGTGGGAAGGAGCTTTGGCTTAATACCCTATGCTTTAAATGAACTTGTAACCTCTTTTTGTAAGAAACCATAGCCATTGCGACTTATACCACTCTCATCCATGGCGCTTTGTATACTCTCCACAGAAACCGTGTTTTGGCTCACAAATCTCTCAGCAACTTGCCTCTACACTATCTTAAACTTCTTCTCCTACATGAGTTGTTCTGCAATCTTTGAGCTAACAAGTGGCTTAAGTCACTTTGTGAGGTTAACATTGGGGTTACAATTTTCCTTGTTTGGCTGTGGCACATCCCTAAACAAAAGGGACAATGTAAAGCAAGGAGACGTAATAACAAAAAAGAACAAAGTAGTAAGACAAGAGATTCCTAACCTGATAGCCCTTATTTATTTCTTCATACCTCTAGAGCCCACCTTCAAATCCTCTATGTTCTTTAGTTCTTGTTTCGAGGGCCAAGTAATGTTTACTTCTGTCTCAAAATTTGTTGCTGCTTGTTCAGCCTTTCCATCTCCTTTTGTTGGGTTTTGATATTTTCTTCTTAGAGGTTGCATTTCACCTTTAAGTTATTGATGGTTCTACTCTTGATGTGCATCATTGCACTCTTCATTGCAAGTGTTGTAGAGATAGCTTTGCAATAGCTAAGAAGGCCATTCTTTCCATCTCCGACAAAACTAAGAAGGGTAGTCGAGTTTTAAAAGGGTGGGGTGCTAATAATGTGAGGATATTTGGGATAAAGAGAGCTATCACACCAAAGCTTAACATGCCTTGCTCCTCCCTCATGTAGTTGCGTCTTCACTATTTCTGGGATGTAATTTCCTCCCCTCCTTTTTTGTAATGGGGCATAAACATTCTCTATGTCTATGTGGAGGTTATAATTGGCATTGGTGTTGAGAGGAGGTTGCTGCATGTTTGTGTCTGACATTGCACCTATGCATGGTGGATTCTGTGAGTTTGTATCTACCATTGCACCTACTGTGGTGGATTTTGCACCATTGCTATAGAAGCGGGAAAGATTTTAGAAGAAACTCTCACTTTTCAAAAGTTTTGAATTTGGGGCATTTAATGATGTTGCTTTCACCTTAGGGAAGAAGTTGATTCAGTATCTTGACCATTCGGTACATATGGGGACACTTTTTGGCCCAAAAATGAGAAAATGTGCTATTTTTCTAGAGAGAGAAAGTTCAGGGTTGTATTTTCTTAGAGGGCCTATTTTTGACCACTAAAATTCTCTAATGGGTCACTAGATTGATAAACTCAGCTTCAAGGAGATTCAACAACTAGGGTTTCACCAGGGATGAGAAATTTGGATTCATGTGTCTCTGTCTTTGCCTCACAGGTTTAGCATTAGGCTTGAGGTCGATGTGATGCTGACACACTATAGGATCAGTCCACTTTAGATCTTTATACAACCATGCAAACACATCTAAGTTCTCCTTCAATAGATCATGTTGAATCAATAGCTTCTGTTTTAAAAGATTGATACCCACCTTCAAGTGACATTTGGGACCATCTATATCCACAAACATTTTCTTTTTCCCTTCCACTTTTACAGATGAAGGTCCAACAGACTACTTTTGGGTATAGATCCGACTCCTTCAAGGAAGTGGTCTCCTCGTTTGATGCTCCACTGGGAGTGACTTCTTCTTTCCATAGGGACTCGGTTGGCTCTTTGGGATGGTGAAATGGTATCATAGATGTTTTGGATTTTATAGAAAAGTTTGTTATCTCTTGACTCGAGGACTCATCTTCAAAGGATGCCTTTAGAAATGTCACATAATAGAAACCATTTGAGTTTTGCTAGGGGGCTGTAAAACTAGTGTTTGTTGGCAAGGTGCATCATCATCATCCTTCCTTGAGAAGACTAAATGAGAGCAACAAAAGCCACTACTAAAGAAAAGCTTATTATGCTTAATCCATTTTTATGGAGGTTTTATGTATTATGCTTAATCCATTTGAAGCTCAAGATTTTGTTAAAGGTGGATCCATTACCTTTTTGCAAGCCATATAGCTTTACTACCACCTTGTTGGGTCCTCTATGCCTAGGGTTAGGGTTCCCTTGAACCAATTCGTGCATCCTCTTGCTTCAAAAAGTTATAGTCTTTCGAGTAATAGAGGATATGAGGTTCCATAGAATATGGTTTTACTACCAGATAGGTCAGCTGGTAGTCTCTTCTTATGAGAGTTTTCTTTACATATGGGAGAATGCCCAAAGGCCTAATTTTCCTTTGGTCTCCTAGTCTAATAAGACATTGTGTAGGCTGCATGCCTTGTAGGCTTAGATCCTTAATTGTCACATCAGTCATTATGTTCACTAATGAGACGCCATCAATCAATGCATCTACAATAAAGCATCATTCAATCCAAATACCAATCTTTGGGGTTGTTAACCCTTAAACAAACAAGCTAGAAAAGCTGGAAGATTCTAAAGCAGAAGACATGGCCAAGGCAAAAGTGAAATAGAAGATGAAGGCACGCCAAGAAAAATATGGAAGCACAAGAAGTGCAGAAAAGTCCTAAATAAAGGAAAAAGGCACACAAGAAAAAGTGCAAGTCAATACTTTTGTAAAAGAACGCAAGCGGATCATGGTTTAATTTAAAGAGTGCCAGGCTCTCACCCGTGCAATTTGTAAAGGTAGATGGGCGGTAGGAGGGAAGCTAGAAAGATATAAGAACAATGGGAAAAAGGGCCTAGCCGGCCATGTAAAAAAGGGGATAAGGGAATGACCGCCCAAAAGGGATTTAGGGTTTTGTATATAAAGTTGAAAAGTAAATGAGAAGCTCATTCTTGTGTGTGGCCAAAAGTGGCTCTTCTTCTTCTTCTTCTTCTTCTTCTTCTTCTTCTTCTTCTTCTTCTTCTTCTTCTTGCTTGCTTGAGCTTGTACTTGAGAGAGGGAGTGTGAGGGAGTGAGTGTGTGAGGGTGAGGGACTGGGGAGGACAAGCTCTCAATCTTCTCCTCTCTTCTTCTCTTCTATTCTCTTCTCTTGTCTTGCTCGCGGCGATGGAGCTTGGAGCGTGGAGCTTGAGGATGGAGCTTTCTTGAAGCTTGCACTTGGATCGTAGAACTACTGGAGTGCGCGGGAGAGGAGGGAACTCGATTGGCATGGAGGTAAGCTCACTACACCCCGAGAGGATTGATGATGCATCGGCTATGTGAGAGGCAGCCATTAGTGCTTGGCTTGGAACGCTTGAAGCAATAAGCGGTCCATGGGTCTTGGCGGTTGAGCAAAAGCTTGCATATTTTGGTTCCGTTTTCAGGACCTACGGATTCAAGCCTTGAGCACTTGCGTGCTTCGAATCGAGCATCGAAGTAGAATTTTCCCTGAACTAATGCTTGAGGTAGATAGGTAGGAAGCCAGGGATTTTGAAGAGGTATTTGATCTCCTTAGCAAGTAGGTTTTTGGTTTTTGGACTTGGAAAATCACGATGAAGTAGTGTAGGTATTTCCCTTGTGATTTTTTTTTTGCATTTAGAAAGGATAGGAGCAAAACATTGGAGCAAACAATAGGGTTTTCTGTTGTTGTATAACAGGCTGAAATAGGGAAAAGAAGGGCAAAAAATAAAATTCTAGGTTAAATTTTGGTGAAGGGAGCAAGACTAAGGTGAGTACAAGCCTGGGCAGGGTGATAAGGGGCCAGGAGTGGCAAGAAAGGCAACATTTTGCATTGCAGGGTTTCAGGAGAGCAGGAGAGAGTGAGAGAGCTTCATCACATGGACCTGCTTTGATCTGGTCATCTAGGAGTTATTTGCCCAGCCTAGGTAATTCCACGCCTTCCTCGACATGAGTAGCTTGGATTTGGAGGTGCTTAGCAGCAGGTAGGAAGCCCTTGATCACTTGGCGCAAAGAATTTTTTGAATTCTGACTGCTGGGAAATGGGCTGGCATTGGTTATGGCACTAGAGCCAAACCTCATGCTCATAACAGACAAACACACCCTCATGGCCTCGCGGACCAGGAGCGTCTATCTGCTGCTAAGGGACAAACCGCCCTAAGGCCTAATCTATGCGTTTATAGTTTTATGGGTTTGTAGTCCAACGTTTCCCTTTCTATAAACTCCTCAGAGGGAGAACCCATACACATTGGCAATAAATACCATGATAATCACATACATGGAAGGCAACCTCTCGGTAGAAACACCGCGGCCCCACTGCAACTCTCCTACATCACAGGGATTAGCCCCTTGATGCGCTGCTCAATATATAAAACAAACGAACCAACTCCACTCTTCATTTCGAATCCAGGAGATATACCATGTGTCCTTACTTAACAGTCCCTTAGGAAACCGACCCTCTATCCTACGGCAAGGGATAACCTTACGCTCTCAATCGTGGGTCCCATTCCTAAGAAAACAAGTGCTATGCAGTCCAGGAGCTTTTCCGTTGATACCATGAATTATGCATAGTGCATAATGTGAACGGTTTAGTGCACAAATAGAAGAAAATCAGCATTGTGCATCGTGCGAAACCATTCTTTTCATGATTTTCATGCTAGCGTTTATGTAATGAGAAAAGACACCGAGCCTTACGCTCATGCTGCCTTTCCCTTTATTTTAAAACAACGTCCTATAGGCATGATGCAACACATAAACCAGATTTTAGTTTATATTTTGACGCTCAACCTCCCCTCTCACCCTGCTGTTTAATGTTTTGCATTCATTGATAGGTGAAAGGGTCGTTTTATGTGTGTTTCCTTACAAAGAAAGCGATAAACATGAACGAAAACGTAGAAACGAAGGTAAACTGAGGCCAACCTCGTACTTTACCTTCATTATACGCTGCATAAACACACATGTAATTTTTTGGAATTTTCCTTTTACCGTTTTCTAATTTTCTCCCATTTAAAACCCATTTTTCACCATTTTTTGGTAATTTTTCTCTATTTTCTTCAATAAAAAATGACTAAAAATTAAGATTGATTATGGGCTGTGGCCCTTAGGTTCCTTGACAGCAAAATTTTAGGTTTTGTAGGCGTTATGTCTCATATTTCCCATTTATTTTGCAAAAATCCCATTTTTACCCCTTAAACGCGTGTTTTTCGGATTTTATAACATTAATTTCAGCCATATCGCTTATAATTTTCTGATTTTTAGATTATAAACTGTTGAAACTCATAGAAAACAACATCATAATGAATATTCAGCCTATGGGAACAATGTTTCATCAATCAAATGGCATAAAAACTCATTTTTCTTCATAAAAATTTTGAATTACCTCTTAGGTTTCATGTTTTGGGATTTCGGTTTTGTTGCGGGACTGTGGGTCAGCCCACATTCAATGTCCAGCATCTTCACAATCAGCAATCTTCATGTCTACATCGACCCGGAAGCAATCCGGTCCCAACCAGACAATCTTTCCTTCACCATTCTTCATTTTCTCTTGCACGCAGGAACATCCCTTTAGAGGAGAGAGAGGGAGGAGAGAGAAATACTAGATCTGGTTCTTCCCATCTAGGCAGCCATTGCACTAGTGAAGGCAGGTGATAAGACCAGCAAAGGGAGAGAAGTCAAGCCCCATGATCAATTGGATAGGTTGTTTGTAGCCTGCCATCTCCATCTCCATCCATGGAGCGCAAAAATCGGAGTTGCCTGATGGCACCCTTCTTCACGCCTACATCCCACGTTTTTTCATCTTTCATGTGGCATAAAATTTTTGGGGTTTCCAAGGCTCCCAAAAGGCACCACCCCTTTTGGCCAAACTTTGGTCCACCTTTTCGCATCTTGGTCGATTCTTGGCCATTTCCCTGTCCTGGCTCCAATTTGAGCTCTGAAAAATCCTAGGTGTTCGGCTTGACATCCCGCATTGACTGGAAACTTTTGACAACCCGTATGACAGTCTAAATAATTATAAAAAATTCACAAGTGTCGCTTGGGTGCCTTTTAAGAGTCATCTTTCACTTGGTGCTTAAAATCGTCCTAGTAGCTGCAGCCGCCGCCTTCAATGTTAAATATTTTTCTCCTAAATTCCAATTTTTTTGGCAAATTTTAGGCACATCACGGGCTCAAAAATCCACTCTCATGGACAAAAATCGCGTTACGCTCGGTCTGTCCGAGTGATGGCGATTCTGGGCCGAGTCCCAAAATCGGCCCTCGCACCACTTGGCCATTCGACCCTCGGGCCCTCGGACCGTTCGGCCATTCGTCCCTTTAGTATTCGGCTCTCAGCCCTGCCGACTTGGCCCTGCCGGCTCGGCCCACCTTGCTCGGCCCACCTGACTCAGTCCTCGGCCCACTCAGCCACTCGGCCACTCGGCCCTCAGACAACCACACTTGGATTGGCCGAATTTGACATTCGGCCCAGTTACACTCGGCCTAGTTACATTCGGTCCTCGGCCGTCGGATGGGCCGAATTGGGCATTTGGCCCTTGCAATTTGGACCTATTGAGCTGAATTTGAATTCTTCCAAATTTTAACATGTAGACCCTCAAACTAACCGAGAGACCATATAGAGCCGAAACCACATCATAGATCTATCACTGGGCTGAAATCTAGAGCAAGTAGTTCAAAACTTGGCTATAAACAATCCTCCAAATCGCGCATGGCATTTATGGTAATGTTAACCCTCAAATGAACAAGGTGGAAAAGATGAACATTCTAAAGCAGAAGACATGGACAAGAAAAAAGTAAAATAAAAAATCAAAGGCATGCTAAGAAAAATATGGAAGCATAAGAAGTGTAGAAAAGACCTAAACAAAGGAAAAAGGCGCATAAGAAAAAGTGCAAGTCAATACTTTTGTAAAAGAACGCAGCGCATCATGGTTTAATTTAAAGAGTTCCAAGCTCTTACCCGTGCAATTTGTAAAGGTAGATGGGTGGTAGGAGGGAAGATAGGAAGATATAAGGACAATGGAAAAAAGGGCTTAGGCCACGGTCGGCCATGTAAAAAAGAGGATAAGGGGATGACTGCCCAAAAGGGATTTAGGATTTTGTATATAAAGTTGAAAAGTGAATGAGAAGCTCATTCTTGTGTGTGGCCAAAAGTGGCTCTCCTCTTCTTCTTCTTCTTCTTCTTCTTCTTCTTCTTCTTCTTGCTTGCTTGCTTGAGCTTGTGCTTGAGAGAGGGAGTGTGAGAGTGTGTGAGGGTGAGGGATTGGGGAGGACAAGCTCCCTATCTTCTCCTCTCTTCTTCTCTTCTCTTCTCTTCTCTTCTCTTGTCTTACTCGTGGAAATGGAGCTTGGAGTGTAGAGCTTGAGGATGGAGCTTGCATGAAGCTTGCACTTGGATCGTGGAGCTACCGGAGTGCGCGGGAGAGGAGGTAACTCGATTGGCATGGAGATAAGCTCACTACACCTCGAGAGGATTGACGACGCGTCGGCTATGTGAGAGGTAGCAATTAGTGTGCAGCTTGGAATGCTTGAAGCAATAAGTGGTCCGTGGGTCTTGGCAGTTGAGCGAAAGCTCGCACAGGGGTACCATGATTTAAGAAGGCATTAGCCATGTCTGTTTCTTTCATAGACTCTGGGGCGTTTTTGGACTTAGTGGCAGTAAAGCTATAGGGGAAATCCCCAGGCCACATCTTTTTGTCAGCATACGTTTACATTTCTTTTGACATAGCTAGGAGATAGCATCAACAACTGTTCAAATGTTAGGTTTGGTTTAAAGGTATCTAAGTCTTTGACCAAGTCATACTCTTTGATAGGATCCACAAGCTTCTCGAACCAACTAGGGAATGAGATAACATCCACTTTTATCTTTCCTCTTTCTTCTAGTAGTGGGGGCAACATCCGCATCTCTTCTATCATTGGGGGTATTTTTGCATCCTCTATCTCTTGGACCTTTGATCCTACTTCTGTAACTATCATTGTAATCTCCTGGTGGCACTGGACTGCTTTGCATTGTAGTCTTCTATTATGTACTATTTTGTTTCTCTTTTGGAAGATTGAACTTCATAGTTTTGGTAGAGGAAATATTCTCTTTTAGAATTGTGGGTTCTCTTTTCTTAGCACGGATTATTGCGGCAAATTCCAATTCCACCAAGTTGGAGGTAGGTTCTTGGGTCTTCTGTTTGTTATCAGTGGTGTTGGCTTTCACATGAGCTGGATTGGGACAATCTTTTGCAGTGTGGCCTTCTCCCTTGCAACAATTGTATAAGATCTTGTAGTCCATAGACCTTCTAGGTTTTGGACAATTTAGTGAGATATATCCATTTTCTCCACATTTGTAACACTCCACTTTTGATCTTTGGCCACCACTGCTAGACTATCATGCTTTGTAACTTTGAGAGGGAAACCTCCTTGGGCCAAATTAGGACCGAATTCTCTAGGCTTTGGTTTGATATCTTAGGTAGTCATCTTGGATTCCAACAAGTTGAATCTTGCTTCTTTGTCTTTCTTCCTTTGTTTATGCATCTCCTTTAGAGAATAGATATCATTTGTATGGTTCTTCCTTAAATAGTATGTACAAAAGACTCTAGGGATAGTTGGTTTTTGGGTACATTCAGTAGCTAAATGTCCCACCTCATGGCACTTTCTACATCATATATTAGATTAGATTACATTTTTTCTACCTCCTACATCATTGGATATGCTCGTGGTATTCACCTTTAGTGTCTGTAGCTATTCTATAATCACATCCATAAGCTCTTTCTTGATGCTTGTAAAATAAAATTGAACAAATAGTCCTTCAAATTTCTCCTCCTCCTAGAGTACTCATAGTAGGATTTTGGGAAGTCTTTATAATCACTGCATAAATTGGTTGGGTTGGTCCAAAAGGTCCTCTATTTTGATTTTGTTTCAGACCTCCTATTGAGACTGGTGGTTATTGGTTCCAGTTGGTAGGGCTTGACTATTGTTATTAAGTTGTCATTGGGGGAATTGTTTGAGGCCACTGTTGTTGTGGTTGAACCATCATTTGAGGTATTGCTATCTATGGGGCCACAATGGATTTGGTGTACTATACTGTGGCACTATTTACATATGAGGGTATGGGTAGGGAACAATCCCTGAGATTGCATTTTGAAGGTATACCATTCATAGCATGGGAGGAGGTAAGACTCCTCTTTTGAAGGTCATTGAAAACCTTACTTCAACTTCATTGTATAATCTTGCACCTTTCACTATAGCTTGCAAGCTAATTAGTCTTCTTAGCTCCACAAAATTACAAACTTTTGGTTGTAAGTCTCTAAGGAAAACTTCCTTATGGATGCCTTCATCCAAGTGATGGTTGGTCCATCTCTTTAGTATGGATTCCATTATAGAGATATATGCTTCCACCTATTCACCAAAGGTTTGACTTAAGTTCATGAACTCCTCTCCATCCGATCTTCAGAACCTTCATGTCTAAATTTAGTAAGGAAGGCTATCTTCAAGTCGTCCCATGTGCCAAAAGTTCTTGTTGCTTGTCTCTCATACCACTGAAAGACCTCATATTTTAAAGTGGCAGGGAATATCACCAACTAATGCTCAGGGGTTCTGGCATTGTTGGCTACATAGGCTACCATGCACTTAGCTATATGAAGATCAAAGTCTTCATTATACTCTCCCTTAAAGATTGGCAACAGGACTACATTCACTAGCATGTCTCGTCAATATTTCTAAGACAGATCTCGCTAGGAAGGAGACCTTGATTCGCCATGGGGATTGCTTCAAAGAGTGCCACAAGGGCATCAAAGGAGGCTTTTGTTGCTAGCTTGTTATGGACTTTGATTTTTTCTTTCTCTCTTCTCACGTACCTTTGGATTTGTTCCAGTACTTGCTTCTTGATCAAATCATTCATCAGGGAGTTAGCTCCATCCAATTTGTCTATACTAAATAGAACACAATTAGAAGGGATTATCTTACCAACATGTCTCCTACTTCTTTTGTTTACACATCTCTAAATTTGGCTTTCATTTTACTATATAGGGGAAGATATTCAGTTCTGAAGGTATCAAAATTCATTCTTTTGAGGATCACCATAGTTCCATTGTCTTGATAGTACCAACTTTGGAGGGCTTCAATAGAATAGATTGTAAAGAATACTCTATCTATTAGCTTCTAGTGGATTGCCAATTGGACAAACAAAAGATTGTAAGTGCACCAAGCATCTCACATATCTTAGTGTTGAGCATCCACGAACAAATTCCAAGTCTTTTTCTTCTTATTCTTGTGAACTTCAACTAACCATGACTCCTGAAGCTTCTTCACAATCTCCCACTTGATGATGTCTGGAAATGCTTCAATGAAGGCCAAATCTCCTATGGATGGGCATTCTCTATGTTTCTACTTTGCTCTTCAGTTTTGTGAAAATAAGTTGGCTATTGTGATACAACTTTATGCAGCTTCAAAAGGCAGTGGGATAAATTTGTCACATAGAGCCCACATCACACTAGTGACATGTTTTCACCATTGAGAGATACACTTCTTATAGAAAGTGGCTTTGCTAGTGAAGATCTCCAATTCTTCAATAGTAGCAGGAATTCTGTAATCTTCTATTTCTTTTCTTCCTCTTCAACATTGCCACTTCTTCCATTTTTAGTCTCTCTGTTGGTGCTTTTTGATGGCAATCTTCCCCTATTGCACACCAAAAACATGGAGCCCTAAGAGAAACGCCAAGAAAAATGGAGAATCTACTGTAAAGAAAAATATCTTGTCACACCAACAAGCATGTTCTTCATATTTTAATCAACCACAGAAGAAAACGGACACCAACCTTTACAATTCTTCACACATAATCATATAGCAATTCTCCCACAGATTTATCACAACAAATCTTCAACATATTCTTTATAGAAACCATCAAAGAACCAAATAACATAAAAGAAAGATCAACTTTGAATGGAATTCATCACATAGTATTCATCTTTCATCATCTTCATAGTCTTCATAGTCTCTCTCATGTAGATATAATGTTTCTCATAAAAAATTGGCTATCTCTCATACTCTATCTCCCTCACATATGCTTTCTCCCAATAGTAAATTGGAATTAAAATTAATAATTCTCAATAATACTCTCTTGATTATGGATACCCCTCCCAAGTGGTATGTTTGATATGAAGAGTCACCAAAGCCACTACAATGCTCCTTGAGAGCTCACTACTATCAATGTCATTGTAGTCTTCACTTCAAGTATTCTTCAGCTACTTTTTGGCTTCTTCAAGCTATTTTGAACTTGCATTATTCTTCTTCCAAGATTTCAAAAAATTTCATTGTTGAGATATTAGCAACCACACCTAATGTAGCCTCTTTGTATGAGGCAGTTTGGGTTAAAGACATGCAAACTGTAGGAATCCCATATGCACAGAAAGGGAAAACTGTACCCATCAAACAACTATAAAGCATTGTACTTGACTACCACTTTTGATAGATGAATGAATACATGATGACACTTTTCTTTATCAGTTAGTATCAGTCTTGTACTTGTCAACCCTACACAAGATTGTGTTTATGAGTCCAAGCTTACATCTTGGAACCTAATTCACTTGTGTAACAGTTGTGGTCTTCAGTCAATGTCATCAGGAGTTTAGTCTATGCTTACAAGCTGCCATAGCCATACTCTAGATCCCACATATTTTAACATGGTATTAGATCTCAGCTGAGCATGGCCCAACTCTCCTTTCACTCCTCTCAGCTCCTTTCCACCTCAGCTTAGCTCAGTTTGAGAACTGGACCCTATCTCCAACTTCATTTGCATTCCCACCTTCAATGAAGCTTCCATGGCAGCCATAGCCAGTAGCACCTTGTCAGCTTGAAGCTTTCATATCTCTCTCCAGTGGCCAAATCTCTCTAAACTTCCTTCTAGAGAAGTGTTTTTCTACTTTTAGAGCTCCTCCTCGGCACCTCAATCATTGAGATTGGGCAACTATAGCTTCAACATTGCCTCTTTTCAGAGCCGCTGCCATAATTGTGTTTGTGGATAGCAACTACCTACCTCTGTTGGAGCAGCCATATCTCATCAACCAAGCCATATCTCTTCAAGATTTCTTCTCAATAGTTATTCTTCAGGTCAAGGCGCAACTTTTTGGCACAAAAATCAAGGACATTGATGCACACTATGCCCAAAATTTGGATTTTTCCAAATCTGGGCATAGTTTTGATAGTGACCACTTTGAAGGCTTAGATCTCTCAACTCGGGCAAAATGAGTACAAACCCTCTTAAGGGGAGTTAGATCCATTAGTGAGGGTCTTCCATATCAAAGGGTTTGAGTAGATTCGATCTGTGGAGCTTGTGGGAGCTTATTTACTAGCTGCTGGTCCCTATTTTGACAGGACAGCCATAGCCACTTACCTTCAAGCTCATTTTTCCTTCATTTTCTCTCTCCTGCCACTTAAACCAAGACAAGGACACTCTAATCTGATATTTTTAGCAAGCATTCAACCATCAAATCAGCAAGTAGGGGAATATATGAAGAGTTTTTGAAGATCATCAAGTCAAACTCAAGCAACAACTAACCCTAGACCTAAGGATAAATATTGGCTAAGGTATTATTTTGTTTTATTACAAGGTGGCAGAGTCATTCAAATTTTTGCACATCCATTGGGTTTGGTTGGAACCAAATACAGAAGGCATTTAGGGCTTCATTCAATGATGCCCAATTGTGTTCTGTAGCTAGCCAACAAGTTGCAGCCTTCTTCCATATCAAGGATTTGAATATGGCAACATTGTGAGCTTTATTAACTTGACCAAGGTAAGTGACTTTGTACGTCACATCAAACTATTAGATAAAAGCATCCAAGTCTTCATTGGAAGATCTCAAGAACTTTGGGAGGGAAATACTAGGTTGGTGTGCCATTGAAATTAGGAGTAGAAGTGAAGTTGGGATTACTAGTGGAACACCTACTAGGTTGAGTGTAAAGCTAAAAATTGACTTGTTAGATTTAAAGGTGTAATAGGAAAAATGATGGAAGGGTTTGGTTCACTTCTAATCAGGGGAGTGGAGCACAAACAATGCTTCCAAAATTTTGGGGTAGCTTGCTGCACCTCAACTGTGGCCTCACTTAAGAATGGGATAGCCTCAAGAGGTGGTATAATTTAGATTTGTCAAGACTGGGACCACTATGTATGGCTTATAATTGGAATTACCTCAGGCACATTGTGTGAAAGTGTATGAATTCAACTTAGTGCATAGAGGAATGGTCATCATAGTTCCCATGTGTTATCCCTATCCAAGCATAGCTACCATAGGAATGATGAGATGGGCACACTTAGAATCGACACTCAATAGACACTGGAGACACTTTTGATGTTCAAAGCCTGAGTTGAAGAGTGAGACATAATTATAGCACAGTAAATAAAACATGGAAATGTACTCTAGACTAAATTTGAAGTGTATTTCTAGAATCAAAGTTGATACATCAATCATGGACCAAATGGTTGTAGCATAGTTCTCTAGGAGAACAAGGACTAGACAATTGACATATACAATGACCAAGGTAGTACTACTATCAAACACAATGATTGAGGAAAATTAAATATAAGCTCTACTTGATATAGCACTCAAGATGCCAATCAAGAAGACTGGAAGGAAGAATTAGGAAGAATATGGTATGGAGCAAGAGGACCTCCTGTCTCTTGGTCTCCATGACTATGCTCGAACAACAAGAACAAGCATGATTTTCTCCCCGATGGGTGCACCTATAAAAAATCATCTATATTACACGTGTTCAAAGGATATTAAGAAATAATCCTTCTTTATATGCTATAAGGCCAAAAAATGACCCTTTTTACTTTATTAAACTTATGGATTTTTTAAATTATAATAAAAAATCCATTTGTAAATATAATACTACAAATTTTACTAAATAAAATATCTGTCTTTGAATTCACATGGTATCTTACATATATTATAAGGTGGACTCCCTGAGCTTTGCTCCTTACCATTGTATAGGCCACTTTCTACAGCTAGACGTTCTCTCTACCCATATGATGTGTTGGGTTACCTTTACTTATCTACACCTGTTGGCTCTTCAATAATGAGCTATTGGTGGCTCCCATGTCTAATGTTTCTATTGCCTTTCACGCCACATGATCTCTCCTCCAATTTGCATCTCATCCAAGAAGGGGAAGGAGAGAAGAGCACGTGCAAGGAAGAAGCTTCATCTCTTGAGTCTCTCACTCACTCTCAGTCTCACCCTCCCTCACTCTCAAGATGGAGCACAAGTAGATAGAATAGAAACAAGAAGAAGAAGCATGCTCTCAAGTTTTCACACCATAGGAATGAACTTACCCATTTACTTTCCATTTTTTATTCATGGATTTTTGAGTTTGGGCTTTCATTTAAGTTAGGCACTTATCTTACCTATTTAGCTCTTGATTTATTTTGACATTTTGATGCCTTTTTGTTTTATGGTTAATAGTAAAAGAAGAAGAAGGAAGAAGAAGAAGGAAGAAGAAGAAGAGGATTTTAGCTCTATTTCTCTATATGCTTAAGTCTCCATTGTGCATACATGCTCTTGGTTGCTTCCCCTCTCTCTCCTCGTGGGTCTACATACAAAAATATAGACATGTATATAGTATATAAGTATGTGCCTATGTACATGCATACATTCATATGTACATATGTACATATGTACTGAGATATGTATATATGCCAATAAACATGTATGTTACACACATAAATAGCCATAAATTGTATTTATGTATATATGTATATATGTTGTATTTATGTGCATATGTATATATTTATACTTATATGTGTGCATGTACATAATGTGTAATGCACATAGGTCAAGTTGGTATGCAAATGTATCCATATACATATATATAGAATATGCATAGATATAAGCATGTATGTAAGTATGTAGGTATGTAACTATGTGTGTGCATGCTTCTATATGTAGACATGCACCCACATATGAATGTACACATTCATATTTACATATCTATCTAGATATGTATATATATCTTAAAATGTACATAAACATGCATGCATGCATATTTGTATGCTCATATGGTTGTATGCATGTGTGTGTTACCTAAATATGTGGATGCACACTAATATAGGTGGATATGGAAGTGGAAATACAACTATGGATGCAAATGCACATGTATATGTGCATGTATAGGGGTAATTAGGGGGAGAATTTTAATCTTATGATAGATGGAAAGACTTATGCTTCAATTTGTCCAAACATTGATATATACAACTTCCATTTTGATAATTTTTGTTGAAATTTTGTATAACTTCTCATGTAAGCTTTAGATTATTTCCATAACTAAGTTGCTCTTTTTGTTGACATGCATAACTTATATGTCTATGTATATTTGTATGTGTATGCATGCACATGCATGTCTACATATATGTCATATGGTAGAACTTGGTAAATGCACATGGCATGCATATAAATATCTAAATTTATTTCTTATCTATGTGTATGTGTATGAAGAATGTTTATGTGTATGTCTATATGCACATATCTACATGCATATTTGTAAATATATGCATGCAAATGCATACATATATACATACATCATATGCTAAAACTTGGTAAATGCACATTGCATGTATATGAATATTTATATTTATTTGTTCTATATTTATAAGAGTACAAAGAATGTTTCTGTGTATGTCTTTAGGCACATAAGTACTTGTATATTTGTCCATGTGACATTTGTGAATATGTCCACCTAGGTGTAGTACTTCTATTCATAGATATACCTAGGAAAGGATGTACACGTGTTCACGTGTGCTTGTGTATATGAATGTGTACTATTAATATTTATAGATCCATATGGGCACAAGTATATGTATGCAAAATCTCTACTGCACATCATGTATATGACAAATATGCATGTATTTGTATTTAGTTGAAAGTCCTCACCCAATGATGTATTAAAATTCAATGTTTATTAGATCATGTTCTCACTCATTCTAGTCCCTTACTAGGTTGGCTCTATGGACCATAGGTACAACCAAGAAGTATGCTCTTTCTTTTAACGTGCTATCTTTTTAATTCACAAATCATTGCAATATCTCATATTTTACTTTCATTAAGGATGCCAATCCCTTTTGTGTATTCTCAAACTTTTCTATTAGATAGTTTCAAGACATGCATTTATTTATAGGGATATTCTTTCATGCATATGTTATGAATGTGTACACATGTGCAAGTTAGTACACACATATGCATACAAGTACATGTATGTACATGTGTAGGTATTTATGTAACAAACATGCATGCAAACATACATATGAATGCCTACATGCATGCATATATATACGTGCACCTACATGCATGTATACATACATATTCATGTGTACGTACATACATGTACATCTATATCACTTGTATATATTTCTATATGTATATATATAGGCATGTGTACTTTCGCAGGTTGTGTGTGTTTGTGTGTGTGTGTGTGCGCGCGCGTGCGTGTGTGAGTGTATGCATGGGTGCGTGCGTGCGTGCGCGTGTGTGTGTGTGTGTGTGTGTGGATTAGATGTAAATATTGACCAAATGTGTATATATATGTACATGTGTACATGTAGATTCACATATGTACATGCTCATTGTATATTGGATACACGAAAACATGCATATGGACACATGTCATAGCTACATTGTTGGGCCCATATTTGGGAGTAAGCTTTAAATTTTGGTCTTATCCACATGAAAGACTTCCACCCTACTAGTGGGGGTGATGAAAGTCAATTTATTCCTCAATTATAGTAGGTGGTTTCTTTCATAATGGTCGCACATTAAATCATTTAATTTTCAAGGAGACGTGGGACAATAAATCTCAAGAATTGCAATGTAAAGATATGATTGTTCACAATTCCTTTAGTGCCTTGGCGTGTAGCTACACTAAATCTTAACTAATTTGGATGTCTTTTCAATTTCTTTTTTCAAGATTAAAATGAAGATAATAAAGACTTTCCATTTTCCAATATACATGGATTTTTTGTGTAGTACAATCATAGAAGTGCATGTCAAATCCCACTTTCATTTGTGCTCATCTAGTAGTGACCAAAGAGGGGGTCCAACCTTGTTAACAAAATCCAACATAGTAGAGTAAAGTAGGTGGGCTAATGCACACATATGCTCTTATGCCTTTCAAAGAGCTTTATATCAAAGGTGAAATAGATGTACCATGGAGAAGCAATGCTTAAAAATTACAAGTATGACTTTTTTATTATTTAATAATGATCAAAATCATTTATTTAACATGCCAATGTAGACTTGCAAATGTATATGTTGAAACTATGTCTTAGATGTGTGACTTTTCATCCATTAAGTGTTCAAAATGTTTTTTGGGAAAAAATGATGTGATGGATTTGATGATGGATTGTGAACATGAGGACACTTGACAGGTGGAAAGAATATAATGTGTTAATATAATATTAAAAGTAGGTAAGAAACATGACATGGGCTCTCAAAATCTTGGAGACTTTTGGGACAAATCATGATAATAAGTGATAAAGAAACTTTGTTGAAAGTGAGGTCAAGTGGGGCACTCATGGGAAGCGTGCTTTGGTCTCTTTCTTTGGTCTCTTTCTACATATAAGCACCTAGCAATTCATTTCTTGAAACATTAGACCTTTTGGCAAGAACGAAGGTAAGGAGGAGAGGAGGAGAAGCAATAGGAGAATGGCTGACACAACACAGAAGATCGATGGATATCCACCACCAGGTTGTGAAAATCTCTCTTACATCTATATGTTTATCTATCTCCCTCCTCCTTTCTATACAGATCTATAATGTCATCTCCACATACTTTTCTACTTATAGCTAGGAGTTTCATACTATACATTGGGAAAACTTAATTGTTTGGGGATCAATCAAAAGGCAGATGAGCTCCTAATGCATTAAGTGCACAAAATAAGGTAGATCATGGAGGATGTATATTTATCTATATATCACCTATTTATCCTTCATGAGACAATAATCATTATTTTTAGTACTGTGTAAGATCTAATCTTCTAATTGGCCATTCAAATTTTGAACAAGACACGTTCAATTGTTAGCTTAAAGTGTTCTTCATGTGTGTATGTGCAAGGCTATCCCGTTCCATCGCCCGAATCCTCTCCTACTGCTAAACAATGCAAGAAAACGTGTTGCAAAAGGAAACATCGACCCAAAAGCAAGACAAGGGATGGGAAGGATCGTGGGTGTTTGGAAGGATGGTAACCCCACAAAGAAAACACACACATACACCTCATTCTAATTTGCATACTCCTCTTTATGCACATATGATCCATTTATTTTGGATGAATATTCACATGTATATAGAAATGTGAGAATTCAAGTTGGCTTCTTAGATAGAGTATATTTTCTAAGAATTAGGCCACATACATCTCTTGCAGATCAACATGCATGTAATGCATCCATGCATGTGTTCTTTAATTCTCCATTATGTGCATGTACCTAAAATTTTCAATAAAAATCACATAATTTTTCTCATTGATGCATACCACTTTGAGTTCATTATTAGTTTCATTGGACATCAATTTGCATGTAGACAAAACACACATGCATTTGCATATCATGTTTTAAAAAATTAAAACACATGTTATTTCACATTCCCTCTCAAAATTCTTTCTTCTATTACAGCTTGGCAGCCTTATGTTGTTGTTGTGTGCTCGAAGAATGTTGTGGATGAAATCTTCTTCCCATAGATCGAAATGTGAGAATCTTCAAACAAATGGAATTTTACATTGGATGCAACTTGTATTTCTTTTCTACAAAAGAGATGTATTAGAGAGAGCATGTAACTCTTTTAGATTCCAAATTGAATCTCATGTATATGTGCAATCAAAGGGCCACATCACATTACAAAATAAGTCTAGGATTTATAAAGATGTGTTTTGAAAAGTATGCCATTTCTTTGAGGAGAGAAATTTACTCTTTTTTGCTTCTTTTTGAACTTTTAGTTCCATTTCTATAGAAGTTAGAATAACCTTACACAAATCAAGGTCTAGGGATCTCAAACCACACACTCCTTGTGAGTTATAAAACATTGAGAGTATGGTATGGAGATGTTCAATTGGCCATTATTATGGGAAAGAATACTACGAACTATTTTCTAGAACACCACAAGCTCATACGCGTATTGAATTCAATGCATAGGGGTAGTGAGGTGGAGGGATGTGTGGGTTAAGGCAATATTGGAGGAGGTAGAGTACATGGGGGGGGGGGGGGGGGGGGGGGGGGCGGGGGTGGGGGGTGGTGGGGGGGAGGGGGGAGAGGAGTTGGCCAACTGAACAATTGCAACTTGTAATGGATGTCATCCCCTTTAACAAGTAACCCATTTTTATTCTTTCATTATTATTATCAATTTTTACTAACTTAACTAGTTCAATTAGGAACCTAACTAGCCTTATTAACCCTACTAACTTATTTGACTAACTAATCTATTATTGTTATTATTATATTCTATTATTTTTCTATGCTTGTCTACATATGTTCTTTAAAGGCATTCATGTGAGGAGCTATCATATTATGTTCTCTTCACCTTAGAGAAATCAAGATGTCCCCATCACAAGAAAAAATTGGTTATTGCTTTTGAGCTATGATTTGATCTACTCTTATTCCTTATTAGTACTAGCAAACTCGTTAATAAATTTTACTATGATACCATGTGTGATGTACCTAAGAACTAAGGGAGAAGATGTTTGGTAGTCACTCAGATGCCAACATTGTCTAGATGCCATAAGATTCATGGGTTTCACAAGTTAGGTGACTTTCAAGTCTACCTCATAGTAGAATGTCACAAGCTTGATCCACTAGGATCAACTTGAAGACCTAAGACCTATTTGTCTCCATCAAGATTCTAGCACTTGACCACCAAGACAGGCTACTTTGCAAAACCACTCAAGGTCGAGAGCAAACTAGCACCACAATTAATTCAAAGAGAGTGAGAGACAAGGGGAAGTTGAGCACTTACCCCTCTTCCTTGGCATAATCTCACTTGATCCCTCTAAAACAGTTCTAGTTGGGATCTTCGACTCAAACATTTAAAACTTCTTGTAAATTTCCATTTGTAAAGCACTCATCAATTTATTGGGTCCACTGGTTCATAGGACATTGTTATCATAACACTATCCACTCACGTTCCACCCATGCACCCAAGATTTTTAGTCAGTAAATTAAGGCCCTACTATGTTGTGAGGACACATGAAAATAACTTCCTTAATTATCCCTACATACAAGGTTCATTAAATTTCCTTTAGGCCCAATACAAAAATAGTTGGAAACAATATTTTTCAAACAATTCTTAAAGTAATATTTTATTTGGTTAAGTTTAAACACCCTGAATCCAAGTATAAATGGATGAATATACCCATCTTGGATTGAGGATGGCTAAGCTTAACCATCCTCAATCTAAGACTAAAGGGATGAATCAACCCATCTTGAATTCCAACCAATCTAAGCATTGATATGTGACCCTTTCTTGGGTCTTAGCCTCAATCCAAGCAGTGATATCTAAGCCCTTCTTGGTTCCCTCTCTGTTACCCTCATCTAAAATCAAGGTCTTTCCAATGCCCATACATTTCCCCCCCTAAGGATTCCTTCTCTAATCATAGGACCAACATGAACATAAGTAGATCCCCCATTTAGTCCCATGCCACCATAGGAGGGGATCTTCCTCATATTCTTGTCCTCATCATCTAGGTGGAAATATGACACTCAAGGTGGTAACATTAGGCCAAGTGACAATCAACCTTACAAATTCAAATCCATGACAATTTCCATCAACCACATCCACAACAACCAAGATAGTCCTCTTCCATCACATCCACAAACATCCATCCAAAGCATAAGAACTACTCAAATAGTAACTTAAATGACTATTTGCATTTAACTCCATTTCAAATTGATACAATTTCATGATCCCTCTCTTAGAAAACAACATATCCATGTATGAACATGATATAATTGCATGATCTCTATCTTCAAAAACAATGCATCCATATGACACTAGGTGTAGTTCAAGAAGACACTGCATTGCTAGGACATGAATTTTTTTTTTTTGTGGAACCCTAGTTGTGTTTCATATTGTAAAAGATTCTAAAATCGAGTCTATGGTTTAGATACCATAAAGAACAATTTAAAAACTTTGAAAAAAGAGAGAAGGATAGTAGAGCAGGAAAAAGAGAGAGGGAGAGTAGAGAAGTAGGATAAAGAAAGAGAGGGATATAGGATAATTGCACAATATGTTTTACTCCCCTAAGTATAGAGGCAATCGATATTTATGGATAATAGGCTAGTCTAAGTGCTAATTTTTCTCATTAGTGTAAAAGTTATATATGCTTGTTAGTTATTTGCTAAGATTGTGTTGATTCTAAAACCTGCTAAAGCCATTGTTTCCTATGCACCATTTGAGAAATGGAGTTTGGATTTCATTAATCATTGTGTTGCACCTCCCCAAGGGCTTTATTGGGGCTCTTATACTCAAGTTGGTCTTTTCCTACTTATAAGTGCTTGACACGGCATTTAGGTAGGAGGTCATGTGGTGTAGAAGGTTCCCCCTTATGGTTGAGCGAGAACCAAGGGGCTCTAGTTAGTTTTGGTAATGCTCACTATTGGTCCTAGGATAGGAAAAAAATTGTATGAGTACAAGGCAATGTGCATTGGGAGCCTAGGACCATAGGTAAGGTGATTGCCCTCTAGCAATGTGGATCTTTTCTATTTATGGATATTTATGAGAAAAAATGGTACTATAAAAATTATAAATATCAAAATAATTGTTTCGAAAAAGAATTGTTTACTTGTTTTTTGTGTATGTGTATTTAATGGACTTGAAACAAACCTAGTACTAAGGAATAATCATTGAAGTTGTTTGCATGTAGTATCAAACAACGTGTAGAGTATGCAGTGTTTAGAAAACTATAGAACATTTTATATTTGAATGGGAAGTAGATAAATGGATTTTCTTAATAAAAATGCTTGATAGTGGCTAGGTGGACCCAATTTATTGGTGCTTTCCAACTGATGGAAAATAGGATCAAGGCCAAACGATGACTTCCTAAGGTTAGATTTGAGATCTCAACTAAGAACCATTGTAGGAAGTTAATTTGAGATTATGCCTTACGGATCATAGGGGTTGAGCCTAACCCTTAGTCTCTCACTCCCTTTGAGCTATTTGGGGTTTAGAGGAATCATATACCTAGTTACCTATATTTATCTTGTACTTGTTGCCCACATACTTGTACATTGTAGTAGGTGGTAGCCATCCATCATTGTTACTTTATTCTTTATTCTTAATATGATAATAGAAGAAGGGATGGCAAGTCACACATGGTGACTATTGGAGTTCCACATACAGTCTTGCTCTCTCTTCTTGCTCCAACCTCCATAACTTATTGCTTCTAATTGTGATCTTGTTGAACCCTTCCACCTTTCAACTACTATCAAAGTAGGCATTCAAGGAGCTTCATTGATATTCACTTCATCCCACGAAGAGAGATTCATTCATAGTATTCATGGCATCCACTCATTGAGGTATGCATCAAACACATTACTTCCATATCAATCACACACCTTCCAGCCTTGATCTCACCCCTCCCTAGGATAAGTGAGTTTCAATAATATTCATTGAGCATCAAGGTAGCTTATAGCACCTTGTGGATAGTTCATGTTATTGTGCTTATTGTCCTAGCCTGCTTCTCTTTAGTCATTTCCAACCCACTTCAGCTTTAGAGATTACTCAAGCTTTGGTAGACCTTGGTAGTTGCTCCTAGGTACTTGTGGTTTGATCTTGAACACCTCTTAGAGAGATTGAAGTCAGCCATTCCATCACTATTCAAGGTAGAATACTCTTCACAGTTTGGGATAGCATACTTTTGATTGTTTAGTCCATATTGATGCTTATGGGTCAATTTGTGATGCCCAAATGATGTGTTGATTCTTGAAAAAGTTTCTCAAATTGATTGGAGCTTTTTTAGCTCAATATTTGGAAGATTCTTCACTGTAATACACCATGGGAAGCAAGCACACACAATGAATGCTTATGTATTTGATGCATTTGATACCTACATGCTAGGTGGGGATGCTATATGGACTTGTGGATGATTTGCATTGATTTTTATGCTTGGATATGATCTCATTGAGCTTTGAGCTTCGATCTCGACTCAAATGTTTACATACTTGCAATGGTTACTTGCTGTGGAGCTTTATTAGTATGAGCTTGGTCACTTCTCGTATGCATATGCTCCTGGATATGCATTTGATTCTTCTTGGGCTCCTAGATATTATGACACTTATGTCTTGAGCTTGCATTTCTCTTTGTCATTGTAGATTTTGTTCCAATGGAAGTACCTTGACATTTATCATTGTAGAGCTTGATTTATTAGAGGAACAATATGAGTCTCTTGTTTATACATCATTTGGTTTATGCATGCACTAACTTTGTAGACATTGATGACTGTGGGCTGATTTAGATTTGATTTATACACTAGACACTTCCTCCAATCAAACAAGTTTGTTAGCTTTGAATGCATGATTCATTAATGTACTTGAGCTTCACTATTCATATGTAGTGAGTTAGTTTCATATTGGTGGGTCTGTATTGCTTTTGGAGATATCTTATACACATTTGGCTTATGTACGTGCCAATATTTTACTTGGGAATGCATTTATGTACTTGACATGTTTGGGTCTCCAATTGTATTTGGTACCATGGTGATGTATGATATTTCTTCACACTACTAGTTGCATTGTATATCTCGTTTGCTATCAGGATATCCCAGGTAATGGGAGATTTGTATTTTGGTCTTTTGCCTATAATTATGCACTCTTTTATTCAAGTTTCAAAGATTTCAATGCTAAAATTCAAATCTAAGTGGTTTCTTTGCTTCTTTGAGAGGAGTTTGAGGACAGACACTTGCTAGAGGCACTCTAGTGCATTTCTTTTGTGGACAACCATAGATTGTATTGTATCTTGCCTCTTGCATTAAAATTTGGGCTCCTTTAGGGCCAATTTACTATCAATACAATAGCCAATTTAGTCTTTTCTTTGCACTTATCATGGAATTTGCTTTTGGGAATAGTGTCATCTTCCACATAGACAAGTTGAATGGCAGCAACTTCAATTATTGGAAGACCTAGACATGGACAATTTTGGCTCAAAAGAAGTAAAATAGATCACTCAAATGTAAATATACAAAGCCAAAAGAGGTTGATGTAGAGACTTTGGATGATCTTGATGAGTTATGCAAGTCCACCATTATCTTTTCTTTATCAAAGTAAGTCTATTTTAATGTCATTAAAACAAAGGGTAGTGCTTGGGATCTATGGGAGAAAATATGGGGTCTTTATGATAAGCAAAGCCTTGCTTTATAGTTGTATTGGCTTAAGAAAATCATGGAGCTTTTTATGAAGGAAGTTACTACTATGTTAGCTCACTTGAATGAGTTTTATTCCATTTCTATAGCTAGCTTACTTTGCAAAGGATTACCTTTCTAGAGAATGTTAAGACTATGTTCTTGCTTGCTAGTCTTCATGAGACTTGGGATAGTTTTCATACTTCATAAGTACTAATGCTCCTACATATGGTTTTATATTCAAAGATATCAAGGGTTTTCCTTATTGGGAAAGTAAATAGGAAGAATATTGATGTAGCTAGCACCTCTCTTACACTCATTGCTAGAGGCCATAATGATAGCATATATGGTAATGAATGCCATGGTAGAGATGCATAACAAGGCAGCTAAAAGTTTAGATATTGTGGGTAGGGGCTGTAATGAATCCCATGGCCCCAAGTAATCTCTTATATATCATTATTGTGGCTAGCAAGAGCATATTCAGCCATAGTGCAATATAATAGGCCAAGATAGATGAGATAAAGGCAAATAAAAAGTGCAACACACAATGTTAAGACTTCAGTTGATCATACCATCCCAAAGCCTACGATTATGTTAGAATATCAAGCTCTCGTTACTCTTCAGTCAGTCTATCTTTATGTGTGTGACTGACATTAGTTGGATACAACTGTACACATGTGTGACATTCAATCAGTTAGTGTAGTCAATGACTTAACCATAGTTAGTCTTGGTTAGTCATACCTACGTGTGTAAGTCTCTTTCAGTTAGTATGATGAAGAATAATGGAAGAACAACAACAATGAGCTGAGGCTTATCTTCCGCTCCACTCTGTCTCTCCCCCTCTCTTCCAATATGATATCAGATCTTGAATGCCTAAAGCCTGAAGGCTTGGTAGTGGCCATTTGACATCAAGACATCAGATATGAAGAAAACATCATCAAAGGAGACTGTGCGTGCAACCCTTTTTTTTGCAAAAGCTATATCTTGCTACAGAAATGGTTTTTGGAGAAATGGCCCGCAATTTGTGACCGGCTCAACGTGGTCTAAAACTTTGTAGAATAAAGTTTTTTCAAATTCCTCACAGATTTTGAGATATTCAGCACACAGGTGATTCTAGGGCACTGGTGGCTTTCATCCTAACAATGTATATGCCCTTATTATCATGCATTTGAGCATGATATTGGAGTGTTAAATGCTTAGTTTTGGAGCTTATTTGTAGGTTGGAAACAATGAATTGATTGCTATCCTGAATTTGGAAACAATATATTTACAGGTTTGAAGTATCTGTGATGCTTATTTGCTACTGACAAATGCTTGGATCATACCACTTGAGTGGTAGATGCTTTTTGGGATATTGTGAGTGCTGAAAGTCCAAAGTTTGGACTGATTTGTTGCTGGTTATACCAGGATATTGACTGGTTATTGTCTGCAAGAAGGCTACTTATCATCTTCACTTGGCATACATGCAATATATTCTAACCGGTTGGACATGTATCAACTCCTGCATAGAGTGGCAACAACTGAATGAGATGTTTTGGGGCTATTTTTAGGTCCAAATACTCTTGTTTTAATAGAGAAAATACTATTGGTTATAGCAGTGGGTTGGATGTATTTGATACTGCTACTTGCTTACATTACAAACGTTTGATACTTGTATGGATATAGTTTGTTGTTGGGATGTTTTGCCACACCATAGAATGTTTTGAATTGATTTGAGCTTGGTTTATGCTCAATTGATTGTGTTTTTTCATTGTTGGAATATAGTTTATAGCAAGCAGATTGTCAAGAAAACTGTCCTCAATTGCAAGAAACTATCTTGAATAGTAGGAAACTTGTCCTGAACTATAGGAAAATGAGTCAGATACTTACATGTTATATATACATAATTGAATACCTAAGCTGCAACTATGGAAAATGCTCAAGGCACTGACAATATCACTCAAATTGTGGGAAAAAAGCTGGACAACAAAACTTTTTCTTTATGAAAGTTTCATATGAATAATTTTTTGGTTGGCAAAGGTTATTGAGACTTATGTACAGGTGATGAGGATGAACCTGAAATGCATGAAAGGAATCCGACAAATGATCAGAAAAGGGATCATAAGCTATGGAGACTGAGAGAGTATGCAAGGTGTTACATTGGTTTTCCTTATGTATATCAGATGCTATGGTTATACAGATTACTACATGCAATTCCCCAAAGGATGCATGGGACATACTCATGAAGAATTATGGAAATGTAACACATGCAAGAAAGATTCAACTAAAGCAACAGTTCAATACCATGTCTAGGAATGGCAAAAGCATTCAAGCCTACACTACAGAGATCAAGAACATAGCGGATCAGCTTGCTACCATTGGATCCTCAGTGTTTGAGGATGATATGTTTGCAGTGACATTGAATAGACTTGGCAAAGAGTATAAAGAATTTGATACGTCTATTTCTATGAGAGCTGGATCCCCTGATTGCGATGAGCTGATTGCTTTGCTGCTGCATGAGGAAGTTAAGCTTGGGCTGAATACGGGTTCTAGTACGTCTCAAAGCAGAGAAACTATTCTTTACTCTAGCCAGCGTGGCAAAGGCGGCAGAGGCTATGGCTCTTTTCGAGGTCGAGGAGACACTCGAAATGCTTATGGACAGCATCAGCGGAATGCCTGGCATGGCACAAATACACAGGGCCAGTGTTGATCTAGTGGCTTTAGAGGTAGGGGGAGATCACCCCATGGTAGAGGTGGTGGATCTAGTTCATGGCAGTCAAATGATCAGTCAAATAGAGATAAGGACTGTCATTATTGTGGCATATATGGACACATTGTAAAGGATTGGTACAAGAAGCAGGGAGATATGAAGGCAAATGGCAAACAACATGGGCACTATGCATCTTTTGGCGGTGCTCATGATGAGTAGGTTGATAGATTGTTTGCCATGCAACATGTTTCTAAGAATGCATTTAGGTAGAACAAAGATGAGAGACGGTACATTGATTCACTGGCTTCAAATCATATGACACCCCATGGAGAATGGTTGCAGGTTCACATGGTTATGTGTGTACTAGGGATGACACCCAATATGACATTCAATACACAGGAATTGTTCTGTTGTTGATGCTTGATGACAAGAAAAAGAGCTTGCATGATATACTACATGTACCTAAAATAACCAAGAATCTATTGTCAGTTGGACAGATGGCAAAACAGAATCTGTAGGTGAGATTTAATAGAGATGGATGCTTTGTTGAAGAATATGGTAATGACTGCAAATTGATTGCTAGAGGTTGAAGAGATGGCAAAATGTTTCTTGATGCGTCAATTCTAGAATTGAAAGCAGCCATGTTTGCACATGATGATGGTGCTATATGGGATGTTGAGATATGGCATAAGTGGATTGGCCATGTGAATGTACAAAAGTTGAGATCTATGCAACAGATGGGATGTTTGCACATGATGATGGTGCTATATGGGATGTTGAGATATGGCATAAGTGGATTGGCCATGTGAATGTACAATAGTTGAAATCTATGCAACAGAAGGAGATTGTGCTTGGACTATCTAAGTTCAAGTATCATGACTTTGGACATATATGTGATGCATGTTAATTTTGGAAAGCAAGCACTGTTTCCATTTATGAGACATGTACAAAATAGCTCACGACCCTTGCAGTTGGTACATTTAGATGTATGGGGTCCGTCTCATAATGCTTCGTTTGGTGGTGCTCGTTACTATGTATCCTTCATTAATGATTTCAGCAGGGTATACTTGGCTTTACATACTGAAACATAAGGATAATGTGTTTGATGCATTCAAGGACTTCAAGAAGCATGCGAGCTGTAAAATTTCATGTCTTAGATTAGATAGAGGTGGAGAATATATCTCTAATTACTTTGACATGTACCTTGCTAAACACGGGATTAGAAGATAGTTAACTTGCAGCTATACACCACAGCAAAATGGTGTAGCAAAAAGAAAAAACTGGATATTGATGGAATGAGCAAGAGCTATGCTGAATGAGAAGAGTTTGTCAAATGGTTATTAGGCTGAAGCAATAGTGACTGTTGTCTATGTGTTGGATAGAACCCCTATAGTAGGGATTCATGATGTAACTCCATATGAGAGGTTTTATGGTCATAAGCTTGACATTTCACACTTGAAGGTATTTGGTAGCATTGCATATGTGCATGTCCCTGATGAAAAGAGGAAGAAATTGGATCCTAAAGTTGTCAAGAGTGTGTTCCTTATGCACAAGACTAGAAAGCTTACAAGTATTATGTACCATCTACACAAGAGACATTGATAAGAAGAGATGTTTTTTTAAATGAGCTAGCATTGTTGAGAGTGGAAAAAGACTGAAATTTTGACTGCTTTTTGTCGTTTTTGAGGTCTGAATGATTGATTTTTGTGGATTTAGAGTGATGTATGATTGTTAATGGGTGTATTTGAGAGTTTTTTGGATGATATTGATTATGTTTGGAAGTTCATGATGATTCTCAGTGGAGATATGAGGTTCTGTGATGTTCTGATAGGTTTTGATTGGTTCTGTATACCTTCTGTATAGCTTCTGTTTTGTTCTGATTGTCTTTTGTATGAAGCATGGATTGATAATTGATGAAGATTGAGATCTTGTGAAAGCTTATTAAATAGTTTTTGAGATTTTGGAATGGTTTTAGTATGAGTTATGAGGTTTTGATGACCATCTGTGACTTTCTGTAGAGCCTCTATCTCTGCTCTGTCTCTGTACTATAACTGTACTGTAGCTGTTCTGGTGCTGTACTGTGACTGTTCTGTAGACCTTCTGTAGGTGTTCTGTAGAATGTATGTGTGACTTTGGGAAAGTTTTCTAACCTTTGGAAAGGATGAATCTAAGTTCAAAAGAGCTAAAACAAGTGGAATAAACAGATGCTGAAGACTGAAGAGAAGACTAAGTGACAGTGATAGTAGTGAGCTGTGAAAAGATACTGTAGTGGCTTTGGGTACTCTTCATATCAGACATACCTCTTGGGAGGTGCATCCACGACCTAAGAATGATTATTGAGGGTTATTATGAGAGCATTGTAGTGAGGATATGATGTACTATTGATGGAGAAAGAGAGAGAGAGAGAGAGTCAGATAGTCAATTCTATCAAAACAGTGTAACTGTATATGAGAGATTGAGAGAGAGAACTATGAAGACATTCAAGGTGAATAATATGTGATTTATTTCTGTTCAAAGATGATGTATTCCTTTGTGTTCTTTGTTATATTGAAGAATTTTATGAAGATGTTGAAGAATATGGTTGATTCTATCAAATCCGTGGGAGATATCTACTATGATGATGCGTGAAGAATTGCTGTTTTCTTTGTTTTCATGATCAAAAGAATGAAATAAAAGCTTGTTGATGTTACAAGATATATTTTCTTGCAAGAGAATTCCCTTTTCCTTGGTGTCCCTCTTGGGGCTCCATGTTTTTGGTGCGTAGCCGGGGAAACTTGCCATCAACAAGCACTAGAAGAGGCTGAAAATGAAGGAAATGGCATTGCCAAGAAGAGAAGAATTCAATGGATGTTTGTAAAGTTCCTTCTTCCACTAAAGAGTTGCAATTTCTCATTATCAAAGCCACTTTTCACAAGAAGTCTATCCCACAATGGCAAAAACATATCACCATCATGATGCATGCTCTATGTGGTGGACTGTTTCCTCTTCCTATTGAAGCAACAGAAACTTGCATCTTGGTGGCAAACTGTTTGGGAACAAACTGAAGAGCAGAAACAGAGAGAATGACTATCTATGGAAGATTTGGCATTCATTGAGAAGTTTCCAGACATCATCAAGTGGGAGATTGTGAAGAAGCTTTAGGAGTCTTGGTCTGTGGAGGTTCACGAAGACAAGAAAGAAAAGAGTTGGAATTTATTCATGGATGCTCAACAGCAAGATACATGGGATGCTTGGTGCACTGATAATCTTCTATTTGTCCAACTCTAGCAACCCATTGGAAGTTGGTAGATAGAGTGTTTCTCACAACATACACTGTTGAAACCCTCAGAAACTTGCATTATTATAATGACGCAACAACGATCCTAAGAAGAATGAGTTTCGATACTTTCAGAACATAATATCTTCCCCTCTGTAGTGGTTTGAAAGTTGAATTCAGAGATGTTGAAAAGAAGGAAGTAGAGGAAATGTTGGCCAAAGAATCCCTCAGATACTGAAGCCCTCTCTGATATTACCCTGTTGAGTCCAGAATAACTGGTTGAAGCCAACCCCTGATGAATGATGCAATAAAGAGGCAAGCGTTGGAAGGAGTCCAGAGGTACGTGAGAAGAGAGAAGGCAAAAATCAAAGCTGAGAATGAGCTCGCAACAGAAGCCTCCTTTGACGCCCTAAAAGCACTCTTTACAGAAGTCCCTATGGCAACTCAAGGTTCCCTTCCTAGTCAGATTCATCCTGGAAATATTGATGATAGGCCAACAAATGTAGTCCCATTGCCAGTTTTTAAGGGAGAGTACAATGAAGACCCTGATCTTCATGTAGCAGAGTTCATGGTAGCATGTGTGGCTAACAATACTAGAACCCCTGAGCATTGTTTAGAAATATTCCCCGCCACTTTCAAGGGCGCGGCGTTTCAGTGGTATGAGAGACAAGCAGCAGGAACTTTTGGCACATGGGACGACCTGAAGTTAGCCTTCCTCACTAAATTCAGGCGTAAAGGTTTTGAAGAGCGGATGCGAGAGGACTTCATGAATCTAAGTCAGTCCTCTGGAGAAAGAGTAGAAGCTTATGTCTCGCGAATGGAATTCATCCTGAAGAGATGGACCAACCATCATTTGGATGAAGGTATCCAGAAATGAGTGTTTCTCAGGGGCCTACAACCAGAAGTTCGCAAGTTTGTGGAATTGCGAAGACCAGCCAATCTGCAAGCTGTAGTGGAAGGTGCAAGATTGTATGACGAAGTTGAAGCAAGGCTATCAATGACTCCAGGAAGAGGAGTCTTACCCCCTCATATGCCTGGAATGGTATACCCACCAAATGCGGTCCCAGGGACAGTTCCCTACCCCTATCCCTAGATGCAAACAATGCCGCAGTATAGTGCACCTAATCCCCAGATGCAAATGGTGCCGCAGTATAGTGCACCTAATCCAGTGTGGTCACCGTAGACGACAGTGCCTCAGATGATGGTTCAACCACAACAACAGTGGCCTCAAACAATTCCTCCAATGGCGACTCAACAACAGTGGAATCCTACCAATTGGAATCAACAACCCCAAGTTTCAATAGGAGCTCTGAATCAAAGTCAGAACAGAGGACCTTCTAGATCTACCCAACCAGTGTATATAGTAATTACAGAAGCTTCCCAAAATCCTACAACAAGCACTTCAGGAGGTGAAAATCTGAATGACTACTTATCCAACTCAGTTGCAAGTATCAAGAAAGAGCTTCTGGATGTGATTACAGAGCAGCTACAGACGCTGAAGGTGAATACCGCCAATATATCCGCTCTTGCAAGAGCTGGAAGTGATGTGATGCGCTCTAATACATGGTGTGGAAAGTGTCATCAAGCGGGACATTTAACCACTGAATGTGCCCGAAAACCAACTATTCCTGGAGCCTTATGTTCCTACTGTTTGCGGAAAAACCATACAGAGGATATTTGCTCTCTGAAAGAGATGCATGAACGAAGACAGAAGGATGAAACTGCAAGATTCAACTTGCTAGAATCCAAAATGACAACACAAGATATTGGACCAAAGCCTAGAGAGTTTGGTCCTAATTTCAGTCCAAGGAGGTTTCCCTCTTAAAGTTATAGAGGACGACAGTCTGGCGGTGGTCAGAGATCAGAGGTGGAATGTTATAGGTGTGGAGAAAGGGACATATCTCCTCGAATTGTCCAAACCCTAGAAGATCTGTGGATTACAAGCCCTTATGTAGCCGATGCAATGGAGAAGGCCACACTGCAAAGGACTGTCCCAGTCCAGCCCCTGTAAAGGTCAATGCCACTGATAGCCAACAGAAGGTACAAGAGTCTGCTTCCAATTTTGTAGAGTTGGAAGTTCCCGCTATGTTGCGCATCAAGAAGAAGGAACCAGTGGTTCAGAATGGAAATGACTCTCTTGCCAAGACTGTGAAGTTCAACCTACCTACAGAGGGACAGAGCAATACAGAACAGAATAGTATAGTACGGAGCACTACAGTGCCACAGAAGGCTACAGAGACAGTCCCAGAGACAGGACCAGAGGCCCAAGAGATAGATGATACAGAAGTACTTCTAGAAACAGAAGAAGTTCCGATGCAGCAATTGTTAGCAGAAAAAGGAAAGATGAAAATGGGTGTAGCCCCATTCTCCAGCCGGCTGGAGAAGCCTGTGGATCCTATCAAAGATTATGACTTGGTCAAGGACCTAGACACTATTCCGGCAGTTGTGATGCTGTCCCCCAGCTGTTGAAAGAGATTCAAAAGCAACTTGACACGAAGGCGTGGACTAAGGATTGCTCCTTCAACATCAACCAAGACCAATAAGGCCCCGGAGCCTGTAAAGGAAGTAGATGTGGCTAATGCCTTCCTAGATCTTGGGACCCCAGAGATTAGTGTATGGATAAAAGGATGCTTCATTTTAGATGCATTGATTGATGGAGGATCATCAGTGAACACAATGATGTATGTCACAATGAAGGACTTAGGATTGCAAGGAATTCAACCTACACAGTGGCTTATCAGATTGGCAGACCAAAGTAGAGTCAAACCGTTGGGCATCCTCCCATATGTAAAAACAACCCTTGCAAGAAAAGACTATTGGCTGATATATTTGGTGGTCAAACTAAATTCTTATGGGACTTCATACCCTCTGTTGTTGGGAAGACCTTGGCTTTTTGAAGCAAGAGCCAGGATGGACTGGTTCAAAGGAACCCTAACCCTAGGCAGAGGACCCAATAAAGCGGTGTTAAAGCTGTATGGATCACAAAAAGGCAATGGATCCACATCCATTGAAGTCTTAACCGACTCTTCTAACGAGGTAATAGATGGTACATCAGGAGATGAAGTGACTGTTAAGCAGATCTTTCCTAAGAAAATAGAGGCACAATCCCTAACAGTGGGCACTGTAAGCCAACTACCAAGGGAAGTAAAATCCTTGTCCATGGGAAAATACCTCCTGCCTCAACTAGAATTAACTTCTGAAATCACCTCTGACAGTGAAATAGAAGCATGGATGTACTGTTCTCACTGTTACATGACAGTCACAGAGACAGAGTAGAGTCAGTACAGAGACAGTACAGTTACAGAGCAGAGACAGTACAGAGGCAGAGTAGATACAGAGTGGCTACAGAATAGAGACAGAGTGGATATAGAGACAGCTACAAAGACAGTAACAAATATAGAGCCAGAGCTAGAGGCAGAAGCAGAGTCAGAACTGGTGACAGAAGCAGAAGTGCATGCAGAGGCAGAAGATCTGTTCTTCTCCTACAGAGCCTCTACAAAAGCAGAGACAGAGCCTCCAGAGGATGAGGATGAAACTGATGAGGAAGAAAATGAAGTAGGTTATGAAAGTGTAGATGAAGAATCCCCTCTGATAGAGGATGATCTGGTTGATGTCCCTACAGAGACCTCAGAGATCGAATATCTTGGGATACTGGATGGAACAACCATGGTTCTGTTTGGGTTGGTCAATGGACCACAAAGTATGTAGAATCTGTATAAGCAATGGATTAAAAGCATACAAATTAAGTTCACCAGTGGCTCCTGTCACCCTGATTGTTCAGTCCAAAGGAAAGATGATGATGATGCCCCTTGCCAACAGAAGCCCAAGCCCTCAAAGCCACGGCCTCTAGCAAGTCCGTGCTATGTGACATTCCTGGACGCATCCTCTAAAGATGAATCCCTAAGTCTAGAAGAAGTTACCACTCACACCGAAGCAAATAAAGCTCTGATACCTTTCCAACAACTTAAACAGACGAATGAGTCATGAGTTCAGAAGGAGGACACTGGTTCTAGTGGGACATCAGACGAGGATACGACTCTCTTGAAGGAGTCAGACCTCTACCCAGAAGCAATTCGTGGGACATTTATCCGCGAAGTGAAAGGTGAAAGACAAGTAATGTTCCTGGATGCCGAGGATACTGAACGTCACCTGAAAGTGGGTCTCAATCTTCTAGAAGAAAAACTGGTGGTCTTGTGAGACCTACTCAAGGAGAACTTAGATGTGTTTGCTTGGTCGTACAAAGACCTAAAGGGGATTGATCCCACAGTATGTCAACATCACATTGATCTAGAGCCCGATGCCAAACCTATAAGGCAAAGACAAAGACAGATGAATCCTAATTACTCTGCTCTGGTGAAGGCCGAATTATTGAAACTGCTTGAAGTTGAGTTCATCTATCCCGTGGCTAACAGTGAATGGGTTTTGCCCATTGTGGTAGTACCTAAGAAGAACGGGAAACTTTAAATATGTGTTGACTTTCGAAAGCTCAATTCGAAGACAAAGAAGGATCATTTCCCTATCCCTTTTACAGACCAAATATTGGACACAGTGGCAGGCCACGAGCTGTATTCCTCTTGGATGGATTTAGCGGATATAACCAAGTCCAAATCACAGAAGAGGACCAATCCAAAACAACCTTCACCACAGAATGGGGGACCTATGCCTACAGAGTGATGCCATTGAGACTCTATAATGCTCCTACCACCTTCCAACGAGTAATGATGGCTGCCTTCCAAAATCATCTACATGATTTTGTTGAGGTGTATCTTGATGACATCTGCGTCTATAGCTTGATCTGAGAGCATTAGGGACACCTACAGCAATGTTTTGACAGATGCCGAGAGTATGGGATTTCTCTCAACCCCGACAAATGTGTCTTTGGCGTCTCCTCAGGAGTTCTTTTGGGCCATATTGTCTCTGCACAAGGAATTGCAACAGACTCGGCAAAGATTGAAAAGATTGCCGCCTTAACAACACCAACAAATCTCAAGCAATTGAGAGGATTTCTTGGCCATGTGGGCTATTACAGAAGATTTATTGCACATTTTGCAACTAATGCAGCCCCTCTGCACAAGCTCCTAAGGAAAGAAGTTGATTTCCTTTGGACTGATGACTGTGAAGAAGCCTTTAATACCCTAAAACAGTAACTTATCCAAGCACCTATTTTACAGCCTCCTGACTAGACAAGGGAGTTGCGAGTGGCAGTTAAAGAACACTTGGGACATAGTGAGTCACTGCAACGCCATCTCCTGCACTTGGAATGCTTGGATGAGATCTGACGGATGGCCCTATAGTGCATGGAAACCACTCAAGCACGATGCAATGCCTATCATGACAGTTTCATCAAGCACAAGGAGTTCAACGAAGGTGATCTTGTTCTAGCCTATGATTCGAGATTTGGCAAGTTTCCTGGCAAGCTCCAACAACGTTGGATGGGCGTACAAGGTACTGGCCGTCAATCCTAACGGCTCTATTCAGGTGCAGACCGTTGATACCTCTGATGATCCTTTCCTGATTAATGGCTATCGCCTGAAGAAGTACTTCCCTCCCTAGGGATCTTGACAATCACAGTCGACCTACCCCTTCCCTTTTGGGCGTCGTACTGTCCTTCTTGTCATGCTTTTGATAGGCCTTATGATTCTCCTCATGCGATGGTCTCGTTCTGCTACCCCCTTGCAGAAACATCTCAACTCGACATTGTTCTCTTCTCGTCTGATCCGACACCGGTGGCGAGGTTGGTCCTGATATATGGTATTTCTACCATTCCCTTTATTAAGAAATAAAATAGAAAAAAAAGAAATAAAAAATTTAACAAAAAAAAAGTAAGAAAAAAAATTGAAAAACAACAAAACTGTTATGGGAGAAAATGAAGAAATTCCCTGTCATAACAGGCCTCGTTACAAGAAAAGGTGGAAACACCCTTGGGTGAGAAGCTGACTGTGGAAAAGGTGGTAACACCCTGCAGTTTAGGATAGCTGACTCACCAGCAGAACCTCTTCAGCAAGAAATTTGAAGCCACCTCCCTTGGTGCACTATCTCTACAATATCAATCCGTTTGCCCTTCTTAACAGACAACTCTTCTTACCAATCATTGAAGTACGGGATTTGTAGGCTACCTCCCTGGGTACGCCTCGTCTTCAAGATCCTGATAACACCAACACTTGACATGATCTTCATCACCAACCCCTTGAGTGATGTGAGCTTTCATCCTAATAGGATGGGGATGTGAGTATGAACTGCCCTCTGTATCTATCAGAGAGTGAGGCAGAGGGTGGGGTGAGTGACCAGTCTTTCCCTTTAAATCAATTGAGAGGTGAGATGTGTGAATGGAGTGTTGCACGCACGTAATGGGCCTCTCAATGCACAACGCATGATTTGTTCTTGTGTACTGCTCTATAAGGCTCCCTGGCCTTCCTTCTTGCATTGTATGTTGGCACTGGGCGGGATGCACACTTGCACCATCAAATGCACACAAGGCATACAACCTTTACACAAGTGACCATGAGGATTACATCAATGGGTTTTAGAACATGGCTGCCCTCTGTATCTTTCAACAGAGCGTGAGACAGAGGGTGGGCTGAGTGTGACTGGAGTTTCTTCAATCAATTACCAAGAGGTAAGGATTGAGGGACGTTACGACCTTTGGAGTCAAGTACGTTTCCATCTCCCTATGCACCCACGGGCTGGGTTTCTGCCACCATCAACACATGACACATCATTTTGTTCTATACACTGCACTATAAGGCTCCCTTGCCTTTCTCCTTGCACCTATGCCTGATGGGTTGGACGCACTGATGCACCATCAATTGTGCACCCTGGCATACTCTCTCTGCACCATTTCTTTGTCAATTCCTAAACCGGGTGTGAGATCTAGGTTTTTATCATTATTTCCTCGAGTGATATTAGTCATGGGGTGAGTGATTGTTTTTTCATTCCATATGAGTGATTGTGAGTTGAGTGCAATATCCCTCACCATTGACGAATTTCCTAAAATTCCTTCAACCAGCTATCTCCCTGGGTGCTGCCGCGTGGTCCTTGCCACGAAGGATGTGTGCTGTGTGACGATACCTTGGTACCTCCTGCAGACAACGACAGTGGACGTGCCATCGACAGTCAACCTTCATTCTCGATAACATGGGCCAAGTTTTTCTAACCCTACACCTTCTGTTGTCAGTGACGGTCATGTTTTAAGTGTGGGGACATTAGCGGTTGGTCTATTGTGTGGTACTAGGTCCCTGTTGCTCGGTCAACCCTATCCGTTAAGGTTTTAAGTGTGGCGACGCATCCTTGAGCGTCTACATTGCATACCCCTCTGCATTTGCCTTAACTTGATAATGCATCTATGCCTGCCCTGCTTCTACCCTGATGGGGTCCCTTCCCCACCCACCCGTCCATTTTCAACCCACCCTTGGGGCCGTTCCCTTGCAGTTTTCCTTCATTCCCTGATTTTGTTATCCTTCTATGAGAACGCACCCTATGTTCACCGAACTTCCAATCCAAACTTATATACTTGTTCATCCCTTTGAACTGACCATTTTTTCTTTTTACCGATCCCTGTTCCGACAGACGATTCTCAAGTTATTAATTTTTGAAGTATTTCCTGTAAATTGGACAGTTTTCCATGTGAATGCATCTTACACTTCGAAACTCTGATCTGATGAGTCACGCCAGTCCTACCCTTTCTCCCTGACATTTTCCCTTTTTTCTCCATGTCATTTCGATGTACGGTTCATCCGTTATTAATTTTTGCGGGTTTTCGAGTATTTTTCGTGCTTATTTTTCACAATTTTCCATGTGAGCCTGCCCTATTTTCACCGGAATTCTAGTTTGATTTGACAGCCGTGTCCTACCACCTTCCCCCCACTTTTTCTTTTTTTCTTTCCCCTTTTTTGACTGCTGAATTTTTAGTTATTAATTTTTTCGAGTGTTTTTAATGCATTTTTCGTGTTTTTTGCATGTGAATCCCTCCTAATTCCCCCGGAACTCAGTTTTGATGCAATAGCCTTGTGCAACCCCTTCCCTCGCACATGTTTCCTTTTTTCTACCCTCTGTTCCGGTGAACTGATTTTTTGTTATTAATTTTCGACCTCGTTTTCGTGTGCTATTTTTTTGTTTTTTCCATGTGAACGCATCCTATCTCAGTTGAAAATGTGTTTTGACGTGATAGGGTTGTTGGACACGTTCTTCTGCACCTTTTTCCTTCTTTCCGCCTTGCATTCCGACGAGCGGATTTTTCGATATTAATCCCCGTATGTGTTTTCGGGCATTTTTTTTGCATTTTTCCCATGTGAACGTCCTCCTTTCCTCCAGACACCCCGTCTTACTTTTCCCTCATTTTTCCCTCCTCTCTCAGTCCATTTTTCCTTTTTACATATTTTCGTTTCGACGAACGGTTTATGCGTTATTAATTTTTATTTGTTTTTTCTTGTTCTCGCGTTCCGCGACTTGCGTGTCGACGTTCCTACCCTGTTGGGTCCCACCATCGCAAATTCTTTTACCCACGCTTCGCACACGTGCGCGAGACGGGGGCGTGCCACCTTTCCCTCTTTTTTTTCTTCATTAATTACTTCCTTTATTAATTAATTTTATTATTTATTTATTTATTTTTTAAAAATCCTACCCTCAACGAGCACCTCCCCGCCTTCTAACCACCCCCCCTCTCTCTTCTTCTTCTTCTTCTTCTTCTTCTTCTTCTTCTTTCTCTCTCCTACCCCTCTTTCTTTCTCCCGACCCTCCCCCACCATCTCCCCCACCTTCACCTCCTCCCTCAACCCCCACCCCACCCTCCTCCTTCTGCGACCCTCCCCCACCATCTCCCTCACCCTCTCACCGCAGCGCCTCCACCCTTCCACCATCTCCCCCACCTTCATCTCCTCCTACCCCCCCCAATCCCCTCCTCCCCCCTCCCTTCCCCTTCCTCTCTTCTTCCTCCCCTCCCTCTCCTATTCTGCCCCCCAGCGTTGCCATTGTCGGCCCCCCAGCGCTGCCCACAGCGCCTCCCCCCGGCGTTCTCCTACGCGGGCTCCCCTAGCGTCACGGGCGCTCTCTTATTCGGCCCCCCAGCGCCGCGGGCGCTCTCCTACTCGGCCCCCCAGTGCTGCCGCTGTCGGCCCCCCAGCGCTGCCCACAGCGCCTCCCCCCGGCGTTCTCCTACGCGGGCTCCCCCAGCGCCGTGGGCGCTCTCTTATTCGGCCCCCGAGCGTTGCGGGCGCTCTCCTACTTTGCCCCCCAGTGCCGCCCACAACCGCCTCCTTCTCCTCCTCCTCCTCCTCCTCCTCTAACTGTCAGGTTAGTTAGCTTTAACTAACTTAATTAACCCTAATTAAGTTAGTTAATTTTAGTTAGGTTATACTAACCCTACTCAAGTTAGTTAATCCAAGTTGAGTTCACCTAACTCTAACCCTAACTTAGGGTTAAATTAAACTTAGTTAGGTTAGGTTAACCCCCTAGTTAACTAACCCCAACTATAGTTAAGTTAACCCCTAGTTAACTAACCTTACTTAGGTTAGGTTAACCCCCCTAGTTAACTAACCTTACTTAGGTTAGGTTAACCCCCTAGTCTGCTAACCCTAATTTAGTTAGGTTAACCCCCCTAGTTAACTAACCCCCTAGGTTAACTAACCCCCCTTAGGTTAGTCCCCATAGACCTAACTTAGCCTACCTATCTAACTTAGACTAACCAAGACTAACCTGACCTGCGTGGACTTAGGTTACTTACCTGACTTTAACTAACCCAGACTAACCTAGTTCCCTCTAACTAACCTAACTTGACTTAGTCTGACTTACCTGATTTACACATACTAACAAGACTTAGCTGACTTAATTTAACCCTACTTACCAAACAAAGCTGATTTTCCTGATTTAATTGATTTAATTACTTTATAAATTCACTTCCACTCAAATTTTTTTAAGAAAAATTTCTAAAAATTCCCTTAGATTTCTACCAATTTTTGGAAAATTTTTAGCTAGAAATTTCCACCCCCAAAATTACAAAAAATTCTATATTTGCTAATTTATTCCAAAATTACCTAAAAATACAGAAAATTCATTTAAAACTAGTAAAAATTACAGAAAAAATTCTGAAAATTTCCACCCACCCCCTGACCTTTTTCTATTCATTTTTCACTTTGAAATATTTTCATACAATGCACCAAATTTTTTTCAAAAAAAAAACAAACCACAAAACAAAAAAAAACATACAAATATAATAGATTAAATATAACAATCCAAATCTTCTTTTCATACCCTAAATTGTGGATATTTCCTAGCTGGCTGCAATTTTCTTTTTCCTTCATCCCATATTTATCTTTAATTATTCTTCCTTTTGAAAAAAAGAAGAAGAAATACACAACCACAAACAATTTATTAAAAAACAGGTCCAGCAAACCACACATAATTCCAACCACCACACATAATACCCCTAAAATATCAAACATAAATAAATAAATTTAAAAAAAAAAACATAATAATAACTCATCATAAAATAATTTAAAAAAATAAAAATAAAAATAAAAATCAACACATCCACTAAGGTGTTGTCTTTGTTGTTCAGTCTCAGTAGTCTTTACTTTTCTTTTACTGGATTCATTGCTTTTGGGGGACTCTTCCGTGTAGCTTCAGGCCTTTGCCTACACACCCCTTCTAGGTATTTATTTTATGTGCTTTATTTATTTTCATTTTCTCCTTCATCACAAATTAATTGCTAAAATGAATTATTTAATCACCCATATTTTCCACGCGCATTCGCGCTAAACACACAATTTCATAATAATAAAAATCAACCAGCCATTCACTTTGCACGCGCTACATGCGCTTAAGAGGCACTTTAATTTGTAATAAAAATGAACCAGCCGTCACACAAGAGCACGCGCTGGCAAAAAAACACTCCACATCACTCTTAATTTTTAATTAAGGAATTTGCATTTAGAGACCCAGTCTGGGCATCGAAGTTCAGGTTGCGCTAAAGTACCATTTCAACTTAATAATTTTTAATTAAAATTTTAAGAAGGAACCACCGTTTTCTTATTAAGGTTTATCACTTAATAAAATGTCACCCATTGTTAATCATTTATTAAAATGAACCCTTCATTAAAATAATTTACCCTCACTACACTTTTTTTCCTCTTTTTAATAAACACGCTTCGTGGGATGGGCGCGTAAACGTCTATTAGTTGACACTGATGGTCAAAGTTATGGTCCAGTCTTGATGTCCATTTTTATGGTAGTCTGATTTGTCTATGTGTTACGATTACGGGTACATTGTGTAGTTTTTTTTCTTTTATTGCCTGATACGGGGATTTGGGTGTTTGAATGTTGCATCGCATGAAGCTTTCGGTCACATATGTGTAGAGGTTATGTTGAAATTTTTCTAGGCTGTGTATTGTCTGGGGTGGTACCTGGGTTAGTTACATCTGTGTCTGTATGAATGTCCTTTTTTTGGATTGATTCCTTTTTGATAGCCCTTTGGTTGTTTTGCAGGCATTCTTCGTGATTGTTTGTGTTGTGGTGTGTGTGTTTACCATCTGAATAGCGCCTCACGCTCCTCCCCCTATCCAATATGTCCCGTTGTTTAGTAGGGATTACTCTTCCCTACTCACTTTTGAGCCTCTCACCAAGGCGAGACTTGCGACTTTCGTGGCTGCCTCCTTTCCATTGCTTCCAGAGGATCCATCCATGTGTGATGAGTTCTTGGCCTCATACAGCAAGAAGTCGGGACTGGTCTAGGGTACTTCCATGACTTTGATACCTCGAGGGTTAAGGAAGGCTCTGTTGTTGAGATGACAAGCTCAACACATGCGAACATTGATGATGGACCGCCTGGTTAGATGGGTCCACACGTCTACACTTAGCACGTCAGTGGTCATTATGACTCTCACATGGCCACTGACTCATTACTTATTATATTCAGGTTGTTACACCTATTTACAGCTGGCATAGTTATAGCGCCAGTCGACTAGTGTAGTCGGTTATGCATTGTTTGACTTAGTAGGCCACTTTCCTTTTATGTTGTATCTTATCTATACTTTGTGTACATTGTAAAAGTGTGTGGAAGAAGAAGAAGAAATCAACAAGAAAACGTTTTGGCCTCCATCTCTCTTCTTGTCTCTTGAGTGAGCTTCTCCTTGTGCATTCTGTGTGTGTTCGGCACAGCATCTTGAGCAACTCCCCCCACCACGCGATTCTTGACATGGTATCAGAGCCGTACCACTGAGAGAGGCTGATTTCGAAGGTTGAAGCAAAGGAGAAGCAAGGTTCGAGCAAGCAAGCCACGGGTAAGAAGCTCTCCCATCCTTCCACTCTTTCTCTTGGATAGTGCCTGTGGAGGCACCGGAAATAGGGCAGAGCAAAAATCTCAGATTGCAGTGAGATTTGGTGTGCGCGAAGAGCAATTATTTTGGGCATTTGAGGCCATTTCAGGGCCCGTTTTAGAGCCGCAAGGTTGCGGACAGCAGTTTCAGGGTACGCTGTGATTTCGACTGTATTGACCGAAAGTGGGTGCATAGGTTACAGATTTCAGATTTGTAAGTTCAAAGGTGTTTACTAGTGAGTAAACACAAGGTTTATCTGCAAACTGGTTGCAGATTGCATGTATTGTTGAGTAGACAGTGAAAAAGGCTGTCTGGTGTATTGTTGTGCACTACAGGTCGAGGGTTGCAGAAGATTTGCTTGCTATTTGGTATTAGTTCTGTGATAATGGCAGAGAACAGTGGAAGCCCCATCATTGAGAAGCTCGACAAGAATAACTACCCTTCATGGAAGTTCCGTGTCACGAATTTCCTTATTGGAAAAGGCCTCTACGAGTTTGTTTCAGGTGAAGAAAAGGAGCCGAAGGTGAGTGATCCTCCAACTGCAGAAGAGACAAAGGCACGGAAGGAATGGAATGCAAATGATAAAAAGGTCATGTATTGGTTGTCTGCAGTAATTGGCAATAATATGCTGGGACACATTAGAAATGCAGAGAATTCATATGCAGCTTGGACCATACTTGAAAGTATGTTTTCTGTAAATACAAAGGCGCGAAAGATTCAACTCAAGCAAGAGTTGAATACATTAAAGAAAGGGTCTCTTTGTCAGCATGGAAAATCTTCTTGTCTTTCATATTTGGTTCTTCAGCTTTGAATGATGTGGTCTTTTGGTCTTCATGGCTGATCTTCTTATTGTCCTTCTTCCTTTGCTCTTTGATCTTATGGTCTTCTTGGTCTAGTTCCCCGTGGACTTTGCTTGCAGCTTTAGTCTTCATGTCCATGTCTTTGTCCCCCTCAAGCAAAGACATCTCATTCTTCATGATGGCCAAGGTAACTGGAGTGTCTTCAAAAACTTTAGATGGAATCATTGATTGCACTTTAGTATGAGCAACTCCATGTCTCTCTGTGTATCCACATAGAAATCTTCTTGGTTATCATAGATATGACCAAGAATCTGCTTCAAATCTGTGAGTAAGTGGCAACCAAGTTGATCTTCAATGTGTCAAAAAACACAAGTGAAGATAGTGTTAAATCAACACTCTTAAGTATCAAGGGATACTAGAGTTGAAGATGGTGATTCTTGATGCCTATCCTTTGCTTGATGAACCCGTTATTTGAGTCCCCTCCTTGCTGGTAAAATCTTGCTGAACACTGAGTAAATACTCAGATCAGATTAGCAAAACCTTCAGTTGAGTGGGAAGAGTGAGAAGGATGAGTTTGAAGAGGAGCTTGATGTGGTTGTTGAATGCTTGGTCTTCCAATCTTCAAAAATATCCAAAGATCTCCAAGAACTTCCCCTCCTTGATGTGTGGCACTGACTAAATCAGTGAATCTGGATGTCAATAGGGTGATCCAAGTAGCATGACTGAGAAAAAGAAGTGGTTTTATGAGCTTGAGTGGAAAAAGCTATGGAGGACTATGTTAGGGTTTCAAACCCATCTGATAAAAACGATGATAGCAGCTCGATCCGATAGCCATTTGAGCTGATATTTGGTGAGAAGATAGTTCATGGGTTAGGCTTTGAATGCCCCATGATCAGCATCGACATTGTTTATTCTATATATGGCGCAGGCTATACAACGCCGAAATGGCGCAGAACAGGCAGCGATAGCAATGTTTGTGTTTTCGTCTGAAGCAGGAGATAGGCGCAATCATTGGGGCTGAAACTTGGTGGTTAGATAGCCTATGTCAAGGGATAAAGAAGCCCTATAGGCGCAGGATGTATCGCGGCTTGTGCGTGGAGATCCAGCAGTACGACAGGGAACATCACAGATTTGAACAGCAACCACGAAATCTTGCAATGCTGGAGCTATGGTTGGTCAATGTTGGTGTTTGTCGTGATGAGGAGCAGCGCCCTGACCTAGGAGAGATATTCATAGAAGAAATCGACTTAAGATATGGCTTGTGGAAGGAGATCAGGAAGCTCCAAGAGTAGTAGGTTCTGTCTGGCTATGGCTGCCAAACATGACAGTGAGAAAAAAAGAGTAGAAGATGAAGTCTTGAGCTGGACTGAGCTCAAGCTGAGCTAGATGAAAGTGAAATGGAGCTGAAGGAGTGGTGCCATGCCCGTCTCGGCTCTGATACCATGTGAAAGATGCAGGATCTAGAGCATGGTAAAGGCGGAAGCTATGGAGGATGGAACATGAAGATACTACTCATGTTGACATTGACAAAGAAGACAACTGTTACACAAGTGAATTAGGTTTCAAGATTGAGACTTGAACTCATAAACACAATCTTGTGTAGGATTGACAATGACACAAGGACTTGACAGAAAGAGACAAGTACTATTGCATTATCATCATATGAAAGTGATAGTCAAGTACATCATTATATAGGATTGCTTGGTAGCACACTTCATCAATGTGCCTATGGGATCTGTCTCTCTTCCTAGAATGAACTGCATCTTCCTGGCCTAGTTGTTCCATACAAAGGGGCATACATAGGGTGTGATTGGTAGATTCTCAACAATGTGCAGGCTGAAAAGCAAGAATCACGAACTCTTAGTGGACCAGAGACATCATCTGGTAGTCCTTGGTCTGGGAGACTAAGGAGTACCTCTACATCTTCGGGTGCATCTAGTAGCACTACAGGTAAAGACAAAGGAAAGAATAAAGTGTCAGAAGGCATTGATACAGTTCTTGATGGAGAATCCAGTGGCTCTGAGAGCTTGGATGATGAGCTTGGCATTCCTTCAATGAGGACTCCAGGTGTGCAGAGAGCACGCGTTAATGCAAAGACTCCATTGAGTGATCCAGTGGTACGCAGGTCTAGTAGGGTGAGATACCCTACTAAAGGATTTGCTTTTGAAGGTTATGCAGCTCACCATTATGCTTATATGGTGAAACTAGTTGAGGATGTTGAGCCCACATGTTTTGAGGAGGCTGTTGGTCATGCTCATTGGGATGCAGCAATGGATGAGGAGATGGCTGCATTAGAAGCCAATAAGACTTGGGATCTAGTATCATTGCCGAAGGGAAAGAAAGCTATTGGATGTAAGTGGGTTTATAAGATTAAGCACAATGCAGATGGTTCTATTAGCAGGTATAAAGCTAGGCTGGTTGCAAAAGGCTATGCCCAAACATATGGCATAGATTATGATGAAACCTTCAGTCCAGTTGCTAGGATGGCAACTGTCAGATGTGTGATTGCTTTGGCAGCAGCCAAAGGTTGGAGGTTGCAGCAAATGGATGTAAAGAATGCCTTCTTGCATGGTGATTTGCAGGAAGAAGTGTATATGGATTAGCCAGCAGGTTATGAAGATTTAGAGCATCCCACGTACGTGTGCAGGTTGAAGAAGGCACTCTATGGGCTCAAGCAAGCACCTAGAGCATGGTCTAACAAGATCAGAGAGTATCTTGTCAATATTGGCTTTTATGTTTTTGATGCTGATCACTCACTCTATGTGAGAAAGGGAGATGCAGGTTTGATCATCATAGTCATCTATGTGGATGACTTGATTATAACAGGTGATAGTGATAGTGGGATTGCTGAAGTCAAGGGCTGTTTGAAGATGAAGTTTGAGATGAAGGATTTAGGTGAGCTAAGGTACTTCCTTGGTATTGAGGTGATCAGATGTGATGATGGTATATGGCTGTCCCAAAGATAGTATGGCTTGGATATGTTGTCCAAGTATGGTATGACTGCATGCAAACCACTTTCAGTCCCGTTGGAGTAGAATATAAACCTGAGTGCTGATGTTGGGGATGAGATAGAAGACCCTACTATGTTCAGGAGGATAGTGGGGAGTTTGATCTACATGACCATTACAAGGCCAGACTTGAGCTACGCTGTTGGTCTTGTGAGTCAGTTTATGCAAGTACCTAGAAAACCACATTTGGATGCAGTCAGACGCATATTGAGATATGTGAAGTCCACATTACATTATGGACTTTTCTATGAGGCACGTACAGATGTACAGGTGTTTGGATACACAGATGCAGATTGGGCTGGTAGTATGTCTGATAGAAGATCTACCAGCGGATACATGTTCTCTCTTGGTAGTGCAGCAGTTGCATGGAGCAGCAAAAAGCAATCTACAGTTGCTTTGTCGAGTACAGAGGCTGAGTATAGAGGTGTTGCTGTTGCTTCATGTGAGGTAGTATGGCTACAAAAGCTATTGGCTGATTTGGATGTGTAGGTGGAAGGTCCAGTTGTCATTTATTGTGACAACATGAGCAATATACAGTTGGCTAGGAACCCTATGTTCCATGCCAGGACAAAACATATTGAGATACACTACCACTTTGTGAGAGAGAAGGTACTAGCAGGTGAGATTGACTTGGTGTATGTCAGCACACAGGATCAGATAGCTGACATCTTCACGAAGGCATTGGGTACAGAGAAGCTTCAAAAGTTTCGAAGCTTACTTGGAGTTGCAGAGATGCAGTTGAGCTTGAGGGAGAGTGTTGAGATGACAAGCTCAACACATGCGGACATTGATGATGGACCGCCTGGTTAGATGGGTCCACACGTCTACACTTAGCACGTCAATGGTCATTATGACTCTCACATGGCCACTGACTCATTACTTATTATATTCAAGTTGTTACACCTATTTACAGCTGGCATAGTTATAGCACCAGCCGACTAGTGTAGTCGGTTATGCATTGTTTGACTTAGTAGGCCACTTTTCTTTTATGTTGTATCTTATCTATACTTTTTGTACATTGTAAAAGTGTGTGGAAGAAGAAGAAGAAATAAACAAGAAAACGTTTTGGCCTCCATCTCTCTTCTTGTCTCTTGAGTGAGCTTCTCCTTGTGCATTCTGTGTGTGTTCGGCGCAGCATCTTGAGTAACTCCCCCCACCACGCGATTCTCGATATCTGTCTCTTCCCTACAAAGGTGAACCCTTTGTTACAGCTCGCCAGCTCTTCTCTAACGATGAGATTTTAAAGCTGTTACAAAAACAAACCAAGGAAATTCTGGATGTCAAGAAGGTGATCAACACTTCAGGAGTTTCCTTTTCCATGATCACTGATCCTGTGTGGAAGTTGGCCTATCAGTTCCTCCAAGACAGGTTTATGCCTACCATGTTGAGATATCGAGCTCCACTCGTGATACGCCAGGGTGACCGTTGTATATTTATGTCACCGACTTGTCAGTTGCAGACGCGGTTGGTACACCGCCCATGAATAATAGCTACATGATAGCTATCCTTATCTACTCTAGTTCGTGGCTCAGTTAGTATGCCACCTTAGTTAGTTGAGTTTGGTTTGAGACCCATATATAGGGTTCTTCTATTTCTTTGTACTTGAGTTCTTTTGGCTTACACAACTAAGAAGAGGAAAACTGTTTTCAGCCTCCACCCTTGTGTGTCTTCCCCCATTGTGCAAGCAAGAAAGCTTCAAGCGAGACTCCTTCCTTCTCTCCCACAATCTTGACATGGTATCAGAGCCTTGTTCGTGGTAAGGAGCTCAAGAAAGCAAGCCAAGCTCGCGGTGGTCTGGTAAGAGGAGCAGTGTTGCTTTCATTTCCTGTTTTGGGAGCAGATCTCTGCAGGTAGCACAGCCGGAAATTGCAGGAGTGCATTGTCTCAGGTTGAGACGCCCTTCGCGGTGAAGCAAGAGGGGAGTATATGCTGCGGGAGAGGGCTTTAGCCCTTGGCGACCTTGTTTTTTTGATTTGAGGCCATTTCGGGGCCTGTTTTGCAGACGGAAGTTTTCTGCACGCACTCAAGAAAAGGCTCAGTTTTATGCTGTGCGACCACTGTTCTACAGGTCGGTGAAAAGTTACTGTAGAAATTGCATCGTATGCTTGTGCGCAGAGACATTGGGAGTTTCAGAATCATCCTTGGTTCCTGTTTATGCAAAATCGTCACTAGGAAGTGACTGTGTGGTCAAATACCACTTTCGCCAGTTTTGCAGATTTGCCCTTGTGAGGGTGAAGCTGTGTTTTTTTTGCAGTGACAGAATTTCTTGCAGTATTCTGTAATGGCGTCTGATTCTCTTTCACAGATTGTCACTGAAAAGCTTGACAAGAACAACTTCCAGGCATGGAAGTTTAGAATGACGAATTTCCTTATGGGAAAAGGATATTGGGAATTTGTTGCAGGAAATGAAGAAGAACCAGTTCTTCCTGATGTTCCCAATCAACAACAAATGCAGGCATTTAAAACATGGCATGAGAGAGCCAGGAAAGTTATGTATTGGCTGTCTATCAGTATTTCAGACTCTATGATTGTGCATATTCAGGATGCAAGTACGCCAAAGGAGGCATGGGATACTTTGTCAAAAATGTATAGCACAAATACGCAAGCCAGGAAAATGCAGCTCAAGCAAGAGTTGCATAATGTGCAAAGAGAAAGTATGAGCATCAACGACTACCACATGAAGGTGAAGAAGATTGCAGATGCACTTGCTTCCATTGGGTCGCCAGTGGAAGATGATGATTTAGTTTCCGTGACCTTGAATGGTCTAGGAAAGGATTATGCACAGTTTCGGACATCCATTTCAGTTCGTGAAAGATTTCCTGATTTTGAGGAGTTGATTGCTCTTCTAATTTCTGAGGAACAGAGAAATGGTGGTGCATCTTCTTCAGGAGGAACTTCAAAAGAAGCTGTCTTCTACTCAAATGCTGGAAGAGGTAGAGGCAGAGGTAGAGGAGGCCGATTTGGAGGCCGTGGCAGAAATCAGAATATGCAGCAAACTCAAGAAAACCAGTCCTATGGAGGAGGACGTGGTAACTCTAGAGGCAGGGGGAGCCAAAGAGGTCGTGGTGGATGGCAAAGAGGCCAAAATGCAAACAGTAATGTTGAATGCTACTACTGTGGTAAAATGGGTCATATGGCTAAAGACTGCTATAAAAAGCAGAATGACATCATGAATGGAAAACTGCAACAAGGGAATTATGCATCTTCTAGTAGACAGGGTGATGACAGAAATGAGCATTTGTTCATGGTGCAGCACATGAACAATTCTATGACAAGTGCAGAAGAAAGCAATGATGTATGGTATGTTGACTCAGGTGCATCAAACCACATGACAGGTCATGCAGAATGGATGGAGGATGCAAGGAAAATGGAAAAACCAGGATTTGTGGAGACTGGTGATGATACTGCACATCCTATTGTGCAGATTGGAAAAATTCCCTTGTCTATGCAGGGTGGGAAAAAGAAATACCTGTCCAATGTATTTCATGTCCCGAATATCACCAAGAATCTGGTTTCAGTTGGTCAAATGGTTGAACAGGGCTTGCAGGTCAGATTTAATCCTCATGGATGCTTTGTTGAGGATATGAAAAATAAAGGTCGCTTGATAGCAAAAGGAAAGAAGAAGGGCAGAATGTTTACATTGGATGCAGACGTGTCTGAATTGAGTGCAGCAATGTTTGCACATGGGACCGGTGTAGTTGCAGATATTGATATCTGGCATAAACGCATTGGTCATGTTAATGTACAGCGACTTAAATCAATGCAGGCCCAAAATATTGTTGCAGGATTGCCCAAATTCAAGGTTGCAGAAATGCATAAGGTATGTGAAGCCTGTCAGTTTGGAAAACAGGCAAGGAAACCATTTCCTAGACATGTTCAAGAGAGTGAGAAGCCATTGGAATTAATCCACTCTGATGTGTGGACTACTAAAGCTGCATCTCTTGGAGGCTGTCATTATTTTGTCAGTTTTATTGATGACTATAGCAGAAAAGTTTGGGTGTATTTTATGAAAAAGAAAAGTGAAGTTTTTGGGCATTTCAAAACTCTTAAAGCTATGGTTGAAAAAGAAACAGGCTTGCAGATAAAATGCCTAAGGTCAGATGGAGGGGGAGAGTACCTCTCAAATGAGTTTGCAAAGTTCTTGCAGGAGCATGGCATAAAGCAGCAATATTCATGCAGTTATTCCCCACAACAAAATGGAATTGCAGAAAGGAAAAATAGGCATATTGGAGAGGTATCTCGTGCCATGCTCAATGAAAAAGACTTGCCAGATTTTTATTGGGCTGAAGCAGTTGCTACAGCAGTCTACATAATGAACAGGACTCCCACTGCAGCAATACATGGAATGACTCCAGAGGAGAGGTATACTGGTAGGAAACCAGATATTTCTCATTTGAAAATTTTTGGTTGCATTGCCTATGTACATGTGCCAGATGAGCTGAGATCCAAGTTGGATCCAAAAGCTGAGAAGTGCATCTTTATTGGTTACTCTCTGCAGCAAAAAGGGTATAGATGCTATAACCCTTCTACTCGTAAGTTTACAGTGAGCAGAGATGTTGTTTTTGATGAGATGAGTAGCTGGTATAAACCAGTAAATGTGATTGATGATGAAGATGCACAAAATGGTAATGCTACACAGAATTCACAGCAGCAGTCACAAAATATTAGTGGACCTGGAGCGTCCTCTAGCAGTGGTTCACATTCTTCGCCATGGACAGGAAGATTGAGATCAGGAGAATCTTCTCAAAGTAATGCAGATAGTGGTATGCAGGTATCACGAAAAGGAAAAGAGAAGGTTGATCAGCCCATGTTTGATGTGAATGCAGGTCACTCTTATGTGGATGGTGAATCCAGTGGCTCAGAACAGAGCATTGATGATGAGTTGGGTATTCCTTCTATTGTTACACCTGGAGTAAGGAAGACCAGGGATGTTTTGAGAGCACCTGGGAGTGAACCCACTTTGCGCAGGTCTACCAGAGTTAGATATCCTGTGGATAGGCTGAAATATGATGGATTTACAGCCATTCACTATGCATATATGGTCAAAGTGATACAGGAACCAGAACCCACATCTTTTGAGCAAGCCATGGGAAAAGAAAAATGGGAGAAAGCCATGGATGAAGAAATGGATGCCTTGGAAGCAAATGCTACATGGGAGTTAGTACCTTTGCCTAAAGGTAAGAATGCAATTGGCTGTAAGTGGGTTTATAAGGTGAAGCACAATGCTGATGGTTCTGTGAACAGATACAAGGCAAGATTAGTAGTCAAGGGGTATGCACAAACATATGGCATTGACTATGAAGAAACATTTAGTCCGGTTGCAAGGATGGCAACCGTAAGAGCAGTCATTGCTATGGCTGCATCAAAGGGATGGTCTTTACATCAGATGGATGTAAAGAATGCCTTCTTGCATGGTGATTTGCAAGAAGAGGTCTATATGGAGCAGCCACCAGGTTATGTGCATGCTGTTCATCCTGAGTTTGTTTGCAGGTTGAAGAAAGCCTTGTATGGCTTGAAGCAAGCACCTAGAGCATGGTCTGACAAGATAGGACAGTATCTTGTCACTATTGGCTTTCAGATTTCCAAGGCAGATTTCTCACTTTATGTGAGAAAAACAGAGAAAGGTATTATGCTGCTTGTCATTTATGTTGATGATTTGATTATGACAGGTGACAGTGATGAAGATATCCTTCATGTGAAAATGCTATTGAAGCAGAAGTTTGAGATGAAGGATTTGGGAGAGCTGCGTTATTTCTTGGGCATTGAGGTGATTAGATCACCAAGTGGGATACAGCTCTTGCAGAGGCAGTATGGATTGGACATGCTGTCCAAATATGGGATGACAGGTTGTAAGCCTATTTCAGTTCCTTTGGAGCAAAATGTGAAGCTGAGCACAGATGCAGGTGAGCTTCTAGAAGACCCTACTATGTATAGACGCATAGTAGGAAGTTTGATTTATATGACTATTACCAGGCCAGATTTGAGCTATGCTGTTGGATTGGTAAGTCAGTTTATGCAGGCTCCAAGGAAACCACATTTGGATGCGGCTAGACGCATACTTAGGTATGTGAAGTCCACATTGCAGTATGGACTATTTTATGAGACTGGGGTTCAGATACAGTTGCATGGATACACTGATGCTGATTGGGCTGGTAGTATTTCTGATAGACGATCTACCAGTGGATATGTATTCTCTTTTGGGAGTGCTGCAGTCACTTGGAGCAGCAAGAAACAGCCTATAGTTGCCTTGTCGAGCACAGAGGCTGAGTACAGGGGTGCAGCAATGGCTGCATGTGAGGTAGCTTCGTTGCATAAGCTACTTTATGATATGCATCAGTCTACAGATGGGCCAGTTGTCATTTATTGTGACAACATGAGTAGTATACACTTGGCAAATAACCCAGTCTATCATGCTAGAACAAAGCACATTGAGGTGCATTATCACTATGTGCGAGAGAGGGTTTTACTAGGTCTTATTGATCTAGTTTATGTCAGCACAGAGGATCAGGTAGCTGACATATTCACAAAGGCATTGGGCGCAGAGAAGCTGCGCAAGTTCAGAGACCTGCTTGGTGTGCAGGAATTGGGATTGAGCTCGAGGGGGAGTGTTGAGATATCGAGCTCCACTCGTGATACGCCAGGGTGACCGTTGTATATTTATGTCACCGACTTGTCAGTTGCAGACGCGGTTGGTACACCGCCCATGAATAATAGCTACATGATAGCTATCCTTATCTACTCTAGTTCGTGGCTCAGTTAGTATGCCACCTTAGTTAGTTGAGTTTGGTTTGAGACCCATATATAGGGTTCTTCTATTTCTTTGTACTTGAGTTCTTTTGGCTTACACAACTAAGAAGAGGAAAACTGTTTTCAGCCTCCACCCTTGTGTGTCTTCCCCCATTGTGCAAGCAAGAAAGCTTCAAGCGAGACTCCTTCCTTCTCTCCCACAATCTTGACATACCAAAATGCCATCCCATTACTTGTCCAAAGAGCTCTTTACAGCTTCAAGGATGGTGTTAAAAGGAGTAGCTATTGATTGGAGCACTTACCTACTCAGCAAGATGGATCAACATTTCGTAAAACTAACCAGGGGCAATGTTACCAATGTCACATATAGATCCTACCTGTCTGCCTTCTTGACCTATTCAGGTTTATAGAAGAGTAAGCCTCCGCCTCCTCCATCTGATCCAGTACCTCCTCCACCTTCAGATGAGTCAGAACCAATTGATATAGAGGATATGGATTCTCCTCCTCCCCTGGTCATACAACGCAAACGCTTGAAGCGGGTACCAGATAAAGCTCCTTCAGTTCTTCCTTCAGTGCCCATTCCTGCTACCTTTGGCAGTGATCTCCCTGCTTATCTCCCATGTAACAACATGTTCAGAGCACATAGAGAAGGTTCCTTGGACATATCAGTCCCCTCGTTGAACAGTCTAGTATTGGGAGATGCCATTCCTTTCCTATGTAAAGACATTTAGAGTTCCATTGAACTGTCAGTGTGACAGCCTGTGTTCAACAGCTGTATGCTTCCTTTTATGAGGAATTGATGCAGTCTAAAGACCAGTTGCATAAGGCAACATCCAAGTTAGCCTCTGCTAAGGACACACTGGCAGATCTGTTTAAGCAGATGGAGCAACAAACCCAACTGATTGAAACCCAACAAGAAGAGATATCTTCTTTGAAGATTCAGTTAACAGAGGTTCAATTAGAGGTTACTAGAATCTCAGAGGAGAAGGAGAGGATGTCCAAAGAAGCGCAAGAGTTTCAAACTATCTATGATGTCAAACTTTCAGCCTTACAGACTGCTAACGACACTGTGGAATCACAAGCTTCCCAAATCAAGCAGTTGCAAGACCAGCTGGCAAAGTCACGGTCTGTTTCTCCAAGCCCTAATATTCCCTTGATCCCTTCTCTCTCACAACAAGACTTGGCAGTTCTCCAGAGACAGGCTACTTTGTATCCTCTCTTCCAAGATAAAGTGGAATGATCGCAGTCCAGGATGGATCTGCTATGGTCTACATTTGAGCGATTCCAAGAATATGTTCCTCCAAACCATTCTTTCTTTGTCCACTATCAATTACACAAGTTGGCCTTTTACATGAACCTTTCAATGATGGATCTTCCTCTTCCAGAGGATGGTTGGGGCTTGGTCTCCTGAGTTGATAGAAGTGATCCGCATGGTGTTTGAAGATTCTGTCATGATAGATACCATGTTGATCTCATACATGTATCTACAGGGAGACTTATTAATTCCAGATGAAGTGGATATGGCATGGTATGTGAGAGATGTGGTTTTACAAGTTGTTTTGTATGTCAACTATTTGGAGTTGCAAATAGATGACATGTTCCAGAGTTACTCCTCAAAAGTGACTACTTGCCCTGATAATTCCTGGCACTCCATGATTGATTCTGTGGTCCTGAATCACAGAACATAGCTTCTACCTATGTACAGAGTTCTAACCAACTGAGGGTGGATCTCTTAGCTTACCTTTCCAAAAATAATCCATTTGATTCTACCTTTTTTTATGCCTATCAGAGAAGATCTATCTTAGGTCCCTATGTTCCTACCCTACTGTATTACCAACAAATGGCTCACCGTTATGATATCTATCTTTCCCTCTATCAAACCAATTCAACAGCCATCTTACCCCTTCTTTTGCAACCTCAATCTTTTCCCCAAATTCCCATATTTACATACTGCTCTTTTATCGAAGATAGAGTATTTTCCCCTTCTCCACCATGTCCTTCTCCATCCATTCATGTACCTTCTACCTTTCCTATTTATCAATTAACACCCTTCCTAAGTGATTCCCTAAAATTTTCAGCCACTCCTTCTTTAACCTATTCTTCCTTTTATGATTTTTCTTACCCATCTCTTCATCCACTTTTACTTATTCCACTTCCATCTCCTGCCACTTCTATCTCTCAACCCCCTCAGTTGGTTAGTGAGTATGAAGGGTTTGATCAGCAGATTCCCAGACGAAGAGGATGGAGCTCAAGTGATTCTCTTACAGGATCTCAAATCAACTGGCCAATTATTCCAAGAGATTGGACAACTACCAGTCAAGCATATCAGAACTATATTCATTTTGCTCACCAATATTCACAGTCTCTGGATCCTTCGGTGACATTGACAGCTCATTTTGCTTGGTATCCAGCATACATGCATAGGCATTCCCATAATGATAAAAAGGCCATTCCAAAACTTTGTATGAATGTCAATGTGAACATTGACTCCCATCAGTTGGATGTCCTGTACTTTCATGCCCTATGTCTCCCTAGCAGATACCTTGTCTTGCTAGAAAGGATGTGCTGCTTGCAATTTTTTCAAAATACTCCCAAGACATTTGTAGATGAATCCTTCTCCATGGATCACTTCCGAAACCACCAAGCCTTTAAAAGGGATCATCTTCATTGATGCCTTTGCCATGTATTTTGAAATATTTCTAATTATATATCTCTTTTTGGAGGTGTTATTCAAATGGCTGTGTTAGTGTTTGTATATGTGTTGTCTTAATTGTATGTGATGAGTTCGTGTTGGTTGCGAATACTTGTTCGAGAGCTCTTTTCAAAAGATTGTTGGTGGATGGAAAGCCTATGGTGGAAAGCTGAAGAGAACCTCTTATATCCTTTAAAATTTTGTTATGGCTTTTAAATGGTTAATCAAATGAGTTAATGAATAATGGAGTTTTCCTTTAGTAGTTTTTTCTATCAGATACAGGTGATAAGTTGTGGTCGTGTTTTAGCAAGATTATTGAAGATCTGAAGGAAGATCCAAATTGAGCTCTTTAGTGAACTTATATTCTTCTTTTCCTTGGGTCGCGAGGACACTTCCTTTCTAAGTGTGGGGATATATTGAGAGTGAAAAAATACTGAAATTTTGAATGCTTTTTGTTGTTTTTGAGGTCTGAATGATTGATTTTTGATGGATTTAGAGTGATGTATGATTGTTAATGGGAGTATTTGAGAGTGTTTTGGATGATATTGATTATGTTTGGAAGTTCATGACGATTCTTAGTGGAGATATGAGGTTCTGTGATGTTCTGATAGGTTTTGATTGGTTCTATATACCTTCTGTATAGCTTCTATTTTGTTCTGATTATCTTCTATATGAAGCGTGGATTGATGATTAATGAAGATTGAGATCTTGTGAAAGCTTATTGAATAGTTTTTGAGAGTTTGTAATGGTTTGAGTATGAGTTATGAGGTTTTGATGACCTTCTGTAGAGCCTCTGTCTCTGCTCTGTCTTTGTACTGTAACTGTACTGTAGCTGTTCTGGTGCTGTACTGTGATTGTTCTGTAGATCTTCTATAGGTGTTTTGTAGAATGTATGTGTGACTTTGAGAAATTTTTCTAACCTTTGGAAAGGATGAATCTAAGTTCAAAAGAGCTAAAACAAGTGGAAGAAATAGCTGCTGAAGACTGAAGAGAAGACTAAGTGACAGTGACAGTAGTGAGCTGTGAAAATACATTGTAGTGGATCTGGTGACTCTTCATATCAGACATACCTCTTGGGAGGTGCATCCACGACCTAAGAATGATTATTGAGGGTTATTATGAGAGCATTGTAGTGAGGATATGATGTACTATTGATGGAGAGAGAGAGAGAGAGAGAGTCAGAGATAGTCAATTCTATCAAAACAGTGTAACTGTATATGAGAGATTGAGAGAGAGAACTATGAAGACATTGAAGGTGAATAATATGTGATTGATTTCCATTCAAAGATGATGTATTCCTTTGTGTTCTTTGTTATATTGAAGAATTTTATGAAGATGTTGAAGAATATGGTTGATTCTATCAAATTCGTGGGAGATATCTACTATGATACTGCATGAAGAATTGCTGTTTTCTTTGTTTTGATGATCAAAAGAATGAAATAAAAGCTTGTTGATGTTACAAGATAGATTTTCTTGCAAGAGAATTCCCTTTTCCTTGGTGTTCCTCTTGGGGCTCCAAGCATCGTGGTATGGTAATCCGGTTGTAGTGGCTATTGATGGCTCAGTTAGCACTAGTAATGCTAAAAATACACCTATAGTGAGTACATCTATGAGTGGTCCTATATGTGATGGGTCACCTATAGTAAGTCCTTAGTCAGGACGCTTGCAGAGTCGTACTCCTATGTCCACTAACACGGATATGCCAATGAGGAGGATATTGGATAAGGGAAAATAAAAGATGCTTGAGAATGTGACAAGACCACTTATAGTAGGTTATGAGTCATCTAGAATTGATAGTTTGGATAGTGAGTTGGGCATTCCATCTATTATGATACCTGGAGCAAGGCAGAGTCGTTATGTACTGCCTCATGAGAGGCAAGAGCCATAGTTATGGAGATCTAAGGGTGCCAAAAAACCAGTTGATAGGTTTGCATATACTGGTTATTCAGCCAGCCATTATGCATATATGGCTAGTGTGACCGGTTACAAAGAACCTACAAAGTTTGATGATGCAGTTACAGATGATAACTGGTGTGCTGCCATGGATGAGGAGTATGCAGCCCTAGCTGAAAATGAGACATGGGAATTGGTTGAGTTTCCTGAAGGCAAAGTTCCCATTGGCTGCAAATGGGTGTACAAGGTTAAGTGCAAGTCAGATGGTTCGTTAGAACACTATAAGGCAAGGCTGGTTGCAAAAGGGTATGCACAACAATATAGCCTTGACTGTGAGGAGACTTTCAATCCAGTGGATAAAATGGCAATAGTTAGAACTGTCATTGCTTTGGCAGCATGCAAAGGCTTGAAATTATGGCAAATGGACATGAAGAATGCTTTCTTGAATGGTGATTTGGTTTGAGGAAGTATATCTGGAGCAGCCTGAAGGCTATGTTCACCCGAGCTTTCCTACACATGTATGTAAGCTGAAAAAGGCTTTATATGGATTGAAATAGGCACCTAGAGCATGTAATGCTTGGATCAACATTTATTTACAGCAACATGGTTTTAGATTGGGTGATGCAGGTCACAGTCTGTTCACGAAGAATAGAGATCATGGATATGTGGTTCTAGTGGTTTATGTAGATGATCTTATCATCACTGGAGATAATGAAGAGGGCATTGCTAAAATTAAATCATGTTTACAGGCTGAATTCAGAGTCAAAGACCTTAGTGAGCCGAAGTATTTTCTTGGAATTGAGGTAGTCTCTACACCTCAAGGTATATGGCTGCTACAGAAGTAGTATGCTCATGATATGTTACAGAAGTATGGTATAGCTGAATGCAAGCCTATGGAGACACCTCTTGATCAGAATGTCAAGCTACAGATTGATGTTGGGAATGACATAGAGAATGTGACCATGTATCGATAGATGGCATCTTGATATACGACTATTACCCTTCTTGACTTATATTATGCAATGGGGATGATTAATCAGTTCATGTAGAAGCCTTGCAAACCACATTTAGATGCAGTCAGGAGGATCATGAGATATGTAAATGGTACTACAGATTATGGGTTGTTTTATGCATATGGAAAGTCTCTTGACTTGACAAGGTTTACTAATGCTAATTAGGCTGGTTGTACCTATGATAGGAGGTCAACCAGTGGTTATGCATTTGGATTGGGCAGCAGTATGATTAGTTGGCAAGAAAAAGCCTACTGTTGTATTTTCTAGTATAGAAACTGAGTACAATGGAGCTTCCTTAGCGGCTTGCGAAGCAGTTTGGTTGATGAAGCTATTGAAAGACTTGGGAATATAGCTGGAAAATAGAGTGAGATTGCATTGTGATAACCTTAGTAGTGTTATGTTGGCTAGCAATCCTATCTACCATGCTAGGTCCAAACATATTGAGGTTCACTACTATTTCATCAGAGAAATGGTTCTTATAGGGAAAATTTACTTGATTCATGTGAAAACTGAAAACTAGGTAGCAGACATATTTACCAAGTCTCTTGGTAAAGAAAAGCTCATATACTTCAGACAGCTACTTGGAGTTTATCAGATGGTTTGAGCTTGAGGGGGAGCGTTAGAATATCAAGCTCCCGTTACTCTTTAGTTAGTCTATCTTTATGTATATGACCGACATTAGCTGGATACAACTGTACATGTGTGTGACATTCAATAAGTCAATGTAGTCAGTGACTTAACCAGAATTAGTCTTGGTTATTCATACCTATGTGTGTAAGTCTCTTTCAGTTAGTATGATGAAGAATAATGGAAGGAGAACAACAATGAGCTTAGGCTTATCTTCCGCTCCACTCTATCTCTCCCCCTCTCTTCCAACACGATTAAGATTGAGAAGTTAAATGCATTGAAATACAATTCTAATAAGTATATTATGGCTACTTCTTCTCTTGATATCTAGTTAACTAATACTCAATCATCTTTCCGTTAGTGTTGGTTGCTTGGTTCTATACATATTGTTCTATGAGATTGGGAGATAATTATATTTGTGATATTATTGGCATTGGGAATGTTTATTTGTAGCTTGCTATTGGTGCTTCATCTGTATTGCATGATGTATACCATGTGCCAACTTTGACTAAAAGTATTATCTCTAGAAGATAATTAGATAATTTTGGATATCATATTTTCTTTGTGATTTTGCATGGAAAATTGCTTGTGGCAACATCATTTTGACTAGAGATGCAGAGACCAACAGTCTTTATCCCTTGTATTTCTCACTACTAATCATGTTTTGATTGTGAGTGACCTTCCACATATATCTCTTTGGCATCACCATCTTGGGCATATGTCCTGAAAGAAATGAAAGCCTTGACTTATTTGCAATATCTCCCACCCTTATAATTTTCATATTTTGATTCATATGATCACTATTTAAGTGGCAAGATGACCTATAACACACATGTCGGGACCAAAAAGGGGCTCAACATTGGTTCTGGCTCTAGTTGTGGGCTTTTATGCCCAACCAAAACACCCACGGCCTCACGACCAGGAGTGTCTATGGGACTAACCGCATTGATCTAACCTAAACATGCATTTTTACCCTTTATAGTCCAACAGATCCCTTTCCAACTCCTCATACTTGGAGTTTCCAAAAAGATCGATGTCTAGCACCTCGTAGCACATACACAGGGAGCACCCCTTAGCTAACTATTACAGCCCACTATGGCTCTCCTACACCATGGGGATTGCCCCTGAGATGCGTTGTTCAAACATATAACATAAACGACACATAGTCTTCTCTTTATTAAAAACGTTCTAGGAGATGAAGTATAATCCTCACTAAACTAATCCCCAAAGAAATGAACATATTAAACCTATAACTTGGGACTTCTCACACTCCTAATGTGGGTCAACATTTAGGAAACCAAGTGCTATGCAATATAGTATTTGATACTCATTTGATACCGTGTATATGGAATGCAATGCAAAGGTGAATGTTTAGGAGTGCACAAACAATTTATTTCATCAAGTCAGCAACGTGGATGTGCACAACCAATTCTTTTCATGATTTTCATGCAACTAGTGTATTTATTTTGTTATGTAGAGGAGACAACACCGAGCATACTCGTGGTACTGAACCCTTTAACTTTTAAAATAAATATGTCCTATATGTAAAGTGCATTATAAAAATCAAAATTTAGCCTATATTCAGCACTCATGACCCCTCCATTCCCTAACGTTTAGTGTTATGCTTGCAGTGGTAGGTATAGAGAATGTTTTCATGTCATTTTCTTGTTCAAAAAGTAATAAATCACACACTATAACACAGAAATGGGGCTAATACCTCATGCCTTAGGCCCATCATATATCCACAAATACATTTATAATTTTTTGGTGCACAAAATTTATTTTTTCTACGTAAAATCTATATTTTATTTTTTATTTATTTTAAATAAATTATTGTATTTCTCTAATTGTCTTAAGTCAACAAATTAAGGCATACTTGAATCCATCTTGACATTCAATTTTACCCCACATGAACACAATTTCATTGCTCGAAATAAAAAAAATTTAAAATTTCCCTTAAAAATATATTTTTCACGTTTTTTAAAATTAATAGTAGTTGATGATTACGAGCACATATTTTGAATTTTATGACACATAAATCTCAAAACTATTTTAACCAAGCATCAAACAAATTTTTGTTTCACATGAACAAGAATTGCATAATAAATTGTCAAAAAAGATTTGAATTTGCATTGAAAAAAGGGCTTATCGCCTTTTCTCAGGTTTCATGACTTAATTTTTGCATTTTCGGGCAACCACCATCGAACTTCACCATTGATCCTCAAACCATGATGGCCATCATTCCTTGATACATGATCCTGTCACAATTCGGCAGACAACTGGTCTTCATTCCAATCTCTTCCCATTTACTTGCGCATGAATCACCTTGAAAAGGAGAGAGAGGAAGGAGAGAGAAAGACTAATTTCTGCATTTTCTCTACATGACACCATTCTTTGCATGTAGAGAGGCGATTGAGAGTGAAAAAGTGGAGGGATAGACTTGTGTGATTAGAGTAGTGGGTTGCTTTCAGCCCCCGACCCCCCCTTCCAACAAATCACCATGGTTTCCTTCATGTTGCTCCCTCATTTCAAACCCCCCCCCCCCCACAAAACACCTAAAGGCCATGCCTCTTCCAATCTTGCATCAATTTGACCGCCCAAGTGTCTAGTCTTCAGTTCCTCCAACGTCCGGTGCTCAATTCTCATTCCCAAAATTTTTTGCATGTTCGTGTTAAAGTCCTAGAGTGTTGGAAACTTGTCTTGCTTCAATTCAGAACCTTAAAAATTATGAAAAATCTACAACCACTGCAAAGTCCATCTTTTGAAGTAATTTGAATTCCTGTCTTCTAGAGCCACTTACAATTGTCAAATCTATGTCTTTCGCTTTCGTTGAGCTTTAGATTCTGCCTTAGATTCTTGTCGTTTGACACTTGTTTGGCATTTTCTCAATGTTTAAATTCTACTTTCATTAACAACCATGGAATAGAGCAGCTCAGCCCATCGGATCCACAAACTTATCTACAATTAAAGAAACTATAAATCAAGCTGCTTCAAAGAAGAATATACAACAAAATACAAACACATGTCTCATCCTACCCCCTGACAAAATCAAGGCATAAAAATCCACAAGGGATAGGCCAAGTATAATGTGATAAAGATCCAAAGCTAACCAACTGCTCCAACACAGATAGGTTGAAGAGAACTATCAAAGAAGTCATCCTAAGTGGTGGTTTGAACCACCTACCTGACCTAGGACAATTGGACTAGGAACTCCTACTAGACGAGGACTCCTATGGCATGATCTTTCATTTCCAAATACTTTTGATTCATCGCTTTTGAATACTTTAGGACTTGATACTTGGGTGTGTAAAAAGGAGGGAGCTGAGCGTAGTGACCCAAGGGGAACAAGGCATCAACCTCAGAGGTCATCCTAACTCAGTACCCAATAACCTACCAAGCCCTAGTAAGGTGACACTTAATCCTTTTTCTTTCACTTAATTTTATTTTCTCTCTAACTATCCTTATTTATTTTATTTGGCTAGACATCACCCCCAGGAAGACAAGGCATTGGCTGGCTCGTCCTTAGAAACCTACTAGGCCTTTGCAAGGTGACAGTTATCTACTCTTTGATTTTTCTTTCATTTCTTTTCCTTTTGTTCGAGCGTTAGAACCCCATTTTACACACCTCCGTATACTATAGTCTTCAAATATATGCATTTTTTCTTCTCTTTCTTTTATTTGACAAGCTTCTCTAGCTACCTCACAACTAATAAAACTTGTCGAAATAGCTACCTAGTAGGCTAGTAGAATAGGGTCACTAGGGCTAGTTTATAAAATAGTTCTTAGAGTGCTTGACAATGTCTTTATAGGAGGCAAACAAAATTGCTTGGACCTCTCCAAATGCACATAACCTAAACTTTGGGACTTCATACCTTAACTATTGGTCCGCAACAGAACAAAAATCCCCACACACATAACCATTCAACATAAAGGGAAAGAACTCATAAAGGAAGGATATCACCTAGACTTGGCTGTAAGAAGCATTAGCACAGTAAGGGGATTGCTCTAGGTACTCCATCCAATCTATCTGGTACAACACTAAAACAAGAAAGTATTAACTACACTTGCACCAAATAAATACATGGCCCTCTTGGCCTAATTAAATAAAACATTAATCACACCATTCAGTAGCTTATTGTTGTTGAAAACAAACACTTGGTCCCCACATAACTCTACTGAAGCATGAAACTAGACCAAGGATATGGGCTGCTCAGGCCCTACCCTAAGTGCATCAAATTATTGGCCAACCCCCCTGCATACATGGCAAGGGGTGTTCCACGAATATGATATTGAATGATCCTATGTGTCCACAAAAAAAAAGGAAGATGATCAAGTGCTACTTGACCCATAACCCAAAATAGCCATTGGTAGCCAAAATAGGATGTGTCAGCAAGAAGTCCCTATAGTAGTCCTGGGGGCTAATATCTAAAGGCAATTGTAAGAGGCCCCCCCATGATCACAATTGAAAAAGACATCTTTAACAAATGGATAATTGTCTAGGGAATCTGCAAAGTGATTCCACAATCAAGGAATTGGCTCACAAGTCATTGTCTCAAAAATTTGCAACATATCCAAGGCACAATGGTACATTCATAGAATGGGATCCCTCACACTAAAGGTCCCATTCAATTGATTGATCACTAGTTGCAAGTCACCTTTTACTAATAATAGTAGATATCACCTCATCGGGCTATATTTGGCCCCATGATTAAGGCTTTGTATTCTACCATATTATTAATAAAATAATTTTCTAAATATACTCCCATTTTCTTAACAATTCTGCACCAGGGATCTTTAATGACCATCCCCACACTCGCATGCTTAGCGGACCCTCGAGAAGCTTTGTCAAAATACAAAGTATAGACTGAGTCTTCATTGATAGGCCACACCATATTGATCATCTACTTGTACTTATGATAATCAAAGTCGAGCTGAGAGAGAGGATGTATAATACGTACAATCCATCCTTCCTCACCAAACTCAATTGGGATGCTAATAAGAACCTTATGACAATGGTGGTAGTAGATCTTAATATCCTAAGTAAAAGATCCATCTTGCCACTCACTGATATGATAACCTTTACTCCACTAGATTACTCAAACTTGGTGGTAATGCTGCTGTAAATACAAATGTTCAAGATAAAAATGATTTTGCCCATCCAATTGTCTTGGTACGTACTACACATTTAAGCTAGATCCTAGAAGACCTCCAAAATTCACCAAGTCCAACGTCAGCCCTTACATATAGTAAGGCTTCAACTTATTAAAGTTCACTTTATTTTTAAACCCTATCCCTTGCAAATCCACTAAAAGGACTATAGAGCCATTCTTTCCTATCCACATGATCTTATATGGGCCATCCCATATAGGTTCTAACTTGCCAGGGAATAACTCATGATGAGTATCATAATATAACACCAACAACTAACCCTTCACTAATTTATATATTTTAGCTCAAAGATCATGGAGTGCTTTCATCCTTTTCTTCTCTACTTCTTGATGTAACAAAGTCTGTAATCATATTTCATCAAGATGCACAAGAGAAACAAACCTTTCTTGTAATGCTTTTTCCTAACCCAATGAATGATTTGGAGCAAACCTCATAGTGGGTAACTCGATTTCCAAGGATAAGACACACTTCTCCCATATACCAACTTGAATTGGGTGTGGCCTATTGTTCTCTTAAATGTCGTGTTATAAGCCTAGATAGCCACATGAAGTTTCTTATTCCAATTGTGCTTACCCTCGGATATTGTCTTGGATAAAATTCCCACGAGTTGTTTGTTGGTACTCTCCACTTTTGCATTTTCTTGCGAATTATATGGGGTAGTTTTAATGTGTTTAATTTTTAGGGCTTCTGTCAAGGCTCTGATGACCTTGTTCAGAAAGTGTGTCCCATGATTAGACACTAATTCTTTCAGTAAACCAAAACGGTAGACAATTTGTTCCATGATAAAACTAGCCATCTCCTTGGCATTATCATTCATCATAGTTCAAGCTTCAGACCATGTTATAAAGTAGTTGATGGCCACAATGATATAATGCTTCTGTGTAGTCAACAAAGGATATATAGGTCCAACGAAATTGATGCTCTACTACTTATCGAATCATAGTATATGATAGGAGTCGTTGGGTGCTTCCTATTCTCCCTACTGTCATCTCTCTAACATGTATCACATCTCTTGACATACGAAAAAGCATCCTGGAAAATGGATGGCCATCAATATCTCGCTCTCAAAGCTTTTTGTATACTCAACCATCCAGCAAAGTGCCCTCCACAAGTAGAGTCATGGTAATTCTCCAAGATAAATGGGACCTCATCCAGTAGGACACATTAGTGAGATAAACCTCATCGACCCCTTGCTAGTATAGTGTTCTTGCAATGAAGGAAATTTTCAAGGCTCGTTGCCTAATTTTCCACTTTTTAGACTTTGATATAAAGCAGGTCCAACCTCTCTTGTAGATAGATAATGTGTTATGGTATCATATCAAGATGGGATGGAGGCCGTATCAATTTTGAATAGACCTTGAGGTCACTACCTTCAGGCAAGACTTCCTTTGGTGCTCCAAAATCCACAAGACATTCAATGATGCCCTGTAACTTCAATGGCTTACTCCTAACTTCATAGTTAAACTCTTACAAGGTGATCATCCATTTTGCTAGACATTTAGGGGATTACAACTTATTCATCAATAGCCTCAACCCCTTTGTCTTCATATAAAATACCACCTTTTCATAGAGGATGTAATTCCTAAATTTCTTTGTCGCAAATACCATCCCAAGGCACAACTTCTCCATATAGATATAATTAATCTCAGATCTCCCTCATTTATGGCTAGCAAATGCAATTGGATGATACCACTTCTCCTTTCAAATCTAGGCTAAAGAGTAGGCTCATGCTACGCATTGTAGTTGCTGAAAATATATAGAAGACCTTACCTCTTTTGGGTGCTTTCAAGACTAACACTTTCACTAGTTCTTGCTTTACATTCTCAAGGGATACTTGACATGGGTCACTCCAAACAAACCAGATAGTATATTTGTCAATGGCAACATCCTCTCTGCTAGTGCATTGATAAATCTTTGATAGTGTCCCATTGATGACAAAAAGCTATGTACTTCTTTAGGAGTACGTGGTGGACTCATATCAACAATAACCTTTATCTTTTTAAGATTGGTCGCAATACCAATAAGCTGAGCTAACCACGTGACCCAAAGAAATCCATGGGCACTCCAAAGATGCACTTTCTTGGATTAAGAGCAATGCATCATTGCATGCAATGCTCAAAATATTTTTTAAAAATAAGCACCTATCTCTCCCTTGTGGTGGTTGTCCTTAGATCATCAATAAAAATTTTCACTCCTTTGGGAAAATATCACCAAAAGTCTTATCAGATGTACGTTGCCAAGAACTTGATGCATTGCGTAACCCAAATGCCATAACATGATATGCAAAGGTTCCAAATACAATAATAAATGTTGTTTTCAACTTGTCTTCCTCTACAATAGTAGCCATTTGGTTATATCCAATAAAGCAACCCATAAATGAATATATATCCCTACCTGCTAACTAATCCAGAACCTGGTCAGCGAATGACAATGGATAGTAATATTTGACCATCTGTTTATTGAGCTCCCTAAAATATACACGAAGCCAGATTTGATTATTCTTCTTTTTCCTTATCTATTGGTGAGCACCACTCCATGTGTTGTATAAAAAATATCAAGCCAATTTTATGAAATTTCTGCAACTCCTCAAATAGTCTGTCCCTTAGCTCAAAATGCATACTTCTCACTTTTTGTCACATAGGGTGGCTAGCTTCCTTCAAAGGAATGGTATGCACACCTAAACTGGGAGGAATACCCTTAGCTCATCATAGCTCTAGGCAAAAATATCACAAAATTCTTAGATCAAGGACACATAATTCTTTCTTTCTTCTAGACTAAGCATATACCCTAATTTAATTGGTCGTGGATCACCCAACGTACCAAGGTCAAGCGCAATCACATCTGCATCTCTTATTCTATATTGAGCTTCTATTGGCTCATTTAATGTCACATATGGTAGACATCCTCTATAGTGAAACCCTTTTTTGATTCATCACTTGATAAAGTCTTACTACTAGATAGATCCTCTAATGCATCTAATTTTGACAAAGATAAAGGTACTCTCTCACTTTGAGGAGATTCAGGATATGCATCCATTATCACACATCGAGCACCTTTGCCAAAAATTAGACAACTAGCAGGTTTATCAACTTAACAGTCAAATTGCAAGATCCATGGCCTTCCTAACAATACTTGATAGCTTGGCCACTTGATAATCCTAAAGTCCACAATGCATTCCACATTAGCAACAGTCACGTGGAATTTGGTAATGAAACCTTCAGGTTGCCTTAAACTATCATCAGCCATTCAGAGAATTGTGGAGGCATCATTTTGGATTTCCAGTCCTAATCTTTCCATCAATTCTAAACTCATAATATGTAATGTGCCTGCCTTTCTGCTATCCAGGCACGTTTTAATGGTCCATCAAGAAATGAATCTAAGCGACACTGCCTGGCACTCCCATGGAATGTCACGGGGTTTGTCGCCTAGGGTTTTTTGAGTTCGCCTCGCAATGGAACATTTACAACCGAACCCATAAGGATCAACCTGGAGTCTGGGTTCCTAGTGATCAAAGTCTCCTGATAGCATTCTATCATCGGGATCTGGACATCCTACTTTATTCAGAGATATCCAATCCGAAGCAGATCCATGCTGCACTTGGTTCAAAAGAGAATGGGAAATGAGAGGAATGTGCCACTCAACCTCTCTACTTGTAGGGCATAGCCCCATCCCGGTCCCCTAAAACGGCATGCATTGGGTTCTAACACATTTATGGTGACATTTTAAGTCAGCTTCCTTAATTAAGCCTTTTAGGAAACAAGGTTTGTTCACGTAATTTACAGTACCAACATGCAAACAAAACAAACAGTCCTTTTGACAAACAAGTTCCTTAACTTATTTTCTAGTTAATCTTTGTCTCCTGCCCAAACACGAGAATTATGTATCCCTTCTGTCCAACAGAAGTACCCAGTCCAAATCACATGGCACCATAATTTCCATCCATTATCTAGAATAGGATGTTCTAACGCCTTCAGACGTTGGGCTCATAGCAGTCTTTGCAGCTCCGTTGTTTCGGACTCCGTTCTAGACTTAGCAAGGGGCGTCCAGAGCTCCACTGAGCCCAAGCATCCTAGGAGTGAGACACAACATCCTTTCACCACTTGACCTTTGACTTGTGAATCGAGCAGTGCCCTCTCAGGTTGAAATGCGGCATGACCTTGGAGATGATCCACTCGTGCAAAATATCCTTCCTTAATTAATCCCATTAAGAACCAAGCACAATCAAGGCAATCAACCTAGTATCATTTTCCAAGAAAACATTCCTTTAATTCTCATGGCAATTTGTCATTATAGACCCTTGCCATGAATTTACCATCAAACACAAGAACTTGGAATAATCATCCAATTCACATCCCACAATCAATTTAATGCAAAAGCATTTAGGACATTATCTAATCAATCCACAAAACAATGGTATCCTTTTCCAAACATTGCAGGAATAGTCACGATAACCTTTCCATCGCAATATTCGCTCTCCCCCTTGGATCAAGAGCAATTCTATGTAAAATTTACTTAACACGCCCTTCTTTCGACTAAGGCATATGTTAAGGTTTCAAATACAGTACAAGACATAAGTTTTATAGGTTGTTTACATTGTTCGATAACTCAACCTTCTTTGCAAAGAGTAGTGGTCTTTACTTTGACTCGGTCTTCTCAATCCTTTGAGCTCTCTACTTGCTTTTGGGGGCTGGAGTTGTATTCGGATGTAGCCCAATCCAAATAATATTGATAACGTAGTGGTTATCAGTCGAAACCCAAGACATTCTTAGTCTTAGGCCTTATGACTATTGTTTGTGTTAACTATGCATATCATCAAGATCCCAATGATCTAATAGATTCGAGATTGAATTATGTTAGGCTAGATTACTTATCATGCAACTTGTTAAGCATGCAAGCTACAACATACTTTCAGTGTGGGGGAAATACCCATCTATTGATTTCACGAAAAAGAGAGAGTTGACAATACCTTGAAATACTATTATGCTATGTGTGAGTTGTCGCATAGCCTCCAGATACAATTACCTTCTCTTGATACCCACACTTTGCAACATTATCTTTTGAATGTAAGAGATGAAGCCTATCCCTTCCCATGACCTATTCTTGTGCGGCATCTAATGTTCTTCATGCGAGAATCAAAAAAAGCATCTAGTAATTTGAAAATACATCACTTACGACTAGCACCGCAATTGGGTTAGTGGTGATGTCCTTGCCCGAGGCTTCGTTGCTCGTTGAGGGATTGCCATCCCAGTGCGATAATCTCTGCTTGGGGGCCATTCTCGAACCTCGTCTCTCTTAGATGTGAGTCACACAAGACCTTCGCACCTTGTGCTCGATTAGTGGGTACAATTTGAGGAAAAGATTTTGGCTTGTGGATGGGCAATAATCTCGTGGGAAAAGTATAGTGATTTGGAGTCGAAGGAAAAAAAACATGCCCACCCTCCTAGGTGGGGAAGAGAAATGAGTCCCCTTGGAGAGTCTCTCTCTCTCTTCCTTTCCTTCTCTCTCTCTCTCCCTCTCCTCTTCTTCATCTCCTTCTCTCCTTCTTCTCCTTCTTCTCCTCTTCTCTCCTTCTTCTCTTCTTCTCTCTCTCTCTCCCTCTCCCTCTCCTTTTCTTCTTCTTCTTCTCTTCTTCTCTCCTCCTCCTTTTCTTCTTCTTCTTCTCTTCTTCTCTCCTCCCTCTCCTTTTCTTTTTCAGAATCTTCTCCTTCTTCTTCTCTTCTTCTCTTCTTCTCTCCTCCCTCTCTCCCTCTCCTTTTCTATAGCATCCTCGACCATCTCTAAGGCTTCCTACTCCCCTATTACGATTGGGGGGGGGGGGGGGGACGTGGAGTTGTGCATGGTGGTAGCCTGCAATCAACTGATCGTCATCTCCTTCTTGACTTCCTCCCCTACTGTCGATGTCGCGTTGTTTCCTCCTCCTTTCCACATTGACTGCACTGTCCTCCCTCGTCATCTCCCGTTCGCCTACTCCACTCCCTCTTCCTGTCGGCGCGATGATAGGGGGGAGATGGTAGTAATTTAAAAAAACAATTAAAATAATTAAGTGAGGGGGGCTCCTACATCTGGGTGTGATGTTACATAATATTGACAGTGGATCCAATGTCCGCAATGGCATGTTTCACTAATATACCATCAATATATGCTACTACCCTTAGACAATTCTTTTTAGCATGTTCAAACAAATCATTTTCCACCGGAGCTATTCCCAAGGGCTCAATGATATACCTAGTACAAAAAATCTTCTTGAACTCTTTATGCACTCTTGAAGATAACTTGATCAACTACAGGAGATTCATGTCAAGCTTTACCTCGCAAAGAGAACTCTGTAAATCAAATTCATGATAGCTAGCAATGGTTCTCTTCTCCCACCAGACCATTCTTTCTCTTGGTCACTAAATAGGATTTGGTGCCTCTTTCTTATCTTTTATCTTATTCTTTGGTAGCATCTTATTGGGATTAGCTTTTCCATCTCAGTATCTTTTAGAGGATTGGCTTCCACATTAGGGTTAAGGACTTGCATCCCCTTATCATCGTGTTTAGGGTTTATCTCAACATGTTTTACATTATCCCTGTCACCTTCTTTAACCTTTTTTCCTCCTGTAAGAGCTCGCAAATTGGAAGCCTCAGTGGCATTGACATGCATGGCTTTGATAAGGTTGTATCACTACCAGTAGGAAGCTCCTCTATGGTAGCTTTTTCTCTTTGCAGTATTTGTTTTGGTCCCTCATCTCATTGGAGGTTGTTCCCCTATACTTGATGATTTATTGGACCTAGCTACTTACCCCCTTGCTGAAGAGAGCTCATCTTACTCCAAAAAGTAATAGCTAAATGGCCGGACTTCCCACATATGTCACATTTGAGATTAGGGCAGTTTCTCGGAAAGTTCTGACCATCACACCACTTACCACTGAATCTTGATGGACCACCCTCTTCAGGGCATTGACTTCCTATCAAGTTTTTGCTACTTCTTTAAGAAATTAACATCTACGACTATGTGTCTATATTATTCCATTATCATATCAATATAATGCTTGATCATGCCCTTGACCTTGCCAATAATGTTTGATGTACTAGACTCATCGCCGCAATCATCTACTTGTTGTCATTCAGTTGGTCTAACTAGTTGATTAGGGATCCACTGTTGCTAATTAGTTGGAATGAAATTAGGGTTTGTCATTTGACTTCCATTATTTAGTGAAGCCTTTTGGCTAGCTATCGGCATGGTCACATTAGAAGGAACTAGCAAGATGGGCACACTCTAACTATGCTTCCTCTCCCATTCAAATTGTTCATGGGTGTTTCTTGACTTCCACTGGTCAATGCCAAATTATTTCTTAGTCCTAGACTTGAATTCAAGTTTTCCCTAGAGGCATGGGCTGCTTGTAATTGTGACTCTACCTCCTCTGATCGTGTAATGTAGTATCAATGTCAGCAAGAGCAACACTATTCAACTACACTTGGATATAAAAGTCCAATCCATGTAAAAAATACTACAGGTGAGCAGTAGCAGCTGGGATGGGAATACAAGTTTGCAATTTACAAGACACTTCTTTTAGTTTCTCAACATACACTCCAACATTCTCATGAGGTTCTTGATGTGTTACATTGAGAACACATAGCCGATACTGATCACCTCTTTCAGGGGCAAAATCTCTTTGAAAAGTTGCAAAAAATAGATCAATTGTGGTTATGGTTTCCACTTATGGGCCATGATACTATACTACAGTTCTTCCTTTCATAGCCATATTAAAGAACATCCTCATATGTCCCTCGTCTTGAATTCGATAGTTGAACATTAACTTTTGGAACTCGCTAATGTGGAGCTTTGCATCTTCCATTGCTAACCCATTAAAAATGGGCAGAGGAAATCCTAAGGCTAGTAGACCAACATCCCTGCACAGGGATTGCAATAGGTTGCACCATGCCAACAACTGGATTTGCTAAGGGTCTCTGAATTAGTGGAACTACTACCCCACTCAAAGTGGGCTAACCAACTGGGAGAGAGGGGAAGTACTAGAGCTTCCTCCTCCTCCTGAAGAACTGCTCGTAGAACTAGGGTAGTTGCTAAGACCCCTCTCGTAGGGATATCGGGCTACTCTGTTGAAGACGAGAATACCTCCTAATGATTTCAGCCCACCATCTAGCCCTTTTAGCTCTTTCTTGCTTTTGAATCTTGACTTGACAATCTTTTCGATCTATTTCACTACCTTTTGGCATACATTGAATGACTGGTCCCTATTGATTAAGATTTGAAAATTGCCACTTATTAGTGGCTCTCGATAAATGTATCATTTGTTGGGACCAAAAATGGGCCCGACACTGGCTCTAAGGCTCTAGCTGGGCCTCTATGTTCAACCAAAACACCGCATGACCTTGCGGCCAGGAGCGTCTAGAGGCTAACCACATTGATCTAACCTAAAAATGCATTTGTATTGTTTATAGTCCAACGGATCCCTTTCCAACTCCTCATAGTTTGAGTTTCCAAATGAATTGGTGTCTAGCACCTTGTAGCACATATGTAGGGAGTACCCCTCAACTGATTGCTGCGGCTCACTACGGCTCTCCTATACCTCAGGGATTGGCCCCCAAATGCACCATTCAAATATATAACGCATATGAAACATAGTCCTGTCTTTATAAAAATCATCCTAGGAGATGAAGTATAATCCACATTGAATCAATCCCCAAAGAAATAAACGTACTAAACCTACAACAGCTTGGGACTTCTCACACTCTCAATGTGCATCAACATTTAGGAAACCAAGTGCTATGCAATCTAGGAGCTGATACTCATTTGATACCATGCATATGGAATACGATGCAAAGATGAATGCCCACAAGTGCAGAAATAATTTATTTCATCAAATCAGCAACATAGATGTGCACAACCAATTCTTTTCAAGATTTCCATACTACTAGCATATTTATTTTATTGCGTAGAGGAGAGCACTGAGAGCATACTCGTGGTATTGAACCCTTTAACTTTAAAATAAACGTGTCTTATATGTAAAATGCATTATAAAAATTAGATCTCATCCTATATTCAACACTCATGACTCTCCCCTCCCTACCGTTTAGTATTATGCTTTCGATGGTAAGTGTAGAGAATGTTTTCATGTCATTTTCTTGTCCGAAAAGCAATAGATCATGCACTATAATATGGAAACAAGGCTAAGCTAAGGCTAAACCTCATGATTTAGGTCTACCGTACATCCACAAATACATTTACAAAATTTTGTACTTTTTTGACACAAAAATCTTTTTTTAAAAAGATAGAACCTATTTTTCTTGATCTTTCTTGATTTAATTTAAATAAATTGTTATATTTCTCTAGTTTTCGTGATTCAAAAAAGTAAGGCACACTCAAATCCATCTTGACATTCAATTTTACCCCACATGAACACAATTTGACTACTTGAAATAATAAAAACACAATTTTTCCCTTAAAAATGTGATTTTTGGGTTTTTGAAAATTAATAGCTCATGATTTCGAGTACGGATTCAAAATTTTACAATACTTAGCCCTCAAACATATTGTAACCAAGTATCAAACAAATTTTTGTTGCACATGAATGAGAATTGCATCATAAATTGTCAAAAAAGATTTGAATTTCCATTGAAAAAAGGGCATACCATCTTTTCTCGGGTTTTGAAAATTAATATTTGCATTTTTGGGTAGCCATCAAGATCGTCATTGATCCTCAAACCATGTTGGCCATCATTCCTCATCTTCCAAATGATCCTGTCATGATGCGGTGCAACAGACAACCGGTCCTCATTCCAATCTCTTTCCATTTACTTGCGCATGAATCACCTTCAAGAGGAGAGAGAAAGACCGATTTCTACATGATCTTGTCATGATGCGGTGCAACAGAGAACCGGTCCTCATTCCAATCTCTTTCCATTTACTTGCACATGAATCACCTTCAAGAGGAGAGAGAAAGACCGATTTTTGCATTTTCTCTATAGACCACCATTCTCTACTTGGAGACAGATGATTGAGAGTGAAAAATTGGAGGGGTAGGCTTAGTGATCAGAGTAGTGGGTTGCTTTAAGCCCCTAATCCCCCCTTCCATCAAATTGCTATGGCACCCTTCATGCTGCTCCTATAGTTTCAACACCCCCCCTCCCCCGCCTAAGTCATCAAATCAAATTTTGGGGCTAAGGCCCAAAGGTCATGCCTCTTCCAATTTTGCATCGATTTTCTCCCCCCAAGTGTCCGGTCTTCAGTTCCTCCCGCGTCCGGTGCTCGATTTTGATTCCAAATTTTTTTTCTTATCTGTCTTGAAGTCCTAAACTACTAGAAGTTTGTCCTGCTTTAATCGAGCACCTAGAAAACTTATGAAAAATCTGCAACCACTATGAAGGTCCATCTTCTGAAGCAATTTGAATCCTCGTCTTCCATGACCACTTAGAATCATCAGACCCGTGTCTTCCACTTCTGTCAAGCTTTAAATTCTTGTCATTTGGCACATGTCTGTCATTTCCCTAGTGTTTAAATTCCAATCTCAATGCATTAAAAGTCTAGCACTATGCAGGTGAATGAGCCTTTGGCTCTTATTCATGTGGATATTTTTGGTCCCATGCCTTATCAGTCCTTGGGTAGTGCAAATGATTCCATTATATTATTCATTGATGATTATTGATAAAAGGTCTAGGCTTATCCCATAAAATGGAACTTGAAATTTTTAACTACATTTCAATGCTTTCTTGCTAGATTGAAGGGCATAGGCAAGATCATAACCCTTTTCTTAGTGAGAGTGTATGTTTCGAGCCGATTTAATGCACAAAAGAGCTGGGAGGCATAAAATAGCAAATTTTCATGAAAAAAGAAATAGTTTGCATATTAAGGAGTTTGAGTTTTCCCAGATGTATTTTGACACGAGGAATCCAATGGAAGCATCTGCTCATCAATCGAAGTCCATTTGACCCCCCATTTACTAGTCACAAGATTTGGCATTATGAAACAACTACTTGATCTGGAGGCCGAAAAGCATGTGATAGAGGCCAACTTGATAGTTTTCAATACCATGAAGCTATTCATCTAGTCCGTTCATGAATTAGAGGTCGTTTGTCCCTCCCTTCAGCCAAAATCCACTTGCGGTCAAGTGTGAACACTCAAAAAGGGAACCAGTTATTGTAAAGCTTAAGCTTAGTGAAGCTTAGAAGGGCTTAATCCAAAAAACAAAACATGAGAGGTGGGTATTAGTTTTTTGACACCTTTAAATTTTCATTAAAAAATGATTTTTGCACCCATTCGAATCAAGGCGTATCCCGGGGGGGGGGGGGGGGGGGGGGGTGAGATCTCTGATTTCTTCACCCTCAATTGCGAGAACCACACAAAAAATGGTGCACCAAATCAAAAACTTTGATTTTAGTATTTCTCTCTCCTCCCTCTCTCCCCTCTTGAAGGTTGCTCATGTGGGTATTCTTTGGAAGAGATTGTGATGAAGATTGGTTATCTAGCTTGAACCAGATTGATATGAAATTATATCGATACTAAGGATTGGTGACTAGTATTGTTTGGAGATCAATGGCAAGCTTGATGGCTATTTAAAAATTCAATTCTTGAGACCCAAAACCGAAAAAATGGTGGTAAGCCTCTTTTTAATGGAAACTTGAATCTTTTTGACATTTCATGGTTCAAATCTTGTTCATATGTAATGAAAATTTGTTTGAAGCTTGGTTGTGATGTGTTTGAGGGCTGCCAAGCATAAAATATAGAACTTGTATGCATAATCATGAGTTATTAATTTTTAAAATTCCAAAATGCATGTTTTAAGAGAAAATTTGACGTTTTTCTTGGTTTTCGGGAGAATCAAATCTTGTTCATATGGGATAAAATTAAATCTGAGGATAGATCAAAGTGCGAATTAATTTTTTGACTTAGAAAAATAAAAAATAAATTTATTTTTAAAAATAAGAAAAAAAAAATCAACCCTGAAACTCCAAATTCTGAAATTTCAATTGTTGGATGAAGCTTGTAATTGGTTTGAGGATTATGAAAAAAATCTTAGATTGAGAAATCCTCATGTTCCTATGGAATATGAAGCAACTAAGCAAGTGTTTCTTGATCGATTTAAGGAAATTGAAACTTTTGAGGACCTTTGGAGAAAAATAGAAATTTGCAAGAAAAAAGAAGACCAGACTATAGAATTTTTTACCTTAGTGTACACTAGACTTTGGGATCACTAGAATGCATCTTTAGGCCTCTGAGAGAGAGCACCGAATTTTTGTTGAAAAATTGTAGGGAGAGGTGAGAAAAAAATTGGAAATTAAGGAACTAAGTACTTTTGAGGAAGCTGTAATGATTTCCATAGTAAAGGAGAGAAAATTTAAGAGAATTAGAAAGAGAGAGTCAATTAGAACACCTAATGTTGAAAACAAAGATCAAAATTGGCAAGGGGATAGACAAAATTTTCAAATTCTAACAAGGAAAAATATTCAATTAGCATCAAAGGTTGAAGATCAATTGTTAGGTCAAATGCAAAACATGAGATTAGGAGCTTTGAGAGGAAGACCTTGAGGAAGAGGAAGTGGAGGACCTATAGGACAAACTAGTCAAGAAAAATTAGAAAGTGGAAGGGGAAGAAATGGGAGAGGATATTTTCAAAAACCAATGGTGACTTGTTTTTCTTATGGAGAGTTAGGTCATGTGAGCACAAATTGTCCTTATCTGCCTAGAGCAAGAGGGGATATGTATCCTTTACCTCAAAATTTTGCTAGCAAACAAAATGATTTTAGGATAGAAATAAAAAATGATTCTACAACTTAAGTTCCTAGGTTGACTGAAGAGGAGAAAGGGAAAAGTGCCATTAATTGTATTCTTTTAGAAAATCAAAATGAGGAAAATAAAACTGTTGATGTAATGCCTACAATAAAAAGAAGGAGAGATACTGAGATAGATAAACCTGAAACTAGTAAGGCTGGTGAGGAAAGAGGAAGAAAAACAAAGAGGAGAGAAGAGAGAGAAGAAAGAAGAAAATAAAATGAGAGCACCTAGAAAACATTATCATGTTGCTAATATTCCATTAGGGAAAGGAGAGAGTGATTATGACCTTAAAAGGAATATGATGGGTAAGAAAGCTAATATATATTTTGCTCAATTGATGGATTTGTACCCTAAGATGAGAGTACAGTGGAAGAAATTAGTGAATCTGAAGTATAAGGAAAAAAACAAAGGAACAATTTTAGAGTTTTGAGTGTCGAAGAGTTGATAGGCAAGAGCCATACAAGATGGGGGAAAAGGAATCATAACAATCTATGATTATAGGGGAGTAGCAAAGAAATTTGACATGTCATCGAGAAAGGAATTGATGAATGAGGATGATAGTGAAGAGGAAGAAGAAGAAGATGAGGAAGAGAGTGATAGCTCTTCTGAAGAAGATGATAGTGAGGATGAAAGTTTAGGAAGTGATTCTAATTGGGAGGTATCATCCATTGCAATTGAGTTAATATGGAGAGAGATGGGGAGAAATTAGAGAGCCGAGAATTTCCTAAAGAAAGAATTGAGTGTTTGAGAGATGAAGAGAGAATTGAGGAGGATTTTTTGAGCCTATTAGAAGATTGTTAGGGAGAGGTCTTAGAAATTGTAAGGTTCTAAGGGTTTGAAATTTTTGCGTAGTGAGTTTGTTGAGATTTGTAGTGATTTTGGTAGTAAGTTTGTTGATCAAGTGAGTTTTGAGGTTATGGGTTCTAACCTGTATTGTGATTTTGATGGTGTTGGTGTTGTTGATTCTAGTGAGTCTTATGAGTTGGTTGATAATGGTTTGAGTAGCCCTGGAGAGGCTTTTGTTTGTGATGTTGTTTTGAGTAGACCTAACCTCATGCTTCTTGATAGTTGTATGGATGTTTGTATGGTTGATTTAGGCAACAATGACAGAGAGAAAACTTCACCTGATAGTCTTTTAGTTTCTTTGAGTTCTAAAGGTTTTGATAATGTTTGTGATGATTTTGATTAGGGCTTTGAGGACCTTGAGAGTGACATTGATGAAGATGTGAAAGAAAATTTGAGTAAGGCTGTGGAAAGGATTGAAAATTTGAGAGAAGAAAGATCTAAAACTCAAGAACTTGCACGAGTCTTAAACCTTGGTGTTATGGGCGATTTGTCATTGTCGAAGGAAAGGATTGAAAATTTGAGAGAAGAAAGATCTAAAACTCAAGAACTTGCACGAGTCTTAAACCTTGGTGTTATGGGCGATTTGTCATTGTCGAAGGTCTCAATGTGTTGGAGCTGATGATCATGAATAGTCCTTTTGGGAACATACTGGGGGCGATGATGGCGTGGATGGGTCGATGGCAGTGGCTCTTGTGGAAGCACAGCCAGTGGCAGCTTGGATTGACAGTTTTCCTCCTCATCAGTTACCAGAAAGAGGCGCATGCTGTCGTGGCTGGTGATTGCTTGGTATGGAGCGTTGTGGGACAACCAACTGTTTGATTGCATTGACGGCTGAGCATCATTGGTTGATTGTTGGATTTGTCATAGCGACGATGTGAGAATACTGATCTTTTGGTGGGGGCAAAATTTCGTAAATTTGTCTATAAAACATGTCCGAAATTCGAAAATTTGGCTATAATCCATATAAAAAATCACAACTTATCACCTAATATGGCTATAAGCTAAGTTTTTAAATGTACTAATGGGTGCCTTCGTAGCCTCTCCTTTTCATATTATTTGGTTACTTACTTGAGGGGTTCCTTGTCCAATTTTGGGCAACCAAAGGGTGCAATTGCCTTTATAGTAGCCTTGTGCATGCAAGGGATGCTCGTATATTCTAGTGGAGCTACAAAAATTATGCATATGTAGGTGATTTAAGGAGTACCAAAATACCCCACAACACATTTTGAGTGCATGTACATGCTGCGTGACATTTTTACAGAATGAATCCCTTGGGGGTTTAGTACTTTGCCTTTTGTAGCACTTACCCTTATTAGTTGCTCTCCTCCTTATGGTTATCATGAGTCTTCTTTCTTCATGGAGGTTCACCATATGATTTTATCTTGATTTCCATTTCATCTATTATTTTTATTTCTCCCTCTTGGAAGAGAGTATAACATGACTCCTCATTGGTTCTAGATTCTCCCTATGTGCTTCTTGTAGGGCTGTCACCATCACAATCGTGCACTTTTCTAATGGTAGATATGGTTTGCCTTTGTATGGATTGACTTTAAAATTAGTTGGCATAAGATTGGGGTATCCAAAGTTTCTCCAATTAGTGTAGTAAGTGTATTATGACCTATCCATCAATGAGTGCCAATTTACACTCCCTTTGGTATTGATCTAATTTCTCTTACATTGCTCTTTTGTGTTGTGCTCAACATTAGCATGGGTGTGTTCTTGATCTTGCCTTTGAACTCCAAATCCAAGTCTATGGTGACATGATGTATGCATGCTACAGAGTTCTTTGCACTCAACTTATCATTAGCCATCTACATTCATAATCTATGAATGCTAGGTCTAGGGTAGCTAGAATGTGCATCCAATCTTGTTCATCCTTTGGACAAGGGATATGTTTGCTCACATCGCTAGCTCTAGGTACTTGGTTTTCATATCCCAAAAGCATCTTGGATATAGCATCTAGATCCATACGAAAGATTTTCCAAGTCTTTATTTCCACATGCAGTACCTCTATCCTATTGTCAAAGAGTTCGAAACAATGACCTTGCTTCTTGATAATTTTTGTATCCATGTATTCCTACAAGAAGATTGGAGTCAACATTTCTTATTACCACAAGGGTAATTTAATTTAGAAACATACTAATGTAACTTAAACTGGTCAATCTTGAAGGACTCTAATGGGTTTTCCTTTATGCTTCTAGCACTTAGCTATTGACTATCACAAATCTAATGATTAATGAATAAATGTGTGATAAATATTCTAGGATTATCACCAATGGCTTCTACTAAAAGAATTGTTTCCTCTTAGTTTCTTTTTAGAAGGTGCTAACTCCTTGAGTATGACTTGGTGTGGACTTTTTGTTAGTAGGCTATGCAAGTCTTCTATTTCTGTGATTTTACTTCTTGTTGTTTGCCATCTATCCATGTCTTAAAGGCTTTCCAAATGGCATGATTATCTTTAAGCACTACCACTACTAAGGGACACAATGGTACTTGTGAAATTGATCTCTACTATGATGATAGTGTCTAGCCCCTCAATTTGGTTTGCTCATGCCATCTATGGTTTTCCTTTATGCTTCTAGCACTTAGCTGTTGACTATCACAAATCTAATGATTAATGAATAAATGGGTGATAAATTTTCTAGGATTATCACCAATGGCTTCTACTAGAAGAATTGTTTCCTCTTAGTTTCTTTCTAGAAGGTGCTAACTCCTTGAGTATGACTTGGTGTGGACTTTTTGTTAGTAGGCTATGCAAGTCTTCTATTTCTATGATTTTTCTTCTTGTTGTTTGCCATCTATCCATGTCTTAAAGGCTTTCCAAATGGCATGATTATCTTTAAGCACTACTACTACTAAGGGACACAATGGTACTTGTGAAATTGATCTCTATTATGATGATAGTGTCTAGCCCCTCAAATTGGTTTGCTCATGCCATCTATTGTTTTCCTTTATGCTTCTAGCACTTAGCTATTGACTATCGCAAATCTAATGATTAATGAATAAATGTGTGATAAATTTTCTTGGATTGTCTCCAATGGCTTCTACCAGAAGAATTGTTTCCTCTTAGTTTATTTCTAAAAGGTGCTAACTCCTTGAGTATGACTTGGTGTGAAATTTTTGTTAGTAGGCTATGCAAGTCTTCTATTTCTATGATTTTGCATCTTGTTGTTTGCCATCTATCCATGTCTTAAAGGCTTTCCAAATGGCATGATTATCTTTAAGCACTACTACTACTAAGGGACACAATGGTACTTGTGAAATTGATCTCTACTATGATGATCGTGTCTAGCCCCTCAAATTGGTTTGCTCATGCGATCTATGGTTATAATGGTGAGATGTAGGTTGCATGTAAGACTCATGCTCTAGAGGAATGTTGCTAGGGTCTTCAAAAGATCTAGCTCTATTAGGAAAGTGTCTTGTGCTCAAGAGCCAATCATCACTATTACCCCTTTCCTCAATTGTGACCTCAAATTGGTTTTTTGTCAGTCAGTCCTTCACATTGGGTTTCAGGTAATCTTCTACCTTGGCTAGTTGTGAATGCTAATGGGGTTGGTCAGGTGCACTCGTGGCATCAGGTACTTAGCAAATTGTATTGTCACACTTTTGGACTTTAGGATAACCTTGTAAGAAGCTTCCTTATTCGTCATTTTCTTGATTTCTTTTTTGCAATGATTGAGAAGACTACTAGCGATGAGTCTAGAAGGCTTATACTTGCCCATTTGCTTTTAGCCTTGATTATTATATTCGAAGAAATATGGCTTAGTTCTTCTAAAACTATATCAACCTTAAGATGCTCTTTTGTAATTAGATAAACCTCTAATAGATTTAGTGTTGAGATGGCAAGCTCAACACATGTGGATATTGATGATGGATGACTCGGGTAGATGGATCCATATGTCTACACTTAGCATGTCGGTGGTCATTATACGATCCTCACATGGCCACTAACTTATCACTTATTATATTTAGTTTGTTGCACCCATCTATAGTTGGTATAGTTATAGTGCCAATTGATTAGCATAGTCAGTTATGCATTGTTTGACTTTATAGATCACTTTCCTTTATGTTGCATCTTATCTATACTTTGTATACATAGTATTATGTGTGGAAGAAGAAGAGAGAAAAAAAAGCAAGAAAACATTTTGGTTTCCATCTCCCTTCTTGTGTCATTGAGTGAGCTTCCTCTTTTGTGTATAGTGTGTGTTTGGTGTATCATCTTAAGCAAGTCCCCCCACCACGCGATTCTTGACATGGTATCAAAGTCGCCACTAAGAGAGGATGGTTTTGAAGTTTGAAGTGATGGAAAAGAAGTAAGGATTCAAGCAAGCAAGCAACGGGCAAGAAGCTCTCCCATTCTCCCATTATTTCTCTTGGATAGTGCCTGTGGAGGTAGTGGAAGCAAGGCATAGTGAAAATCTAAGATTGCTTTGTAAGATTTGGTGTACAAGCAAAACATTGTATATTCTGCAGCAAGTTCTTTGGGGCTTGTTTGTTACTTTTTTGGGCATCTGAGGATGTTTTGGGCTTCGTTTTAGAGCTGCAAGAAGGTTGCGCACAATATTTTTAAGGTATACTGTGATTTTGGCTGTATCGATCAAAAGTGGATACATAGGTTGCAGATTTTGAATCTATAACTTTTGAGATGTGTGCCAGGAAGCAAACATAAGCTTTATATGCAAACATGTTATAGATTATATGTACTATTGAGCAATCAGCGAGAAAGGTTGCTCAATATATTGCTGTGCACTTGTTGTAAAAGATTGTAGAAGACTTGCTTGTTGTCTGTATCATTTTTGTGATAATGGCAGAGAATAGTGGAAATCCCATCATTGAGAAGATGGACAAGAATAACTACCCTTCATGGAAGTTTCGTGTGACAATCTTCCTTATTAGAGAGGGCCTTTATGAGTTCATTTCAGGTGAAGAAAAGGATCCAGAGGTGAGTATCCCTCTCTACTACTCATTTGGGACTTGATGGAGATTCTAGTGGTTGACAGAGTTTGGATGATGAGCTTGGTATTCCTTTAGTCAAGACACCAAGCGTACAAAGAGCACATAGTAATGTAAAGGCTCCACTGAGTGATCCAATGGTACGTAAGTCCAGGTTTAGATATCTTGCTAAAAGATTTGGTTTTTAAAGATTATGCAGCTCACCATTATGCTTATATGGTGAAGGTAGTTGAGCCCACTTGTTTTGAGAATGCTATTAGTCATGCTCATTGGGATGCAACAATGGATGAGGAGATGGCTGTATTAGAAGCCAATAAGACTTGGGATTTAGTATCCTTGCCTAAGGGTAAGAAAGTTATTGGCTGTAAGTGGGCTTACAAAAACAAGCATAATGTAGATGATTTTGTCAGTAGGTATAAGGCTAGGCTAGTTGCAAAAGGCTATGCACAAACATATGGCATAGATTGTGAAGAGACATTCATCCCAGTTGCTAGGATGGCAATTGTTAGATGTATGATTGATTTGGCAGTAGCAGCCAAATGTTGGAGTTTGTAGCAAATGGATATTAAGAATGCTTTCTTGCATGGTGAATTGCAAGAAGAGGTGTATATGGAGCATCCAATAGGTTATGAGGATTCAGAGCATCCCACATATTTGTGCAGGTTAAAAAAGGCACTCTATAGGATGAAGCAAGCACCTAGAGCATGGTTTGACAAGATCGGAGAGTATCTTGTCAATATTGGTTTTTGTATTTCTTTCTGATAGTGATCGCCCACTTTAAGTGAGAAAGGGAGATGCAAGTTTGGTTATCATAGTCATCTATATGGATGACTCGATTATTATAGGTGATACTGACAATGGGATTGTTGAAGTTGAGTTTTTGAAGAAGAAGTTTGAGATGAAGGATTTGGGTGAACTGCGATACTTTCTTGGTATTGAAGTGATCAGATGTGATGATGGTATATGGCTATCCCAAAGGCAATATGGCTTGGATATGTTATTTAAGTATGGTATAACAATATGAAAGCCTCTTTTAGTACCATTGGAGCAAAATGTAAAGTTGACTGCTCACATTGGAGATGAGACAGAAGACTCTACTATGTTTAGAAGGATAGTAGGGAGTTTGATTTACATGACTATCACAAGGCCAAACTTGAGCTATAGTGTTGGCCTTGCCAGTCAGTTTATACAAATGTCTAGAAAGCCTCATTTAGATGCAATTGGATGTACATTGAGGTACGTAAAGTCCACTTTACATTATGGACTTTTTTATGAGGTAGGTAAGGATGTATAGGTGTTTGGATACACAAATGAAGATTGGGTTGGTAGCATGTCAGATAGAAGATCTACTAGTGGATTCATGTTTTTCCTTGTAGTGCAACAATTACATGGAGTAGCAAAAAGCAATCTATAGTTGCTTTATTGAGTATAAAGGTTGAGTATAGAGGTGCTGCTATGGTAGTATGTGAGGTGGTATAGCTAAAAAAGTTATTGGGTGGTTTGGATGTGCAGGGTACAACTAGCTAGAAGCCCAGTGTTCCATACTAGGACAAAAAACATTGAGGTGCACTACCACTTTGTGAGAGAAAAGGTACTGTAGGAGATATTGATTTGATATATGTCAGCACACAAGATCAGATAACTGATATTTTCACAAAGGCATTAGGTATAGAGAAGCTTCAAAAGTTTCGAAGCTTACTTGGAGTTGCAGAGATACAATTGAGCTTGAGGGAGAGTGTTGAGATGGCAAACTCAATACGTGCAGACATTGATGATGGACTGCCTAGCTAGATGGATCCATACATCTACACTTAGCACGTCAGTGGTCATTATGATCATCACATGGCCACTGAATTATCACATTATATTTAGTTTGTTGCACCTACCTATAGCTGGCATAGTTATAACACTAATCAATTAGTATAGTCAGTTATGCATTGTTTGACTTTGTAGGCACTTTGCTTTATGTTGCATCTTATCTATACTCTGTGTACATTGTATTGTGGGTGGAAAATGAAGATTGACAACATCATGACCATATCTTTCATAGTTAGTACAGAATCTATTCATTGCTTTGGGGATTCAATTGATAAGTGGTTTTCACCACAATGAATGTAATGAATGTTCAATCAATAAGAATGCTTAGATTTGAAAAGCTTTTTCTTAGCTTGATTAAGTCTTGCTTCAAGCTTACCACTTTTTTTTAAATCCTTGCTCCTCTTTTCTTTTGTTGGTCTCATTGTTTACTATGAGTTTGGAGAGTGAAGTTATCTTTGCTTCTTTCTTTGAGCAGGTCATTTGCACTTATTACTTGTTCAAATGCATTGCCATATTTGTTCTATCTAGGTTGGACTTGTCTAGCAAAGCTCCTCATATTTAATCCCCTTGATGAATACTACTGAAAAAAATTTATGATTGGGTTTCTCTATGGTTCTTATTCTTTTAAATAGGCCTCAAAATTTGTGACATTGTCTTGTATGAATTCATTATCCTTTCCTTTTATGTCATTAATTCAATTGTGAGTTTGTTTGCATAGTTTGATTTGGAGAATCACTTAATAAACAAGAATTTCAAGGTGGAGAGCATTTGGCTTTCAAATTTGAGTTAAGACTTTTGAACCAAGTCGTCCTACCCTTCTTTCCTAAGCATAGACTAAAGGCTTGAGCCTCCTTGTCTTCTATTGCTATGGCCTTTGCCCATAATCTTATTAAAGTTTTCCTAAAACACATATGGGTCTTTTCCATCGGTATACTTATTGATTTTATTTGTTACAATTCAAATTTTGATTTGTTCCTTGGTCATATTGGTTACTCCGAGCCCAATCTGTAAACTGCTTACTATCTTGACGTTGGCTACCTTAGGTGGCTGATGTATAATCTAGGAGTCATGTTTATATGAGATCACTCACAATTTTCTGAGCTACTTACAAGCCTTTGGGTTCCAGTAACTCCTCTTTTTTCTGGATGGCTTCCTTAGGGAGTATGACTTACTTTGCATTTGTGTGGCCTAGGCAATAATTTCTTAGAATAAACAAGGCACATTCCACCTTTGAGTTGGTTACCTAATGAGTCTCACATTTTAGCCTCTATAGAGCTTGCACTAGTTGACTATGTGTTATTCATGTATTAGACACTTTGGGTCAAATGGGTTTGTTCTTCTATGTTAAGGTGAAGCCCACTTTTGGCTCAACATAAATAAAATTTTCTTGAGTTGGATTCTAACAAATCAATATAGATAGTTGGAAAGATAGGTGCATAGTCTATGGCTTGGACAAGGTCATGACTTTTGAGCACACTAGGTGTGTTAGAAAGTAGAGGAGATGAGGCAAATCTTCCTCAAGGTAAAATTGAATCTACGTATGATAAATAAAACCTTGGGTTCATGGTAATGAAATTTTTTCCTTGGTTTTTAATCTCAAGAGCATCTTAAGTAACTACTTGTAACTATACTAAAGAGTTGGTTGGGGATGTGATTCATGTACTATTTTATCCACCTTGAGGGTCAGGATAAAGATGGGATTTTGCAAATCCATTCATGTTGCCTCACTAATTGGTTGCAAATATTTTGAGTACCACCCTATTTTATGTGAAGAGCTAAAAGTTATACCAATTTTGAAGTACCAAAATTTGAACATTGAGATAACAAACATAGGCTTGAAGTATAACAATAGGATTGATATGAAATATCCAAAGATCAACATAAAATATTACATAATTGAGATAATAAATTGCAAGAAAATGAGGGTTCTAAACTACATAGGGGTCACGTTCAAGATGAATATCAATGTGATGTGGGTGATTCTTAGGGTCTACAGTGGTCCTTTGTTTTAGGAATTGTGCTTTTTTCTATGTGGATAAGGATTCAAAGGTGCACGTGAATCACCAAATATTCTTGGGTGTTGATGTAAACAACCTTATGTAGGTTAGATCCCTAATGATGAAGCTAGAGTTTCAAAATGAGATTGATGTAAAAACAAATCACAAGTGAAGTCTTATGGCATATGAGTCTCTTTAGAAGTTATAAGATCAAGCATAGCTATGCCCAATGTCCAAGGGTGTGCCAAAATGTGTTGTTGGTGATTTAAGACAAAGATACACAACAAGTATGAGGTCAAAGAGTGTGTTGAAAATGAGCCATTGAAGAATCCAGAAAGGATGCAATGCAAGGATCAATTATGATGTTAAGGGGAGTGCTCTTCCAATCAAAGATGTGTGTGCCCTAGCTCAAATCTTGGCAAGGAGATGTTGGAAAGTGTCAAACATACCCTCTAGGTATTATAGTCAAGGGTATAATAAAGCTAAAGATTAGAAGATTGAATCCTTTAATCCCCTATCAAAACAATGAACTTGGAGTCCAAGCATAGCCTCCAGGTATTATAATCAAGGGTATAATAAAGCTAAGATTAGAAGATTGAATCCTTTAATCCCCTATCAAAATTATGAACTTGAAATCCAAGCATCAATGAGACCCTACTAGGATTTGTGTAAAAATCATTGTGGGTGTTGCTTAGTCAAGGTATGCAAGAGATGTTTCCTAGGACAAGACATATTCAATGAGCATCAAGAGTCATATTTAATGAAATTTCCTTAAGATGGATATGGAGCTTAGAGGGCCCTAAATAGTAAAAATTCCAAGTATAGTAATGATGTAGTATGGACGGTTCATGTTGGGCCAAATGCACAAGGACACTGGACAAAACTTCTATTTTATCAAAAGCTTCAACCTCCTCAACCAACCATCTCCCACATTGTCTTCTTACACTCCTCTCTAAACCAACCGTGCATCATTTTTTTTTCTACGAAGGAAAGAACAAAAGACCAATGTTGAAACCTTCTTGGGTTGTAGTGCAAAGTTTGAAGGCTCGATGGTAGCTCAATGATTGAAGTGTTACATTGAAAAAGAGACAACTCAACTCCTTTGCATTCACCTTGAGCTTGCAAGTATTGAGAGAAGGAGATAGAGGGGAAGAAGGAAAGTGAATGTATAAGCTTATTCTTGTGGTGTGTAAACTCGGGAGCATTCTTCCCCTTCTTGCTTCTACTATATCTTACCCCTTCTTGCTTCTACTATATCTTATTGTGCTTCATCTTGAGAGTGGCAGAGTGTGATATCCGGATTTTGATTTAAAATCTTCCCGACTTCTTGCAAAATGGACTTGAAGAACTCTAAAATCATCCGACATTTTTTTCGGATTAACAAGGACTGTAGCCACCCATCTTCACAGAATTTACCATGTGAATGAGAGTTATCTCCATATTAGTCATTAGTGTTAGTGTGTATAGTATGGATGGTCCAAGAATACTAGATTTTTTGACAAAACTAACATATTTTTGATATTTTGGATATTATTTATTATAAATATCCTAAAAAGATATAGAAACTTTTACAACAGGGTGTCATGTAAAAAAATAAAGTGACTTTTTCAACCAGTTTTGGAGATTTAATGCCAAACGAAGGATTGGCGAAATCGCACACGTCATGATCATAGTTTATAGGTAGCAAATAGTACTCCAAACAGGGAGAAAAGAATGAGTGATTTGAAAGATTTTTGATTAGGTGTTCTACGGTTTTACCCCCTTTTTGGAGCTAACTGAACCATAATATTTGTGATTTGAGCATCATATTACATCTTAGAAGCTTCAGATTGCTGATTTTGCCAAGATCCCCTCCATAAAGAGCTCTTTTTCTTAGCCACAACCCTTCTTCTCTAATTTAACTATAAATAAGAGGCATGGGGAGTAGTTTAGGGAGGCACAAGGAGACCCCAAGAGGCTACGAGAGGGAGGTAGAAGGATACCCCTCCAAGAGACTACGAGAGAGAGAGAGAGAGAGAGAGAGAGAGAGAGAGAGAGAGAGAGAGAGAGAGAGAGAGAGAGAGAGAGAGAGAGAGGAGTTACCTTGAGAGGCTGCGAGGGAGAGAGTTAGCTCAACCCCTATCTCTCGGTCTTTGATTAAGCCATCTTCTCTTACGCTCTCCCATCCCAAATTCATTGATCCTCCTTTATCTCTTGAATCCACTTGTGAACGATGGATCGAAAGTGATGAGGTGGAAAGGCCATGAGAACCACTGCAACCGGTATTACCAGAACACCTGAAGTGCTTGAGGTTGCTAGAGTTGCTACTACCAACGGAACATCGGGTGTGGCGAACACAAGTACAAGCAAAGACGAAATTTCTAATGTCGTCGTGCCAAACTAGATTATTCACGTTTCAAAAATAGGCTATTTTTAATAAAATAATAAGGTTTTTACCAAAATGTTACATAAAATATTAGCTTTTGCATCAAATGGTACAAGATTTGCTTGTTAGATTGCATGGACAGTATCCATATAAGAATTAAGTATAAAAAATATTAGCTTCTATATTTTCCACTTACACAAATTAACAGTTTTATCAAGAGAGCATATTAATACACACATAAATGGTTAACTGCTACCTATGATTTGTAGTTAGATTAATCAATACTATAATTCCTAAGATCATGATGGAAATAGTTGTAGGAGGATATTGCACGAAATGAGTAAAAGACTATATGGGCACTTGAGATTAATAAAATAACTCGATATATTGTCAACGCAACAAGGTTAAGGTTGATTAATGCTTGTCATGAAAAGTGAATGCTTATTTAAGGGTGTTGTAAATCATCTCATTAAATTATTGTCGTAATATTTTTTCTAAATGAAATTTTCTTATGTTGGATAAGTTAGCCCCAAATGGAAAATTCATGTCTTGCTTAACATGTTGTAAGAGATGTACTCAACACTTCTTTATGGGGAGGAGAATCCTCATTAGAATATAAGGTTACCTTAGGATAAGGTTTGCCTTGGCTAGGGAAGTTGTGAACTACACGATGGTGTGATTGTCATTGTTTGAAAGGATTGTTTGTGTTTGCTAGAATCTAGATCTAGTGAAAGGTTTGGTCCGTAGGGATTGCCTCTGGCAGTAGGAAATGTGGGTGCCAAGGGGGCTCTGGTAGTAAATTTCTCATTACTCCTAGAATTTGATGCGAGTCCCTTCATGACCCAGGATGGGATCCTAGAACCCTAAATACTAGTTATTACAAGGGTGGAATCTTGGTGGACAGAATACCCTCGAGGAATTCTGTATATCTTCCACATGGTCAGAAAGATGAAAATTGTAATAAACTTTCAATATAATAAAGAAAATTATTTTACTCAAGGGTTTTTTGAATTGTATGCGTGTTCATGAGATAAATTACGTGAAGGAACCTGTGATTTAACGGACTAATCAAGGAGGCTGGTTGTATATGTTCCAATAAATATGATGTAGTAGTTAAAAAACTAAAGATGATTCCATCATCAAAGGAAAGCGGGTGGGCATAACCCAGGTGTCCAACGGTAGGGTGGTCCCAGTTAACTGAGAGCTTTTCTAAATTAGCGATAGAAATAGGAAGATGATAAATTGACCAACTAGTTGTTAGGAAGAATCGACTTGCATTGTTTTAGAGGGCTGGAATGGGATTTTGCCTTATGGACAGGAGGGTTGACGTACCACACTCCCCTCTGTCTCCCATTCTCTTTGAACCAGGTGTAATTGTAAGTTCGCTTTAGAATGAGAAATCCTATAGAAGTGGAAACTCAAAATTATTGACGCTAGCTGGCTGTTAGGAGACCCTCTAATTTTAGGAACCCAAAAAATCAGGTTGATTCTAGTGGGTTGGGTCGGAACACTTCCGTTGTGATGTAGACTCAATGGGGTCTAAGTGACAAACCTCGTGATGTTCCAAGGGAGCGTCGGGTGGCGTCATTTGGAAAACCTCTACTTGATGGACTACAAAAAGTTGCGCCTTGGAATGAGCCTGGCAGACACCTCACTGTTGGTATCAGAGAACTTGTTAAAATAGAATACGACATAAACTTAAGAAAATTTTTCTTGGGATGGTAAACATAGCCTGGGACATGTTTTCTTCTCTTTGTTAATGTATGTTTTTGAATTATGGCAGATTAATGAATCTTGGAAATGATTCTTGATCTTTCGAGAATTTCCTATCTATCAGAATAGAAGAGGTTTGTACCACCCGATCCCCATCCTGGGAGAGTAAAGGACTCATTTTATTGAAGACTAGTAAGACTTTCGATAGACTAGGCACTTGTTCCTAATGATAATGGAAGTATCTAGTCCAATGTCCTAAGATCCAATTTCTTTGAATGAAAGTTATGTTTATGTTAACTATGCATTCATCTAGTTTTTCCTGGGAGAAATTAGATGATGCAAATACTAGATCAGTTATACAACCCCTCGCCTTTATATCGTGAAGGACGGTGGATGATTTGCGGAGGATACTGCTATATCGATGGAAGCCCTCTAGCTTATCTTCAGAATAATTTGAAAAGGGTAAAATGGATGGAAGATCTTAAAGTTGTCGAGATCTATCTATTTTATGAAGCCAGTGTAAACTCAACCATATATACTAGAGGCAAGAAGATCAAGCTAAACCAGTATATCTATGAGGAAGTTACGAAGATTCTTTGAGTAGATAGAGTAAAAATCGTAGTTCGCTCTAGTCATTGCAACTACAAAAAGGACGGATTTCTTGAACTCCCTCAGAAATATAGATTCCTAGATATCTACTCTCTGAATCCAAGTTACTTCATAAAAGATGTATTAGAATGTCATGCTTAGATTGTAGTAGAAAATTCTTTTTTGAAAAAAATAAGATGAACCTTTGAGCTATCTGATTACCTTGTAAATCCGTTGTAATAAAGATTGATTGAGACTTTATCAATTAGAGAAATAATGGAACCTTATTTTTCCTTGGAACCTCTAAAATTGCAGTTTAACTTTAGCAATGGGAAAAGAGTTTTATTTGAAATTATTTCAATAAATTAAGCGAGAAATAATTTGAGTATGAAACTCTAATATTAACGCTATATAATTTTTGTAAAGTTTAACTTGGGAATTGTTGAAAGTTTCTTAGAATTTCACACACACAATAATTCCAAATGAAGCCCAAGAGAAAAGGAATCCTTTGAAGTAAGCCAAACCTCCGAAATTTGATGGGAAAGGCGAGAATGTGGAAATCGATGCAGAAATTTGGATTGAATCCATGGAAGATTATTTTACTGTTGCTAGAACTGCCCCATCCAACCAAGCCATGAAAGCTAAAGCTAAAATTAATTGGCGAAGCTCGACTTTGGTGGATTTTGGTGGAAGCAGTGGTGGTGAGATCAAGGTGTCCCTAAAAATACCATTACTTGGGATTTGCTAAAAGAAGCTGTAAGAGGAAGATATTTACCTCAAGCTTATCGCACCCAAAAGATGAATGAGTTCTTTAATTTGAAGCAAATGGGACTAACCCTGGAGGAGTTTTACTCAAAGTTTGTTTCACTTCTTAAATATTCACCTCCATGGATACTGCTCAACAAGTGTCCAAGTTTTGCAATGGGATAAATTCTCATCTAAACACTTGTTTGGAATCAATGCGTCCAATAGACCTCCAAGATGCTTTGATTCGAGTTGCTCCTATTGTGCGGGAAGTACAATCAAAGCCTAAAAATAATAAGTTCTAGAGTTACAATAACCAGAATAAAGGAGGATTCAAAGGTCAAGCAAAAAGAACCTAAGGCCAATTTTGCCAAGGTTAGAAGAAAAAGGCAAAATCCAATGCAATTGGAAATTTTATTCCTACCCAGGGAAACAAGGATGGTCTTAGGTGCTTTCATTGTAATGAGCCAAGACATTTTAGGAGAGATTGTCCAAAGCTTAGTCGAAACCATTACCAAGGCCAAATTTGAGGTCAAGGTAGAGCTGCCCAAGGCCGTGGTCAAGTAGCTATGACAAGAGGAAGAACGTCAAATATTACCCTTAAAGAAATTAATAAGGAGGAAGACCCTACTATGGAAGAAGATATTGAAAAAGCAACTGTTCATGCTGCATTCCACAAGAAGGGTCCAAATCGTCAATATTTGATAATACAGACACTACCTAGTCACCAAGGTAAATCATTTAAAGTTTTGATTGATTGTGGAAGTACACACTCACTTATTTCTCCCAAGTGTGCTAAGAAGTTAGGAATAGATACAGTAAATGCATCAAAACTGCTTGTGGAATTAGTAAATGGAAATGAAGTACTTTCTACATAGCAAATTGCCAAGGTAGAGTTTAACGTAGGAGGAAAAATTTCAAGTATGAGATTCAGAGTAATGAACTTAGGAGCTTATGAATGTTTACTAGGAATGGATTTACTGATTCCCAATGATGCTCATATCCATTATGAAAAAGGTCAAGTCACATTTTAGGATTTGAATAGTGAAATAACAACTACACAAGGTGAAATAGGGAAACCTAAAGTTCAATTAGCAAAACCTTCTTGAATTGTGAAAGGCTTAAGGAAAGGATTGCCTATTTACTTGGTTAAGCTTAACAAGGTAAATCAAGATGGCCAGATAGAAGAAGAACGATCCTAGTTAAAAGAATATGTCGACATATTTCCTAAAGAGCTAACTGAGTTACCTTCGGAAAGAGAAGTCAAACTTGTTCTAGGAGCTGCTCCAGTGGCAAAGAGACCTTACAAAAATGTCTATTCCTGAAGCCATCAAACTAAAAGAGCAACTCAAAAAACTGCTAGAACAAGGCTATACTTGGCCAAGTACTTCACCATGGGGAGCCCCAGTATTATTCCAAAAGAAGAAAGATGGAACTCTTCGTCTTTGTATCAACTACCGAGGGCTAAACCAGGTAACATCGAAGAATAAGTACTCGATCTGGAGGATAGATGAGCTTCTTGATCATCTACAAGGAGAAATTATCTTTTCTAAGATTGATCTTTGGTCAGGATATTATTAGATCAGAATCTGTTGGGGATAAAGGCACCTTCACCAGAGCACTATCTAGCCGAGAGATGTGATAGAGTCCATTCGCGAGACAATTCATGGACTGGTTATGCAATAGATTTGCAGGACGGACCCGTCGGGAGCTCTACCTACCCGCTTCCCTTGATAGCTTTAGTTTTCTAATTAGGTCCTACCAGAATTAGCCGTCCATGTATTACTACACTGATAGTACCCACCACTGCACACTGCAAGTGACGAATGCCCATCACCATCACTTTATTCTTTATTCTTTTAGTGATAGTTTGAATAAAGGAAGGCCTGGTCACACATTGTGACTATTGGAGTTCCCATTTGGTCTCTCTCTCTTTCTTGCTCTTGCTCTCCCGCCATAGCTCTTCCAAGCAAGCTTCAATCCTTCTCACCTTTCAACTGATATCAAAGCATGGATTCATGGCTACTTGATCTTGGATCTTGTGGAGCTTGACCTCGACTTGCATCGCTTTAGCTTTCAAGCAAATACCTATAGCCATTCTCAGGTTCATGGCAGCCATAGCTTGACCTTCATGATATGTATTTTTGATCTCCCACCTTCCCGCCCTTTACCCCTTGTTCCAAGGTACTCTTGGGCTCTTATGAGCTTAGTCATGAGCTAAACTTTTGGCTCAGCACTTGGACAGACAAAGGCAAAATAGGGGGCAGTCATATCTCATCCTCATTGGATCTCCTATGCCTCCTTTCTTACTTGGAGCTCTTTGAGGCTAGCTTGGGCCTATTGTAGGTCATCTTTACCACCTTATCCAAGCCCCCCATCAGCCACATTGAAGCACAAACCTGCTGCTATCCTGCCACGTAGGCTGCGCCTGTTTTATTCAGGCCTAAACTACATCTACCTACTCCACAGCTTGGTTCTCTGGTCATTACCCTCTTCATCTGGCAGTTATTCATGCTTGGAAATATTGGTTGGGATGTATTGATGCTTATCTTGAGCTTTGGGACATTGATTTGAGCACACATTGGCTGTAATATACAACAACATGTCTGTCTAGGTCTGCACAGTAGAAGTATACAAGTCCTGGAGCTCATCTACATACACTATCTCATACTCATATGCTATGCCATTAATGTCTATGCTTGGTGGATGTTGTGCTAATGCTTTGCCATCATTTGGTGATGATTTGGACCTACAAATACTCAGTTTCAAGCAGTGAATGTCTAATGTACACAGTGGGCTGAAGTGCCTCTGATTGAAAGTTTGGTTATACCTATTGGTTTTGGGCTATGTTTTGGATGTATGCAATGATGTATTGACATTCAGGGACGAGTTTGAGCTTTGGCTTTCATAATGGATCATTGATTGAGATTTATCTTGGCTTTGGAAAGCATTGGATGCTCCATCTTTGATGTAATTATGGCATGCACTTTGCTTATGTATGACCAGTCTTGACATGCTTGGCCTATGCCACTACTACATGCTAGTTACATTGTTTGGAGCCGATTGCTACTAGAGCTTTGTCTTGGCTTGAATTTGGATTCCCAAAGCTTAATTGGGATATTTATTGGCTTACTAGAGCTATATTTGGGATACAGTTGATGTCTATGGATGCTGTGATTGGAAATTACAGAGTCTATATGCTCATGATGCCTTATTGATGCTTGGTCTTGGATCTTCTGTCTCATTGGTGATATCATATGCCTTTCTTGAGCTTCTTGGCTTGATCCATATGGCTTTTGTGCCAGTGGGAGCATCTTTGGATGCTTGACAGACATTGAGAAGGTGGTTTATGCTAGTGAGCTTTGAGTCTTTTGAGGTTGGGGTCTTTTTCACTTGGATGTTGCATGGTTGATATGTCGTGGTCTACATACATATACTTGGACTAATTTGGGCTTTGTACTCTCTGAGTATACACCTATTTGTGTCAAGTCTTGCCAGTGTTGTGTACACTTTGCCCTATTACACACGGGGTGTGCCGACTTACTGACAGCTTACATTTACATGCTTGGATGTTTTCTTGATGTCCAGATGACTGTTACATGTTGATTTATGTCTGGTTGATGCTGCTTATGCTTTGACAGTCAATGGTTGACTTGGTGCATTCATTTTGCCTACAATTTGCTCTCTTTGTATATGGCTGTAATTTATTATAGCAAGTCGTTATGCATGGAATGATGTGGAATTTTCATGCTAAATCATCTAGATTTTATGTACTTTTGATGGTACTTGGTGGGTAGCATTATTAGCTATAAGATTGTGGTCATTTTGCCTTGGTTTTGGTGGTATTTTGGCTGTTTACAACATAAAACATCAAGCAATTTTGAACTATCTGCATCGTTTTGGACTGCAGTATGGCATCTTCTTCCACCACTGATAGTGCTATTTTTCAATATCACTAAGCTTGATGGTATGAATTATGCCTATTAGGAAGAGCCAAGTTTGACAGATATTGGTATAGAAATCTCAGATCAAGCCACTAAGGATGCATGGCAAGCAGCTTGCTGATTGAGACAAATGGGATGAGCGATGAGTTATGCAAGCCCACCCTCATCTTGTCTCTCACTGAATAGGTGCATTACAATGTGATTGAGGAAGCATAGAGTGCTTGGCAGCTTTGGGATAAAATTAAGAACCTCTATGACAAGAAAGGTCCAGCAAGTTAGATGTATTGGGGGGACTAAAGCAGCTTATAGACCTGCTCATGAAGGAGAATATGACAATGCTTGCTCATTTGAGCCAGTTCCATGCTATTCTCAAGAACTTGACTTTGCAAGGCATTACCTTTAATGATGAGGTGTTTTTACTTGGGACTTTGAGTGAGTCATGGGATGTATTCTGCACTGCATTATGTGCTCTTGCTACTATTTTGAACTTGCTTGATGTAGAGAGTGCTCTTCTGCAGGCCTCATCTCGATGATTTTGTTCTTGTATTCTTTGATGACGTCCTAACTTATTCTAAGGAGGAAGAAGATCATTAACCACATCTTCACATTGTCCTGGAGACAATGAGAACACACAAGTTGTATGCCAAGAAGAAGCGTGCCTTCTTCAAAAGGAAGATTGAGTACTTGGGATTCATAGTTCTACTAAAGGTATATTAGTAGATCCTGTCAAGGTCAAAGATGTTCAAGATTGACCACTCCCAACCACTATCAAAGAAGTGAGAAGTTTTCTAGGTCTAATACGATGGTATAGGATATTCATTAGAAACTATGCCCAAATTGTAGCATCCCTTACAAACTTAGTCAAAAAGAAGGTTGCCATTATCTAGACGCCAATTGAACAATCTAGCTTTGAACAACTAAAACATTGTTTGATAATTGCTCCTATCTTAAGGGTACCTGACTTAAGCAAGGAATTTGAAGTTGTCATAGATGACAGCTCTCTTACATTGGGATGCGTACTAATGCAGGAAGGTCATCCTATAGCTTACTCTTCGAGAAAATTGAAAGCCCATGAAAAGAGTTATGCTACTCATGACCTGGAGTTGTTAGCTGTGATTCATGCTCTCAAATTATGGAGACATTACTTGCTTGGAAATAAGTTTTCCTTAGTCACAGATAATAAAAGTCTTAAGTAGATTTTTATTTAGCCTAATCTTAATATGAGGCAATGACGGTGGATCAAAATTCTACAGGATTATGACTTTGAAATTAAGTTCAGACCTGGTAAAGAAAATGTAGTAGCAGATGTCCTTAGTCATAAAGCCTTCCTGAATGCTCTTATCATCATGTTGAAGAACCATCTAGGGCAGAAACTTTGACTACAATGTTATCAATGCCAACTAACCCTATCATCGAGTTGACTAAGGATGAAGCAAATAAGGACCCAGATGATCAACAATTGTTTTGGGAAGTTCAGAATAAGGAACAATTCATACTCAATTATTAAGTTAGAGTAATACCCTGAATTTGATTAAACTTAAGGATTCTCACAAATTTTAGATGTTTTCCTGGGGGTTTGGTTTTAATTTTTCTCCTTAGTGTTGATGCTAGAGTAAGTTTACCTCCCAAGATTATGTTTGAGTTCTAAGGCTCCTATTGACTGACCAAGATTTCATACTAACTTACTTTAGAGACTTATGTTGAGGTTTACCCTTCTTGGGTCTCTCGATCCTCCCAATGCAAATGGGTTTCTATGACAAGGGCATAGAGTTACCATATAATAACCATAATGTAGATTTATCAATCGATTCTAAGACGTCATTGTAATATTGCCAACTTTGGGGCCCAGACTCAACCAGCTTGTTAATGTGATAACCTACTTAATGATTTAGATAGTACTTGGAAAGCTTGCGGTGTGGGTGGAACAGATGTTGCATGTGCAATTGGATGTTTTGGATCCAAAGTATTTCTCTTAGGTTCCATGCTTCTCCTTCTTCCCGTGCTTTGACTTTGAGTTCTTTGATCATCAAACTCCACAAGCTTTGGGCTTTAATAGCTCTAGAGACCTCTCTCTCTCTCTCTCTCTCTCTCTCTCTCTCTCTCTCTCTCTCTCTCTCTCTCTCTCTCTCTCTCTCTCTCTCTCTCTCTCTCTCTCTCTCTCTCTCTCTCTCTCTCTCTCTCTCTCTCTCTCTCTCTCTCTCTCTCTCTCTGTGAGCCATTCATCTAAATGTCTCCCTCATTATTGTCGTTTCCTGCACTCTCTACCTTGCTTGCTAGCTGCCTAGGCATCACGGCCTCCCACCTTTTCTTACGATTGGGGGGGGGGGGGGATTTTATAATGGAAGGGGTGGGGTATTACTGGGGGGAGTGGAGTGGTGGTGGTGGTTTTCCCCACCCACCACCGACTACGTGGTGGCACTACTGTGGACTGGAGGTGGTAGGCCCATGGCCTTTCTCCTTGAAATCATCATCTTCTTCATCCTCAACGTCGTCGTCATCTCCTCCATGTCGTTTTCTTCCTCCCCTCTTCCATGTCATCTTATCCCTTTCCTATCATCACGCTGTCTTCCTCCGCGTCGGCATCTCCCTCCTTCCTCTTCTTTCCCCCTCGCCACATGTCAGCGATGACAGAGGGGGAAAATGAAAATTTTTCGTTTTTACTTAAATTACAAGGGGGATCTATGCAGCGAGGTGGGGGTTATTACACGGAGACATTACTTGCTTGGAAATAAGTTTTCCTTAGTCACAAATCATAAAAATCTGAAGCGGATTTTTACTTAGCCTAATCTTAATATGAGACAACAAATGTGGGTCCAAATTTTGCACGAGTATGACTTTAAAATTAAGCTCAAACCTGGTAAAGAAAATGTAGTGACAAATGCCCTTAGTCATAAGGCCTTTCTTAATGCTCTTATTGTTTGAAGAACCATCTAGGACAGAAACTTTGTCTACAATGGTATCAATGACAACTAATCCTATCATTGAGTTAACTAATAAGGATGAAGCAAATAATGACCCACATTATCAGCAATTGTTTTGGGAAGTTCAGAATAAGGAACAAGATCCCAAATTCAAAACTAAGTATCAAGAATTTTCTACAAATGAAGATGAAGGACTTGTCTATTTCAGAATAAGACTATGCATTCCTTCAAGACTCTCAAGAGAAGAATACTTTGGGAAGCACATGACTCTCCTTTTTCAAGACATCCAGGGTATGAAAAAACTCTTAATGTTGTCAGAAAAAGCTATTACTAGCAAAGACTCAAGAGTGATGTACTTAAGTATGTAACTAAATGTCTAAATTGTCAAAGGGTAAAATTTGAACATGTCAAGTTATCAAGAAAACTCCAGCCACTTGGCATTTCCCAGATGAAATGGGATTTTGTTAGCATTGACTTTGTAGTTGGGTTACCTTCTATGCAAGGAGGATATAACTCAATGATGGTGATAGTAGACATGCTAACAAAGGTTGCTCATCTTATTCCAACAAAAATCAATTACAAAGCTTCAGATATTGCAAGAATTTTTGTAAAATAGATTTTGAGGTTACATGGGTTGCCAAAAGGATCATTAGTGATTGTGATTCTCTTTTCACATCACATTTCTAGAAAAGTTTATTTGAAGCCATTGGAACCCAACTTTGTTTCCTTATCATCCACAAAGTAATGGGCAGACCAAACAAGTTAACCAAGTGATTGAGGATATTTTGCGTGCATATTGCAGCAAGGAACCTAAAAGGTGGATTCAGTATCTACCCTTAGTGGAATTTGCTTATAATGCCTCCTATCATCGAAGTATTCAGATGACTCCATTTCAGGTATTATATGGTCAAGATTGCCATATGCCACTTAATTTTTCCGAGCCTACTCTAAGGGTAGAAGTTTCAAGAAAAATGTTAGAAGAAATGGATGATCATATCAAGATTATTAGACAAGATATTCAAGTAGCCAAGGACCAACAAAAGGCATATGGTGATCTGAAAAGGCAAGAATGGATCTTCAAAGAAGGAGACATGGTCTTCATTAGTGTCCATCCAAAGAAGAGTTATTTGTCTTTAGGAGAATTTAAGAAACTAAGCCGAAGATATTACGGACCCTATAAGGTTCTTAAGTGCTTACAAGATACAACTCCCTAATAATTTAAAAATCCACAATGTATTTCATGTTAGCTTATTGAAAGAATATGTGGCTAACCCTAACCATATCCTTGATTATCAACAAGTTGTAATACCTAGCCAAGGAGTCCTTGAGCTACAACCTGAAAAAGTATTTGATGTAAGAGAGAGAAATTTGAGAAGTAGAACTTTTAGAGAATGCATTTTCCAGTGGAAGGATTGTCTTGAAGAAGATGCTACATGGATAGATGAGAATATTCTTTATCAACAATACCCACGGTCTCTCAAGATGAGGACATCTCGATTTCTCTAAGGGTAGGAGGATGTAATATTTCTACGCAATTAAAAGTTATTTAGTTAGTTCATAAGTTAGTAACGTCAATTAGTTAGTAATAAGTTAGTTAGTAAAGTTAGTTAAGTAAGTTAGTAAGTTATATAACTAATGTTATAATATCAAGCTCATATTATTCTCCTGTTAGTATGTATGACCGACATTAGCTATGTCCAGTTGTATCAGCAAGTGTGGGACATTAAATAAGTCGGTGGTCTTAGACCCAGTGTGAATGGTCCTACAGACCTTAGTACTATTGTATACACATGTTATGTGTGTGGTCTATGAGATAATGAATGAAAGAAGAAGAGAGCACACTTGCTCTTCACTCTGTCTCTGTCTCTTTGAATCACAACATGATATTAGAGCACCCATGACTGGGCTCTGTTGAAAGCATTTGTGAAGAAGGTTGGAAAATTGAAGCTTTAAGTTTCTTGAGAAGAAGGGCTAACTGCTCCTGCTCTTGTAGAGGTATGCATCTACTCATTGTGAGTTATATGATTAACATAAGTACTTGAGGCCTGTGGGGAGCTCTATTGAGCATGATTAAAGTGCTCATTACCATCATTATCATCAATATAGGCTGTTGAATACATCAGCAAATCTACGTGAACTACGCCAGTCCGGAATGTGGACTCAGATGCTTGCAAATCATGATTGTGATCAGTCCACTGATTGGTAAAGAGATTGTGTGAACCCTTTGAAGGGTGATTGAAGGACTAGAACCATTCTTGTTTGCTGTGAGCTCATCTGGGAACTGAAATCACTGATTGCAAGTTTGGGATTTTTCACTATTTGCTGTATACAAGGTACATACAGCATGAATGCATGGTTAACATGAGTCTCGAGCTCTCAAACATGTCCAAAACAACCACTGGAGCATGGGTACATGTAAAGAAGACATATAAACTATATGTTATGCATTGAAGCTGAAATTTCTTACTGAAAATACATAGATCTGGAAGCCTAAAGCAAGCTGAAAAACTGTCAAAAAGTGTGGGCAGCAAGCATTGGTCCTTCTTGAAGCATTACATGACTTTGGCTGACTCTTGTGGTGAGAGAAGTGACTTGACATATATGTGTCAAATGTTTTGAGCATTGAGAAGGGAGTTGGATGCAAATGTTTGGAGCTAAAGCAAGTGGCTTGACACGGTTTTGAATGTCAATGAGCTGTGGATGAACTGTGAATGTCTTGTTTGCTACTGTGTCTTGATGACGAGACAATCTTGGAAGCTGTCAGACTCATGCATTGGTTCCCATGTATGGTGGCATATGTATGTGACATGTTGAGGGGTTTGGTGGAGTGAAATATATTGTCATTGATTGTTTTGCTTGGCTGGAATTTAGAGCAAGTTTACCTTGCTCTTGTACTTGCAGTACATGATGTATGCAGTTTCAAACTGACATGTCTGGAACTTCATATATAGAGATAAAACTCTGAACTACTGTAAGTGTTCTTGGGGCATGTATCCTCTATGTTGAGCTCAAAGAAGAGCTGCTAGTTACTATCATTTTCAGCCTATAGACTGCTTGTCTGTACATGAACAGGTTTCCCAAATACATGCTGGTTTTGCATTGAATGCAGTCTGTACATGCAGGCTACAATACCTAGGTGATTGCCAAGTGTCAAGAGGTGTATGTACCACTGCTTTCAGGCTGAAATGCTGACTGTCTGAGCACATAGAGTGCTGAAATCTTTCATAAACAGTTGCAAACTAAAACTGAATTGTCAGGAAGATTTTGGCTTGTAGGTAGTCAGACAGAGCATACGACATGGCTAATGCAGAGAGGACTATCAACCAAACCCAGATAGTGGGGGAAAAGCTTGACAGTAACAATTATGCCATATGGAAGTTCCACATGGAGAACTTCTTAATAGGGAAAGGCTATTGGGAGTTGGTGACTGGAGCGAAAGCTGAACCTGAGCTCCCAGATGGACCTACGGCGGGGCTGATCAGAGACGATTACACCGAGCTTGGATAGAAAGAGCTTGTAGAGTCTTGCACTGGCTCTCTTTATGTATCTCAGATGCCATGGTAATGCAGATAATGAACTGCAACTCTCCTAAGAATGCATGGGACATTTTGGTCAAGTATTATGGCACAACCACAAGTGCCAGGAAGATACAGTTAAAGCAAAAGTTCAACAACATGGAGAGGAAGAGCAGATCTATACAAGATTATGTCACAGAGGTTAAGACCATTGCAGATTAGTTGGCATTTGTTGGTTCACAGGTTGAAGATGAAGATATGGTTGCTATGACTTTGAATGGCTTGGGGCCTGAGTATAAGTCTTTTGACACTTCTGTGTCTGTGCAGGCTGAAATGCCTGATTTCAATGAGCTGGTTGCATTGCTTATCCATGAAGAGGTTAAGCTTGGCTTGGCAATAGGATCTAGCAATTCTAAAAACAAGGATACAGTTTTCTATTCCAATCAATGCGGCTGTGGAAACCGTGGTAGAGGCTATGGATCTAGCAGAGGAGGCCAGCAAAATGCATCCTATGGCAATAACAACCAGCAGGTATCGAATGCAAGAGGTGGTGGAAACTTTAGAGACAGGGGGAGATCTAGCCCTAGAGCTAGAGGCTCCTAGCAACAGCAGTGTCCATCTGACAATCCGAACAAGGATAAGGATTGTCATTACTACGCGAAGTATGGGCATATTGCCAAGGATTGCTGGAAGAAGGAGGGCAATCAGAAAGGCAAACAACATGGACATTTTACTATGTCTAGTCGACTATAAGCCGGATGTAAGTCACATGAAAGTCTTTGGCTGTCTTGCTTATGTGCATATTCCAGATGAAAAAAGGAAGAAGCTGGATCCAAAAGTGCATAAGTGTGTTTTCATTGGATATTCGCAGGAGAAGAAGGCATACAAATGCTATGATCCCTTTACCAGGGAGACCTTGGTGAGCAGGGATGTTATTTTTGATGAGATGGGTTCTTAGTATGTATCACCAGCTACAGTGCCATCGGATATGCCTTCCACTCATGTATCTATAGTTGACTTGTAGTAGAGCATTGCTATGACAGGACCTAGTAGTCAGATAGTATTCCCATGGACAGGGAGATTGAGGAGCTTACCGTCCACTGACACCAGTATGTCAGTGAGGGGGAGATATGATGTCATGGATAGCAAAGGAAAAAAGAAAGTTATTGAGGATGTATTTGGTATGATGACACCTGGTAGAATGACTTCTGGATATGAGTCGGCTAACACTTTAGACAGTGAACTTGGTATTCCGACTGTCTATACGCTTGGCGCAAGGCAGAGCAGGTACATTCTGCCTCATGAGAGAGGAGAATCCAGCAGTGCACCACAGCCTAGACACTCACAGAGGGTCAGATACCCTGTTGATAGGTTGACATATAGTGGATGCATTGCAAAGCATTATGCTTACATGACAAAAGTGATGGAGATCAAAGAACCAGGTATATATGCTGACCCCCCCATGGAAGATGAGAACTGGTGTGCAGCTATGGATGAAGAAATGAATGCCTCGGCTGAAAATAAGACATGGGATCTTGTGCCACTGCCTGAAGGAAAAAAGACCATTGGTTGCAAATGGGTCTACAAAATCAAATGCAAATCGGATGGTAGTGTGGAAAGGTACAAAGCCAAGCTGGTTGCTAAGGGGTATGCCCAATAATATGGACTTGATTATGAGGAAACATTCAGCCCTGTTGCCAAGATGGAAACCATACACACTGTGATTGCTTTGGCTGCTGCTAGAGGCTGGAAATGATAGGAGATGGATGTGAAGAATGCCTTTCTTAATGGTGACTTAGCAGAGGATGTCTATATGGTTTAGCCAGAAGGGTACGTTCACCCTAATTTTCAACATTATGTATGCAAGATGAAAAAGGCACTGTACAGGGCAGGCTCTGAGATCTTGGCATGCTAGGATCAGTAACTACTTGCAGAGGTTGGGATTTACTGTTGGTAGGACAAAGAAAACTGACAGTGGCTTGGTAGTGCTAGTCATATATGTTGATGATTTGATAATCACTGGTAATGATGACTTGGACATACAAGATGTAATGAAGATGCTAAAATCTGAATTTGACATGAAAGATCTAGGTAAATTGAAGTACTTTTTGGGTATTGAGGTAATCAAGGCTGAAAATGGTTTATGGCTAATGCAAAAACATTATGCCATGGAAATGCTGAAGAAGTATGGCATGGCTGAATGCAAACCATTGGATACACCCCTTGATCAGAATGTCAAGTTGGACATTAGCACTGGAGCTGAAATTCAGGATGTGACTATGTACAGGCAAATGGTTTGGAAGTCTGATCTATTTGACCATCACTAGGCCAGATTTGAGTTATGCTGTTGGGCTCATAAGTCAGTTTATGTAGAAGCCCAGGAAGCCACATTTGGATGCTGTTAGGCGGATTATGAGATATATTAAGTCCACTGTAGATTATGGGCTGTTCAATATGAGAGATAAGCCCTTGAAACTGGTTGGATACATAGATGCGGATTGGGCAGGATGCTCATATGATCACAAATCTATGAGTGGTTATGCTTTTGGCTTTGGAAGTGGCATGATCAGCTGGAGCAGCAAGAAGCAACCAATGGTTGCATTGTCTAGTACTGAGGCAGAGTACAGAGGTGCTGCATTGGCAGCATGCGAGATTTCATGGCTGCTCAAGCTTATGGCTGATTTGGATATTCAGGAGGTGGATGCTCCAGTGACCTTATTATGTGACAATCTCGGTAGTATACTCCTGGCAACAAATCCAGTATACCATGCCAGGAAAAAACACATAGAGGTACACTACCATTTTATCAGAGAGATGGTTCTTGCAGGGAGAGTAGATCTTACGCATGTGAAGACTGATGAACAGGTTGCAGATATCTTTACCAAGTCTTTGGGTAAAGATAAGTTTAGTAGGTTTAGACAGCTACTTGGAGTTCATCAAATGATTTGAGCTTGAGGGGGAGTGTTAGAATATCAAGCTCATATTATTCTCCTGTTAGTATGTATGACCGACATTAGCTATGTTCAACTGTATCAGCAAAGTGTGGGACATTAAATAAGTTGGTGGTCTTAGACCCAGTGTGAATGGTCCTACGAACCTTAGTACTATTGTATACACTTATGTTATGTGTGTGGTCTATGAGATAATGAGTGAAAGAAGAAGAGAGCACACTTGCTCTTCACTCTGTCTCTGTCTCTCTAAATCACAACAACTAATAACTAACTTTACTAACTAAAACAAAAGGAAACTAACGTTAAATAATAACTAATAACTAACTAATGTTAGAAAAGAAAAAAAGGGGTGATTGTTGTGTCAAAAAGAAGGCTGCTCCCTAATCGTCATCATCACTGTCATCGTCATTATCATCATCCTCATCCTCATCGTCATCGTCATCATCATCGTCGTCATAATCATCTTCTTTACCATAAATATCTTCTTTATTCCCAAAAATAGGCATCGGTAGCCTCATGACACCCCCCTCCTTTTCTTCACAAAATTAAATAAAATAATTTTAAAAAAAGAAAGAGAGAAAGAAGCTCTCCACTCTGAGTGGAGAAGTTGTCTTTGCACAAAGAGAGCAAAAAGAGAGGGGAAGGGAGAGGCAGCATGCACTATCTTCTGCCTATATAAAGGCACACCCTCTACCTAGTTTGTAGAGAGGCAGAAGGGGATCCCAAGAGGCTACAAGAGGAAGTTAGAGAGAGGTAGAAGGATATCCCCCCCCCCCCCGAGAGGCTGCGAGAGGGAGCTAGAGAGGGAGAGAGTTTAGAAAGAGAGAGAGGGAGGGAAGAAGATCTCAATAGGCTGCGATGAGAGAGGGAATTAGAGAGAGGGTTAGAGAGGGAAAGAATTAACTCAACCTCTCCCTGTCTCAATCTTCAACTCGAAAATCTTCTCTCACGCTCTCCCATCCTGAATTCATTCCATCTTCTCTCTCTCTTGAACCCACTTGCGAACGATGGCTCCAAAGTAATGAGGTGCGAAGACCATGAGATCCACTACAACCGGTCAAAGAACGAGTATTGCCAGAGATACGGGAGAGCCCAACGTTGCAACTCCTACCAATGAAACATCAAGTGTGGCAAATGCAAATGCAAGCAAAGACACAATTCCCAATATCGACGGTTCAAATCAGGTTATTCACAACTCAGAAATAGGCTATTATTTTCATATCACCACATAAAATAATAAGGTTTTTGTCAAAATTTCACATAAAATGTTAGCTTTTGCATTAAATGGTACAAGAACTATGTGTTAGAGTGCATGGACAGCATCCATATAAAAATTAAGTATATATACAATATTAGCTTCCATATTTACACTTACATGAAATGACAGCTTTCATCTAGAGAGTGTATTAATACACACATAAAGGGTTAACTGCTACCTATGATTTGTACTTAGATTAATTGAGATTATAATTCGTAGAATCATGATGGTAATAGATGCAGGAGGATATTGCATAAAATGAGTAAAGGACTTTATGCATACTCGAGATTAGTAAAATGACTCGATATATTTATTGTCAAACGCAACAATGGTTAAGGGTTAATTAACACTTAAAAAGTGAAAGTCTATTTAAAGGTCTCGTAAATCATCTCATTAAGTTATTGTTGTAATATTTTTTCTAAGTACCAACTAAAGGAAGCTTGTTTACGTTGGGTAATTTAGCCCAAAATAGGAAATTCATGTCTTGCTTAAGAAGTTGAAATGTTTGTACTCAACACTTCTTTATGGGGAGGAGAATCCTCGTTAGAATGTAAGGTTACCTTAGGTTAAGGATCTGCCTTGTCTATGTGAAGCTATGAACTACACAATGGTGTGATGGCCATTGTTTGAAAGGATTATTTGTGTTTGCTAGAATCTAGATCTCTGATTAAAAACATTGACAAACAGGATAAAAGGAAAGATTGCTCTAGGCTACCCCCAAGATAGCTACTAGACCCTACTCTACAGGGGTCATAGTTATCGCTTCGAGAGGCTTAGACCCTCTCCGTAGCGGAAAGGTCTGTCCATAGGGATAGTCTCGAGCAGTAGGAAATGTGGATGGCCATAAATTCCACATTACTCCTAGAATTTGACGAGCCCCTTTGTGGCCCAGGGATGGGATCCTGGAACCCTAATACTAGTTACAAGGAAGGAATCTTGGTGGTGGGCAAAATACCCTCGTAGAATTCTATACATATTCCACAGGATCAAAAAGATGAAAATTGTAATAAACTTCCAATATCATAAAGGAATTAACACAATATTAGTGAATTTGGGAATCTCCCAATTTCTATTTTTTTAATACTAAAAAGGTGGCACACAAATAACATGCCCATAAGTTCCTCAAAACCATATGATGTGACCTATCATTGGAAAGCGCTTGAAAAATGGAATCTATTGAGCTATAGAGAGCTCAATTTGGAGTTATAGTGTTCAAGTTATGAAAAATCCAAAGATTTGACCACGTGTCCCAAACTTATGGGAAATTCCCATATTTTTCAATATGGTGTTAATTTGTTTTTATTCAAGGGTTGTTTGAATTGTATGTGTGTCCATTAGATAAATTACGTAAAGACACTTGTGATTTAACAGACTAATTAAGGAAGATGATTGTATATGTTTCAATAAATGTGCTATAGGTATTTAAAAAAACTAAAGATGATACCGTCATCAAAGGAAAGCGAGTGGGAATGACCCCCTACGGGTGCGTCCAAGGATAGGGTAGTCCTGGTTAGCTAGGAGCTTTTCTAAATCAGTGATAGAAATAGGAAGACGATAAATTGACCAAGTAGTCGCTAGGAAAAAACAACTTGCATTGTCTTAGGGCGCCAGAATGGGATTTTACCTTATGGTGGTAGGAGGGTTGACGTACGACACTCCCCTTCATCTCACATTCTCTTTGAACCAAGTGCAATGACAAGTCCATTTCAGTTCGAGTAATTTTATAGAAAATGAGAACTTGAAATTACTGAAGTTAGCTGGCTATTAGGAGACCCGTCTAATCTTACAACCTGAAAATTCAAGTCGATCCTAGTGGGTTCGGGCCAGAAATCTTCTGTTGCAATGTAGGCTCAGTAGGCCCTACGTAAGAAACCCCATGATACTCCAAGGGAGCATCGGGTGATATCATTTGGAAAACCCACTGATGGACTACAAAAAGGTGCACCTTGGATTGAGCTTGGCACACACCTCATAGTTAATGCCAAATATTTCTATAAGATCTAGGCATCCATGAGATATCATCACCATGGCTATTGGGCTACAAACATTGCCCAAGGGTGGGTGGGTCTATCTAAGGATTGAATGGCCATTAGGCTATAAATATTGGCTAGGAGTGACCAAAGCTATTGTCCAAGGCGAGGCCCATTGGTGGAGGATTTGACAAGCCTATGGAGGAGTAGGGTCCAATAGGAGAAGAGTGGCTGAGAGCAAGAAGTGGCGGAGGTTGAGAGAAGGAAGTGGGCTAAGAGGAGTGGTGACCGAGAGAAGGAAGTGGATCGAGAGGTGGCCAAGAGAAGAAATTTGGTCAAGAGAACCTTTGAGGCCCACAACTATTAATCTAATGGCTCTTGCGGCCAAAAACTAAGGCTCTCAGTCCAAAGGGATAAGTTGTGAGTTAATTGGCTTTTTGTTGGGGTAGAATGCCCTTGGGCTTGCCCGTGTACAGTGACCGCCCATATTCTTTATTCATATATATGAGATAGTGCAATAAGGCTGTCATATCACCTTTTTGGACAGTACCTACATTGTGTGTGCTCTTCTCTCCCGCAACTTCCTCTTCTCCTTCTCCGCTGCCATTGCATCCCCTTCAACTAGTATCAAAGCTTTGGATCAGAGCTTGATCATGGAGTTTGGCTTGGTATTACTTCAGCCCGGATTGAAGACCTAGAGCTTGGAGCTTCAATGCCAGCCATGGCTTCTTCCCCTCGAGGTAAGATTTTATCTCCTGCATCTCTCCGGCCCTCATAGGCTCTCCGTAGGTGTTCATTGACTTCATTGGGCACCTTTATGCCCCCATTTGCCCCCTTGTCCTCAACATAACCAACAGGCCCCATAGTAGCAACTCACGTTTTTTTTGTGCCTGTTTCAAAATCTGGCTCAAAAATCTCATTTTTTCTCATATCGGGCATTCAGAACCTGATTTAGGCAAGGTAAGAGTCTAACTTGGGGTTTTGGCATGCTCTAAACACAATGGCGATGTCAGATCTATCAAATTCTAATCATAAATTTTTTTGCAATAAATCTGAGTTGATTTACAACAAGAAAATGACATGCTCTTAGCTTATGTGATGCTCCCGAGGCTTGATATTTGATGCCTAGATGCTTTAGGGATATTTACCCAATGTTTTGAGATGCTTTGGGACTTGGTCTGAGCTTCCATAGCTCGATTTATGCAAGGATTTACTGATGTACATTGTTTGGGCAGCAAGATTTTATCAAGGACGGCTTATGCATAATCCTCTTTGTTGACATTCAGGTGTCCTATTGGATGTATTAATGCTTGATCATCATGGTTTAGGCCCGAATATGCTATTTGAGAGCTATTGAGCCTTGATTTGGATGTGGACACTTTGTTGTTGGTTGAGATTTATGCTACCTTAGTTGACAAGTTATTTTACCTCCAGTTAGGTTATGCCTATGGTCTACGAGTACTCCTGACTACTCGAGATGATATGCTGATGTATTTGGATGATGTCACTTTGATGTTTATGCTCCTAGATGCTTCTTGAGACAAGAGTAGAGCTCAATTCTTAGTTCATTTTCATTTTCTTTACAACTGGCATTTCACTTGATAAGGTTTATGCCCTGTGCTACCCATTATGGGACTGGTGTCTGATGTGGATGCTTTTGGGTTCGGCTGTAGTATGGCAGATGTTTGGGCCTGAATCGACTTGCATTTTAGAATTTTGTGGAGCAGTTTCCATTTGGTCGGTTTATCACTTATGCATCTTGGATGCTATTTGGCCCTTAATGCCTCGATTATGGATCTTGGATATACTTGGAAGCAGACACATGTTTAAGCAGTGCTTGCTCAATTGTCTTGGCAGTTGGTTATTGAGCTTTCATTGCTCATTGATGCTTGGTTCTTTGCGGGCTACTCCTTGATGAGTGGACTTCTTGACAGTGCTTGGGTTTAGCAGTTATGGCTTTGTTCCTTGTGTGTTGCCTAGCTTCTATGCTAGCTAGGTTGCTTTTGTCTATACAGGTTAGAGAGGCAGTTGCTCTTGATGCTTACCCGGCTATGCACTTTGTCTACTGTCATGTACTTTATAGAGCCACTTATTTGAATGTTGTTGTACAGATACTTGGGCTTCTCTTGGAGCTTGACCATTGCAGGATCTTATGCCACTTACCGGTCTTGCATTGACTTGGATGCTACTATGTGGTCTGATGTACTACAGAGTCATGTTTGCCATTATGGTTATGGGCTGATTTGTTTTAATAGATGTATTTCCTTTTACTCTATTGTGGTTGGTTATGTCATGCACTTAGCTATGAGTCTTTTTCATGTGGGAGCTTCTACATCCCTAGTTGATGCTTCTATGCTTCCCTCTCCAGTGAGGATGGAAGAGTACTTGCAGCAGCATGCTTCTACCACTTGTGCTTCTACTAACATTTGTCTTGATGAGCAGGTTCCCTATGTTGGGAGAGCCCTATACTCTTTGAGTTCCTTGGATGTGGATAGCCATATTCATGATGACTTGGATTCCTTGTCGTCTTCTACAGGATCTTCTACTTTAGATGTTGTTTGCTTCCATTGTGGGAAGCTTGGGCATGTTCAAAGAAAATGCTTTAGATGGATAAGAGAGCAACAGAGACAAAGACAAAATTGACATGAGCAGAGATTCAAAGATACAGGAGATGCAGTGAGTGTTACCATTGTTACTAGTGGTGAGGTACATGTTGTTACCCATGATGATGCAATTGAGCATGTACTCCTATCATCTCATTTCCCTACAGCTTACTTGCTCAGTGATCAAGCCTATGCATTTGATTGGCTTTTGGACTATATACGACATCTTGTCATGTTATCCCTCATAGAGCATGGTTCCCTTCTTACACGGAGGTTGACGAATGCATTGATTTGGGCCTTGAGAAATCTTATGCTATTGTTGGTACATGGGATATACACCTAGCTTTTCCTGATGGGACTTCTCCTATGCTCAAGGATGTTTTACATGTTTCCATGCTCACTAAAAGCTTGATTTTTGTCAGAGTTCAGTTGCATAATGCAAGATATACTGTTTCTCTTCAGGATAGGTCATGGAAGATATCTTGTGGTTGCTTTGTTTTGGCCAGAGGTTCTAGAGTTGGTTCTCATTACCTAGTGCATGTCTCTCATGTGGGAGATTCTATGGTTGCAGTTATCTGGATACCACATGTATTGTTATGGCATTATTGCCTAGGCCATATGCACCACAGAGAGATGGAGATCTTGTCTTGTTCAGACTCATTGCTACCTCCTATGTCACGTGAAGATCTTGATGCTTGCCTTGATTGTTCTTATGGTCATTGTAGAGCCCCTTTTGCTCATGGTGATCATGAGAGGCATGATCCTCTAGATCTTGTCCATTGTGCAGTTTATGGGCCTATGCCTACCCAATCACTTGGTGGAGCTTTGCATTTTGTGACCTTCAGGATCATGCTACCCACCGTGTTTGGGCTTTTCCCTTGGTACGGATTGAGGATGCTATAGTTATGCCTGACAAGTTTATGGATTATACTGGTTGCAGGCCCAGGTGCTTGCAAATGGATTATGAGAGTCATGCTATCTCTCCCAACTTTTAGTCCTATTGTCAGCAGACTGGCATTGATTTCCTATGCCCACGGTATTATGGTGTCGCAACGCATAGGGTTGAAGGTCATCACAAGGGTTTGGAAAGAGAAGAATATATGGGGTTCAATAGCTTTAACTTTGGAGATGGTAGAGATAAGAGAAGGGTTGAAGGTTTCAAGCCAAGTTCTTGAAGATAAGAGACAGCAGGGTGTAGATTCAAGGAGAGGAGTAGATGAAAGAGAAGGGGTTCAAAGAAATTGAAGATATAGAAGAATACTCACAAAAAGAAATAGAAAATGAAGAATAATACTAACAAAGATGAATATAACTCTAATAGACAAGGACGTGTACAAAATAATACATTCCTCTATGCTGCTCAGATCGCCAATTTGGATCAACATCTATGGGCCATCTGCCACTTTCATAGAGACTCCTTGCCATGACGTTTATGTCCGAGCCATGGTCTAAGAGTGCAATACATGGTGTTTCTTTTTCTCCAATTTTGATGACTGTCTCCGTTGTTGCTCTTGCCCAATGCGCACGGGAGTAGTGACTGCTTGGAATTAACCGAGCCTCTTCCTCCTCATGCATGTGCTATAGACGGCCTTCTTTTTGAGAGGTGGGCTGCTCAATTGGTTTGGACCAGCCGACCATTGCATTTTCAGCTTTCACTTCTTTACCTTTTGTATTCATGCTTTCTTTATCTTCAGCTTCAATTGCTGCAATTAATTATTTAACTGCTTCAAGTTGAATTCCTTGTAAAGTCAGCTTCTCTTCATCCTGCACAAAAACTCAAAGAACTTGCAAAAAATCATGCACTATTTCTTCAGCTTCTGAGAGCTAGATTTTAGGACTTGATTTAGACCCGTTCTTGAAGCGTTGAAGCTCGTTTTGGAGCCGGAAAGTGTCCAAGAGGTGTTAAAGAGCCAATTTTCATGAAAAATCAAACAGTGGCGGATGGTCGAGCTAGAGTTTTTTTAGATGCATTTCGACATCAGGAATCCAACACAAGTCTCGGTTCATCAATCGGAGGTCGTTTGACCCTCCATTTAATCCCTGCAAGGTTTGGTGTTATAAAGCAGCTATTGGATCAAGAAGCCATAAAGTGCATGGGAGAGGCTAGGTTGGTGGAGTTCGACGTCACGAAGCCGCCTATTCAGTTGGATTGCAAATCGGAGTTCATTTGGGCCTTCAAAATTGAAAAATCCACTTGCAAGACAGTGTGAACACAAAAAGATGAACTAGTTATTTTAATGTTTTAAACCTTAGGCCTAATAAAAGCCTTGAAACTAATGCAAAAACTGTCGAATAGAGGGAAGTGTCAATGTGCCTCCTCATTTTTGCTTGATGCCTCTCCGATTCAAACCCCTTTGGAGAGAGAGAGAGAGAGAATCTCGATGAAGGCAGGAAGAGGAACAGGATGGCTGCAAGCTTGCCCATTTTAATGAAGGATTTAAAAATCTCATTTTTTTAGTATTTCTCTCTCCCCTTAAGAGGCAGTTCATGCCCATGAAGAAGAATGAAGACCGGTTGAAGGATGCTTGTTCGGCATGATACCAAATCACTCCTGGATCGATGGAGGGCTAGAGTTGGCTGTGGGCTGAGCCTTGAATGAGGGCTGATGTGCAATCCCACATCAAATTTTAAAACCCGCAAAAGAAGAAAGAAAACTTGTAATTCTATTTTACAAAGGAAAATTGCTTGTTTTTTATATTTGATTGAGTCAATGTTGTTCTTATGGAGTGAAAATTGGTAGACATGCTATTTACTATTTTTTCTATGCTTGCATGATGAAAAAATCAAAAAACATAAAGTCAAAATGTTGGAAATAATTTTTAGAAACTTATAAAAACACGATTTTTATGAGGAAAATGGGGTTTTTGATGTTTTCGGGTGGGATAAACCAATACACATGGGATAAAATGCTAATAAAATCTACATTTCTATTGTTCTAAGAATCAAGAGCCACAGCTCTAAAAATATATCAAATTTTTATTGGAAAAATAGAGAAAAATAGAGAAAATAAGAGGAAAAATAGAAATACGCCTTAGAAAAATACAAAAAAAAAAAGTGGTTGTGGATGTATGGTAGGGCAAAGAATGAGGTTTGACCTTAGTTTGCCCTATTTTTTTGTCAAAGTGTGTGATTTATTGCTTTTTATACACTAAACCATGACAAAACAACCTCTATACACCTATGCAACGAAGAAAAACTTAAACGGTGAGGGGGAGTAGGATTTTTTGCAACAGTTTAAGGGCTGAAATAATACAAGTTTTGATTGTTTTTTCTATACATAGCATTTAGAAAATGGCCTATTTGGAAATTAGGGATCTAATAGCACAAGGTTTGCCTTGGTACTAGATTCTTGCAACAACGAAGCATATACGTATTAATCAGAATTCATGGAAAGACTATTTGCATACTAGCACATAGGCTAATTTCGAAACATAACTGTTTGTGCACGATGAGACATCCACTATTGCATTGATCATACATATGGTATCAACTCCTAGAAATGCATAGCAATTGCTTGAATTATACTTGACCCATGTTTGAGAGGGTGAGATTCCCCTTGCCGTAGGTTAGCCGTTCGTTTCTTGGGGAAGATTATTAGTGAGAAAACATGGTATCTCCTGGATCTCACTGAAAAAGAGAGGAGTTTTGTGTGAATGTGCTTATATGTAAAAGCGACGCATCGAGGGGCCAATCCCCAAGATGTAGGAGAGTTGGAGTGGGGTCACGGCAATCAGCCGATGGGGTGCCTCCTATATCTGTGATACGTGGCACTTATTACCAATATGTGTGGGATACCCCTTTGAGAGGTTTTGGAAAAGGTGTTGTTGGACTCTTATTCAGCTACTACAAACACAATCTTAGATGTATCTAGTGTGCATTTAGTTATTATATAGACGCTCTTGGCCCGCGAGGCCGGGTGGTGGTCGAGGTGTCTGTTGTATGCATGAGATCCGGCTAGTGCCATAGCCAATGCCGGCCCATTTTTGGTCCCATCAACTTCATCACCAACATATTGTATTTTTCTTTTGATTACATTAATAATTACATCATGGAATTCACGTTTGGCAATTCCAAGAATTTCGCCTAAGGTGAATTCAATGCTGCTTCCTAGAATTCGTTCTTCTAGGGCTCGTTTGAGATCTTGCAGATTCTATGTGTCAGATTGCAATTTATAGCCTGGCTGCTTGCCTTTCTTCTTTCCTTCGGTCTTATTTGTTTGTGGTGCATCTTCCATATCTTGATCTGGGGTTATATTTTCAGCAAGCTTTGGTTGTTCAGGCATTCTTCTAGTTACCCATTTCAAAGGGCCAAAAGAGGAAGGCCCTGGTTCATCTTCTCTTCTTCTCTTTTCTTCAATCAAGACTTCTTTATGATTGATGTCAGCCAAATGTGCAAAGGTAAAAAAAGAATCTACCGGTTCTTTCCAACCAATTATTCCTCAAATGCATTGACTAGCGTTAGACAAATCTTCTTTGACTGCTTTACCACGTTCCATTTGATCCAGTGCATGCATCCATACTTTAGATTGCACATTAGCTTTACATGCTTTTAAACTTGATTTAGTTGGCTCAATTTGTAGCCCATAGGTAGTTGCATAAATTCCTGTGTAAGCATTCATTACAACTAAATCTTCTAATCTTTTCTTCATTCCACCATTGCCAAAATTTGGCTCCAATGGAAGACCAGTTTCAGCTACATGAATTTTACTGTCTTTCGAAAAGACAAGCTTATGTGCTTCAGCCTCACGGAAGGCAAAAAACTCCCTCTTGTCATGTTGGCTGTCGCACCAAATACAACACCTCTTAAAGCCTTCTCTCATGGGTCTTTGAGTTGATGATCGTCCTCGTTCTTCAACTTTGACATCCAGCTTCTCTGCCTTTGAACTAATTTCTATAAGATTCAGATGAAGGTCACACATGCTTTTAATGAATTCATCCATTACATCATTTTTAGAAGAAACAGAAGAAGAAAGAGTTGGTTGATTAGTCAAAGGAATAGGGGATTTTGAAGGTTGAACAAGCTCCATCAATGGAGATGTTGAAGTTGAAGTAGAGCCCAATCTTAGTCGCATCCGCTCTCTTCGAGCAATCATGTTAACTGCATCAATAACATCTGTCCATGCAGTCTTGACTCCTAATTTGGAGGTAGCATCTTTTAGGCGATCAGCAAGCTTTTCTTGCAGAATGGGATCTGCAGCCTTAAGGAATAATTCAATCTTCTGGCCTTCCATACTTTGTTGGTCTTCAGCATCAAGTTGTCCAAATTTACTTTCAAACTCATGGTATAGAGCTGTTGCAGCTAAACCTTTGTTGGGTTTTTCAACCCATTTAGTGAAACTTTTCTTCGTCATAAGGCCAGAGTCTACTAAGAAAAATTCTTCGCGTAGGGATTTTTTGAATGCAACCCAATCCGCATCTTGCTGAAAAAGACCATGGATTCTCTCTTGAAGACCATGCTTGGCTAGTCTTGCAAAATAGCGACTCCATGCATGTTGTGGTACACCAAAGAAGAGCATTTTTTAAACATACAAGTGAATAAAAATAGAGACATTTTGACCATCAAATTGTTTTAATTCCCATCCAACTTCCTCTAGGGCCTTGATAGCTGCGGAACCAATCTTCTCTTTGTCTTTCCTTTGTTGTTGTTGTTGTAAGATTTGGATTTGTTGTTGCTGAGTATGTTGCAGTATGCGCACCAATTGTTGTAGAGTATCTCTTGAAGAATCCCCCATCTTGGAGTTCTCTTACACCGACCTTCACATCGGGTTCACCAATGTCACACCGCATAGGGTTGAAGGTTACCACAGGGGTTTGGCAAGAGAAGAATGTATGGGGATTCAAGAGCTTTTACTCCGGAGATGGTAGAGATAAGAGAAGGGTTGAAGGTTTCAAGCCAAGTTCTTGAAGATAAGAGACGGTAGGGTGTAGATTCAGGGAGAGGAGTAGACGAAAGAGGGTTCGAAGAAATTGAAGACATAGAAGAATACTCTTAAAAAGAAATAGAAAATGAAGAAGAATACTAACAGAGATGAAGCATGCTAGTTTCTTTTGGTATTATGAGAAAATATAACTCTAATAGACAAAAAGGTGTACAAAATAATACCTTCCTCTATGCTGCTCAGATCACCAATCGGATGCCTCATTAGCTCCGAAAGGGGGGGGTTAAATACCAGGACACATGGCCAAAATTCAGCGAGATCACTCCATCTCCCACTTCGGAGTGTTGTTCACTGCTTGAAAACAGCGATCATGCGTCACACGATTTCATCAATCTCTCTTTTTACATAAAATCCTCTAAAATTGGTTGAAAGCTACATGCTTTCTTTTACATGTCATCCTAATCTAGAAGTTGTTTATAGTTTTATGGTTTTTTACAAGAGATAATATCTAGAATATTAAAAATTGGCTAAAAAATTGTCCAAAAAATCTAATATTTTGAACCATGGATACTAATATTAATGCCTAAAGTGGCATTCGCTCTCTAAATCTAAAAGGAAGCCACACTCTAGATTTTTTTACACGGTGTGCGCGTAGCAGCATGACAATGAGATTGCTCCCATGGCATGTGCCTAACTCTACAGGCAAAGGTTGCTTCTATGCTTACCACAGCTAGGTTATCTTATGGCTTTTGGGCTGAGGCCCTTATGATGGCAATCTACTTGCTTAATAAGATGTCATGTCTGACTTTGGATGGTATTACACCACACGAGGCATGGAGTGGCATGAGACCCTCCTATGACTACTTGAGGATGTTTGGCTGCTAGGCATTTGTAGGTATACCATATATGCCTATGTCACGCAGATGTATCCTCCTTGCTTATGGAGATGGTGACTTTCAGGCTTACAGGTTATGGTATTTGGATGCCCATTAGGTTATACATAGTCCCCATGCTGTCTTTTATGAGACCCAAACATCTCTCAAGCCTCTTGATGCGCGTCCAGTGTGCTTTATGGTTGATGCTACAATGGTATGTCAGTCTTCTACTTCGCTGAGGCCGCATACTATCTTAAGACCCCGTCCGAGATGCTGACCCTTCTTCTATGATTGACTTTGGAGAGTCTATGTGCTCTCAGCTATCTCCTATGCACCACGCTGATGCTATGCACTACTCTGATGCTTATGCATTACAGCCTTGCACTCATGAGTTATGCTTGCTTCATGAGAAGCATTCTTGGATTGCTCCGTTGTATGGAGCTGTGGGATCACTTATCTCCTAGATGTCATGGATTGCCCGTGTACATTGACCGCCCATATTCTTTGTTCATATATATGAGATAGTGCAATAAGGATGTCATATCACTTTTTTGGATAGCACCTACATTGTGTGTGCTCTTCTCTCCCGCATGTTTCTCTTCTGCTTCTTACTGCCATTGCATCCCCTTCACTTTTAAGGCCAAATACTAAAATTCAATGCCTTTTGGACCAAATCATAAGTGATCGGCCCTTAAGGCCTACACTAAGGCTCTTGGTTGAATCATAATTTTAATACCCTTTAAGGCCAACAATTAAGGCTTATGGGCACATGAGTGATGAACTGATGATTTGGCCAAATTGAAAAGGGAAGGCCTTGGTGACCGAGTTGATGGTGCTAAGTCCTTTCAGGCTAAATTCAAGAGTTGAAGGCAAATTGATGATCATGAGGCCTAGAGGAACAATTAGTAAATGACAACCAATGGGTGAAAGCTTTTCCCATAGCCCCCTTTTGGGCTGAACAATGAATCCAAGGTCTTATTGGCCTATCAACAATGTCTATGGCCCATACATGGCCCAAAAGAAGTCCACATGTCCTATGATGGTCAAATAGTCCATGAATTGCCAAGAGAAGGACATGTATGGCCAAGTTGTATGGCAAGGTGGCAAATATTCCCATGATTTAGCCAATCCAAGAGACCTGACAAGGAAAATGCATGTAGGCTATACCTATTCGTTCGTCCAAATGGAGTGGGAAAATTTTGTCATTAGATGCACCTTATCTTCCTTTGCCTCGTTCAACAAACCACCGCACATCTTTTTCTTATCCTCCCTTCTTTTTCCCTATTCTTCAAGGTTTCCATTGATGATCTCATTTTTTCCAAAACTGAAAAAGTGAATCCAAAACACAAAAATTATGCCTACTATTAAAAAAGCAGTAACTATAGGATGACTCAAACTCCCTACTTTTCAACCCCCTTATTTCAAACTCACAAGCAGGGCCCTCAAAATTCCCACATGTTGAGAAACATGGAACTGGAACACTGTTAGCTATGGAGGTTGCTATGGAGGTTGGAAGTTAAAGACAAGAAGTATGTTGATATGGACTAGGCACACTAACCATTACTCAAGTGAATTAGGTTCCAAGATTAATTGACTTGGACTCATAAACACAATCTTGAGTAGATATGGACAAGACTAAAAGTTCAAAGTACAATAGCATTCCCCTTCAAATGATTGTCTAGTACAGTCTTTTATAGTTGGAGAATGGTAGCACTTTCCTCCACTGTGACTATGGTATAAAGGCAACTCTAAGCTACATGTTCCTTGCCTTGATGTTCCATACAAAGAGGCAACGCATGGGTGTGATTGCATATTTCTCAACATCAAAGGGTTTGGTATTGAGATATCGAGCTCCACTCGTGAAATGCCAGGGTGACCATTGTGGATTTATGTCATCGACTTGTCAGTTGCAGATGCGGTTGGTACACTGCCCATGAATAATAGCTAGATGACAGCTATCCTTATCTACTCTAGTTCATGGCTCAGTTAGTATGCTACCTTAGTTAGTTGAGTTTGGTTTGAGACCCATATATAGGGTTCTTATATTTCTATGTACTTGAGTTCTTTTTGGCTTACACAACTAAGAAGAGGAAAACTATTTTCAGCCTCCACCTTTTTGTGTATTCCCCCATTGTGCAAGCAAGAAAGATACAAGTGAGACTCCTTCCTTCTCTCCCACAATCTTGACATTGTATCAGAGTCTTGTTCGTGGTAAGGAGCTCAAGAAAGCAAACCAAGTTCACGGTGTTCTGGTAAGAGGACCAGTGTTGCTTTCATTTTTCTGTTTTGGGAGCAAGTCTCTGCAGGTAGCACAGCCGGAAAGTGCAAGAGTGCATTGTCTTAGATTGAGAGACCCTTTGCGGTGTAGCAAGAGGGCAGTATATGCTGCGGGGAAAGGCTTTAGCCCTTGGTTGCCCTGTTTTTTTGATTTGAGGCCATTTCGGTGCCTATTTTGGAGGCGGAAGTTTTCCGCACGCAGTCAGGAAAAGGCCCTGTTTTTGCTGTGCGACCACTGTTCTACAGGTCGGTGAAAAGTTACTGTAGAAATTGCATCGTATGCCTGTGCGCAGAGACATTGGGAGTTACAGAATCATCCTTGTTGTCCATTGATGCAAAATCGTCACTAGGAAGTGACTGTGTGGTCAAATACCACTTTCGTCAGTTTTGCAGATTTACCCTTGTGAGGCTGAAGCTGTGTTCTTTGCACTGACATAATTTTTTGCAGTGTTCTGTAATGGTGTCTGATTCTCTTTCACAGATTGTCACTGAAAATCTTGACAAGAACAACTTCCAAGCATGGAAGTTCAGAATGACGAATTTCCTTATGGGAAAAGGATATTGGGAATTCGTTGCAGGAAATGAAGAAGAACCAGTTCTTCCTGATGTTCCCAATCAATAGCAAATGCACGCATTTAAAGGATGGCATGAGAGAGCCAGGAAAGTTATGTACTGGCTGTCTATCAACATTTCAGACTCTATGATTGTGCATATTCAAGATGCAAGTACCCCAAAGGAGGCATGGGATACTTTGTCAAAAATGTATAGCACAAATACGCAAGCCAGAAAAATGCAGCTCAAGCAAGAGTTGCACAATGTGCAAAGAGAAAATATGAGCATCAATGACTACCACATGAAGGTGAAGAAGATTGCAGATGCACTTGCTTCCATTGGGTCGCCAGTGGAAGATGATGATTTAGTTTCTGTGACCTTGAATGGTCTAGGAAAGGATTATGCATACTTCTGAACATCCATTTCCGTCCGTGAAAGATTTCCTGATTTTGAGGAGTTGATTGCTCTTCTAATTTCTGAGGAGCAGAGAAATGGTGGTGCATCTTCTTCAGGAGAAACTTCAAAAGAAGTTGTCTTCTACTCAAATGCTGGAAGAGGTAGAGGCAGAGGTAGAGGAGGCCGATCTGGAGGCCGTGGTAGAAATCAGAATATGTAGCAAACTCAAGAAAACCAGTCCTATGGAGGAGGACGTGGTAAGTCTAGAGGCAGGGGGAGCCAAAGAGGTCATGGTGGATGGCAAAGAGGCCAAAATGCAAATAGCAATGTTGAATGCTACTACTGTGGTAAAATGGGTCATATGGCTAAAGACTACAATAAAAAGCAGAATGACATCATGAATGGAAAATTGCAACAAGGAAATTATGCATCTTCTAGTAGACAGGGTGATGATAGAAATGAGCATTTGTTTATGGTGCAGCACATGACCAATTCTGTGACAAGTGTAGAAGAGAGCAATGATGTGTGGTATGTTGACTCAGGTGCATCAAACCACATGACATGCCATGCAGAATGGATGCAGGATGCAAGGAAAATGGAAAAACCAGGATTTGTGGAGATTGGTGATGATATTGCACATCCTATTGTGCAGATTGAAAATATTCCTTTGTCTATGCAAGATGGGAAAAAGAAATACCTGTCGGATGTATTTCATGTCCCGAATATCACCAAGAACCTAGTTTCTGTTGGTCAAATGGTTGAGCAAGGCTTGCAGGTCAGATTTAATTCTCATGGATGCTTTGTTGAGGATATGAAAAATAAAGGTCGCTTGATAGCAAAAGGAAAGAAGAAGGGCAGAATGTTTACATTGGATGCAGACATGCCTGAATTGAGTGCAGCAATGTTTGCACATGGGACCGGTGTAGTTGCAGATATTGATATATGGCATAAATGCATTGGTCATGTTAATGTACAGAGACTTAAATCAATGCAAGCCCAAATTATTGTTGCAGGATTGCCTAAATTCAAGGTTGCAGAAATGCATAAGGTATGTGAAACCTGTCAATTTGAAAAACATGCAAGGAAATCGTTTCCTAGACATGTTCAAGAGAGTAAAAAGCCATTGGAATTAATCCACTCTGATGTGTGGACTACTAAAGCTGCATCTCTTGGAGGCTATCATTATTTTATCACTTTTATTGATGACTATAGCAGAAAAGTTTGGGTGTATTTTATGAAAAAGAAAAGTGAAGTTTTTGGGCATTTCAAAACTCTTAAAGCTATGGTTGAAAAAGAAATAGGCCTGCAAATAAAATGCCTAAGTTCAGATGGAGGGGGAGAGTATCTCTCAAATGATTTTGCAAGGTTCTTGCAGGAGCATGGCATAAAGCAACAATATTCATGTAGTCATACCCCACAGCAAAATGGAATTGCAAAAAGAAAAAACGGGCATATTGGAGAGGTATCTCATGCCATGCTCAACGAAAAAGACTTGCTAGATTTTTACTAGGCTGAGTTAATTGCTACAGCAGTCTACATAATGAACATGACTCCCACTGCAGCAATACATGGCATGACTCCAGAGGAGAGGTATACTGGTAGGAAACCAGATATTTCTCATTTGAAAATTTTTGGTTGCATTGCCTATGTTCATGTGCCAGATGAGTGGAGATCCAAGTTGGATCCAAAAGCTGAGAAGTGCATCTTTATTGGTTACTCTCTGCGGCAAAAAGGGTATAGATGCTATAACCCTTCTACTCGTATGTTTACAGTGAGCAGAGATGTTGTTTTTGATGAGATGAGTAGCTGGTATAAACCAGTAAATGTGATTGATAATGTAGATGCACAAAATGGTAATGTTGGACAGAATTCACAGCAGCAGTCACAAGATATTAGTGGACCTGGAGTGTCCTCTAGCAGTGGTTCACATTCTTCGCCATGGACATGCATATTGAGATCAGGAGAATCTTCTCAAAGCAATGCAGATAGTGGTATGCAGGTATCACGAAAAGGAAAAGAGAAGGTAGATCAGCCCATGTTTGATGTGAATACAGGTCACTCTTATGTTGATGGTGAATCCAGTGGCTCAAAACAGAGCATTGATGATGAGTTGGATATTCCTTCTATTGTTACACCTAGAGTAAGGAAGACCAGGATGTTTTGAGAGCTCCTGGGAGTGAACCTACTTTGCGCAGGTCTACCAGAGCTAGGTATCCTATGGATAGGCTGAAATATGATGGATTTACATCCATTCACTATGCATATATGGTTAAAGTGAAACAGGAATGAGAACCCATTTCTTTTGAGCAAGCCATGGGAAAAGAAAAATGGGAGAAAGCCATGGATGAAGAAATGGATGCCTTGGAAGAAAATGCTACATGGGAATTGGTACCTTTGCCTAAAGATAAGAATGCGATTGGTTGTAAGTGGGTTTGGGTTTATAAGGTGAAACACAATGCAGATGGTTCTGTGAATAGATACAAGGTAAGATTAGTAGTCAAGGGGTATGCACAAACATATGGCATTGATTATGAAGAAACATTCAGTCCAGTTGCAAGGATGGCAACCGTAAGAGCAGTCATTGCTATGGCTGCATCAAAGGATGGTCTTTACATCAGATGGATGTAAAGAATGCCTTCTTGCATGGTGATTTGCAAGAAGAGGTCTATATGGAGTAGCCACCAGGTTATGTGCATGTTGTTCATCTTGAGTTTGTTTGCAGGTTGAAGAAAGCCTTGTATGGCTTGAAGCAAGCACCTAGAGCATGGTCTGACAAGATAGGATAGTATCTTGTCACTATTGGCTTTCAGATTTCCAAGGCAAATTTCTCACTTTATGTGAGAAAAACAGAGAAAGGTATTATGCTACTTGTTATTTATGTTGATGATTTGATTATGACAGGTGATAGTGATGAAGATATCGTTCATGTGAAAATGCTATTGAAGCAGAAGTTTGAGATGAAGAATTTGGGAGATCTGCGTTATTTCTTGGGCATTGAGGTGATTAGATCACCAAGTGGGATACAGCTCTTGCAAAGGCAGTATGGATTGGACATGTTGTCCAAATATGGGATGACAGGCTGTAAGCCTATTTCAGTTCCTTTGGAGCAGAATGTGAAGCTGAGTGTAGATGCAGGTGAGCTTCTGAAAGACCCTACTATGTATAGATGCATAGTAGGAAGTTTGATTTATATGACTATTACCAGGCCAGATTTGAGCTATGCTATTGGATTGGTAAGTCAGTTTATGCAAGCTCCAAGGAAACCGCATTTGGATGCGGCTAGATGCATACTCAGGTATGTGAAGTCCACATTGCAGTATGGACTATTTTATGAGACTGGGGTTCAGATACAGTTGCATGGATACATTGATGCTGATTGGGTTGGAAGTATTTCTGATAGATGATCTACCAGTGGATATGTGTTCTCTTTTGAGAGTGCTGCAGTCACTTGGAGCAGCAAGAAACAGCCTACAGTTGCCTTGTCGAGCACAGAGGCTGAGTACAGGGGTGCAGCAATGGTTGCATGTGAGGTAGCTTGGTTGCATAAGCTACTTTATGATATGCATCAGCCTACAGATGGGCCAGTTGTCATTTATTATGACAACATGAGTAGTATACACTTGGCAAATAACCCAGTCTATCATGCTAGAACAAAGCACATTGAGGTGCATTATCACTATGTGCGGGAGAGGGTTTTACTAGGTCTTATTGATCTAGTTTATGTCAGCACAGAGGATCATGTAGCTAACATATTCACGAAGGCATTGGGCACAGAGAAGTTGCGCAAGTTCAGAGATATGCTTGGTGTGTAGGAATTGGGATTGAGCTCGAGGGGGAGTGTTGAGATATCGAGCTCCACTCGTGATATGCCAGGGTGACCGTTGTGCATTTATGTCACCGACTTGCCAATTGCAGATGCGGTTGGTACACTGCCCATGAATAATAGCTAGATGACAGCTATCCTTATCTACTCTAGTTCGTGGCTCAGTTAGTATGCCACCTTAGTTAGTTGAGTTTGGTTTGAGACCCATATATAGGGTTCTTCTGTTTCTATGTACTTGAGTTCTTTTTGGCTTACACAACTAAGAAGAGGAAAACTGTTTTCAGCCTCCACCTTTGTGTGTATTCCCCCATTGTGCAAGCAAGAAAGCTACAAGTGAGACTCCTTCCTTCTCTCCCACAATCTTGACATTTGGAACAAATAAAAGTTCCAAGTTTTTCTTGGGATTTCTAAGACAAGCTATCTATGCTTCCCTATCCTGCTCAAACTCTGAATTTTTCATCCAAAAAAATGACTAAACTCTCCTAGTTTGTCCATCTCAATCTATCTCACCTCGTTTCAAAGCTACTCCTAGTCCATTTCAAAATACGCCCACCTGTTATGTTTTAGAAGAGTAGTGCTTCCATTATGATATGAAGAGAATGTATGCTATCATAGAGGTGATTCCATCAATGTCTCAAAAAAGGAACCAAAATGTTAGAGCTTTTGCAAGCTCAACACTAGACTTAACAAACTCCCTATTATCTCAAGCACTTTGCCCAATTTGGCAATGCCTACTTCTCACATTGCCGATTTAACTCTCGCACTCACCAATCTATTCATCTTTATCTCAAACCCATGAAAGCAAGAACTAATGAATCGACAAGGGTGTAATGAGTTCATTGTCTTTCGACACCATGAAGCAAAATATTGATGGTGGCTCCATAATCCATGCAGTAGTCCTCAATCCACATCCTTTACTCTATCACTCTCCACTTGATTTGCAAGCACTCTACTTGCAAGAGGAAATGCAATGAAAAAGACAAGAAATCCAACCTCTCCTCCTATCTGCCTCTCACCTAAGAAGGGAAAGAAGAGAAAATCACAATGCAAGGAAGAAGGTTCACTCTCCAAGTCCTTCGCTATTCTCACTCTCTCTGTGTGAGGTGTTTACTAGCAAGGTGCACCTTTTTGTATTCCATCAATAGGTTTTCCAAATGACGCGCCCGATGCTCCCTTGGAACATCACGAGGTTTGTCACTTAGATCCCACTAAGTCTACATTGCAACGAAAGTATTTCGACCAAACCCACTAAAATCAACCTAAATTTTTGGGTTCCTAAAATCAGACAGGTCTCCTAACAGCCTGCTAGAGTCAGTAAGTTCCCACTTCTCAGGATTACTCAATCTGAAGCGGTCTTGCCATTGCACTTGGTTCAAAGAGAATGGGAGACGGAGGGGAGTGTGGTACGTCGACCCTCTTGCCCACAAGGAAAAATCCCATTCCAGCCCCCTAAAACAATGCAAGTCAGTTCTTCCTAACAATTAGTTGGTCAATTTATCGTCTTTTGATTTCTATCATTGATTTAATTGGGACCACCCTACACACCCACACGCTTTCCTTTGATGGTGAAATCATCTTTAGTTTTTTAATTACCTATAGCACATTTATTGGAACATATACAACCAGCTTCCTTAATTAGTCCGTTAAATCACAGGTTCCTTCACGTAATTTATCTCACGGACACGTATACAATTCAAACAGCCCTTGATGAGTAAAATAATTTTTTTTATTATATTGGAAGTTTATTACAATTTTCATCTTTTCGACCCTGCGGAAGATATACATAATTCCACGAGGATATTCTGCCCCCACCAAGATTCCATCCTTGTAACTAGTATTTAGGGTTCCAAGTTCCCATCCTGGGTCATGAAGAGACTTCTCATATTCTAGGAGTAATGTGGAATTTACGGTTAGAGTCCTCCCCCCCCCCCCCCCCCCCCCTAGCGCCCACATTTCCTACTACCCAAGGCTATCCCTACTACTACGGACAGACCTTTTGCCTATAGAACCACTCTAAGCCTCTTAAGAAGTGATAACCGCCATGACCCCCTTGGCATAGGGTCTCGCAACACCTAGCTTGGGGATAGCCTAGTATGATCTTTCTTTTTATCCTGTTTGTTAATGTTTTTAATCAAAGATCTAGATTCTAGCAAACACAAACAATCCTTTCAAACAATGACAATCACATTATCGTGCAGTTCACAGCTTCCGTAGCCAAGGTAGATCTTATCCTAAGGTAACCTTACATTCTAATGAGGATTCTCCTCCCCATAAAGAAGTGTTAAGTACATCTCTTACAACATGTTAAGCAAGACATGAATTTCCCATTTGGGGCTAACTTACCCAACATAAGTGAATTTCCTTTAGAAAAAATATCGCGACAATAATTTAACAAGATGATTTACAAGACCCTTAAATAGATATTCACTTTTCATAATGTGTTAATTAACCTTAACCTTGTCGTGTTGACAATATATGCAGTTATTTTATTAATCTCAAGTGTGCGTATAGTCTTTTACTCATTTCGTGCAATTTCCTCTTGCAACTACTTCCATCATGATCTTACGAATTATAATCTCGATTAATCTGACTACAAATCATAGGTAGTAGCAGTTAACTATTTATGCATGTATTAATATGCTCTCTCTAGATGATCCTATCAATTCATGTAAGTGAAAGATATGGAAACTAATTATTTTTTGGACTTAATTCTTATATGGATGTTTTCCATGAAATATAACAAGTAGATCTTGTACCATTTAATGAAAAAGATAATATTTTATGTAATATTTCAATAAAAACCTTATTATTTTATGTGGCAATATGAAAATAATAGCCTCTTTTTGAAATGTGAATAACCTGGTTTGGCACGATGACATTGGAAATTGCGTATGTGCTTGCACTTGCATTCACTACCACACCCGATGTTCTGTTGGTAGTGACAACTCTGGCAATCTTGAGTACTCTTGTATCTCCAACAATACTCATTCTTTGAGACTGGTTGCGGTGGTTCTCATGGTCTTTACATCTCATCACTTTGGAGCCATCATTCGCAAGTGGATTCAGGAGATAAAGAAGGAGGAATGAATTTGGGATGGGAGAGTGTAAGAGAAGATGGCTTAATCAAAGACCGAGACAAGGGGGTTGAGCTAACTCTCTCCTTCGCAGCCTCTCGAGGTAACTCCTCTCTCTCTCTCTCTCTCTCTCTCTCTCTCTCTCTCTCTCTCTCTCTCTCTCTCTCTCTCTCTCTCTCTCTTCGTCTCGCAACCTCTTACAGGGGTATCCTTCTACCTGCCTCTCATAGCCTCTCAAGGTTTCCTTGTGCCTCCCTAAATTGCTCCCCATGCTTCTTATTTATAGCTAAATTATAAAAGAATGGTTGTGGCTAAGAAGAAGAGCTCTTTAATGAAGGGGATCTTCGAAAAATCAGCAATCTAAAGCTTCCAAGATGCAATCTGATGCTCAAATCGCAAATATGATGGTTCTGTTGGCTCCGAGGGGGTTAACTGCAAACACTTGATAAAAAATCTTTCAGATCACTCCTTCTTCTTCTCCGTGTTCGGAGTGTTGTTTATTGCCTATAAACTGCGATCATGGATGCACGTGATTTTGCCAATCCTTCTTTTTGCATTAAATCTCCAAAACTAGCTAAAAAAGTAACTTACTTTTTTTTACGTGACATCCTATTCTAGAAGTTTCCATAGCTCTTTAGGATATTTACAATAAATAATATCCAAAACATAAAAATAATGCTAGATTTGTCTAAAAATCTAGTATTTCTGGACCATCCATATTATACACACTGACACTAATGACTAATATGACTCATAACTCTCGTTCACGTGGTAACTTCTAGACGGGTGGCTACAATCCTTGTTAATCCAAAAAAAATGCTAGGTTACGATCCTTGAGCTTTTTTTTTTTGCTTGAGATCTTCTCTATTTAATGATTTTAGAGTTCTTCAAGTCCATTTTGGGAGGAGTCAGGAATATTTTAAATCAAAGTCAAGATATCACATCCTCTCCCCCTTAGAGGAATCGAGATGTCCTCATCTCGAATGAAATTGGGGATATTGGTTACATAGTGACTCATGGTCAATCCAAGTGGCATCCTCTTCAGGGTAGTATTTCCACTAGACAAGCTATTCTCTAAGGATTCTACTCCTCAATTTTCTCTCCCTTACATCAATTACTCTGTTAGGTTGTAGTTTAAAGACTCCTTGGTTAGGTATTACAACTTGTTGATCATCAAGGATATGGTTAGGGTTTGCTACGTATGCTTTCAATAAGCTAACATGAAATACATTGTGGATTTTTATATTCTCAGGGAGTTGTATCTTGTAAGCACTTGGTCCTAAGAACTTGATAACCTTATAGGGTCCACAATATCTTGGGCTTAGCTTCTTAAATTCTCCTAAAGACAAAGAACTCTTCTTTGGATAGACACAAATGAGGACCATGTCTCCTTCTTTGAAGATTCGTTCTTTCATTTTTAGATCAGCATACGCCTTTTGTTGGTCCTAGTTGGCAATTTGAATATCTTTTTTGATAATCTTGATTTGAGCATCCATTTCTTCTAATATTTTTCTCGAAGCTTCTACCCTTAGACTAGGATCAAAAAAATTAAGTGGCATATGGCAATCTTGACCATATAGTGCCTGATATGGAGTCATATGAATACTTCGACGATAGGAGGCATTATAAGCAAATTCCACTAAGGGTAGATACTGAATCCAGCTTTTAGGTTCCTTGATGCAATATACACATAGAATATCCTCAATCACTTGATTAACTCATTCTATCTACCCATAAGTTTGTGGATGATAAGCAATGTTGAAACAAAGTTGGTCCCAATGGCTTCAAATAAACCCTTCTAGAAATGTGATGTGAAAAGAGAACCACGATCTCACTTATGATCCTTTTAGGTAACCCATGTAACCTAAAATTATCTTTTATAAAAGTTCTTGCAATATCTGAAGCTTTGTAATTGGTTTTTGTTGGAATAAGATAAGTGACCTTTGTTAGCATGTCTACTAATACCATTATTGAGTTATACCCTCCTTGTACAGCAGGTAACCCAACAATAAAGTCCATGCTAATAAACTCCCATTTCATCTAGGGAATGTCAAGTGGGTGGCTGGAGTTTTCCTGGTAACTTAACATATTTAGATTTTACCCTTTGGCAATTTATACATTCAGTGACATACTTAAGTACATCACCCTTGAGTCTTTGCCAGTAATAGCTTTTTCGAATAGCATTAAGAGTTTTTGCATACCCTAGGTGTCCTGAAAAAGGAGAGTTATGTGCTTCCCAAAGTATCCTTCTCTTGAGAGTCTGATTTGAAGGAATGCTTAGTCTCATTCTGAAATAAACAAGTCCTTCATCTTCATCTATAGATAATTCTTGATACTTAGTCTTGAGTTTGCTTATAAAGATGTGTTATTATGCAAAGATTATCACTATGAGATTGTGAGAAATCTAGAAAAAATGGTTCCTACATATGTGCTTATTCATTCAGTATTCTTAAGATATTGCTTCTTATAAATTCCCTTTCAATGTATGGAATGTACAAATTAACCTAAGTAGGTTCACAAGTAGAATTTGTGGTTGCCTGACATGTATGTACCAATAAACGATGTATTAATCCCTAAGGTAATTACACTCGGGAGATAAGGGCTATGGACTGTATCATTCCTTGTAAAGCATTCAAATGAAATTGTTTCGGTTTATGTCAAAATATCTTGAGACATGCTTTGCTGCTAGTTAAAAGTAGATTGTTTGCCTTAACTCTTGATTGAAATGGGAGAACTCCTTAAGGGGGAGAGCTTGCTTGCCCTGAGGCTTATCAGACTTACGAGGGTCTACTTAGGGATAAAACTAAGATGCCTTGAGATCTATCCAATAGCTATTATGTTTATCAATACTATTCAGGATTGGGCTAGATGCGACAACAACACCAGGGCAAGCGAAGTGCTCAAGGATTAGGAAACCCTAAGTAGAAGGAAAGACCAATGCTTTCATACTTGTTGGGAAGAAGGCTGGGTTATCAATCAATGCAAGTGATTAATAGAACTTATGTCTTGTACAGTGTTTGAAACCATAACATATGCCTTAGCCAAAAGAAAGGTATGTTAAGTAAATTTTACATAAAGCTGCTCCTAATCCCAAGGGGGAGAGCAAATACACGATGGAAAGGATATCACAACTATTCTTGCAATGCTGGAAAAGGATACCATTGTTTTTGTTGATTGATCAAACAACGTCCTAAATGCTTTTGCATTAAACTAATTGTTGGGATGTGATTTGGGTGGTTATTCCAAGTGCTTGTGTTTGATGGTAAATGCATCGTAGGGGTCAGTGATGATGACAAATTGCCATGGGGAATAAATGAATGTTTTCTTGGAAAGATGATATTAGGCTGACTGCCTTAATTGTTATTGATTCTTAATTGGATTAATCAACGAATGAGAAGGGCACTGCTCAATTCATATGCCGAAGGTCGAGTGGTAAAAAGGACAACCACGAAAGTTGTGTCTCACTCCTAGGTCGCTTGGGGTCAGGTGGTGGAACTCTGGACATCCCTTGCCTAGTTTGGAACGGAGTTGAAGACTGCCGTTAGCCCAACGTCTATGGCATTGGAAGATCCTATTCTAGATAATGGATGGAAATTATGGTACCATGTAATTTGGACTGAGTACTTCTATTGGACAGAAGGGATACATAATTTCTCTTGTATGGGCAAGAGACAAAGATTAACGCGAAGATAAGTTAAGGAATTTGTTTGAACTTGTTTGTCAAAGGATTGCTTGCCCTGCATTCGTGTTTACGCCATAAATTACGTGAACGAACCTTGTTCCCTAAAAGGATTCATTAATGAAGTTGATTTTAAATGTCACACATAAATGTGATAGGACCTAATTAGATAACTAAAGAACGCCTATTGAGGGAAGCGGGTGGATGGAACCCCCGATGGGTTTGTCCTACGACAGGGTGGTTCCACAGAATTGGGAGGATTCTCAATAGGTTTTACTGTCATTTAACTTTAGGCATTGCTAGGTTAGAACTCGATTCATGCCATTTTAGGGGACCAAAATGGGGCTATGCCCTATGGGCAGAGAGCTTGAGTGGCACATCCCTCTCATTTTCCATTCTCTTTGAGCCAAGTGCAGCATGGGTCTGATTTGGCTTGGGTATCTCTGCGTAAAGTAGGATGTCGAGGACCCAACGCTAGAATGTTGTCAAGAGACCTTGACCATTAGGGACCCAAGTTTCAGGTCGATCCTAGTGGGTTCAGCCCGCAAACGTTCCATTGCAAGGCGGAATTGGGAAACCCTAGGTGACAAACCTCGTAACATTCCATGGGAGTACCGGGCGATGTTGCTTAGATTATTCGGGACCGTTAAAAATGTGCCTGGACAACCGAAAGGCAGTCACATTACACTCCATAATTTGAGAGATTTGAGAGTGTGAATCATAGCTACCAACTCTAGGTCATGAGTAGCATATCTCTTTTCATGGGCTTTCAACTTTCTCGAAGAGTAAGCTATAGGATGACCTTCCTGCATTGGTACGCATCCTAGAGCTGGAATTTGTGACAATTCAAATTCCTTGCTTAAGTTATATAGCCTTAAGATAGGAGCAATTATCAAACTATGCTTTTGTTGCTCAAAGCTAGATTATTCAATTGGTTTCCAAATAATGGAAAGTTGCTTTTTGAGTAGGTTTATAAGAGGTGCTGCAATTTGGGCGTAGTTTCTGATGAATATCCTATACCATCATGTTAGACCTAGTAAACTTCTAATTTCCTTGATAGTGGTTGGAGGTGGCCAATCTTAAACATATTTGACCTTGGCACGATCTATGATATGTCAAGAATCGCGTGTGGGGGGACTTGCTCAAGATGCTGTGCCGAACACACACAGAATGCACAAGAAGAAGCTCACTCAAGAGACAAGAAGAGAGATGGAGGCCAAAACGTTTTCTTGCTGATTTCTTTTTCTTCTTTCACACACTTTACAATGTACACAAAGTATAGATCAAATACAACATAAAGGAAAGTGGCCTACTAAGTCAAACAATGCATAACCGACTACACTAGTCGACTGGCGCTATAACTATGCCAGTTGTAAATAGGTGTAACAACCTGAATATAATAAGTAATGAATCAGTGGCCATGTGAGTGTCATAATGACCACCGACGTGCTAAGTGTAGACGTGTGGACCCATCTAACCAGGCGGTCCATCATCAATGTCCGCATGTGTTGAGCTTGTCATCTCAACACTCCCCCTCAAGCTCAAGTGCATCTCTGCAACTCCAAGTAAGCTTCAAAACTTTTGAAGCTTCTCTGTACCCAATGCCTTCGTGAAGATGTCAGCTATCTGATCCTGTGTGCTGACATACACCAAGTCAATCTCACCTGCTAGTACCTTCTCTCTCACAAAGTGGTAGTGTATCTCAATATGTTTTGTCCTGTCATGGAACACAGGGTTCCTAGCCAATTGTATACTGCTCATGTTGTCACAATAAATGACAACTGGACCTTCCATCTGCATATCCAAATCAGCCATTAACTTTTGTAGCCATACTACCTCACATGCTGCAACAGCAACACCTCTATACTCAGCCTCTGTACTCCACAAAGCAACTGTAGATTGCTTTTTGTTGCTCCAAGCAACTGCTGCACTACCAAGAGAGAATATGTATCCACTGGTAGATCTTCTATCAAACATACTACCAGCCCAATCTGCATCTGTGTATTCAAACACCTGTACATCTCTACCTGCCTCCTAGAAAAGTCCATAATGTAATGTGGACTTCACATATCTCAATATGTGTTTGACTGCATCCAAATGTGGCTTTCTAGGTACTTGCATAAACTGACTCACAAGACCAACAACGTAGCTCAAGTCTGGCCTTGTAATGGTCATGTAGATCAAACTCCCCACTATCCTCCTGAACATAGTAGGGTCTTCTATCTCATCCCCAATATCAACACTCAACTTTACATTCTGCTCCAATGGGACTGAAAGTGGTTTGCATGCTGTCATACCATACTTGGACAACATATCCAAGCCATACTGTCTTTGGGACAGCCATATACCATCATCACATCTGATCACCTCAATGCCAATGAAGTACCTTAGCTCACCTAAATCCTTCATCTCAAACTTCTTCTTCAAAAAATCCTCGACTTCAGCAATCCCACTATCACTATCACCTGTAATAATCAAGTCATCCACATAGATGACTATGATGACCAAACCTGCATCTCTTTTTCTCACATAAAGTGAGTGATCAGCATCAGAAATATAAAAGCCAATACTGAGAAGATACTCTCTGATCTTGTCAGACCATGCTCTAGGTGCTTGCTTGAGCCCATAAAGCACCTTCTTCAACCTGCACACATACGTGGGATACTCTAAATCTTCATAACCTGCTGGCTGATCCATATACACTTCTTTCTGCAAATCACCATGCAAGAAGGCATTCTTCATATCCATTTGCTACAACCTCCAACCTTTGGCTACTGCCAAAGCAATCACACATCTGACAGTTGCCATCCTAGCAACCGGACTGAAGGTTTCATCATAATCTATGCCATATGTTTGGGCATAGCCTTTTGCAACCAGCCTAGCTTTGTACCTACTAATAGAACCATCTGCATTATGCTTAATCTTATAAACCCACTTACATCCAATAGCTTTCTTGCCCTTTGGCAATGATACTAGATCCCAAGTCTTATTGGCCTCTAATGCAGCCATCTCCTCATCCATTGCTGCATCCCAATGAGCATGACCAACAGCCTCCTCAAAACATGTGGGCTCAACATTCTCAACTAGTTTCACCTTATAAGCATAATGGTGAGCTGCATAACCTTCAAAACCAAATCTTTTAACAGGGTATCTCACCTTGCTAGACCTGCGTACCACTAGATCACTCAATGGAGTCTTTGCATTAACGCGTGCTCTCTGCACACCTAGAGTCCTCACTGAAGGAATGCCAAGCTCATCATCCAAGCTCTCTGAGCCATTGGAGTCTCCATCAAGAACTACATCAATGTCTTCGGACACTTTATTCTTTCTTTTGTCTTTACCTGTAGTGCTACTAGATGCACTTGAAGATATAGAGGTACTCCTTAGTCTCCCAGACCAAGGACTACCAGATGATGTCTCTGGTCCATTAAGAGTCCGTGATTCTTGCTTTTCAGCCTGCACATGAGTGTCATGATCATCATCATCATCCAATGCATCACCACTAGATGCATACCAACTGCTCATTTCATCAAAGATGACATCCCTGCTCACTCTGAACTTACATGTGACAGGGTTATAACATCGATACCCTTTCTGCTCTAAAGAGTATCCAATAAAGACACACTTTTCAGCCTTTAGATCCAGTTTCTTCTGTAACTCATCTGGCACATGAACATATGAAATACAGCCAAACACTTTCAAGTGTGAGACATCAGGCTTCTTACCTGTAAAACATTCTTCGGGGGTCATACCATGAACTACAGCTATGGGATTTTTGTTCATAAATATAAATAACAGTATGAACAACCTCAGACCAGAAATGCTTAGGCATATTCTTTTCAGCCATCAAGGCGCGTGCAACTTCTGCAATATTCCTGTTTTTCCTTTCTGCAACCCCATTTTGCTGTGGGGTATATCTGCATGTGAATTGTCTCTTTATCCCATGAGACCTCAAAAAATCACTGAACTCATTCAAGAGGTACTCTCCCCCTCCATCTGACCTCAATCACTTTACTTTCAAGCCTGTTTCTCTTTCAACTGCAGCCTTGAAATTTCTAAAGTGCTCAAATGCTTCACTCTTTTCCTTCATAAAATATACCCACAACTTTCTAGAACAATCATCAATGAATGTGACAAAGTATGAACTGCCTCCAAGAGATATATTTTGTGTAGGCCCCCAAATGTTTGTATGCACAACATCAAGGATATTTCTGCTTACATCTCTATCATGTGAAAAGGGTTGTCTTGCCTGCTTACCAAACTGATATGCTTCGCATACCTTATGAAATTCTGCAACTCTAAATGTAGGCAAACCTGTAACCAACCCTTTGGACTGCATTAATTTCAGTCTTTGTACATTTGCATGTCCAATGCATTTGTGCCAAATTTTTATGTCTGCAACAACACCTTTTCCTTTAGCATACATAGCAGCATTCATAGTAGGAATTCCAGCATCCAGAGTAAACATATGTCCAACTCTACTTCCCTTTGCAACTAACCTGCACTTGTCATTGAAGTCTTCTACAAAGCAGCCCTTTGCATTAAATCTGACTTGCAGCCCTTGCTCTACCATTTGACTGACTGACACCAAGTTCTTTGTAATAGATGGCACATGTAATACATCTGAAAGACTCTTTGTCTTACCATCATGCAAGGGACAAGGGAACTTTTCCAATGTGTGAAATTGGGTGGCATGAATCATCACCCGTCTGCACATAACCTGCATTTTGCAAATCCTGCATATCTCCAAACCATTCTGCATGGCTGGTCATATATTTGGATGCACCTAAATCAACATACCAAACATCATCATGTGTTCCCTTTCATGTAACAGCATTCAGCATATGCTGCATAACAAACAAACATTCATTTTTGTCTTCATTCTGTCGTGAAGACGATGCATAGTTTCCTTGCTGCAACTTACCACTGCGGATATCATCTTTCTTAGCATAACATTGGGCTGCAATATGACCTGTTTTGCCATAGTAGTGACACACAATACCAGAGTTGTTTGAACTTCTGTTTTGCCATCCACCTCTTCCTCTAAAGCTCCCCCTGCCTCTAAAGTTATCACAACCTCTTGAAACCTGCATATCTCCAAATTGCTGATTCAATTTGTTTTGCTGGTTGTCACTACCACGTCCTGTACCACGACCTCTTGAGGAGAACCTGCCACGTCCCCTTCCTGAACTGGAGTAGAAAGCCTGGACTTGTTCACCACTTCTTTCAGATGTCTCACTCTGCATGTTGATCTCTTCAGTGATCATAAGGGAGACCAACTCATCGAAACCTGGAAATGGCTTTCTGACATATACAGAAGTTACAAAAGAATTTCAAGCCTTTTCATTGTTAAGTCCACCCAAGGTAGACGGCACCAAATCATCATCATCGAGCATTGCATCAATCGCTGCCAATGCATCTGCAATGATCCTTATCTTTAGTGCATACTCATTGATAGACATCTTCCCTTTCTTCAATGTATTCAACTCTTGCTTAATTTGAATCTTTCGTGCCTTTGTATTTACAGAAAACATACTTTCAAGTATAGTCCAAGCTACATATGAATTCTCTGCATTTCTAATATGTCCCAGCATATTATTGTCAATTACTGCAGACAACCAATACATGACCTTTTTATCTTTTGCATTCCATTCCTTCCGTGCCTTTGTCTCTTCTGCAGTTGGAGGATCACTCACCTCCGGCTCCTTTTCTTCACCTGAAACAAACTCGTAGAGGCCTTTTCCAATAAGGAAGTTCGTGACACGGAACTTCCATGAAGGGTAGTTGTTCTTGTCGAGCTTCTCAATGATGGGGCTTCCACTGTTCTCTACCATTATCACAAAATTAATACCAACAGCAAGCAAATTTCCTGCAACCCTAGACCTGTAGTGCACAGCAATACACCAGACAGCCTTTTTCATTGTCTGCTTGATGGACCTAAAAACGGGCCGGCACTGGCTCATGCACTAGCCGGACCTCGTCACTACGCACAAGACAACCCCTCGGCCTCGCGGCCAGGAGCGTCTATCAGAATATCTGCCTTCCTAAACATTGCGTTTGTAATACGTTGTAGTCCAACTGATCCTAACCCAATATTACTCCTCAGAGGGGGTCCCTTTCACATAGCCAAAAGGCTCGAATCACATACACATGGGGTTCCTCCTATGGCTAAATGCCGTCAACCCTCTGCAACTCTCCTACACCTTGGGGATTGGCCCCTCGATGCGTCGCTCAACATATAGACATTTCGCACAAACGTCGCTCAAGGTACCAAATAAACGTATCCAGGAATATACCATTGTCCTTACTTGATTTCCCCTTTAGGACCCGCGTCTTCCTACAGCATGGGTATCTCACTTCCTCTCAACGTAGGTCATGTCCTCATAAACCAATTGCAATGCATGTCCAGGAGCTGATCACTGATACTTTTAAATTCTTTTCATGCTCTATGCATTTGGTAGATGCCTAGTGCTCAAACATTTAACAAAACAGCATTGTGCACAAGTGCAAAAACATTCTTTTAATGGTTTCCAACTACCGTTCGTGCTTCGTTGCATGGGGCTAGCACCGAGGTGGTCCTCGTACTACTAAGCTCTTAATTTTAATTATCATCCGTCCTAAATGCTATGCATAGAAATCAACAACTTCCCCATCATCTTCACACGGCATTTAGACATATTTCAACTCCTCTACCCTTCCCCGTTTAAATAGTGCATCATTGGATAGATTTATAGGGTATTTTGACATCATTTTATGTGAAAAAACCGGAAAAACACACACTAAAACAAGAAGGTGGGGTTGAACTGAGGAAAATCCTCATGATTCAGTCCCCACAAACATTCACAAACATTGCTCTTATTTATCCTTATTTTTCGGAACCCAAAATGTATTTTTCTCCTATTTTTTAGGGTTTTTCCACCCTTTTCTTGTATTTTCCCTTATTTTCTTGCATTATTTAATTACTGAAAATTCAAAACAGGTTATGGGCTGTGGCCCTTAGTTCCTTCTTGCAGAAAAATGAAAGTTTAGTTGATGTTCCTATTTACTTCCCCATTTTTTATGCCAAAAACCCCCATTTTCCCTTGTTTTTCCATGTTTTACGTGTTTTAATGTATTATTTTGAACCACAAGATGCATATTTCTCTAATTTTTTGATTATGACCAGCAAGAACTCATAGAAAACAGCAACATGAACAATTTTTATCCCACATGAACAACATTTCATCCATCAAAAGCCATAAAAGCTCAAATTTCCTTTGAAAATTTTAAATTACCGCTTATTTGCGTGTTTCGGGTTTCATGTCCATGGCTGCAGATTTGGAAATCAGCAGCACTTCACGTCCAGCACAATCACCAATCACCATTTCCAGCCCGTGGAGCAATCCGATCCATGCCGGACAAGCCTCCACCATTCTTTCTTCTTCCTTCTTCTCCCCACATGAACTTGCCTTTAGAAGAGAGAGAGGGAGGAGAGAGAAAGACTGAAATCAGAGATCTTCAAAGAGAGCATCATTTGACGGGCGAAGGGCGGCGAAATGATTGGCATCCAGGAGGGAATGAGGGGCAGTGATCAGTTGCAGGGGTTGTTTGCAGGCTGCCATGGTGATCACCAAGCATGGAGCGCAAATTTCGGCGCCTGCTATCGTGATCCTCTTCTCTCTCTCTCCACGATTTTCCTCCTTCATTTTATGTAACATTTCATTTTGGGCCCCAAGGGTCACTTACTCATTTGGCCAAACTCATGTCCACCTTTTCAAATCTTGCCCAATTCTTGGCCATTTCCCCGTCCGGTCTCCGAATTGAGCTCTGAAAAATCCTGGGCGTCTGGCTTAGCATCCCACATTGGCCAGTAGCTCATGTCAACCCGCACGACTGTCTGAAAAATTATGAAAAATCAACAAGTGTCGCTCGGGCGCCTTTAAAGCACTTTGGCGCTTAAAATCGTCCTAGATCGAGCCGCCGCCTTTGACAGTGAACATTTTTCCCTTGATATTCATAATTTTTAGCTATTTTTAAGCACTTCCCGTCACCTAAATTCCGCTCTCATTGGCGACCACGGGATAGGGCGACTCAGCCCGTCGAATCCATGAACATAGCTGCACATAAACAACCAAAGAAGCATCAAACTGATACAAAACAATTATATAATCAAACTCAGCACAATGCTCCCCCTACCCCTGGACAGAACCAAGGGATGATATCCACAAGGAGTAGGCCTAGCATCATCTAATAGAAGATCCGAAGTGAGTCACTAACCAACTGCTCCAACACAGCCAAACTAAAAAGAACTGCCAAAGAGGTTGCCCTAAGTGGTAGTCTGAACTACTTACCAACTAAAGACAACACCGCTAGGAGCTCCTACAAGGCGAGGACTCCTATAGCCTGATCAAAGAGTATTTTCTTTCAGTACAGTTCTTCTTTTAGGGTTTGTATTGGATGAACATACTTGGGCATGTAAAAAGGAGGGAGCTGAGCGTAGTGACCCAAGGAGAACAGGGCATCGGTCTCAGGACCTGTCTCGGCACCCAAGAACCTACCAAGCCCTCGCAAGGCGACACTTAATCCTTTTCTAACGCTCACTTTTATTTTCGCTCCAACCTTCCTGGTTTTGTCATCATTTTTTTTCAGCAAGAAGCCACCCCTAGGAAGACAAGGTATCGGCCCCAGGTCTGATTCGTCCCCAGGAACCTACCAGGCCTTCGCAAGGCAATGATCAACTGCTTATACATTTTCATTTCATTTCTTTTCTTGTCTTTGATAGGGGTTAGAACCCCTTTTTACACACCTTCGTATTTATAGTCATCTTGTAGGATGTACAGAGTTTCTGGCATCATCATTATTATCTTCTGGCAGGCTTCTCTAACTGCCTCACTACTAACAAGAACTCCTAGAACGGCTGCCTAGCAGGTTAGCAAAACATGGTTACTAGGACGTCCTTTAAAAACAGGTCTTTCGATGCCTGACAATGTCTTTGCAGGAGGCAATGACTATTCCGACCTCTCTCAAACATACTCAACCTAAACCTGGGACTTCATGCCTTGGATGCCGGTCCCCAAAAAGTATCCCCTCGACAAGTACAAATACAAATATAACAGGAAAGAAAGATACTCGTAAAGGAGAGATATCACCTGGATTGGCCACAAGAAGTTTCCATCGATGCCGCGACAAAGGCTCCCTCCAAGCTTGCCTTCAAACCTGTCTAGCACAGCACTTAAAACAAAAACTTGATTAAACGCACCCGCACTAGACAGGGAAATGGCCCTCTTGGCCTAATGAAATGAAATATGACTATGCTACAAAACTGAATCGGCCCTCTTGGCCTAATGAAATCAAACAATACTACGCATAACATCCTCCTGGAAACAACCATGATAGACATCAAAGCATACTATTCCCAGGGGAACAAAGGCTCGTAGCCCTAAACTAGGTGCATTAAATTATGACCTATCCCTCCTGCGTATATCGCAAGAGGTGTTCGCATCACATGTCGTCTAATCAGTCTGTGGGTCCGAGTTAATAAAGGCAGATGAGTCTCGCTTACCCTTTGCATCACCCAAAGCAACCATCATCTGCCAAAGAGGGCATGTTCAGAAAGCATACCCCACAAACGACCAGGTCCTGTCTCACCATCAATAGATATATCGGGACAAGGGCCACAATTAAAGAAGAGGTCTTCTTCATACGCAAAATTAGCCAATGAATCGGCAAACTGATTCCAATTTCGTGGAATCAGCTGAAAAGACACTCTATCAAATTCGTCTAGCAAGGCTATGGCAGTATGATGGTACATACAAAGGATGGGGTTTCGTACCATATACGTCCCATTGAGTTGATTTAAAACCAACTGAGAGTCCCCTTTCACCAATAACTGGCGGATACCACCCTTCTTTGCAATATTCAAACCCATAATCAGAGCTTTGTATTCGGCCATATTATTGGTAAAATTCGCCCCGAGATAAACGGCTAACTTCATGACAATGCGACGTCGGGGGTCTCGGATGACAACTCCTACACTTCCTTTTTTGCATAGACCCCTGGACGCCCCATCAAAGTACAAGGTGTACGTCCATAAAGGGTTTACACATCCCGCCATCCGGAACTCTACTCGTAATTATGGTAATCAAAATTCAGCATATTCAACGGGTGGACTGTAGGCTCCATCCCTCCATCATCATTGAATTCAACAGGGATGCTCGTCAAAATTTGTAAGCAGTGATGGCAGAAGACCTTGATCTCCCAAATAAATGTCCCTCCTTCTTGCTCAATCACCTTGTATCCTTTGCTCCACCAAATGAGCTTTCCCTGATGATACCTCTGTTCCAAATATGGGTGTTCTAAATAAGGGATCAGACGACCCATCAACCTCTATCACGATTTCCTTGCAGATATTTGATCGACCGCGCCTAGACCTGCAAGGCAGTCATAGCATTAGTGCAATCAGAAATAATAAGGTTTAATCTTATTAAGATTAACCTTATTTTTAAATTCTATCCCCTCAAGGTCAGCTAACAAGACTGTGGATTTATTCTTTAATATTCTAACGATCCTATAGGGCCCATCCCATTTGGGCTCTAGCTTGCCTGGAAATAATTCACGTCGTGCATCATAATACAGAACAAGCTGTCCTTTCTTGAAGATGTATTTCTTGGCTTTGAGGTCGTGTAGCTGCTTCATTCGGCGCTTTGCCACTTCTTGGTGCAATAAGCTCTGCAACTTAAGCTCATCTAAATGTGCCAGTGTCATCAAGCGCTCAAAAAGTGCATCTTCATCACTCAAAGAATGATTGATGGCAAACCGAATAGTCGGCAGCTCAATTTCTAAAGGCAAGACACACTCCTCCCCATATACTAACTTGAACGGGGTATGGCCAGTGGCTCGTTTGAAAGTCGTATTATAAGCCCACACTGCCACGTATAACTTTTTATCCCAATCCCGTTTCTTTTCCGACACAATTTTGGACAGGATGCCCACAAGCTGCTTGTTGGTGCTTTCAACTTGCCCATTGGCTTGCGGATTATATGGGGTTGTCTTGTTATGCTTGATTTGCCACAACTCTGTCAAACCTTTAATCACCTTATTCAGGAAATGGGTTCCGCGATCCGACACTAATTCTTTCGGCGGACCAAATCGGCATATTATCTGCTCTAAAAGGAAACTAGCAGTTTCTTTAGCATCATCTTTCCTTGTTGCACGTGCTTCTGACCACTTCGTGAAGTAGTCAGTTGCTACAATGATGTACCGCTTTTGCGTAGTCGACGACGGAGTAATAGGTCCCACAAAGTCTATTCCCCACTTCTCAAATGGAAGTATCGCCATAATAGGGGTGAGTGGTCGTTTCCTATTCTCTCGACTATCATGTCGTTGGCAAATATCGCATCTCTTAACATACACAAACGCATCCTGGAAAATGGCAGGCCACCAATAACCTGCTCTTAAAGCCTTTTGTACTATAAGCCATCTAGCAAAATGCCCACCACAAGCAGAATCATGGCACTCTTCCAAAATGAAGGGCACCTCGTCAGGCATCACACACCGGTGATAGATATCATCAACCCCTTGCCGATATAATGTACCTGCGATCAAAGCAAACTTTAACGCTTCCTGCTTAATTTTCCTTTTCTCAGCTTTAGATAATTCGGATCAAGCCTCTCCTGTTGATAAATAATGTGTTATTGCAGCATACCAGGAGGGAATAGATGCCGTGTCTATCTTAAGTAACAACTCCATGTCACTACCTTCAGCCACAGATTCTTTCGGCTCCCCAAAGTCCACTAGACATTCCACGATGCCTTGCAACCTTGGTGGCTTGCTCTTGATTTCATAATCAAATTCCTGCAAAGTGATCAACCACTTTGCTAAACGATCAGGCGGCTGTAGCTTATTCATCAATAATCGAAGTCCCTCCGCCTTCGTATAAAGCACGACTTTCTCATAGAGAATATAATGCCTAAATTTCTTGGTCCCAAAGACCATCGCTAGACACAATTTCTCCATGTAAGTATAGTTGATTTCGGATACCCCTAGCTTCCGACTAGCAAAAGCAATCGGGTGGTACCACTTCTCTTCCCAAATTTGGGCTAAACAGCCAGCTGATACTATACATGGTGGCTGCCGAAAATATATAAAACACCTCACCTCTTTTAGGTGCTTTTAAAACGGGCGCTCTTGCTAGCTCTTGTTTCACATCCTCGAATGCTACCTTACAAGGGTCACCCCATACAAACGAACAGCTAAAGGACAATAAATTTGTAAGCGGCAACGTTCTTTCTGCTAAGGCGTTGATAAATCTACGGTAGTAACCAACCGAAGACAGAAAGCTATGAACCTCTTTCGGAGTGCGTGGTGGACCCATGGCAACTATAACTTTAACCTTCTCGGGGTCTGTCGCAATTCCTACCGAACTGACCACATGACCCAGCAATAGCCCATAAGGTACTCCAAAAACACACTTCCGTGGGTTTAGGGCGATGCAAAATTGTCTACAGCGCTCAAAGCATTTTCTTAGAATGATCAACTGCCTTCCTCTCATGGTGGTGGCCCCTAAGTCATCAATAAACACCTTCAACTCTTCAGGGGATATGTCACCGAATGTCTTATCTGCTGTTCGTTGCCACGAACCAGGCGCATTGCATAAACCAAAGGCCATCACATGGTATGCAAAAGTACCAAATACAGTGATGAAAGTTGTTTTCAACTTGTCCTCTTCTGCAATTGCCATTTGGTTGTATCCTGCAAAGCAATCCATAAACGAATATATCTCCCTACCCGCTAATTGATCCAAAATCTGGTCAATAAATGGCAACGGGTAGTAGTCCTTAATTGTCTGCTTATTCAGCTCCCTAAAGTCTACACATAATCGGATTTGATTATTCTTCTTCTTTCTTATCACAACTGGCGAACACCATTCCGTGTGTTGCACAGGAAAAATCAAACCTGCTTTTCGAAGCTTCTGTAACTCTTCAAATAGGCCGTCCCTCAATTCGAAAGGCATACGCCTTACTTTCTGCCGTACAGGACGACTGCCCTCCTTCAACGAAATTGTATAAACAGCAAGACTAGGGGGAATGCCTCTCAACTCATCATAACTCCAGGCAAAGATATCACGGAATTCCTGGATCAAGGCCACATAGTCCTCCCTCTCTGCTGAGTTGAGCATAGAACCTAATTTGATTGGTCGCGAATCATCAGGTGTACCAAGGTCTAGCTCGATAACATCTGCATCTCTTATACGATCTTGGCCCTCTATTGGCTCATTCAAAGTGATCTGATAGATGTCTTCCGTGGTGGATCCCTCTTTAGACTCATCACTCGATGATGTCTCACTGGCAGATAAATCTTCTAATGTCTCCAATTCTGTAGAAGATAGAGGAGCTCTCTCACTCTGCGGGGACTCAGGATAAGCATCAACCACCACACGCTGGGCACCTCTGTCGAATATCAGTCGACCGGCGGGTATATCTACTTGGCAGTCCGCTTGCAAGATCCAAGGTCTTCCGAGTAATACTTGGTAACTTGGCCACCCTGCAAAACGAATCACCCTAAAGTCCAACATACATTCTACATTTGCAACAGTAACATGGACCTTAGTAATGCAGCCTTCTGGCTGTCTCAAACTATCATCTGCCATTCTGAGAATTGTGGAGGTATCTTTCTGGATCGCAAGACCCAACCTTTCCATCAGTTCAGAACTCATAATGTTAACAGATGATCCCGTGTCGACAATGGCATAATCTACTAATATCCCATCGACATAGGCTACAACCCTTGGGCAATGCTTCTCAGCATGCTCGAACTAGTCATCACCAACTCGCGCAATACCCAAAGGTTCTACGATATACCCGGTACGCAGGATCTTTCTAAATTCCTTACGTACTCCTGGGGAAAGCTTAATAAGCTGTAAAAGATTCACATCCGGCTTGACTTCGCAAAGAGAGCTCGCCAAATCGAATTCATGATAGTTTGATAGAGCTCGCTTTTCACGCCAAACCATCCGCTCTTTAGGTCGCTGAACCGGCTTTATTGCCTCTTTCTTAACTTTCACCTTCTTCCTTGGTGGTTCCTTATCGGCTTTACTTTCTACGGGCTTCAAAGGTCCCCTTTCCATGGAAGGGTCCAAAACTTGCATTCCTTTGTCGCCTTGTTTAGGGTTTCCATCGACAGGCTTATCCTTGTCGGCTTCTCTACCCTTTTGACCTCTTGTAAGGACAGCTCGCAGATTAGAGGTTTCAGCATCATTAACGCATACAGCCTCAATCAAACTAACCCCACTACCACTAGGTAGCTCCTCCACTGTAGTCTTTGGTCGTTGAAGTATTTTTTTAGGCCCGTCCTCTCGCTGGGAGTCATTCCCTTGGGCACGATGATTAACAGGCCCTGGTTGCCGACTTCCTCGCTGGAGGGAACTGATCTTACTCCAGCAAGTAGCTGCTAAATGGCCGGATTTTCCACAAATGTCGCACTTAACATTTGGGCAATTTCTTGGATAGTGCTGCCCACCACACCATTTGCAACTAAACCTCGAAGGTGCACCCTCATCTGGGTATCTACTTCCTATCAAATTTTGTTGTTTTTTAAGGAAGTTGACATCAACGGCTATTTGTCGATACTGCTCCGTAATCATGTCGGTATAATGCTTCATCATGTCCTTAACCTCTCCAAGAACATTGGAAGAACTCGACTCATAGCCTGGGTCATTACCATGTCGTTCCATCGCCCTAACAATTCGATTAGGCACTGGTTGTTGAGCCACAGGCATGGTATTAGAATTAACCGCCTGGCCTCCACCATTTGGAGCCATTTGACTGCCCGTAGGCATCGACATGCTATGGGGAGCTGGTAATAAAGGGATATTCTGTATTATGTTCCCTCTCCCTTTAGGGTTAGCCATCGCTATCCCTTGACCACTACTGCCATTGGTCATTGCCACATTATTTCCCAATACTAAACCCATGTTCGAATTGCCTCGAGAAGCATAGGCTGCTTGTAGTCGGGATTCCACCTCTTGTGCTCGTGTGATGGCAGTATCTATATCCCCCAAGGGGATACTACTCAATTGTAATTGGATATTAAAGTCCAAGCCATGTAGGAAATATTGCAATTGGGCAGCTGCGGGGATAGGAATAGAGGTGTCCAACTTACGGAAGACCTCTTTTATCTTCTTCGCATAAGCACGAATATCCTCGTGTGGTTCTTGACGGGTCACGTTGAGTACATGCAACCAATATTGCCCACCCCTTTCAGGGGCAAACTCCCTTCGAAAAGCTCCATAAAATGCATCAATGTTCAATATGGTTCCGGCTTCTAAACCATGATACCATATAGCGGCTCTTCCTTTGAGAGTCATATTGAAGAACATCATTAAATGTCCTTCTTCTTGGATGCGACAGTTAAACATCAGCTTTTGAAACTCCCTAATGTGGAGTTCCGCATCTTCCTCAACTAGCCCATTAAAAATGGGTAGCGGGTAACCTAGAGCTGGCAAATCCGTCGTTCCTGCTGGAATTGCAATAGGCTGCGCCATGACGCGGATTGGATTTGCACTAGGAATAGGGGACGGTGGGGTTACACCTCCCGCAATTGACGTGGACTGGCTTGTGGTAGAAAGGGGAGCACTAGAGCTTCCACCTTCTTCTAACTTGCTGCTTGTGGATCTAAGACCACTAGATCCACTCCCTCGTAAGGGTTCAGCGCCGCTACGCTTAGGGGAATATCTCCTAAAAATTTCAGCACGTTGCCTAGCTCTTTCGTCTCTCTCTTGCTTTCGGATTTTTGCTAGATGATGCTTATCAATAAATAACGGATCAATCTCAGTATCCTTTGGCATAAACTGCTAGTTGGTCCTTAAACAACCAGGATTCGAGAACCGCCACTTTTTAAGCGGCTCTCGGCAGACGCACCACTGATGGACCTAAAAACGGGCCGGCACTGGCTCATGCACTAGCCGGACCTCGTCACTACGCACAAGACAACCCCTCGGCCTCGCGGCCAGGAGCGTCTATCAGAATCTCTGCCTTCCTAGACATTGCGTTTGTAATACGTTGTAGTCCAACTGATCCTAACCCAATATTACTCCTCAGAGAGAGTCCCTTTCACATAGCCAAAAGGCTCGAATCACATACACATGGGGTTCCTCCTACGGCTAAATGTCGTCAACCCTCTGCGACTCTCCTACACCTTGGGGATTGGCCCCTCGATGCGTCGCTCAACATATAGACATTTCGCACAAACGTCGCTCAAGGTACCAAATAAACGTATCCAGGAATATACCATTGTCCTTACTTGATTTCCCCTTTAGGACCCGCGTCTTCCTACAGCATGGGTATCTCACTTCCTCTCAACGTAGGTCATGTCCTCATAAACCAATTGCAATGCATGTCCAGGAGCTGATCACTGATACTTTTAAATTCTTTTCATGCTCTATGCATTTGGTAGATGCCTAGTGCTCAAACATTTAACAAAACAGCATTGTGCACAAGTGCAAAAACATTCTTTTAATGGTTTCCAACTACCGTTCGTGCTTTGTTGCATGGGGCTAGCACCGAGGTGGTCCTCGTGCTACTAAGCTCTTAATTTTAATTATCATCCGTCCTAAATGCTATGCATAGAAATCAGCAACTTCCCCATCATCTTCACACGGCATTTAGACATATTTCAACTCCTCTACCCTTCCCCGTTTAAATAGTGCATCATTGGATAGATTTATAGGGTATTTTGACATCATTTTATGTAAAAAAACCGGAAAAACACACACTAAAACAAGAAGGTGGGGTTGAACTGAGGCAAATCCTCATGCTTCAGTCCCCACAAACATTCACAAACATTGCTCTTATTTATCCTTATTTTTCGAAACCCAAAATGTATTTTTCTCCTATTTTTTAGGGTTTTTCCACCCTTTTCTTGTATTTTCCCTTATTTTCTTGCATTATTTATTACTGAAAATTCAAAACAGGTTATGGGCTGTGGCCCTTAGTTCCTTCTTGCAGAAAAATGAAAGTTTAGTTGATGTTCCTATTTACTTCCCCATTTTTTATGCCAAAAACCCCCATTTTCCCTTGTTTTTCCATGTTTTAAGTGTTTTAATGTATTATTTTGAACCACAAGATGCATATTTCTCTGATTTTTTGATTATGACCAGCAAGAACTCATAGAAAACAGCAACATGAACAATTTTTATCCCACATGAATAACATTTCATCCATCAAAAGCCATAAAAGCTCAAATTTCCTTTGAAAATTTTAAATTACCACTTATTTGCGTGTTTCGGGTTTCATGTCCATGGTTGCAGATTTGGAAATCAGCAGCACTTCACGTCCAGCACAATCACCAATCACCATTTCCAGCCCGTGGAGCAATCCGATCCATGCCGGACAAGCCTCCACCATTCTTTCTTCTTCCTTCTTCTCCCCACATGAACTTGCCTTTAGAAGAGAGAGAGGGAGGAGAGAGAAAGACTGAAATCAGAGATCTTCAAAGAGAGCATCATTTGACGGGCGAAGGGCGGCGAAATGATTGGCATCCAGGAGGGAATGAGGGGCAGTGATCAGTTGCAGGGGTTGTTTGCAGGCTGCCATGGTGATCACCAAGCATGGAGCGCAAATTTCGGCGCCTGCTATCGTGATCCTCTTCTCTCTCTCTCCACGATTTTCCTCCTTCATTTTATGTAACATTTCATTTTGGGCCCCAAGGGTCACTTACTCATTTGGCCAAACTCATGTCCACCTTTTCAAATCTTGCCCAATTCTTGGCCATTTCCCCGTCCGGTCTCCGAATTGAGCTCTGAAAAATCCTGGGCGTCCGGCTTAGCATCCCACATTGGCCAGTAGCTCGTGTCAACCTGCACGACTGTCTGAAAAATTATGAAAAATCAACAAGTGTCGCTCGGGCGCCTTTAAAGCACTTTGGCGCTTAAAATCGTTCTAGATCGAGCCGCCGCCTTTGACAGTGAACATTTTTCCCTTGATATTCATAATTTTTAGCTATTTTTAAGCACTTCCCGTCACTTAAATTCCGCTCTCACTGCTCAATAATACATGCAATCTGCAACCTGTTTGCAGATAAACCTTATGTTTGCTTCCTGCAAACACCTCAAGAATTACAGATTCGCAATCTGTAACCTGCACACCTACTTTCGGTCAAAACAACCGAAATCACAATGTACCCTGAAACTGCTGCCCGCAACCTTGTGGTTCTAAAACGGGGCTTGAAACGGCCTCAAATGCCCAAAATAATGGGGCTTGAAACGGCCTCAGATACCCAAAATGACTGCTGTCTTCAACCTTGTGGCCCTAAAACGGGGCCTGAATACACATCACTCTTCATACACACCAAATCTCACTGCAATCTGAGATTTTTGCTCGACCTCGCTTCCGGTGCCTCCACAGGCACTATCCAAGAGAGAGAGTGGAAGAATGGGAGAGCTTCTTACCTGTGGCTTGCTTGCTCGAACCTTGCTTCTTCTCCTTTGCTTCAGCCTTCGAAATCAACCTCTCTTAGTGGCGCGGCTCTGATACCATGTCAAGAATCGCGTGGTGGGGGGACTTGCTCAAGATGCTGCGCCGAACACACACAGAATGCACAAGGAGAAGCTTACTCAAGAGACAAGAAGAGAGATAGAGGCCAAAACGTTTTCTTGCTAATTTCTTCTTCTTCTTCCACACACTTTACAATGTACACAAAGTATAGATCAAATACAATATAAAGGAAAGTGGCCTACTAAGTCAAACAATGCATAACTGACTACACTAGTCGACTGGCGCTATAACTATGCTAAATAGGTGTAACAACTTGAATATAATAAGTAATGAGTCAGTGGCCATGTGAGAGTCATAATGACCATCGACGTGCTAAGTGTAGACGTGTGGACCCATCTAACTAGGCGGTCCATCATCAATGTCCGCATGTGTTGAGCTTGTCATCTCAACATGATATACCTTCAGCAAACACTATGAATTCCAAGCATTCAATCTTCCTTTTGAAGAAGGCACACACATCTTCTTCTTGGCATAGAGCTTGTGTATTCTCATAATCTCTAGGACAATGTGAAGATGTGGTTTATGATCTTCTTCCTCCTTAGAATAAGTTAGGATGTCATCAGAGAATACAAGAACAAAATTATCAAGATGAGGTTTGAAAATGTCCTACATTAACCTGTTGAAGGTGGCTGGGACATTTGTCAATCCAAATGAGATCACGATGAATTCAAAATGACCGTATCTTGTGTTGAAGCCAGTTTTAGGAATTTCTATTGAGATATTTGCAATCACACCTACTTCAGTCCCTTTGTGAGGAGCAATGAGGGCTCAGGACCAGAATCCCATATGCATAGTAGGAGAAAGTACCACCACTCAAATCCTATAAAGCATTGTACCTGCACTCTTTTTCTAATGCAATGATAGTACTCTTTTCTTTCCAGTAAAGTGTCATGTCACTGTCAATACACAAGATTGTGTTTATGAGTCCAAGTCTCAATCTTAGAACCTAATTCACTTGTGTAACACTTTGTCCTAGTCAGGGTCAATGTCTTCATGAGTTTCTTTTTCCTCTTTCAACCTCCATAGCTTCCGCATCTGCCATGCTCTAGATCCCGCGTATTTCACATGGTATCAGAGCTCAACTGAGCATGGCCCAACTCTCCTTTCACTCCTCTCAGCTCCTTTCCATCTCTGCTCAGCTCAGTTTGAGTACTGGACCCTATCTCCAACTTCATTTGCATTCTTATCTTCAATGAAGCTTCCATGGCAGCCATAGCCAGCAGCACCCTGTTAGCTTGAAGCTTTCATATCTCTCTCCACAGGCTAAATATCTCTAAACTTCCTTCTAGAGAAGTGTTTCTCTACTTCTAGAGCTCCTCCTTGGAACCTCAATCATTGAGATTGGGCAACTATAGCTTCAGCATTGCCACTTTTCACAGTCACTGCCATAACTGTGTCTGTGGACAGCACCTAGCTACCTCTGTTGGAGTAACCATATCTCATCAATCAGGCCATATCTCTTCAAGATTTCTTCTTGAGAGTTGTTCTTCATGTCAAGGTGCAACTTATTGGCACAAAAATCAAAGAGATTGATGCACACCATGCCTGCCATTTGCATTTTCCCAAATCTAGGCATAGTTTTGACAACGACTACTTTGAAGGCTTAGATCTCTCAACTCAGGCAAAATAAGTACAAACCCTCTTAGGGGGTGTTAGACCCATTAGTGAGGGACCTCCATCTCAAAGGGTTTGAGAAGATTTGACCTGTGGATCTTGTGGGAGCTCATTTACCAGTCATTGGTCCCTGTTTTGATAGGACAACCATAGGCAAACTTCACCAAGCTCAAAAATCTCATCATTTTCTCTCTTCTGCCACTGGAAAAAACCACTACCACTTAGACCTAAAGGTCCCAGTATCAAATCAAGAAGGGGAAGATCTGGATCTAAAAGAACTTGAAGGATTTTTGCAAGTTTGAAAGACTCAGGGAAGAAACATAGTGTCTATTGACACTCATTTTTAGTGATCTAAACACTTGTGTCTCTTGACACATCTCAACCAACTCTTCTGTTGCTTAAATTTGATAAGTCTAAAGGTGATTTGCTGCTAGTCCCTCAAGTCAAACATGGGCAAAGATTCTCCAATTGCTTGTTTCAAAGGAGTCCGGTTTCATACCTAGCAGATCCGCATCAAACTAATCCTAATGAAGAAGGGTCTCTGGGCCGTTACCACTGGAAAAGAAAAGAAGCCTCGTGATGCGGATCTTGCTATTGTTGGGGGTAAAGGTGCCTCTGCCTAGCCACCCATGTATTACTACACTGATAGTCATCGCCACTACACATTACAGGTGGCGGACCTCTGTCATTGTCACTTTATTATTTATTCTTTTAGTGACAGTTTGAATAAAGGAAGGCCCGATCACACATTGTGATGGTTGGAGTTCCCATTTCTTGTCTCTCTCTTTCTTGCTCTTGCTCTCCCGCCATAGCTCTCATATGCAAGATTTGATCCTTCTCACCTTTCAATTGGTATTAGAGCTCGGCTTCTTGACTCTTGAGCTTAGCTCGTGGCATTCTCAACTTCCCATCGACTTCCCACTCGCATTGGGTTTCCTTACCGGCAGCCATAGCTCATTCTCTTGAGCTCCCATCACTCCCCGGCTTTCCGAGCTTCTTCCCGGCCTATTGAGGCACCATCAGGGCATTGACATTGAGTTATTGCTTCATTATTTTAGAGATTCATTTCAGTCCACATGTCTAGGTAAATAGGGCAGCCACCATTGAAGCTTCCAATCTTCATATCTCTTTGCCACTGGTTGTGGGCTGCTAGAGGCTTGTTCCAAGGCCTCTTTGGCTGATGTTTGAGACCTCTAATCTCCCCAAACCTACCATGTGGACCAGAAAGAGCAGCAACATCATCACACAAATTTGCACCTGATTCTGGACAGATTTCATTTAGCCACTTCAGCTCCAGCTCCAGCTTGGCATTAAGCACTTGTTTGGGCTCCGTTTCAGGCTTTTTGCACATGTATTAATACTTGGCATTGATCCTTTGAGATTAGGCATTGGTTTGGTGGCTGAAAATAGTGTTTTAGGACTATTATAAACAGTCTATATATATTTGATGCTAGTGCTACATTCACAGTTTATGCCTATGCTTGTTTGGGCATGACTACATAACCGGTTTGATGCCTATTGCATCCCGATTGATTGGGGGATTGAAGCTATATGTCATGCTATGAATTTGACCTAATTTTGGGGCTGGAAATACACAGTTTATAACACTAAATGCATGCTGAATACTCTTGGGCTGAAGCTATCTTTCATGCTTTGACATATGCCTATTGGTTCCGGGTGTATGTCTTGGGTTATGATATGATGTATTGATCATCGAGGGACGACTTCGAGCTTGTCATTGGATCCGGATGCTTCTGGAAGCTTGAGCTTATTTCAGCCTGAACTTATTGACATTGGTCTATGCTTGACAGTGGTCAGTGCTTTGACAGTTATATGCTCTTTGGGTACATGCTTACCTGATGCCTACAGCTTGATGCATTTGTCTTAGCACAGTGTACCATGTACTTGTTGAGCTTTAGTGCTCTCTGAAGACTTGGCTTGGATTCTCATTTGCTATTCTAGAATTTTGTATTGGATGCCATTTTGGTTGTCAAAGATCTTTATTGGGATGTATGTCTTGCTCATGGATGCTACCTATAGTTGCTTTGTAGCCGTTGACATGCTCTTGGGATGCTATTGAGGGAGTCTTGGTTACTTGTCTTTGGTACTTTGACTTGGTTTGATTGAGCTATTGAGCTCATTTATCCACCTTTTGTGCCAGTGGGAGCATCTTGTATGCTTGACCGACATTGAGCAGGAGGTTTATGCTATTTGAGCATTTTGTAGATACTTGAGACTTTGGGATCTCTTACACTTAAATATTGCATGGTTCATGCACTGATATCTTGGAGTTGCTTTTGACCTGAGCTTGGGCTTTGCACTCTTGTGAGCATACACCTACTGGTGTTAGGCCTTGCCAATGTTATGCATACTTTGCCCTACTGTCTAGGGGGTATGCCTACTCACTGACAGATGCTTTGGTGACATATTTGGGTGTTTGCTCATGGTCTTGATGATTGTTTGGTGCTGATTTATGCCAGTTTATGGCTGGTCATGTCTCGGCTATCATTTATTGACTTGGTGCAGTGATTTGGTCAGCAGTTGACTCTCACAGTACCCTACTATCATTTATTACAGCAAGCATATAACTTCGGACTGACATGGATTTTTCATGCTGAAATATTCTGAAATGATGTACTTTCACTAGTACTTGGTGGGAAATAGCTTTGATTACACTTTTCTTGCCATTTTCTCTCGATTTTGGTGATTTTTTGGTCATTTTCTGCAATAAATAGCAAGCAGTTTTTGAATTGTCTATAGTCTTCCAGCCTACATTATGGCGAGTTCGTCCACTAATCATGCTATTTTCAACATCACTAAGCTTGATGGTACAAATTACTCTTATTGGAAGAGCCATATTTGGCAGGTGTTGGTGCAGAAATCACAGATCAAAGCATTGAGCTTGAGCGGGCATCCACTTGTAACTATGCCAGATGAGAAATGGTGTGAGCTTGATGAGTTATGCAAGTCCACTATTATATTATCTCTCACAGAACAGGTTCATTACAATGTATTTGAGGAAGAACAGAGTGCATGGCAGTTGTGGGATAAAATCAAGAATCTCTATGATAAGAAAGTCCAGCGAGTCAAATGTATTGACTGAAGTAGCTTATGGATCTGTGCATGAAGGAGAACGTGACTATGCTTGCTCACTTGAGCCAGTTCCATGCTATACTCAAGAACTTGACTTCTCAAGACATCACTTTTGTAGAGGATATCACTCCTCTTTTCTTGCTTGGTACTCTTAATGAGTCATGGGATGTATTCCGCACTGCATTATGTGCCTCTACTGCTACCTTGAAATTATCTGATGTTGAGAGTGCTCTTCTGTAGGAAGAGGTTAACCATAAGAATTTGGCTCGTGTGTCACATGCTATGACAGTTAGAGGCAGGAATTATGGATATAGAAAGCATGGCAGTGGCAGTGGCCATGGACAGGATTCTCAAAAATCTCGATCCAAGTCTTGTGGGAAATCACGTAGAAAATTCCATGGCAGGAATGCAGATGTTACTTGACACCATTGTGGGAAAAAGGGCCATATTAGGCCACAATGCCATGAACTGCACAATGAAAGGTGCAAAGATAAGGGGAAAGACAAAGTGCAGGATAAGTCTTCTGATCTTAGCATAGTGCCTGCAAAGTCCAGTGTTAAAATTGAAGAGATCAATGTTATGCAGCCTGAGGATGTTAATGATGATTATATCCTTGCAGCTTCTTCTAGTGCTTTGCAGATGACAGAGATACACTCTATGTATGCATAGTGTTGGCTCTTGGACTCAGGTGTGTCCTTTCATGTGATACCTTGCCGAGAGTGGTTTCTTTCATACCATACTGTTTCGGGTTCTGTGTGCTTGGGTGATGACATCTCTCTTGATATTGTGGGCATTGGTGATGTTAGGCTGCAGTTTCCTTCTGGCAGTAGGTTTGTTATGTAGGATGTACACCATGTACCTGCTTTGACACGCAGTCTCATGTTAGGTAGACAGCTTGATGACGCAGGTTATCATGTATCTTTTGGAGACTCTGCATGGAAGATCACGTGTGGCAGACGTGATTGCAAGAGGTGCCAAGGCTGGCAACCTCTATCCCTTGGTTGTATCCGCTTCTTCCCTTGATCATGTTTTGTCTGTGGGTTCTATCCCACATGTATCTCTTTGGCATGCCTATTTGGGCCATATGTCTTTGAAGGGAATGAAAATGCTTTCTGGTTTGCAGTACTTACCACCCCTTTGATTATGCATGTTTTGATTCATGTGAGCATTGTCTTTATGGCAGGCAGACTAGGTCTACGCATAAGAAGTCTCTGGTAGGCCACGCATGAGTGAGCCCTTGGCATTGGTACATTCGGATGTCTGTGGGCCCATGCCTTGTCAGTCTATGGGTGGTGTAAAGTATTTTATTACTTTCATAGATGATTTTTCACGAAAAGTTTGGGCGTATCCCATTAAGCTGAAATCCGATGTCTTGGCTATGTTTCAGAGATGACTTGCATTGGTTGAGAACCAGTTTGGGTATAGGCTAAAATGCCTAAGGACAGATGTAGGGGGTGAGTATGTCTCACGTGATTTTGAGCAGTTATGTGATGAGAGAGATATTAAGCGTCAGTTGACCGCCCCATACACCCCCAGAATGGTTTGGCTGACCGAATGAATAGAACCATCCAGGAGTGTGTACACAGTATGCTTAGCCATGCAGGCCTACCACAAAGGTTTTGGGCTAAGGCAGTTAGTATAGCTGTGCATATCATCAACAGATCACCTTCTAGTGGTTTGGATTTCCAGGTTGTAGAGGAGGTATGGACTGGAAAACCTCCCTCTTATGCGCATCTTCGTGTCTTTGGATGTGAGGCATTTTTCCATGTGCCCAGGGACAAGAGAAATAAGTTGGATCCTAAGAGTGTCAAATGCATTTTCCTTGGTTATGGGGATGCAGGCGAGATGGGTTACAGTCTTTGGGATCCGCAGGCGCAAAAAGTCATCTGTAGTCGTGATGTAGTCTTCCATGAAGACAATATGCATAGGCAGCCTGAGAGAGTTGTTGAGATCCACATGGTCATATTTCAAGAGGAGCTAAGAGCTCCTGCATAGCTAGTTGGACAGCCTACACCTATAGCAGATGCTCATGGTCAGGGTGTTGGACCGGCAGCTGGGCAGGCATCAGAGCCTGCCGTAAGATGGTCTGCTAGAGACGGACCATGGTGTGGACTTTGATGATGTCTTTTCTCCTATGGTTAAGATGAACACCTTGCGCTTAGTCTTGGCTTTGATTGCTCAGCTTGACTTGGATTTATACCAAATGGATGTCAAGATGGCTTTCTTACATGGGGACTTGCATGATGGGATTTATATGGAGCAGCCTAAGGGCTTTGCAGAACTTGGTAGGGAGCACCTACTGTGCAAATTGAAGAAAAGTATTTATGGTTTGAAGAAGGCACCTAGGGAGTGGTATCATAAGTTTGATGCCTTTATGTAGTCACAGGGCTACAGCATGAGTGCTATGGATCCGTGTCTTTACACGAAGAAAGCCCGTGATGGTTCTTTATTGATTTTGGTACTCTATGTGGATGATATGCTGATAGTAGCAGGGAAAGCTCATGATGAGCTAGATGCTCTTAAGGCTCAGCTCAAGAAGAGCTTTGAGATGAAAGATTTGGGATAGGCCTCTCACATACTTGGTATGCACATTAGACGCGACAGGCATCAGGGACTCCTCTACTTGTCACAGAGGGAGTACATTCATAAAGTCCTTGAGCGCTTCCGCATGCAGGACGTAAAGCCTATTGGCTGTCCATTGCCTTCTTATGTGAAGGTATCATAGGCAGATTGTCCGCAGACAGATGAGCAGAGGACCGAGATGGCCAAGATTCCCTATGCATCTGCAGTGGGCAGTCTTATGTATGCCATGATAGCCACTCGTCCAGATATTGCCTTTGCAGTTGGTGTTGTGGCACGCTATATGGCTACACCTGGCAAGAAGCATTGGGATACCATGAAGGGTATCATGAGGTACATATTTGCTATGGTAGCCAGGATACAGGAGTCGTGGAATACACTGACTCTGATTATGCAGGACATGCAGATAGTAGGAAGTCCACTTTCGGCTATGTATTCACCTATGCTGGAGGTGCTATTTCTTGGATATCCAGGGTGCAGAAATGAACGGCCCCTTCTACTACGAGGCCGAGTATGTTTCAGCCACTGAGGCTTGCAAGGAGGCCATTTGGTTGGGTCGTTTGGTTGCTGACCTTGGTATTGATGCTATCCCTAACTGCATTCGGATTCTATGAGTGCTATTCAATTAGCCAAGAATCCGGTCTTCCATGCGAAGATGAAACACATTGAGGTGAGGTATCACTTCATACGTGGGGTCATTGAGGACAAGTCTGTTGACCTTCCTGCAGATCTGCTCACGAAAAGCCTCTCTACAGAGCGCTTTGCCTTCCTCAGGAGGTTGATGGGCGTGAGATGAGATGACGTCTTTCCTCATCCTGTTGTACATGTGTACATGTTGTACTGTCTTTTTCTTTTCTTTTCTTTTCACTCTTCACTAGGGCAGATTCGTCTTTAAGTGGGAGGTTGTTGGGGGTAAAGGCACCTCCGCCTAGCTGCCCGTGTATTACTACACTGACAGTCACCACCACTACACACTATAGGTGGTGGTGGGTGCCTGTCACCGTTAATTTATTCTTTATTATTTTAGTGACAGTTTGAATAAAGGAAGGCCCGGTCACACATTGTGACGGTTGGAGTTCCCATTTCTTGTCTCTCTCTTTCTTGCTCTTGCTCTCTCGCCATAGCTCTCACGTGCAAGCTTCGATCCTTCTCACCTTTCATCTATCACTTGGCAAAATAATGATGATAAGGCTCAGGCCATTATCAAACTGGAGCTAGACGACAGCTATATCCACCATGTTGGATAACTGTGAGACTTCACATGATACATGAAAGAGACTTGATACTTTGTTTGGTGCACAGTCTAAATCATCAAAGTATGGTCTCCTGATTGAGTTTTTCAGGCTTGAAATGAAGTCTAGCACATCACTTGCCACACATCTAAATTACATGGAAGGACTTCTAACCCAACTTGCAGGAATCAACATTAAAATGGAAGAACATGTTTGCATTGGTGTTCTACTTAAGAGTTTTCCTCCTGAATATAATAATGTATCAACAACTCTAATTAATATGCCAAACCCTGAACTTGTTGATATCCAGGCATCACTATTAGAGGAGGAAAAGAAGCAAAAAACTAAGGAAGGACCAAGTAGAGATGAGCATGCATTATATGTTGGCAACATGTACAAAGTCAAGAAGGATAAACTCTTTTGTGATTTCTGCAAAAGGACTGGCCACACCAAGAAGTTCTGCCATGCCAGAAAGAGGTCCCAAACGGCCTATCTAGTTGCAGTCAAAGAAGAAGAAGAAAATGGAGAAAAGGAAGAAGAAGAAGAAGACCACTAGGAGAAGGACAAACCTCATCAGTCCTTCTATTCATACAGACTTTTTTAGCTGTATATTTCCTAGCACTAATTCCTCAGACATAAACTTGTAAACTCCTCAGTTATCCTTGTACTACAGCCTTTGTACACTTTGTGAGGCCCCTGCTACAGCCTCTAGATGTCCATCATGTTTGTGGTACCCACACTTAGCCTTTTCTGCGACAGCCTCTGGTGTTTTTCCATGTTTATGGTGTGCCCACACTTTACAGGTGTTGCTTTCACTAAAGCCTCTACACACTTTGTACTTTTGGTTGTGATTGAGGAGGGGTGTTGAGATATTTGCAATCACACCTACTTCAGTCCCTTTGTGAGGAGCAGTGAGGGATCAGGACCAGAATCCCATATGCACAGTAGGAGAAAGTACCACTACTCAAATCCTATAAAGCATTGTACTTTCACTCTTTTTCTAATGCAATGATAGTACTCGTTTCTTTCCAATAAAGTGTCATGTCACTGTCAATACATAGGATTGTGTTTATGAGTCTAAGTCTCAATCTTGGAACCTAATTCACTTGTGTAACAATTTATCCTCAATGCCTTCATGAGTTTCTTTTTCCTCTTTCAACCTCCATAGCTTTCACATCTACCATGCTCTAGATCCCATGTATTTCACAATTTCTTCATTCTTGATTCTCATATGATAATATCCTGACCAAAGATCAATCTTAGAAAAGTTCCTTGCTTCGTAGATGATCAAGAAACTTGTCTATCCTCAGGATCAGGTACTTATTCTTCACAATTACTTGGCTTAGCCCTTGGTAGTTGATACAAAGATGGAGAGTTCCATCTTTTTTCTTTTCGAATAATATTGGGGCTCCCCATGGCAAACTACTTGGTCGAATATACCCTTGTTCTAGCAATTTTTTGAGTTACTCTTTTAGTTCGATGGATTTAGGAATAGACATTTTGTAAGGTCTTTTTGCAAACTGGAGCAGTTCCTAGAATTGATCTCATGATCGACTTCTCTTTATGGAGGTAACTCAGCTAGCTCTTCAAGAAATATGTTGGAATATTCTTTTGACTAGGATGGTTTTTCTTCTGTCTGACCATCTTGATTTACCTTATTAAGCTTGATCTAGTAAATAGGTAATCCTTTCTTCAAGCCTTTTACAATTTGAGAAGCTTTTGCTAATTGAACCTTAGGTTTCCTTGGTTCACCTTGTGTAGTTGCTATTTCACCATTCCAATCCTGAAATGTGACTTGACCTTTTCCATAATGGATATGAGCATCATTGGGAATCAACCAATCCATTCCTCGTAAACACTCATAAGCTTCTAAGCTCATTACTTTGAACCTCATACTTGAAAGGTTTGTTGTGTAAAGTACCTTCTTTCCATTTTCAAATTCCACAAGCAGTTTTGATGCATTTACTATATCTTTTCCTAACTTCTTAGCACACTTGGGTGAAATAAATGAGTATGCACTTCCACAGTCAATCAAAAATTTAAATGATTTACCTTGATGACTAGTTGGTGTCTGTATTATTGAATATTGATGATTTGGACCCTTCTTATGGAATGTGGTGTCCTGCTACTACATGGACACAGTGTGAAAAACTCTAGAGTTCATCGTCATTCAACTTTCTTATCGATCTAGAGAGCCAATTCCATATTAGTCATTAGTGTTAGTATCTGTAGTGTGGATGGTTCAAAAATACTAGATTTTTGGACAAGTTTAGCAATTTTTTGATATTTTAGATATTATCTCTTGTAAATATCCAAAAGCTACATACAACTTCTAGAATAGGATGATAAGTAAAAAAAAGCAGGTAGCTTTTAGTCATTTTGTGGGGATTTTATGCAAAAAGAAGGATTGGTGAAATCGCGTGATACGTGATCGCAGTTTATAGGTAGCAAACTGCACTTTGAACTGGAAGAAGAAGAAGGAGTGATGTGGGAGTATTCTTACGAGGTGTCTTGGTATTTTACCCCCCTTTCGGAGCCAACGGAAGCATCAGATTGGCGGTCTGAGTAGCAGAGAGGATGTTGAGATATCGAGCTCCACTCGTGATATGCCAGGGTGACCGTTGTGCATTTATGTCACCGACGTATCAGTTGCAGATGCGGTTGGTACACCGCCCATGAATAATAGCTACATGACAGCTATCCTTATCTACTCTAGTTCGTGGTTCAGTTTGTATGCCACCTTAGTTAGTTGAGTTTGGTTTGAGACCCATATATAGGATTCTTCTATTTCTTTGTACTAGAGTTCTTTTGGCTTACAACTAAGAAGAGGAAAAACTGTTTTCAGCCTCCACCCTTGTGTGTATTCCCCCATTGTGCAAGCAAGAAAGCTACAAGTGAGACTCCTTCCTTCTCTCCCACAATCTTGACATGGTATTAGAGCCTTGTTCGTGGTAAGGAGCTCAAGAAAGCAAGCCAAGCTCGCAGTGTTCTGGTAAGAGGAGCAGTGTTGCTTTCATTTTCTGTTTTGGGAGCAAGTCTCTGCAGGCAGCACAGCCGGAAAGTGCAGGAGTGCATTGTCTCAGGTTGAGACACCCTTTGCGGTGAAGCAAGAGGGCAGTATATGCTGCGGGAAAGGGCTTTAGCCCTTGGCGACCCTGTTTTTTTTATTTGAGGCCGTTTCGGGGCCTGTTTTGAAGGCGGAAGTTTTCTGCACACACTCAGAAAAAGGCCCTGTTTTATGCTGTGCGACCACTGTTCTACAGGTCGGTGAAAAGTTACCATAGAAATTGCATCGTATGCTTGTGTGCAGAGACATTGGGAGTTACAGAATCATCCTTGGTTCCTGTTTATGCAAAATCGTTACTAGGAAGTGACTGTGTGGTCAAATATCACTTTTGCCAATTTTGCAGATTTGCCCTTGTGAGGGTGAAGCTGTGTTTTTTGCAGTGACAGAATTTTTTGCAGTGTTCTGTAATGGTGTCTGATTCTCTTTCACAGATTGTAACTGAAAAGCTTGACAAGAACAACTTCCAATCATGGAAGTTTAGAATGATGAATTTCCTTATGGGAAAAGGATATTGGGAATTTGTTGCAGGAAATGAAGAAGAACCAATTCTTCCTGATGTTCCTAATCAACAGCAAATGCAAGCATTTAAAGCATGGCATGAGAGAGCCAGGAAAGTTATGTATTGGCTGTCTATCAGTATTTCAGACTCTATGATTGTGCATATTCAGGATGCAAGTACTCCAAAGGAGGCATGGGATACCTTGTCAAAAATGTATAGCACAAATACGCAAGCCAGGAAAATGCAGCTCAAGCAAGAGTTGCATAATGTGCAAAGAGAAAGTATGAGCATCAATGACTACCACATGAAGGTGAAGAAGATTGCAGATGCACTTGCTTCCATTGGGTCGCCAGTGGAAGATGATGATTTAGTTTCTGTGACCTTGAATGGTCTAGGAAAGGATTATACATAGTTTCGGACATCCATTTCAGTTCGTGAAAGATTTCCTGATTTTGAGGAGTTGATTGCTCTTCTAATTTCTGAGGAGCAGAGAAATGGTGGTGCATCTTCTTCAGGAGGAACTTCAAAAGAAACTGTCTTCTACTCAAATGCCGGAAGAGGTAGAGGTAGAGGTAGAGGAGGCCGATTTGGAGGCCGTGGTAGAAATCAGAATATGCAGCAAACTCAAGAAAACCAGTCCTATGGAGGAGGATGTGGTAACTCTAGAGGCAGGGGGAGCCAAAGAGGTCGTGGTGGATGGCAAAGAGGCCAAAATGCAAACAGTAATGTTGAATGCTACTTCTGTGGTAAAATGGGTCATATGGCTAAAGACTGCTATAAAAAGCAGAATGACATCATGAATGGAAAACTGTAACAAGGGAATTATGCATCTTCTAGTAGACAGGGTGATGACAGAAATGAGCATTTGTTTATGGTGCAGCACATGAATAACTCTGTGTCAAGTGCAGAAGAAAGCAATGATGTATGGTATGTTGACTCAGGTGCATCAAACTACATGACAGGTCATGCAGAATGGATGGAGGATTCAAGGAAAATGGAAAAACCAGGATTTGTGGAGACTGGTGATGATACTACACATCCTATTGTGTAGATTGGAAAAATTCCTTTGTCTATGCAAGATGGGAAAAAGAAATACCTGTCCGATGTATTTCATGTCCCGAATATCACCAAGAATCTAGTTTCTGCTGGTCAAATGGTTGAGTAGGGCTTGCAGGTCAGATTTAATCCTCATGGATTCTTTGTTGAGGATATGAAAAATAAAGGTCGCTTGATAGCAAAAGGAAAGAAGAAGGGCATAATGTTTACGTTGGATGCAGACATGTCTGAATTGAGTGCAGCAATGTTTGCACATGGGACCGGTGTAGTTGCAGATATTGATATCTGGCATAAACGCATTGGTCATGTTAATGTACAGTGACTTAAATCAATGCAGACCCAAAATATTGTTGCAGGATTGCCTAAATTCAAGGTTGCAGAAATGCATAAGGTATGTGAAGCCTGTCAATTTGGAAAACAGGCAAGGAAACCATTTCCTAGACATGTTCAAGAGAGTAAGAAGCCATTGGAATTAATCCACTCTGATGTCTGGACTACTAAAGCTACATCTCTTGGAGGCTGTCATTATTTTGTCACTTTTATTGATGATTATAGCAGAAAAGTTTGGGTGTATTTTATGAAAAATAAAAGTGAAGTTTTTGGGCATTTCAAAACTCTTAAAGCTATGGTTGAAAAAGAAACAGGCCTGCAAATAAAATGCCTAAGGTCAGATGGAGGGGGAGAGTACTTCTCAAATGAGTTTCCAAGGTTCCTGCAGGAGCATGGCATAAAGCAACAATATTCATGTAGTCATACCCCACAACAAAATGGAATTGTAGAAAAGAAAAACAGGCATATTGGAGAGGTATCTTGTGCCATGCTCAATGAAAAAGACTTGCCAGATTTTTACTGGGCTGAAGCAGTTGCTACAGCAGTCTACATAATGAACAGGACTCCCACTGCAGCAATACATGGCATGACTCTAGAGGAGAGGTATACTGGTAGGAAACCAGATATTTCTCATTTGAAAATTTTTGGTTGCATTGCCTATGTTCATATGCCAGATGAGTTGAAATCCAAGTTGGATCCAAAAGCTGAGAAGTGCATCTTTATTGGTTATTCTCTGCAGCAAAAAGGGTATAGATGCTAGAACCCTTCTACTCGTAAGTTTACAGTGAGCAGAGATGTTGTTTTTGATGAGATGAGTAGCTGGTATAAACCAGTAAATGTGATTGATAATGTAAATGCACAAAATGGTAATGCTGCACAGAATTCACAGCAACAGTCACAAGATATTAGTGGACCTGGAGCGTCCTCTAGTAGTGGTTCACATTCTTTGCCATGGATAGCCAGATTGAGATCAGGAGAATCTTCTCAAACCAATGCAGATAGTGGTATACAGGTATCACGAAAAGGAAAAGAGAAGGTAGATCAGCCCATGTTTGATGTGAATGCAGGTCACTCTTATGTGGATGGTGAATCCAGTGGCTCAGAACAGAGCATTGATGATGAGTTGGGTATTCCTTCTATTGTTACACCTAGAGTAAGGAAGACCAAGGATGTTTTGAGAGCACCTGGGAGTGAACCTACTTTGCGCAGGTCTACCAGAGCTAGGTATCCTGTGGATAGGCTGAAATATGATGGATTTACAGCCATTCACTATGCATATATGGTCAAAGTGATAGAGGAACCAGAACCCACTTCTTTTGAGAAAGCCATGGGAAAAGAAAAATGGGAGAAAGCCATGGATGAAGAAATGGATGCCTTGGAAGCAAATGCTACATGGCAGTTGGTATCTTTGCCTAAAGGTAGAAATGCAATTGGCTGTAAGTGGGTTTATAAGGTGAAGCACAATGCAGATGGTTCTGTGAACAGATACAAGGCAAGATTAGTAGTCAAGGGGTATGCACAAACATATGGCATTAACTATGAAGAAACATTTAGTTTGGTTGCAAGGATGGCAACCGTAAGAGCAGTCATTGGTATGGCTGCATCAAAGGGATGGTCTTTACATCAGATGGATGTAAAGAATGCCTTCCTGCATGGTGATTTGCAAGAAGAGGTCTATATGGAGCAGTCACCAGGTTATGTGCATGCTGTTCATCCTGAGTTTGTTTGCAGGTTGAAGAAAGCCTTGTATGGCTTGAAATAAGCACCTAGAGCATGGTCTGACAAGATAGGACAGTATCTTGTCACTATTGGCTTTCAGATTTTCAAGGCAGATTTCTCACTTTATGTGAGAAAAACAGAGAAAAGTATTATGCTACTTGTCATTTATATTGATGATTTGATTATGACAGGGGACAGTGATGAAGATATCCTTCATGTGAAAATGCTATTGAAGCAGAAGTTTGAGATGAAGGATTTGGGAGAGTTGCGCTATTTGTTGGGCATTGAGGTGATTAGATCACCAAGTGGGATACAGCTCTTACAGAGGCAGTATGGATTGGACATGTTGTCCAAATATGGGATGACAGGCTGTAAGCCTATTTCAGTTCCTTTGGAGCAGAATGTGAAGCTGAGCGCAGATGCAAGTGAGCTTCTGGAAGACCCTACTATGTACAGACGCATAGTAGGAAGCTTGATTTATATGACTATTACCAGGCCAGATTTGAGCTATGTTGTTGGACTGGTAAGTCAGTTTATGCAGGCTCCAAGGAAACCGCATTTGGATGCGGCTAGACGCATACTCACTCAGGTATGTGAAGTCCACATTGCAGTATGGACTACTTTATGATACTGGGGTTCAGATACATTTGCATGGATACACTGATGCTGATTGGGCTGGTAGTATTTCTGATAGACGATCTACCAGTGGATATGTGTTCTCTTTTGGGAGTGCTGCAGTCACTTGGAGCAGCAAGAAACAGCCTACAGTTGCCTTGTCGAGCACAGAGGCTGAGTACAGGGGCACAGCAATGGCTGCATGTGAGGTAGCTTGGTTGCATAAGCTACTTTATGATATGCATCAGCCTACAAATGGGCCAGTTGTCATTTATTGTGACAACATGAGTAGTATACACTTGGCAAATAACCCAGTCTATCATGCTAGAACAAAGCACATTGAGGTGCATTATCACTATGTGTGGGAGAGGGTTTTACTAGGTCTTATTGATCTAGTTTATGTCAGCACAGAGGATCAGGTAGCTGACATATTCACAAAGGCATTGGGCGCAGAGAAGCTGCGCAAGTTCAGAGACCTGCTTGGTGTGCAGGAATTGGGATTGAGCTCGAGGGGGAGTGTTGAGATATCGAGCTCCACTCGTGATATGCCAAGGTGATCATTGTGCATTTATGTCACCGACGTATCATGCAGATGCGGTTGGTACACCACCCATGAATAATAGCTACATGACAGCTATCCTTATCTACTCTAGTTCGTGGTTCAGTTTGTATGCCACCTTAGTTAGTTGAGTTTGGTTTGAGACCCATATATAGGGTTCTTCTATTTCTTTGTACTAGAGTTCTTTTGGCTTACACAACTAAGAAGAGGAAAAACTATTTTCAGCCTCCACCGTTGTGTGTATTCCCCCATTGTGCAAGCAAGAAAGCTACAAGTGAGACTCCTTCCTTCTCTCCCACAATCTTGACAGAGGAAGCTATTGTTTTATGTACGTTTTTGGTCTACAAGGGATTTATCTTCTCAGGATCTAGAAATAAATTGCCTGGCATCACCTCTATGAGTATTCTTCTACATCTTTATTTCTTTAAACCCCTTCTCTTTTGTCTATTGATCTCCATGAATCTCCCTTCACCCTATTGCCTCTTACCCCCGTGGTAGACTTTCGACCCCAAATGCTCTGATGGGTGAACCCGATGTGAAAGTCGGTAGCAACAGGTGTGTTAAGATGGGGGATTCTGCATGTTCAAGTGGTGGTGATACTTTACAATAGATGATTGCTTTGTTGCAGGAAATAACAACAATAGCAACATCTGTTGTTCACAATAACAGATATAAACTCGGCAGGAAGTAGAAAGATATGATTCCTTAGCTATGAATGCAGTGCAGGAAGTGGGATAGGAATTGAAGTAGTTTAAGGGTCAACATGATTCAACCTTCATCTAGTTGTATGAAGAAAAGATGTTATTTCATGGGGTACCATAGTATGCATGGAGTTAGTATTTCTTCCCTTTGGCCATGCAATCATTGCATGATTGGATTGATGAGTTACATAGAAGAGATGCTGATTGGGCAGCTTTTAAGAAAGCTTTGAGAGAAGAGTTTTTCTTAGAAGGTGCAGGATTGGTAACTAATGCGTAGTTGGATGCCAATGAGCAGTAATCATTGGAGAGTTAGAATATTGATTTGTTTTTGAAGGTTGCAGATCCTGTCTTGCAAGAGAAGCTAACTAATCATTTAGAAGATGCCTCTTTTGAAATAGGATTGAAACCAAATTGGGCTAATATAATTGAGGCAGTGCATATGTTGGTAAAGAGAGAGCAAATGAAATTAAGATGGCGTACATGCACCACACCTGCCAGAGCTCAGAATGGGGCTAAAATTGCAGCCAAGTTGCCTGTGGCTATGGCATAACAACTGGCTATACTTGTTGGTATAACTCTTAAAGGTGATGCTATGGATGAATTAATCAAAGGCATACGTAATTTGAAGATGAATTTGACAAAAATCTCTGCAAAGGTGGAAAGGTTGGATGTTAAGGTAGAAGAGAAGGCTTTGGTAACAACTTGAAGACCATACAAAGAAGGATACAAGAGGAGATGCATTTGGTATAACAATTTACAACGTGAAAAGACTGTACAGTCTACTGTGAAGTGGAAGTGAAAAGGTTAGTGTTTTGGAAAGATGGAAAAATACATGCAACAGAAACTGGTCTTCCAATAGAGCCAAATTTTGGAAATGGTGGCAACAGAAGAGGTTGGAAGATATGATTGCAAGGACAACATTTGTTACCATAGATGCAACCACATATGGCTTGAGAATTGAAAGGGCTAATGAATATTTTAAAGGAGGCATGACTGAAGCAAAATCTCATGTTTGGATGCAAGCATTAGATTGCATGGAAAATGGCAAAATAGCAAAGTCTAAATTGGTTGATGCAAGTTAGAGTATATGAGGGAGGATAGGATGGAGTGCACCAGTGGATTCATTTTCATCCTATGCTTATTTGGATGAGGTTCATAATCAAGAAGCCCTTGTGGAAGAAAAGATAAGAAGAGATGAGGACACTACTAGTCCTTCCTCTTTAGGCCCATCTAAATGCATAATATGAAGTAAAATGGAGCAGTAGAAAGAGGCTGAAAAAGTCATACCTGAGCATGTTATGGAGGATGCATCTCAAGAGAAGAAATAAAAAGGGAAGAAAAGGGGCAAGCAACCTAGTTATAGGTTACAATCGGATCTTGACACTGCCACAAAACTTAAAAAGGTCTTGGAAGATCGCATACTTGGTAGTAGACTGGAATTCACACTTGGCAAAGTTCTTGGAATCATGAAGTGTGAATTTCATGACGTAGTCATTGATATGCTAAAATGAAAAAGACAGTTTGATGGTGAAGTTTTGCAAGCATTGATGTAGGTTGACAAATACATAGAGAAACAACTTTAGAGGGAATATGATGATGCATGTAATGCTGCTTTGGAATAGGTTGATATTGAAATTGGGCTAAATGGAAGAGTAGACAGCAAGCTTATGGTTAAAAATTGTATTATGGACAACGGTGAGCATAGAGAGAAGACTATGTATAATAGGGATTTCCATCAACAAGTACATGAAAAAGAAGATGCTCATTTTACTCCAAGCAGTCATTATTTAGGAACGCATGGGGCTCGTACTACAACAGAGATAATTGTTAAAGTGGGGGAAAGAGAGATGCCTTGCATAGCTCTCTTGGATTATGGTTCTGAAATCAATGTTATGGCATGCAGCTTATATGAGAATGGAGGTTGACCAATTGATGTAGAACCGGGATAGCATATGTGGGCAACAAACAATTCATCAAGGGATCTTTATATGGCTTGTTTGAATGTACCCGTGACTATTGGAGATGTTAGGGATGAATATCATTTATTTATGCAAGATTCATGTAGTTATTTGACAATTTTGTGGCAGTCCTATATTTCAAAATCAAGGCTAGAAAGAAAATCCTTGGATGATGGTTCTTCGTATGCTTGGGTTTGGAGTAAAGACAATACAAAAGTGGTACAGTTTCTCATTGTTTGTGTGAATCATCCCTGCAATCGGGATAGGCTGCGGGATAATCCCATGCCATTTAATGCACAAGAGTTTAATGGTTTCTAGATAGCAATGCTATAGGAAGATAATTATGCCTCCAATAAAGGGGAAAACTGTGTTTGTGTCTAGATTATAGGAATGGAAATCATGTAGTCTTGGTAGTTTCAAGAATATTTCAGCCATGCATGGCTGAAAAGAAATATGTAGGATGGGTTGAAAAAGAATTGAAGACATACGGTTTGATGGCTGAAAATGAAGGTATTTTAGGGTTGTTTTCAGGGATGGTTGATGTTGATATAGTGGCTAAAATTCCTGCAACAATTAATACTGAAAATAGGGTAGAAAAGGAGGTTATTTATGTTGACACTTTAGAGATGTATGAAGTTATACAAGAGTTTGTTGAGCATGAATGTTATGGGCTGCAAAAGAGATTGTTTCTTGTAGATTTTGGCAAGGCATGGGAAAGCCTTTGCATCTCAGCCAGATGAAATTGGATGTGTTGATTTATCCATAGTTGCACCTATGTGATCTTTATAGTACCTCATGTGCTATGGAATTTAAAGCCTATTTCGGTACCTTGGGTGTTGAGATGGCAAGCTCAGCACATGCGGACATTGATGATGGACGGCCTATTACACCGACCTACAATTGGCAAAGATATAATGCTAGTCGATTAGTGTAGTCGATTATGCACTGTTTGACTTAGAAGGCCACTTTCCTTTATGTTGTATCTTATCTATACTTTGTCTACATTGTATAATGTGTGGAAAAAAAGAAGAAATCAACAAGAAAATTTTTTTGGCCTCCATCTCTTCTCTTGTGTTCTTGAGTGAGCTTCCTCTTGTGTATATAGTGTGTGTTTGGCGCAGCAGCTTAAGCAAGTCTCCCCACCACGTAATTCTTGACATGGTATCAGAGCCGCACCACTTAGAGAGGCTGATTTTGAAGGTTGAAGTGAAGGAGAAGAAGCAAGGTTTGAGCAACTAAACAATGGGTAAGAAGCTCTCCCATTCTTCCACTCTCTCTCTTGGATAGTGCTTGTGGAGGCACTAGAAGCAGGGTAGAGTGAAAATCTCAGATTGTTATGATATTTGGTGTGCAAGCAGAGCACTGTATATTCTGCAAATAAACCCTTTAGGGCTATTCCACAGTTATTTTGGGTGTCTGAGGCCATTTCAGACCCCGTTTCAGAGCTACAAGGTTGCGGACAACAGTTTCAAGGTACACTGTGATTTCAACAGTATTGATCGAAAGTGGGTGTATAGGTTACAGATTTCGAATATGTAATTTTTGAGATGTTTGCAGGAAGAAAACATAAGGTTTATCTACAAACAAGTTGCAGATTACATGTACTATTGTGCTGTGCACGTGTTGTGAAAGAATGCAGAAGACTAGCTTGTTGTGTTGTATCCTTGTTTGTTATAATGGTAGAGAATAGTGGAAATCCCATTATTGAGAAGCTCGAAAAGAACAAATACCCTTCATGGAAGTTCCGTGTGACGAACTTCCTCATTGGAAATGTTAGAATATCAAGCTCCCATTACTCTCCTGTTAGTATGTATGACCAACATTAGCTGTGTCCAGCTATATCAGCAAGTGTGGGACATTAAATAAGTCGGTGGTCTTAGACCCAGTGTGAATGGTCCTACGGACCTTAGTACTATTGTATACACTTATGTTATGTTAGTAGTCTTTGAAATAATGGAAGATGATGAACGACCTGAAGGTTAGCTTGCTGCTCCATTACATTGTCTCTCTCCCTCTCTCTTCCAACATGGTATCAGAGCCATCATGGATGGGCTCTTGAAGGCATGAAGCTGTGAGAAAGACCTGCAATCTGAAGACTCAGGGCAGTGGTTGAAGAGAAGCAGGCTGTCATTGTATATGTGAAGGTATGCATTTTGTCATTTTGGGTTGTCATTATACAAGAGGGTTGTCTTGGCCTGTTTGAAGCATTGTAGAGGCTTCATTGAGCACTCAAGAGCAAGTATCAACTATCCTTGTGGAGTATACCTACTGTTGAAACCCCCAGGGCTGCTGGCGTGTTTGCGCTTGATCTTGAATGGTCATTTTCTGCTGCTAATGAAGATATCAATCACTACCTAGTTGATATCTAGCTTGAAATTGCTTCTTGGAAGGTCCTTTGATGCCTTGATAAGCCATTGCTTGGTCTGGAGCTGATGTATGAGCTGGAACAGTGAGCTTCAGATCTGAAATACAGTCCAGATCTGTTACAAGCAGGGAATACACATCATGTATGTATCTCCGACATGAGATTTGAGCATAGATATGCTTATGCAGATATATGTATTGGTTGGTATGCTTATGACCTGAAGTCTTGGTGGCAAACTCGTGGTCACAGGAATGGCAGAATGTTTACTCTTGATGCTACCTTGCCAGAGCTGAATTCAGCCATGTTTGCCCATGGATCTGGTACTATCAGAGACTTGGAAATTTGGCACAAGAGAGGGGCATGTAAATTTGCAAAGGTTGCAAATTATGCAGAAAAAACAGCTTGTTACAGGTTTACCCAAGTTCCAATATTCAGATATTGGTCATGTATGTGATGCTTGCCAGTTTGGTAATCAGTCAAGGTTGCCATTTGTCAGGCATGTAAGACAGAGTACACGTCCATTACAATTAGTGCACTCTGATGTTTGGGGGCCAGCCCATAATGCATCCATGGGAGGCTCGAAGTATTATGTTACATTCATTGATGATTACAGTCGCTATACTTGGGTTTACATTCTGAAGACAAAGGATGAGGTGTTTGCTATTTTTCAGCAGTTTAAAAAGCAGGTTGAAAAGGAATTTGACTGTTATATCTCTTGCTTGAGGTCAGATAGTGGTGGGGAGTATGTGTCAAATGAGTTTGACAACTTTGCTGAAAATGGCATATGTAGGCAGCTTACCTGCAGCTACACTCCTCAGCAAAATGGGGTAGCTGAAAGGAAGAACAGGGTCTTGATGGAAGCTACTCATGCCATGATGAATGAGAAGAATATGCCACTCTATTATTGGGCTGAGGCTGTTATGACAGCCATGTATATCTTGAATCGAACTCCCACTGCAGGTATTCATGAGATGACACCATTTGAGAAGCTGTATGGCTATAAGCCGGATGTAAGTCACATGAAAGTTTTTGGCTGTCTTGCTTATGTGCATATTCCAGATGAAAAAGGAAGAAGTTGGATCCAAAAGCGCATAAGTGTGTCTTCATTGAATATTCGCAAGAGAAGAAGGCATATAAATGCTATGATCCCTCTACCAAGGAGACCTTGGTGAGTAGGGATGTTATTTTTGATGAGATGGGTTCTTGGTATGGATCACCGGCAACAGTGCCATCGGATATGCCTTCCACTCATGTATCTACAGTTGATATGCAGCAGAGCACTGCTATGATAGGACCTAGTAGTTAGACAGTATCTCCATGGACAGGGAGATTGAGGAGCTCACCGTCCATTGACACCAGTATGTCAGTGAGGGGGAGATATGATGTCGCAGACAAAGGAAAAGAGAAAGTTACTGAGGATGTATTTGGGATGATGACACCTGGTAGGATGACTTCTAGATATGAGTCTACTGATACTTTAGACAGTGAACTTGGTATTTCGACTGTCTATACGCCTGGCGCAAGGCAAAGCAAGTACATTCTTCCTCATGAGAGAGGGGAATCGAGTAGTGCACCACAGCTTAGATGCTCAATAGAGGGTTAGATACCCTGTTGACAGGTTGACATATAGTGGCTACAATGCAAAGTATTATGCTTACATGACAAAAGTGATGGAGATCAAAGAATGAGGTACATATGCTGAAGCAGTGGAAAATGAGAACTGGTGTGCAGCTATGGATGAAGAAATGAATGCCTTGGCTAAAAATAAGATATGGGATCTTGTGCCACTACCTGAAGGAAAAAAGACCATTGGCTGCAAATGGGTCTACAAAATCAAATGCAAGTCAGATGGCAGTGTGGAAAGGTACAAAGCCAGGCTAGTTGCTAAGGGGTATGCCCAATAGTATGGACTTGATTATGAGGAAACATTTAGCCCTGTTGCCAAAATGGCAACCATACGCACAGTGATTGCTTTGGTTGCTGCTAGAGGATGGAAATTAGAGCAAATGGACGTTAAGAATGCATTTCTTAACGGTGACTTAGCAGAGGATGTCTATATGGTTCAGCCAGAAGGGTATGTTCACCCTGATTTTTAGCATTATGTATGCAAGCTGAAAAATGCACTGTATGGGCTCAAGCCGGCTTCGAGAGCTTGGCATGCTAGGATCAGTAACTTACAGAGGTTGGGCTTTACTATTGGTAGGGCTGATCACAGCCTATTTACAAAGAAGACCGATAGTGGCTTGGTAGTGCTGGTCATATATGTTGATGATTTGATAATCACTGGTGATGATGACTTGGGCATACAGCATGTAATGAAGATGCCGAAATCTGAATTTGATATGAAAGATCTGGGTGAATTGAAATACTTTTTGGGTATTGAGGTAATCAAGGCTGAAAATGGTTTATGGCTGATGCAGAAACATTATGCCATGGAAATGCTGAAGAAGTATGGCATGGCTGAATGCAAACCATTGGATACACCCCTTAATCAGAATGTCAAGCTGGACATTAGCACTGGAGCTGAAATTCAGGATGAGACTATGTACAGGCAGATGGTTGGAAGTCTGATCTACTTGACTATCACTAGGACAGATTTGAGTTATGTAGTTGGGCTCATAAGTAAATTTATGCAGAAGCCCAAGAAGCCACATTTGGATGCTGTTAGGCAGATTATGAGATATGTTAAGTCCACTGTAGATTATGGGTTGTTCTATATGAGAGATAAGCCCTTGAAACTAGTTGGATACACAGATGCGGATTGGGCAGGATACTCATATGATCGCAGATCTACGAGTGGTTATGCTTTTGGCCTTGTAAGTGGCATGATCAGTTGGAGCAGCAAGAAGCAACCAACTGTTGCATTGTCTAGCACTAAGGCAGAGTACAGGGGTGCTGCATTGGCAGCATGTGAGTTTTCATGGCTGCTCAAGCTTATGGCTGAATTGGATATTCAGGTGGATGCTCCAGTGACCTTATTATGTGACAATCTCAGTAGTGTACTCTTGGCAACAAATCCAGTATACCATGCCAGGACAAAACACATAGAGGTACACTACCATTTTATCAGAGAGATGGTTCTTGCAGGGAGAGTAGATCTTATGAACAGTCAGGTTGCTGCTCCATTACATTGTCTCTCTCCCTCTCTCTTCCAACAGGAAAGGGCCTTTATGAGTTTATTTCAGGTGAAGAAAAGGAGCCAGAGCTGGGTATCCCTCCAACTGCAAATAAATTAAAAGCATGGAAAGAATGGAATGCGAAAGACAAAAAGGTGATGTATTGGTTATTTGCAGTCATTGATAATACGATGTTGGGACATATCACGAATGCAGAAACTTCACATGTAGCATGGACAATTTTTGAGGACATGTTTTCAGTAAAGACAAAGGCACGAAAGATTCAACTCAAGCAAGAGTTGAATGCCTTGAAGAAAGGAAAAATGTCTATCAATGAGTATGTGTTGAAGGTGAGGAGCATTGCAGATCCTTTAGCAATGATTGATGCAATGCCGGATGATGATGATTTGGTTTCATCCACTTTGAGTGGCCTTAATAATGAGAAGGCATGGAAATCATTTGTTACTTCAGTATACGTACAGAAGCCATTTCTAGATTTTGATGAGCTAATCTCTCTCATGATTACTGAAGAGATCAATATGTAGGGTGACTCATCTGAAAAAAATGGTGAACAGGTTCAAGCATTTTACTCAAGTTTAGAAAGGGGACGTGGTAGATCCTCTTCGAGAGGCTGTGGTATGGGACGTATTGGCGATAACTAGCAAAACAGGTTCAATCAACAATTTGGTAAAATGTAGGTTTCAGGAGGTCAAGGAAAATTTCGAGGCAGGGGGAGCTCTAGAGAAAGAGGTGGATGGCAGAATAGAGGTTCTGGAAATTCTACTATTGTTTACCATTATTGTGGCAAAATAGGCCATATTGCAGTCCATTGTTATGCTAAGAAGGATGATATTCGCAATGGTAAATTGCAGCATGGAAACTATGCATCCTCTTCACGACAGAATGAAGACAAAAATGAGCATCTGTTTGTTATGCATCATATGATGAATGTACTTATAGGAAAGGGGACACATGATGATATATGGTATGTCGATTCAGGTGCATCTAATCATATGACCAGTCATGTTGAATGGTTTGGAGAGATACATGACTTACAAAATCCATGTTATGTGCAGACGGGTGATGATTCATGCCACCCAATTTCACAAATTGGAAAGGTTCCCTTGTCCTTGTATGATGGCCAAACAAAGAGTTTGACAGATGTATTACATGTGCCATTAATCACAAAGAATCTAGTGTCTATTGGCCAAATGGCAGAGAAAGGGTTGTGAGTCCGATTCAATGCAAAGGGGTTTTTTGTAGAAGACTTTAATGATAAGTGCAGGTTGGTCGCAAAAGGAAGTAGAGTTGGCTGCATGTTCACTTTAGATGTTGGAATTCTTGCAATGGATGCTGCTATGTATGCTAAAGGAAAAGGAGTAGTTGCAGATATTGAAATATGGCATAAACGTATTGGACATGCAAATGTGCAAAGACTGAAATTAATGCAGTCCAGAGGATTGGTTACATGGTTGCCTTTTTTAAGAGTTGTAGAATTGCATAAAGTCTATGAAGCATGCCAGTTTGGTAAGCAGGCAAGACAACCCTTCTCGCATGATAGAGAAGTGAGTAGAAAAATACTTGATGTAGTGCATACAAATGGTTGGGGGCTTACATAGAATGTATCTCTTGGTGGTAGCAAATAATTTGTCACATTTATTGATGACTGTTCAAGGAAGTTATGGGTATATTTCATGAAGGAAAAGAGTGATGCGTTTGAGCACTTCAAATATTTTAAGGCAGCTGTTGAAATAGAAACAGGCTTAAAAGTGAAGTGCTTGAGATCATATGGAGGGGGAGAGTACCTCTCTAATGAGTTTAGTGGCTTATTGAGGACTCATTAGATAAATAGGCAATTTACTTGCAGGTATACCCCATAGCAAAATGGGATTGCAGAAAGAAAAAATAGGCATATTGTAGAAGTCGCACAGCCATTAATGGCTGAAAAGAATATACCCAAACATTTTTGGTTTGAGGCTGTCCATACTGATGTCTACATTATGAACATAATTCCCACATTTGGAGGTCATGGGATGACTCCTGAAGAATGCTTTACTGGTAAGAAGCCCGATGTATCACACTTGAACGTAAATGAAACTTTATACGTTAGCAGTCGGCAAGTCAAGTAGAACAAGTATATCTATGAAGAAGTGACCCGGGTGATCTCTGATGGTGACAGAATCAAAGTGTTAGGGCGCTATGAGAAGAATGGGTATCAAAGGAAGGGATACCCCAAGCTTCCTATGACTTACCATTTCCTTAAAATCCATGACCGCACTCCATATTATTATTCCATCCATGTAGCCGATTGCAACACAATCCTATTTTCCCCAAACTGATGTATCAATCAGCCTGTCCTACTTATCCAAATAAATGTACTCAAAGGGTTATGCCCTCATGAATAAATAAGACTTTTTACAATTGTCTATCTTGATCATAAATGTTAACTAAGGTGTTAAGTGATTAAATCACTTAGCTAAAAAGCTATGCTATTCATATTAACGTAATATGAGAACGTATGATAAGATGTTAACATAAAGAATCTTATTGTTCAGACGCAACCCCAAGCGCAGGTTCCAAATCCAAATCCTGCACTAAGTCCAGCTGTGGCTCAAGATAAGAAATTCCTTCTCAAACAAATTAAGCCACCCGAGTTTGATGGCAAGGGAAGGATTGTTCAAGCCGACGCCAAGATCTGGATTGAGTCCATGGAGGACTATTTTGAGGCAACAAGAAGTGCACCTGCTAACCAAGCCATGCTCACCAAACTTAAGCTAACAGGCAAAGTAAGACTTTGGTGGAAATAGTGGTGCAAAGACCAAGTGATCTCGGAGGGGACAGTCACTTGGGATAAGCTTAAGGAAGCTGTGCGAGGGAGGTATCTGCCGTCTGCCTATCACACACAAAAGATGAATGAATTCTATGACTTGAAGCAGCCAGGATTATCCCTTGAAGTATATTATTTGAAGTTCATTTCACTCCTAAAGTATGCACCCCCAATGGATATGACATTGCAGGTGTCAAAATTCTGTACTGGGTTGAATCCACCCATAAACACTTGATTGGAATCAATGCACCTAACGGACCTACAAAATGCACTCATTCAAGCTGCTCCAATAATACAGGAGGTACAGACCAAACCAAGGAACAACAGGATTTGGCCTTACAAAGATCACAATAAGGCATGTCTAAGGCTCAGACTAAGAGAGCACAAGGTCAGAATCAGGGCCAAAGAAAGAAAGCTAGGGCCAATGCTGTCAACAACTTTGTTCCAACACAAAGCAGTGATCGCAACCCACGTTGCTTCCATTGCAACGAGCCCAGACACTTCAAGAGGGAGTGTCCCAATCTTGGCACAGGGCATCACCAGGGGAAATTCCAAGGTCAAAATAGAGCCGCTCATGGCCAAGGAACCACCGTTATGGCCAAAGGGAGAACCTCCAGTGTTTCCAACAAGGAGCTGGACAATGAAGAAGATCCATCCATGGATGCTGACATTGAGAGGGCAATAGTTCACATCACTCTTCACAAGAAGGGTCCAAATCGCCAATTCTCGGTGATTCAAACTCCATCAAAATATCAAGATAAAAGCTTCAAAACCTTGATTGACTGTGGTAGTACACATTCCTTCATCTCACAAATTTGCGCAAAGAGATTGGTGATAGCCACAATAGATGCACCTACTTTACTTGCAGAATTAGCAAATGGTCATGAGGTCACTTGTACTAGGCAAATCACTAAGGTGAAATTCCTACTAGGTGGGAAGCCAACTTCTGTGAGATTCAGGGTAATGAACCTAGGTGTCCACGAATGTTTACTTGGAATGGATTGGCTAATACCCAATGATGCTCACATCCACTATGGGAAGGGCCAAGTCTCCTTCCGTAATTCTGAAGGGGAACTAGTCACGACTCAAGGTGAGGCTGGTAAGCCAAAAATACAGTTGGTAAAAGCAACACGGATATTAAAAGGTGTTCAAAAGGGTCTACCTATCTATCTGATTAAACTAAATAAGCTAGATCAGAATCAGGAATCCCGAGAAGAACCTTCATGGTTAAAGGAATACGCAGACGTATTCCCTAAAGATTTGACGGAACTTCCTTCCCAAAGGGAAGTCAAACATGAAATCAAACTTGTGCCAGGAGCTGCACCGATCGCAAAGAGGCCATATAAGATGTCCATCCCAGAAGCTATCGAACTGAAATAGCAACTCAAGCAACTGTTAGATCAAGGCTACATCTGTCCTAGCAGTTCTCCATGGGGAGCTCCAGTGCTGTTCCAAAAGAAGAAAGATGGAATGCTTTGCCTATGCATTGACTATAGAGGGTTGAACCAAGCAACCATAAAAAATAAATACCCCATTCCAAGAATAGATGAATTACTTGACCGTCTTCAAGGGGCAAAGATATTCTCAAAGATAGATCTCGGATCTGGATATGATTAGATAAGGATCAAAGAAGAAGATATTCCGAAGACTGGATTCAGTACAAGGTATGGACACTTCGAATTCCTAGTGATGTCATTTGGGCTGACGAATGCTCCTACTACCTTCAATAGGTTAATGCAAGATATCTTTAGGCCCTATCTTGATGACTTTGTGTCACGATTGTGGGAGAGAAGAAAGGAATCTCACTTGTAGCTTTCTTACTTGCAAAATGGGGAAATACACACACAAGTGGAGGCTGAAAACAGTTTGCCTCTTCTTAGTTGCGTCAGCCAAAAGAACTCAAGTACAGAGAAATAGAAGAACCCTATATATGGGTCTCAAACCAAACTCAACTAACTAAGGTGGCATACTAACTGAGCCACGAACTAGAGTAGATAAGGATAGCTATCATCTAGCTATTATTCATGGGCAGTGTACCAACTGCATCTGCAGCAGCTAACAAGTCGGTGACATAAATGCACAACGGTCACCCTGGCATATCACGAGTGGAGCTCGATATCTCAATACTCCCCCTCGAGCTCAATCCCAATTCCTGCACACCAAGCAGGTCTCTGAACTTGCGCAGCTTCTCTGTGCCCAATGCCTTCGTGAATATGTCAGCTACCTAATCCTCTGTGATAACATAAACTAGATCAATAAGACCTAGTAAAACCCTCTCCCGCACATAGTGATAATGCACCTCAATGTGCTTTGTTCTAGCATGATAGACTGGGTTATTTTCCAAGTGTATACTGCTTATGTTGTCACAATAAATGACAACTGGCCCATCTGTAGGCTGATGCATATCATAAAGTAGCTTATGCAACCAAGCTACCTCACATGCAACCATTGCTGCACCCCTGTACTCAGCCTCCGTGCTCGAAAAGGCAACTGTAGGCTATTTCTTGCTGCTCCAAGTGACTGCAGCACTCCCAAAGGAGAACACATATCCACTGGTAGATCATCTACCAAAAATACTACCAGCCCAATCAGCATCAGTGTATCCATGCAACTGTATCTGAACCCCAGTCTCATAAAATAGTCCATACTGCAATGTGGACTTCACATACTTGAGTATGCATCTAGCCGCATCCAAATGTGGTTTCCTTGGAGCCTGCATAAATTGACTTACCAATCTAACAACATAGCTCAAATCTGGCCTGGTAATAGTCATATAAATCAAACTTCCTACTATACATCTGTACATATTAGGGTCTTCCAGAAGCTCACCTGCATCTGCGCCCAGCTTCACATTCTGCTCCAAAGGAACTAAAATAGGCTTACAGCCTGTCGTCCCATATTTGGACAGCATGTCCAATCCATACTGCCTCTACAAGAGCCGTATCCCACTTGGTGATATAATCACCTCAATGCCCAAGAAATAACGCAGCTCTCCCAAATCCTTCATCTCAAACTTATGCTTCAATAGCATTTTCACATGAAGGATATCTTCATCACTATCACCTGTGATAATCAAATCATCAACATAAATGACAAGCAACATAATACCTTTCTCTGTTTTTCTCACATAAAGTGAGAAATCTGCCTTGGAAATCTGAAAGCCAATAGTGACAAGATACTGTCCTATCTTGTCAGACCATGCTCTAGGTGCTTGCTTCAAGCCATACAAGGCTTTCTTCAACCTGCAAACAAACTCAGGATGAAAAGCATGTACATAACCTGGTGGCTGCTCCATATAGACCTCTTCTTGCAAATCATCATGCAAGAAGGCATTCTTTACATCCATCTGATGTAAAGACCATCCCTTTGATGCAGCTATAGCAATGACTGCTCTTACGGTTGCCATCCTTGCAATTGGACTGAATGTTTCTTCATAATCAATGCCATATGTTTGTGCATACCCCTTGACTACTAATTTTGCCTTGTATTTGTTCACAGAACCATATGCATTGTGCTTCACCTTATAAACCCACTTACAACCAATTGCATTCTTATCTTTAGGCAAAGGTACCAATTTCCATGTAGCATTTGCTTCCAAGGCATCCATTTCTTCATCCATGGCTTTCTCCCATTTTTCTTTTCCCATGGCTTGCTCAAAAGAAGTGGGTTCTAGTTCCTGTATCACTTTGACCATATAGGCATAGTGAATGGTTGTAAATCCATCATATTTCAGCCTATCCACAGGATACCTAGCTCTGGTAGACCTGCGCAAAGTAGGTTCACTCCTAGATGCTCTCAAAACATCCCTGGTCTTCCTTACTCCTGGTGTAACAATAGAAGGAATACCCAACTCATCATCAATGCTCTGTTCTGAGCCACTGGATTCACCATCCACATAAGAGTGACATGCATTCACATCAAACATGGACTGATCTACCTTCTCTTTTCCTTTTCGTGAAACCTGCATACCACTATCTGCATTGTTTTGAGGAGATTCTCTTGATCTCAATCTGCCTGTCCATGGCGAAGAATGTGAACCACTGCTAGAGGACACTTCAAATCCACTAATATTTTGTGACTGCTGCTGTGAATTCTGTGTAGCATTACTATTTTGTGCATCTACATCATCAATCACATTTACTGGTTTATTCCAGCTACTCATCTCATCAAAAACAACATCTCTACTCACTGTAAACTTACAAGTATAAGAGTTATAGCATCTATACCCTTTCTGCTATAGAGAGTAACCAATAAAGATGCACTTCTCAGCTTTTGGATCCAACTTGGATCTCAACTCATCAGGCACATGGACATAGGCAATGCAACAAAAAATTTTCAAATGAGAAATATCTGGTTTCCTACCAGTATACCTCTCCTCTGGAGTCATCCCATGTATTGCTGCAGTGGGAGTCCTGTTCATTATGTAGACTGCTGTAGCAATTGCTTCAGCCCAATAAAAATCTAGCAAGTCTTTTTCGTTGAGCATGGCATGAGATACCTCTCCAATATGCATGTTTTTCCTTTCTGCAATTCCATTTTGTTGTGGGATATGACTGTATGAATATTGCTGCTTTATGCCATGCTCCTGTAGGAACCTTGCAAACTCATTTGAGAGGTACTCTTCCCCTCCATCTGACCTTAGGCATTTTATTTGCAGGCCTGTTTCTTTTTCAACCATAGCTTTAAGAGTTTTGAAATGCCCAAACACTTCACTTTTCTTTTTCATAAAATACACCCAAACTTTTCTGCTATAGTCATCAATAAAAGTGATAAAATAATGACAGCCTCCAATAGATGCACCTTTAGTAGTCCACACATCAGAGTGGATTAATTCCAATGGCTTCTTACTCTCTTGAACATGTCTAGGAAATGGTTTCCTTGCCTGTTTTCCAAATTGATAGGCTTCACATACCTTATGCATTTCTGCAACCTTGAATTTAGGCAATCTTGCAACAATATTTTGGGCTTGCATTGATTTAAGTTGATGTACATTAACATGACCAATGCGTTTATGCCAGATATCAATATCTGCAACTACACCGGTCCCATGTGCAAACATTGCTGCACTCAATTCAGGCATGTCTGCTTCCAACGTAAACATTCTGCATTTCTTCTTTCCTTTTGCTATCAAGCGACCTTTATTTTTCATATCCTCAACAAAGCATCCATGAGAATTAAATCTGACATGCAAGCCCTGCTCAACCATTTGACCAACAGAAACCAGGTTCTTGGTGATATTCGGAACATGAAATACATCCGACATGTATTTCTTTTTCCCATCCTGCATAGACAAAGAAATTTTTCCAATTTGCACAATAGGATGTGCAGTATCATCATCAGTCTCCACAAATCCTGGTTTTTCCATTTTCCTTGCATCCTGCATCCATTCTGCATGGCCTATCATGTGGTTTGATGCACCTGAGTCAGCATACTATACATCATTGCTTTCTTCTGCACTTGTCACAGAATTGGTCATGTGCTGCACCATAAACAAATGCTCATTTCTGTCATCACCATGTCTACTAGAAGATGCATAATTCCCTTGTTGCAATTTTCCATTCATGATGTCATTCTACTTTTTATAGCAGTCTTTAGCCATATGACCCATTTTACCATAGTAGTAGCATTGAACATTGCTGTTTGCATTTTGGTCTCTTTGCCATCCACCACGACCTCTTTGGCTCCCCCTGCCTCTAGAGTTACCATGCCCTCCTCCATAGGACTGGTCTTCTTGAGTTTGCTGCATATTTTGATTTTTACCACGGCCTCCAAATCGGCCTCCTCTACCTCTGTGTCTACCTCTTCCAGCATTTGAGTAGAAGACAGCTTCTTTTGAAGTTCCTCCTGAAGAAGATGCACCACCATTTCTCAGCTCCTCAGAATTAGAAGAGCAATCAACTCCTCAAAATCAAGAAATCTTTCACGGATGAAAATGGATGTTCGAAACTGTGCATAATCCTTTCCTAGACCATTCAAGGTCACAAAAACTAAATCATCATCTTCCACTGGTGACCCAATGGAAGAAAGTGCATCTGCAATCTTCTTCACCTTCATGTGGTAGTCAATTATGCTCATACGTTCTCTTTGCATATTGTGCAACTCTCGCTTGAGCTGCATTTTCCTGGCTTGCGTATTTGTGCTATACATTTTTGACAGAGTATCCAATGCCTCCTTTGGCGTACTTGCATCATGAATATGCACAATCATAGAGTCTGAAATACTGATAGACAGCCAGTACATAACTTTTCTGGCTCTCTCATGCCATCCTTTAAATGCCTGCATTTGCTGTTGATTGGGAACATCAGGAAGAATTGGTTCTTCTTCATTTCCTGCAACGAATTCCCAATATCCTTTTTCCCATAAGGAAATTCGTCATTCTAAACTCCATGCTTGGAAGTTGTTCTTATCAATCTTTTCAGTGACAATCTATGAAAGAGAATCAGACGCCATTACAGAACACTGCAAAGAATTCTGTCACTGCAAAAAACACAGCTTCAACCTCACAAGGGCAAATCTGCAAAACTGATGAAAGTGGTATTTGACCATACAGTCACTTCCTAGTGACGATTTTGCATCAACAGGAAACAAGGATGATTCTGTAACTCCCAATGTCTCTGCGCATAGGCATACGATGCAATCTCTACGGACACCGACCTGTAGAACAGTGGTCGCACAGCAAAAAACACGGCCTTTTCCTGAGTGCATGCAGAAAACTTCCGCCTCCAAAACGGGCCCTGAAATAGCCTCGAATAAAAAAAACAGGGCAATCGAGGGCTAAAGCCCTCGCCCGTAGCATATACTGCCCTGTTGCTACACCGCGAAGGGCGTCTCAATCTGAGACATTGCACTCTTGCACTTTCTGGCTGTGCTACCTGTAGAGACTTACTCCCAAACTCGAAAAATGAAAGCAACACTGGTCCTCTTACCAGAACACCGCAAACTTGGTTTGCTTTCTTGAGCTCCTTACCACGAACCAGGCTCTGATACTATGTCACGATTGTGGGAGAGAAGGAAGGAGTCTCACTTGTAGCTTTCTTACTTGCACAATGGGGGAATATACACACAGGTGGAGGCTGAAAACAGTTTTCCTCTTCTTAGTTGTGTGAGTCAAAAGAACTCAAGTATAGAGAAATAGAAGAACCCTATATATGGGTCTCAAACCACACTCAACTAACTAAGGTGGCATACTAAGTGAGCCACGAACTAGAGTAGATAAGGATAGCTGTCATCTAGCTATTATTCATGGGCGGTGTACCAACCGCATCTGCAACTAACAAGTCGGTGACATAAATGCACAATGGTCACCCTGGCATATTACAAGTTGAGCTCGATATCTCAACACTTTGTACTCATCTGTTTTGATGATACCCTAGTCTACTCAGAACAGGGAGAGGACCATGAACCCTAGCTTCGCATTGTTCTTGAAACAATGAGAGCACACAAGCTTTATGCCAAGAAGAAGAAGTGCACATTTTTCAAGCGACAGATTGAATATTTGGGACTCATTGTATCAGTAGAAGGAATTTCAGTAGATCCAGCTAAGGTCAGAGACGTTCTGGAATGGCCAACACCAACTTATGTCAAAGAAATACGTAGTTTTCTTGGGTTGACAGGGTGGTACAAAACTTTCATCAAAGATTATGCTTTGGTTGCAGCATCTCTGAGACTGATCTACTAAAGAAGCAAGTAGCAATTGTATGGTCACCTGCTGAATAGACCAGTTTTGACAAATTAAAGCAAAGCTTAGTATCAGCACCCATCCTGAAACTTCTTGATCTTAGTAAGGAGTTTGAAGTGGTAACTGATGCTAGTACACTTGCTTTAGGATGTGTACTTATGCAAGAAGGTCATCCCATAGCATATTCTTCAAGAAAATTGAAGAGTCATGAAAGGAATTATGCCACCCATGACCTTGAGCTGTTGGCTGTCATCCATGCTCTCAAACTTTGGAGACATTACTTGCTCGGTAACAAATTTTCCTTATAACAGACCACAAGAGTCTTAAATGGATTTTCACTTAGAATGAGCTCAATATGAGACATCGTCGATGGATCGAAATGCTGGAAGAATATGATTTTGAAATCAAATATAGGCCTGGAAAAGAGAATGTAGTTGCCGATGCACTCAGTCAGGGTATTTCTAAATTCTCTCATTTTGACTCTATGATTGTATATATTCAGGATGCAAGTACGCCAAAGGAGGCATTGGATACTCTGTCAAAAATGTATAGTACAAATACGCAAGCCAGGAAAATGCAGCTCAAGCAAGAGTTGCACAATGTGCAAAGAGAAAGTATGAGCATCAATGACTACCACATGAAGGTGAAGAAGATTGCAGATGCACTTGCTTCCATTGGGTCGCCAGTGGAAGATGATGATTTAGTTTCTGTGACCTTGAATGGTCTAGGAAAGGATTATGCACAGTTCGAACATCCAATTCCGTCCGTGAAAGATTTCCTGATTTTGAGGAGTTGATTGCTCTTCTAATTTCTGAGGAGCATAGAAATGGTGGTGCATCTTCTTCAGGAGAAACTTCAAAAGAAGCTGTCTTCTACAATAATACTGGAAGAGGTAGAGGCAGAGGTAGAGGAGGCCGATCTGGAGGCCGTGGTAGAAATAAGGATATGCAGCAAACTCAAGAAAACCAGTCCTATGGAGGAGGACATGGTAACTCTAGAGGCAGGGGGAGCCAAAGAGGCCGTGGTGGATGGCAAAGAGGCCAAAATGCAAACAACAATGTTGAATGCTACTATTGTGGTAAAATGGGTCATATGTCTAAAGACTGCTATAAAAAGCAGAATGACATCATGAATGGAAAATTGCAATAAGGAAATTATGCATCTTCTAGTAGACAGGGTGATGACAGAAATGAGCATTTGTTTATGGTGCAGCACATGACCAATTCTATGACAAGTGCAGAAGAAAGCAACGATGTGTGGTATGTTGACTTAGGTGCATCAAACCACATGATAGGTCATGCAGAATGGATGCAAGATGCAAGGAAAATGGAAAAACCAGGATTTGTGGAGACTGATGATGATACTGCACATCCTATTGTGTAGATTGGAAAAATTCCTTTGTCTATGCAGGATGGGAAAAAGAAATACCTGTCGAATGTATTTCATGTCCCGAATATCACCAAGAACCTAGTTTCTGTTGGTCAAATGGTTGAGCAGGGCTTGCAGGTCAGATTTAATTCTCATGGATGCTTTGTTAAGGATATGAAAAATAAAGGTCGCTTGATAGCAAAAGGAAAGAAGAAAGGCAGAATGTTTACGTTGGAAGCAGACATGCCTGAATTGAGTGCAGCAACGTTTGCACGTGGGACCGGTGTAGTTGTAGATATTGATATCTAGCATAGACGCATTGGTCATGTTAATGTACATCGACTTAAATCAATGCAAGCCCAAAATATTGTTGTAGGATTGCCTAAATTCAAGGTTGCAGAAATGCATAAGGTATGTGAAGCCTATCAATTTGGAAAACAGGCAAGGAAACCATTTCCTAGACATGTTCAAGAGAGTAAGAAGCCATTGGAATTAATCCACTCTGATGTGTGGACTACTAAAGTTGTATCTATTGGAGGCTGTCATTATTTTGTCACTTTTATTGATGACTATAGCAGAAAAGTTTGGGTGTATTTTATGAAAAAGAAAAGTGAAGTGTTTGGGCATTTCAAAACTCTTAAAGCTATGGTTGAAAAAGAAACAGGCCTGCAAATAAAATGCCTAAGGTCAAATGGAGGGGGAGAGTACCTCTCAAATGAGTTTGCAAGGTTCCTGTAGGAGCATGGCATAAAGCAGCAATATTCATGCAGTCATACCCCACAACAAAATGGAATTGCAGAAAGGAAAAACATGCATATTGGAGAGGTATCTCATGCCATGCTCAACGAAAAAGACTTGCTAGATTTTTACTGGGTTGAAGCAGTTGCTACAGTAGTCTACATAATGAACGGGACTCCCAAAGCAGCAATGCATGGGATGACTCCAGAGGAGAGGTATACTGGTAGGAAACCAGATATTTTTCATTTGAAGATTTTTTGTTGCATTGCCTATGTTCATGTGCCAGATGAGTTGAGATCCAAGTTGGATCCAAAAGCTGAGAAGTGAATCTTTATTGGTTACTCTCTATAGCAGAAAGGGTATAGATGATATAACCCTTCTACTCGTAAGTTTACAATGAGCAGAGATGTTGTTTTTGATGAGATGAGTAGTTGGTATAAACCAGTAAATGTGATTGATGATGTAGATGCACAAAATGGTAATGCTGCACAGAATTCACAACAACAGTCACAAAATATTAGTGGACCTGGAGTGTCCTCTAGCAGTGGTTCACATTCTTCGCCATGGACAGGAAGATTGAGATTAGGAGAATCTCCTCAAAAGAATGCAGATAGTGGTATGCAGGTTTCACAAAAAGGAAAAGAGAAGGTAGATCAGCCCATGTTTGATGTGAATGTAGGTCACTCTTATGTGGATGGTGAATCCAGTGGCTCAGAACAGAGCATTGATGATGAGTTGGGTATTCCTTCTATTGTTACACCTGGAGTAAGGAAGACCAAGGATGTTTTGAGAGCTAGTCATGGGCTACACTCTCTTCTTGGGCCAAGTGTTGAGATGACAAGCTCAACACATGCGGACATTGATGATGGACCGCCTGGTTAGATGGGTCCACACGTCTACACTTAGCACGTCGTTGGTCATTATGACTCTCACATGGCCACTGACTCATTACTTATTATATTCAGGTTGTTACACCTATTTATAGCTGGCATAGTTATAGCGCCAATCGACTAGTGTAGTCGGTTATGCATTGTTTGACTTAGTAGGCCACTTTCCTTTATGATGTATCTTATCTATACTTTGTGTACATTGTAAAAGTGTGTGGAAGAATAAGAAGAAACTAGCAAGAAAACGTTTTGGCCTCCATCTCTCTTCTTGCCTCTTGAGTGCGCTTCTCCGTGTGCATTCTGTGTGTGTTCGGCGCATCATCTCGAGCAAGTCCCCCCACCATGCGATTCTTGACATGGTATCAGAGCCGCGCCACTGAGAGAGGCTGATTTTGAAGGCTGAAGCGAAGGAGAAGAAGCAAGGTTCGAGCAAGCAAGCCATGGGTAAGAAGCTCTCCCATTCTTCCACTAATAGTGCTTGTGGAGGCACCGGAAGCAGGGTCGAGCAAAAATCTCAGATTGCAGTGAGATTTGGTGTGCGCGAAGAGCGTTGTATATTCTGTAGATAAGTCCTTTAGGCCTTTTCCGCTATTATTTTGGGCATCTGAGGCCGTTTCAGGCCCCGTTTTAGAGCCACAATGTTGCGGATAGCAGTTTCAGGGTACACTGTGACTTCGAATGTATCGACCGAAAGTGGATGCACAGGTTACAGATTTCAGAATTGTAAGTTCAAAGGTGTTTATCAGCGAGTAAACACAAGGTTTATCTGCAAACTGGTTGAAGATTGCATGTATTGTTGAGCAGGCAGTGAAAAAAGCTATCTGGTGTATTGATGTGCACTACAGGTCGAGGGTTGCAGAAGATTTGCTTGCTGTTGGTATTAATTTTGTGATAATGGCAGAGAACAGTGGAAGCCCCATCATTGAGAAGATCGACAAGAACAACTATCCTTCATGGAAGTTCCGTGTCATGAACTTCCTTATTCAAAAAGGCCTCTACGAGTTCGTTTCAGGTGAAGAAAAGAAGCCAGAGGTGAGTGATCCTCCAATTGCAGAAGAGACAAAGGCACGGAAGGAATGGAAGGCAAAAGATAAAAATGTCATGTATTGGTTGTCTGTAATAATTGACAATAATATGCTGGGATACATTAGAAATGCAAAGAATTCATATGCAGCTTGGACCATACTTGAAAGTATGTTTTCCGTAAATACAAAGGCACGAAAGATTCAACTCAAGAAAGAGTTGAATACATTGAAGAAAGGGAAGATGTCTATCAATGAGTATGCACTAAAGGTAAGGAGCATTGCAGATGCCTTGATAGCAATTGATGCAATGCCTGATGATGATGATTTGGTGTCGTCTACCTTGGGTGGACTTAATAATGAAAAGGCTTGGAAGTCTTTTGTAACTTCCGTATATGTCAGAAAGCCATTTCCAGATTTTGATGAGTTGGTCTCCCTTATGATCACTGAAGAGATCAACATGTAGAGTGAGACATCTGAAAGAAGTGGTGAATAGGTCCAAGCTTTCTACTCTAGTTCAGGATGGGGACGTGGCAGTTTCTCTTCAAGGGGCCATGGTACAGGACGTGGTAGTGACAACTAACAAAACAGATTGAATCAGCAATTTGGCGATATGCAGGTTTCAGGAGGTCGTGGTAACTTTAGAGGCAGGGGGAGCTTTAGAGGAAGAGGTGGATGGCAAAATAGAGGCTCTAACAACTCTGGTATTGTGTGTCACTACTGTGGCAAAACAGGTCATATTGTAGCCCAATGTTATGCTAAGAAAGATGATATTTATAGTGGTAAGTTGCAGCAAGTAAACTATGCATCGTCTTCGCGACAGAATGAAGACAAAAATGAACGTCTGTTTGTTATGCACCATATGTTGAATGCTATTACAGGAAAGGGAACACATGATGATGTTTGGTATGTTGATTCAGGTGCATCCAATCATATGACCAGCCATGCAGAATGGTTTGGAGAGATACAGGATTTGCAAAATGCAGGTTATGTACAGACGGGTGATGATTCATGCCACCCAATTTCACACATTGGAAAAGTTCCCTTGTCCTTGCATGATGGTAAGACAAAGAGTCTTTCAGATGTATTACATGTGCCGTCTATTACAAAGAACTTGGTGTCAGTCGGTCAAATGGTAGAGCAAGGGCTACAAGTCAGATTTAATGCAAATGGCTGCTTTGTAGAAGACTTCAATGACAAGTGCAGGTTGGTAGCAAAAGGAAGTAGAGTTGGATGTATGTTTACTCTGGATGCTAGAATTCCTACTATAAATACTGCTATGTATGCTAAAGGAAAAGGTGTTGTTGCAGATATTGAAATTTGGCACAAACGCATTGGACATGCAAATGTACAAAGACTGAAATTAATGCAGTCCAAAGGGATGGTTATAGGTTTGCCTACATTTAGAGTTGCAGAATTTCATAAGGTATGCGAAGCATGTTAGTTTGGTAAGCATGCAAGACAACCCTTTTCACATGACAGAGATGTAAATAGAAATATCCTTGATGTTGTGCATACAAACATTTGGGGGCCTACACAAAATGTATCTCTTGGAGGCAGTTCATACTTTGTCACATTCATTGATGATTGTTCTAGAAAGCTGTGGGTATATTTTATGAAGGAAAAGAGTGAAGCTTTTGAGCACTTTAGAACTTTCAAGGCTACAGTTGAAAGAGAAACAGGCTTGAAAGTAAAGTGCTTGAGGTCAGATGGAGGGGGAGAGTAGCTCTCAAATGAGTTCAGTGATTTTCTGAGGGCTCATGGGATAAAGAGACAGTTCACATGCAGGTATACCCCACAGCAAAATGGGGTTGCAGAAAGGAAAAACAGGCATATTGCAAAAGTTGACGCGCCTTGATGGGGCTGAAAAGAATATGCCTAAGCATTTTTGGTCTGAGGCTTTTCATACTACTATTTATATTATGAACAGAACTCCCACAGCTGCAGTCCATGGGATGACTCCCCAAGAATGTTTTACACATAAGAAGCCTGATGTCTCACATTTGAAAGTATTTGGTTGCATTGAGTATGTTCATGTGCCAGATGAGTTGCGGAAGAAACTGGATCCAAAGGCTAAAAAGTGTGTCTTTATTGGATACTCTTTAAAGCAGAAAGGGTATCGCTGTTATAACCCTGTCACATGTAAGTTTAGAGTGAGCAGGGATGTCATCTGTGATGAGATGAGCAGTTGGTATGCATCTAGTGGTGATGCATTGGATGATGATGATGATCATGACACTCATGTGTAGGCTGAAAAGCAAGAAGCACTGACTCTTAGTGGACCAGAGACATCATCTGGTAGTCCTTGGTCTGGGAGACTAAGGAGTACCTCTACATCTTCAGGTGCATCTAGTAGCACTACAGGTAAAGACAAAGGAAAGAATAAAGTGTCAAAAGGCATTGATGCAGTTCTTGATGGAGACTCTAGTGGCTCAGAGAGCTTGGATGATGAGCTTGGTATTCCTTCTGTCAAGACACCAGATGTACAGAGAGCTCATAGTAATACAAAGGATCCATTGAGTGATCCGGTGGTACGCAGATCTAGCAGGGTCAGATACCTTGTTAAAAGATTTGGTTTTGAAGGTTATGCAGCTCACCATTATGCTTATATGGTGAAGCTAGTTGAGGATGTTGAGCCCACATGTTTTGAGGAGGCTATTGGTCATGCTCATTGGGATGCAGCAATGGATGAGGAGATGGCTGCATTAGAGGCCAATAAGACTTGGGATCTAGTATCATTGCCAAAGGGAAAGAAAGCTATTGGATGTAAGTGGGTTTATAAGATTAAGCACAATGCATATGGTTCTATTAGCAGGTACAAAGCTAGGCTGGTTGCATAAGTCTATGCCTAGACATATGGCATAGATTATGATGAAACCTTCAGTCCAGTTGCTAGGATGGCAACTGTTAGATGTGTGATTGCTTTGGCAGCAGCCAAAGGTTGGAGGTTGCAGCAAATGGATGTGAAGAATGCCTTCTTGCATGGTGATTTGCAGGAATAAGTGTATATGGATCAGCCAGCAGGTTATGAAGATTTAGAGCATCCCACGTATGTGTGCAGGTCGAAGAAGGCGCTCTATGGGCTCAAGCAAGCACCTAGAGCATGGTCTGACAAGATCAGAGAGTATCTTGTCAATATTGGCTTTTATGTTTCTGGTGCTGACCACTCACTTTATGTGAGAAAGGGAGATGCAGGTTCGGTCATCATAGTCATCTATGTGGATGACTTGATTATTACAGGTGATAGTGATAGTGGGATTGTTGAAGTCAATGACTTCTTGAAGAAAAAGTTTGAGATGAAGGATTTAGGTGAGCTAACGTACTTCCTTGGCATTGAGGTGATCAAATGTGATGATGGTATATGGCTGTCCCAAAGAAAGTATGGCTTGGATATGTTGTCCAAGTATGGTATGACAGCATGCAAACCATTTTCAGTCCCCTTGGAAGAGAATGTAAAGTTGAGTGTGCTGATGTTGGGGATGAGATAGAAGACCCTACTATGTTCAGGAAGATAGTGGGGAGTTTGATCTACATGACCATTACAAGACCAGACTTGAGCTATGCTATTGGTCTTGTGAGTCAGTTTATGCAAGTACCTAGAAAGCCACATTTGGATGCAGTCAGACACATATTGAGATATGTGAAGTCCACATTGCATTATGGACTTTTCTATGAGGCAGGTACAGATGTACAAGTGTTTGGATACACCTGTACATCTATTGGGCTAGTAGTATGTCTGATAGAAGATCTACCAGCGGATACATGTTCTCTCTTGGTAGTGTAGCAGTTGCTTGGAGCAACAAAAAGCAATCTACAGTTGCTTTGTCGAGTACGGAGGCTGAGTATAGAGGTGTTGTTGTTGGAACATGTGAGGTAGTATGGCTACAAAAGTTAATGGCTGATTTGGATGTGTAGGTGGAAGGTCCAGTTGCCATTTATTGTGACAACATGAGCAGTATACAATTGGCTAGGAACCCTGTGTTCCATGCTAGGACAAAACATATTGAGGTACACTACCACTTTGTGAGAGAGAAGGTACTATCAGGTGAGATTGACTTGGCGTATGTCAACACACAGGATCAGATAGCTGACATCTTCATGAAGGCATTGGGTACACAGAAGCTTCAAAAGTTTCGAAGCTTACTTGGAGTTGCAGAGATGACAAGCTCAACACATGCGGACATTGATGATGGACTGCCTCGTTAAATGGGTCCACACGTCTACACAACATGTCGGTGGTCATTATGACTCTCAGAAGGCCACTGACTCATTTCTTATTATATTCAGGTTGTTACACCTATTTACAACTGGCATAGTTATAGCGCCAGTCGACTAATGTAGTCGGTTATGCATTGTTTGACTTAGTAGGCCACTTTCCTTTATGTTGTATCTTATCTATACTTTGTGTACATTGTAAAAGTGTGTGGAAGAAGAAGAAGAAACCAGCAAGAAAACGTTTTGGCCTCCATCTCTCTTCTTGTCTCTTGAGTGAGCTTCTCCGTGTGCATTCTGTGTATGTTCGGCGCATCATCTTGAGCAAGTCCCCCACCACACAATTCTTGACACCAAGCAGTACAGTGAGCTTACGACGTGTGTCCTCGCAATTGCACCAATATTGCAACAATTACTCCCCTAACAACGAGGCTCGGGCACAATCATCATTGTCATATCCATTTCCTGAGTCTTCCAGGCTTGACATTTCCCAGCCAAAAAGGATCATAGCCCCAGCATATTGCAGTGGTTGTACTTTGGCAAGAAAAAAAAGAACGAAGAAATAAGAAGCACCCACAGCACTGCACCTAGGGGTCCTTAAGTGAGGTACGTCCAGTGCCCTTGGTCGGCTGGCTCCGTCCCTCGTCCTCTAACCCCCTAGCATCACCCACAATCGTTCAGGGCACCTCAAGGGTAGGATATACCTAGGGAGCCTGTCTCGCCTATGGTTAGACCTGTCACTCTGACCCACTCCCACAATCCCCCTTGGCACTCTGCCTTAATTTCAGTACAATCAATTGTAATCGTGCAATCACAATGTACAGAATGTCGCATACGTCTCCACGTGTACTTCTTTCCATTCGAAATGACTTGCTTACTCCATGCGTCATTCGGCGAAACCCACCCGTGATCTTCTACCTACGTAATATCTAAGTATCCACGGGCACTCACCTAATCTCTGCACCAAAGTATACACACAGTTTGGGTCCTCAAGTGCAGGACAATACTCCAAGCTTGCTTAGAGTTTGGCCTGTCTCCCAAACTAATCAAAATATGTATTGTGCACGATAAAGAAGACTAGCACTACCCCTTAGGGAGAGACCACATGAGAGGTTTTTCAATTGCAGGTATTGAAGATCCAACGAAGGTGTCGTTCGCTCTTCATCCACACTCAACTCTGAATTCCTATCCTTATTACCCGGTAGCCTGCCATGAATCATCATGTACAGAATCCTCACCAAACCGCCACTTGTACTCCATCAGTACAACCCCTCCAAAGAACAGCCCTACCACCAACTCCCGTTACCCTACCACCTCCCGCTACTTAACCCACCAACATGCCCCCAACAACCTTCCTCCCCACCACTATCAACACTCCACCATGGCAAGAATCGACATCCTTGCCACCCACGTCTTCGGTGCATGCTAACGCCTGCTACCTATGAAGATGAGTACCATGGGATTGGCACTCATCTAGGAGGGGGTAATGTTAACCCCAACATGAAGAAAGCAAAAGGAAATAAAAAAGACGCAGGGCAAAGGCGGAAAAAAGGTAGCTTGACTAAAGAAAGAAGAGGAGAAAAGGTCAAAAGCGCAAGGGCAACCTTAAAAAGTCCAAGGAAAATGCAAAAGGGGAAAGGTGCATTTTAAAATACAAAGGCGCACCCTGAATCTTGTAAAAGAGTGCCAGGCGGTGGAAAATTCGAAAAGCTAAAACAAAAGACAAAGACAAAGGCCAAGGCAAAGAGAAACGGAAAACAAAGGTGCACAAGGAAAAGGCAAGTCAAAACTATCGTAAAATAGCACAAGCGCATCATGGTTTAATTCAAGGAGCGTCGGCGGGCTCTCACCCAGCTCTCACCTGTGCAATTTGTAAATGTAGACGGGTGGTGGAAACGAAGCTAGGGAGAGAGAAGGACAATGGAAAAAAGGACCTAGGCTACAGCCGGCCATGTAAAAAAGGGGAAAAGGGGATGACCGCCCAAAAGGGATTTAGGGTTTTGTATAAAAAGTTGAAAAGTGAATGAGAAGCTCATTCTTGTGTGTGGCCAAAAGTAGCTCTCCTCTTCTTCTTCTTCTTCTTCTTGTTCTTGCTTGCTTGAGCTTGTGCTTGAGAGAGGGAGTGTGAGAGTGTGAGGGAGTGAGAGTGTGAGAGTGAGGGACCGTGGGGTGGAGAAGCTCTCCATCTTCTCCTTTCTTCTTCTCTTCTCTTCTCTTCTCTTCTCCTCTCTTCTCTTCTCTTGCTCGTGGTGATGGAGCTTGGAGCATGGAGCTTGAGGATGGAGCTTTCTTGAAGCTTGCACTTGGATCGTGGAGCTACCGGAGTGCGCAGGAGAGGAGGTAACTCGAACGGCATGGAGGTAAGCTCACTACACCCGTGGATATGGATGGCGTGTTGGCTATGTGAGAGGTAGCCATTAGTGCTCGGATTGGAATGCTTGAAACAATAAGCAGTCCGTGGGTCTTGGCGGTTGAGTGAAAGCTCCCACATCTACACCACTGTTCCCACCAAAGTCTTGCTTCGCTTGTAAGTTTAAGTTTGGCGAGCATGGCTTGGTTAGCAGGTGCATTTCCTGCTACCTCAAAGTAGTCCTCCATGGACTCAATCTAGATCTCGGCGTCCGCTTGAACAGTCCTTCCCTTGCCATCAAACTCGGGTGGCCTAATTTTCTTGAGAAGGAACTTCTTCTCTTGCATGTCAGCATTCGTAGATGCAGAAGGTGCCTGACAGTCAAGCCATACCACTTAGGTTATTTAGGTTATGTTTATGATCTGAACATTAATCAATCATGCATCATTAAGAAGTTTTACTATGATACCAACTGGTGTAACGTGCCCGCCCCTCAAATCACGGGACACATCTTAGCATCCCATCGAGAGATCAATCTAGAAGATGCCGCCCAACACTCCCAAGGAATGACACGGGATTTGCCAACTAGGGTCTCTCGAGTCTGCCCCACAAGGGAACTTATCCAGCTGTTCCCACTAGGATCGACTTGAAGTTTGGGTTCCTAGCAGTCGAGTCTTCCTAACAGCCTTTTAGGGTCGACGTAGATATGACTGGACCCAAGCAGACTCATACCACACTTGGTTCAAAGAGAATGGGAAATGAGATGGATGCATTGCTCAACCTCTCTGCCCATAGGGCATAGTCCCATTCCGATCCCCTAAAATGGTATGAATCAGGATTCTAACCAACATTTTCTAAGGTCATCGTCCGTCCTTCCCTAACATTCCTCCTTAACATTTCCTTTTGAAGAAAGCTCTCGGCTAACCGAGACCGCCCTTCCATAGGATAAACCCATTGGTCACATCCACCACGCTTCCCTCGGGGGTTGTTTTAGTTATCTAATTACCTACCGCGTTATGTCTGACACATAAAAGCAGCTTCCTTAATTAACCCGTTAGTCACATGTTCCTTTACGTAATTTGGGACATTGACACAACGACAAGATAAAACAAGATCAAACACTTCCTTAACTTATGTTAAGATTAATGTTTGCCTCCTCCCCATACAGGAGAATTAACTGTTCCTTTCTACCTCCGCAGAAAATCCTTCCGTCTCCCGGTAATAAAACCCGAAGGTTTATCCTCCCAAGATTCCTCCTTATAACTAGTATCAAGGCCTCGAGATCCTATCTCGAGTCACGTAGAACACTTGTGTAGGGCCTGGAGGCATTGGGATTTACAACCAGAGCCCCCACTGGCACCCAAGCGTCCTCCTACGCCAAGTAATTTCCACGGAGAGACCTCTCGTAGTAGCGGGTTTGGTCCACATTCCCAGCACAAAATCACAACCCCCTTGGTTAGGGTTTGGTGGTTTGCGGGGGGTAGCTAGCGCCATCTTTCCTTAATTATTCCTTTAGGGAATCAATCACAGCTGAAGCACCCAGCTTACAAACAATTACTAAGGAAACATTCCTTTCATTTCCAATCAAGAAAATATCATTTTCTACATCAAGCAATCACTTTGCTTATAAACCACTTGTCTTTAGTAGGATCTCCTCTTACCAAGGCAACCATTCAATTCACTTAGAAATATCATTTTCAAAACAACCAAGCATAAGCCTTGATCAACATTCCATTTATAGTCAGCTTACTAGCCTAGCTTAAACCTGGAGGATATCCACTCTAATAATCTAAGACAAGATCCTTAAAAACAACTCATAAGCATGTGTGTTTAATCACTCAAATTCTTTTGAATCCCTCTTCCCTTGGGTTTTACCCTAGGGTTCCAAGTTGTGAATTCTCGATTCCTTGCACGTCTTTTAACATACTTGGTAATCTTTAAAACACATTAAATATATTGCAAGACTTGTCATGCATTCTTTCCATCCTCTCTTAGTGCGATGCTATGCAGAATTTTGCCATCAAACTCATCTTTCGCGCACAAGGGTCGTTTAATAAACTGACACAATCTACGATCCTTAACTCCCTTCACATTTAGTCGATGACTTTTTTTAAATCTTAATATGCATGTATTTGTGTGGCTTAAGTACATGAAGCCTAAATTTCCGTGCATTTGTGCATTTGCATGCTATGAATGGGAGCTATCATTTCACGTGTTTATTGTAATCACGGGCGCGAACCATGAACCCTAGATAACTATTCATGTATTAGTTTGGGTGGAAGCCTATTATTTTATGTTAAATATTGGAAAAAACCTATCATTTTATGTGTGTAAACTTGGGCTTGATTCATGTGTGCTGCGTTGGCCGTTCCACTCGTCCCTCCAGCATTACCGGTGGCTTGGATGCCTACGCTTCCCGCGACTTTCTTCTTGGGAGCCATTCGCCTCGTGGAGATTGGGCAGTCCCCGGTCCTTGACGGGTTTCGAGTAGATATGCTTGGTTGGGAAAGACCGTTGTGGACGGGGTTTGTTGGGTGACTTGTGGCCGTTACTCTCTTTCTCTCTCTTCTTCTTCTTTTTCTCCTCTCCCTATTTCTTTCTCTCTCTCTTTTTCTTCTTCCCTCCTACTCTCTTCTTCTTCTTCTCCTACCCCCTATTCTCTCTCCCTCTCCTTCTCTTCTCCTTTCCTCTACTCTCTCTCTCTCCTTCTCTTCTTTTATTTCTCTCTTATTTTACCACTCTCTCTCCTTCAACTTCTCTCCCTTCTTCCTCTTCTCTCTCTTCTCTCTCTTCCCTCTTCTCCTTCTTCTCTTCCTCCCTCTTTCTCTCCCTCTTCGCTCTCTTCCTCCCTTCTTCTTCTTTTCTTCTCTTCTTCACTCTCTCCCTCTTCACTCTCTTACACCTTTCTCTCTTCCCTCTTTTGCTTCTTCTCTTCCTCCTTCTTTCTCTCCCTCTTCTCTCTCTTCCTCCCTTCCACTTCTTTTCTTCTCTTCTTCTCTTTTCTCCTTCTTCCTCTCCCTCCTCTTCTCCTTCTTCTTCTTCTTCTTCTCCTTCTCTTTCTTCTTGTCTCCTCTCTCTTCTCTCTTTTCTCCTTCTTCCTCTCCCTCCTCTTCTTCTCCTTCTTCTTCTTCTTCTTCTTCTTCTTCTCCTCCTCTTTCTTCTTCTGTCCTCTCTCTTCTCTCTTTTCTCCTTCTTCCTCTCCCTCCTCTTCTCCTTCTTCTCCTTCTTCTCTTTCTCCTTCTTCTTCTTCTTCTTCTCCCTCTCGCTCTCTTCCTCCCTTCTATCCTTCACAGTGGTCATGGCGGGGGGGGGGGTTTGTTGCAGTCGATGAAAAAAGGGGGGGTGCTGACGTCATGGGGGGCAGGGGTGGCACTTGCTGATAACCCGGTGGGGGGGGATTCTAACAACGGGGGGGGGAGGGGGGAAGCTTGTTTCCTGTGGATGAGAGCGTGCTGCCACCGTAGATGCAGAGGGGGAGGTGCGACTGCATAGCAGCATGGGGGGGATGCTTGTGAATGCGAGGAAGGAGGGGGCCGCTCTGTGCTACTACGGGGGGGGGGGGGGGGGGGAGGGGACGCTGCGTTATATAAGTAGGGGGGGAGGTGGCAAGGAGGTGCCACCCGCCACCTAGGGGGTTGCATGCCCCCATCTTCCACACATCACATACACACACACACTCTCTCTCTCTCCCCACCATGCACACGGCAGGGGGGAGAGAGAGGGAGAGATAAAAAAAATTGTCAAAAATTAAAGGGGCAGTGAGTTCCTATGGGGGGCCACGGGGGGTCACGGGGGGGGGGGGGGGGGGGGGGGGGAGGAGAAATGTCACATCCTCTCCCCCTTAGAGGAATTGAGAGAGAGGGAGAGATAAAAAAAAATTTCAAAAATTAAAGGGGGGGTGAGTCTCGATGGGGGGCCACGGGGGGTCACGGGGGGGAGGAGAAATGTCACATCCTCTCCCCCTTAGAGGAATCGAGATGTCCTCATCTCGAAAAGACCTGGGGGAGACAAGCACTACTGGGCCTTAGAGCTTGTGGGTTAGGGCCCATCACACTTCCGCTACACTACTCTGATTACTAAAATTATTAAAATAACAACTTGTCACAACTCATAGGGTTCAATAGGATTTATTCCAAGTACAAGACTTATTACCTCAAGAGGATCTTCTTAGGATATCTAGTCATCCTCAAAGGTTACAACAGGCTCCAAGCCTTCATCATCACGTGGTTCATAATGTGCGCCAAAAGCAGAGTTTAGACGGCTTCGTTTGACTGCACGTTCCTTATTCTCAGGGTTCAACTTAGGACAATCTGTTTGGATGTGTCCTAGTTCGTTGCAATGGAAACATCGGCAGTTGGGACATCTCTTACGGAATGTGTCCTATCTCACTACACTTGTGGCACCTCTTGTCTTGATCCCGTGAGTCATCTACATCATAGTTGTTTGATTTAAGCTCTTGGATGATTGGATTTGCTCAGAGTAATGCATCTTGCAAGTCCATTGGGCGCATTGATTTCAATTGAGTGTTTACAGGTGGATTCAACCTAGCACAGAACTTTGACACCTGTTGTGTCATATCCATTTGGGGGTGCATACTTTAGGAGTGAAATGAACTTCGAATAATATACTTCAAGGGATAATCCTAACTGCTTCAAGTCGTAGAATTCATTCATCTTTTGTGTGCAGTAGGTAGGTGGCAGATACCTCCCTCGCACAGCTTCCTTAAGCTTGTTCCAAGTGACTGTCCCCTCCGAGATTGCTTGGTCTCTGCACCACTGTTTCGACCAAAGTCTCGCTTCACTTGTAAGTTTAAGTTTGGCAAGCATGGCTTGGTTAGCAGGTGCAGTTCCTGCTACCTCAAAGTAGTCCTCCATGGACTCAATCTAGATCTCGGCGTCCACTTGAACAGTCCTTCCCTTGCCATCAAACTCGGGTGGCCTAATTTTCTTGAGAAGGAACTTCTTCTCTTGTATGTCAGCATTCGTAGGTGCAGAAGGTGCCTGACAGTCAAGCCATACAACTTAGGTTATTTAGGTTATGTTTATGATCTAAACATTAATCAATCATGCATCATTAAGAAGTTTTGCTATGATACCAACTGTAACGTGCCCGCCCGCCCCTCAAATAGTGGGACACGTCTTAGCAGCCCATTGAGAGATCAATCTAGAAGACGCCGCCCGACACTCCCAAGGAATGACACGGGATTTGCCAACTAGGGTCTCTCAAGTCTGCCCTGCAACGGAACTTATTCGGTCGTTTCCACTAGGATCGACCTGAAGTCTGGGTTCCTAGCAGTCGAGTCTTCCTAACAGCCTTTTAGGGTCAGGGTTTGCCAACTAGGGTCTCTCAAGTCTACCCCGCAACGAAACTTATCCGGTTGTTTCCACTAGGATCGACTTGAAGTCTGGGTTCCTAGCAGTCGAGTCTTCCTAATAGCCTTTTAGGGTCGGGTCTAAAGCCACTCCACTTTGCGTAGATACAACTGGAACCAAGCAGACTCATACCACACTTGGTTCAAAGGGAATGGGAAATGAGAGGGATGCATTGCTCGACCTCTCTGCCCATAGGGCATAGTCCCATTCCGGTCCCCTAAAACGGTATGAATCAGGATTCTAACCAACATTGTCTAAGGTCATCATCCTCCTTCCCTAACATTTCTCGTTAACATTCCCTTTTGAGGAAAGCTCTCGGCTAACCAAGACCACTCTTCCGTAGGATAGACCCATTGGTCACATCCACCACGCTTCCCTCGCGGATTGTTTTAGTTATCTAATTACCTACCACATTATGTTTGACACATAAAAGCAGCTTCCTTAAGTAACCCATTAGTCACATCTTTCTTTACGTAATTTAGGACACTGACACAAAGACAAGATAAAACAAGATCAAACACTTCCTTAACTTATCTCAAGATTAATGTTTGCCTCGTGCCCATACAGGAGAATTAACTGTTCCTTTCTGCCTCCGCAGAAAAATCCTTCCGTCTCCCGGCAATAAAACCCGAATGTTTATCCTCCCAAGATTCCACCTTGTAACTAGTATCTGTTAGAAGACGGGCATAGAAACCCACTATAAGCAAGGGAGTATAAGGGCAGATGAGTGTGAATAGCCCTAGGGGTAGGGGAAACCCTAACCCTAGCTGGCAAAGGGCTATATAGACAGCCTATGGGTCACTATGAAGTGTGAGAGAGTGTACCCACGTTGTACTCTAAGCAACTTAGTAAGCAAGATTTCATTCTTGTACTTTGAGCTCTCTTCTCCCTCTTGTGCACACATTCTACTGTTGAAAACTCTGATTATCAACATGGTATCAGAGCCATCTTTGATCTCCTCAGCTTCCCTCAGCATCAGTTATCACTAAGTGCACATGAGCCATCATTTTCTTCATCTTATCCTTCTTTCCTCCATAGTTGCCTGCAACCTACCTCCATTGGAGGACTTGAGGAGGACAAAGGAGGCCATATTAGCCTGTGCTTTCTTCTGGAGATCTTTTCTCCACATAAGGGCGCAGCTCCTCGTCAGTTCTCACCCCGACATTGTCTACGTGTGAGGCCAGCATTGCGAAAATCCCAGAAACGGTGCAATTTTCTAATAGCGCAAAATTTGGGCTACTGTACATGCAGTAGGCGGCGCAATCTGTGCGGCTATCTTAGGGATCTAATAGCCCCCCAAGTGGGCTATCCTCAGGTAAGAGGGCTCTGAGAAATTCAACCTCTGTTGGCTGCTACAAGCCAAACCCTAACTGTGTATTTTGTGGCAGCCATAGCCAACAAGCTCCAAGCTTGACATTTTGTCATTTTTACACTCTGAGCTTCATTAACAGTGATTCTAATCACTGAAGCAGAGGCTCTAAAGCCTATTCCAGAGTCTAAATCTCTTGGGCATGCTCAATGGACATCACCAAGCATCGGGAAGCCGACTTCCAACCGAGTTCCATTCAAGCACTTCACTAAGCTTGACAATAGTGTTTTTTTAACACTAATCATAAATCATCAGGTTAATTGCTTGCTGGGCATTTATTAAAACCCAGTGAGTTTTTTATTCCTCTTCATATATTGTTGTAAGGTTATGTGTAAAATTAACACATAGACCATCATGCACAAGAAGTGTATTGCAATACCGTGAGTAACTTTGTCTCAAGTACATTGGTCAGTGAAATCAATAGCATGAGTGTCATCATACTCTCCTCAGAATCATCAGCAAACAAGCATTGAGATCATAGACAAACCGTGTCCAACACAAGCTTCATCCACAAAGCCGTACCACAAGGAGGAGCCTGAAGTCCAGTCTAGGTTTACTTCATTAAAACCTAAAAAGACTATTAAACCTCGGAAGAAGCTTGCACATAAGAAAGGACCACCAAAGTCATACTTTGAAATATTACACTTATATGATTTTCAGCCTTTCTCTTCATTGCAACTTTGACTTCACATTGTCTAATTTGCTTCCGCATTCAGTGAAAAGTTTGTAAGAGACTAGACACTGCCCTTGTCCTAACAAGTGGTAAGACCTTCCCAATGACCACAACATATGCTGATGTCCGTCCTCAAATTCGAAAGTTTGATGGTAAGGATTTTCACCCATGGCAGGTACTTATAAAATACAAAATGATGGAGAGAGGGTATTGGCCTCTCATTCAAGGCAGTAGAGTTGTAAACTCTGCAAATATGATTGATATAGAGGATGACCAACATGCTCAAGCAATCATAATGCTACACTTAGATGAATCCCTGATTCATCATGTTGATCAACTAAACATTGCTAAAGAAAAATGGGATGAGCTTGAAAAGCTCTATGGAGCCACTGGCAAAAATACTAAAATCTTCCTTAAAATTGAATTCTTTAGCTTGGAATATTGTTCAGGAGAAGATTTGGGAAAATTCATTTCTCATATGAAGGGACTTATGGCACAGCTTGCTTCTGTACAAGCTCCAATACATGAAGAAGATGCTATTGCTATTCTCTTAAAAGCTGTAAAACAGGTGTTTTCTACTCTTGTAACCACTCTCACCAACATTCCAGATCCTACTTTGGCAAGTACCATTCAATCCTGTTTGGATGAAGAAAAGAGGAACCACAAAGAAAGCAGCAACAGTCAGGCAACTTCAAATTCCTGTGAACAAGTATTGGTTCATACAGTTCTCACTAAATGTTCTTTCTGTAAGAAAAAAGGACATCTTGTAAACAACTGCTGGAAGAAGTATCCCGAGAAGATGAAATGTAACAAATGCAAGAAGGAAGGGCATATCACTAGTAAATGCCCCAACACTCCTGAAATACCCAAAGAATTGGTGGCCAACTATGTCTCCAATTCATCTAAAGATCGACTATTTTGACTATTTAAATCATCTACCTAAAACAACCTTGTAAGCCTGATTTATAAAGGCATCTCAAAAAGGGGGGGAATCTCTTACATGTCTTGTAATCCAATGCCACCCAGGCATTGAGGGGGGTGTTAGAAGATGGACATAGAAACCCACTATAAGCAAGGGAGTATAAGGGTAGATGAGTGTGAATAGCCCTAGGGGCAGGGGAAACCCTAACCCTAGCTGGCAAAGGGCTATATAAACAGCCTATGGGTCACTATCAAGTGTGAGAGAGTGTACCCAAGTTGTACTCTAAGCAACTTAGTAAGCAAGATTTCATTCTTGTACTTTGAGCTCTCTTCTCCCTCCTGTGCACCCATTCTACTGCTACAAACTCTGATTATGGCAGATGAGTGTGAATAGCCCTAGGGGCACAGGGGAAACCCTAACCCTAGTTGGCAAAGGGCTATATAAACAGCCTATGGGTCACTATCAAGTGTGAGAGAGTGTACCCAAGTTGTACTCTAAGCAACTTAGTAAGCAAGATTTCATTCTTGTACTTTGAGCTCTCTTCTCCCTCCTGTGCACACATTCTACTGCTGGAAACTCTGATTATCAACAGTATCAAGGCTTCAAGATCCCATCTCAAGTCACGTAGAACACTTGTGTAGGGCCTGGAGGCATTGGCATTTACGGCCAGAGCCCCCACTGGTACCCAAGCGTCCTCCGGGGGCAGCGCCCCCGGCCTGATGGTAAAGGGAATATTCCTTGGTATATTCCCTGGCCGACTAGTGGAGGCTCATATGATAGGTCGGTCAGTCCGACCTAATAGCCTTCGTTGGCTATAAAAGCTAAACCCCTTCACAGCCATCTATCATTTCATTTTTCACCCAGTTAGAGTTGTTGTTCCAGCTAGCCTTAAGCTCTTCACATATCTTCTCTCTAGATCGCCATCTAAGCTTCACATAGTGGAAGCACATGGGTGGACAGAGCCATCTTTGTATCAATTGTTTGGAGCTAAAGAATTTACTGATTCTCCTCTTATCTGTTGTGTACTCTCTATCTCTATCTCAGATTCTGTTCGCTGCGCCGTGTAATTTTTTTTACAGAAAATATCATTTTCTACATCAAGCAATCACTTTGCTTATAAACCACTTGTCCTTAGTAGGATCTCCTCTTACCAAGGCAACCACTCAATTCACTTATAAATATCATTTTCAAAACAACCAAGCATGAGCCTTGATCAACATTCCGTTTAGAGTCAGCTTACTAGCCTAGCTTAAACCTAGAGGATATCTACTTCCAATAATCTAAGACAAGATCCTTAAAAACAACTCACAAGCACGTGTGTTTAATCACTCAACTTCTTTTGAATCGCTCTTCCCCTTGGGTTTTACCCTAGGGTTCCAAGTTGTGAATTCTCGATTCCTTGCACGTCTTTTAACATACTTGGTAATCTTTAAAACACATTAAATATATTGCAAGACTTGTCATACATTCTTTCCATCCTCTCTTAGTGCGATGCTATGCAGAATTTTGCCATCAAACTCATCTTCCGTGCAAAAGGGTCATTTAATAAACTGACACAATCTACGATCCTTAACTCCTTTCACATTTAGTCGATGACTTTTTTTTATGCTCCACTTTGCGTAGATACAACTGGACCCAAGCAGACTCATACCGCACTTGGTTCAAAGAGAATGGGAAACAAGAGGGATGCATTGCTCGACCTCTCTGCCCATAGGGCATAGTCCCATTCCGGTTCCCTAAAACGGTATGAATCAAGATTCTAACCAACATTGTCTAAGGTCATCGTCTGTCCTTCCCTAACATTCCTTGTTAACATTTCCTTTTGAAGAAAGCTCTCAGCTAACCGAGACCACCCTTCTGTAGGATAGACCCATTGGTCACATCCACCACGCTTCCCTTGGGGGTTGTTTTAGTTATCTAATTACCTACCGCGTTATGTTTGACAAAGCAACTTCCTTAATTAACCCGTTAGTCACACGTTCCTTTACCTAATTTAGGACACTGACATGAAAACAAGATAAAACAAGATCAACCACTTCCTTAACTTATCTGAAGATTAATGTTTGTCTCCTGCCCATACAGGAGAATTAATTGTTCCTTTCTGCCTCCGCAGAAAAATCCTTTCGTCTCCCGGCAATAAAACCCGAACGTTTATCCTCCCAAGATTCCGCCTTGTAACTAGTATCAAGACCTCGAGATCCCATCTCGAGTCAGGTAGAACACTTGTGTAGGGCCCGGAGGCATTGGGATTTACAACCAGAGCCCCCACTTGCACCCAAGCGTCCTCCTACGCCAAGTAATTTCCACGAAGAGACCTCTCGCGGTGGGTTCGGTCCACATTCCCGACACGGAATCACAACCCCCTTGGTTAGGGTTTGGTGGTTCGCGGGGGGTAGCTAGTACCATCTTTCCTTAATTATTTCTTTAGGGAATGAATCACACCTGAAGCACCCAGCCTACAAACAATTACTAAGGAAACATCCCTTTCATTTCCAATCAAGAAAATATCATTTTCTACATCAAGCAATCACTTTTCTTATAAACCACTTGTCCTTACTAGGATCTCCTCTTACTAAGGCAACCAGTCAATTCACTTAGAAATATCCTTTTCAAAACAACCAAGCATAAGCCTTGATTATTATTCCATTTAGAGTCAGCTTACTAGCCTAGCTTAAACCTAGAGGATATCCATTTCCAATAATCTAAGACAAGATCCTTAAAAACAACTCATAAGCACATGTGTTTAATTACTCAAATTCTTTTGAATCCCTCTTCCCCTTGGGTTTTACCCTAGGGTTCCAAGTTGTGAATTCTTGATTCCTTGCACGTCTTTTAACATACTTGGTAATCTTTAAAACACATTAAATATATTGCAAGACTTGTCATACATTCTTTCCATCCTCTCTTAGTGCGATGCTATGCAGAATTTTGCCATCAAACTCATCTTCCGCGTACAAGGGTCGTTTAATAAACTGACACAATCTACGATCCTTAACTCCCTTCACATTTAGTCGATGAATTTTTTTAATCTTAATATGCACATATTTGTGTGGCTTAAGTACATGAAGCCTAAATTTCCGTGCATTTGTGCATTTGCATGCTACGAATGGGAGCTATCATTTCATGTGTTTATTGTAATCACGGGCGCGACCCATGAACCCTAGATAATTGTTCATGAGTTAGTTTGAGTGGAAGCCTATTATTTTATGTGAAATATTGGAAAAAACCTATCATTTTATGTGTGGAAACCTGGGCTTGATTTGTGTGCACTGCGTTGGTCGTTCCACTCGTCCCTCGAGGATTACCGGTGGCTTGGACGCCTATGCTTCCTGCGACTTTCTTCTTGGGAGCCATTCGCCTCGTGGAGATTGGGCTGACGGGTTTTGGGTAGATATGCTTGGTTGGGAAAGACCGCTGTGGATGGGGTTCATTGGGTGACTTGTGGTGGTTACTCTCTCTTCTTCTTCTTTTTCTCCTCTCCTTATTTCTTTCTCTCTCTCTTCTTTTGTTTCCCTCCTACTCTCTTCTTCTTCTTCTCCTACTCCCTTATTCTCTCTCCTCTCTTATTTTACTACTCTCTCTCCTTCAACTTCTCTCCCTTCTTCCTATTCTCTCTCTTCTCTCTCTCCTTCCTCTTCTCTGTTCTCCCTCTTGTCCTTCTTCTCTTCCTCCCTCTTTCTCTCCCTCTTCTCTCTCTTCCTCCCTTCTTCTTCTCTTCTTCTCTCTCTCCCTCTTCACTGTCTTCCTCCTTTCTCTCTTCCCTCTTCTCCTTCTTCTCTTCCTCCCTCTTTCTCTCCCTTTTCTCTCTCTTCCTCCCTTCCTCTTCTTTTCTTCTCTTCTTCTCTTCTTCTCTTTTCTCCTTCTTCCTCTCCCTCCTCTCCTCCTCCTCCTCCTCCTCCTCCTCCTCCTCCTCCTCCTCCTCCTCCTCCTCCTCCTCCTCCTCCTCCTCCTCCTCCTCCTCCTCCTCCTCCTCCTCCTCCTCCTCCTCCTTCTTCTTCTTCTTCTTCTTCTTCTTCTTCTTCTCCTTCTCTTTCTTCTTTTCTCCTCTCTCTTTTCTCTTTTCTCCTTCTTCCTCTCCCTCCTCTTCTTCTCCTCCTCCTCCTCCTCCTCCTCCTCCTCCTCCTCCTCCTCCTCCTCCTCCTCCTTCTTCTTCTTCTTCTTCTTCTTCTTCTTCTTCTTCTTCTTCTTCTTCTTCTTCTTCTTCTTCTTCTTCTTCTTCTTCTTCTTCTTCTCTCCTCTCTCTTCTCTCTTTTCTCCTTCTTCCTCCTCCTCCTCCTCCTCCTCCTCCTCCTCCTTCTTTTCCCTCTCCCTCTCTTCCTCCCTTCTATCCTTCACACTGGTCACGGTGGAGGGGGGGATTGGTGCAGCCCACGAAAAAATGGGGGGATGCTGACGTCACGGGGGGTCGAGGGTGGCACCTGCTGATAACCCGGTGGGGGGGGATTCTGACAACCGGGGGGGGGGGGGGGAGGGAAGCTTGTTGCCTTCGGATGAGAGCCTACTACTACCATAGATGCAGAGGGGGAGGTGGGAGTGCATACCAGCACCGGGGGGGGTACGCTTGTGAATGCGAGGAAGGAGGGGGCTGCTTTGTGCTGCCACGGGGGGGAATGCTACGTTATATAAGTGGAGGGGGGGGAGGTGGCAAGGAGGTGCCACCCGCCACCTGGGGGATGCATGCCCCTCCACCTTCCACACATCACACACACACACACACACACTCTCTCTCTCTCTCTCTCTCTCTCTCTCTCCCCGCCATGCACTTAGCAGCGAGGAGAGAGAGGGAGAGAGAAATTTTTTTTGTCAAAAATTAAAGGGGGGTGAGTTCCTATGTGGGGCCACCGGGGGGGGAAGGAGAAATGTCACACATGGAGTAGATCAATCTTTCCAGTAAGTACCATCTCCCTGATAAAATGGTAATGAACTTCTATGTGTTTGTATCTAGCATGATAGACGGGATTGCTAGCCAACATCACACTACTGAGATTGTCACAATGCAATGTAACTTTGCTGTCCAACTATATATCCAAGTCATGTACTGATTCGCATGCCGCTAAGCCTACACCCCTATATTCTGCCTCTGTACTAGATAAAGCAACGGTCGATTCCTTCTTACTATTCCAACTAATCATACTACTACCCATACAGAAAGCATAACCACTAGTTGACCTCCTATCATAGAGACAACCAACCCAATCAACATCTGTATAACATGTCAAGTCGAATGATTTTCCATGCTCATAAAATAGGCCATAATCAACAGTACCCTTCATGTACTGCATAATCCTCTTGACTGCATCTAAGTGTGGCTTACAAAATTTCTGCATAAAGTGGCCAATTAGCCCGTCTGCATAACTCAAGTCAGGATGGGTAATAGTAAGGTAAATCAAGCTACATAGTGACATTATTGATCTCAGTCTCAACATCAACTGCAAGTTTGACATTCTGATCCAATGGTGTTTCCATGGCTTTACACTCCATCATGCCATATTTCAACAAGATATCATGAGCATATTGTTTTTGTAATAGCCATATACATTGAGGTGTAGACACAACCTCAATCTCAAGAAATTACTTCAACTCACCAATATCCTTGACTTTGAATGCCTGTAACATTGCTTTAATTTTAGCAATCCTATGATCATAATCTCTAGTGATGATCAAATCATCGACATTAACCACTAGAAAAACATAACCATGCTCTATTTTCTTTGTAAATAGGCTGTGATCTGCATGGCCTATTTGAAAACCAAGTTGCTGCAAATAAGTGCTTATGTGAGCATTCCATGCTCTCGATGCTTGTTTCAGCCCATACAAGGCCTTTTTCAATTTACACACATATGTCGAATAGTCAAGGTGTATATAACCTTCAGACTACTCCATTCAAGAATGCAATTTTGACATCCATCTACCATAATTTCTAGCCCTTAGAAGCTACTAATGCAATAATTATTCTCACCATTGCCATCTTGGTGATTGGGTTGAAAGTCTCCTCATAATCTAGACCATACTACTGTGCATATCCCTTTGCACCTAGCCGGGCTTTATACCTTTCCAATGAACCATCTAACTAGCATTTCACTTTATAAACATTTTTGCAGCCAGTGGGTACTTTGCCTTCAGGAAAATGGACCAATTCCCATGTCTCATTTTTAGCCAATGCTGTGTATTCTTCATCCATGGTAGCACACCAATTCTCATCTGTAACTGCCCACTATATGTCAGCCTATCAACTAGTTTTTTGACCCTTTTAGACCTCCTCAATTCCGGTGCACTCTGGGCTTGCCTCTCATGAGGCGGCACATACCTGCTTTGCCTCACACCATGTACCATAATTGATGGTATGCCCAATTTACTATCAAGACTATCACTGCCAGGTGACTCATATCCATTTGTAAGCAGGCCAATCACATCTTCAAAAATCTTTTCTTTGGATTTATCCTATATTATTAGTAAAGAAAAATAATAATACTTATCACATGTGCATTGATTATCGTGCCCTGAATAAAATTACTATTAAGAATAGATATCCAATTCCTAGGGTAGATGATCTTATGGATAAACTACAAGGATCTGCCATATTTAGTAAGATAGATCTTAAATCTGGTTATCATCAAGTGAGATTGGATAAATTTGATATATTCAAAAGTGCATTTAGAACACAATTTGGACACTATGAGTTTCTAGTGATGCCTTTCGGTCTAACTAATGCACCTGCTACATTTAGTCGCATGATGAATCGCATATTTCTGAAATATCAGCATTGTGTTATAGTATTCTTTGATGATATATTGGTATTCAGTAAAAATGAGAATGAGCATTATGAACATCTGTCTTTAGTTTTCAAGTTGTTAAAAGATAATCAATTGTATGCTAACCCAAAAAAGAGTGAATTCTTCCAAACAGAAATTGAATATCTAGGACATATTGTTTCATTAGAAGGTATTAAAGTTGACCCTAAAAAGATAGAAGCAATTTTAAATTGGCCTATACCCAAAAATGTGCATGAGTTACGTTCTTTTCTAGGTCTTGCTAGTTTTTACAGAAAGTTTGTGCGAAATTTTTCATTACTTGCTTTACCTTTGACTAAACTTTTAAAGAAGGGTAGTGTATAACTGGACTGATAATCAACAAAAATATTTTGACTTATTGAAACATGCATTAACCCATACTCCTATATTACAACTACCTGATTTCAATAGACCATTCTTTTTAGTAGTTACCGATGCTAGTGGATCTGGAATAGGAGCCGTCCTTATGCAAGATAACCATCCCATAGCCTACTCTAGCTGTAAACTGAAACCATCCGAACTTAAATACTCTACCTATGATAAAGAATTGCTAGTTGTAGTACAAGCCTTACGTCAATGGAAACATTATTTAATGGGTTCTGAGTTTATGATTAAAACTGACCACCAACAAAGCATTAGACATCTTCTTAGTCAACCCCAAATATCTGACCGACACGTTAAATGGGCAGCTTTCATTCAAAGTTTTCATCCCCTTATACAATATCAACTAGGAAAAGAGAATGTTGTAGCTGACGCTTTAAGTAGAAGACCGACAATTCATAATATTTCTATGATATCATTTGATTTCCTTATCCCTATGAAAGATACTTATCATCGGGATATTACTTTTCATGCTGATTGGAATAAATTAGTTGCAAATAATTGGATTCCTATTGATTCATTGTCTTACAATAATGGATTCATGTTTTATGAAAAGAGATTATGTGTGACAGTTCCATTTAGATCATTTGTTTTGCATGAGATTCATAATCCTCCATATCAAGGTCATAGAGGTATTATATCTACTTTGCGTACATTGATGTGACTGAAGATTTTTATTGGCCACATATGGACACTGATGTATCTAACTTTGTATTTGAATGTTTAGTTTGTCAACGAGTTAAAAGACACCATGGAAAACAGTATGGTTTACTGATGCCATTATCTATTCCATCACGACCATGGGAACAAATTTCAATGGACTTTATTATTGGTTTACCTAACACTAAAGCTAACCATGATATGATTTGGACTGTTGTAGACAGGTTTAGCAAACAAGCATATTTCATTCCATGCAAGAAAACTTTAACTGCATCTCAAGCAGCTCAATTGTTTTTGAAAACTGTGTTTACTAATCATGGTTTACCAAAAGTTATTATTTTTGATCGTGATTCTAGATTTTGTAATAATTTTTGGATTACTTTGTTTGCTAACTTAGGAACAAAGATTGATTTTTCATCTGCATTTCATCCTGAAACAAATGGTCAACAGAAGCTACTAACAGTACTATTTTAGATCTTTTGCGTGCTTACACTATTTCAAAACCACACACATGGGATACATATCTACATTTACTTCAGTTTGCATATAACAATACACCACACATAGCTACAAAGAAAGCACCATTTGAAGTTATTTATGGATATAGATTGCCTACACCTATTGCATCATTATCAAATAAAATTTAGACTACTGATGATATTGCTAACATGCATGCTACAATTTTTGATGAAGTTAAAGACATGATTGCCAAAGGCCAGCAATCATATACAAAACAAGCAAATAAGAAAAGACAAGCTATGAATTTCAAAGTTGATGATTATGTTTGGTTACGCATAGAAAAACGTAGATTACAAAGTGTAGATAAACACCCAGTAGTGAAATTAGCACCTAGATTCTATGGACCATTCAAGATTATTCACAAAATCAATGACAATGCATTTAAACTAGAACTACCACAACATTGGAAAATTCACAACACCTTCCATATTAGTTTATTACAACCCTTTAGAGGCCAATTACCTGTACACCCTGTCTATGAAAATCCACCTTTGTTAGATGAAGATAGTGAAATCCTTGATCTTGAAGCTATTATAGATACTGACTTTATGACCACTAGAACTGGCCGTAGATATTCTAGATATTTGGTCAAGTTTAAAAACCATCATGTTGAAGAGGCCCAATGGATGCACGCTAGAGACTTAAATGCTTTCCCCACTCTGTTAGCTCCACATTGAGCTAATAGCAATTGAGGACAATTGCTATCCCACCCTAGGGGTATGATGCCAGGAGGCATATTCCACGATGGATTCTGTGCCACAGTGGATTTCGTGAGGTTTTACGGTGGATTCTGTAAGATTTTATTACCAGGGCTCATACACAAAGTGGATTCTTTGTGCGAGAAGTTGATGGGGACGCCTATCCTTTTCGGGCGTTTTGTTAATTTTATGTGTACATGGGTGATTCCATAGCGGGTGATTCCGCAAAATACATATTTTAATTAATAAATTTTTATGAGTTTAGGGTGTGCACTCGTGATAAATTAAGGTTAGGATTGATTTCTAACCAATTTATTTATGTAGCTGAAGACTGCTAGGTATTCACTTTTGTCGGTTTAATTGTATTATTTTACTAACGATTGTGAATGATTCAGTTGATGTGTAGAGATAGCAGCAGTGGCAGTGGAAATCATTGGAGGATACCGTGTATTCAAATTTATCGTTAATATTTTTATGGGCGCATACCTTAGGCATGGTGCCTATATTTTGTCACGCTTATTTATCAAGGCACTTGATATTTATTTATTATTTTTGTATGCGCATGGGCGCACGATTTAGATATTTGTATTGGACATTGTCTTTGGGTACCACCTGACTTCTTGGGCGCCCATTAGCTTTAATTCTCTATTTGGCACAAAAGCAAACTTAAAAGCCAAAAGCGTGCTATTTTGTAATTTGGGCTATTTTTTTAGCTTGAAGATGATTAATATATAAAATGCATGCTTTGTGGAGCGCTCACACAAGGCATGGGGGGGAGATTGCACCCAATTGGTCTCTTGTTCATGTCATGCAAGCTTTCTACATTGATTTGTGTGCAAAAAGTAGAGTTCTTTTGTTCTTGGGGACCTTCTGATGCTCACTACGCATGCTTACGGTATCCGATCTGTGCACCAGTCACCTTATGGGGAGGCGTCGTTTTTCTATAGTCCACCGTTTCAAAAATGCCCTCCCAATCACGAATTTTTTAGGGGCCAATTGCCCCCCCCCCCAAAAGGGCCATACCCAAAACTTTAAAATCTTTGGCCATTTTGACTTTGTCGCTGTCCGTGTTCCAATACCCGTTTTTGGATCTGAAAATTCGTGCATGACCGACTCGACATCCGGAATGATTGGGAAGCTCTCTATCTTCAATCCGGTGGTAGAAAAAATTACTAAAAATATGCAACCATCGCAACGGCCGAAGTTTTGCATTTCTATATTCCTTGGTCTCTAAAATTGTCGAATCTTTAGGTCCCACTTTTGTCGGCTTTAAATTCCCATCTAACATTTGCACGAATCCACTTCTTTTCTGCACTTTACTTATGGGACCTGAAATGGGCCGGCACTGGCTATGGCACTAGCCGGACCTCATGCTCATAACAGACAAACACACCCTCATGGCCTCGCGGACCAAGAGCATCAATCTGCTGCTAAAGGACAACCTGCCCTAAAGCCTAATCTATGCATTTATAGTTTTTATCGTTTTGTAGTCCAACATTTCCCTTTCTATAAACTCCACAGAGGGAGAACCCTTACACATTGGCAATAAATACCATGATAATCACATACATGGGAGGCAACCTCTCGGTAGAAACACCGCGGCCCCACTGCAGCTCTCCTACATCGCAAGGATTGGCCCCTTGATGCGGTGCTCAACATGTAAAACAAACAAACACACTCCACTCTTTCATTTCGAATCCAAGAGATATCCCACACTTCCTCACCAAATAATTCCACAAGAACCAACGTCTATCCTACCGCTTAGGATGCCTTACCACACTCAACATGGTCATTGAAAACAAGTGCTATCCATCAAGGTTTTTCCGTTCTGATACCATGATCATCATGCACATGCAAAGTGAATAATTTTTAAAGTGCTCAAGTATCATTTTAAAATCAGCAATGTTCTTGTGCACAAACAGGCTGTATAATGCATCATTCACTAGTAACCCGTTGCAGCGATGAAAGGATAGCACCGAGACAACTCGTGCTACTATCCTCTTAATTCAAATAACATGAAACTCTATGACATGATGTACATCAGAAAAACAACAACAATCAACACGTAAATCACACCATTCAAACCTCCTAACCCCCTACGTTTAGGTATTGCTTCGCTACATAGATATAAAGGTTCATTTTATGATTTTATGATGTATAGAAAGCGATAAATCACCAACTTTAACAAAGAGATAGAGCAAAATGAGACCAAACCTCATGCTTTGCCACTACCATACATTCACAACCAATTATTATATTTTTACTTATTTTTCCAAGTCGTATTTCTATTTTTCCACTCATTTTTTCCATTTTCTTGATTTATTTATTAATAAAATAGGCTATTTTTTTTGCTTTTTCTTATCCCACTCACTTCAGCATGTTAACAATCAATTTATCTTTCATATTCCCCCCATGGGAACATATTTCCCCCACCCAAAATGAAAAAAATTAGCATTTTACCACTTAAAACCCGCTTTTCGTGTTAACGGGAATTAAATAAAGCATGTAAATCATTGCAAAACTAAAATTTTCTGATAAACAACAATTATTCATAATGCAAACAGCACACAAACAAATTTTCATCCAATAAGAACATAATTATCATCATAAACTATCAAAAATCCTTCATTTTCCTTCATAAAAATGCTCATACCGTGTTTTTTTTAAACCCGAGAGGCTTTGAATGCATGCATAACCAGTAGTCGGAGCCTCCATAGCTCTCAATCCAATGTTGCTCTTCATTCTTCAGCATCTTCATCAATCTTCATTATCACTTTCTTCATTCTTCCACCCGGATTCCTTCTTCAAGATGGCACACATGAACAACCCATAGGGAAGAAAGAGAGGGAGGAGAGAGAAATACTAGATCTGGTTCTCTTCATTTAGTCCATCATTCCACGAGCGAAGGCGGCAATAACATCAGCAAGGAAGGAGAAGTTTCCCCCCATTGTCAGTTGGATAGGTTGTTTACAACCTGCAACGCTCGGGCACCTTTTAAAAGTCGTCTTTCACTTGGTGCTTAAAATCGTCCTAACTGCAACCCCCGCCTTCGATATTAAATATTTTTTCCCTAAATTCCAGATTTTTTGGCAAATTTTAGACATATCGCGGGCTCAAAACTCCGCTCTCATTGGCGACCACAAGATAGGGCGACTCAGCCTGTCGAATCCCACAACAGATCTGCACAAAACAACCAAAGGAAGCATCAAGCTGATACAAAATAGATACATATTAAAACATAGTACAATGCTCACCCTACCCCCTGACAAAACCAAGGCATGAAATCCACGAGGAGTAGGCCTAGCATAATCTGATAGAAGGTCTGAAGCTAGTCACTAATCGACTGCTCCAACACGGCCAAACTAAAAAGAACTATCAAAGAGGTCGCCCTAAGTGGTGGTCTGAACTACCTACCTAACTAAGGACAACACAACCAGGAGCTCCTACTAGGTGAGGACTCCTATAGCCTGGTCAAGAAGTGTTTTCTTTAGCACATTTCTTCTTTTAGATTTTTTATTTCTCCATACTCGGGCAATAAAAAGGAGGGAGATGAGCGGAGTGACCCAAGGAGAACAGGGCATCGGCCTCAGGTCCTGTCTCGGTACCCAAGAACCTACCAAGCCCTCACAAGGCAACACTTAATCCTTTTTTGATGCTCACTTTTATTTTCGCTCCAACCTTCCTTACTTTCTTCTTTTCCAGCAAGACGCCACCCCTAGGAAGACAAGGCATCGGCCCCGGGTCTGACTCATCCCTAGGAACCTACCACGCCATCGCAAGGCGATGATCAACTGCTTATAAATTTTCCTTTCTTTTCTTTTCTATTTTTATAGGGGTTAGAACCCTTTTTACATACCTTTGTATATATTTATTGTCTTTTAGATATTCAGGGTTTTTTTTCCTCTCTATCATCATCATTTTTCCTTTGGCAGGCTTCTCTAACTACCTCATAACTAACAAGAACTCCTAGAATGGTTCCCTAGCAAGCTAGCAAAATAGGGTAACTAGGACTACTTTCTAAAATAGGCCTCTCGATGCCTGGCAATGTCTTTACAGGAGGCAACGACTACTCAAACCTCCCTCAGACATACTTAACCTAACCGTGGGACTTCATGCTTTGGATGCTGGTCCCCAACAAGAAAAGAAAATCCCCTACAAGTACACAAACACATATAGCATAAAAACACGTTACTCGTAAAGGAGAGATATCACCTGGATAGGGCCACGAGAAGCTTCCGCGCAACAAAGCTCCTTCCAAGCTCTTCTTTGAACCTGTCTAGCACAGAACTAAAACAAGAAACCATTAACTGCACCTGTACTAAACAGACGATTGGCCCTCTTGGCCTAACAAAATCTGGACGTAATATCCAAAGCAGCTAGCCTTCCTAGCTTAAAACTAGATAGGTTATTTCAGTCCACGTAATACTGATGTCCTTGGCATATACATCACACCCTATCAGACTACCCAGGGTGCCAAGGATAGCATATCATAGGTCGACTAGCCCCATGCTACTCATGCAAGTTAGCTAAAATCTTGATCTTGTATTTTTTTAATCTTAGGTTTTTTGTAGAGCTACAAGTCCAAGCCTTTCCACAAATAACTCATCAATAAGGCCGATCCCTTCTTCGGCACTATGAGCTGAATGAACGGCCTCAGTGGGCTCGCATGTCCCACATTTATTGTCATCCGAATAAACTGGTCATTCAAGCGGTTGAGTGGCTCCTTTGGGAGAAAGAATCATAGCTTTGTACTCATTCGAACCTCCCCTACTTGGGTTTTCACATAAATCAGTGCTGTGACCCAAACTAGGTAGAGCTTCAAGCCTAAGCACATCACATGGGTGTATCCCAAGGCAGTGTATATTGTCAGATGTATATCCAGTCTTATCCTCTTGGGGGTTCGACAAAATATATCCAGATGGGATCCTTGGCCTTGCATCCGACACTCCTGCCATACTTTTGGAGATTTTGGGTCTCCAAACCCATCCCACGTTTCCCTTAATATTCTTGCGTTCCCTCAATTTGCTACACTGGTCTAATGAACTCAATGCAAACTTATCCCTATGGCCAAATAGCCTTACATCCTTATGACCTTTGTGAAGCACAGGTGGACTTTTAGCATTTTGCATCCTCTTTACAAAAGATGTATTTACTTGTTTACGTCCATACTGCAAATTTTTTTCCATAAGAACCATGCTTTCACTGAAGGGAACAACATCCTCCCGGAAGCATGATTCCAACACCAAAGGTCTCTCAAGAGCCTTACTAGCAACAAAATTAGAACCACACACAGAATTCTTATCAACACTCATAGGCCTATTGGTTCTGCCATTACAACTACCTCTCGTGGAAGTGTTGCAAGCCCTAATGGGACTTACATGGCTTGGAACCTTTTCACTAAGAGGCATGTCATTACTACTCATAGGATGGCCAATTTTCTACTTTGAGATTTTGGCCACCAAGGTTCCCCTCATAGGCTGCCTTGGTATCAACAAGTGAGCTGTCTTCTTGCAAAAATGGTTGGAAGCTAGGATGCGTACTGAGCAACTTTCCCAACATCTCTGAATATGACCCTCATAATCAATGGCATGCATTTTTGCTTCCCTTAATGACTTAGGATTCTGCAGTCCCACTTGGATTTGCGTATTAATCTCTGAGCCATTCAGAAAGAGCTCACATAGCACATCATCTGGTAGTGTATTGGCTCTTCTTGGCCAAAGCCTAAGAGTACTATCAAAGGCTCTAGCATACTCTTTAACAGAAAGATAAGACTCCTGTCTCTAAACTGCATAAGCTGCCCTAAGATCTAAATCATAGGGAGCTTCTTTTTATACTCATCTAGAAATCTATCACAAGAATCCTCAAATGATTTGATCAACCCTCTTGGGAGGCTCCAGTACCATTTCCTTGCCTCTCCCTTTAGGGTACTTGGGAATACGAGCATCCAATGTATATCATCGAACCCACTTGCAATGCAAGTTAGGCCATATTCTCTTAAATGAAGCATCAGATCCTCATTTGGAAACCCATAAAACACTAGGAGATCCCTATAAAGAGGATGACATTTAGTCCTCCCCTTTGGGATCAACACCAGATCATTAAAATCTTCATATTCATCATGATCTGGGTCCAGCCTCTTAGGATCTTTAACCTCTTCCATCCCCACCCTTTTCAGTGTAGGGAGGTTAATACCCTCATTGACATCCCTTTCTGCTAACTCACTGAGTGGTCTAGGGAGTCCTATAAATTTCAACATATCATGTTGATCCCCTCTTAGAGGATCTTCCATACCTTTCCCTTTAAAAGGAAAGTCCATAACGGGTTTATATAAGAGCTTTCGGTCCTTATCTAAAGCAGATTTATCATTACCACTTCTTAAAACTTGGGAACCGTGCCTTTTAAGCAACGGTTTTTCCTTGATAGCTAGGGCTTCTAACATCCTTGTGATGCCTACTATGTCGTCATGGTGGCCCATTACACGGGATGTTTCGACCACAAGCATATTCCATCGTATATCAGCACTTTCCCATGGCATTATGGCTTTAGCATGATGACCTGTTGATGCCATAACTACCCTAGTTTTCAACATGCTTGTTTCATGCCCTCTAGGTTGATGGATGGTTAAACATGATTTCTCTTGGGTAGAGACCACACCAAGGCGAACCTCAGCCCATGACATCGTATTAGAGGATGGGGTAACCACTAATTGGCTAGTCTTTTCATCACATAAATTATCTTCTGCAGAGGACTCATGCTCTACATAACTAACTAAGTCCATTAGTAAGTTTTGTATCGGGAAAGCCAAGTTTTTCCATCCTTGAACAAACCCCATTTTATGGGTAATTTAAGGTCCCTTTAAACCCTAGATTCGAAAACTGCCACTTGTAGCCAGCTCCCGGCAAACGCACCACTGATGGGACCTGAAATGGGCCGGCATTGGCTATGGCACTAGTAGGACCTCATGCTCATAACAGACAAACACACCCTCACGGCCTCGCGGACCAAGAGCATCAATCTGCTGCTAAAGGACAACCTGCCCTAAAGCCTAATCTATGCATTTATAGTTTTTATAGTTTTATAGTCCAACTCCACAGAGGGAGAACCCTTACACATTGGCAATAAATACCACGATAATCACATACATGGGAGGCAACCTCTTGGTAGAAACACCGCGGCCCCACTGCAGCTCTCCTACATCGCAGGGATTGGCCCCTTGATGCGCTGCTCAACATGTAGAAAAAACGAACACACTCCACTCTTTCATTTCAAATCCAAGAGATATCCCATGCTTCCTCACCAAATAATTCCACAAGAACCAATGTCTATCCTACCGCTGCCTTACCACACTCAACGAGGGTCATGATCATTGAAAACAAGTGCTATGCATCAAGGTTTTTCCATTCTGATACCATGATCATCATGCACATGCAAAGTGAATAATTTTTAAAGTGCTCAAACCTCATTTTAAAATCAGCAACGTGCTTGTGCATAAACAGGCTGTATAATGCATTATTCACTAACCCGTTGCAGTGATGAAAGGATAGTACCGAGACAACTCGTGCTACTATCCTCTTAATTCAAATAACACGAAACTCTATGACATGATATACATCAGAAAAACAACAACAATCAACACGCAAATCACACCATTCAAACCTCCCAACCCCCTACGTTTAGGTATTGCTTCGGTACATAGGTGTAAAGGTTCATTTTATGATTTTTTGATGTATAGAAAGCGATAAATCACCAAATTTAACAAAGAGATAGGGCAAACTGAGGCCAAACCTTATGCTTTGCCATTACCATACATTCACAACCAATTATTATATTTTTCCAAGTCGTATTTCTATTTTTTCACTCATTTTTCCCATTTTTCGATTTATTTATTAATAAAATAGGCCATTTTCTGGTTTTTCTTATCCCACTCACTTCAACATGTTAACAATCAATTTATCTTTCATATTTCCCCCATGGGAACATATTTTCCCCCACCCGAAACGGAAAAAACTAGCATTTTACCACTTAAAATCCACTTTTCGGGTTTACGCAAATTAAATAAAGCATGTAAATCATTGCAAAACCAATATTTTTTTATAAACAACAATTATTCATAATACAAACAGCACACAAACAAATTTTCATCCAATAAGAACATACTTATCATCATGAACTATCAAAAATCCTTCATTTTCCTTCATAAAAATGCTCATACCGTGTTTTTTTAAAACCCGAGAGGCTTTGAATGCATGCATAACCAGTAGACGGAGCCTCCATAGCTCTCAATCCAATGTTGCTCTTCATTCTTCAGCATCTTCATCAATCTTCATCATCACTTTCTTCATTCTTCCACCCGGATTCCTTCTTCAAGAAGGCACACATGAACAACCCATAGGGAAGAGAGAGAGGGAGGAGAGAGAAATACTAGATCTGGTTCTCTTCATTCAGTCCATCATTCCACAAGTGAAGGGTGGCGATAACATCAGCAAGGAAAGAGAAGTTGCCCCCCATTGTCAGTTGGATAGGTTGTTTACAACCTACAATCATAATCATGATGGAATCAAGTGTAAATTTCGGCTCATCTCTGCATCATGCCGCCTTCTTCATCCTCATGTTTTTTTCATCTTGGTGCATAAATTTTTGGGGGGGGGGGGTCAAGGCTCCCAAAGGGCACATCCAATTTTGGTCACAAACTTGTCCACCTCTTCGAATCTTGACCATTTTGTGGCCATTTCCCCGTCTTGGCTCCGATTCGAGCTCCAAAAAAATCCTGGGCATCCGGCTTTACATCCCGCATTAACTAGTGACTCCTAACAACCTGCACGGCAGTCTAAAAAATTATCAAAAATCTGCAAGTGTCGCTCGAGCACCTTTTAAAAGCCGTCTTTCACTTGGTGCTTAAAATCGTCCTAACTGCAACCCCCGCCTTCAATATTAAATATTTTTCCCCTAAATTTCAATTTTTTTGGCAAATTTTAAGCACATCTTGGGCTCAAAACTCCGCTCTCATTTACGGTCTTTAAAATCTTCTCTTATTGGCGACCATAGGATAGGGCGACTCAGCTCGTAAAATCCCATGAGCTGAACTGTATAAACAATAACCAAGGAAAGCATCAAGCTGCCACAAAAAATATACTCAACAAAGCACAAGAACATCTCTCACCCTACCCCCTGAGACAGAATCAAGGCATGAAAATCCACAAGGGATAGGCCCAACATAATTTGACAGAAATCTAGAGTGAGTCGCTAATCAACTGCTCTAACACGGACTGGCTAAAAAGCCTAAATCAAAGAGGTCATCCTAGTGGTAGTGTGAACTACCTACCCAACTTAGGATAACTGGACCAGAACCTCCTACTAGGTGAGGACTCCTATAGCCTGGTCATCATATGTTTTCTTTTATGTAACCCATTTTCTTTCCAAAATTTCCATACTCGAGCATGTAAAAAGGAGGCAGCTAAGCATAGAGTGACCAAAGGAGAATAACGCATCAGCCTCAGGTCCTGAATGGGTACCCAAGAACCTACCAAGCTCTCGTGAGGTGACACTTAATCCTTTTTTAATGCTCACTTTTATTTTCACTCCAATATTCCTTATTATTTCTTTTCCGGCTAGCTGCTACCCCTAGGAAGACAAGGCATCGGCCTCGGGTCTGCTAATCCCCAAGAGTCTACCAGGACTCTGCAAGGTGATAATCAACTCCTTATAGGAATTTTCTTTTTTTTTTCCTTTTCCACTTTTTGATCGAGGGGTTAGAACTTGGTTTTACATACCTCTATAATTGTATCTTTAGATATATTTAGAACTTGCTCTTCTTTGATATTTTGGTGGGCTTTTTTAATTGCCTCACATTAGCACAGACTCCTAGGACATCTGCCTAGCAAGCAGAAAGGACATGGTCACAAGGACTATCCTCTATCACAGGTCTTTAATGTTTGCCCTACAGGAGGTAGACAACTACTCAAATCTCCCCTAGATATACCTAACCAAACCCTAGGACTTCATGCCTTGATTGCTAGCCCCCAAAAACAAAAGAAAATAACCCCCACATGCACATATAACAAAAGAAAATACCCGATACACAGGATCTTCTTGAATTCCTTGCGTACTCCTAGAGATAATTTGATCAATTGTAGAAGGTTTACATCTGGTTTGACTTCGCAAAGAGAATTTGCTAAATCAAAGTCATGATAGGTAGCCAAAGCTCTCTTTTCTCGCCAAACCATCCTCTCTTTTGGTCTTTGGACTAGTTTTGGTGCTTCTTTCTTGGCTCTTGCCTTCTTTCTTGGCACTTCCTCATCCCTTTTAGGATCGACTTTCTTGTCAACGGGCCTTAGAGGTCCACCTTCCATGCTAGGACTCTGGACTTGCGTCCCCTTATCCCCTTGCTTAGGATTTCCCTCAACCGGTTTTGCATTATTTTTGTCAACCTCTTTAGCCTTTTGGCATCTTGTTACGGCTCTTAAGTTAGAGGTTTCAGCATCATTGACTCGCACAGCATCAATAAGGCTGACTCCATTGCCTTGTGGCAACTCTTCTATAGTGGTCTTCCCCCTCTGCAATATTTGCCTTGGTGCATAATTTTGCTGCAAGTAATTTCCTTGCGCTCTATGATTCACTGGGCCCGACTGTTTACTCCCTTGTTGGAGGGAACTAATCTTACTCCAATAGGTAGCAGCTAAATGGCCCCACTTTCCACAAATATCGCATTTAACATTTGGACAGTTTCTAGGGAAATGTTGTCCACCACACCACTTACAACTGAATCTTGAGGGTCCACCCTCTTCAGGGCGTCGACTCCCTATCAGATTCTACTGCTTCTTCAAGAAATTAACGTCGACAACTATTTGTCGATATTGTTCGAAAATCATGTCGGTATAATGCTTCATCATATCCTTAACTTCGCCAAGGACATTAGATGCACTCGACTCATAGCCTCGATCGTCAACCCGTCGCTCCATTGGCCTAACAATCTGATTTGCATTGGTTGTTGACCCACAGGAACAACATTAGAATTTGAAACTTGGCCTCCAACATTTGGTGGAGCCAACTAACTTGCCATAGGCATAGTCACACTGGGAGGAGCTAGCAACAAATGTACATTTTGAACCATGCTTCCTCTCCCATTAGGGTTAGTCATAGGCATCCCTTGACTTCCATTCGTTAATGATAGATTGCCTCTAGGTACTAAACCGGCATTAACATTCATTCGAGAGGAGTAGGCCATTTGTAATCGTGCTTCTACTCCCTCTGTCCACATAATAGCGGTGTCTATATCTGCCAAAGCCACACTGCTCAATTGCACTTGAATTAAAATCCAATCCATGCAAGAAGTATTGCAATTGGGCATCTGACAGAATAGGAATGTAAGTTTGTAACTTACGAAACACTTCCTTAATCTTCTTGGCATAACCTTTCACATTCTCATGAGGGTCTTGACGTATTACATTCAAGACACGCAACCAATATTGGCCACCTCTTTCAAGGGCATATTCTCCTCGGAAAGCTGCATAGAATTGATCAATTATGGTTATGGTTCCAAACTCTATGCTGTGATACCATACCGCAGCCCTTCCTTTTACCATCATATTAAAGAACATCATGAGATGTCCCTCATCTTGGATGCGATAATTGAACATCAATCTTTGGAACTCACAAATGTGAAATTCCGCATCCTCTTCAGCTAACCCATTAAAAATGGGCAAGGGAACTCCTAAAGCTGATTAATCCGGCGTCCCTGCAAGAATTGCAATGGGTTGTGCCATGGGGATAATCGGATTAGCAATGGGAGTTTGAACTCACAGAATCACACCCCCATTTGAAGTGGGTATACTTGGTGGAAGAGAGAAAGAACTTACGCTTCCTCCTGCACCTAACAGACTATGTGGAGCAGTTGGGTCATTAAAACCACTGCCTCTTATACGTACCGGGCTACTCCTTTGAGGAGAATAACGAATTAGGATCTCTAAGCATCGTCTAGCCCTCTCAGCACGTTCTGCTTTTTGTATTTCGGCTTGACAGTCCTTGTCAGAGGACATAAACCAACTTTCTTTTGGTCCCTAGAAACCCTAGATTTGAGAACCACCACTTATAGGCATCTTCCGGCAGACGCACCACTGATGGGACCTGAAATGGGCCGGCACTAGCTTTGGCACTAGCTGGACCTCATGCTCATAACACACAAACACCCTCACGGCCTCGCGGACCAGGAGCTTCAATCTAATGCTAAAGGACAAACTTCCCTAAAGCATAATCTATGCGTTTATAGTTTATAGTCCAACATTCCCTTAAACTCCTTAGAGGGAGAACCCATACACATTGGCAATGCCAAGATCACACACATATGGAGGCAACCTCACGGTAGAAACACCGCGCCTCCACTGAAGCTCTCCTACATCGCAGGGATTGGCCCTTCTATGCGCTGCTAAACATATAACACAAATGAACACAAACTCCTCTCTTTTATATTTCTCGTATTTCCAGGAGATATACCATGTGTCCTCACTTAACACTCCCTTAGGAAACCGACCCTCTATCTTACGGCAAGGGATAACCTCACACTCTCAATCGTGGTTCAAAGTCCTAAGAAAACAATTGCTATGCAGTCCAGGAGCTTTTCCTTTGATACCATGAGCCATGCATAGTGCATAATGTGAATGGTTTAGTGCACAAACAACAGAAAATCAATATTGTGCATCGTGCGAAACCAATCTTTTCATGATTTCCATACTAGCGTTTATGTAATGAAACGAGGAGAGACACCAAGCCTTACTCTCATGCTGTCTTCTCCTTTATTTTAAAACAACTGCCTAAAGGCATGATACAACACATAAATCAAATTTAAGATTATATTTTGATGCTCAAACTCCCCTCTCACACTACGGTTTAATGTTTTGCATTCGTTGATAGGTGTAAGAGTCATTTTATGTGTATTTCTTTATAGAGAAAGCGATAAATACAAACAAAAACATAGAAACGAGGGTAAACCGAGGCCAACCTCATGCTCCACCTTCATTATACATTGCACAAACACTTATGTAATTTTTTGGAATTTTTCTTTTATCGTTTCCTAATTTTCTCCCATTTAAAACCCATTTTCACCATTTTTTGGTATTTTTTCTCTATTTTCTTCAATAAAAAATGACTAGAAATTAAGATTCATTGTGGACTGTGGCCCTTAGGTTTCTTGACAGCAAATTTTCAGGTTTTGTTGATGTTGTATCTCATATTTTCTCTTTATTTTGCAAAAAAACCCCCATTTTACCCCTTAAACGCGTGTTTAATGGATTTTATAACACTAATTTCAGCCATATCACTTATGATTTTCCGATTTTCTGAGCATAAACTGATCAAACTCATAGCAAATAACATTATGATGCATAATCAATCCATGGGAACAATATTTCATCAACCAAATAGCATAAAAACTCATTTTTTCTTCATAAAAATTAAATTACCGCTTAGGCTTTGTATCTCGGGATTTCGGTTTTGGTATGGGACTGCGTGTCAGCCCTCATTCAATGTACAACATCTTCAAGATCAGCAATCTTCATGTCTACATTGATCCAGAAGCAATCCAGTTCCAACTGGACAAGCTTTCCTCCACCATTCTTCATTTTCCTCTTGCACACAAAAATAGCCCCTTAGGGGAGAGAGAGGGAGGAGAGAGAAAGACTAGAATCAGAATTCTCCATCTAGGCCATCATTGCTCAGGCAAAGGGCGGCGAAATGATCAGCAGGCAAAGGAGAATCAAGGCCCATGATCACTTGGGTGGGTTGTGTGCAGCCTCCATCCTCCATCTCCCAAGATTTGAGTGCATTTTTCGGTGCATCCTGACGCATTTTCCCTCCATGTTTTTTTCATCCCCAACTTGCCCATGATTTCATGCTACATCAAATGCTACCCAAGGCCCCAAAGTCATGCCCACTTTGGCCAAAAATAATTCCACCTTTTCGTATCTTGACCGGTTCCTTGGCCATTTCCCCGTCCGGGCTCCGATTTGAGTGCTATAAATTTCTGGGTGTTTGGCTTGACATCCCACATTGGCTGGCAACTCCTTACAACCTACATGGTAGTCTGAAAAATGATCAAAAATCAAAAACTATCGCTCGGGCGCCTTTTAAGAGTCGTATTTCACTTGGTGCTTAAAATCGTCCTAGCTGGAGCTGCCGCCTTCGATGTTGAATATTTTTCCCCTAAATTTTGGATTTTTTGGAAAATTTTAGGCACATCCCGAGCTCAAAACTCCGCTCTCATTGGGGACTACAGGATAGGGCGACTCAGCCCATCGAATCCCACAGTAGATCTGCACAAAACAACCAAAAGAAGCATCAAGCTGATACAAAATAGACATACCAAAACACAACACAGTGCTCACTCCACCCCCTGACAAAACCAAGGCATGACATCCACAAGGAGTAGGCCTAGTAGAATCTGATAGAAGGTCTGAAGCTAGTCACTAACCGACTGCTCCAACACGGCCAAACTAAAAAGAACTATCAAAGAGGATGCCCTAAGTGGTGGTCTGAACTACCTACCTAACTAAGGACAACACACCTAGGAGTTCCTACTAGGCGAGGACTCCTATAGCCGGATCAAGAAGTATTTTCTTTTAGCACATTTCTTCTTTTTTGGGGTTTTATCGTTTCCATACTCGGGCATGTAAAAATGAGAAAGCTGAGCGTAGTGACCCAAGGAGAACAGGGCATCGGCCTCAAGTCCTGTCTCGATACCCAAGAACCTACCAAGCCCTCGCAAGGCGACTCTTAATCCTTTTCTGACGCTCACTTTTATTTTCACTCCAACCTTCCTGACTTTCTTCTTTTCCAGCAAGACGCCACCCCTAGGAAGACAAGGCATCGGCCCCGGATCTGACTCATCCCCAGGAACCTACCAGGCCTTCGCAAGGCGATGATCAACTGCTTATAAATTTTCATTTCTTTTCTTTTCTATTTTTATAGGGGGTTAGAACCCCTTTTTACACACCTTTGTATATATTTATTTTCTTTAAGATATTCAGGGTTTCTTATTCTCTAGCATCATTATTTTCTTCTTTTAGCAGGTTTCTCTAACTGCCTCACAACTAACAAGAACTCCTAGAACGGCTGCCTAGTAGGCTAGCAGAACATGGTCACTAGGACTCCCTTCTAAAACAAGTTTTTCAATGCCTGACAATGTCTTTATAGGAGGCAACAACTACTCAGACCTCCCTCAAACATACTTAGCCTAAACCTAGGACTTCATGCCTTGGTCGTCGGTCCCCAATAAAGAAACAAAAATCCCCTAACAAGTACACAGACACATATAGCATAAAACACGGTACTCATAAAGGAGAAATATCACCTGGATAGGGCCACGAGAAGCTTCCGCGCAACAAAAAGGCTCCTTCCAAGCTCTTCTTCCAAACCTATCTAGCACAAGACTAAAACAAGAAACCATTAACCGTACCTGCACTAAACAGACAACAACCCCTCTTGGCCTAATGAAATAACACATTCAAAACCTTGCAAAACGGGCCCTCTTGGCCTAACGAGATTAAAAAAAATAGCACCTACACATCCCTCCCTGAAATAGTACAGATATACAATAACATGCCCCTTTCCAAGGAGGAAAACCACAGGGCTCCCAGCCCTAAACTAAATGCATAAGGTTATGACCCATCCCTCCTACATATATAGCAAGAGGCGTACACATAACATGTTGTCTAATCAGCCTATGGGTCCAGGATAATAACAGTAGATTGGTCTCGGCTACTCTTTGCATCGCCCATATCAACCATCGTCTGCCATATATTGCATGCTCTAATAACATATCCCACAAGCGACCGGGTTCTGTTTTATCATTGATCACAATATCCAAACTAGGACCACAATTAAAGAAAAGGCCTTCTTCATAAGCAAGATTTGCCAGTGAATCCGCAAACTGATTCCAGTAACATGGAATCAGCTGAAAAGACACTCTCTCAAACTCCTCAAGTAGGGTCATGGCAGTTCGATGATACATACAAAGAATGGGATTCCGCACTGTGTATGTCCCATCTAGCTGATTCAGGATCAACTGGGAATCCCCTTTTACTAACAATCGTTGAATACCACCTTGCTTGGCAATATGCAGTCCCATAATCAAGGCTTTATACTTCGCCATATTGTTAGTGAATCCTACCCCGAGATAAGCAGCTAGCTTCATCGTAACTCTACATCAGGGATCTCGGATTACCACTCCAACACTCCCTTTTTTATTAGGGCCCCTGGATGCTCTGTCAAATATAATGTGTACATCCACAATGGGTTTACACAACCCGCCATCACGAACTCCTCTATTCGTAATTATGATCATCAAAATTCAACATGTTGAGAGGATAAACTAACGGCTCCATCCCACCTTCTTCATTGAACTCAACAGGGATACTCGTCAACAGTCGTAAGCAGTGATGGTAGAAGACTTTGATCTCCCACACAAAGGTTCCGTCTTCTTGCTCAATCACATTATATCCTTTGCTCCACCAGATGAGTTTCCCCTGATGGTATCTCTGCTCTAGATATGGGTGCTCCAAATAAGAAATTAACCACCCCATCAACCGGCTTTCAGCTCTTTTGCAGGTCTCAAATCATCCCCAGTATGGACCTGTAATGCATTTCTCTATATTAGCATACTTAGAAGTAATAAGGTTTAATCTTATTAAGATTAACCTTATTTTTAAACTCTACTCCCTGTAGATCAGCTAATAGAGCCATAGACCTATTTTTCCCTATCCTAACAATCTTGTAGGGGCCATCCCATTTAGGTTCCAGCTTCCCTGGAAACAGCTCCCTACGCGCATCGTAATATAGAACTAATTGCCCTTTTTTAAAGGTATACTTCTTTGCTCTATGATCGTGCAACTGCTTCATCCGACGTTTGGCTACTTCCTGGTGTAATAAGCTCTGCAATTTCAGTTCATCCAAGTGGGCTATGGTCGTGAAACGTTCAAAAAGGGAATCCTCATCTCCCAAAGAGTGGTTAATTGCAAACCATATGGTTGGCAATTCAATTTCGAGGGGTAACACACACTCTTCCCCATAAACCAATTTAAATGGAGTATGGCCGATAGCTCACTTGAACGTGGTATTGTACGCCCATACTGCCACATACAACTTCCTGTCCCAGTCTTGTTTCTTCTCAAAGACTATTTTAGACAAGATACCCACAAGCTGCTTATTAGTACTTTCAACTTTTCCATTCACTTGCGGATTATAAGGGGTTGTTTTATTGTGCTTGATTTGCCAAGCTTCAGTCAAGCTTTTAATCAATTTGTTCAAAAAATGGGTTCCACGGTCCGACACTAATTCTTTCGGTGGACCAAAATGGCAGATAATCTGCTCTAAAAGGAAACTTGCAGTCTCTTTTGCATTGTCCTGCCTCCTTGCCCACGCTTCTGACCATTTTGTAAAATAATCAATTACTACTATAATGTATCTCTTCTGGGTAGTAGATGACGGGGTGATAGGACCCACAAAATCAATGCCCCACTTCTCAAATGGAAGGATAGCCATGATAGGCGTAAGTGGACGTTTCCTATTCTCTCTGTTGTCATGTCTTTGATAGGTATCACATCTCTTAACATACTCAAAGGAATCTTGGAAGATGGATGGCCACCAATATCCAGCTCTTAACGCTTTCTGCGCCATCAACCGTCCAGCAAAGTGCCCTCCACATGCAGAGTCATGGCACTCTTCCAAGATGAAAGGAACCTCGTCAGGCATCATACATCGACGATAGATGTCATCAACACCCTGCCGATATAGTGTTCCCACGATCAAGGAAAACTTCAAAGCCTATTGTTTGATCTTCCTCTTTTTTGACTTTGATAAACAAGCTCTAGTCTCTCCTGTTGATAGATAATGCGTAATAGCAGCATACCAAGATGGGATAGAAGTTGTATTAATTTTAAACATTTCTACAATGTCACTTCCTTCAGCCAAAGTATCTTTCAGCTCCCCGAAATCCACAAGGCATTCCACAATACCCTGAAACCTTGGTGGCTTACTCTTAATCTCATAATCAAACTCCTGCAAAGTGATTAACCACTTTGCCAAACGATCAAGAGGCTGTAGCTTGTTGATAAGCAATCTAAGCCCTTTCGCCTTCGTATAGAACACTACCTTTTCATAGAGTATGTAGTGCCTAAATTTCTTAGTCCCAATGACCATTGCAAGACACAACTTCTCCATGTAGGTATAATTGATCTCTGAAATGCCCAATTTTTGACTAGTAAAAGCTATTGGATGATACCACTTTTCCTCCCAGATTTGGGCTAAACAGCAGCTTATACTATGCATGGTGGCTGATAAAAATATGTAAAACATCTCGCCTCTTTTAGGTGCTTTTAAAACGGATGCTTTTACTAGCTCCTGTTTCACATCCTCGAAAGCTACCTTACAAGGGTCACTCCATTCAAATAGACAACTAAAGGATAATAAGTTCGTTAATGGCAACGTTCTTTCTGCCAAGGCATTTATAAACCTCCGATAGTACCCTATCAATGACAGAAAGCTATGAACCTCTTTTGGAGTGCGCGGTGGACTTATAGCGACTATGACCTTGATCTTTTTAGGGTCAGTGGCTATGCCTACTGAACTGACCACATGGCCTAGTAATAGCCCATAAGGCACTCCAAAAACACACTTCCGTGGGTTAAGAGCAATACAAAATTGTCTGCAATGCTCAAAGCACTTTCTTAAAATAATCAACATCCTTTCCCTTACAGTGGCTGCCCCCAGGTCATCGATAAACACTTTCAACTCATCTGGGGAGATGTCACAAAAGGTCTTGTCTGCTGTTCGTTGCCATGATCCAGGTGCATTGCATAACCCAAAGGCCATCACATGGTACACAAAAGTACCAAAGACAGTAATAAAGGTCGTTTTCAACTTATCCTCTTCTGCAATTGCCATTTGGTTGTATCGCACAAAGCAATCCATAAATGAGTATATTTCCCTACCCGCTAATTGATCCAAAATCTGGTCAAAGAATGGCAACGGGTAGTAATCCTTAATCGTCTGCTTATTTAGCTCTCTAAAATCCACACATAGTCGGATCTGGTTGTTTTTCTTCTTCTTGATAACAACTGGTGAACACCATTTTGTGTGTTGTACAGGGAAGATTAACCTAGCTTTCCGTAACTTTTGTAACTCCTCAAACAGCCCATCCCTTAATTCAAAAGGCATACGCCTTACTTTCTGATGCACAGGACAACTACCTTCTTTTACGGGAATAGTATGAATAGCCAGGCTGGGAGGAATGCCTCTCAGCTCATCATAACTCCAGGCAAAGATGTCGCAGAATTCCTGAATCAAGGACACATAGTCCTCCCTTTCTGCTGAACTGAGCATGGAACCTAATTTAATTGGCCGCGAATCATTCGGCATGCCAAGGTCTAACTCAATCACATCCGCATCTCTTATCCTATCTTGCGGCTCTATCGGCTCATTTAGAATTATCTGATAAATATCCTCTGTAGTGGACCCCTCTCTAGATTCATCACTGGATGATGTCTCACTACCAGATGGATCGTCTGCTGTCTCTAATTCAATAGAAGATAAAGGAACTCTCTCACTTTTCAGAGACTTAGGGTAAGCATTGACTATCACTTGATTAGCACCTCTACCTAGAACCACACAACCGGTGGGTATATCAACTTGACAATCTATTCGTAAGATCCAAGGCCTACCTAGCAAAACTCAATAGCTAGGACGTCCTGCAAATCTGATTACCCTAAAGTCCAAGAAGCATTCTACACTTGCCACTATAACATGGACCTTAGTAACGCAACCTTCTGGTTGTCTTAGACTATCATCAGCCATTCTAAGAAGGGTGGAGCTGTCTTTTTGGATGCCTAGACCCAGCCTCTCCATCAACTCTGAACTCATGATATTGACGGAGGATCGAGTATCTACAATAGCACGCTCCACCAGTATTCCATCCATATAAGCTGGAACCCTAGGGCAATTCTTTTCAGCATGATCAAACCAATCTTCCCCTACTCGTGCTATGCCCAACGGTTCTACGATATACCCGATACGCAGGATCTTCTTAAATTCCTTGCGTACTCCTAGAGATAATTTGATCAACTGTAGAAGGTTTACGTCTGGTTTGACTTCGCAAAGAGAACTTGCTAAATCAAAGTCATGATAGGTAGCCAAAGCTCTCTTTTCTCGCCAAACCATCCTCTCTTTTGGTCTTTGGACTAGTTTTGGTGCTTCTTTCTTGGCTCTTGCCTTCTTTCTTGGTACTTCCTCATCCTTTTTAGGGTCGACTTTCTTGTCAGCGGGCCTTAGAGGTCAACCTTTCATGCTAGGACTCTGGACTTGTGTCCCTTATCCCCTTGCTTAGGGTTTCCCTCAACCGTTTTTGCATTATTTTTGTCAACCTCTTTAGCCTTTTGGCCTCTTATCATGACTCTTAAGTTAGAGGTTTCAGCATCATTGACTCGCACAGCCTCAATAAGGCTAACTCCATTGCCTTGTGGCAACTCTTCTATAGTGGTCTTCCCCCTCTGTAATATTTGCCTTGGTGCATCATTCTGCTTGCAAGTTATTTCCTTGCGCTCTATGATTCACTGGGCCCAACTGTTTACTCCCTTGTTGGAGGGAACTAATCTTACTCCAACAGGTAGCAGCTAAATGGCCCGACTTCCCACAAATATCGCATTTAACATTTGGACAATTTCTAGGGAAATGATGTCCACTACACCACTTACAACTGAATCTTGAGGGTCCACCCTCTTCAGGGCATCGACTCCCTATCAGATTCTACTGCTTCTTCAAGAAATTAACGTCGACAACTATTTGTCAATATTTTTCAGAAATCATGTCAGTATAATGCTTCATCATATCCTTAACTTCGCCAAGGACATTAGATGTACTCGACTCATAGCCTCGATCATCGACCCGTCGTTCCATTGGCCTAACAATCTGATTTGGCATTGGTTTTTGACCCACAGGAACAACATTAGAATTCGAAACTTGGCCTCCAACATTTGGTGGAGCCAACTGACTTGCCATAGGCATAGTCACACTGGGAGGAGCTGGCAGCAAAGGTACATTTTGAACCATGCTTCCTCTCCCATTAGGGTTAGTCATAGGCATCCCTTGACTTCCATTCGTCAATGATAGATTGCCTCTAGGTACTAAACCCGCATTAACATTTATTCGAGAGGAGTAGGCCATTTGTAATCGTGCTTCTACTCCCTCTTCCCGCATAATAGCGGTGTCTATATCTGCCAAAGCCACACTGCTCAATTGCACTTGAATATTAAAATCCAATCCATGTAAGAAGTATTGCAATTGGGCAACCGATAGAATAGGAATGTAAGTTTGTAACTTACGAAACACTTCCTTAATCTTCTTGGCATAAGCTTTCACATTCTCATGAGGGTCTTGACGTGTTACATTCAAGACACGCAACCAATATTGGCCACCTCTTTCAGGGGCATATTCTCCTCGGAAAGCTGCATAGAATTGATCAATTGTTTTTGTGGTTCCAAACTCTATGCTGTGATACCATACCGCATCCCTTCCTTTTAACGTCGTATTAAAGAACATCATGAGATGTCCCTCATCTTGGATGCGATAATTGAACATCAATCTTTGGAACTCACAAATGTGAAATTCCGCATCCTCTTCAGCTAACCCATTAAAAATGGGCAAGGGAACTCCTAAAGCTGGTAAATCCGGCGTCCCTGCAGGAATTGCAATGGGTTGTGCCATGGCGATAATCGGATTAGCAATGGGAGTTTGAACTGATGGAATCACACCCCCACTTGAAGTGGGTACTCTTCCTCCTGCACCTAACGGACTATGTGGAGCAGTTGGGTCATTAAAATCACTGCCTCTTATACGTACCGGGCTACTCCTTTGAGGAGAATAACGACTTATGATCTCTAACCGCCGTCTAGCCCTCTCAACACGTTCTGCTTTTTGTATTTCGGCTTGATAGTCCTTGTCAGAGGACATAAAACAACTTTCTTTTGGTCCCTAGAAACCCTAGATTCAAGAACCACCACTTATAGGCAGATCCCGACAGATGCACCATTGATGGGACCTGAAATGGGCCGGCACTGGCTATGGCACAGCTGGACCTCATGCTCATAACACACAAACACCCTCATGGCCTCGCGGACCAAGAGCGTCAATCTAATGCTAAAGGACAAACTTCCCTAAAGCTTAATCTATGCGTTTATAGTTTATAGTCCAACGTTCCCTTAAACTCCTTAGAGGGAGAACCCATACACATTGGCAATGCCACAATCACACACATATGGAGGCAAACTCACGGTAGAAACACCGCGGCCCCATTGCAGCTCTCCTACATCGCAGGGATTGGCCCTTCGATGCACTACTAAACATATAACACAAACGAACACAAACTCCTCTCTTTTATATTTTTCGTATTTCTAGGATATATACCATGTGTCCTCACTTAACACTCCCTTAGAAAACTGACCCTCTATCCTATGGCAAGGGATAACCTCACACTCTCAATCGTGGTTCAAAGTCCTAAGAAAACAATTGCTATGTAGTCCAAGAGCTTTTTCTTTGATACCATGAACCATGCATAGTGCATAATGTGAATGGTTTAGTGGACAAACAACAGAAAATCAGCATTGTGCATTGTGCGAAACCAATCTTTTCATGATTTTCATACTAACGTTTATGTAATGAAACGAGGAGAGACACCGAGCCTTACGCTCATGCTGCCTTCTCCTTTATTTTAGAACAACGGCCTAAAGGCATGATGCAACACATAAATCAGATTTAAGATTGTATTTTGATGCTCAAACTCCCCTCTCACCCTACCGTTTAATGTTTTGCATTCGTTGATAGGTGTAAGAGTCATTTTATGTGTATTTCTTTATAGAGAAAGCGATAAATACGAACAAAAACATAGAAACGAGAGTAAACCAAGGCCAACCTCATGCTCTACCTTCATTATACATTGCACAAATACTTATGTAATTTTTTGGAATTTTTCTTTTATCGTTTCCTAATTTTCTCCCATTTAAAACCAGTTTTCACCATTTTTTGGTATTTTTTCTCTATTTTCTTCAATAAAAAATGACTAGAAATTAAGATTGATTGTGGGCTATGGCCCTTAGGTTTCTTGACAGCAAAATTTCAGGTTTTGTTGATGTTATATCTCATATTTCCCCTTTATTTTGCAAAAAAACTCCCATTTTACCCCTTAAACATGTGTTTTACGGGTTTTATAACACTAATTTCAGTCATATAACTTATGATTTTCTGATTTTCTGAGCATAAACTGATCAAAATCATAGCAAAAAATATTATGATGCATAATCAGCCCATGGGAACAATATTTCATCAACCAAATAGCATAAAAACTCGTTTTTTCTTCATAAAAATTGAATTACCGCTTAGGCTTTGTGTCTCGGGATCTTGGTTTTGGTACGAGACTGCGTGTCAGTCCTCATTCAATGTACAACATCTTCAAGATCAGCAATCTTCATGTCTACATTGATCCGGAAGCAATCCGGTTCCAACCGGACAAGCTTTCGTCCACCATTCTTCATTTTTCTCTTGCACACAAGAACAGCCCCTTAGGGGAGAGAGAGGGAGGAGAGAGAAAGACTAGAATCAGAATTCTCCATCCAGGCCATCATTGCTCGGGCGAAGGGCGGCGAAATGATTAGCAGGCAGAGGGGAATCAAGGCCCATGATCACTTGGGTGGGTTGTGTGCAGCCTCCATCCTCCATCTCCCAAGATTTGAGCGCATTTTTCGGCGCATCCTAGCGCCTTCTCGCTCCACGTTTTTTTCATCCCCAACTTGCCCACGATTTCATGCTACATCAAATGCTACCCAAGGCCCCAAAGGTCATGCCCACTTTGGCCAAAAATAAGTCCACATTTTCGTATCTTGACCGGTTCCTTGGCCATTTCCCCGTCCGGGCTCCGATTTGAGTGCTGTAAATTTCAGGGCGTCCGGCTTGACATCGCACATTGGCTGGAAACTCCTGACAACTTGCATGGCAGTCTGAAAAATTATCAAAAATCAAAAAGTGTCGCTCGGGCACCTTTTAAGAGTTGTATTTCACTTGGTGCTTAAAATCGTCCTAGCTGGAGCTGCCGCCTTCGATGTTGAATATTTTTCCCCTAAATTTTGGATTTTTTGGCAAATTTTAGGCACATCCTGAGCTCAAAACTCCGCTCTCACTTGGAAAGGTGATGGTACCACCTGGAATAGCCATAAGAAGCTCCCATGTAACAAAGGCTCCCTCTAGGCACTTCAGCCAATTTGTGTGATGCAATCACTAACACAGAAAACCATTAAACATACCTATCCCAAACAGACATATGGCCCTCTTGGCCTAAAGAAATATAACATTTCACAACCAACAGAACTGGCCCTCTTGGCCTTATGAAATAAAACATTAGAACTCAACAAAAACGACCCTCTTGGCCTTATGAAATAAAACATTTTAATACCATTTAACATATCGTTTGCTAAAACAATCCCTTGAACTCCTAACGTTACTCTATGAAAGCACAAAACCAACCCAAGATAAGGCCTCTTAGGCCCTACACTAAGTGCATCAGGTTATTAGCTAACCCCTTGCATAAATAGCAAGGGGTGTTTGGCGAATATGATGATACAAAATCCTATATATCCATGACAGAGTAGGAAGGTGCTCACTTGCTACATGACTCATAACCCAAACTAACCATCGGCAGCCGAAATATGACGTGTCAGTAAAGAAGACCCCAAAGTAGTCCAGGGCTAATGTTAGGAGGTAATTGTAAGGGCTCCCCTCCTGGACCACAATTGAAAAAGACATCTTCCACAAAAACATAGTTAGCTAGGGAATCCACAAAGTGATTCCATTGTCTAGAAACTAACTAACAAGTCACCATATCAAAGATATGCAGCATATCCAAGGCTACACGCTGGTACATCCATAAGATGGGATCCCGCACACTATAGGTCCCATTTGACTTATTGATTACTAACTGCAAATCACCTTTACCCAATAATCAGTGGATACCACCACATCGGGCTACATTTATCCCCATGATCAAGGGCTTGTATTCTACTATATTATTAGTAAAAGAGGGTCCTAAATAGACTCCCATTTTCATGAAAACACTACATTGGGGATCTTTAATGAACACACCAACACTTGTATGTTTAGCGGACCCTCTAGAATCTCCATCAAAATATAGAGTATAAACCCATGCTTCATTGATAGGCTATGCCATAATAATCAACTCACTCATACTTATGATAATCAAAATCAATCCAAGAGAGAGGATGTACAACATGTACAATCCCTCCTTCCTTGTTGAACTCAATAGAAATGCTAGTCAAAATTTGTTGACAATGGTGGCAGTAGACCTTAATTTTCCATGTAAAGGATCCATCGTGCCACTTAGTAACCTAATACCCTTTGCTCCACCAGATCACTTAACCTTTTATGGTAACGTTGCTCAAGATAAGGATGCTCCAAATAGGGAATTATGTGTTCCATTCGCTTGTCTTGGTACCTACTACACATTAAAGTTGAATCCTAAAGGACCTACACAAGCACCAAGCCCAACATCATCCCTTACACATAGTAAGGCTTCAACCCATTAAAGTTAACTTTAGCCTTAAACTCTACCTCCTATAAATTTTCTAGAAGGGCCATAGAGCCATTCTTTCCTAAATGTACAATCTTGTACGGTCCATCCCATTTGGTTCTAATTTTCTTGGAAAGAGCTCCCAAAACAACGAGCAATATAATACATCACTAACTGACCTTTCACAAATTTATACTTCTTAGCCCGAAGATCATGAAGGGTTTTCATTCTCCTCTTTCCTACTTCTTGATGTAATAAAGCCTACAATTGAATCTCATCAAGACATGCCAGAGAAGAATACCATTCATGTAACACTTTTTCCTCTCTCAACAAATTATTGGGGGAAAAATGCATAATGGGGAGCTCTATTTATAATGGAAAAACGCACTCCTCCCCATACATAAGCTTGAACAGGTTGTGTCCTATGGCTTTCTTGAATATCGTGTTGTAAGCCCACACTGCCACATATAATTTCTTATCACAACCGTGCTTTCTTTCTGATACAATCTTAGACATGATTCCCACCAATTTTTTATTTGTACTCTCAACCTGACCGTTCACTTGAGGGTTATACAGGGTATTCTTGTTATGCTTAATCTTCAAAGCTTCAGTCAGGGCCACTATAACCTTGTTCAAGAAGTGTGTCCCTCGATCAGACACAATCTCCTTCAGTGGACCAAAATGGCAAACAATTTGCTCCCTAATGAAATTGGCCATCTCCGTAGCATTGTCCTTCACCATTGCTCAAGCTTTAGACCACTTTGTAAAGTAGTCCATTGCTACAATAATATACTACTTTTGCATAGTTAATGAAGAGTATATTGGTCCCACAAAATCAATACCCCATTTTTAAAAAGGTAATGTAATCAAACTGGGTTTTAATTTGTCACCTACGATTTTCCCTCACATTGTGTCTTTGACAGACATCATAATGCTTAACATAATTAAACGCATCTTAGAAAATTGATGGCCACCAATATCAAGCACGGAGAGCTTTTTGGGCAGTAAGCCTGTCAGCAAAATGTCTCCCATACATTGAATCATGGCACTGCTCAAGAATAAATGGTACCTCATTAGGTACTACACAATGATGATAGATATCATCTACTCCTCTCTAATAAAATACACCCGCTATAATCAAAAAGTGTAATGCTTGTTGCTTGATCTTTCTCTTTTCAGCCTTTGAAAAAATAGCCCTAAATCCTCTTGTAGATAAATAATGCATTATAGCCGCATACTAGGAAGGAATGGAATTTGTATCGATTTTAAATAGACATTCAATATCACTTCCCTAAGCTAGAATTTCCTTTGGCTCCCTGAAATTCACAAGACATCCTAGAATACCCTGTAGCTTTGGTGGCTTGCTCCTAATCTCATAGTTGAACTCCTGCAAAGTGACTAATCACTTTGCAAACTAGTTAGGCAACTGTAACTTGTTCAGCAACAATTTGAGTCCTTCTGCCTTCGTAAAGAACACTACCTTCTCATTGAGAATATAATGCCTAAATTTCTTTGTCTTTGCAAAGATCATTCCAATGCACAACATCTCCATGTACGTATAGTTAACTTCAAATATCCCCAATTTCCTACTAGCAAAGACAATTGGATGATACCATTTCTCCTCCCATATTTGAGCTAAACAACAATTGATACTATGCACTGTGGCTGTTGAAAACATATAAGAAATTTCACCTCTTCTAGGTGCTTTTAGGATTGGTGCTTTTGCTAATTCTTGCTTCACATCCTCAGAGGATACTTGATAGGCTTTATTCCACTCAAACAGACAATTAAAAGATAGGAGGTTTATCAAGGGCAATGCTCTTTCCACTAGTGCATTGATGAATCTTCAAGATCGTCAATAAAGACTTTTAACTCCTTTGGGGAAATATCACCAAAGGTATTATCGACTATTCGTTGCCAAGTGTAAGAGATGGGGAATACGAGGGGGGATATGGGAATAAAATAATGGAGGAAAATGCTTGCTACACTAGCTGGTATATAATATGTACGGGACTTGACATTTGTACCATCAGATTATAATAATAAGTCTCCTTCATATTTTCTCCCTCTCTCCAATTTTCATGACTTCCTTCCTTTTCTGTCTTTCTCTCTCCATTTCTAGTATTTCTCTCTCCTTGTCACTCTCTTTCTCTCTCTTATGCAATCTTCTCTCTCATTTTCCTCTCTCCCCAATCCTATCCTTGACAAGTGGTATCAGAGCCATAGGTTCTTGATCTAGTTGGCCAACATTCCATTCAATTATCTTTTTTTTAGTCACACAGATTTAAGAGCCACAGGTACATAGGTACAGACATGACATGGAGCAGCAGTGCAGCTACCAAGGATTTTTGGACCACAAGGACTGCAGGTCCGAAGCATTAATGGAGTTTTGGACCAAGTTTGATGGTAGGAAGTCTAAAGTTAGCAACTTGTTGGGGGTTGTTCAAGCCATTTTCTGAAGGTATTTCTCTTAAAACAATGGTAACAGGAGTTGTTACTTTTCAGGGAGAGTATTTCTCTCTCTTTCTTTTCAAGCTTTTGCCAAGCTTCCATGGAGGATATCGGTCCATTCTTCCCAAAGTTTTATAGTCATAGAGCTGTAAGTTGGAGTGCACAGGCTTCCCAATCTATTGCATTCACAAACTTGCAACCATATCCCAACGGGGGCTTGCAACATCTAGGCTGGACAGGAGTTAAGGTTGCATTGTTGTGCTCGGCCTTTGGGAGGTACCGGTCATAGGAAGCCATTGCAGAACTTGGACTCGGAGAGGAAAGTGTGGATCTTCTTCCAGTACGAAGTCTTGCTGACTTGCCTCCACAACCATGTGGAGTAATCACCTAACCTGTACTCCTTGTAGCCCTTGTTGCCCACGATCCAGCCTGCAATCTTGTTGGTGATGATGACGTAGGTGAAAACAAAGAGCTTTATCATCGTCTCCATCAAGCCTATTTGATGCACCAGAAGCTCGAGTTACGAAGGTAGAATCTCTCTTTGGGTTTGCTTTGTGTTCATTTTCCTTGCTGTCATCAGAGGTGTCGAGGTCATCGACATAATCTGAGGATGAACCTCTGATATGACTTCCTTTGGAATATGTATCTTTGTTTTCTTTACTATCAGAGATGTCAATGCCTTCAAAATCCATACTGTGACTGCAAAAATCACATGAGAGTGCTATCAAGGAAGGTCGAATGAAGGAGTTGCTTACAATATGTGGAGAATCATCTTCCTCATATGTTTTCTTGATTGGCCACTTGTTGTTGCTCGTTGCATTGTTAAGTTCGCAGAGTTGAAACAACAACTCTCTGCATGCCAGTGAAGAAGAAGTCGAGGTATGACAAAACAACCAGTAGTGCTCCTCCTCGTAAATAGGTAGGTACACCTGTGTTGAACTTATTAGCAATATTATTCACCATAGAGCTGGCAGAGAAAACAACCAACAAATGCTTTGCATGCTACATGTGTGTTGTTCTCATGGGATTCAAATGTCATTGTGGTGATGTATTTGTTCCTTACATAGGTATTTAGAAAAGCACAATTGCTCATCTGATTATAAGGCTGTTGGTAGAAACTATTTGGTGGTCCTCAGAAATCAAACTCTATAGCCAATGAACCAGCAAAAGGTCAAGAAGATACATTGCTAAGTAGTCAAGATTTGTATCAAGGCACAGACAGTGTAAACAAGCATGAGGAAGAGCACATAGCTTTGAAATATCAGTGGATTATTGGAGGGAAAACTCCAACAAACTTTACCCCCATTGAAGGTGCCGCAAAAGCGGTCTATTGGCCAAAGCATGATGATGTTGGCCAATGCCTAAAGGTTGAGTGCACTCCCATTCTTGGATCAACAGAAAATCCTCCTATTTCAATTGTTTTATTTCCAACACAATATTAGTGAGTTTGGGAATCTCTCAATTCCCATTTTTTGAATACTAAAAAGGTGGCACCCAGATAACATGCCCATAAGTTTCTCAAAACCATATGATGTGACCTATCATTGGAAAGTGCTTTAAAAATGGAATTTATTGAGCTATAGAGTGCTCAATTTGGAGTTATATTGTACAAGTTATGACAAATCCAAAGATTTAACCACGTGTCCCAAACTTAAGGGAAATTCCCGTATTTCCCAATATGGTGTTTTCTTGTATTGCCAGGTACCAAATGGTGTGGTGGGACTCCTAGCAAGGGTATTGTAAGTTGACTAAGAAGATACGAGAATTGCAACCCAGTTGTAATCCCCAGTGTAGAAGATTTGGAGTACTTGCTATCAATTAATGATGTTGGAGCCAATTTATTGTTAATGTACACAGGTGTGACTCAAGAAAGTGTAAAAGGAGAATCTCATTTTGCAACTACGTATGTAATACATGCAACTCTTCCATGTACTAGAAGTGTTCATGTACTTGGCAATCTTGTGGAGGGAAACACTCTACAGGGTGTTGGAACTTAATTGATGAAATGAAAGAACAGGTATCTACAGGAGCCAAAAAATAGAGCATGCTTGAGGAAGCATAGCTACAAATTGCCAAGATTGAAAGTGAACATTTCCAAACAAAGGATAGATTGGCTTAACTTGAACAAGAGTATAGAGATGAAAAAAAGGAAGAGCCTTAGAGCTTGAGGAAAAGTTGAAGGACTTTTACACAAAACAAACAAAGGAACTAAATATGCAAAAATTGGAATAGAGTATGTAGAGTTTGGAACAAAATATGCAGAGTATGCTAGTTTGGAACAAAATATGCAAAGTATGCTTAGTCCAGGAGATTGGGAAACTGCTGTAAATTCCAGAGACACAGATAGGTTGACAACAAAGGAAGTTAATTGGACCTCCTGCTGCTGCAGAATTCATCACATCCTTAGACATTCTCCTCAATTGAGATGCATCTTGGAGTTCTTTATGTGACCTGAAATTGGTCACTAACGACAAGTCTGCAGAAACCCCAACAATGTTGCTAAAGGGGGTGTCGAGTGAAGTGTTTGGGTGTTGTTCTACCCTCTCCTTTGGATTTTCATTCTGCAACTTTGACCACTAATGCACAATGGGAAGATCTGGTATAGGATCCATAGGTGTCAAAGTAAAACATGCACAGTTATGGGAACAAAGGGGGATGTATCTAGTTTGGCAGCTGCTAACAGTTCTTCAGCTACTAGTAGTGCCAAAGGATGCATTATAGGCAATTCTTGTGTCGGCATAATTACAACTCGTGCATTTGTTTGCAATCACATTGCATTGACTAAGGATGCATTACGTGCAATTGTTGTACTAGCATAATTACAGAACTGCTTGACTTTTTGTTGAATGCAACTTTTGAGAAGGCTAGTAATGTCAGAGGACAACAGATTTTGATGAAATCAGAGAATTCAAAACTACACTTGAACTTCCATCAAATAAATTCCATCATAATTGCTCCATGGGATCAAACACCTTAAGCAGTGAGCCATGTCAAATGCTGGGTGGGAGATGCTGAGTAGCCATGATTCCAATCATAGCTAGCAAAGTCTCTACTTTGGATCATGAAAAATGAGTTCATTCTGAAGATGCCACAATTTCTTTAACACAGTCTAGAGATGCCACACTTGCTTTAATTGGAATAAGCACCCCCAAAGTCTATCAATGTTTTGTAGAAGATTGCTCAATAGAGAGTAACAACCTGTTGGAATCCAAGTCTTCATTGATTACCATTAAGGAATTGCAATTCTTTGTTGAGATTCTTTTCGAAAAAGGGAGATTTTTGAATATAAAAAAAGAAGGTAGCAATAGCAATAAAACTGAGCAAACCTGAGTCACGCAGATAGAAATAGTTTTCAGGCTGAACAGTGGGACCTGCTCTCTCTTGTAGTTGCTGGCCTCCATTGCCACTGCTTCCACTATATGACCAAGCCATCATACCATAAATCACAAATATCATTGAAGTGACTTGAGAAAGCAAAATATTAGACAAAGCACTATCGGGTGATGGAATAACAGGCAAGTCTAGTAATGAGAGCAAGGACCTGTTGAAAGAGTTGATACAAGCACAGGTTGAACAACGAGAACCAGTGAGTGAGGCCATGCTTGAAACAAGAAGGTCAGGAGAGAATGCCAAGGATAGGCTTTGGACTTACAAACATCGTAGAAGACCACGAAAGAAGCCCAAGCCTTATAGACGAAGGCGCCGATGGAGAGCTAGCACAACACCACGATGGATATCCAAAGTGTCGCTACATGCTCAAGGCTATTACACAAGTAACCGATGGATTTAGGTACCTAAACCCCCTGCTAAACCACCTCTATCAACTGAAGGCCCGATTGCATCAAAAGAAAAGAAGCACATGAGAAAATCTAAGAGAAAATCCAGGTCTCGGGGCAAGAAACCAAACATGAGCATTAGAAAGGAAGAGCCTCAGCCTAGCATGATTAACAAGCAGATGCCAAATGTAACCATTGAGCATGCACAAAGACCACTAGTTTTCAAGGAGCTTTTGACTTCCCAAGAGGATCATGAGCACCATAAGCACAATGCTGCTCATAAAAAGGTTGATTGCTCAACAAAGCAAATTGCAAAATCATCTAACAGCCACGAGCAAATCTTTCAGCCAATGCCAAGTCCACCTAAGAGTCCCAGATCTCCTAGACTCTCTTTCCCTAAACTGACACAGGAAGCACAAAAGCAATCATCAAGTGCAACTACTCAATCCCAATCTCTATCTCTATTTAAGCTTCTAGACGTCCAAGAGGTGGGACATGACACCACCCATAGCTCTCGGCCCAAGGATATGCCTGTGCAACCTAATGTGACTAGAACAATTGATGCTCGATCTACACAAGTGAATGCTCAAAGGGAAACAAAAGACATGACCACTTCCGATCCGCCTAAGGACTTGAATAGTACCCAGTCCACTGAACTAGCTGCTACTACTTCCAATCAAGGATCACAATAGTCACAGCCCTTGGCTATGACAATGCCCCTTGTGGGACGAGTCCTTAGCTATTCACCTGTAGAGGAGGTGTTGCAAACAACATCCTTGACAACTCCAGCACTTCCAAAGCACCTAAAGCCTAGGCTTGAGGAGGTAAATAGAGGGGAATTAGCTGAAGACCTAGGCGCTCCAAAAAGAGAGGCAGTTGTACCCTCACAACCTAGCGAGGCTATTCAGCAGGCCGCATCTATGTCCCATGAGGACACACTAGAGAAAGAGAATGCTGAGGCCCAACCAAGAACATCAATGACTGACCTAGTTCAAGGTCCCAAGTCTTCTAGGGATACACCTCAATTGCCTAAGAAAGAGAAGAGAAAACAACAAAAAAAACAATGGCAGTTGCAAGCAGTTGTAGACCCCAAGAAGATTGAGATCAAGAGTGCCCATGAGCTAAGGAATAAAGCATTGAGTCCACCCATTAATGAACCCACTGCCATATCTCCTAACAGCAGTGAAATCTCAGACAAATCCATGTGCTCTTAAAAATCAAAGCAACCATTACCATCAACGGTTGCTTGCAACACTCAATCCACTGACAATAGAACTTGCATTGACCAATCAAGAGTGGATACAACACTTCACAACAAGGTGACAAGACTATACAGGTCACATCCAAGGAGAACCATGACACAATAGTAGCAAGGCCTCAAGAGAAACATGGAAACCCTGAGAGCATAAGTAATCCTAGCATTAGGCATGAGGCCCCAGCTATGCTAAAGCCTAGGGAAACCCCTAGAACCTTGCATGAGATAGCAACCGAGCAAGCCCTTGTTGAACATAGAAGTGTCGCAGAATGCTAAACTCAAAGTATTCAGATGTGTCTACGTCCTTGCAAACATGGGTGCATTCCCCAAGAAGCAGCTTGGGGAATACTTGCCATTTCCCCTATCTTGGGAAGAGCAAGAATATCTTGACGAGCACTATGACAAGCTCCTGCATGAACGCATGTGACTCACCTCTAACGAGAAAGCCGATGAACTACGCTTAACTGTAACATTCAATGACGTGCTCTGCCAAACCAAATCTCTTAGAGATAGAGCAACTAAAGCAACAATCAGAGGTTCGAAGTCAATTTGAAAAACATTGGTTTGAAAACCGCGTTGCAATGGCCGAACTAGGAGCCTAGATAATGACAATCTTAGAGGAGCGATTGGCTAAATGGCGTTCTCAAAGAGACCCAACCTATATCGTGCCGACTTCCTTTTGAGTACTGACTGCCATTTGGGGTATGGACTTAGCCAAAACTAGCCAAGAGAACTCTTTGGCTGATAAGGTTCTCATTGAGGAGGAGTTACATGTTGCCAATAGACTCAGACAAGGTACCATGCTACTCGATGTTGCAAAATATCTATTGTTATTGAGTAAGTTGCGACGAGTACTGGTGGATGCGTGTGCCACACTCTAGTACAATCTTGAGTTCTACAATTGGTTTTTATCCTCATGAAGTGACATGGATTCGTAAATATGTACATAAATAAACAATGAGTTTTGTGACCCTGTACAGATAATATCAACACACACAAGCAATGGTAATCAAGTGCAGGGAGAAGAGTTGGGTTTGACAGGCTAAGCTCCTCAGGTCCTCCTCTCACCACACGTCTAGAAGTCGTGACCATTTTTGCCTCCAGGGGGAGGTCATGCAACCCTCATTACCGCCATAGGAAGCCTTGACCAACATCTTTGATGGCGTAGATGGGGTGCCATCCCCTTCTATACACCTTTCCCCTTTTCGGTCTATCCTTCCGAGGACGAGCCCTGCTCCACTCCATGACAACCAATCCACGCAACTTAGCATAATCTAAGATATGCTATATCTGGAATATGCTCCGCAGTCAAAGCAAGATGAATATCATCACGGGGATCCTCGCTCTCCAACAAACACTACATGCCTCACCTCACTACACTCCTCCTCATATGTGCTTGATAATCCACTGTTTAATCCCTTTCATGCAAATAATTCTATCCTGCCTTAGAGCCTAACCTTGGTTCACATTTTGCAGATTTTTCCACAATAGCCATCATGGAGCACATAATGCAGTTGGCATGCAAGGAAGCTCTCCTCCGTAGAAGGGAGCATAAAGCACTAGAGCCCCCACCAGAACGCTATGTGCCTACTCTAAAGAGGTATGCACCGAAAAGAGGACCCAAGAGACATTGCCCATGATGTAGGCTGAAAACTCCCCAAGCCAAGAGGACAAAGGCTCAAGGGAGCACCCGGGGTGTGGCAACACCGGCCGTGTAGGCCCCCACCAGACACTCGGGCACCAGGTGCTCGAAAGAGGAGAAGGCACCTAGAGACAAGAGAAAATTTGATGAATTGTTCAAAAGCATTCTTGAAACAGCTGCTGCCAGGGACTGCACCATTCGGGTCCCAACCAATATCTTTCTTGCCCAGCCTAACAAGAGCTCACCACCGGCACGGCCCTAGTCGTCTAATCACCCAAATTCACCACACCTCATACAAATAGAATAGGCCCTATGAACACAATATTAGCGAGTTTGGGAATCTCCCAATTCCCATTTTTTGAATACTAAAAAGGTGGCACTCGGATAACATGCCCATAAGTTTCTCAAAACCATATGATGTGACCTATCATTGGAAAGCGCTTGAAAAATGGAATATATTGAGCTATAGAATGCTCGATTTGGAGTCATAGTGTTCAAGTTATGACAAATCCAAAGATTTGACCACATGTCCCAAACTTATGGGAAATTTCCATATTCCCCAATATGGTGTTTATGTGTATAAGATGCTTGCCAAATGCCATTTTATCATGAATTTTTGTCCTTAAGTGGCTAAAGGGGTAGGCTCCCCAACTGTATAAACCTCCCTTACCTACTATTAATATATGTCATTGTAATATCCCCCCCCCCCGCCCACCCCCGTCCCCCCCCCCCCCCGCCCACCCCCGTGCCTCCCCACGAGAATCCCCCCTTCAATTTTTTTTTGAATTTTTTTACTCTCCCTCTCTCTCCCCCTATCGTGTGCATGGCAGGGAGAGAGAGAGAGAGAGAGAGAGAGAGAGATAAGAGGGGGGGCATGCAGCCCCCCATGTGGGAGGGGTGGCGGCCATTAGACTGCCTTCTCTCCCCCCTCCCATACCACCTCCTCCCTCCCCCCTCTATAAAGCCCCTTGTGGGGCTGAGGCACAACGTGCCCCTGCTACGACTGCAGCAAGACCTCCTCCCCTCCGTCTGGACACAGCGCCCCCCCTCTAGCGTCATCAACTTGCAACATGCCCCCTGGTCATCATCGTCACATGGAGAGAGAGAGGAGAAGAAGAGAAGAAGAAGAAGAGGAAGAAAAGGGAGAGAGAGAAGAAGAAGAAGGAGAAGAAGAGGGAGAGAGAGGAGAAAGAAGGGGAAGAAGAGGGAGAGAGAGAAGGACAAGAAGAAGGAGAAAAGAGGGAGAGAGAGAGAGAGAGAATAAGAAGGAGAAGAAGAGGTAGAGAGAAGGAGAAGAAGAAGGATAAGAAGAAGGAGAAAAGAGGGAGAGAGAAGGAGAAGAAGAAGAAGAGGGAGAGAGAGAAAGGAGAAGAGGAGAAGAGAAGAAAAGAAGAAGAAGAGGGAGAGAGAGAGAAGGAGAAGAGGAGAAGAAGAAGAAGAAGAAGAAGAAGAGGAAGAGAGAGAAAGAAGGAGAAGAGGGAGAGAGAGAAGAACGGAGGAGAAGAAGAGGGAGAGAGAGGAGAAAGGAGGAGAAGAAGAGGGAGAGAGAGAAGGAGAAGAAGAAGAAGAGGGTGAAGAGGGAGAGAGAGAAGGAGAAGAAGAAGAAGAGGGTGAAGAGGGAGAGAGAGAAGGAGAAGAAGAGAAGAAGAAGAAGGAGAGAGAGGGAGAGGGAGTGGGAAGGTGGATGAGAGAGAGAGGAGGGATAATCATAGGGAGAAAGGTAGAGGGAGAGAGAGAGAGAGAGAGAGAGAGAGAGAGAGAGAGAGAGAAGGGAGAAGGAGGTTGAGAAAAAGTGGAGCTGAAGAAGAAGAAGATCTTGGCAGAGTTCTCCATGATGGCACCAAAGCCAAGTATTGCGACGAGTCTAGATCATAAGTTGAGCCAGAGACACAAGAGATATAGATGGAGAGGCAAGCATCAACTATGCCCCTACTCCTGTGAATCAAGTCCAGGTTCCTCAAACTCTTGTTCTCTCTAGATGTTTATATCAACACACTTAAAATCTGTAGACTCATTAATGTTGTGCATAGCTAACCATAGGAGTTGAAACAATAGGACAATGTTAGCCTTGATCAAATCAGGATCAAGGGGAAGACCACTTAGATCATTTGAAGGAACTAGAAGGAATTTGTTAAATTGACCTTGCGAAGCCCTAACCCAAGGGGAGAGCGAACTTTATGGTAGTTGATTTATGCTAAGCATGTTTCTTGGAACTGTTGAAATGTTTTTAATGAAGGTTGATCTTGTTAAAGATATAAAAAGTGATTGCTAGGTAGAGTGGTTACTTGCTGGATTAGGAAAGGATGTTTTCCTAGTTAAAGGATGTTAGGATAGTTGTTTCAACTTGATTGTTTCCAAAAGGATACTTAAGGATTGGTTGTGGTTTTGGATGAATATCCAAGTGCTATATTTTCATGGCGGGAATTGTAAGGATAAATTGCCATGGAGACAAAAGGGATGTTTTCCCTAGTAAATGTTATTAGGCTGGTTGCTTCAGCTGTGGATGATTTCCTAAAGGGATAATTAAGGAAGGATGGCTCTAGCTACCCCTCGCGAACAGCCAAACCTTAACCAAGGGGGTTATGAATCCACACCGGGAATGTGGACCAAACCCACTGCGAGAGGTCTCTCCGTGGAAATTACTTATTTGACTTGGCTATGTGATCCTTTTTCTTATTTGACTTGGGGTTGTCCTAATTTAGAGTTTTTCTTGATTTTTTTGGAGATTTTAGATGGCTAGAACTAAGGCTATTGCAAGAAATTAGAAAGTTGATCATAGAGGTCTTGCTTCAAAGATCCATCAATCCTCCAAGCCTTCTAAACTTCCAAGGAAATCAAACCCAAGGAGAAAGTTTTCACAACATGTTAGATGCACGAAGGAGATTAGAAATGCAATGAAGGCTTTGGATAATGCAATTCCAAAACTGCCCTTTCAAAGTCTTGTTAGAGAAATTTGTGACAAGCATAGTCTTAATAGTTTTAGATGGACAAGGACAACTCTCAATTACATCCAGGAGGCTACATAAGATTTTTGATTGATTTTTTTCAAAAGTCCTATATCTATGTTACTCATGCACATAAGCTCACACTTATGGACAAAGACATGATAATTCTTAGGAAGTTGAGATACAATTTTCAAAGGTTCTTGAGCTAGTCTCCCATATATTGATGAGAAGACATAACCTAAATACCTAAGTAGTATGGCTTGACTGTCAAGCACCTTCTGCACCTACGAATGCTGACATGCAAGAGAATAAGTTCATTCTCAAGAAAATTAGGCCACCCGAGTTTGATGGCAAGGGAAGGACTGTTCAAGCGGACGCCGAGATCTGGATTGAGTCCATGGAGGACTACTTTGAGGCAGCAGGAACTGCACCTACTAACCAAGCCATGCTCGCCAAACTGAAACTTACAAGCGAAGCGAGACTTTGGTGGAAACAGTGGTGCAGAGACCAAGAGATCTCGGAGGGGACAGTCACTTGGAACAAGCTTAAGGAAGCTGTGCGAGGGAGGTATCTGCCACCTGCCTACCGCACACAAAAGATGAATGAATTCTACAACTTGAAGCAGTTAGGATTATCCCTTGAAGCATATTATTCAAAGTTCGTTTCACTCCTAAATTATGCACCCCCAATGGATATGACACAACAGGTGTCAAAGTTTTGTGCTAGGTTGAATCCACCCATAAACACTCGATTGGAATCAATGTGCCCAACGGACTTGCAAGATGCATTACTGTGAGCAAATCCAATCGTCCAAGAGCTTAAATTAGGCAACTATGATGTAGATGACTCACAAGATCAAGACAAGAGGTGCCACAAGTGCGGTGAGATAGGACACATTCCGTAAGAGATGTCCCAACTGCCGATGTTTCCACTACAACGAACTAGGACACATCCAAACAAATTGTCCTGAGTTGAACCCTGAGAATCAGGAACGTGCAGTCGAACGAAGCCATCTAAACTCTACTTTTGGCGCACATTATGAACCACATGATGATGAAGGCTTGGAGCCTGTTGTAACCTTTGAGGATGACTAGATACCCTAAGAAGATCCTCTTGAGGTAATAAGTCTTGTACTTGGAATAAATCCTATTGAACCCTATGAGTTGTGACAAGTTGTTATTTTAATAATTTTAGTAATCAGAGTAGCGTAGCGGAAGCGTGATGGGCCCTAACCCACAAGCTCTAAGGCCTAGTAGTGCTTGTCTCCCCCAGGTCTTTTCGAGATGAGGACATCTCGATTCCTCTAAGGGGGAGAGGATGTGACATTTCTCCTCCCCCCCCCCCCCCGCGACCCCCCATGGCCACCCATCGGGACTCACCCCCCCTTTAATCGGGACTCAGCCCCCCTTTAATTTTTGAATTTTTTTAAAATCTCTCCCTCTCTCTCGATTCCTCTAAGGGGGGAGAGGATGTGACATTTCTCCTCCCCCCCTGTGACCCCCTGTGGCCACCCATAGGAACTCACCCCCCTTTAATTTTTGACAATTTTTTTTATCTCTCCCTCTCTTTCCCCCCTGCCGTGTGCATGGCGGGGAGAGAGAGTGAGTGTGTGTGTGTATGTGATGTGTGGAAGATGGAGGGCATGCATCCCCCTAGGTGGCAGGTGACACCTCCTTGCCACCTCCCCCCCACTTATATAACGCAGCGTCCCCCCCCCGTGGCAGCACAGAGCGGCCCCCTCCTTCCTCGCATTCAGAAGTGTCCCCCCCCATGCTGCTATACAGTTGCACCTCCCCCTCTGCGTCTACAGCGGCAGTATGCTCTCATCCACAGGCAACAAGCTTCCCCCCTCCCTCCCCGTCATTAGAATTCTCCCCCCCCCCCCACCGGGTTATCAGTTGCCTCCTGTGACATCAGCACCTCCCCTTTTTCATCGACTGCAACAAACCCCCCCTCCCCCCCGGCCATGACTACTGTGAAGGATAGAAGGGAGGAAGAGAGCGAGAGGGAGAAGAAGAAGAAGAAGAAGAAGAAGAAGAAGAAGAAGAAGAAGAAGAAGAAGAAGAAGAAGAAGAAGAAGAAGAAGAAGAAGAAGAAGAAGAAGAAGAAGAAGAAGAAGAAGAAGAAGAAGAAGAAGAAGAAGAAGAAGAAGGAGGAGGAGGAGGAGAAGAAGAAGGAGAAGAAGGAGAAGAGGAGGGAGAGGAAGAAGGAGAAAAGAGAGAAGAGAGAAGAGAGAGGACAGAAGAAGAAAGAGAAGAAGAAGAAGAAGAAGAAGAAGAAGAAGAAGAAGAAGAAGAAGAAGAAGAAGAAGAAGAAGAAGAGGAGGAGGGAGAGGAAGAAGGAGAAAAGAGAGAAGAGAGAGGAGAGAAGAAGAAAGAGAAGGAGAAGAAGAAGAAGAAGAAGAAGAAGGAGAAGAGGAGGGAGAGGAAGAAGGAGAAAAGAGAAGAAGAGAAGAAAAGAAGAAAAGAAGAGGAAGGGAGGAAGCGAGAGAAGAGGGAGAGAAAGAGGGAGGAAGAGAAGAAGGAGAAGAGGGAAGAGATAAAGGAGGAAGAAAGTGAAGAGGGAGAGAGAGAAGAAGAGAAGAAAAGAAGAAGGGAGGAAGAGAGAGAAGAGGGAGAGAAAGAGGGAGGAAGAGAAGAAGGAGAAGAGGGAAGAGAGAGAAGAGAAAGGAGAGACAGAAGAGAGAGAAGAGGAAGAAGGGAGAGAAGTTGAAGGAGAGAGTAGTAAAATAAGAGAGAAAGAAAAGAAGAGGAGAGAGAGAGTAGAGGAAAGGAGAAGAAGAGAAGGAGAGGGAGAGAGAGAAGGAGAGGGAGAGAGAATAGGGGAGTAGGAGAAGAAGAAGAAGAGAGAGAGAAAGAAATAGGGAGAGGAGAAAAAGATTGATAGTGAAAGAAGAAGAAGAAGAAGAAGAAGAAGAAGAAGAAGAAGAAGAAGAAAGAGATAAAGAAATAGGGAGAGGAGATAAATGGAGGGAGTATAGAAGGAAAAAGGCAAAAGAAAGGGAAGCAAAGCAACTACCATCTTTTGGAGAAAAGCTATCTACCCTTCTTGAGAGGGTTGATCCTAAGGGCTTCAATGTTTGTTGCTTTTTACCTTATGATATTAACAAAAAATTTGGTATGATATTTTTTTACTATGACTATGTTCAAATCCTTGAGAATAAAATGAGAGAAGTAAATGACTCTAATTTTCTTATTGGGATGAGGTATAATATACCCAAATTTATTTTTACTTACTATACTTTTCTAGCAATAGGCTTTCATGTTTATGCTCACTATCTCCATTCCTTTGCTAGGTGTATAGTGCATGAGCTCCCCTTCGATATACGACAAAACATCAAGGTTCTTGAGCCATCTGTCTCATACTATATGAGGAGTGAGCTTGATGCAAGTGCATTTGATCATTGATTCAATCCAATTGACTATGAAACTTTGAAGCTCGTAATTCCATACAATGAAAAGTAAGTAATTTGATATTTTATTAGATTTTATGAGATTTTGTTTTGCTAAATTATTGAAGTATTATTGTTTTCAATTCTCATTGGATCGTAATTGGAATAGATTGCGTAGAGAAGCAATGTTTCCTCATCAATTCTTTGAAAGGAAACCATGGAAATGCTAAGTTGTAAATTATATAATCTAGGATCTCCTTGATATTTTGATATTTTCTTTTTGTAAATACTCTAAATATTTTGATCTTTTTTTGTAATTACTCTAAATTTATATTGTCTTTTTGGTATATAGCTATAAAAATATTGATTGAAGTGCTAGAGAAAAAGCCTCTCGTGCCTTTTGATTTACTTGCAACAATGCAATATAGACAAGTTATGGTAAGGTCTTGATTAATATGGTTGAAACATAATAACAAAATTTATTCTATAAACTACCATAAAAAAGTTTCATAGTTTTACTTTATATTGTTGGTTGTAGTGTTCTCATCAGGAAGATAGTCACTCTTGTAGTGGCTGGAAAGTAATTGTAAATGTTAGAGGATTGATTAAGTCTATTTATCTCAATGATAATAAAATTGTAAATGTAATGTGAAAGATACTAATAGAGGTTCATTGCAAAATCATCCATTGATGATAATAATATAGTCCATTTTTTAAAATAACAATGAATTAAAAATCTTTTCTTACAAATGTATGACAATTTTCAAGGGATTGCTATACAAGTGAGAATGTTTGATATATAAGAGAAAAGGTCATGAAGTACATAATGATCAATTGTATGAAACCAAGAATGGATAGTAGTGGAGGCTTGGACAATGAAAGAGAGGAGTGCATGTAACTATAGTAGGTAAAGCTATGTATTCAACACCTAAGGCAACCAGAGCATCAAAGAAAGGCAAAAGGACTCCTAGAAAGAATGTCCCTTCTCCTAAGAAAAGTCCTTAAAAAAAGAAGTAGCTATGCTTCATTGCATGTAAGCCCTTGTGTGTATAAGTCATGGAGATGGTTGACAAAGATTTATCGCAAAATTTGTACATGTATTTTATATTGATAGTAAAGATATATTTTCTTCAATATCTTTACATTGTATATTCTTCTCTCTCCTCATTGATATTTACAAAAAATATGTTACAATGTTTGTTAATTAGAAAATGAAATTAGATACATACCTAAGTGGATATAATATGATATAAAAACTTGCTTATTTGTTATTAAGTTTGAACACAAATGAGTATGGTAGTTCAATATCTTCATTCTGTAAATCTATCCTCACTTAATGTAGCGTACATGATGATCTAACCTTTAGGATTGTAATAATATCCTAATTGGACCAAACATCAAGATCCACTACAAGATATTTGCTAAAATTATCAAGATTTTGGTCTAAAGCAACCAAACTACCATCAACATAATGCCATCTACTATAATAAAAGCTCAAGATGAAATTTTGAGCAGCAACAATATATTTACAAGCCATAGAGTCTTGATCTATCTTGCTACCATATTTTTACAAGCCATAGAGTCTTGATCTATCTTACACAAATTTTCATTTTGCCCTAGTATCCTATCCTTCATCAACAAATTGTATGACATGATCATATGTTAGTCTCTTTACTAAAAGCATGGCCTTTGACATTCTTATCTCAACATTAGAAAATAAATAAAAAAATATATTAATAGGCATAAACAAAGTAACTTTGTTTAGCTTACTTGAGATACTAGGTTTTAATGCTATCTGTATCTTAGAAAATATTTACTAGTAGTAGTTGGACTTAGCAAAGGCCACTCAAAGCTTTAAAAATCTAACAAAGGAAGGGGAGTATTGATGCCCATTGGTTCTATTGCATGGTAACAATATAAGAATGGTCATAAAAGAATATTTCATTCTCTGCAAGCTCTATTTTCTTTCTATATTTGTATATTTTTTCTCTAATTGAATCATGCATAATATCAATAACATCAACAATAGACTCAACCAGTTGCTGTTCCTCAAGATTAGAATGATAGACACCTACAAGACAAACAAATGTTATAATGGAAAACCTTAAGCCAAGTTCAAGAAAAGAAAGACTTTAAGAATCAAACTCTTATAATTTGGTTTATGCATTAGAAGATTTGAAGTTTTAGGTTCCAAATATAGCTCTCTATGCATAAACACATGTTACACCAGTACCTCTTCTATGCTATTCTTATTTACTCCAAGCTTGAAATGTCAAATTCTACCCTTCCAAGCAAAGATGAATGAGCTCTCATATCTTTGTCTTTTTTCACATTTTTTCTATTGTAGACACAAGCTCATCGCTCAACTACCAAGACCCACAGACTGCTTATCTCTTCAAGTATTTCAAGCAAGAACCTATGGCTATCTCTCACCTAGTCGACACACCTTCGATCCTACGAGTATAGTGAGCTTACATTGATGCTCAATGGAGTAGCCTCCTCCCCCAAGCCCTTCGATAGCTCCACAATTCGAGATGTAAGCTCAAGCATTCTCAAGCCTCTACCTCCAAGATCCATCCTCCATAGCCACATGTGAGGCAAGAGAAGAGAAGAAGAAGAGAGGAGAAGATGGAGAGCTTTACCTCCGAGATCCCTCACCCTCACACACACACTCCCTCACACTCTCTCCCTCAAGCACACTCAAGCACACATAAGCAAGCAAGGAGAAGAGAGGAAGAGAAGAAGATGAGTTCACTTTGGTCACACACCAAAATAATGAGCTTCTCTATTCACTTTTTGGTTTTATACATAACCCTAAATCCTTTTTGGGCGGTCATCCCTTTTTAACATGACCGAACATTGTGGCAAGGTCCTCTTTTTCATTTCCTTCTATTTGCCTTATCTCTTTACCTATACTCATCTACCTCTTACAATTTTGCACAAGAGGAAGCGTGGCACTCTTTTACAACAGTTTTGGGGGTGCCTTGCATTTAAAAATGTGCTTTCTCTTTTGACTTGATTTTTGAGGCCGCCCTTGCACTTTTAGCTATTCTCCTTTCTACCTATTCTGTCACATCTGCATTATTGACTTTTTTTTCTTCTATCTCAAACTGGGGTTAACATTACCTCCCTCTACTAGATGAGTGCTAGTCCCATGGCACTAGCAAGGCTTTGCTAATGAGGGCTTGGTGCTTGGAATGGTGGTTTCCAAGGTGATGATGGGCCTTGAGTGGGTGGGTACTAGGTAAGAAGCTTAGCAAATGATTGTGTTGTTGGAGGCTGAGGATATGTTGTGTGAATGGCGAGGCCTCTGATGTTGGTGGTTTACAACATCCGTCATTACCTGAAAGAGAATAAGTGCACTACCTTGGGGGTGTGTCTACCATACCCTATGGTGCATTGTGCTCATGTGAGTGAAACTAGGAGCTAGGTCTTAGGATAGGCAAGCTTGGATAGTTTTTGAGAATCAAGCTCGTGATCAGTATGTCAAGAATTGCGTGGTGGGGGGACTTGCTCAAGATGCTGCACCGAACACACACAGAATGCACAAGGAGAAGCTCACTCAAGAGATAAGAAGAGAGATGGAGGCCAAAACGTTTTCTTGCTGGTTTCTTCTTCTTCTTCCACACTCTTTACAATGTACACAAAGTATAGATAAGATACAACATAAAGGAAAGTGGCCTACTAAGTCAAACAATGCATAACCGACTACACTAGTCGACTGGCGCTATAACTATGCCAGCTGTAAATAGGTGTAATAACCTGAATATAATAAGTAATGAGTCAGTGGCCATGTGAGAGTCATAATCACCACTGACGTGCTAAGTGTAGATGTGTTGATCCATCTAACCAGGTGGTCCATCATCAATGTCCGCATGTGTTGAGCTTGTCATCTCAACACTCCCTCTCAAGCTCAACTACATCTCTGCAACTCCAAGTAAGCTTTGAAACTTTTGAAGCTTCTCTGTACCCAATGCCTTTGTGAAGATGTCAGCTATTTGATCCTGTGTGCTGACATAAACCAAGTCAATCTCACCTGCTAATACCTTCTTTCTCACAAAGTGGTAGTGTACCTCAATATTTTTTCTCCTGGCACGGAACATAGGATTCCTAGCCAACTGTGTGTACTGCTCATGTTGTCACAATAAATGACAACTGGACCTTCCACCTACACATCCAAATCAGCCATTAACTTTTGTAGCCATACTACCTCACATGCTGCAACAGCAGCACCTCTATACTCAACCTCTGTACTCGACAAAGCAACTGTAGATTGCTTTTTGCTACTCCAAGCAATTGCTGCACTACCAAGAGAGAACATGTATCCGGTGGTAGATCTTCTATTAGACATACTACCAGCCCAATCTACATCTGTGTATCCAAACACATGTACATCTGTACCTACCTCATAGAAAAAATGTCCATAATGTAATGTGGACTTCACATATCCAAATGTGGCTTTCTAGGTACTTGCATAAACTGACTCACAAGACCAACAACATAGCTCAAGCCTTGCCTTGTAATGGTCATGTAAATCAAACTCCCCACTATCCTCCTGAACATAGTAGGGTCTTCTATCTCATCCCCAACATCAACACTCAACTTTACATTCTGCTCCAATGGGACTGAAAGTGGTTTGCATGCTGTCATACCATACTTGGACAACATATCCAAGCCATACTGTCTTTGGGACAGCCATATACCATCATCATATCAGATCACCTCAATGCCAAGGAAGTACCTTAGCTCACCTAAATCCTTCATCTCAAACTTCTTCTTCAAAAAATCCTCGACTTCAGCAATCCCATTATCACTATCACCTGTAATAATTAAGTCATCCACATAGATGACTATGATGACCAAACCTGCATCTCCCTTTCTCACATAAAGTGAGTGATTAGTATCAGAAATATAAAAGGCAATATTGACAAGATACTCTCTGATCTTGTCAGACCATGCTCTAGGTACTTGCTTGAGCCCATAGAGCGCCTTCTTCAACCTGCACACATACGTGGGATGCTCTAAATCTTCATAACCTGCTGGTTGATCTATATACACTTCTTCCTGCAAATCACCATGCAAGAAGGCATTCTTCACATCCATTTGCTGCAACCTCCAACCTTTGGTTGCTGCCAAAGCAATCACACATCTGACAATTGCCATTCTAGAAACTGGACTGAAGGTTTCTTCATAATCTATGCCATATGTCTGGGCATAGCCTTTTGCAACCAGCCTAGCTTTGTACCTACTAATATAACCATCTGCATTGTGCTTAATCTTATAAACCCACATACATCCAATAGCTTTCTTGCCCTTTGGCAATGATACTAGATCCCAAGTCTTATTGGCCTCTAATGTAGCCATCTCCTCATCCATTGCTGCATCCCTATGAGCATGACCAACAGCCTCCTCAAAACATGTGGGCTCAACATCCTCAACTAGTTTTACCATATAAGTATAATGGTGAGCTGCATAACCTTCAAAACCAAATCTTTTAATAGGGTATCTGACCCTGCTAGATCTGCGTACCACCGGATCACTCAATGGAGCCTTTACATTACTATGAGCTCTCTGTACACCTGGTGTCCTAACAGAAGGAACACCAAGCTTATCATCCAAGCTCTCTGAGCCACTGGAGTCTCCATCAAGAACTGCATCAATGCCGTCTGACACTTTATTCTTTCCTTTGTCTTTACCTGTAGTGCTACTAGATGCACCTGAAGATGTAGAGGTACTCCTTAGTCTCCTAGACCAAGGACTACCAACAGATGATGTCTCTGGTCCACTAAGAGTTCGTGATTCTTGCTTTTCAGCCTGCACATGAGTGTCATGATCATCATCATCATCCAATGCATCGCCACTAGATGCATACCAACTGCTCATTTCATCAAAGATGACATCCCTGCTCACTCTGAACTTACATGTGATAGGGTTATAATAGTGATACCCTTTTTGCTCTAAAGAGTATCCAATAAAAACACATTTTTCTGCCTTTGGATCAAGCTTCTTCCGTAGCTCATCTGGCACATGAACGTATGCAACACAGCCAAATACCTTCAAGTGCGATACATCAGGCTTCTTGCCAGTAAAGCATTCTTCAGGAGTCATCCCATCAACTGCAGATGTGGGAGTTCTGTTCATAATATAAACAGCAGTATGAACAGCCTCAGACCAAAAATGCTTAGGCATATTCTTTTCAGCCATCAAGGCGCGTGCAACTTCTGCAATATGCCTGTTTTTCCTTTCTGCAACCCCATTTTGCTGTGGGGTATATCTACATGTGAACTATCTCTTTATCCCATGAGACCTCAAAAAATCACTGAACTCATTCGAGAGGTACTCTCCCCCTCCATCTGACCTCAAGCACTTTACTTTCAAGCTTGTTTCTCTTTCATCTGCAGCCTTGAAAGTTCTAAAGTGATAAAACGCTTCACTCTTTTCCTTCATAAAATATACCCACAGCTTTCTAGAACAATCATCAATGAATGTGACAAAGTATGAATTGCCTCCAAGAGATACATTTTGTATAGGCCCCCAAATGTCTGTATGCACAACATCAGGGATATTTCTGCTTACATCTCTGTCATGTGAAAAGGGTTGTCTTTCCTACTTACCAAACTGACATACTTCACATACCTTATGAAATTCTACAACTCTAAATGTAGGCAAACCTATAACCAACCCTTTGGACTGCATTAATTTCAGCCTTTGTACATTTGCATATCCAATGCGTTTGTCCCAAATTTCAATATCTGCAACAACACCTTTTCCTTTAGCATACATAGCAGCATTCATAGTAGGAATTCCAGCATCCAGAGTAAACATACGTCCAACTCTACTTCCCTTTGCTACCAACCTACACTTGTCATTGAAGTCTTCTACAAAGCAACCCTTTACATTAAATCTGACTTGCAGCCCTTGCTCTACCATTTGACCGACTGACACCAAGTTCTTTGTAATAGATGGCACATGTAATACATCTGAAAGACTCTTTGTCTTACCATCATGCAAGGACAAGGAAACTTTTTCAATGTGTGAAATTGGGTGGCATGAATCATCACCCGTCTACACATAACCTGCATTTTGCAAATCCTGCATCTCTCCAAACCATTCTGCATGGCTGGTCATATGATTGGATGCACCTGAATCAACATACCAAACATCATCATGTGTTCCCTTTCTTGTAACAGCATTCAACATATGCTGCATAACAAACAGACGTTCATTTTTGTCTTCATTATGTCGTGAAGACGATGCATAGTTTCCTTGCTGCAACTTACCACTGCGAATATCATCTTTCTTAGCATAACATCGGGCTGCAATATGACCTATTTTTCCACAGTAGTGACACACAATACCAGAGTTGTTAGAACCTCTATTCTGCTATCCACCTGTTCCTCTAAAGCTCTCCTTGCCTCTAAAGTTGCCACAACCTCCTGAAACCTGCATATCGTGTAATTGTTGATTCAATCTGTTTTGCTGGTTGTCAGTACCACGTCCTGTACCACGGCCTCTTGAAGAGAACTTGCCACGTCCCCTTCCTGAACTGGAGTTGAAAGCTTAGACCTATTCACCACTTCTTTCAGATGTCTCACTCTGCATGTTGATCTCTTCAGTGATCATAAGGGAGGCCAGCTCATCGAAATCTGGAAATGGCTTTCTGACATATACGGAAGTTACAAAAGACTTCCAAGCCTTTTCATTGTTAAGTCCACCCAAGGTAGATGACAGCAAATCATCATCATCGGGCATTGCATCAATCGCTGCCAATGCATCTGCAATGCTCCTTACCTTCAGTGCATACTCATTGATAAACATCTTCCCTTTTTTTAATGTATTCAACTCTTGCTTGAGTTGAATCTTTCGTGCCTTTGTATTTACACAAAACATACTTTCAAGTATGGTCCAAGCTGCATATGAATTCTCTGCATTTCTAATATGTCCCAGCATATTATTGTCAATTACTGCAGACAGCCAATACATGACCTTCTTGCCTTTTGCGTTCCATTCCTTCCGTGCCTTTGTCTCTTCTACAGTTGGAGGATCACTCACCTCCAGCTCATTTTCTTCACATAAAACAAACTCGTAGAGGCCTTTTCCAATAAGGAAGTTCGTGACACGGAACTTCCATGAAGGGTAGTTGTTCTTGTCGAGCTTCTCAATGATGGGGCTTCCACTATTCTCTGCTATTATCACAAAACTAATACCAAACAGCAAGCAAATCTTCTGCAACCCTCGACCTATAGTGCACAACAATACGCAAAACAGCCTTTTTCATTCTCTTCTCAACAATACATGCAATCTGCAACCTATTTGTAGATAAACCTTATGTTTGCTTCATGTAAACACCTCAAGAATGATAGATTTACAATCTGTAACCTGCGCACCCACTTTCGGTCAAAACAGCCGAAATCACAGTGTACCCTGAAAGTGTTGTCCGCAACCTTGTGTCTCTAAAACGGAGCCTGAAACAGCCTCAAATGCCGAAATTAACTGCGGGAAAGCCCTAAAGGGAAAGTCTACAGAATACACAGTGCTCTTCGCACACACCAAATATCACTGCAATCTGAGATCTTTGCTCTGTCCTGCTTCCGGTGCCTCCATAGGCACTATCCAAGAGAAAGAGTGGAAGGATGGGAGAGCTTTTTACCCGTGGCTTGCTTGCTCGAACCTTGCTTCTTCTCCTTCACTTCAGCCTTCGAAATAAGCCTCTCTCAGTGGCGTGGCTCTGATACCATGTCAAGAATTGTGTGGTGGGGGGACTTGCTCAAGATGTTGCGCCGAACACACACAGAATGCACAAGGAGAAGCTCACTCAAGAGACAAGAAGAGAGATGGAGGCCAAAACGTTTTCTTGATGGTTTCTTCTTCTTCTTCCACACTCTTTACAATGTACACAAAGTATAGATAAGATACAACATAAAGGAAAGTGGCCTACTAAGTCAAACAATGCATAACCGACTACACTAGTCAACTGGCGCTATAACTATGCCAGTTTGTAAATAGGTCTAACAACCTAAATATAATAAGTAATGAGTCAATGGCCATGTGAGAGTCATAATGACTATCGACATGCTAAGTGTAGACATATAGACCCATCTAACCAGGTGATCCATCATCAATGTCCGCATGTGTTGCGCTTGTCATCTCAACACAATATCACCGACATGACCGAACTTATCTAGATAGATGTCATCTTAGCTGTCACTCTACATATGTGTTGTAATAATTGAGTTAGTCAAACTCAACTATAGTTAGTAGTATGGTTAGTTAGTGACCTAGTGTGTTTATCAGTTATGTGTGATTAGACTTTAGTAAGAATTATGAAAGAATGAGAAGAAGAAAACAAGAGAGTTCACTACTCTCTGTTACAGCACAATGTCTTTGTCTCTCTCCCCCTCTGAATCTTGAACATGGTATCAGAGCTTAAACGCCTGAAGTCTAAAGGCTTGGTAGTGGCCATTTGATATCAATACATTAGATTTGAAGAAAACATTATCAAAGGAGAATGTGCCTACAGCCCTTTTTTTTATAGAAGTGCTATCTTGTTACAAAAGTGGATTTTGGAGAAATGGACTCACAATTCTTGACCGTATCAACATGGTTTTCAACTTTGCAGAAGAAAGCTTTTTCAAATTCCTCCCAGATTTTGAGATATTTAGTACAAACTTGTGCAGACTAGCTATTTACTACAGTAAACAATAGGTGGTTCCAGGGCACTAGTGGCTTTCATCCTAACAATGTATATGCCCTTATTATCATGCATTTGAGCATGATATTGGAGTGTTAAATGCTCAGTTTTGGAGCTTATTTGTAGGTTGGAAATAGTAAACTGGTTGCTGCTCTGAATTTGGAAACAATATATCTACAGGGTTGAAGTATCTGTGATGTTTATTTGCTACTGATAAATGCTTGGATCATACCACTTGAGTGGTAGATGCTTTTGGGGATACTGTGAGAGCTAAAAGTCCAAAGTTTGGACTGATTTGTTACTAGTTATACTGGGGTATTGACTGGTTATTGTTTGTAGGAAGGATATTTATCATCTTCACTTGACATACATACAATATATTCTGATTGGTTGGATATGTATCAACTCCTACATAGAGTGGCAACTGAATGAGATGTTTTGGGAAAATTTTGAGGTCTGAATACTCTTGTTTTAATAGGGAAAATACTATTGTGTATAGTAGTAGACTGGCTGTATTTGGTACGGCTACTTGCATACAGTACAAACATTGATGCTTGTATAGACATAATTTGTTGTTGGGATGTTTTGCCACTACCATAGAATGTTTTGAACTGATTTGAGCTTGGTTTATGCTCAATTGACTATGTTTTTTCATTGCTGGAATACAGTTTACAGCATGTAGGTTGTCAGGAAGACTGTTCTTGAACTGCGGGAAAACTGTTTCTAAACTGCTCCTGAACTGTAAGAAAACCGTTCTTGAACTATAGGAAAATTGTTTTTGAATTGCAAAAAGTCATTTCTTGAACTGTAAGGATTCAAGCACTTACAGATTTCATATAGCATTGAATACCTTAGTTGCAAATATGGCAAATGCTCAAGGCGTTGACAATATCACTCAAATTGTGGGAGAGAAGCTTGATAATAAAAACTTCGCTTTATGGAAGTTTATGATGCAAAATTTCTTGATTGGCAGAGGCTATCAAGATTTATGTAGAGGGGCTAAATCTGAACCTGAATTGCTTGAACAGAATCCGACACAAAAACATTAGAGAGCTCACTGACAGTGGTCAGAAAGAGCGAGTAAAGTACTGCAATATTGGTTTTCTTTGTGCATTTCTAATGTGATGGTTATGCAGATTACCAATTGCTATTCCGTGAAGGATGCTTGGGATGCACTCAGGAAGAATTATGGTAATGTCATGCATCCAAGGAAGATACAACCGAAGTAGTAGTTCAACAACATGTCTAGGAATGGCAGGAGCATTCAAGCATACACAACTGAAATAAAGACCATAGTTGACCAAGTGGCTACTATTGGATCTCGTGTTTTAGAGGATGATATGATTGCAGTGACATTAAGGAGTATAAGGTATTTGATACGTCTATTTCTATGAGAAAAGAACCCCCTTATTGGGATGAGTTATTTGCACTACTGCTACATGAAGAAATAAAGCTTGGCTTAAATATGGGTTCGAGCACATCTCAGGGCAAAGACACTGTCATTTACTTTAGTCAGTGAACTAGAGGTGCTAGATCTCATGGAGCTTTTCGAGGTTGAGGAGACACTCAAAACACATATGGACAACATCAACAAAATGCTTCGCATAGCTCAAATATGCGAGGACAATGAGGATCGGATCTGGAGCCTTTAGAGGCAGGGAGAGATCACCTAGAGGAAGAGGTAGTTTTTGGCAGTCGCATGAGCAGTCTAATAGGGATAAAGACTGTCATTATTGCGGAAGATATAGGCATATTGTGAAGGATTGCCATAAAAAGCAAGCTAATATGAAGGTAAAAGGTAGGCAACATGGACATTATGAATCTTCTAGTGGTACTCAGGATGACTAGGGAGATAGACTGTTTGCTATACAACATGTATATAAGAATACACTTAAGCAAGGAAAAGATGAGAAGTGGCTCATAGAATTAGGAGGAGAATCCAATCATATGACTCCTCATGGTGAATGGTTTGATGAGTTAGTAGCAGGGTCTCATGGATTTGTATGTACTGGTGATGATACACAACATGATATTCAGCATATAGGTGTGGTTTCATTGCTCATGCCTGATGGCAGAAAGAAGAGCCTACATGATGTACTGCATATACCTTCTATTACCAAGAATTTACTGTCAGTTGGACAAATGACAGAATAGAATTTGCAAGTCAGATTCAACAAGGATGGTGGTTTTATTAAAGAATATGGCAATGGCTGTAAATTGATTGCCAAAGGTAAGAGAGATGGCAGAATGTTTACCTTGGATGCATCTATCCCAGTATTGAAGGCAACCATCTTTGCCCATGATAATGGAGTAGTTCGGGATGTAGAAACGTGGCACAAATGCATTGTTCATGTTAATGTACAAAAATTGAAAATTATGTAGCAGAAAGAGGTTGTACTTGGCTTGCCAAAGTTCAAGTATACTGATCTTGGACATGTATGATCTGCTTGTCAATTTGGGAAACAAGCAAGATTTCCATTCATGAAACATGCGAGACACAATTCTCGGCCTTTGCACTTGATACATTCGGATGTATCATGTATTATGTATCATTCATTATGTATAATGCGTCTTTTGGTGGTGCTGGGTATTATGTATCATTCATTGATGATTTCAGTACACATGGCTATATATTCTGAAGCACAAGGATGAGGTGCTTGATGTCTTTAAGGAGTTTAAAAAGCATATTGAAAATGAACTTGGATGTTATATCTCATGTTTGAGATCTGATGGAGGTGAAGAATATGCATCTAGAGAGTTTGATATGTACCTTGCTAAATATGGCATAAAAAGGCAGCTCACATGCAGTTACACACTCTATAGAATGGTGTGAAAAATAGATAAAATTGGGTGCTTATGGAAGCTACCAAGGGCAATGCTTAATGAAAAGAATTTACCAAATGTTTATTGGGCTAAAGCAGTGGTTACTGTAGTTTATGTATTGAATCGAACACCTATAGATGGGATTCATGATTTGACTCCATATGAGAAATTGTATGGGCACAAGCCAGACATTAGTCACCTAAAAGTATTTGGTTGCATTGCCTACGTACATGTGCCTGATGAAAAGAGGAAGAAGTTAGACCCGAAAGCTGTTGAAAGTGTTTTTCTTGGCTATGCACAGGAGAGAAAGGCTTGCAAATGCTATGATACATCCATTTGGGAAACCTTGATTAGCAGGGATGTAGTTTTTGATGAGCTAGCCTCATGGTATGGTAATCTGAATGCAATGGTCTCTGATGGACCAACGAGCCCTATTTATGCTCAAAATTATCCTTCAGCTAGTATGTCTATGAGTAGCCCAATAGGACATGGTTTATTTACTATTAGTCCTTGGACAAGATGACTCCACAGTCGTGCTATTGTATCCACTAACACGGATATGTCAATGAGGGGGAGATTGGATAAAGCCAAAGAAAAGATGTTTGAAGATGTGATTGGCCTGCTTACAAATGGATATGAGTCACCTGGCAGTGATAGTATTGATAGTAAATTGGGCATACCATCAATTATGGTGCATGGTGCGAGGCAAAGCAGGTATGTGCCGCCTCATGAGAGGCAAGCCCAGAGTGCACCGGAATTGAGGAGGTCTGAAATGGTCAAAAAACTAGTTGATAGGCTAACATATAGTGGGTATTCAGTCAGAAATTATGCATATATGACTAAACTATTAGGCTACAAAGAGCCTACAAAGTTCAGTGAGGTAGTTAGAGATGAGAATTGGTGTGCTACCATGCATGAAGAATACACAATATTGGCTGAAAATGAGACATGGGAATTGGTCCATTTTCCTGAAGGAAAAGTACCCACTGGCTACAAAAATGTTTATAAAGTGAAATGCTAGTTAGATGGTTCATTGGAAAGGTATAAAGCCCGGCTAGGTGCAAAGGGATATGCACAGTAGTATGGCCTAGATTATGAGGAGTCTTTCAACCCAATTTCCAAGATGGCAATGGTGAGAACAATTATTGCATTAGCAGCTTCTAAGGGCTAGAAATTATGGTAGATGGATGTCAAAATTGCATTCTTGAATGGTGACTTGCTTGAAGAGGTGTATATGGAGTAGTCTGAAGGTTATGTACACCTTGACTATTCGACATATGTGTGTAAATTGAAAAAGACCTTGTATGGGATGAAACAAGCATTGAGAGCATGGAATGCTTGCATAAGCACTTATTTGCAGCAACTTGGTTTTCAAATAGGCCATGCAGATCACAGCCTATTTACAAAGAAGACAGAGCATGGTTATGGTTTTCTAGTGGTTAATGTCAATGATTTGATCATCACTAGAGATTATGATCATGGGATTGCTAAAATTAAAGCAATGTTACAGGCATTCAAAGTCAAGGATATTGGTGAGTTGAAGTAATTTCTTGAGATTGAGGTTCTACACCTCAATGTATATGGCTATTACAAAAACAATATGCTCATGATATGTTGTTGAAATATGGCATGATGGAGTGTAAAGCCATGGAAACACCATTGAATCATGTGAGTAAAACTAGGAGCTAGGTCTTAGGATAGGCAAGCTTGGGTAGTTGTTGAGAATCAAGCTCGTGATCAGTATGTCAAGAATTGTGTGGTGGGGGGACTTGCTCAAGATGCTGCGCCGAACATACACGGAATGGACAAGGAGAAGCTCACTCAACAGACAAGAAGAGAGATGGAGGCCAAAACGTTTTCTTGCTGGTTTCTTCTTCTTCCACACTCCTTACAATGTACACAAAGTATAGATAAGATACAACATAAAGGAAAGTGGCCTACTAAGTCAAACAATGCATAACCGACTACACTAGTCGACTGGCGCTATAACTATGCCAGTTGTAAATAGGTGTAACAACCTGAATATAATAAGTAATGAGTCAGTGGCTATGTGAGAGTCATAATGACCATTGACGTGCTAAGTGTATATGTGTTGACCCATCTAACCAGGTGGTCCATCATCAATGTCCGCATGTGTTGAGCTTGTCATCTCAACACTCCAGCTCAACTGCATCTCTGCAACTCCAAGTAAGCTTTGAAACTTTTGAAGCTTCTCTGTACCCAATGCCTTTGTGAAGATGTCAGCTATCTGATCCTGTGTGCTGACATACACCAAGTTAATCTCACCTACTAGTACCTTCTCTCTCACAAAGTGGTAGTGTACCTCAATATTTTTTGTCCTCGCATGGAACACAGGGTTCCTAGCCAACTGTATACTACTCATGTTGTCACAATAAATGACAACTGGACCTTCCACCTACACATCCAAATCAGCCATTAACTTTTGTAGCCATACTACCTCACATGATGTAACAGCAGCACCTCTATACTCAGCCTATGTACTCGACAAAGCAACTGTAGATTGCTTTTTGCTACTCCAAGCAATTGTTACACTACCAAGAGAGAACATGTATCCACTGGTAGATCTTCTATCAGATATACTACCAGCCCAATCTGCATCTGTGTATCCAAACACCTGTATATCTATACCTGCCTCATAGAAAAAATGTCCATAATGTAATGTGGACTTCACATATCTCAATATGCGTCTGACTGCATCCAAATGTGGCTTTCTATGTACTTGCATAAACTGACTCACAAGACCAACAACGTAACTCAAATCTTGCCTTGTAATGGTCATGTAGATCAAACTCCCCACTATCCTCCTAAACATAGTAGGGTCTTCTATCTCATCCCCAACATCAACACTCAACTTTACATTCTGCTCCAACGGGACTCAAAGTGGTTTGCATGCTGTCATACCATACTTGGACAACATATCCAAGCCATATTGTCTTTGGGACAGCCATATACCATCATCATATCTGATCACCTCAATGCCACGGAAGTACCTTAGCTCACCTAAATCCTTCATCTCAAACTTCTTCTTCAAAAAATCCTCGACTTCAGCAATCCCACTATCGCTATCACCTGTAATAATCAAGTCATCCACATAGATGACTATGATGACCAAACCTGCATCTCCCTTTCTCACATAAAGTGAGTGATCAGTATCAAAAACATAAAAGCCAATATTGACAAGATACTCTCTGATCTTGTTAGACCATGCTTTAGGTGCTTGCTTGAGCCCATAGAGCGTCTTCTTCAACCTGCACACATACGTGGGATGCTCTAAATCTTCATAACCTACTGGTTGATCTATATACACTTCTTCCTGCAAATCACCATGCAAGAAGGCATTCTTCACATCCATTTGCTGCAACCTCCAACCTTTGGCTACTACCAAAGCAATCACATATCTGACAGTTGCCATTCTAGAAACTGGACTGAAGGTTTCTTCATAATCTATGCCATATGTCTGGGCATAGCCTTTTGCAACCAGCCTAGCTTTGTACCTACTAATAGAACCATCTGCATTGTGCTTAATCTTATAAACCCACATACATCCAATAGCTTTCGTGCCCTTCGGCAATGATACTAGATCCCAAGTCTTATTGGCCTCTAATGCAGCCATCTCCTCATCCATTGCTGCATCCCAATGAGCATGACCAATAGCCTCCTCAAAACATGTGGGCTCAACATCCTCATCTAGTTTTACCATATAAGGATAATAGTGAGCTGCATAACCTTCAAAACCAAACCTTTTAACAGGATATCTGACCCTGCTAGATCTGCGTACCATCGAATCACTCAATGGAGCCTTTACATTACTATGAGCTCTCTGTACACCTGGTGTCCTAACAGAAGGAATACCAAGCTTATCATCCAAGCTCTCTGAGCCACTGAAGTCACCATCAAGAACTACATCAATGCCATCTGACACTTTATTCTTTCCTTTGTCTTTACCTGTAGTGCTACTAGATGCACCTGAAGATGTAGAGGTACTCCTTAGTCTCCCAGACCAAGGACTACCAGTAGATGATGTCTTTGGTCTACTAAGAGTTCGTGATTCTTGATTTTTAGCCTGCACATGAGTGTCATGATCATCATCATCATCCAATGCATCACCACTAGATGCATACAAACTGCTCATTTCATCAAAGATGACATCCCTGCTCACTCTGAACTTACATGTGATAGGGTTATAACAGTGATACCCTTTCTGCTCAAAAGAGTATCCAATAAAAACACATTTTTCTGCATTTGGATCAAGCTTCTTCCGTAGCTCATCTGGCACATGAACGCATGCAACACAACCAAATACCTTCAAGTGCGATACATCAGGCTTCTTGCCAGTAAAGCATTCTTCAGGAGTCATCCCATCAACTGCAGCTATGGGAGTTCTGTTCATAATATAAACAGCAGTATGAACAGCCTCAGACCAAAAATGCTTAGGCATATTCTTTTCAGCCATCAAGGCGCGTGCAACTTCTGCAATATGCATGTTTTTCCTTTCTGCAACCCCATTTCGCTGTGGGGTATATCTGCATATGAACTATCTCTTTATCCCATGAGACCTCAAAAAATCACTGAACTCATTCGAGAGGTACTCTCCCCCTCCATCTGACCTCAAGCACTTTACTTTCAATCCTGTTTCTCTTTCAACTACAGGCTTGAAAGTTCTAAAGTGCTCAAACGCTTCACTCTTTTCCTTCATAAAATATACCCACAGCTTTCTAGAACAATCATCAATGAATGTGACAAAGTATGAACTGCCTCCAAGAGATACATTTTGTGAAGGCCCCCAAATGTCTGTATGCACAACATCATGGATATTTCTGCTTACATCTCTGTCATGTGAAAAGGGTTGTCTTGCATGCTTACCAAACTGACATGCTTCGCATACCTTATGAAATTCTGCAACTCTAAATGTAGGCAAATCTATAACCAACCCTTTGGACTGCATTAATTTCAGCCTTTGTACATTTGCATGTCCAATGCGTTTGTGCCAAATTTCAATATCTGCAACAACACCTTTTCCTTTAGCATACATAGCAGCATTCATAGTAGGAATTCCAGTATCTAGAGTAAACATACGTCCAACTCTACTTCCCTTTGCTAGCAACCTACACTTGTCATTGAAGTCTTCTACAAAGCAACCCTTTACATTAAATCTGACTTGCAACCCTTGCTCTACCATTTGACCGACTGACACCAAGTTCTTTGTAATAGATGGCACATGTAATACATCTGAAAGACTCTTTGTCTTACCATCATGCAAGGACAAGGGAACTTTTCCAATGTGTGAAATTGGGTGGCATGAATCATCACCCGTCTGCACATAACCTGCATTTTGCAAATCCTGCATTTCTCCAAACCATTCTGCATGGTTGGTCATATGATTGGATGCACCTGAATCAACATACCAAACATCATCATGTATTCCCTTTCTTGTAACAGCATTCAGCATATGCTGCATAACAAATAGACGTTCATTTTTGTCTTCATTCTGTCGTGAAGACGATGCATAGTTTCCTTGCTGTAACTTACCATTGTGAATATCATCTTTCTTAGCATAACATTGGGCTGCAATATGACCTGTTTTGCCACAGTCGTGACACACAATACCAAAGTTGTTAGAACCTCTGTTCTGCCATCACCTCTTCCTCTAAATCTCCCCTTGCCTCTAAAGTTACCATGACCTCCTGAAACTTGCATATCGTCAAATTGTTGATTCAATCTGTTTTGCTAGTTGTCACTACCACGTCCTGTACCACGGCCTCTTGAAGAGAACCTGCCACGTCCCCTTCCTGAACTGGAGTTGAAAGCTCAGACCTATTCACCACTTCTTTCATATGTCTCACTCTGCATGTTGATTTCTTCAGTGATCATAAGGGAGACCAACTCATCGAAATCTGGAAATGGCTTTCTGACATATACGGAAGTTACAAAAGACTTCCAAGCCTTTTCATTGTTAAGTCCACCCAAGGTAGACGACACCAAATCATCATCATCCGGCATTGCATTAATTGCTGCCAATGCATTTGCAATGCTCCTTACCTTCAGTGCATACTCATTGATAGACATCTTCCTTTTTTCAATGTATTCAACTCTTGCTTGAGTTGAATCTTTCGTGCCTTTGTATTTACGAAAAACATATTTTCAAGTATGGTCCAAGCTGCATATGAATTCTTTGCATTTCTAATATGTCCCAGCATATTATTGTCAATTACTGCAGACAGCCAATACGTGACCTTCTTGTCTTTTGCATTCCATTCTTTCCGTGCCTTTGTCTCTTCTACACTTGGAGGATCACTCACCTCCAGCTCCTTTTCTTCACCTGAAACAAACTCGTAGAGGCCTTTTCAAATAAGGAAGTTTGTGACACGGAACTTCCATGAAGGGTAGTTGTTCTTGTCGAGCTTCTCAATGATGGGGCTTCCACTGTTCTCTGCCATTATCACAAAATTAATACCAAACAACAAGCAAATCTTCTGCAACCCTGGACCTATAGTGCACAGCAATACACCAGACAACCTTTTTCACTGTCTGCTCAATAATACATGCAATCTGCAACCTGTTTGCAGATAAGCCTTATGTTTGCTTCCTGTAAACACCTCAAGAATTATAGATTCACAATCTGTAACCTGCACACCCACTTTCGGTCAAAACAACCGAAATCACAATGTACCCTAAAACTGTTGTCCACAACCTTGCGGCTCTAAAACGGAATCTGAAACAGCCTCAGATGCCCAAAATAACTACGGGAAAGCCCTAAAGGGCAAGTCTACAGAATACACAATGCTCTTTGCGCACACCAAATCTCACTGCAATCTGAGATTTTTGCTCTGTCATGCTTCTGGTGCCTCCACAGGCACTATCCAAGAGAAAGAGTGGAAGGATGGGAGAGCTTCTTACCCGTGGCTTGCTTGCTCGAACCTTACTTCTTCTCCTTCACTTCAGCCTTCGAAATCAGCCTCTCTCAGTGGCGTGGCTCTGATACCATGTCAAGAATCGTGTGGTGGGGGGACTTGCTCAAGATGCTGCGCCGAACACACACAGAATGCACAAGGAGAAGCTCACTCAAGAGACAAGAAGAGAGATGGAGGCCAAAACGTTTTCTTGATGGTTTCTTCTTCTTCTTCCACACTCTTTACAATGTACACAAAGTATAGATAAGATACAACATAAAGGAAAGTGGCCTACTAAGTCAAACAATGCATAACCGACTACACTAGTCAACTGGCGCTATAACTATGTCAGTTGTAAATATGTGTAACAACCTGAATATAATAAGTAATGATTCAATGGACATGTGAGAGTCATAATGACCACCGACGTGCTAAGTGTAGACATGTGGACCCATCTAACCAGGTGATCCATCATCAATATCCGCATGTGTTGCGCTTGTCATCTCAACACAATATCACCGACATGACCGAACTTATCTAGATAGATGTCATCTTAGCTGTCACTCTACATATGTGTTGTAATAATTGAGTCAGCCAACTCAACTATAGTTAGTAGTATGGTTAGTTAGTGACCTAGTGTATTTATCAGTTATGTGTGATTAGACTTTAGTAAGAATTATGGAAGAATGAGAAGAAGAGAGAAAGAGAGTTCACTACTCTCTGTTACAGCACAATGTCTTTGTCTCTCTCCCCCTCTGAATCTTGAACATGGTATCAGAGCTTGAACGCCTGAAGCCTAAAGGCTTGGTAGTGGCCATTTGATATCAAGACATTAGATTTGAAGAAAACGTTATCAAAGGAGAATGTGCCTACAGCCCTTTTTTTTGCAGAAGTGATATCTTGTTACAAAAATGGATTTTGGAGAAATGGACTCACAATTCTTGACCGTATCAACATGGTTTTCAACTTTGCAGAAGAAAGTTTTTTCAAATTCCTCGCAGATTTTGAGATATTTAGTATAAACTTGTGTAGACTAGCTATTTACTACAATAAACAATAGGTGGTTCCAGGGCACTGGTGGCTTTCATCCTAACAATGTATATGCCCTTATTATCATGCATTTGAGCATGATATTGGAGTGTTAAATGCTCAATTTTGGAGCTTATTTGCAGGTTGGAAATAGTAAACTGGTTGCTGCTCTGAATTTGGAAACAATATACCTACAGGGTTGAAGTATCTGTGATGCTTATTTGCTACTACTGATAAATGCTTGGATCATACCACTTGAGTGGTAGATGCTTTTAGGGATACTGTGAGAGCTAAAAGTCCAAAGTTTGGACTGATTTGTTACTAGTTATACTGGGGTATTGACTGGTTATTGTTTGTAGGAAGGATATTTATCATCTTCACTTGACATACATACAATATATTCTGACTGGTTGGATATGTATCAACTCCTACATAGAGTGGCAACTGAATGAGATGTTTTGGGGAAATTTTGAGGTCTGAATACTCTTGTTTTAATAGGGAAAATACTATTGTTTATAGTAGTAGATTGGCTGTATTTGGTACTGCTACTTGCATACAGTACAAACATTGATGCTTGTATAGACATAATTTGTTGTTGGGATGTTTTGCCACTACCATAGAATGTTTTGAACTGATTTGAGCTTGGTTTATGCTCAGTTGACTGTGTTTTTTCATTGCTGGAATACAGTTTACAGCATGTAGGTTGTCAGGAAGACTGTTCTTGAACTGCGGGAAAACTGTTCCTAAAATGCTCCTGAACTGTAAGAAAACCATTCTTGAACTATAGGAAAATTGTTTTTGAATTGCAAAAAGTCATTTCTTGAACTGTAAGGATTCAAGCACTTACAGATTTCATATAGCATTGAATACCTTAGTTGCAAATATGGCAAATGCTCAAGCCGCTGACAATATCACTCAAATTGTGGGAGAGAAGCTTGATAGTAAAAACTTCGCTTTATGGAAGTTTATGATGCAAAATTTCTTGATTGGCAGAGGCTATCAAGATTTATGTAGAGGGGCTAAATCTGAACCTGAATTGCTTGAACAGAATCCGACACAAAAACATTAGAGAGCTCACTGACAGTGGTCAGAAGGAGCGAGTAAAGTACTGCAATATTGGTTTTCTTTGTGCATTTCTAATGCGATGGTTATGTAGATTACCAATTGCTATTCCGTGAAGGATGCTTGGGATGCACTCAGGAAGAATTATGGTAATGTCATGCATCCAAGGAAGATACAACCGAAGTAGTAATTCAACAACATGTCTAGGAATGGCAGGAGCATTCAAGCATACACAACTGAAATAAAGACCATAGTTGACCAAGTGGCTACTATTGGATCTCGTGTTTTAGAGGATGATATGATTGCAGTGACATTAAGGAGTATAAGGTATTTGATACGTCTATTTCTTTGAGAATAGAACCCCCTTATTGGGATGAGTTATTTGCACTACTGCTACATGAAGAAAGAAAGCTTGGCTTTAATATGGGTTCAAGCACATCTCAGGGCAAAGACACTGTCTTTTACTTTAGTCAGTGAACTAGAGGTGCTAGATCTCATGGAGCTTTTCGAGGTTGAGGAGACACTCAAAACACATATGGAAAACATCAACAAAATGCTTCGTATAGCTCAAATATGCAAGGACAATGAGGATCGGATCTGGAGCCTTTAGAGGCAGGGGGAGATCACCTAGAGGAAGAGGTGGTTTTTGGCAGTCGCATGAGCAGTCTAATAGGGATAAAGACTGTCATTATTGCGGAAGATATAGGCATATTGTGAAGGATTGCCATAAAAAGCAAGCTAATATGAAGGTAAAAGGTAGGCAACATGGACATTATGAATCTTCTAGTGGTACTCAGGATGACTAGGGAGATAGACTGTTTGCTATACAACATGTATATAAGAATACACCTAAGCAAGGAAAAGATGAGAAGTGGCTCATAGAATCAGGAGGAGCATCCAATCATATGATTCCTCATGGTGAATGGTTTGATGAGTTATAGCAGGGTCTCATGGATTTGTATGTACTGGTGATGATACACAGCATGATATTCAACATACAGGTGTGGTTCCGTTGCTCATGCCTGATGGCAGAAAGAAGAGCCTACATGATGTACTGCATATACCTTCTATTACCAAGAATTTACTGTCAGTTGGACAGATGACAGAATAGAATCTGCCAATCAAATTCAACAAGGATGGTTGTTTTATTAAAGAATATGGCAATGGTTGTAAATTGATTTCCAAATGTAAGAGAGATGGTAGAATGTTTACCTTGGATGCATCTATCCCGGTATTGAAGGCAACCATCTTTGCCCATGATAGTGGAGTAGTTCGGAATGTAGAAATCCGGCACAAATGCATCGGTCATGTTAATGTACAAAAATTGAAAATTATGTAGCAGAAAGGGGTTGTACTTGGCTTGCCAAAGTTCAAGTATACTGATCTTGGACATGTATGCTCTGCTTGTCAATTTGGGAAACAAGCAAGATTTCCATTCATGAAACATGCCAGACACAATTCTCGGCATTTGCACTTGATACATTTGGATGTATCATGTATTATGTATCATTCATTATGTATAATGCGTCTTTTGGTGGTGCTGGGTATTATGTATCATTCATTGATGATTTCAGTACACATGGCCATATATTCTGAAGCACAAGGATGAGGTGCTTGATGTCTTTAAGGAGTTTAAAAAGCATATTGAAAATGAACTTGGATGTTATATCTCATGTTTGAGATCTGATGGAGGTGAAGAATATGCATCTAGAGAGTTTGACATGTATCTTGCTAAATATGGCATAAAAAGGCAGCTCACATGCAGTTACACACTTAGAAGAATGGTGTGAAAAATAGATAAAATCGGGTGTTTATGGAAGCTACCAAGGGCAATGCCTAATGAAAAGAATTTACCAAATGTTTATTGGGCTGAAGCAGTGGTTACTGTAGTTTATGTATTGAATCGAACACCTATAGATGGGACTCATGATTTGACTCCGTATGAGAAATTGTATGGGCACAAGCCAGACATTAGTCACCTAAAAGTATTTGGTTGCATTGCCTACATACATGTGCCTGATGAAAAGAGAAAGAAGTTAGACCCGAAAGCTGTCAAAAGTGTTTTTCTTGGCTATGCACAAGAGAGAAAGGCTTGTAAATGCTATGATCCATCCACTTGGGAAACCTTGATTAGCAGGGATGCAGTTTTTGATGAGCTGGCCTCATGGTATGGTAATCTGAATGCAGTGGTCTCTGATGGACCAACGAGCCCTATTTATGCTCAAAATTATCCTTCAGCTAGTATGTCTATGAGTAGCCCAATAGGAGATGGTTTATTTACTATTAGTCCTTGGACAAGATGACTTCACAGTCGTGCTACTGCATCCACTAACACGGATATATCAATGAGGGCCCAAATGGAGAACTACTAGGTCTAATTAATCCTCTGTTTAGCAATTCTTCTATTTGATTTTAAATTTCTTATTGTTCAATTTGGTTATGTCTATATGGTGCTTTACATAGTGGTTTTGTACCAGGAATTAAATCTATTTTGTGATCTTCAGGTCGTGAAGGTGGTAGTCCAGGTGGTAAATCATCAGCAAAAAAATCTTTAAATTAAGCAAGAAATTGTGTATGCCTAGGATGCATTTGTTTTTCTTTAGCTTGAAGTTCATTCACCCATATTAAATAAGATTTGCTACTTTTACATCATGCACGTTTAGCTTGAGTATGAGTAAGCAGTGGGAAATTATTAGAAGCGTGCATACCATGCAATGTGATTGGTTTTCCTTGAAAATAAATTTTAATTGAATGCGTAGAATAATCTATGTCGGGATTATACTGATGACGCCAAGGCATACCTAAGATAATGTCACTAGACTGCAAAGGTACAACTAGGAAATTTCTTCGTTCAGTATATTCACCAATTTTAATTTCTAAATTATGCACTTCTTGTGTTCCATTATATCTTGTCCCTCCTAGGAATGCAGCTTTAATGCGATAATGTGTAGAAATAGTTTGTAAATTCAATTCTTTCACTAACTTTGCAGAAATAAAGTCATGTATGCTACCATCATCATGTAAAATAATCTTTTCTTTACCATGCATAAAACATTTCATTGTCAACAAAGAATGTGGAGTTGGCATACCTGGCAAAGTATTCGAAGTAGTACCAATGTCGTCATCATCTTCCGTAAAGTTAGGCATTTCCTCACGTTCTTCTTCTTCCATTGCTCCAAGATAATTGATATGGACAAGTGGCTTTTTCGATTGACAATTGGCTGCTAGATGTCCAGGTTGTTGGCATTTGTAACAAACTATAGGTTTGGCTTTAGATACATTGTTGGTAATGGCAGGAAGTTTAAGAATATTGGAATTTGGCTATGAGGATGGCTTAGGGTTTGGATTGGTGTTTGATGGCAAAGCAGGTGGTGTCCAAGACTTACGGAATGAAGATGGAAGAAAATGACTTTGATTGAATCTTCAAAAATTTGAATTGAATTGTTTGGAACCATAGTTACCATTATTTTGCAATTGTTGTGGTCGCTTGTCTCTTCCGCAAATCTTGTCTTTAGTGTCATGAGCCAAGGAAATTGCATCTTCAAGGGTTGTTGGCTTGAACATATTGACTTCAGCATAGTAATGTCCAAGTAAGCTGGACATAAACTTGCATTTGTGAGTCGCTTCAGGTACATCTTCGAGCATGCGTAATTGCAGTAGGGCATTCCAAAAACGCTGCATCATAATCAAATCCAATTTTTGTTCCATCGTTGGTTCGGGTAAATCACCTTTAGCCATTAAATCGTCCATGTTTTGTTCCGTCATCCTGTAAAATCCAAAAGACCTCACACTCTCGAAATCTGATTAGCGGAATGAGCATAGCTCAAAGTCGAGTATACAAGGCTTATATATTTTTGTTTGGCTTTTGTAATCTTTGTCTTTTGTGGTTGCGGTATTCATTATCTTCGTAAAAATGGCGTATAATCTTCGTATGACCTGTGTATAACCTTCTACATTTGCTGAAACTGGTTCAGCAAGTCTGCAAATAGGAATAGGGTCTTCCAGAGAGCAATAAACGCTTTCTGTGCTTCTGCGTGTGAACAACCTTTATGGGAGTAAGTCTGTAGTGACTTCTGTGACTTGTAGAACTTGGAGAAGTAAGTAATCTTGGAGGACTTGGTAGAGTTAGGAATTTTAAAGCTTGTGTGATTAAGCTTAAGAAATCTGACTGTCAACGAATTCGATTTTAGGAGGGGGGCATTTTTCGCCGTCGTTTCTGACGTCAAGATGCCGCGGCCACAAATCGTCAAATTCTGGGGCTTAAGCTTTCTTAAAGCTTACTATTAAGCTTTTAAGCTTTTGAAATGAAGCTTTTAAGCTTTTAAGCTATGGAGTCTTATCTATCAGTCTATGTGTAAACAACTTGTAGAAGGAGATGTCTACGTGGTCCTCCGCCTCCTCAGGCTGGTCCTTCACGATCAGAGAGTGCAGAAGGGGGTTCTTGACCGCCAGGAAAACACTCGTATCGACCGTTCGCGATGAAACTGACTGTAGAGCTCGATCGTTCGAGGAGCTCCATCTTCGTGCAAGATGGTAAGCGATTGGAAGCTCTCGATCTCAGCTTCGCTCTGATACCACTGGTGCACAGATCGGATGTCGTAAGCGCGCGTAGTGAGCATGAGAAGGTCCCCAAGAACAAAAGAACTCTACTTTTTGCATACAAATCAATGTAGAAAGCTTGCACGACATGAACAAGAGACCAATTGGGTGCAATCTCCCCCCATGCCTTGTGTGAGCACTCCACAAAGCATGTATTTTATATATTAATCATCTTCAAGCTCAAAAAATAGCCCAAATTACAAAATAGCACGCTTTTGGATTTTAAGTTTGCTTTTGTGCCAAATAGAGAATTAAAGCTAATGGGCGTCCAAGAAGTCAGGCGGTACCCAAATACAATGTCCAATACAAATATCTAAATCGTGTGCCCATGCGCATACAAAAATAATAAATAAATATCAAGCGCCTTGATAAATAAGCGTGAACAAATATAGGTGCCATGCCTAAGGTATGCGCCCATCAAAATATTGACGATAAATTTGAATACACACTATCCTCCAATGATTTCCACTGCCACCGCTGCTATCTCTACACATCAACTAAAGCATTCACAATCATTAGTAAAATAATGCAATTAAACCGAAAAAAGTGAATACCTAGCAGTCTTCAACTACATAAATAAATTGGTTAAAAATCAATCCTAACCTTAATTTATCATGAGTGCGCACTCTAAACTCATAAACGTTTATTAATTAAAATATGTATTTTGCGGAATCACCAGTTATGGAATCACCCATGTACACATAAAATTAACAAAACACCCGAAAAGGATAGGCGTCCCCATTGACTTCTCACACAAAGAATCCACTTTGTGTATGAGCCCCGGTAATAAAACCTTACGGAATCCACCATGGCACGGAATCTGCCGTGGAATATTCCTCCTAGCATCAGCGACAATTTTTGGAGGGGGCAATGGAGGGCTACAAAGAAGCCACTAACCATAGATTGGCAATGCTCTTCTCAATTTTCTTGCTCCTTATTGCCGGCTTCAAAGCAAGAAATGGCTACCTGATGAGGAAGATTAAAATCTAATATTTCTCTCTCCTCCCTTCTCTCTCCTCTTGAGATACGCATGAATTTATGGAAGAAAGGGAAGGAGTTGGATGCGAGAGGCTAATGGAATAATGGTACCAGAGCGGAGTAGATTGTAGATCAGAGTTTGAGAGAGCATCAACGGCCATAAATGAGCATCATCGGCCTCCCAACCATTAAATACGCGTCTCCAAAACCGAGTTTCTATGCGTAAGCACTCATTTCATTCGTTTTATGAAGGATGTTTGATGGACTTCTTTGTAAATGACATTGACACTTTACTGAAATGAAAAGAGTACTATCATTGCATTAAGAAAGGAAGCAAGTACAATGCTTTAAAGGAAAGTAGGAAACTGCAGTAGGCACCATTGTGCATATGGGATAAGTTAGCCTGCATGTCCTTGACCCTGAGACTCCATACAAAGAGGCTGTTTGAGTGTGATTGCTGATTCTCAACAATGTGTTCATCATACATGGATGAGTATGATTTTCTTTTTCATAAATTTAACTCTTGCACATGAGTGTGCATCCTATAATTATAAAGATGGAAATTATCCCTTTCAATGACCTATTCTCATGTGACGTAGTACGGAACCTAATGTATCTCATGCAGAAATCAAAGCAAGCATCTGACAATTAGGAAATGCATTTCTTATATCTGGTACCGTAGTCGTATCATCGATGATACCCTTGCCTGAAGTTTCATTATGGGTTGTGGGATTGCCACCCACACGTGACATTCTTCGCTTGTGGGGGCCATTCTCGATCTTCTTTTCTTTTAGGGGCAACCCCTGTAGGAACTTCAGCAGCCTCTTGCTCAAATAAAGGGGCAAATGGGAGAAATAAGCTCACGAGAAAGAGGAAAAGGAGAGGTGTGTGGACTCCCTCTAAGGAGGGGGAAAAAAGAACTTTCTAGAACCTCTTCTCTCTCTCTCTCTCTCTCTCTCTCTTAGTAGTGTGCCGAAGCTTTCTCCTCTCTTGCCATGGGGGGGATTTTATAATGCGGGAGGGGATGTAGTATGGAGTGATGGTGGTCCCTCACTCCACCCACCACTCACAGATGCATGGCGGTGGGGGTTCTCAACCCCCCAGGTGGCCCAGATTGGGCGAGGTGGCCACGTGGGGTAGTAGGCCACATGGCCTCCCCCCTCATCATCATCATCATTGTTATCTTCTCGTCTTCCCCACTGCCACCTGTTTGGCATTGACAGGGGGAAGGAGATTTTTTTTTCCTTAATTTTAATGGAAAATAAGGGGGTTTCTATGGAACACGCAAAGGGGGGGGTTTATTACACCCTATAACCAACCCGAATGGTGGAGGAAGAATGATACAAAATGTGCCTTTGTTGCTAGCTCCCCCAAATGTCATTAAGCCAGTAGTTAACCAAAGAGCTCCTTTTGTAAACCAAGGGTCCATACAAGTAGCAACCCCTTTACAAGTTATGCAACTTAGTGAAAGGGTGGCTCCTGAAGCCACCAGTTATGAGTCCTCTACATCAAACATTGTAGAGGAAGTAAAATATATGATGAAACATTAAATGGATATGATCATTGAGCAATATTGCCAAATCGTCGTAAATGTTAATTTCTTAAAGTATCAACAAAACTTGATGGGTACTAGAAAGCTCGGTGAGGGGGGCCCATCACTATTCTGTTGTAAGTGGTATAGTAGGCAACATTTCCCTCTTGTCCTAATGTCGAATGTGATATATGCGAAAAGTCTAGTCACTTAGCCACTACCTATTGGAGTAGGGTTAGTTTTCTTTAGCAAGGTAGTCAACAACTTGGGCTCATGAACCATCATGTGAATAACGAGAATACTAAAGGAGAGGGCCCTAAGAAAATTTTACAAAGGGGTAAAGCCGCACTGAAGGAAATGCCCATTGGGGTAAGTTTGGTTGAAACTCTGTCAAATCAGTGAGAGTTTGCCTCCTAGCAATGTTAGGGTAGTAACTAGGGGTCAAAAATTGAAATATGCTCAGAAAAATGACCCTAGTACAAGCAAAGTCAACCCTAAACCTGGTGCACAAATCGGATGTTGGATGCATACGTAGCAAGCACCGAAAGGTCCCCAAGAAAAAAGAACTCTACTTTAAGCTCAAAAATCAAGAGAATAGACTTGCACGACATGAGGCAAAAAGACCAATTGGGTACAATCTCCCCCCATGCCTTGTGTGAGCGCTCCACAAGGCATGTATTTATAAATTTATTCATCTCAAAGCTCAAAAATAGCCCAATTTTACAAATAAGCATGATTTAGCTTTTGTGTTTGCTTTTGCCCAAATAAAGAATAAAGCGGTTAGGTGGTCCAAGAGTCGGGTTGTGCACAAACACAATGTCCAATAATGAAATATCTAAACAGTGTGCCCATGCGCATACAAAATAATAAATATTTTTCAAGCGCTTCAATAAATAAGCGCGTCTAAATAAATATTCATGCCACGCCTTTAATGATAAGACATGTGCCCATAAAAAATGATGATTTCTTCTAGGTAATTTTAATACATGCTATCACCGAGTGCTTCCCAATGCCACTGCGGCCTGCTCTAGACATCAATTGAAGCATTCACAATTGTTAGAAAATAATAAAATTAAATCGACAAAATTGAATGCCTAGTAGTCTTCAGCTACAAAATAAATAAATAGGTTGGAACTCCATTCTAATCTTAATTTAATACGAGTGCAATCTAAACTCATAAATGTCCATTAATTTAAATATGTGTTTTGTAGAATCACCTACTGTGGAGTCACCCAGGTGCACATTACATTAATATAATGTCCAAAAAGGACAGGCGTCCCCATTAACTTCTCGCACAAGGAATCCACATTGTGTATGAGCCATGACAAATAAATATTTTTTTAAGGAATCCACTGCAAAACCTCACGGAATCCTGTTGAGATGGCAAGCTCAATACGTGCAGACATTGATGATGGACCGCCTAGCTAGATGAGTCCACATATCTACACTTAGCATGTTGGTGGTCATTATGATACTCACATGGCCACTGACTTATCACTTATTATATTTATTTTGTTACACCTACCTACAGCTGGCAAAGATATAACACCAGTTGATTAGTGGAGTCGGTTATGCATTGTTTGACTTAGAAGGCCACTTTCCTTTATGTTGTATCTTATCTATAGTTTGTGTACATTGTATAGTGTGTGAAAGAAGAAGAAAAAATCAACAAGAAAACTTTTTGGCCTCCATCTCTCTTATTGTGTTCTTAAGTGAGCTTCCTCTTATGTATACAGTGTATGTTTGGCACAGCAGCTCAAGCAAGTCCCCTCACCACTCAATTCTTGACATGGTATCAAAGCCACACCACTGAGAGAGGCTAATTTTGAAGGCTGAAGTGAAGGAGAAGAAGCAAGGTTTGAGCAAGCAAGCAACGGGTAAGAAGCTCTCCCATTCTTCCACTCTCTCTCTTGGATAGTGCTTGTGGAGGCACCGAAAGCAAGGTAGAGTGAAAATCTCAGATTGTTGTGAGATTTGGTGTGCGAGCAAAGCATAGTATATTCTATAGATAGGCCCTTTCAAAATTTCCTGTAGTTATTTTGGGCATTTGAGGCCATTTCAGCCCCGTTTTGGAGCTGCAAGGTTGCAGATAATAGTTTCAGGGTACATTGTGATTTCAGTTGTATTGATCAAAAGTGGATGCACATGTTACATATTTTGAATCTGTAATTTTTGAGGTGTTTTCCAGAAAGCAAGCATAAGGTTCATCTATAAACAAGTTGCAGATTACATGTACTATTGAGCAATCAGTGAAAAAGATTGCTTGGTGTATTGTTGTGCACTAGTTGTGAAAGGCTGTAGAAGATTAGCTTGCTGTGTTGTATCATTTTTTGTAAAAATGGTAGAGAACAATGGAAATCCCATTATTGAGAAGCTCGACAAGAACAACTACCCTTCATGGAAGTTCCGTGTGACAAACTTTCTCATTGGAAAGGGCCTTTATGAGTTTGTTTCAGGTGAAGAAAAGGAACCAGTGCTGGGTATCCCTCTGTCTAAAAATGAATTAAAAGCATGGAAAGAATGGAATGCGAAAGACAAAAAGGTAATGTACTAGTTGTTTGCAGTCATTGATGATACAATGTTGAGACATATCAGGAATGTAGAAACTTCACATGCAGCTTGGACAATTTTTGAGAACATGTTTTCAGTAAATACAAAGGCAAAAAAAATTCAACTCAAGCAAGAGTTGAATGCCTTGAAGAAATGGAAAATTTCTGTCAATGAGTATGTGTTGAAGGTGAGGAGCATTGCAAATGCTTTAGCAGCGATTGATGGAATGCCTGATGATGACGATTTGGTTTCATCCACTTTGAGTGGCCTTAACAATGAGAAGCCATGGAAATCATTTGTTACTTCATTATACGTACGGAAGCCATTTCCAGATTTTGATGAGCTGATCTCTCTCATGATTACCGAAGAGATCAATATGTAGGGTGACTCATCTGAAAAAAATGGTGAATAGGTTCAAGCATTTTACTCAAGTTTAGGAAGTGGGCGTGGTAGATTCTCTTCAATAGGCCATGGTTTGGGACATGCTGGTGATAACCAGCAAAACAGGTTCAATCAACAGTTTGGTGAAATGTAGGTTTCTAGATGCAAAGAGGTAACTTTAGAGGTAGGAGGAGCTTTAGAGGAAGAGGTGGATGGCAGAATAGAGGTTCTGGAAATTCTACTATTGTTTGCCATTATTGTGGCAAAACAGGTCATATTGCAACCAATTGTTATGCTAAGAAGGATCATATTCGTAGTGGTAAATTGCTGCATGGAAACTATACATCGTCTTCACAACAGAATGAAGACAAAAAAGAGCGCTTGTTTGTTATGCAGCATATGATGAATGCAGTTACAGGAAAGGGGACACATGATGATATATGGTATGTCAATTCACGTGTATCTAATCATATGACCAGTCATGTTGAATGGTTTGGAGAGATGCAGGACTTACAAAATCTAGCTTATGTGCAGATGGGTGATGATTCACGGGTGATGATTCATGCCACCCAATTTTACACGTTAGAAAGGTTCCCTTGTCCTTGTATGATGGCCAGACAAAGAGTCTGACAGATGTATTACATGTGCCATCAATCACAAAGAATCTAGTGTTTTTTGGCCAAATGGTAGAATAGGGGTTGCAGGTCCGATTCAATGCAAAAGGTTGTTTTGTAGAAGACTTTAATGATAGGTGCAAGTTGGTCGCAAAAGGAAGTAGAGTTGGCCGCATGTTCACTTTAGATGTTGGAATTCCTGCAATGGATGTTGCTATGTATGCTAAAGGAAAAGGAGTAGTTGCAGATATTGAAATATGGCATAAATGTATTGGACATGCAAATGTGCAAAGGTTGAAATTAATGCAGTCCAGAGGATTGGTTACAAGGTTGCCTTCTTTTAGAGTTGCAGAATTACATAAAGTTTGTGAAGCATGCCAGTTTGGTAAGTAGGCAAGACAACCCTTCTCGCATGACAGAGAAGTGAGTAGAAAAATACTTGATGTAGTGCATAGAGATGTTTGGGGGCCTACACAGAATGTATCTCTTGGTGGCAACAAATACTTTGTCACATTTATTGATGGCTGTTCAAGGAAATTATGGGTATACTTCATGAAGGAAAATAGTGATGTGTTTGAGCACTTCAAATCTTTTAAGGGAGCTATTGAAACATAAGCAGCTTAAAAGTAAAGTGCTTGAGATCAGATGGAGGGGGAGAGTACCTCTCTAATGAGTTTAGTGGCTTCTTGAGGAGTCATGGGATAAAGAGGCAATTTACTTGTTGTAGGTATACCCCACAGCAAAATGGGGTTGCAGAAAGAAAAAATAGGCATATTATAGAAGTTGCACGAGCATTAATGGCTGAAAAGAATATACCTAAACATTTTTGGTCTGAGGCTGTCCATACTGTTGTCTATATTATGAACAAAACTCCCACAGCTGTAGTTCATGGGATGACTCCTAAAGAATGCTTTACTGGTAAAAAGCCCGATGTGTTGCACTTGAAGGTATTTGGATGTGTTGCATATGTTCATATGCTAGATGAGCTACAGAAGAAGCTTGATCCAAAGGCAGAAAAATATATGCTTATTGGATACTCTTTAGAGCAGAAATGGTATCGTTGTTATAACCCTGTCACATGTGAGTTCAGAGTGAGTAGGGATGTTATCTTTGATGAGATAGGCAGCTGGTATACACCTGCTCGTGATGTATTAGATGATGATAATGATTAGAGTAGCTATGTGCAAAAAGAAAAACAAGAATCGCGAAGTCTTAGTGGATCAGAAACATCATCTGGTACTATACCTACAGTGAGCCCTTGGTCTAGGAGACTAAGGACTAGTCCCACATCTTCAGGTGGATCTATAAGTGTTGCAGGGAAGGACAAAGGAAAGAAGAAAGTGCTAAATGGTAATGATGCATCTACCAGTAATTTGGGATTTGGTGGAGATTCTAGTGGTTCAAAGAGTTTGGATGATGAGCTTGGTATTCCTTCAGTCAGGACACCAGGTGTACAGATAGCTCATAGTAATGTAAAGGCTCCATTGAGTGATCTAGTGGTACGCATGTCTAGTAGGGTCAAATACCTTGTTAAAAGATTTGGCTTTGAAGGTTATGCAGCTCACCATTATGCTTATATAGTGAACCTAGTTGAGGATATTGAGGCCACTTGTTTTGAGGATGTTTTTGGTCATGCTCATTGGAATGCAGCCATGGATGAGGAGATGGTTGCATTAGAAGCCAATAAGACTTGGGATTTGGTACCCTTACCTAAGAGTAAGAAAGCTATTGGCTGTAAGTGGGTTTACAAAGTCAAGCATAATGCAGATGGTTCAGTTAAGAAGGTATAAGGCTAAGTTGGTTGCAAAAGGCTATGCTCAAACATATGGCATAGATTATGAAGAGACATTCAGTCCAGTTGCTAGGATGGCAACTATTGGGTGTGTCATTGCCTTGGTATCAGCCAAAGGTTGGAGTCTACGGCAAATGGATGTTAAGAATGCCTTCTTGCATGGTGAATTATAAGAAGAAGTGTACATGGAGCAGCCAGCAAGTTATGAGGATTTAGAGCATCCCACATATGTGTGCAGGTTAAAGAAGGTGCTCTATGGGCTCAAGCAAGCACCTATAGCATGGTCTAACAAGATTGGAGAGTATCTTGTCTGTTGAGATGACAAGCTCAACACATGCGGACATTGATGATGGACCGCCTGGTTAGATGGGTCCACACGTCTACACTTAGCATGTCGGTGGTCATTATGACTCTCACATGGCCACTGACTCATTACTTATTATATTCAGGTTGTTACACCTATTTACAGTTGGCATAGTTATAGCGCCAGTCGACTAGTGTAATCGGTTATGCATTGTTTGACTTAGTAGGCCACTTTCCTTTTATGTTGTATCTTATCTATACTTTGTGTACATTGTAAAGTGTGTGGAAGAAGAAGAAGAAATAAGCAAGAAAACGTTTTGGCCTCCATCTCTCTTCTTGTCTCTTGAGTGAGCTTCTCCTTGTGCATTCTGTGTGTGTTCGGCGCATCATCTTGAGAAACTCCCCCCACCACGCGATTCTTGACATTGTCAATATCATATTTTGTATTTATGATGCTGATCACTCACTTTATGTGCGAAAGGGAGATGCAGGTTTGGTCATCATAGTCATCTATGTGGATGACTTGATTATTGCAGGTGATAGTGACAATGGGATTGTTGAAGTTAAGGACTTCTTGAAGAAGAAGTTTGAGATGAAGGATTTGGGTGAGCTAAGATACTTTGTTGGTATTGAGGTGATCAGATATGATGATGGTATATGGCTATCCCAAAGGCAGTATGGCTTGGATATGTTATCCAAATATGGTATGACAACATGTAAGCCTCTTTCAGTACCATTGGAGAAAAATGTGAAGTTGAGTGCCGACATTGGGGATGAGATAGAAGACCCTCTCTGTTCAGGAGGATAGTAGGGAGTTTGATTTACATGACTATCACAAGGCCAGAATTAAGCTATGTTGTTGGTCTTGTTAGTCAGTTTATGCAGATGCCTATAAAGTCTCATTTGGATGCAGTTAGATGTATATTGAAGTAGGTGAAGTCCACCTTACATTATGGACTTTTTTATTAAGCAGGTAAGGATGTACATGTCTTTGGATACACAGATGCAAATTGGGTTGGTAGCATGTCAGACAAAAGATCTACTAGTGGATTCATATTTTCCCTTGGTAGTGCAGTAGTTACATGGAGCAGCAAAAAACAACCTATAGTTTCTTTATCAAGTACAGAGGTTGAGTATAGTGTTGCTATGGCAGCATGTGAGGTGCTATGGCTACAAAAGTTATTAGGTGATTTGGATGTGCAGGGAGATGGTCTAGTTGTCATTCATTGTGACAACATGAGCATCATACAGTTAGCTACTAGGAATCCAGTGTTCCATGCTATGACAAAACACATTGAGGTGCACTACCACTTTGTGAGAGAGAAGGTACTTGTAGGAGAGATTGACTTGGTATATGTTAGCACACATGATCAGGTAGCTGACATTTTCACAAAGGCATTGGGTGTACAGAAGCTTTGAAAGTTTCGAAGCTTACTTGGAGTTGCAGAGATAGAGTTGAGCTTGAGGGGGAGTGTTAAGATGGCAAGCTTAACACGTGCAAACATTGATAAAGTTAAAATTGAATAGCTTTGTACCGAATTTACCATTAGTTGGAAATTGTTGTGGTTTCTTCTCTCGTCCTTGAATTTTGTCTTCAACACCATGGGCCAAAGAAATCGCATCCTTGAGATTCATTGGCTTGAACATGTTCACCTCCACATAGAAGTGACCAAGCAAACCAGACATAAACTTGCGCTTATGGATCGCCTCAGGTACATCTTCAAGCATTCAAGGTTGCAATAATGCATTCCAAAAATGCTCGGTATATTGTGAAATAGACTGACGATCTCTTTGTTGCAGAACATCCCACTATTTGATTGCTTTTTCATGGAATTGAGGTGGAAGAAAATTCTGCAAAAAATTCTTTTGAAAAGCCTCCCAAGTAGTAGGACTATCAATACTTTTGTGGACAACAGTCTACCATAGTGATGCTCTGTCCACTAAATGATTAGTGACACACTTGAGTTTGTCTTTTTTGGCATACTGTTCTTCATGAAAATAATCATCAAACTGACTAATAAAAGCGAGAATAGTATTTCCATCACATAGTCCATTAAAAGTACAAATTTTAAAATTTCTTTTACTTATCTTCGCTTCTTTCCGGATAGATTGTGCTTCGAGTGTCGCATCGATCGTACGTCGTATAACATCTTGGGGTTGCAGTCCATCTTGTTCAACAGTAGATCGTTGAAGAGTGGCCAGTTGAGCTTGCAAAGCTTGACGTGCTCTTCATTTGTCTTGAAGCTGCATCATAATTAGGTCCAGTTTTTGCTCCATCGTTGGTTCCAATAAATCACCTTCGGCCATAAAATCTTCCATATTTTGATCGGTCATCTTGCAGAATCTCAAACAACCACACACACTCGAAATCTTGTTAGTGGGATGAGTGTAGCTGAAAGTTGGGTTTACAAGGCTTGTTTCTTTTTTTAATGACTTTTTTTGTGATCTTTCTCCTTTTTGCGAGTATGGAAATTGGTGAAATCCTTCTTCAATGAATACTTTGCCCATGTAGACTGCGTATAGCGATCTTTTGCTGAAAATTATCTCTATCACAGCACGGGTGTGAACAGAGACTTGCAGGGAGGTTGAAAACAAGTTTGGGCTTGGTTTGGAGAAGATCTCAGTGCAAACGTCCCCCACTAGGAGGAAAATTTAAAGGTAGTACTCTTTAAGCTTTAAGCTTTAGTAAGCTTAAAAAACTTAAACTTTAATTTAAAAAACCTTGACTTCTTTGAAATCAACGCAATACAACGGCGGCACCTTCTTGTTGATGTCGATTGCAACGAATTCATCCTCCCACTGTCGTTGTGTTAGGGGTTGAAGGTCTACCAGCAGGGCTCAGAGCAGAAGAAGAGTATGGGATTCAAGGTTTAGAGAAGGGAAAAAGAATGGAGTTTGACAAGATTCGGGTTTTAGAAATGACTTAGTTGAAGAAGAAGATATCAAGCTTTTTCTGTGTATTTAGTATACATGAATGGAATGAATGTCACTATCTTGATTACATCAAATGCATTTGGAAAAATAAGCCATTACATAAAAGGATATTCTCATATTTTTAATCCAAATGCATATACCAAATGCAAGCTCAAATGGCTTTTAGCTCATGTACATAGACGGATTACAACTCCAAGAAACTAGTATTTTGATGGTAGACTCAAGTACATTCAAGACATGGACCAATAGTACATGAAATGCATTGATGGAGCATAATTTTAACTTCAGCCCTATTTTAAATTAGAAAATTCCAGCCCATAATCAAGCTCAAAAAGTGTACATAAACTCATGAATAAGCTCTTCTAATCATTAATGGGTAAATTCCTGATATTAAGAGGTCAATTTCTTCTATTTCAATCACATGAATCACTTGTTTGTTCATCAAAATGGACAAGAACAGTGGGCTGCCTTGTTTATGACTGGTTTTTTCAGCCCATAACAGCCCATACACCTTCAAAATCCTCGCCTTTGCTTGCCCCAAAGTCACTCAAGTACTTGGTGGGTACAAGTCGGGCTTCATTGGACCATGAATGAGGTAAATAAAATGAGAGAAGACGTACATAAGAGCAGGCTGAATACTTTTCTCTCAGATTTTTCCCTTTTATAGACTGTCATACCATGCATTTTCGTCAGACCAAATAGACGGGTAAGAGGAGCTCTCACCTTCCTTGTTTGTATCTTCATCTTCAGCTCTAGTTTATGTTCAATTTACATGCTCCAAAGCATGCACCATAGCTCCCAGTTTTCTCCAGATGCTGCAGGTTGTGCAGGCCTGCATTTTGCGTCAAAAAATGCGGGCTGCATCCTGCTCAGCTCCACTTTACTTTTTGACCTACTTAGGTCACTTACAGGTCACTTTGGTTCATTACTTCAGGTCCCCCATGAACCTAGTGGACTTTTGGCATTTTTCATGATTTCTAACCATATTTTCCACTTGAATCAATGTGATTTATCCTACAGACTGTCAATTACTTCCAACTGACCAAGTTGTAGGTTCCCATAGACTTATTTTTTTATCAATATACATGTTACAACTGAAAATTGTATACTAACTACAATAGAACTTATGTAACTAAGTTGGTTGTTGGGTAACAATGACTGAATTATGTATTCAAATTCCTCATATAAATCCTAGTAAAGTTCTTCTGTGTTCATAAGAATCCCATGATTTATATTATGAACAATAAACTCTTTGACATTCACCCCCTCCTAACCTGCACATCCTCCGGCATGTGCCATTTCATAACATTACAGGTTTAAGGAGGGTCTTCTTCTGATATATCTTCATCCTCATCCTCTAAGTCTTTTTCTTCCTGCTTGTCTTCAAGTAGATGGCTCATATCCAAGTCATCAAGCTCATAAGTTGAAGATTCTCTTCGTTTGAAGAGCTTGATACGTTTCTCGGCTATTGGTACTTTTACCATGGTTCCATCCATTTCAGCCAAAGAGTAAGTAGCATTATCATGTACTACTTTTACTACATATGGTCCAAACCATCATTTGGCTAACTTTCTATGAGCACTATATTGATTGTCCAAGCTGCTATCATAGACAAGCACCCAATCATTCTCTTGAATAGCTCTTGGACGGAGTCGATGATGCTTATCAAACCTCTTTTTATTCTTTAATCTTGCTGTTTTCAGCCTTTCAATGGCTGTCTTGACATCTTCTGGCCTTATTTCAAGTTGGCTTATGTGCAAAGTCAGCAAATCTTCTATATTCATGCCTTCATCCCAAGGTAGGATACTCCATGTGACAATGGACTCCTCAATAGGCATAATAGGTGGCTGTCCATATATTAGTTCAGCTAGCATATAACCTGTTATTGCACTATGGGTAGTTCTATCGGCCCATAATGTGAATGGTAGCATTCTAGGCCATTCCCTCATATTTCCTTTGCAAGATTTTGCCAAAGCTTTAAGAATTGGTTGATGACCTCTTTCGCTCTTACCATTGCCTTCAGGGTTGTAGGCTGATGTAAGAGATAGCTTGATTCCCAATTGAGCAAAGAAATGGCGAGCCTTATCAGCATCCAATTCTCCTCTATCAGCAGTTACTTTGGCAACACAGCCATACCTTCAAAATACTTCTTCAAGTAAAAATCTACAAACAGCTTGAGTAGACTTTGTTGTCAAGGCTTTTCCTTCCACTTGATTTGTGAGATCTTCTCTAGCAAGTACTAGATATCTCATATTCCTAATTCCTGTAGGCATGGTTACTAAATCAATAACCCATCTATAGTGAATGGATAAAGGAAAGGTAGGCTGAAGCCCATCTCTATGCTTTACCATAGAGTACATTTGACAAACATGACAAGATTCAACAAAATGCTCAATGTCTTTATACATGTTTTGCCACCAAAAGTTTTCTTTTATTTTGGCAAAAGTGCCCCATATGCCTCTATGACCAGCCAATAGGTTTTCATGAAATTCTTGTGTGACCTGTCTTTGAGTCTTTTTGTCTCCTAAGACACGAACATGTGCCCTTCCTTTCTTTTTCGCATGCCTCTAAAGGTATCCATCTTTAAGAAAAAAGTCATAAGCTTTTCTCTTGATTCTCTTGAACTCTTCATTAGTCCAATCTTCCTTCTTTGTCATAGTGCTAAAAAATTGGCCAATTTTTAGCCAATCATCTGCATAATATTCTTCTTTAAAGTGTGAACAAACCATAACAAAACATTGAGCATGCTGTCTATCAGCTGCCCACTATCCTTCTTTGGTTGTTTCTTCCTTCTTTGCTGATGTAAAATTTGTTCTAGCAGCTGAATCTGTTGTACTTGCTATAATTAATATTGTACCTGCATTTTTTATAGCTGAGCCATCATTAGGTACAGCTGTACTTGCTATTTTTAGATCTGAACCTGCATTTACAACATCATTTTTAGCAAATATAGACTCTGATTCTTCCTCATCCATCATTTCTTCTTTATCCTTATATCTGGCACGCAAAAGCATGTCAACAACTGGATTATCTCTTCCTGCAATATGTTTGAAATCAGGATTTAAGGATTTAATATAGGCTATCCATCTTAGCATAGCTATGTCGGGAGTGGAACAGTTGGCAATCATGCCCAAGAGTGGAAGGCAATCTGTTTCAACTATTACATGTGTGCCCATGAAATACTCCCGGTCACATTTCAATGCAGTTACTACTCCCGAAAGTTCTCTTTTGATTTGAGCATACCTTCTTTGTCGTTCATTAAGAACCTTTGCTCCAAAGCGAATTGCATATCTGTTGCCTTCAAGGTCGTCTTGACCGACTGCCCATCCTATTCCAATAGGACTTGTGTCCACTGTGAGTATAATAAGCTGTCCATTAGAATAATTAGCCCTCTTTAAGGTGGGGGCTGAAATCAGTAATTTCTTCAGTTTTCGAATAGCATGAGTATGTTCTTTTTCCCATATAAACCTTTGGGCTTTTCTTAACAGTTGATAAAGATTTTTCAGCAACATGAGCAAAATGTGGGATCCAAATAAGGTATAAGACACATGCACCAAAAAATCTTCTCACCTCCGAAACATTTGTACATATTTCCTGCATTTTGCTGATAGCATCAATCTTGGATGGAGAAGGCTTTCGGCCATATGGACCACACATATGCCCTACCACAAGAACTTCTTCAACTCCAAAAATAGATTTAGCACCTGAAAGAGTAAGATGAACTTCTTCTAATTTAGACAAGATTTGAGCACAATCATTAATATGATCAGAAACAAACTTGCGACATCCAAGTTCATTGAGTTCTTCATTCTTCTCATGAACTTCACATCCTTTGATTGGTACATCATCAAGGAAAGGAAGGGTTAATTGAGGAATATAATCTCTCAACACTTTATGCATGGCATTCATCATGTGAGCTACCGAATTCGTAGCCCCTTGAGGTAGAGTACACATGCGGACTAAGCCAAGAGGCATCTTCATTGTGGTAATGTCTCGGTTTTCCAAAGCAAACTGAAATTGGTGATAGCCTAAATATAAATCTCCCATGGAATAAATTGCTCTACTTGCAAAAGCTTCAGCAAATTCATCAACAATTGGTCCCGAACCAACATTTCTAATAGTGACTTTATTGACAGGCTGTAAATCTTGAATGAATCGCAAAGATCCATTCTTCTTAGGCACGGTAAACCATTGGTTGGAATATGGAGCTGAAGATGGCTCCAATATTTACATTTTTATCTTTTCATTTAGAAGCTCCAATAACTTAGGCAAATGAGCCCTTGGTGCCGGAATTGGTTTAAGATTCCAAGGAATGTGTGGGACCGTAAAAATCACCATTGGTGCCACAACGCTTGGATCCACACAGCCAATTTCATGTGGCTGAAATGAAAAAGCTTTGCCATGATTCTTTAACATCTGCATGAAGATTTGCTTTTCAGCTGGCAAGAGAAAAGAGTCTTCACCAATTTTCAGCTCTTGTAGACTTTCTGATGTGAAGTGATGACCAATATCTTTGGGATCACGAAGGCTTGGCTGTTTGGATACCCTTTCTGCCAGTCCTTCGCTTTCGGGTGGTAGAGGAGTAGCCATCGGCTTGACCTTTTTATCAACTATCTTATATTTTGTTTCTACTCTTACCTCATCCTTGTTTGGCTATCCAAAATCTTTATGATTTGCAAATTCTTGAATTATGTCATACATATCCAATGTGCATACCTGTATGGACTGATTTTCAGCTTGATTTTCTGCATGAACAACTGCATATATTTCAGCCATTGTATCATTATAAATCAGCCCATAAAATAGCCCTGAAATTTCTTCATCTTTAGGCAGAACATCAATTTGCTTCAGTTCTTGTTCCACATGACATAAATGCTTTCTTTCAGCCTTATTCATGGCTAAAAACTGTTTATAACAGCCCACACTATTGGCCGTAAAAACCTGCAAGTCAGCTTTTGGCCTTGCCTCCTTTATATGTGGAGGCAATTTTTTATGACATGATCCACTGCCATAGCCTCCACTTATAGCAGTGCTACCCGAAAACCCTTAAATTCTCGGGAATTAGGAGGAACAAGATGATCTCTCAATCGATCTCTAATCCGGTGATGATTTACACATACAGTCAAGAATTGGACAGCTTTGTCATTATCCTTACTTTTTATCCGAGCATATGATGAACCATCATCAAGGGCCTTTGTCTCTAAACGAGACTCAGAAATAAAAGGTTGTCCAAGAATGATAGGATAGCTGCAGGAATCTTGAACAAAGAAATGAAATTCATCTTTTACATTACCAATAGTAACTTGTACATAAGGGCATGCTACATAAAGATCACCAGAGGAGTTATTGGCTGCTTTCATGTGCTATCCTGGGTCCACATCAATGGGCCATCCGCCATTCTCGTAGAGACTTCTTGACATGACATTAATCTCCGAGCCATGGTCTATAAGGGCAATGCATGGAGTCTCTTTTTCTCCAATCTTAACAATGGTTTCAGTGTGGTCGCCCTTGCCCAATGGGTACGGGAGTAGTGACTACTAGGAATAAAGTGAGCATCACTTTCTTCTTGCATATTGTGAAGAAGATATTCTTTCTTAAGCATGGGCTGCACTTTAGATTGAGAAGTCCCCACCATAATAGCTTCTTTAGTTTCTGCTTCATAGATGTCTTCATCTTTGGCTTCTATGGCTGTAATCAATTCTTTGATTGCCTCCAATCGAATCCCTTGAGTTTTCAACTTCTCTTCATCCTGCAAATACACATGAAGTGCCTGCAAAAAAGCATGCACAATTCTTCAGTTTCCTCACCAACATATTGTCTTTTTCATTTAATTACATCAATTATTACATCATGAAATACTCGTTTTGCAATTCAATTCTACTTCCAAGAATCCTTTCTTCTAGGATCCGCTTAAGATCCGTTGCGGTGTCTATGTTAGACTGCAACTTGTAGCTGGGATGTTTGCTTTTTCTTTTTCCTTCTGTCTTCTTTGCTTGAGGGGCATCTCCCATATCAAGCTCTGGCTGTGGTGGATTTTCAGCAGCCTTCTACTGGTCTGGTTTACTTCTTGTTGTCAAGAATCGCGTGATGGGGGGACTTGCTCAAGATGCTGCGCCAAACACACACAGAATGCACAAGGAGAAGCTCACTCAAGAGACAAGAAGAGAGGTGGAGGCCAAAACGTTTTCTTGCTAGTTTCTTCTTCTTCTTCCACACACTTTACAATGTACACAAAGTATAGATAAGATACAACATAAAGGAAAGTGGCCTACTAAGTCAAACAATGCATAACCGACTACACTAGTCGACTGGCGCTATAACTATGCCAGCTGTAAATAGGTGTAACAACCTAAATATAATAAGTAATGAGTCAGTGGCTATGTGAGAGTCATAATGACTACCAAGGTGCTAAGTGTAGATGTGTGGACCCATCTAACGAGGCGGTCTATCATCAATGTCCGCATGTGTTGAGCTTGTCATCTCAACACTCCCCCTCAAGCTCAACTGCATCTCTACAACTCCAAGTAAGCTTCGAAACTTTTGAAGCTTCTCTGTACCCTATGCCTTAGTGAAGATGTCAGCTATCTGATCCTGTGTGCTGACATACACGAAGTCAATCTCACCTACTAGTACCTTCTCTCTCACAAAGTGGTAGTGTACCTCAATATGTTTTGTCCTCACATGGAACATAGGGTTCCTAGCCAACTGTATACTGCTCATGTTGTCACAATAAATGACAACTGCACCTTCCACCTGCACATCTAAATTAGCCAATAACTTTTGCAGCCATACTACCTCACATGCTGCAACAGCAGCACCTCTATACTCAACCTCTGTACTCGACAAAGAAACTGTAGATTGCTTTTTGCTGCTCCAAGCAATTGTTGCACTACCAAGAGAGAACATGTATCCGCTGGTAGATCTTCTATCAAACATACTACCAGCCCAATCTGCATGTATGTATCCAAACACCTATACATCTGTACTTGCCTCATAAAAAAGTCCATAATGTAATGTGGACTTCACATATCTCAATATACGTCTGACTGCATCCAAATGTGACTTTCTAAATACTTACATAAACTGACTCACAAGACCAATAGCATAGCTCAAGTCTGGCCTTGTAATGGTCATGTAGATCAAACTCCCCACTATCCTCCTGAACATAGTAGGGTCTTCTATCTCATCCCCAACATCAGCACTCAACTTTATATTCTGCTCCAATGGGACTAAAAGTGGTTTTCATGCTGTCATACCATACTTGGACAACATATCCAAGCCATACTGTCTTTGGGAGAGCCATATACCATCATTTCATCTGATCACCTCAATGCCAAGGAAGTATCTTAGCTCACCTAAATCCTTCATCTCAAACTTCTTCTTCAAAAAATCCTTGACTTCAGCAATCCCACTATCACTATCACTTGTAATAATCAAGTCATCCACATAGATGACTATGATGACCAAACCTACATCTCCTTTTCTCACATAAAGTGAGTGATCAGCATCAGAAACATAGAAGCCAATATTCACAAGATACTCTCTGATCTTGTCAGACCATGCTCTAGGTGCTTGCTTGAGCCCATAGAGCGCCTTCTTCAACCTGCACACATACGTGGGATGCTTTAAATCTTCATAACCTACTGGTTGATCCATATGCACTTCTTCCTGCAAATCACCATACAAGAAGGCATTCTTCACATCCATTTGCTGCAACCTCCAACCTTTGGCTGCTACCAAAGCAATCACACATCTGACAGTTGCCATCCTAGCAACTGGACTGAAGATTTCTTCATAATCTATGCCATATGTCTGGGCATAGCCTTTTGCAACCAGCCTAGCTTTATACCTACTAATAGAACCATCTGCATTGTGCTTAATCTTATAAACCCACTTACATCCAATATCTTTCTTGCCTTTCGGCAATGATACTAGATCCCAAGTCTTATTGGCCTCTAATGCAGTCATCTCCTCATCCATTGCTGCATCCCAATGAGTATGACCAACAGCATCCTCAAAACAAGTGGGCTCAACATCCTCAACTAGTTTCACCATATAAGCATAATGGTGAGCTGCATAACCTTCAAAAATAAATCTTTTAATAGGGTATCTGACCCTACTAGACCTGCGTACCACTGGATCACTCAATGGAGTCTTTGCATTGATGCATGCTCTCTGCACACGTGGAGTCCTCACTGAAGGAATGCCAAGCTCATCATCCAAGCTCTCTGAGCCACTGGAGTCTCCATCAAGAACTGCATCAATGCCATCTGACACTTTATTCTTTCCTTTGTCTTTACCTGTAGTGCTACTAGATGCACCTGAAGATGTAGAGCTACTCCTTAGTCTCCCAGACCAAGGACTACCAGATGATGTCTCTGGTCCACTAAGAGTCCGTGATTCTTGCTTTTTAGCCTGCACATGAGTGTCGTGATCATCATCATCATCATCCAATGCATCACCACTAGATGCATACCAATTGCTCATTTCATCAAAGATGACATCCCTGCTCACTCTGAACTTACATGTGACAGGGTTATAACAACGATACCCTTTCTATTCTAAAGAGTATCCAATAAAGACACACTTTTCAGCCTTTGGATCCAATTTCTTCCGCAACTCATCTGGCACATGAACATACGCAATGCAGCCAAATACTTTCAAGTGCGATACATTAGGCTTCTTGCTAGTAAAGCATTCTTCAGGAGTCATACCATGAACTGCAGCTGTGGGACTTCTGTTCATAATTTAAACACCAGTATGAACAGCCCAAGACCAAAAATGCTTAGGCATATTCTTTTCAGCCATCAAGGCATAGGCAACTTCTGCAATATGCCTGTTTTTCCTTTCTGCAACCCCATTTTGCTGTGGGGTATATACCTGCATGTGAACTGTCTCTTTATCCCATGAGACCTTAGAAAATCACTGAACTCATTCGAGAGGTACTCTGCCCCTCCATCTGACCTCAAGCACTTTACTTTCAAGCCTGTTTCTCTTTCAACTGCAGGCTTGAAAGTTCTAAAGTGCTCAAACGCTTCACTCTTTTCCTTCATAAAATATACCCACAGCTTTCTAGAACAATCATCAATGAATGTGACAAAGTATGAACTGCCTCCAAGAGATACATTTTGTGTAGGCCCCCAAATGTCTGTATGCACAACATCAAGGATATTTCTGCTTATATATCTATCAGTGAAAAGGGTTGTCTTGCGTGCTTACCAAACTGACATGCTTCGCATACCTTATGAAATTCTGCAACTCTAAATGTAGGCAAACCTATAACCAACCCTTTGGACTGCATTAATTTCAGCCTTTGTACATTTGCATGTCCAATGCGTTTGTGCCAAATTTCAATATCTGCAACAACACCTTTTCCTTTAGCATACATAGCAGCATTCATAGTAGGAATTCCAGTATCTAGAGTAAACATACGTCCAACTCTACTTCCCTTTGCTACCAACCTACACTTGTCATTGAAGTCTTCTACAAAGCAACCCTTTACATTAAATCTGACTTGCAGCCCTTGCTCTACCATTTGACCGACTGACACCAAGTTCTTTGTAATAGATGGCACATGTAATACATCTGAAAGACTCTTTGTCTTACCATCATGCAAGGACAAGGGAACTTTTCCAATGTGTGAAATTGGGTGGCATGAATTATCACCCGTCTGCACATAACCTGCATTTTGCAAATCCTGCATCTCTCCAAACCATTCTCCATGGCTGGTCATATGATTGGATGCACCTGAATCAACATACCAAACATCATCATGTGTTCCCTTTCCTATAACAACATTCAGCATATGTTGCATAACAAACAGATGTTCATTTTTGTCTTCATTTTATCGTGAAGACGATGCATAGTTTCCTTGCTGCAACTTACCACTGCGGATATCATCTTTCTTAGCATAACATTGGGCTGTAATATGACCTAATTTGCCACAATAGTGACACACAATACCAGAGTTGTTAGAACCTCTGTTTTGCCATCCATCTCTTCCTCTAAAGCTCCCCCTGCCTCTAAAGTTACCACGACCTCCTGAAACCTGCATATCGCCAAATTGCTGATTCAATCTATTTTGCTAGTTGTCACTACCACATCCTGTACCACGGCCTCTTGAAGAGAACCTGCCACGTCCCCTTCGTGAACTGGAGTAGAAAGCTTGGACCTGTTCACCACCACTTTTTTTAGATGTCTCACTCTGCATGTTGATCTCTTCAGTGATCATAAGGGAGACCAACTCATCAAAATCTAAAAATGGCTTTCTAACATATACGGAAGTTACAAAAGACTTCCAAACCTTTTCATTGTTAAGTCCACCCAAGGTAGACGACACCAAATCATCATCATCGGGCATTGCATCAATTGTTGCCAATGCTCTGCAATGCTCCTTACCTTCAGTGCATACTCAATGATAGACATCTTCCCTTTCTTCAATGTATTCAACTCTTGCTTGAGTTGAATCTTTCGTGCCTTTGTATTTACAGAAAACATACTTTCAAGTATGGTCCAAGCTGTGTATGAATTCTCTGCATTTCTAATGTGTCCCAGCATATTATTGTCAATTACTGCAGACAACCAATACATGACCTTCTTGTCTTTTGCATTCTATTCCTTCCGTGCCTTTGTCTCTTCTACAGTTAGAGGATCACTCACCTCTGGCTCCTTTTCTTCACCTGAAACAAACTCGTAGAGGCCTTTTCCAATAAGGAAGTTCGTGACACAGAACTTCCATGAAGGGTAGTTATTCTTGTCGAGCTTCTCAATGATGGGGCTTCCACTATTCTCTGCCATTATCATAAAATTAATACCAACAGCAAGAAAATCTTCTGCAACCCTCGACCTGTAGTGCATAGCAATACACCAGACAGCCTTTTTCATTGTCTGCTCAACAATACATGCAATCTGCAACCAGTTTGCAGATAAACCTTGTGTTTACTCGCTGGTAAACACCTTTGAACTTACAGATCTGAAATCTGTAACCTGTGCACCCACTTTTGGTCAATACAGTCGAAGTCACAGTGTACCCTGAAACTGCTGTCCGCAATCTTGCGGCTCCAAAACGGGGCCTGAAACGGCCTCAAATGCTCGAAATAACTGCGGATAAGCACTAAAGGGCTTATTTGCAGAATGCACAGCGCTCTTCGCGCACACCAAATCTCACTGCAATCTGAGATTTTTGCTCGACCCTGCTTCCGGTGCCTCCATAAGCACTATCTAACAGAGAGAGTGGAAGAATGGGAGAGCTTCTTACCCATGGCTTGCTTGCTCGAACCTTGCTTCTTCTCCTTCGCTTCAGCTTTTGAAATCAGCCTCTCTTAGTGGCGCGGCTCTGATACCATGTCAAGAATCGCGTGGTGGGGGGACTTGCTTAAGATGCTGTGACGAACACACACAGAATGCACAAGGAGAAGCTCACTCAAGAGACAAGAAGAGAGATGGAGGCCAAAACGTTTTCTTGCAAGTTTCTTCTTATTCTTCCACACACTTTACAATGTACACAAAGTATAGATAAGATACAACATAAAGGAAAGTGGCCTACTAAGTCAAACAATGCATAATCGACTACACTAGTCGATTGGCGCTATAACTATGCCAGTTGTAAATAGGTGTAACAACCTAAATATAATAAGTAATGAGTCAGTGGCCATGTGAGAGTCATAATGACCACCAACGTGCTAAGTGTAGACGTGTGGACCCATCTAACTAGGCGGTTTATCATCAATGTCTGCATGTGTTGAGTTTGTCATCTCAACGCTTGTCATGCGTTTAGTTGGCCCTGAAGAAGAAGGACCGGGAACATCTTCATCTCTTCTTCTCTTTTCTTCTATCATGGCTTCATGTTTATTAATTTCAGCTAACTGAGCAAAAGCTGAAAATGAATCAACTGGCTCGGTCCATCCGGTTCTTCCTCGGATGCATTGACTAGCAGTAGTTAAATCACCTTTGGTTGCCTTGCCTTGCTCTATGCGATCTAAGGCCTGCATCCACACTTTAGATTTTGCATTAGTTTTACATGCTTTAACAATTTCATTAGTTGGCTCAATATGCAGCCCATAGGTTGCTGCATCAACAACTGCATAGGCTGTTCTTGTTGTCAAATCCTCCAAACTTTTCTTCATGCCACCGTTGCCGAAATTTGGCTCAAGAGGAAGCCCGGTTTCAGTTGCATGAATTTTACCATCCTTTCAAAAGACTAATTTTTGTGCTTCAGCTTCACGGAATGCACCACACTCCCTCTTATCATGTTGTAGGCTATCACACCAGATACAACGTCTTTTGAAGCCTTCTTGTACAGGTATTTGGGCAGTTGACCATCCCCTTTCTTCCACTTTCACATCAAGCCTTTCCACTTTGGAATTAATCTCCATTAGATTAAGATGGAGATCCCGCATGCTTTTAATTAGCTCGTCCATGACATCCTTCTTTGGAGATGGAACATCAAAATTTCTTGGTTGCTTGGCCATAGAGACAGGAGGTCGAGAAACAGGATCAGGCTCCTTCATGGATTCAGTTGGTGTAGGGGTTGATCCCCATCTTAGGCGCAACCGCTCTCTTCGAGCAATCATATTAACTGCTTCAGTGACATCTTTCCAAGCAGTCTTCAATCCCGTCTCAGAGTCAGGATCTTCAAGTCGATCAGTTAGCTTCTCTTGAAGGAAAGGATCTGTAGCCTTTAGAAATAATTCAATCTTCTGGCTTTCCATACCTTGTTGATCGTCAGGATCTAGTTGAGAAAATTTGCTTTCAAATTCACGATGAAGAGCAGTGGCGGTTAGACCCTTATTGGGCCTTTTGACCCATTCAATGAAAACTTTCTTTATCATAAGGCCAGAATCTTCAAGGAAAAATTCTTCTCGAAGAGCCTTCTTGAACGCGAACCATCCCGTGTCTTTTTGGAAAAGACCATGAATTCAGTCCTGGAGACCATGCACAGCCAAATGGCCAAAATATCGGCTCCAAGCATGATGAGGAACTCCGAAGAAGACCATCTTATCAGTATAGAGGCTTGGAGAAGGTCTACCACCGAGGCTTAGAGCATCTGAAGAGTATGGGATTCAAGGTTTGGAGAAGGGAAAAAGAATGGAGTTTGACAAGATTCGGGTTTTAGAAATGACTTAGTTGAAGAAGAAGATATCAAGCTTTTTATGTGTATTTAGTATACATGAATGGAATGAATGTCACTATCTTGATTACATCAAATGCATTTGGAAAAATAAGCCATTACATAAAAGGATATTCTCAGATTTTTAATCCAAATGCATATACCAAATGCAAGCTCAAATGGCTTTTAACTCATGTACATAGACGGATTACAACTCCAAGAAACTAGTATTTTGATGGTAGACTCAAGTACATTCAAGACATGGACCAATAGTACATGAAATACATTGATGGAGTATAATTTTAACTTCAGCCCTGTTTTAAAATAGAAAATTCCAGCCTATAATCAAGCTCAAAAAGTGTACATAAACTCATGAATAAGCTCTTCTAAGCATTAATGGGTAAATTCCTGATGTTAAGAGGTCAATTTCTTCTATTTCAATCACATGAATCACTTGTTTGTTCATCAAAATGGACACGAACAGTGGGCTGCCCTGTTTATGACTGGTTTTTTTAGCCCATAACAGCCCATACACCTTCAAAATCCTCCCCTTTGCTTGCCCCAAAGTCACTCATGCTTGGAGCGGGAGGACGCTTGGGTACCATGGGAGGCTCTGGCTGTAAATCCCTTGCCTCTAGATCCCATACAAGAGGTGGACGAGACTCAAGATGGGATCTCGAGGCATGTGTACTAGTCTATGGGCGGAACTTGGAACAACGATCTTGTAGATTGCTGGTATGGCCTTCGGACATGATGTTGGATGTAATCCAGAATTTTGATAAATAAAGAACAGATGTTTGAGAAAAAGGAACTTGCTTGACATTGTTTTTGTGTCAGTGCCTAAGTTACGTGAAGGAACCCATGATTAAATTGTTAATTAAGGGAGTTGATTTTGCATGTCAAAACGTAATGTGTTAGGTAATTAGATAACGAAAGCAAACTAAGGAAAGTGCGGTGGACGTGACTCAGGTCCGTCCTACGGAAGGGTGGTCTCGGTTAGCTGGGAACTTTTCTCAAATGATGAGATGATAATAGAATAGTAGCAAACTTTTATGAGTTTGACCTAGCAAACATGTTTTGTGAATTCAAATAAGATGTGAGTCTACTACAACTAATCCAACTCTCACCAAACATTCGTAAGGAGTTCAAGAAAATCCTACAAACAGACTATGTTGTAGAACTTTTTTGTGTCCATCGAGTGGGTAGTGAATGGTGGATCATATAGAAAGCACTACCCTAGGGTGCAAGCATATGTCGATGGAATCTTGATAGAAAATGAGGTGATGGACCCTGGCTCATTCATAAAGATTATGAGTATGCATTTATTGGAGAGGTTGGGCCTACTAATCCAAAAAGATATCAGAATAGTATTTAAAATGGTTGATGATAGCCTAAGGTGTCCAGAAGGAATGGTAACACAAGTACATGTGACAGTTGCTAATATTGAGTGTGTCCTTGACTTCCATGTTATCCAATTTGCTGGGAGACCAAGCTATCAATTGTTTCTTGGACATCCGTGGATACTACATTCTGATTGTTTAGTAAAAAAAGAAATTGGTCAATTGATTTTTGGGCATGGGTTAAAGAGAATAATTCTAGATGTGTATCCTGATGAGTGCTCGTTGGATGAAAGGGCATTACCTCCCACTACAGAATGGTGTTGAGATTCAAGCTCATGATCATAATCAAAATGACTCTATCTTAACATCTATAGTCTTAGTTGTCATCATCTACCATGTATGTTGTAATAAATGAGTCAAAGACTCAACCATAGTTAGTGATAGAGTCAATTAGTGACCTAGACTAGTATGCAGTGTGTGACTAGACTTTAGTCTAGTGGGTTCTAAATTATGAAGGTGAAGAACATGAGAGTATACTACTCTCCATGTGTGGGTTTCTCTCAATGTCTATGTCTTTCTCTCTCCCTCTGAAACTTTGACATGGTATCAGAGCTATGAAGTAATGAAACCCTAAGCCTGCGAGCTTAGCATTGGAGTCACAAAAGTCCAAGCTTGAAGAGGAGAAGTCTTAAGTGGATCTGCAAGAAAGGGAATCCATAGTCGACATTTTAAAGGTATGCATCATAGTTGGAGCTCGTGCAACTGTTAGAACTTATTGAGGCTTGAATAGAGGATCAATGGCATGTGTTAGAGCTTGTTAATGATCATTAATGACTAGCACTTGTAGCAAATAAAAAAACGTGATACTCAAAGATTGCACCTATTTTTCTTGCCTGCAACTGTTAGAAGTTTCTAGCCATCGCATTAGCATACTTAAACATCAATAGATGTTTGACAAAGAGCACAATATCAATAAGATATATGTGAGCACCTTGAGAGTGAAAGGAGATGCATTTGTTGAATGTATATGACAAGCAAGGTGCTGTTATAAACTCTGTGATAGCTTGTACTTGATAAATTGAACTCGCTAAAGCTTAAGTTGTTGAACATTAATGCTTGGATGATGCAACATGATTGTGGGATGGTTTATGAAGGTTATGAATTGTAAATGCTCAAGGTCTAGACAAATTTATTACTAGTTACAACATTGTGTTGGCTGGTTACAGTCAATGGAAAGGGTATGTGTCACCTTTGCTATATGTATATGCAACTTGTGATGCCTGGTTGGATAGGTATTAACTACCACATGGAATGATAAATGTCTCAGATGTTTTGTGACTATTTTGAGGTTTGAATACATGTGTTTACAACAAATAATTCATTGTTAATCACAACAGAGAATTGGTTGAAATCTGTCCTGAAATCGACAACAAATATTTAGTGGCTGAAGTCTCATGGAGCATTGGTTGGCACATGTAGGTGATTGGATGTTGATGGTACATGTCAGAAAGTTTATGAACTGAAGTGAGCATTGAATGCTCAAATCTGGATAGTTTTTTGCTACTAGTTTTGCAGTAAGCTGTCTATCTATAGCTTGTGAAGGGTTTGTCTAACATTACTATTACTCATATGAATCACTATTTATGCTCCTATGTACTTGCAGTGAACCCTAGAGGTTATGGTGTATGTCTGGGATGTTTTGAGGCTGACTTGAGCTGGAAATACTTTAGTTTATGTAGAGAATTTATTGTTGATTACTCATAGACTATTGTTTGTCATAAGTTTTGGGAAGATACCTACATCAAATGTATGCTACAAATGCTATCTACTTGGCATGCTATTACATCTAGATGTTCTACTACATGATTGGGGATGTATTTGACATCGATGTAAGCTAAAACACAATGGTTATTGAAAATATATACTATTATAGGTTCTTGGATTGAAACTCTCATACACAGCTGAGTGGTTTGCATAGAGTCAAGCACTTATAGGTTGTATACGTCATTGAATACAATAGCTGCAGATATGGAAAATGCTCAAGGTGCTGAAAATATCACTCAAATTGTGGGACAGAAGCTTGATAATAAAAACTTTTCTTTGTGGAAGTCTAGGATACAAATTTCTTGATTGGTAGAGGCTACTAGGATTTGTGTATGGGGGCTAAAGCAGAACCTAAATTGCCTGAATGGATTCCAACTCATGATCATTGGAGAGTTCATCGACAATGGTTGGAAAGAGTATGCAAAGTATTACACTAGTTCTCTTTATGCATTTCTGATGCAATGGCTATGCAAATTACAAGTTGTCAGCCCCCAAAAGATGCTTGGGATATTCTCATGAAGAATTATGGTAATGTTACTTATACAAGGAAGATACAACTGAAGCAACAGTTTAATAATATGTCTAGAAATGGCAAGAGAATTCAAGCTTATACAACAAAGAAAAAAACCATAGCAGATCAGCTTGCTACTATTGGTTCCAAAGTCTCAGAGGATGATATTATTGTAGTTACATTGAATGGACTAGGCAAGGAATACAAAGCATTTGATACTTTGATTTCTATGAGAGTAGACCCCCTAACTGGGATGAATTACTTGCATTGTTGCACATGAGGAAGTCAATCTTGGCTTGAATACAGGTTCAAGTACCTCTTAGAGCATAGATATTTTCTTTTACTCTAGTCAGCAAGCTAGAGGTGGTAGAGCTTGTGGAGCTTTTCGAGGTCGTGGGGACACTCAGAATACATATGGACAACAACAACACAGAATGCATGGCAAAGCTTGAATGCACAAGAATAGTGAGGATATGGAGTATTTAGAGGCATGGAGAGATCACCTATAGGCAGAGGTGGCTCTTGGCAGTCACATGACCAGACTAATAGGGACAAAGGCTATCATTATTGTGGAAGATATGGACATATAGTAAAGGATAGTCATAAAAAGGAAGTAGATATGAAAAAAGGCAGACAACATGGAAATTATGCATCTTCCAATGGTACACAGGATGATCAAGGAGATAGGCTATTTGCTATGTAGCATGTTTCTAAGACTTATGAGGATCTAATCATATGACTCTGCATGGTGAGTGGTTTGATGAGTTGACATTCCCATAGACATGTATGCACTAGTGATGACACACAACATGATATTAACCATACAAGTGTGGTTGCGCTAATCATGCTTGATGGAAGAAAGAAAATCTATATGATGTAATACATATGCCTTCTATTACTAAGAATTTATTGTCAGTTGGATAGATGAGAGAATAGAATCTGCAAGTTAGATTCAACAGAGATAGTTGCTTTATTGAGGAATATGGAAATGATAATAAATTGATTATTAAAGGCAAGAGAGATAGCAGAATGTTCACTTTAGATGCATCTATCCCTGAATTGAAAGCAACCATGTTTTCACATGATAATGGAGTAGCTCGGGATGTAGAAAAATGCCATAAATGTAATGGTCATGTCAATTTTCTACGATAAATGTCAATTCCATAAATGTAATGGTCTACCAAAGTTTAAGTACATTAATCTAGACCAAGTCTGTTCCACCTGTCAGTTTGGGAAACAAGCAAGGTTTCTGTTTATGCGACATGTTAGAAACGATTCTTGACCTTTGTAGTTGATACATTCGGATGTATGGGGTCCTGCCCATAATGCATCTTTTGGTGATGCTAGGTATTATGTGTTATTTATCCATTATTTCAGTAGATATACATTGTTATGTAAAATATTACACGACGCAGCGAACAGAATCTGAGAAAAAGATAGAGAGTACACAATAGATAAGAGGAGAATCAGTAAATTCTTTAACTCCAAACAACTGATACAAAGATGGCTCTGTCCACCCGTGCGCTTCCACTGTGTGAAGCTTAGATGGCAATCTAGACAGAAGATAGGTGAAGAGCTTAAGGCTAGTTGGAACAACAACTCTGACTGGGTGAAAGATGAGTGATCGATGGCTGTGAAGGGGTTTAGCTTTTATAGCCTGTGAAGGCCGTGAGGTTGGCCTAACCGACCTACCATATAAGCCTCCACTAGTCGGCCAGGGAATATTTCCTTTACCATCGGGCCGCGGAAATAGGGGCCCCTTTTAACTCCCTTACCCCGCAAATCGATGCAATGCACCTCGAGTTGCTACCAGCTTAACCACTCCATCTAACCCAAAGATTAGACCCACAACGGTCACCTTTTTGCCATCTGATCACATAGACCTCATCTGATATACAAGTCAGGACTCAACCAATGTCTGGGCTCACATTTGGCTTCTCCTCATAATGGGGGCCTTACAACTTTGAGCACCATGGATCATTGGTAGCACCTAATGAGGGTGGGGCATTGATCATATCTAACATGTTGTATATCCTGAAGCACAAGGGTGAGGTGCTTGACATATTCAAGGATTTTAAGACACATAATGAAAATGAGTTTGGATATTATATCTCATGTCTGAGTCCTAATGGAGGTGGAGAATATGTCTCTAGAGAGTTTGATAGGTACTTGGTAAAATATGGCATAAAAAGGTAGCTCACATGTAGTTACACACCACAGCAGAATGGTATGGTAGAGAGAAAGAATTGTGTACTTATGGAAGCTACCAAGGCAATGGTTAATGAAAAGAACTTGCCAAATGCTTATTGGGCTGAAGTAGTTGTCACTGTTGTTTATGTATTGATTAGAACACCTATAGCTAGAATTTATGACGACTTTGTATGAGAAATTGTATGGGCACAAGTTCGATATCAACGACCTTAAATTGTTTGGTTGCATTGCTTACATACATGTACTATATGAAAAGAGAAAGAAGTAAGATTCAAAAGCTGTAAAGAGTGTCGTTCTTGGCTATGCACAAGATAGAAAGCCCTACAAGTGTTATAATCCATCCACTCAAGAGGCCTTGATCAGCAGCAGGAGATGTAGTGTTTGATGAGATAACATCATGGTATGTGGTCCAAATGCACTGATTTTTTATGGATCAGCTAGCCCTACCTATGCTAAAAATTATCCTTCAACTAGTACTACCATGAGTGGATCTACATGTGATGGTTCTTCCACTGTTAGTCATTGGATAGGACAACTACATAGTCATGTTTTTGCATCCATTAACATGGATATGTCAGTGAGAGGGAGATTAGATAAAGGCAAATAGAAGATGTTTGATGAAGTAATTGGCTTGCTTACAGTTGGATATGAGTCATGTGGAAGTGATAGTCTTGACAATGAATTGGGTATACCATTACTTATGATGCATGGTGTAAGACAAAGCAGGTATGTGCCACCTCATGAGAGGTAAGGACAAAGTGAATCACAGCTAAGAAGGTCTAAAAGGGTTAGGAAACTGGTTGATAGACTGATATACAATGTGGGTATCCAGCCAGACATTATGCATATATGACTAAAGTATGATGTCATAGAGAGCCTACAAGGTTCAGTGAGGCAGTTGTAGATGAAAATTGGTGTGCTGCCATGGATGAAGAATATACAACTGGCTGAAAATGAAACATGGGATTTGGTTAGTTTTCTTGAAGCAAAAATACCCATTGGCTATAAATGGGTTTATAAAGTGAAATGCAAGTTAGATGGTTCATTGGAAATGTATAAAGCCCTGCTGGTTGCAAAGGGATATGCATAGCAGTATGGCTTAGACTATGAGGAGACTTTCAATCTAGTTGCAAATATGGTAGCCTTAAGAACAGTCAAATTTGCATTATAGCTTCTAAGGGATGGAAGTTATGGCAGATGGATGTCAAAAATGCATTCTTGAATTATGACTTGCTTGAGGAGGTGTATATGGAACAACTTGAGGGCTATGTACACCCTAACTATCCAACACATGTATATAGACTAAAAAAGGCATTGTATGGGATGAAACAAGCACCAAGAGCATGGAATGCTTGTATTAGTACTTATTTATGATAGCGTGGTTTTTAGATGGGTCATACAGACCATAACTTGTTTACAAAGAAGACTGTGTCGTGCCGCTATGCGCACACCATGTGAAAAACTCTAGAGTGTGGATTTCTTATTGATCTAGAGAGCCAATGCTATGTTAGACATTAGTGTTAGTGACCATGGTCCAAAATACTAGGATTTTGGACCAATTTAGCCAATTTTTGATAATTTAGATATTATCTCTCGTAAAAAATCCAAGAACTGTAGGAAACTTCTAGACTAGGATGACATGTAAAAGAAAGTAGGTAGCTTTCAACAATTTTTGAGAGGATTTTATGTAAAAAGAGGGATTAGTGAAATCACGCGATGCGCAATCGCTATTTTCAGGCAGTGAACAACACTCCGAAGTGAGAGATGAAGGAGTGATCTGGTAAAATTTTGGCCAGGTATCCAAGTATTTTACCCCCCTTTTAAAGCCAATGGAAGCATCAGATTGGTGATCTGAGCAACATAGAGGAAGGTATTATTTTATGCATGTTTTTTTCTACTTCTCATAATGCAAAAATAAACTATCAGGCTTCAACTCTATGAGTATTCTTCTACATCTCTCCTATTTCTTTCTGTGAGTATTCTTCTACATCTCCTATTTCTTTCTATGAGTATTCTTCTACGACTTCTATTTCTTCGAACCCCTTCTCTTCCATCTACTTCTCTCCCTGAATCTCCCATCATCGTGATGTCTCTTACCCCCGAGGTAGACTTTCGACCCCAAACGCTTTGACAGTGGTGAACCTGACATGAAAGTCGGAAGTAGAGGTGTGTAAAGATGTGGGATTCTACTGGATCAATTGGTGGTGATGCTTTACAACAAATGATTGCTTTATTGCAGCAATAATAACAGTAATAGTTATTACAACAACAGATGCAAACTCGATAGGAAGCAGAAAGAATTGATTACTTAGCCATGAATGCATTGCAAGCAGTGGGACAAGAATTGAAGAAATTCAAAGGTCAAAATGTTTCAGCCTTCATCCGATTTTATGAAGAAAAGATGTTTCATGGGGTACCGTAGTCTGTATGGAGTTGGTATTTCTCACATTTGGCAACGCATGCATTGCATGATTGGATTGGGCACCTTTTAAGAAATCTTTGAGAGATGAGTTTTTCTTGGAAGATGCAGGATTGGTAACTAAAAAGACATTTATAAATTGGATTGAAAAGGCCAATAAAGGGTTTCCTGCTACAGCTTTGCTCCGTGAATTTGAAAGTTGGTATGCGCAATCGGATGCCAATGAGCAACAATCATTGGAGAGTCAAAAAATTGATTTGTTTCTGAAGGTTGTGGATCTTGTCTTGTAGGAGAAGTTGATTGATCATTTAGAAGATTCCTCTTGTGAAACAAGCTACAACAGGGATCCTAGATTGCCCCTTTGACCCTTGCGCGACCCCTAATCCCGAGAGTAATGCTGTGGCTAAGGCTGTTGCACTCTGCTCAGTGGACGTGTTGTCCATGAGCCACCTGGCTACAAGTTCACTCAATGATAAGTTGGCCTTTGTTGCTCGCTCTCTCTCTGCATTTGGTCCTGCTTTGGCTGCACCAGCCAAGGCTAGCACACACCAAGCCTCGTACATGTCTACATCTTGTTGGAGTTTCCTAGCCTTTTGCTCGTGGTTATAAGCAATTATGCTCTCTAGCACCTTTCTAATTGCCTTTCTTTCCTCTTCTAGGTTTGCTACCACTTCCTCTACTGGCTTGCCCTGAACTACCATCCTAGTCAACAAGTCATACTCATTGACTAACTCCTACACTAGGACTGGGAATTCTCCCAAATCTAGTCGGACCTCTCCTTATTCGCCTCATGATCCTGACATTGCTCCCACTTCCAACTCCACAAGGTCTTCGATCAATTTGAGTAGCTCTAGCAGTGTCCGATCCTCTATGTTGTCGCCTTTCGGATCTTTGTGTCCTCTTTTAGGGTCCTACTGATGGGGCTCAGGTAGCCAACTATGTTTTGGGATCTTCTCCCAGTAGTGGGTTACTTGATGTTATTATGTCTCCTGATGAGCTCCTTGTTATTGAAAGCAGTCATCAATCTTATTCACAAGTTGTGCTTTGTGCTTTCTAGTGCTCAGTGCAAAAACAGGCTTTTCCTTTTCTTGTAGTGCACCTTAGGTGATGAAATCAAAAAGTAAGGTGTGGATGCACAAAATGCTCAATGCAAACTCCACTCTTCCCCTCACATTCGTAGCCTGATGTGGCTCTAAGCGCAGGTTCTGGCTGATCTAAATTTTTATGGAAAGTCCCTGCTGCATTCTCTATTCTGCTTCAGGATTGGTTGGTTGGTTGGTCATCGAACATCAAGTCAAATTCTAAATTTGGTATGCTCAGTGTCTAGCTATTCGGGGTGAATCCTCGATTATCATGTCTGGCCTCTGGCTTCTAAGGCTAAACTGGGTTCCCTGGGGGATCAAAGATGTGACCAAGGTGGCTAGGACTATGGGACAGGTTTAAAAACCTTCTATTTAAAGTTATGGTGAATTAGATCGATTCTGGGAATCTGACGGGCTGGTCCGATCCTGGAAATCAGATGGGCTGGTCCGATCCTGGGAATCGGACAAGCTGGTCCGAGTTTCACACTAGGAACGGTGGTCAAATTCTACTTTGGTCCAATTTTCCCAGTCGGATAGGGGAGGTCCGACTACTACAATGGGTCGAGTGGTCCAAATCCGGGACTAGGACATGTGGTCCAATTTTGACACTGGGTTCGATTATAGCAGTCGGACGAAGTGGTCTAATTTTCGGAGTGGTCCGATTCTGGGAGTCGAATCGAAAAAGTGGTTCAATTTTTGGAGTTGGATGGTCCGACTCCGAAAATCGAGCAGTCCTATTCTGGGACTCGGATGGCCTGGTCCGACGGCTCAAACGACCCCCACAAGTTGCATGTGATGCCTCAAGATCAACGCCTACTCCACAGAATCGTGCCGTGCCTTCCAAATAGTTGCAGAGCAATAGAGGGAACTGCCAGGCATACCTTGAAGCAATGCAGCGCTTGAATTGATCGGTGCTTCAATGATCTCCCCGCAGCTCTCTCTTTCTCTTGCTCTCTCCCTGGCTTTCAAGCTCACTCTCTTCTGAGAAGGCAGGATGTCAAATGTGGTCCTTCCTGGTTCCCTATGCCTCTTATTGCCCCATCCCAGCCTGTTGTAACCTCAGAAATTAATCCCTCACACTCTTCCAACCAGAAATCTGACTCTGTGCCCTATTTCCCTGTTTCCAGCAGCAACAGAACCCTTCTATTTTCCTTCTTTTTCCTATCCTAATCTTAACCTAATGCAAACAAAATCAAAACCAGAGATGGAGATGGATGGTCCTACTCTAATATTCAACAACAAATGAAAATACTTACTTGCTCCTAGGATCAAAACCTCCTAAATCTCCTAACTATCTTGAGCACCGATTCAGGCTACAAACCCTACTTCTATGCTCGATTCGATGCACGCGGTGCTCAAGGTTTGATTCCATCGTTCCCGACAACGGAACCAAAATGAAGGGGAGCTACGGAGCCTCTACCCCAAGACCTACGCACCACTTATTGATCAAGTGTTTCAAGCCGAGCGGCCATGGCTACCTCTCACATAGCCGACACGCAATGCCTACCTTACGGGTGTAATGAGCTTACCTTGATGCTCGATCGAGTTCCCTCCTCTCTCTTGCACTCTGGTAGCTCCGTGATCCTTGCGGCAAGCTCAAGCAAGCTCAAGCCCTCTCCATCAAGCTCCATCCTCCATAGCCGCGTGAGTGAAGAGAAGAGAATAGAAGAAGAGAAGATGAAGAGAGAAGATGGGGAGCTTCTTCTCCACAATCCCTCACTCTCAGACACTCATTCCCTCACTCCCTCACACTCCCTCAATCCCTCACTCAAGCACAAGTAAGAAGGCAAGAAACAAGAGAAGAAGAAGAAGAAGCTTTGGCCACACACAAGAATGAGCTTCTCATTCACTTTTGAACTTTATATACATGCCCTACTTTTTGGGCGGTCATTCCCACTTTTTACATGGCCGGCCATTAGCCTAGGCCCTCTTCTCCTATTTCCCACTGTTCTAACTTATCCCATTCCCACTAATGCATACAATTTGCACAGGAGTGAGCCCGACACTCTTTTTACAAGGATTTGGGAGTGCCTTCATATTTAATGGTGCGCTTTTACTCTTTTCTTTTCTTGAGGCGACACTGAAGCCTTCTGGGGAGGTCGTCATTCAAATTTTCAGGGTCTGACCTCCATCCGGGGCGCCTTTTCCTTCCTTTGTCCTGTGCCTTTTCGGTTATCTCCTTCTTTCATTTTTCCCGCACTTCTGCTCCATTTTCCGATCCTATGTGCTGCGGTAAACAATCTCACCCAAGGTCCAATCGAAAAGTGAGCTGTGCATGAAGCGTCGGGAACCTCTGCACAAGAAGAGTCAAGCATCCCCGAGTCCATGACATCCGAGAGATAAGCGATCCCGCAGCTCCATACTATGGAGTAATCCAAGAATGCTTCTCATGAAGCAAGCATAACTCATCAGTGCATGGCTGTAAAGCATCAGAGTCGCGCATACAAGACAACAGAGAGCAGTCAAACTCTCTAGAGTCACTGAAAGAGAGCCAACATCCCGGACAGTCGTCCAACGGGGTCTCAAGACTACATGTGGCCTCAGCAAAGCAGAAGATTGACATATGACTGGTTGTCCAGCCTACAAAACTACAAGAAAACTGCTCTCATGAGCCTACAAGGGGTCTAGAAGCTAACCACCAACATCCTGACTCTGACTGCTATGCATAGCTATGTCAGCTGAGCCAATAAGTGCCTCATTTTCAGCATAAACAACTTGTTGTAATGGCACTTTGGCTGCTATAAAATCAGTCATATAGCATACTAAACACTCATCAAGAGGCTTGAGAGGTGTCTGCGTCTCATAGAAGATAGCGTGACGGCTGTGTATGACTTGCTGGGCATCCAAATTCCATAATCTGTAGGCCTTCAAGTCACCATCTCCATAACCAAGGAGGATACATCTACGTGACATAGGCTTATGTGGCATACGTACAGATGCCTGGCAACCAAACATCCTCAAGTAATCATAGGAGGGTTGCATGCCACTCAATACCTCATGGGGTGTAATACCATCCAAGTTCAAGCACGGCATCTTGTTAACCAAATAGTCTGCCCGTCATAAGAGCCTCAGCCCAAAATACATTAGACATCCCAGTTGTGGTAAGCATAGAAGCAACCTTTACCTATAAGGTTAGGCACATGCCATGAGCAATCCCATAATACCATGGGCACAATAAATCAATGCCATATTATTGACAAGAGGTCTGAAAGCTGGGAGAGAGAGCATGACTCTCATAATCCATCTGCAAGCACCTAGGCCTGCTACCAGCAAAATCCATAAACCTATCAAGCATAACTACAGCATCCTCAATTTGCACCAAGGGAAAAACCCAAACACAGTGGGTAGCATGATCAACAAAGGTAACAAAGTACGACGCTCCACCAAGTGACTGGGAAGGCATAGGTCCATATATTGCACAATGGACAAGATCCAAAGGAGCATGCCTCATACAATCGCCATAAGCCAAGGGGGCTCTGCAAGGACCAAGAGTACAATCAGGGCAAGCATCAAGATATGTAAGTGACATAGGAGGCAGCAATTGTTAAAGTTACAAGATCTAGAGCATGGCAGTGAGTTATGGTGGATGGAAGGAGAAGTGTGGACTCATGATGGAGAAGACAAAGACACTATTTGTTACACAAGTGAATTAGGTTCCAAGATTGAGACTTGGACTCATAAACACAATCTTGTGTATGTGGACAATGACACTGACACTTCACTGGAAAGAAAAGAGTACTATCATTGCATTAAGAAAAGGAAGCAAGTACAATGCTTTATAGGAAAGTAGGAAACTGTAGTAGGCACCATTGTGCATATGGGATAGGTTAGCCTGCATGTCCTTGGCCCTGAAGCTCCATACAAAGAGGCTGTTTAGTGAGTGTGATTTGCTGATTCTCAACAGCAATGAGTCGAAACGAGACAAGTTGTCCATCTCTTTGTGGTGCATATGGCCTAGGTGATAATGTCATAACAATGCATGTGGTATCTGGATAACTGCAACCATAGAATCTCCCACATGAGAGACATGCACTGGGTAATGAGAACCAACTCTAGAACCGCTAGCCAAAACCAAGCAACCACGGACAGATCTTCCATGACCTATCCTGAAGAGAAATAGTATATTCTACATTATGCAACAGATAGACATGAATCAAGCTCTTACTGAGCATGTGAACATGTAAAACATCCCTAAGCATAAGAGAAGTCCCATTAGGCAATGGAAGCAAACAACATTTGAAGTAGAAGAACCTATAGAAGACGACAAGGAATCCAAGTCATCATGAATAGGGCTATCCACAGAGCTCAAGCAGTCAAGGGCTGTCCCAACATAGGGATCCTGCTCATAAAGACAATCATCTACTAGTACATCAATGGTAGAAACATGCTACAAATGCTCATGAAACCTCAATGGATGGGAGGACATAAAGACATCAATCAAGGATGCAAAATCTCCCACATGAAGAAGAGTCATAGCCAACTGCATGACATAACCAACCACTGTACAATAAAGCATAAGACATCTATCATAAGAGCATATGATATCTAGCCATGAAATCAGCCCATAACCATATACATACGCATAGCTCTGTAGTACATCATGCCACCAAGGAACATCCAAGTCAAGTAAAGACCGACAAGTGGCAAAGCATCCTACAAGAGTCAAGCTCCAAGTGAAGCCCAAACATCTATACAACAACATCCAACCAAGTGGCTCTGTAAGGTATACAATAGTAGACCATGTGCATAGATGGATAAGCATACATATCATCTGCTCTCTAACATGGATGGGCAACAATAGCCCAACTAGCATAGAAGATAGACAACAGAGGAGCAAGAAAGTCATAACTATTTGCCAATCCCAAGCACTGTAAAGTCCACTGATCAACCAAGTATCCCACAACAAATCCTTGAATCACTGAGCAATCAAAGCTCAATCAACCAATTGCTAAAGAGTAGAGCAATCACTGCTCATACATGTAGAAGCATCCACCAAACATAAACCCATATCATCCCGAATAGTCAAGAGCACCCCATAGACCATAGTCATAGCCAGGCAAAGCATTAAATACCTTCAGCCCCTGTAATTTCCAGCACATAAAAGATTGTTCAATCTAAGAAAATCAATGCTCAATGCAAGCTCAACTTCATGTCCAAATAAAAGACACACATTTCCAAGTCATATAGCATCAATAGGCACCCAGTAGGCATTAGATACCCATGAGTCATAAGCATTACACACTCAATAACTATGTACTGCCTTGTTTTCGGCATGTAAAAACCTATTAAACTGAGCAAAATGGTCCTCAATCCAATATCAAATTGATGTCTAACCAAGATGCATATATCCCCATATGTATAGGTAGTCACTAAGCACAAATGAGCATCATCTGACCACCTCTACTAATCCCAGACAAGAGGAGCAGGGGGACTGCCCTGTATGACAGCATGTGTGCTATAGGTACTGTCAATAATTTTAAGTGGGGAGTGGTTATGTTCGTGGTAAGTCCAAGAGCCAATGCTTAGGACACAATGGAGACATTGAAGTCCATTGCTCATGGAATAAGAGAGTTGCCCAAGGAGTAAAAAGGGGAGGGCAGGAAAAACTCGTGTGCTGCTAGAAAAATAGGTGTAGATTCTTCATAGACCTGCTTGGGGGTATTTAACACATGGCTGATCATCAAGGAGCCCAAGGGGGGCACCAATAGGGGCCAAACATGGCCTACACAAGCCTCAACCAAGCCATGGTAGGCAACAAGTGAGATAAGAGGGGAGGAGCTGCTACTAATGAAGTCCGAGATCAAGCTAAAATAGACCTGCAGGCCATCACGTGATGAGGCCTAATGTAGATCCTTGTCTTGGGGCTATTGTAGGTGTTTGCCAAGGTTGAGGGGTGTTGCCAAGAAGCCAAAGAAGGCTCCAGATCAAGCTAGTTAAGCAAAGAAGCTCTCCAGTGGTGGCTGCCACAAGCTCAAACCCTGCTATGAACCTGTGAGCTGAAAGCTGAGTGAGAGAAGAACTCCCATACCTCGTGTCGATGCCAATAAGAGGCCAGGAAGTGCTCGCAAAAGAACCCGCTCTGATACCAATTGAAGGGGATGCAATGGCATTTATAAGTTTCTTTCTGGGAAATCATGTCCTGCACTTAAGCACCCTAGAGCTTGAGTCGACGAAAGGCCTAGGGTTCTAATGAAGCAGCAGTTAGTTAACTTGAGGTCATTTGGAATCGTCTACTTCAGGACTCCTAAGTATAGTGGATAAATGTGTACCCTATAATGTGTGCTATTTGTTTCTCTTTATTTTCTTTTTTCCCATTTTTTAAAAATGCAAGAATATGAGGATTGTTAGGTTAATGAGGAAATAAGTCTCATGCATTTTCATAGAATATGCTATCTAAGCATACAGTTCTTTTTAGAGAGCCTAAGATGGAAAGGGGAGCTAAGAAGAAATGGATGATTGTAGATACTAAACATACTCTCACTCGTATCATGTAATAGGGCAATGCAATATGTGAGAAGAAGAGCATCTTGAATTTCTTGCAAATGCAAGCATGGCAGCACATGCACCAACTAATGATCCAAGAACAAAGTTGCCCTATCTCACCTAATAGTGTACAAAACAAAACTGGCAAGAAACCCTTCAGACCATCAAATATATCTTCCACTCCATCATGTTCCTCATATCACCAATCAAGACGACAAGCAGCCATGCTCGTATACATTGAATCATAAGTAGAAGATTGTAGCCCTCTCATGAAAGGAGACTATCCATTTCACCACCAAATCTACACCTAAAACGACACGTGCATCATCCCCTTCAAGCAAAGAAACTACCTTTCCCAGATTGGCATCAACATAGTCCTGCATGTGGCAATTCATGGGCAAAAGCCACATTTTCTTGCAATGGGGTGGATAGCAAGAGGCATATCCAAATCCCCAAATTAACAACCCCTCTTCATGAACTTCTCCTTTGGTCTCACAAGCATGTGGTATACAAATACTATGATTAACTTCTGCATATTATTGAGTATCGTTATCGGCCTACATTGGAATGGCATTTGTCACGTTGAAATATACCACAACCCAACCACATAGTATTTAACAGAATCCAGGGCGAATCTTGCTAGAATAACTATGTTACTTCCCAACTTATTCTTTTAGAGCACAAGCTGGTGGCTCTGAAGCTGCAGTTTTCTCATGTATTTGAGTTGTGGACTTGTTAGAAGCTTGAGACTTCCTCGACCATTAAAAGGCCAAGTTTATTCATTTGGGTCAGATGAATTAGGTCTTCAACACTTCATGTCTTTTCTATTAGGGTATAGCAAGGAGATTTTTGGCATTTCATGAATAATAACAAAAACATTAGTCTTGTGATTCATACATTCTTTTGGAAGTTTTGAGCGCTTGCATTGATGAAGCTAACTATGATGCTTTTCTTACATTGCTCGCGTTAAGTACATACTCCCAAAACTGATATTCGCTTATCATTACAATAATACAAGCCCGGCACCTGCCTTTGTACGAAATCATCTGAAGACTCTGTACATTAGCCATTAAGAGAGCACGATTGCAAATGTTTTGTATTAAAGATGTATAATAATGGTACAAGACAGCATTCACTGCTTGATTCTTGAAAGAATGACGTGTGGAAAATTGTAATCCATTTCTGTAATGGGTTGCTCTCTAATAGTTTTATTGTTTACCCAACAACTATTGTTATCAAATCGACATAAATGTTGTCCTGCTTTTTATATTGTCTATGGAATGCTCTCTTCCGGAAAAAGAGATGCTAGTATCTCTCGAGGAGCTGTAGGGTTGAAGCAAAACCAAGAGAAATGGCCATGGCCCTTTAGCTCATGCAGGTCCACCACATCTGGTATGGCCCTGTGTATGCATCTCTGCAACCTGCATGGAACTACTGTGTCCCTGTCCCCTTGCCACACATGGATCTTCTTGCCCCTGAATGCTCTCTTTATGTCCTGCAGGCCAAAATCCCACCCCTTGTTTATCAGCTCGTAGTCTTTGGCCAGTCCAAAGCCTTTATTCCTCCCCAGTGATTCTTCCCTGTCCCTGCAGTAGCATCAAAAGGGATCTGATTGGTATCCATCCATTGGTGCTCTTGGTTGTTGATTTCTTGCCCTTGGATGTTTAAGTTGCTTAGAACTTAAGGGATACCAAACAATAGCCCCGACACAAATGGACTCCTATTATGTAACAGTGCAAGACTCACATTATATGGTCTAATTAAATATGCACCGAAACACTTAAATGCTATTCACTGGACATTCTTAGCATGTGATTTCTTTAACTCATCCATCTCCCATACCTGAGAAAATAGGCTCTTGCATCCTGTTTTTCAAGCCACACACGATCAGGTTTGGATAGACTCCCTGAGACATCTAGGGTAGGATCAAGCAGCTTTTCACTCAAAATTTGGGTGTAAAGTTGAATCAGTGGGAATGGTGCAACCTTGCAGAAGGCAGAAGTGAAATGATCTGTTAAAGAATAGGAATCAACAATGATTTTCTGGTCCTGTTCAGGTATGTCCTGCAAGAGTAAAGAGATGATGAACTTAGTAATTAGTCAGCTATGAGATTGAGCAGCCATGGTTTCCTCGACAAGACTGAGCAGCCACTGACTGTCAGAGCAGAAATGACATATCATAGTGTATAGCATTACATAGAATGCCATTTCAATTACCTTCCACCAGAAATTCCCAACAGGAGACACCATGGCTATCCCTGCAAGCCTGTCTGGAATGTACCGTGCTGACCCCCAGCAATAAGCTCCCCCCATCGAAAAACCCATCAGCCATATCTGCTCCCCCAGATCAAGCTTATCAATCATGTGCTCTATATCCTGGCTTGTGCTTTTGAAGGTCTGAGATGGATGAGGATCACTTCGCCCATAACCTGGCCTGTCAATGGCAACCATTCTCAGTCCATACTTTTCTGCCAGGTCCTCTGTTAAACCTGTATTAGCAGAAAAAACTTTGGTTCAAACGTGTGTTATCACAAGATTAACAGACAGTACTTGTTGATTTCACATGCATTTCTGTAGTGCAACTGCAGTTTACTCTCTAAACTTCTCAGAGTAGACTACAGGTAACCATTAGTCTTACTTAAGACGTATTGTACTTTCATTCTAGTGCATCTTTTGAGTGGGGGGGTTACCTACTCTTACTCATTGTCTTGTGTTCTCTCTCTCTTTTTTTCGTGAAGATAATTGAATTAAGTAGAAAATATTTACATCAGGCCATCAGGTCAGCAAAGAAAAAAACAGACACGTATGAAAGTCTACCAAGACTCTAACACAGAAATATCACACAGAGGACAGCTTGTGTTTTCTCTCTCTCTCTCTCTCTCTCTCTCTCTCTCTCTCTCTCCCACTTCTTAACTCTATCAAGTGAAAGCTGACCTACTGGAGTATTTCCCACCTTTTCTTAGTGGGCTGAGCCTTGGTCATCAAAAGCGACGGCTTCGTACATCGCCTCGTGTTGGTGCCTTTCCTTGTCGTGTAGTTCAGCTTTGCCACCTAGTGCAGAATTTTCTCTAGGCTAGTTCGACGGTTCTAGGGATTCTCGGACCAAGGCGGCGTGGGCGACCATCATTCGGCATTGGTCTGAAGGAGGGCTTGGGATCATAGGCCCAGAGTTCTAGAGTCTGGCCCTTTTGGGCAAGCTAGTAGTCCACGGGCTCACTGGAAGGTCCTACTGTAGGAGTGTTTCCAGGAGTGCAGATGGAGGCTTGGTGGTGATTGGAGGCCATCCTTGAGATGGATCTTCACAACAACCCAAATCACACCCGCTAGATCCTCCTTCCTCCACAGCCTACTTCATGTGTGGCAAGGCCTTCGTAAGGCCCTAATTCAGAGCCTCCCAAGATGCCAAGAGGAGAAAGACCGTCAGCCAATGGTCTGGAACTCCCAAGTCAGAGATCGTGACAGGATACAAATTGGTGAGCGCCCCCACATTCAGTGGACTGGTTGGGAGGTCAGCCCTGCTCGTACTATTAGGACATGGTAGGAGGTGTACAAGATGGTGAAGCAAGAGGTATTGCAGTAGGCATCAGGCTATCAGAGAGGAGCTAAGCTGAGGAGAAGGAAGATTGACGCAGCAATACCTCAAGAGTGGCTTGACCCCTCGATCCGAGAGCCGGTACAGCCTAGCGAGGTATGGGCCACTAGATTTTCACCGGCAGGTATCCCCCTATAGGTTATAGGTAGAGTGGGCGGCACCCCCTATGGTATCTTCTTCACCGTGCAGGAGAGGGAGCGTTTGGTCCTCGATAGAGGGCAACAGGATGAGGAGATCGTTGTCCTTCCTTGGAGGAGGATTCGTGTGGTTGGTCTCTAGGGGAAGACCTGGCATCTTCTAAGAGAAGTTCCGAAAGTGGCACCTCTGGATATGGGAGAGCAGGCCACTTGATGAGCTGGAGTGGAACCTTGGAGAGTGGCTATGGCCAGCCACCACTGCGGTCACCAAAAAGCCACTGAGGTTATTACAGTACAAAGCCAAGATTGGCAAACATGTATTGATACAGGAGGACATGGACTGGGCGCCTTCGCATAGCAAATACTGGGCGAAGCACAGCATCACGAATGCCTTCAGTCGGACTTTCTGGCGCCGCCTATGGGACAACTGGAGGCTGAGGAGGGTATTGTATTTCCTATGGCTTTTGGCACATGGAGGTCTGGCGGTGGGGAGTTGGCTAGTCCAGATGCAGCAGGATGGAGTGTGTAAACGCTGTCCACAACAGCTTTGGGAAACTCCAAAGCACTACCTTTGGTTGTGCGAGGCGGCACAACTTGTGTGGAGAGGAGCATGCTGCATCCTCCACCGTCTGGCACCCAACCTTGGATGTATCTCGTAGAGAGCTTTCTGCTAGCAAGCAATCAGCTAAGGCCGCCACCTTTTGTATGAGGCCGGGATGCAAGACGCGATTTTCATCATTGAGGGGCTGGGTCTTGCACAGTGGTCGACTTGGAGGCCTTACCCAACCGCTAGGTACTGGAGCCCACGGCAGACCGCTCTAAGATATGGGAGATCGTAGGGAGTCTTACTGGATGGCACATCTAGAAGACACGATGTCAGGAGGTTTTTGGTGGGAAGAGCCTTTCAATACAGGCGACTTTGGCAAAGCTCTAGACTTCCATCATCCACTCCCTCCGCGGCCGGTGGGACCAGGTGCAAGGCAAGTCTCGAGCTCGTCAGGAGCTCCATTTTCACTTCCTGCACACTTGGGGCAGCCAGGACCTGTTCTTCATGATACAGGCAGGCAGCCCCAGATGGCAATACACCCCCCTCCATGGCTTCTTGCCCCCATCTCCCCCAAACCGCCTTGAGAGGCTTGTATACATGATGTATTTGTGACTTTGCATCAACTCCAGCTAGTCTGTTGAGCATGAGCACTCTGTTGTAATCAGTTTTTTTTAGTAATATAATTAGCCACACTTTACTTCAAAAAAAAAAAGACATGTAGCATCCATATCAGACATCTAACATCCAAACGGATAGCCCAAGTATCATCCAAGGATAATAGGCATAAACTACCACAAGTGGATGCCTCGTATAGCAAATGACCGACAATGTCAATCAAAATGAGCTTCATTCATGGCTCAAATGCATTCCGGAACCATGACAAAGCATGTCACATCATCCATAAGCATCGGTACATCACACCAAATAGCCAGTAAGCACCCAGGAGCAATAGGCATATGCTTTCACTAATGAAATAAGCTTCAGCCCTGTTATAAACAGCAATGAAACGACCTCTATAAATTGATCCACATGAGCTCAATAGAAGCCCAAGAAGCATCCCAAGCATCAAGCTTATATACAGCCATCCATGCCAAGCCCCGAGAGCATCAAATAGATAGAGATAAGCTCAATACTTGCTGTCCACATGCAGTATGCAGCAGGCCACTGTGAAAACATAGTGAAGAACTGAAATAGGAAGGCTCAAATCCAACTCCAAGAGCTAGTAACCAATGCCAGGGTGCCAAAGGATAAATGCCTAGGAGTTAGCCAAGGAGTAGAGACCAAACAGGAGGCAAGAGAAGTACCAGATGAGGCAGGAAGAGTGGCAGGGACAGCAGACGCATGTTGTGCTAAGAAATGCACTTAGCCACTTAAACAGCCCCAAAACATGCTTATTTTAGGCTTATTTTAGCCAGAACCCTAAAACGGGGAGTGGATCAAGAAAGTTAAGTGGGAGAGGATCTAGAACCCTAATTTAATTTTCTATAACCCTAAAACGGGGAGTGGATCAAGAAAGTTAAGTGGGAGAGGATCTAGAACCCTAATTTAATTTTCTATAAATTGGCAGCCAGCCCTCCACTCTTTTACAATCTCGTTTTTGCAGGTTTCAGGTGTTACCAGCTTGCTGCCCACACCCCAGTCACGGAGGACATCTTAGCCCTTGCTATCCATCACTGTTCCCTACAGTCTGGCGCCTGTTTCCAGCCCTCCACATGCTGATTGCTGCTGTTTCTGCCTGGCGACTGACTGTTGTTCATCTACACTGCTGTCGTACAGCCTACCATGCCAACAAACTGCTGCGTTTGCAGGCTCCAGCTGCCGCCCTAACAATTTTCTCTCTCCTATCTGCAGTCACTGCAGTATTTCTCTCTCCTGCAGGCTGTCTTGCCTGCGTTTTAGTCTTTCTCTCTCCTGCAGGCTCCGTTTTTAGTCTTTCTCTCTCCTGCAGGCTGTCCTGCCTGCGTTTTTAGTCTTTCTCTCTCCTACAGGCTCCATTTTAATGTCTTTCTCTCTCCTCACTGTTGTCTGCATCAAATCCAGCTTCTCACTACTGCATTTGCTGGTATTCGACATCCGGAGGCTGCCTTGCTACGATTCGGGATCCCTTTGGAGTACGACACGGCTCATTACCCCTGCCCTGATCCTAGAGATACAGGAGTTCGAGGTTCAATATTCATTCACTGCACAGTGTGTTTGCTGCAAGAGCATCGTATTATTAGTAGTCATATCATTTCATTTATTCACTGTGTTCATTATCTCTGAGTTACTCTAACCGTAACCCTAACTGTGTTCTTTTTATCAGTCTGTGCTTTGTCGTACGGTTTTTGTTTATGTTTCTATGTTAGGATATTTTTCTTCACATGGTATCAGAGCCTGGTACTCTCTGAGAAACCTAGGCCTTTGATCTGAAAGCTCTTCGCAAGAAGCAAGAACAACAGTAGGTTTAAATGACTTCGAACACATCAACACCGATTCCGTCTCCGGATCAGCCTATGCCGAGAGCCGAGCGAGAGTGGGCCGACAGCGATGGGCGCCTGCCACCTGTTGTGAACAAGTGTGCGGTAATGCAGGTACTGTCAGTGTAACTAATACACGGGCAGCTAGGCACAAGCGCCTTCGCCCCCAACAATCGCCATCTCTTCTCTCTCCAACCTATGTTCTCTCTACTCTTCGCATTCAGATCTTCTCTCCCCTCCATCCAATGTCCTCACTCATCTAGCCAGCCATTATTGGGCATACCTCTAGGGGCCTTGTCCATCTTCAGTATGATATGCTGTCCTCATTTCTTCATCATCATTCTAGCCCTCGGAGCGATACCTACTAGATATGGTCCAACAGTTGCAACAAGAAAGAAAAACATTAAAGGAGCAGCTGAATGGAACAAGGAAGAAAGTTCAAGAATTGGAAGAGTACATCAATCAAATGAAGAAATGCAAAGGCGAGACCATCCAGCAAGTACAACAATCTAAACCACAAAAAGAGATTCTAGTAAAGGAAGCCATGACACAAATTGAAGAAAAAACAACTTGAAACTTGGCCACCAAAGAAATCAAGGTAGGAGGCTCGGGTTATGGATGGGACAAGGTCGAAGTCTTGGAAGATGAAGAGTTTGAGAAAGATACTTTTGTTCTAGAACATGAAATCATACAAAGAAAGGTGTGTAGAGCCATCCCTTATATTAACATTAGGGATCCTTCCATCATGGTCAAAGGAAAATATGTGGTTCTAAGATACATAACCATGTAAGAAAAATTAGAAATAATGAAGAAAACTAGATCCTTGCAAGGAACTAAGATATGGATAGCACATGAGCTCACACCCACCCAGCTCAAGAACAGGAAGCAATAATTGATTAGAGTACATGAAGCCCGAAGACAAGGAAAATGGGTGGTCTATAGACTCGATAAGAAAAAATAGAATTAATGAAGCAAACTAGATCCTTGCAAGGAACTAAGATATGGATAGCAGGTGAGCTCGCACACACCCAACTCAAGGACAAGAAGCAAGAATTGGCTAGAGTACATGAAGCCCGAAGACAAGGAAAATGGAAGGTCTATAGACTTGGTAAGAAAAAATAGAAGTAATGAAGCAAACTAGATCCTTGCAAGGAACTAAGATATGGATAGGAGATGAGCTCACACCCACCCAGCTCAAGGACAAGAAGCAAGAATTGGCTAGAGCACATGAAGCCCGAAGACAAGGAAAATGGGGGACCTATAGATGTGGTAGCACCTTCATTGCATTCAATCTATGTGGCTCAATCACCAAGTTTTGTGATACCAAGCCATGAAGAAAAGGTGTTTCACTTATGAAAATCCCTTTATGAGCTAAACCAAGCCCATAGAGCTTGTACGAATGGAACAACTCGTTCTTTCAAGATTAGTCATTCCAACCCTCTGAGTATGATCCAAATTTATACATCCTCTATGATGCATAAGGGGTTTGCTGCAGTGTTCTTTATGTGGACAACCTAATCATTAGAAGCTCTACAACAAAAGCAATAAAGTCCATCCAGACACTGTTGCCTTCCACAATTGTGATAAGCAAAAAGTGTGCCCTTCAGCTATTGGAGCAGTTTTACCCACCGATGTTACTCCAGAAGTCACCTTGTTGGATCCAGCCCTTAACCAAGGACCCGGCTGGATCTTCCCATGATAAGCATGGCCTTAGACAGTTAGGAAGCAGATTTGGCTGACCCATACCAGTGACTCACACCAAGCCTGACCTTGCAAGCCTTGCATCAATTCTTGCATCGTATTTTAATGCAACTCAAGCATCTCATTAGAGTAGTGATATGTGCACTCTAAGGTCTCTAGCTGGGACTTACAAGTTTGGATCGCAGTACAATGGCTTGATCTTGAGTGTTTAGGCCAGTCAAGATAACAAAGTTGTGTTGCTCCAAATAGACACAATATTTAGCGGAAAAGTTAGTGTGCATACTCAACCATTTCACAGTCTTGTAGAAAGAGGGCACATTTATTGACAATGGATACAGCTCCGAAGTGTTCAATTGACAATGGTGCATGTGCCTTGTCGTGTACAACTCAGCGAGGAAGACAAAGGAGTGTGCATGTAAGTATGCTGTTTTACAAAAATCGATATTTTTCACATCTACCTGTTTCACACATAGCAATACAGATCATTATATAGGTATGGCAATAATCACCAACAGCAAAAGCAGTGCTTCCAAGACGACACTAACTGTAATTTTATGGTTGAGAAGATGATTGGGTTAGATCAATTATTTCACCAATGTTGGGCTTTAGTTTTATTGCTGATGATGGAGAGAGCATAGGGAGTTCTTTTTCAACCTTAATAGGATGAGTTATCTCAATCCAATAAAGAAATTGCTAGGTGGTCACTATGGCAAAAACAATATCAATCAAAACGCAAGCAGGAAGGGGAAAAAGACAGAGGGACACAGAGAGAGAGAGAGAGAGAGAGAGAGAGAGAGAGAGAGAGAACCTGGCAACCCAACATTTCGAGTGGACATGAGTCCATGGAGGAGGACAACTGATTTGCGGGCGAGATGTTTAGGGCATCCGGTCTCTGAGTAGGCGAGGCGCCGACCATCGGGTAGCCTCACAAACTTGGGGGGAGCCGAAGGGTAGGAAGTGGTTGTGATCGCACCAAGGAGAGACTCCAGCGCCGAATCCATGGCCCTGCTTCACCTCCTGTATTGTGTGTGTGTGTGTGTGTGTGTGTGTGTGTGTGTGTGTAAGAGAGAGACAGACAGACAGACAAACAGACAGAGAGAGAGAGAGAAGTGCCTTCTTGCCTTTGATCGGAAGGGAGGTGCTCTCTTGCCCTATATATTGACCGGAAGGGAGACGTCGGCTGCCCGTATCTCTCTCTCTCTCCCTACAAGTCTCTCAAGACTTGCTGACTCTCGACTCTCGACTCTCGATACGCGGAACAGAGTTTGAGCAGAAGCTGCTGAGCTGACAGCCCGAGCCCACATTTGAAGGTCAATTCTACCGCTAGTGGGGAATCGGGATAGTTAAAACTTCTGTTTGACCGGGATTGGCGGTTTCAGACCGTGAGAGTGCTAGTCACTAGTCTACGCTCATGATCAAGGAATATACTCTTAAAGGAAGTAGGGAACGCGACATGATTGAGGTCGTACGCGGTTCGGGCACCCACGTTCAAATTTCGATAAATCACCTTGGATTTTTGAGTTTGAAAGGTCCCAAATTTTATAAAATACTAAGGGTTTAAACTTTTTACTTATGTTTCATCAAAATATTTTTGAACTTCTCGAGATAAATGCTTTTAAATTATTACATCTTTACTATTAGTTACCCAGAGGGTGGGGGCGGGTGCCATGTGGCAGCCCCCACCTCCCCCACAAGAAAAAAAGAGAACGTGGGGGCGGGTGCCACACGTCCAGCACCCGTCCCCGCCCGCAAAAATCGTACCCGCCTCGGCGTGAAGCGCCAGGCTGAGTCTAGGCGCGGAGCGCCTAGTGTGCAACTAAAGGGGGAATTTGAATATTTTTTTTTTATCGTCTTCTTTTTATGATTTTCCATTCTTTTTATGATGAACGCTATTTAAGACGACATATCTCAAGTAAGAAAAGCACACACAAAAAAACTGAATATAATGAAGCCAATGCTGCCAAGCTCCTGTTTTTACCATCATCCATCGTGCTCTTGCATGCTTCCCTTGCCATCATCTATCATGCTCTGTCTTGCTCCCGCAACCTTGGTGTACTCGTTCTACGTCTGCTTAACATTAATGTCTACCTACCTTACAAGTTCAATTAGTCATCATATTCAATGTATGCCTTACTTTACGAATTATGAATTCACTTACCCTTACCCTTATGAATTTCGTTCATTTCAATTGCTCATCATATGGAGTATTAGTTACTAAACGATCACAAATTTAGATTCAATCTTAATCACAAGTAATAGGATTTAAGCCATCGATTAAAGCTTAATCATTATAAGATTGTTGAAATCCAATAGCCATTGATTGAAGCTTAATTGTCGTTATGCCCTTACATCTTGCGTCAATAGCTGACATAGATGGTGAGACCACTAAGCAAATAATATGTCAAAGATGATGTTGCCCGCCTTGTGTGTGGAGGACCTCCTTGGCAAGGTCCACGAAGGAGATGACAACAAGGTATGCAAGAGGAAGATGATGGTGATCAATTACAAGGTAGTGAAGGAGGAAGATGATAGTGATCAATTATTTAGTTATTAATTATATTAATTCTTTCTTACTCTTAATGTTTTAGTTCCAATAGTCTGAGGATCAATTATTTAGTATTAGTTATATTAATTATTACTTAATATCAGTGTTTCACTTCATGCAATCAATTATCTAGTTATTAGTTATATTAATTATTACTTTATTCTAGTGCTTAAGTTCAACATTAGTTAATTTTAGTGTTTTAGTAGAAAGACAGAAAGTACATATTACTAAGTTAAATATTGCTTAGTTCATTATATATACTAAATTAATTGTTGATTAGTTAGTGTATTAACGAGTATTAATTAGTTACTTAGTTAGTGTATTTAGTTAATTAAGTGTCTTTATTTTATTAGTTAATGTACTAACTAGTATTAATTAGTTAGTGTATAATGTTGAGAGAGAGAGAGATTTGTCAATAATATCAAAAATAGAATGTGTATGTAGTCATATATATAATATTTAGAATTACACAAATTGCTCATTTCATTTATCTCATCATTATACTATTTGCTTAGTAAAGGCTAGTGCTTTACATATGTAAGCTTTCACAAGGTTAGAATCTACCTTTTTCCTCTTTGTGATTATGAATAATAAAGGAAAGTAAAGAAAAGTGTATATCTTTTCAAAAGACAGCAGGCAAATGGCACATTCCCCCATAATTATTGAATGATGAAGAGACATGTGTCACAACTCTTTGGCATGCCACTTATGTAGCATGTTTATGTGCTTTTTTATGTTACTTTTATGCTTTTGTGAACCAAGTTAATTCTTAACAAAAAAATTTAGTGAAATGCGAAAGCCACCACATCCCAAACTTTGACCACTCAACTTTTTGGTTTTTGGTTTTATGTTTTGGAAGGTGCTCTTCATCAACATAGTGTGTCAAGCTATACAAGAACTTTCCAGAGAAATCTTTAGAAACTTGTGAATGTTGTTCATCTCATATATAGCTTGAAACATGCATATTTCTTTCACTTAGATATGACCGAAATGCATCAAATTAAGTAAGATTAATATAATACATATAAAAACATGCATCTATTTATCTCATTTTGCTTGGATAGAGATTAAGATGAAAAACCATGTTTAATCATAGTATTTATCAATATCCATGAAGTAAATCTATTACCTTCATTTGATTGTAAGTTCTTTTTAGACTACTACTTTTTTTAAAATATATTTTTTGTTCAATTATTATTTTCAAGCAATGCGAAGTAAATCAAACTCTATCGAATATTCAATAACAAGGACTTGGACAAAAACAGAGAGAATCACATAATACCTTAACCTCATTGCATGTCTACTTTTAGTTTTTTTTAGCACTTCAGCTTACAAGTGAACCCCGACTTCCCCAACAACCATGTGGTCACTAGTGAAACTCAACCCCCTTGTAGATATGCTTGGGAAAATCTATTCTATATATTATTTGTATATTTGCCTTGGGGATCCAAACCAACCAAAAAGCTCCCAAGCCCATGTAGCAATAGCAGGAAGAAATAAAGAAGGCTTTTTCTTAAAGGGTGAGTGGGGTTGTATTTATTCTCTCTCTCTCTCTCTCTCTCTCTCTCTCTCTCTCTCTCTCTCTCTCTCTCTCTCTCTCTCTCTCTCTCTCTCTCTCTCTCTCTCTCTCTCTCTCAATTAAACATATGATATAATCATGGAAGGAGGAAAGGTGAATCTTTTAATAATTTTGTATGTATATGTGCGCACATGTGTGTGTATTTCACCTTTTCCTAGATAGATAGATAGATATATATATATATATATATATATATATATATATATATATATATATATATATATATATATATATATATATATATATGATACTTTAATGGTTGAAAATGTGCATGTAACGTGTACATACTCTAAGAATATCCACAAATGCACATACATTATAAAAGAAGAGTTGAATTACTTTTTTATTAGACATATATATGTTTACATGTGTATGAGCATGTATGCATTTTTTTATATGTTTTTATAGTGTATGTGCATCTGTGTGTGGTTTTAGAGTATGTATACATTGCATAAACATGCTTATGCATGCATATTAAACACACCTATATGCACATGCACTATAAAAACACCTATGTGTTTTTATAGTGTATGTGCATATGTGTGTGGTTTTAGAGTATGTATACATTGCATGAGCATGCTCATGCACACATATTAAACACACCTATACATATGTACACACACACACACACACACACACACACATTTAGTGTACTTATTATTGGAAGCACTTGAGGATGCGACATGGTAATCATCGTAATATATGTACCATGATTATAAATACTTTAATGTACTTGATTATGTGTATAATAATTAATATGTATAATGATACAATAATGTAATTGAATTAATCATTAATTATTAATAATTTAATTAATAATAAATAAAAGATATATAATTATATTTTAATTAAAATACTATGTATATAATTACTAACTATGAGAGAGAATAATACTACTAATAATAATGATAATAATTCTCAATATAGTTTATGGGTTATCAAGTTGATGTAATGTTGTAGGCTTAATGTACATGTGAAGATAATATGCATGTCATGATAGATGTTGAAAAGTGATTCAATATTCAAATAAGTACAAGACCAACGATGACAACTCATAAAAGTACATGGAATGATAAAGAGCACTACAAGATATAGGCCTTATACCGAGGTTAAAAGCGACGAAAATGTAAATAAAGAAATTTGCCCCTGTCATCGCAAAAAGCATCGTTATTGATGATGCCATAGAACAGTTGGTATTAGCGTCGTTATTAGCGTCGGTATCAGCGTCGCAATACCGACGCAAATAATGACGTTGATAACGACGCTTTATGACGCTAATAACGATGTGTGTAGTAAATTTGCAATGCTAATAGTGATGGTAACAAGGAAAAAAAAATTTGTGACAGGGTAGCATATAGCACTATGTGCTTTATTTGGGCCATACAAAATAGTTTCTACACTGTGTACAATGCTCGTGTAAATAAAGACAAAGTGTGCTTCAATCATAACATTGATACATGAAATAAATACATGATCGCATAATGAAAGCAACTGGATAAGATATCACTACTACATGGAAAATGTCTATACAGATCATGTGACAAAAAAAGAAGGGTGTGTGAGCTCCAGGGATCCAAGGGCGAGCTATAGATCATCGCTATCTGAAAGCTCGTCCCGCCGCAAAGGAGCATCGAACGGATTCTGCAAAAAAAGAAACAATTACACATCAGTCCACCATACAATAATACATTCTAATTAAACATGGTAACTACGGACAAGAAAGATGAGTGACTTACAGGGCCGCCGCGTCCATACAATCGGTCGATCAATGCAGTGAGACCATGCCTCTTTGCATATCGAGTCTCAAGGCCGGTCGGATCGCGATTTGTAATGGAGTGTTGCAAAGGAAACAAAATACTAACTGTTAGAAACACGATTGTCAGTATAGAGAATATTGCAAAAAAATAAGCAAGCAAAGCAAAAGAAAAACTTACAAAGTCCTCCAGATATGTCCTGTGGCCGCCACTCCCAAGATGATGGACCACTCGGACCTCTAGTCGTGCCCTCGCCGCCTCGCGCTGCTGTCTCCAACGTGCTGGAGAATCTATAGCCTCCTCCCTCAATTGATGCCAGCGTCCGCGTCTAGTCACTCGGGCTTTGCAGTCCCACTCTTGAGTGCCTTGCGTGCGTCTGATCGTCTGTGTGACATATATGCACGCATGCACTCCATCATCCAGCCCGTAGAAAACCTATCTGTTGTGGTTGGTACCGGAAACTCCTCATACAAGGATGCTACTATGTAGTCCTTGCTCCCCTCCGATATGTTTTTCCAATGATCCAAGATGTTGTGCCGAAAAACTTATTGGCACAACTCTCTCATGCGAGCTATCAGCCTTCTCCCCTCATCATTCATGATGATGGCTCTTGACCTATCATTTACAAGGTAGGCATACCTGCGACCACTCTCCTAGGCATATCCAGGAGACCCCTATACATCTGGTGTACCGACCGGGGTAGTATCTATCGAAGTAGCACCCATAGGGGTGCCACCTGCAAACGGCTGAGTAAAAGCCAGATTGACTGGAGCAGACGTCCCCACAGCTGTGACAAATCACAGAGGTGACACAACTCCAACAGAACTACATGACGAAGACACCGCGTTTGTGCCTCCACAGCAACCACATGAGCCATGCTCTCTGGAACCTCCACGAGAGCGAGGAGTAGCACATGTATCCCAAGCTGACCGCAAGCTCACTGCATTTGGATCTCTGCAGCATCCCCATGACCCTGAAGCACTCCCTCCGTCTGGCCCAAGTCTGGAGCATCGACCTCGTCTGCTCGAAACTGAAGCATCTGATTGCACCGAAATAGATCTAAAAGAGCGGCCTGACGATGTTTGAGACAGCTCCCGGTCTGCCATCTCTCTAAATCTCACCATCTGATCTGGTGACATGTGCGTGAAGATATCCTACAACTCCTCATCGCTCATCCCTGGACTCATCCTGATGATCTAAGTATCCACAAAGGTCACCTATATAAACAAAAATGATATTAGCATAATCAATTTAAAGCATACAAAGCACGGTAATATAAATCTTAAAAAAATATTCTTACTTCAAATGCATATATTATGTACCCTTATAAGCGATTAGTCAACGAATTGAGTAAGTGGATGCTCCAAGTATGAAGTATCCTATGGTCCCATGGCAATCTCCTGACATAACTCGGCATAAACTGGAAGGTCGATAAACATGTCACCACAAAAAGATGAGTCCACCTCATTCTCAAAGAATTCTTGGACTCCTATATTTCCATCATTGTTACTCGATGATGGCTCCTCTACATGCTCCAAGCTTTCGGTTGCCTCCACCCCTTGCAATATTGACCCATCTATTTGCATATTGTCCTCATCTATGCTCGGAACATCGCTTTGATCATATACTCTCACACTTCGGGGAGCTGAAGGTATAACATACCACCATCGAGGTTGTCGGGGGTTTGGATAGAAGATTACATGTTCAGAAACACGTACAAGAGAGATTTAACTATTGTGACATGTACCATGTCGTAATACAATTAACAAACAAATGAGTTCATGCACCTGTTCACAATGGACTGGCAACACAAACATGTTGCGCAAATCTGTCCATTTTTTTCGGAATCTATTTCGAGAAATCCAGATGGACCTCGTCGAACTGTTGCTCCAGCTCCTTCAAGTACCACTTTGAACCACTGCACATCGAATAGTATCATGGAGAAGCTAGGGTAATCCACCGTAACAATACTTTGCAAGTTCCCAAAATACTCCATCTCATTTATAACCGTGTTTGGATCCATTGCTCGTCGTTGGCTCTCTTGCTCGAACCTTGCCATGATACCACAGTCTGTTGTGGAGCGCATTTTGTCAATACGCTCCATGCGAAAATACCATCCGCGCAACCACGTTGCACTGTATATTTTGTACTATACATTGAAATACTCAATTAGTTGTCGCATATAAAATATAGATACGACAAACCCTAAACACATCATCACCTTTGGACTATATCCCCTCGAGAATTCCCACTCCTCGGTTGAGATATCCGTCCCTTCGCAAGACGTTGCGGTCAAAGCTTCATGCAACCATCGTGTTGACATAAACCGCGGCATTTTCTCCATGCCCTCGGGATATCGAATCGGTCGATGGTACGTACTACGTCAAAATTCAGATCGCGCTTCCTCTCGATCTTGCCTAGCTTGCTGGTACCTGGCGAGCCACGTCTCCATAGAGGCATGGTGCAACATACAAAAGTGATTCACTTTCTCCTCCATTGCAGCATCCATTCTTTTTTTTACCCTATTTCTAACCACCACATCTCCGGTTAGTCTATCGTCATCCTTCAGTGACCATAACATACTGTTGTCTGGATCCACAGTTGGTAGCCATTGTAAAATATGCACTAGCGCCTCAAACACCAACCAACCTTCAGCCATGCTACCTTCTGGCCGAGCCCGTTGTTGCACAAAGCCTTTCAGGCTTTTTATGAAGCGCTCCAATAGGAACATCCATCGTGTATGGACATGTCCAGCAATCTCCACTTCATCTACAAGATGCACAAGAAGGTGGATTTGTATCATGAGCATGCTAGTAGGCAGGTATTTCTCAAAGAGACAGACCGTCTCCAATGTTCCCCACCTCGCGGATTCAATAGAGGACGTCTTAATCTCCTTTTGTGAGATTCATTGCACTAAAGTCGGCAGCCTGTAAACGGCCCCGCATATTTCTAGAGTAAGGCATCCTGCGATCGCAATCGGAGTACAAATTGCCACAAATGAGAAAACATTATGAACAATGACTACACTGCAAATAGCAAAATGCGCAGGCCACTTACAATCCATTCGTAGTACAAACCTGACATATCTTATGCCAATCATGGGATTTTAGTCCTTATAATTAGTCGTCTTTAGAAAATGCACACCTGAGAGAACGCATCATACTCGTCGGAGTGTGGATAGACTTGACTATTTGCTTCACAATGCGCTCTTCTTTAGTGGACAAAACCCAAGGAATGCAAGGTAGCTGCACACGACCATCAGTACTCGATTGTGGCCAAAGCGCCTCCATCTTGCCTACCTCCTTCAAATCCATTCGTGCTCCTATAGTGTCTCTCTTTCCTATGATGTGGTCCCATAGTAAGCTACCCACGTTCTTGAAAATATGCATGGGATCCAACAAGTGGTTGATCTGTAAGTGGGTCCAATATGGCAACTCGTAGAAAACTGAGAACCGTCGCATTCAGTTTGGATGTGACTCCACGTGGACCATTTTCAGCTCGTACCAGCTTTGGGCATCCATACGTGTTGGAGGTCATCCAAGAAAACCTTCCTTGAGTTCATGACCCTCTAACAAGAAAGCGACGTGCCCTTGATATACCATCTTCTTCATGGTTCGTGGCCTTCGGGAGTCTAACTGTGGCCCGCACAATGGACATGCATGATAACCTGAGGTAATCAGACATGTCCCAATACCTCTATCCAGTGAATACAAACTTGAACGAGCTATGATAGATATTACCAACGAGAACGGAAGCCTATTTACCTGAGCACTCTCCAAATCCCGAAACGTCATGCATAGTCCACATGAGAATGGCTCGAATATTGGCGGACCGTCGACCATCGTGCTTGCTCATATATTGCACAGTGACCCCCTCCTCCCACAAAATCTTAAGCTCATCGACTAATGGATGAAGATATATGTCCATATTTTTGACTTTGTAGCAGCCGAGGATGAGTAAGCTAAGGATGAGATGTCTTTTCTTCATAGAAAGCCATAGAGGGATATTGTAGTTGACAAGGACTATAGGCCACACACTGTAAGAAGTTGAGCGCAGACCGAATGGGTTCACGCCATGCATTGTAAGACCGAGCTGAAGATTCCTTGGCTCTCGGGCAAAGCCTGGGAATGTAGAGTCAATGTGGCTTCATGCACGTGAATACGTTGATATTCGTTGAACTCCATTTGTGGACCTATTCCTCGCATGCCATGTTATCAAGCTCGCCATGCCAGACGTATGAAACATGTGGTTTATGCAGGGGATAAGCGGAAAGTGTCTAAGAAATTTTTGAGGGATGATTTGCCCTTGCAAGTCCTGTCAATACCTGTGAGAACCACACTTTGGACATGTCTCCATAGTCTCGTATTCTTCTCGAAACAGTATGCAATCGTTGATACATGTATGGATGCTGTTGTAGTCCATGCCAAGCTTTCGTAAAACCACGAGACTCAGGCATGGTATTTGCAAGTGGTAATATATGATACTTCAGTAACCTAAAAACAATTATAAAACACCTTGAAAAAGCACAAATGTTTTTAATGATAGTGCCGAAAAAAATCAATGAAGCGTACGTACAAGGTACTTGATCAACTCAGTCACACTCGCATCGCTCCACCCGTATTTTGCTTGCACACTTAGGAGTGCAAGCAGTGTCTTCAGGCGAGATACTTGGCACCCATCATATAATGGTATGGATGCTTCCTCTCTAAGCAGATCAGAAGTCTCGACATCCATGGGAATCAATGCATCGATCATTGCCTCCATCTCAGGCTCCAAGATTGTAGGTAAGTCTTGAAGGCTGTCTATTTCCTTTGGTTTTGATGGTATAGATTGGGTAGTACCTTTCAAGTGGTGGATTGGCTCAGGCACTCCATTCATCGCACACCCACGAACTCTTTTAATTGGCCGCAAAGGGTGCACTTCTCCTTGGGACGAGACGTCACCTCCTTGGATAGAAAATTTGCCAGCCACACCCAATCTTTTTGTATATGGTATTCAATTAGCTTGCGAGTACAATGCATGATTGATATTAACTTTTCTTACCGTTTGTTGAAAATCCAAGATCGCCTGATCAATGATCTTAGATTGAAACTCGCCGAAGCATCACACGTGTTTTATAGACAATCGATGTTTTCATCTAATTGCCAGCTTACATTGAGAGCAAGGACATGGGATACGCTGATTAAGATACACCTCGCGATCTTGAACATCAAGACCTTCATCGTTTTCCATTTTGTCTAGTTACGACAAACAATTTGTTTTTGTTATCATTCTTTTTTTCTTTCTTGCATTGTTTGAGAAGGGATTTTTTCTATTGTAACTTAGCAAAAATTAACGTATGTAAAGTCTCCACTCACCCACCTACAAATTAACGTATGTCGGAGTGTTTTCCGTGTCGTGGTGTTGCACCGGACCTCGCCACCACTCTGTTTTTGTTTTTTATCCATTCATTATCTCCTCTCCTTCCATCTCTCTCTCTTTTTCTCTTTCTTTATTATGTTGTATGTTTATTCCCTCTGTCTCATTCCTTCTTCCTTTTTCTCTTACTCTCCCTCTCTCATTTTCTTTAACAAAACATATATCTCTGTCTACTACTACTACTACTACTACTACTACTACTACTACTACTACTACTACTACTAACAAGAAAACCACCACACTACTACTACTACTACAAACAAGAAAACCACTACTACTACTACAACCATGACTACAACGACTACGACTACGACTACGACCACGACCACGACCACGACCACGACTATGACTATGACTACGACTACGACTATGGCTACGATTACGACTAGGACTAGGACTAGGATTAGGATTACGACTACGACCACGACCATGACTACAACTATGACTACGAATACGACTAGACCAGGACCAGGACCACGACTATCACGACTACGACGACTACCACGACGACGACCACCACTACCACTACCACTACCACTACCACTACCACTACCACTACCACTACCACTACCACTACCACTACCACTAACACTATAATAAATAAGAAAAGGAGAAAAAACTACTACTACTACCACTACTACAACAACAACAACAAATAAGAAAACTAGACAACAATAAACAAGAAAATAAAAAAAAACTATTACTACTACTACAACAACAACAACAACAAACAGGAAAACCACTACTACTACTACTACAACCACTACTACGACTACGACTACGACTACGACTACGACTACGACCACGACCACGACTATGGCTATGACTATGACTATGACTATGACTATGAACACGACCACGACCACCACTACCACTACCACTACCACTACCACTATAATAAACAAGAAAATAAGAAAAAACAACAACAACAACAACTATTACTACTACTACTAATACTACTACTACTACAATAATAATAAATGAGAAAAAAAGAAAAACTACTATTACTACTACAAAAAAAGAAAACTAAACAATAATAAACAAGAATTGAAAAAAAAAACTACTACTACTACTACTACAAATAAGAAAACAATAACCTCTCCCTCCTCTCTCTCCCTCTCTCTCCCTCTCCCTCTTTTTCTCTATTTCCCTATTATGTTTAATGTTTTCTCCCTCTCTCTCTCTTGTTCTTTCTTTCTTTTTCTCTCTTCCTCTCCCTCTCTCATTTCCTCTCCCTCCCTCACCCTCTCTCTCTCTTTCTCTCTTTCCCTATTATGTTTAATGTTTTTTCTCTCTCCTCTCCCTCTCTCATTTCCTTTTCTCTCTTCCTCTCTCTCTCATTTCCTCTCCCTCCCTCTCCCTCTCCCTCTCTTTCTCTCTTTCCCTATTATGTTTAATGTTTTTTCCCTCTCTCTCTCTCTCTCTCTCTCTCTCTCTCTCTCTCTCTCTCGTTCCTTCTTTCCTTTTCTCTCTTCCTCTCCCTCCCTCACCCTCTCCCTCTTTCTCTCTTTCCCTATTATGTTTAATGTTTCCCTCTCTTTCCTCTCCCTCCCTCTCCCTCTTCCTCTCCCTCTTTCATTTCCTCTCCTTCTCTCATTTCCTTTTCTCTCTTCCTCTCCCTCTCTCATTTCCTCTCCCTCCCTCTCCCTCTCCCTCTCTTTCTCTCTTTCCCTATTATGTTTAATGTTTTTTCCCTCTCTCTCTCATTCCTTCTTTCCTTTTCTCTCTTCCTCTCCCTCTCTCATTTCCTCTCCCTCCCTCACCCTCACCCTCTCTTTCTCTCTTTCCCTATTATGTTTAATGTTTTTTCTCTTTTCCTCTCCCTCTCTCTTTCCCTATTATGTTTAATGTTTCCCTCTATTGCCTTTCCCTCTTCCTCTCTCTCTCTCTCTCATTTCCTCTCCCTCCCTCACCCTCACCCTCTCTTTCTCTCTTTCCCTATTATGTTTAATATTTTCTCTCTCTCCTCTCCCTATCTCATTTCCTTTTCTCTCTTCCTCTCCCTCCCTCCCTCTCCCTCCTCTCCCTCTCTTTCTCTCTTTCCCTATTATGTTTAATATTTTTTCCCTCTTTCTCTCGTTCCTTCTTTCCTTTTCTCTCTTCCTTTCCCTCTCTTTCCCTATTATGTTTAATGTTTCCCTCTCTTTTTCTCTTTCCCTATTATGTTTAATGTTTTTTCTCTCTTCCTCTCCCTCTCTCCTCTCCCTCTCTCATTTCCTCTCCCTCTCTTTCTCCCCTTTTCCTAGTATGCTTAATGTTTTTTCCTTCTCTCTCTCGTTCCTTCTTTCCTTTTCTCTTTCCCTCTCCCTCTCTCATTTCCTCTCCCTCCCTCTCCCTCTCTTTCTCTCTTTCCCTATTATGTTTAATGTTTCCCTCTCTTCCTCTCCCTTCCTTTCCCTCTCCTTCTCTCATTTCCTCTCTCTCTTTCTCTCTCTCATTTCCTCTCCCTCTCTCAATACACATGAATTTTAACAAAAACAAGTAAAAGAGAAAGGGAAAACACAAAAACAAAGCAAGAAGGAACAATTCACTTACCATAAAGGCTCGAAGATGGATTCGATGGCTCCTCTTTGTGATGGCGGCTCCTCTTTGCCCTCCGTATACTTCCTCCTCTTCTTCGCGAACGGCGGCGACGGTGGTGAGAAGCTTTTCTTCTCCCTCTTTCTCTCTTTCTCTCCCTCTTCCTCTCTTTCTCTCCCTCTTCCTCTCAAATGCAAGATGTTCGCTCTCCCTTTCGCTTTCTCTTTCGTGTATGCGCGCAAAATAATGTGCTCGGGTTTCGGCCTGCATTTTTTTCGTCTGAGCACTGTCGTTATTTGCGTCGCTATTAGAGTCGCATAGCGACGCCGCTATTTTGCGTCGGAAAGCACCGTTGCTATACCTCCATATCCTTGTAGTGGAGGAGGGTCCAAAATAAATAGAAAAATGTATCTATAAATATTGTAAAATGTGAGTCTATACAAAGGATGAGAAATATATCCAAGAAATACTTTATGGAAAAAGTTTACATGGAACACATGGCCAAAAAAGGAAAGGATGCATGCTCCACGAATCCAAGTACCTGCTATAGCTCCTCGCCATTTAAGAACTCATCTCGATGCACTGGAGTATCAAATGAACTCTACAATATAAACAACCAACACCATATTGGGGAATATGGGGATTTCCCATAAGTTTGGGACATGTAGTCAAATCTTTGGATTTATCATAACTTGAACACTATAACTCCAAATCGAGTGCTCTATAGCTCAATAGATTCCACTTTTCAAGCACTTTCCAATGATAGGTCACATCATATGGTTTTAAGAAACTTATGGGCATATTATTCGGGTGCCACCTTTTTAGTATTCAAAAAATGAAAATTGAAAGATTCCCAAACACTAATATTGTGTTAATCCACGATACATAATGCATTATAAAAAAACTAATGACTGAAAACAAAAGAAAGATGTGACTTACTGGGCCACCACGTGCATACAATCTATCAATGAATGTAGTGAGACTGTGTCTCTTTGTATACCAAGTCTCCAAACATGTATAATCGCGGTTTGTGTGATGTAGTGCTGCAAAGAAAACAAAGTAACATTGTTAGAAACAAGGTTATTAGTACAAGTGGTATTCTAAATAAGAAAATGAGAACAGCCAAAAGAAAACTTACAAAATCCTCTAAATAAGTTCTATGACTGCCACTCCCCACATAATGCATGACCTCTATCTCCAATCGTGCCCTCGCTGCCTTCCATTGTTACTATCGCCATTGTTTTGGAGAGTTTGTGGCCTCCTTTCTAAATCTCCGTCAATCCTCTACGTCCAATCACTTAGGCTTTGAAGCACCACTCTGCCTTGTGCGCATTTGATCATCTGTGTGACATGTATGCATGTATACAATCCATCATCCATCATGTGAAAGACCTCTCTATCACCATAATAGGTATTGGGAACTCCTCGTGCAAGGATGCTACCATATAGTCCTTGCTCCCCTTCGATATATTTTTCCAATGGTCTAAAAAGTTATGCTTAAATACTTGTTGGTACAAATCTCTTGTGCAAGTCATCACCCTCCCCTCATCATTCATGATCACATTACCTTGGCTCTCATACAAAGCCTAGAAAGGGGGAGTCAATGTGACTCCATGTGTATGAATCGGTTGGTATTCGTTGGACTCCATCTATGGATCTATTTTACGTATGTCACGTTGTCAAGCTCTCTACGATTAACATGCAAAACATGTGACGTATATGTGGTATAAGTGGAACTCCATCCATTGCATGCCCACAAACTTTTCTTACGGGGCGCAGTAGGTGCATTCCTTGGGACAAAATGGTACCTCTCTTTGGACATTTCTAGGGCACATATAATATTATTGTATATGATATTCAATTATAGTTTGAATGTAAAGCATGATTGGTACACACTTTCTTTACCATTAGCTCAAAGTCCGAGATTGCTTGGTCAATGATCTTTGATTGAAACTCGCTGAAGTATCGCACGTGCTCTATAAACAAGTAACGCTTTCATTGAATTGCCATCTTGCATTGAGTGCAAGGGCATGCGACACACTGATTGAGATATACCTCATGATCTTGAATGTCACTGATGTCATTGTTGTCCATTTCGTCTATATTATGACAAGCAATATGCTTTTGTTTCTCATTGTTTCTATTCTCCAATCTCTCTCTACTTTTATCTCTCCCTCTCTCTTAATCTCTATTCTTGTCTTTCCCTCCATCTCTCTATTTGTGTTCGTCTCCCTCCCTATTTCTTTCCCATCCATTTCTCCACAAACAAAAGTAAAGAAAGAAAATACAAAACTTACAAAACAAAAAAATGGAAAGCAATGTCTCCCTCCCTCTCTTTCTCTCTCTCTCTCTCTCCATTCTCTATCATTCTCTTTTTGTTTCCCTATTTCTCTTTCCATGTATATATATATCACTCACTCACTCACTCACTCACTCTCTCTCTCTCTCTCTCTCTCTCTCTCTCTCTCTCTCTCTCTCTCTCTCTCTCTATTTTCCCTTTTTTCTCCAACTCTCTTCTTTCATATCTTTCTATCTCTCTATAACTATCCCCCCTCTCTTTCTCTATTTTTCTCTTTCCCTCTATCTTTCTATTTGTCTCTCTCTCTCGCTCTCCTTTCCTTTCTCCCCTCCTTCCTTCTCTTTCTCTCTCCCTTCCTTTTCCTTCGTTTCTCTCTCTTTGTACCCTCCCTCCCTCCCTCTCCCTCCATCACTCTATTTTCCTCTTCCTCTCCCTCTCTCTCCTTTCTTTCTCTCCCTTCCTTTCCCTCTCTTTATATCTTTGCTTTTCTCTCCCCCCTCCCTCTCCCTCATTGTTTCTCTCCCTGACTCTCCCTCCATCTCTCTATTTGTCTCTATCTCTCCCTCTCTCTAATTTCATAAGCTCCATTTCTCTCTTCCCCTCTCTATTTCTCTCTCTACTCCCTCCCTCCATCTCTCTATTTCTCTCCCTTCCTTTTCTCTCCCCTCTTTATTTTTATCTCTCATCCCTCTCTATTTCTCTCTCCACCCCTCTTTCTCTACATCTTCCCCTTTCTTTGTTTCCCTCCTTTCATCTCTCTTTGTTTCTTTTCCCCTCTTTCTCCCTCATTGTTTCTCTCCCTCACCCTCCCTCTCTCTCTCTCTCCTTCCCTCCATCTCTCTATTTCTCTCTTTCTTCCAACCCTGTTTCTCTTTCTCTCCCCATCTCTCTATTTTTCATGAAGCCCCCCTCTCTCCCCCTTTCTCTCTCTCCCTTTTTCTTTTTTCCTCCTTCCTTCTTCTCCCTTTTTCTCTCTCCCTCCCTCTCCCTCTCTCTCTCAAGACATCTCTCTACAAACAAAAGTAAAGAGAGAAAATAGAAAATTAAAAAAACAAAGAAATGGAAAGCAATGTCTCCCTCGCTTTCTTTATCTCTCCCCCATTCTCCCTCTAGTTTTATCTCTTTCCTCTCTCTCTTTCTCTCATTGTTTCTCCACTTCTCTCCCCCCTCTCGATGTCCATTTTTGTTTTTTCCCTCCATCTCTCTTCTCTCTCTCTCTCTCTCTCTCTCTCCATGTCTTTACTTGTCTCTTCTTTTCACTCTCCTCCCTCTCTTTACCTTGCCCTTCTTTTCTCTCTCCCCTCTCTATTTTTATCTCTCTATTTATCTCTCCACCCCTCTTTCCCTTTCTTTGTTTCCTTCCCTTACTCTCTCTTTGTTTCTCTCTCCCCCCTCTCTCCCTCATTGTTTCTCTCACTCAACCTCCTTCTCTCTCCATCCCTCCATCTCTCTATTTCCCTTTTCCCATTCTTTCTCCTTCCTCTTTGTTTCCCTTCTCCTCTTTCTCTCCCTCTTTCTCTCTTCCTCTCCCTCCCTTCTTTTCGTCCCTTCTTCTCTTTCTCTCCCTCCCTCCCTCTCTACATCTCTTTCAATGCATCTCTCCACAAACAAAAATGAAGAAAGAAAAGAAGAAAACACAAAAAGAAAGCAAGAAGAGGCAATGTACCTACCTCAAAGGTTTGCAGATGAAACCTTTTGCATCTCCCTTTCATGGCTTCCCTTCATTCTCCTTTGCACCTTCTCCGGCTTCTTCACATATGGTGGCAGTGGTAGCAAAGGTGGTGATGAGCTCTCCCTCCCTCTCTCTCTCTCCCTTTTAAAGCTTTGAGCTCTCTTCGCTCTCTCTTTCATTCTCTTTCACAAATGGTTTCGAGAAATATCGTGCTCAGCATTTTGGTTTTTTTTTTTCTCAGAGAAATGTTGCTATTTGCATTGTTATTGGTTTTCCTAATAGTGCCACTATCGGTGTCACTATTAGCATCACAAACTAAATTTTGTGATGCTAATAGCAACACTGATATTTTTCATTAGAATTGGTCGTCGCTATCATCCCATCCCCTTGTAGTGGGGGCTAAGTTATTTTGAGCAATTGTTCTTGATTTCTCCCTGTGAAGTTTGCCACAACATGCAAAATCACCATGGTTTCTCAGATTTACTACTCCCACATATATAGTTTGCCAACTACACCACTCTTGTGCCATGAATAAAGAAAATCTGTAGGTGTCCACAATGGATGATTTAAGCTGCACTCTATTCAGTAGTTTTGCTTTGGGTTTGTTGCTAAGATTTAGGGCTACATATCTCCATCTGCCACTTCTTCACTTCTTTGATTTTCTATCATGCATAAACTCCAGCTTGTCCATCTTCTACTTCTTTGGGAGTTCAAACATCCATCATTTGACGACAAATCATCTGTCCCCTCGAGCTAGTTATGCAAAATCTAGGCTTCACAGTACTAACACACACTGTTCATTTGTGTTCTTATAACACTATTATGATAGAGCTCAATCTACTAGGGTGAATGTTTTTTTGGATGCTATATTTATATGTCTACATGTGATTGTATGGAAATCAAATTAGTATGTGTGAGGCTTGCTCCTAAATGAATTCATGATTAAGTGCTAGATTAATGATTACCCTTTTCATTTCCATACATAAATCCATATTACCATGTGGGTGCATCTCCTCTCTTTTCCATGTGTTTCATATATGTTTGCATGTGTTTCATGTTGTGTGTACATCCATTTTGCATACTTTTTCATGTGTTATATAAAGAGGTTTAAGTTGGGGAGGTCACTATATATATATATATATATCCTCTACATCACATTCATTCAAGGCCTAGTAATAAATATCCTTGTCTCTGAATTTTTCTTAAATAAAATATAATATTTTTCTATTCAATTTGTAAATAACCCATTTATATTACACCCTTCTGTATTTGTAAAAAATGTGTAAAAATGGTATTTCTAAAATACCCTATTTTGAACCACATGATGCACACATATATTCAAGAGTGACCTCCCCAAGGATTTAAATAGATTTTCTAGCATCAGCTTGTTTTTTTAGATATGAGTAATCAATTTGGTAGCGTCCTCATTATTTTAAAGGGCCAATAAACCCGCTATAAAATCAACATTCTATAGTGTCAATACGTATGTCGCATCTCTTTATTGTGCAAATTTGCAGACATGGCCTTAAGTTGCATATCATTTCGTCAAGTCTTTCAATTGTTTCCTTTACTCCTTTAATTGCATGGTGAATTTCTTTTTCTCAAAATTTGTACTAAAAGGATTGGATAAAAACAAATCCTTTTCTCTACAACATTGAAAATGTTGACTTGCTAGTTTGTTCAGTTATTTGATACATGTGTAAATTGCTTCAAGGTCTTGGGTCGCATATATATATATACATGTATGTTTATAGGCTTTTTATGTCTCAAAATGTCAAAATAACTATTTATTTGAAGATGCTGAAATTTCATGCATTCATACTATCTAGAAATCATAAAAATGTGTTCCCTTAATTGCATGTTGTGCTCTTAAGACCTCTACCATTTAGACCAACCCCCCCACATAATGTGATGGACTTGAATCAAGATTTGCAAGATGATAAAGTGGTTTTGGATAGGCATATGCCCTCCATTGCCTACTTTGTATGTTTCTCTTCATCAGTGGAAGCCTTGTAAATTTGTAAGCACAATCATGCCACATGATGATGTGTATGTGCTTTTCTTTAATGTGTTGACACCATTCATTCCAATCCCAATCTCCCCATCTCCACCATAAGCATATCTATCTCCATGTCGACATTGAAATCTTATCAAGTCTTCCTCAAACCCAACAGCCTTGTCATTCCCCCACCTTATATTTGCCCCATAGATTAGGATAGCCTACCTCAGCAAGTGATCTTGTGGTTGGTTCTACATCTTCAACCTCATAGAGCAGAGAAGGAGAACCAAAATCTAAAATTGTTCAATGTGCAAGACTAATGGACACATGAACAAGACAAAAAAAAAAACATGACGCAAGCCAAGAAAACACCAGTAAGCTAATACCATTGGGATTTGAGAAGCACACTACATTACTTTGATGCAAAAAAAGTATAATAAGAAGCACATGGTTGGAGACTATGTCCAAAAAATAAAGACATAAAAGGAGTAATGGGTGGACATTGTTGTCCTTTACACCTGAAAGCAGCTTAAAAGTGTACTGGAAATGGACATACAAGAAGTCAAAAAATGGATGTCCCTATGTCATAGAGAGATTTCAGATTGGGAATGAAATATACCTTCAAAAAAATATAGTTATTGGGCCACAATGATAGAAGATCATTTATTAGATATATCTAGTGACAATAATTTCAATGAAGATATTTATGATGTAATGGAGGAGGGATTCATCCATGTTAATCCAATAGCTTTAGTGCGAGATAATAACAATGGAATGTTTCTTTGTTTATACTTGTGAATTTGGTCTCTCTATTGTTGTACGACTTTCTTCTTTCCTTTCTACACAAGGGACTTCCAACATTAGCAACCACTTCTTATTCCATTCCATAAGATAGTGGACCCTATGACACTTTTGCTCAATTTGAACAAATGGGGAGATTGATAAAAAGGCCCTAAAAATGATCACGAGTGGACCCATGGTTTTGATGTGCAAGGCAATAAACATCTGCACACTAGAGCTCATTAAGGCTACCAAAAAGGAGAGGGATGATCATGTATTAGGTGCTCAATCCTAGTAGCACAAATAGATGATTGATATTGACTTGAAGAAGCTTGAAATATCTATGAAGTATATAGACGCATTTCAAGGCATGGTAGTTACTTTGAGAATGATGGTTGAGAAAATGCAAAGAGATGAATATGCTTTAATAATATAATGAAGCTTTGTCTTTTACTTATTGCCTTATCATTTACCTTGTTATTTGTATTCATTATCTCATAATATGCACATTTGCAAGTATTTTTATTCATATCAAGTTAAAGAAGTGTGTATAGATCTAGGTTAAATCAACTTCTAAACAATGGACAATGTGAAATGAATTCAAATTGTCTTCAATCAATCAAATATGGTAACAAAGACTAAATGAATCAATAGACTAATGACAACTAAGTGGTTAGTCTAATGATTAGACCAAATGATTAGAATAATGATTAAAGAAATTCAATAACGATATGCCAACAAATGGTTAGACCAAAAAAGTAAATAGACTAACTGGCTTTCGATGAATCAAAATTACTATAATGACCATTGAAGAAAGGATAATGAAATTCTAAAGAGCTCTAGTACATCAGAATTAAGGACAAAAAACATACTCAAGAACATGGAATGGGGTCAAACTATGGAACTTAATCCTTACAATCCTCTAATATACATACATTCCACAATATCATCATGGGTATAGCTACCTCTGGTAAGGCTTCCAAACAACCATCAAGTACCATGTTTGCAAATGCAATAGTGGATCATTAATATCAATACCAACAACATCCGGCTTAGGTAGATCATTAGCCAAATCTATAAGAAGGTTGTGCAGCATACAACATGAAATAATAAAGTGAGGAAGAGAATTGGCATTCAAAGAGTAAATTCTCCCTTCCAATATTTCCCAACGGCCCTTAAGTGTTCATAGGGCTTGCTCAACAATGATGTAGATTATTTGAGGAAGTTGTAATGCACAATTTATGGGTCAGACAACATAGCATAAGAAAGTAGTGTCATAAGCCAAGAAATAAGCAAAAACCACCATCATTGTAAATATACTCAAGGATGGAACGACCCACATACTCAAAAGGAGTTCAATGTCAACCTTATGCTAGTTGATAAAAGCATAAGTTCTTCAATGCTTTCTTGCCATTAACATGATGAGGCCATCCTACATTCGGGCAACTAATTTCATTTTGATATCCATGATCATTTTAATGAGCAAACAACTAATTTTGTTATGATGTCCATGATCCCCTTAATGATCATGTTATACTTAGAGTGTTGATCAAATGAAGGTGTGGATTTCTCATTTGGAAGCAAAGTAGTGTTGATATGAGTGACCATCATTGACCTCCGCAAGTTTTGATTTGGTTGAACATTAGTGTATCAAGTGAGTCCCAAGTTATAACATGGCATTCACAAACTCAAAGGAATTGTGTCACATGGTTCAATGCCCACAACCAAAAGTTCTCACCACATGGATATGACTATTATTGGGGGTTCCATGCCTAATACTCATAAGTGGTCTATTTTGGGGCAGCATCCCTTTCATGAAAGAGAGCTGAAGGATAAGATCATTTTAGCAAAGTACAATGGTCAATCATCTTCAACGTATGATCTAGAGGATTCAAAATTGGAATCTTACTTTGATATATTTACTAGAAGTGATAATATGAAGGTTCAATTTGCATCCTTGCATTTGGAGGGATTTGCACATACTTAGTGGATATACATTAAGAAGGAGAACATAACTGTAGAGAATTTGGGATGCATTCAAGACACTTATGGCTGAGGTCTTTGTCTCTCATCTTGAAAAAGAGAAATTGACACGGAGAAGGTATGGATTAGAGCAAAGAGGCCTAAGTGTACGGGAGCATACAAACCAATTCCTCAATCTTACCATGTATGTAGAGAGCATTAGTGATGAAGCTAAACTACATGTAGAGAGCATTAGTGATGAAGCTAAACTCCACAAGTAGATGTATAGTTTAGAGCTGTCTTTATCAGTTGATGTTATGATGCAAAACCCTACTACTCTTTTCAAAGCTATTGAGCACCAGTCGTGCCATGAAATCAAGGTTGTATCTTTCATTGCTGCAAGTTTACTTGTACAAGGTCACCTAAAGAAGTGAACATGGGTATGACAATTTGAACAACTCCCTCTAGCACTCATCATTCACTACAGTGTAGAATGCAAAGTGGTTCGACCTATGCTTTGAGGACTTGGGCTTAATGTACCATCATAGAATGTCACCCTTATAGGAAGTGGAAAATCAAGGTTACCGATGGATAGAAGTAGATGAAGACCATAGAAGCAACAAAATAGGAATAGTCAATTGATCCATGCGATGATCATATTTGTTAAGTAGCTATGGGATGGTGGATATTGAAGAAGTACTTTAAAGGGATTCTCACATAATCATGGTCTTGATGATAGTTTCTCGGATGAGGGGAAGTAGACGTCTCAAGTGTGATCTCGCTTGCAATGAGTTGTTGAATTTTCCTAAATGGAAGTTTGAGTAAGGTGGATACTATGACTACTCATTTTTTGCCTAGCACAAAATTCATGCAGATCAATACACTCATGTGATGTTTGAAGAAATGATTGTTATGTAGTATGAAAAGATTTGATATAACACATAATGCTATATTCTAGGCCAAATTTTTTTATATCGATAAGATTTCGATGTGCCAAATAGAGCATGCTTATTGTTGTGGCTTGATTTATGAGATGATCATTTATTTAATTCAGTCTTAGAAGATCTCATCACAATTATAATGGTTTGAAAGTATGTTTTACAGCATGAAGGACTCTTTTTTGTGTTTTTATTTTTAGTCTGTAGCATATGGTGAATCAATTTTCAAAATGGGCCCATTTGCATACAAATATGATACCTAACTGTGGATACAATAGCTTTAATTCATGTATTTGACTTCCAATTGTTGTTGGTTTGTTGCAACAAGAATTTGAGTGGATGGCATTCTAATGTGGAAACTAAGCTACTGCATTTTTACAAAACAATGCAAGTGATATAGTCTATTTTACAAGTAGAATCCATACTAAAATTGCTTCATATTTTATTGTGTATGTCCAATTTTTTAATTATGTTTTGTAGTAGGAAGCAAGAAGAGTGTTTCTTCAAGTTTTTTGCTTCCATTGAGGATATATGTTATATTAGGGTAAAGGCTAGTGTGGGTTGACTACCCATTTGACTTAGTAACCATAACTATACATGTAGGCACTCATTCTTTATTTTTTGAGTGATAAGGCAATAAGGTGGTACTCCCAAGAGAGATATTAGGGGCACCATAAATACAGCATCTTCTGCACCATGCTTGTGAATAGCTCACCAGGCCTTGTCCCCTCCTACTAGTTGTTCCACTAGCCCCCCTACATGTGCTAGCTCTATCCCCTTTTCGTCAGCCTCCCCTACCTTCACCACTAGCCCTACACCCTTGCCACTAAGCTGTGCCTCTTGGCAACATCTCCCTTCTTGCTCTTTCCACTCTTAGGTGGTGCACCAGCTTTAGTCTCTCCTTCCACTTAGACTAACATGTTCAATCCATGGCCAACTAGATGTGTCACTACTTTGTTTGACCTACAACAACTACCAGTCCATCAATTACAAAAGAAAGAGGAAGAAACTATGAAGAATGACATTTCATGGGTGGAAATACTCAAGAGAACTCAAGATCAAGTACAAGAGGTGGAGCAATGAATCCAGGTAGCCAAAAAAGGGAAGTAACCAGCCAATCCATCCTCAATAGCTATCGTAAATGACATGGTGGAAGAAGAACATAAAGAAAAAGTGTAGACACTTAATATTGGAGTGGTTGGGTTGAAAATGCATGAGAATGTGGAAGGAAACACCAAGGAACTATATGCCTTGATGAACTATATTCGAATGGTGGGGTTGAAAATGCATGAGAATGTGGAAGGAGACACCAAGGAACTATATGCCTTGATGAACATAGGCAAATATTTGCACACATCTGCTTGGAGAGTGAGTAAAAAGGTTACCTAGAATAGTGTGGGGGAGAGCTCGAAGGACCATGCTATCATTCTATGCTTTCCCATCATAGAGGCTAGAAGAGAGTTCCTAGCCTAGCATAGAACATAGAAGGGGATAGGGGTGTTTTTGGGTGATGGCCTCGTGCCGACTCAGTTGGCCCATGTTAGGGAGTGTAAACACAAAATTAAGGTAGCAAGGGAAGAGTGAAAACTCACCTTTTACCAAGAAGGGATACTTGTGATCATGGAAAGGTACACTAAATGATAGTGCAAGACCTATGGGATGAGCCTCATAGCAGTAGTTTGAAATTGTAAGGGAGCCTTGTGAGGATTGTATGTGGGAGCATTTGAGGAGATCTTCATAAGGACAAATATATTCTTATACTTGGAGACACATCATGAACTACATACCATGCTACCACGAGTGGCAGGCTACAAATGCAAGTTAGAATATAGAAATGAGACCTCTGTAAATCATAGTAGTTGCAGCTTATGTGGAGTAGCAGTGCTATTCCAAGAGGATCTTCAATACATGACCTGAATAGTTTGCAAAGATGAGTAAGTTGGGTGCATGTGGGTGAGAGTACGAGCAAAGAGTGGACTCTCTACATTGCCATTTATGACTTTTCTCGCATGACATCCCGATACGCCCCACCCAAGGGGAAATCAACATATATGGCCTTAGATGAGAACATATGGAGTTTTTGAGGGAGGGAGAAGTCATTCTACGAGGGGACTTTTAACACTAAAACATTCTATCATTAGGTGTCTTTCTTTGACACATCAGAGGAGATACTACAAGTTTGCATATGACACAAGAAATGCTAAGCATACTATGAATTCAAAGGTGATATTGTAAGATTAGTATTTTATATGGAAATAATGTTAATTTCAAGACCTCTTATTTTTACTTTTGAGCTACTAAATGCATGGGTTAATATTGAGACTCTCCCAAGTGACATTCATAGGAAAAGTCAAACAGACAGAAAGCTTGTTAGGATAAAAAAGTTTAGAATTTATGTTTTAATAGTTTTGTGCTTCAATTGTGTTGCTTACCTGTTCCTAATATATGCTAATGTGATAGGTGAGTCATAAATTGAAGACCTATTTGGAGCAAAAGCATTCATGAAAGAATGACCAATTGGATATCCATGAGATATGAAATATAATTGCACTTGTGAACTTATATATCATATTTTTAAATCTCATATATTCGATTATGATATTTAATACATGATAATATGCATGCCAAGCATGTATCCACCACGGACAACCCACTAACAATAAGCGATACAAGATGTCCAAATCAAAGGTAAATTAGCTCATAGTCATAAACCTTTGTAGTGACAATATATCCATAATCCAAGAAAGCATAAGAGAATCTCCCACTGACTCAAGTGAACCAAGCTATGTGAAGGAAATACAAAGTACTCCCATTGGAAGCAAACTTGAAGTGTCCGAGAGGAAAACAAAGCTCAATGCATAAAGCTCATAACACTTGGGTGCCCAAAATGCATCATGTACAAATCTTAGTGCATATATCTACAATATGTCTTCAAGCCCACGAGTGGAAATCACTAAACCAAAAAGCCACTACCTAAATGCGCATAGTGATCAATGCCAAGCATCAACATAACCATGTAGCATACTTGAATAGCATGTATGCATTTGATACATAGATATTCATTCTGAATGCTTGCTGTCTAAACTCTGCTACAGCAAAGAACCAATCAAATGTTGATCTATTTGAGCTCTAATCAATCCAAGAAGATTGTACAAGCATCAAACCAATATTTGGATGCTACAAACTTTCCCTATAAGCATCACATAAGCCATAGGCATTCAGATACATGCTGTTTAGATTGTATACATAAGAGACATGCCTTATATTCATAATCAATGGCTAAGCTCAATGGTTCCAAATCGCACTCAAGTCCAAGCTTTCAAATTCTAGAACAATGCCCAAATGCTTGCCTAAGTATTAGGTGCAAAGCATGAGCTATAGGTGACCTGTGGGAGCCATGACATGGGGTTGTAGGTAGTAGGTGCAAACACCTGGGCCATTGCTGGTGTTGCTGTTGGTTGGGCTGAAGTAGATGGTCACAAAGATATAATTGGCAAGGCTCAAAAAATCCCCTAGAGGGCCTCAAGCAATGTTGGAATAAGCCTTGATGAAGGGAAGCTCAATGGAATTGATGCATACCTTGGTGTGTGGTAGCTATGAAAGCTTCAAGTCAAGCTCTCTTCCCAGGCTGAATGTAATGTAGATGAAGCTCCTCAAATGCCTGCTTTGATATTGGTTGAAAGATGGAGTAGGAGTGGAAGCAGAGCAGAAGAAAGATAGAAGCAAGAGCTATGGAGGTTCAAGCAAGAGAGAGAGCAAGACAGTGTGTGTGTAAACTTCAACAATCACAATGTGTGACCTACCTCCCCTTATTCTATTGTCATGTAAAGAATAAAGAATAAAGAGATAGTGATAAAGAATAAAGAGATAGTGATTGCCAACTATCACCTATAGTGCATGTGTACATGCAATAAGTACAAGTAAATGTAGGTAGCTAGGCACATGTGGCCTTTAAGCCCCAACACATAGGTCTAGTTCCAAGAACCCCACACTAAGCTATGGCTATTTGATGATACATGACTCATATCTACATTGCCATATGGAGTGTAGATATAGGGGCCCTAGTAACATATCATGTCATAGTTATGATGGATGAAGATCAATGGAGAAAACCCTTGTATCCATGATCCCTAGAATGGTTAGACATAAGGCCTTAGTCCCACACGAGATCATTAAGAGCTGAGTTAGTAGCCACATCGACTGTAGTAGAGGCCCTCACCCGATCCATCACCTACAGTATTCCCCATTATGATAGTGCTCAAAATTATGGAAAGATTAGAGTGTGTGTTAACTACAAAAAAGTGAATGTAGCAGCAAAGAGAGACAACTATCCTTTGCTTTATACCAAACACATGCTTGAGAGAGTGGTAAGGAAGGAAGCATATGGCTTCTTGGATGGGTTTTTAGGATATAACCAAGTGCAAGTCCACTTGGATGACAAACACAAAATGGCATTTTCTATAGAATGGGAACTATTTTGCATACATAGACATGCCATTTAAACTGACCAATACCCTTGCTACCTTTCAATGCCTTATATGTGTTATCTTCAAATACATGCTCAAAAAGTGGTCAAAAGTGTTTGTTTGATGACTCGCATATTCGTTTCAGCTAGGAGAAACACATGGAAAAACTTTACATAATCTTGTAGACAATATGATCTCTTGTTAAACCCTTGGAAAAACTTTGCATCATCTTGTAGAAAATATGATCTCTTGTTAAACCCCTTGAAGTGCCAATCTTGGGTCAAATACGATTGCATATTAGGGCACATTGTGTGAGGAATGAGACTGCCACCGACTTCTTGAAAGTTAAGGTAATTGTGGATCTTCCACCTTCGACCAACTACAAGGGAGTATAGTGCTTCCTTGGCCATATTGGATACTATTGGTGGTTTGTGTTAAAATTATGCATTGATTGCTCAACCCTTATACAAAATTCCAATTGTGTTTGAGTGTACTGAGGAATGCCAACAAGCTTATGAGAAGCTTAAATAAGCTCTAACTTCAATACTAATTTTAAGAGCCCGAGATTGGACAATCACCTTCCATATGCACATTGACGCTTCAAAGTTTGCCATGGGAGTAGTGCTATGACAACTTGGTAAATATAACATGGATTTCCAAGTGAGCTTTGCAAGCATGCAACTTGTGGATACAAAAATGAAATACCCAATGTCAATGAGAAGGATTGGTTATGGTATCTATGGTTAAGAACTTTAGGCACTACCTTTTAGTGGCACCATTCACCTTCTTTGTAGATAAATGTATTGCTTTACCTTGTAAACAAACCATGTGCAACAATGTGAATTGTCAAATATGAGTGCTTTAGATAAAATGGAAAAAATTCCATGTTATGGCAAAATTGAAATTGCTAAGGTAAGCATTTATTATAGTAAGCTTATCTAGTATTATGGGTTTAGGAGGGGATAATAGGGTTAAGAAGTACTATTTTTAGTATTCTTATTCCATCTTGATTTTGAGCTTGGCCATGTGATGAGGCCTTACATCTATCTTGAATATGGGTAGCCCACTTGACTATTAATACCTAATATCATTATTTTGTGGTGAATGTTGATATTGGAAAGGTCATTGATGATAGTATATGATGAGAAGTGTGTTAGATTGACTAGACTTAGTTACTCTATCTTTTAGTATAATAAATCTCAAGAGAAATGGGTAGTGTTATAAAAAACCGTTGAAACTTCTAATTAATCATGAGCATTGATTTTGGGTTGCATTGCTAGGCTATGGCATCAAAGTCCTCTCGAGCCAAAAGATCAAATACAACCTTTAAAAAAGCTAAATTCTAAAATGCAACTAACTACGTTTAATGAAATTTGAATATCATTGTGGATAAAAACTAATTAATAAATTATAATTTAATTAAATGTGACATTGACTAGCTAAAATTTATCCCCAACATACCAGAGAATCTCTTTGGTTCTTCATTGTTACTCACCCTTCATGTGCTCGTAGACTAAAGGTGCATGGTTGGTTGGTAAGTTTGATTGTGCCTTCTCACACGCAACCTTTGGTATATTTACTCTTTTATGTTGAGCATGCCCATTTGATCTCCATGTCCAAACAATTGAATCAACATGTTTCCATACCTTTGGGTCTTCCTTATTCTCCGTCCAATACTTATTCCAACAATCATGATAAACCTCTGCATTGGTCATACCCTTCCTTTTTGCACATGGTGCCCAATATGGGATGAGAACTTTTTGGTAGTTTGGTGATGTTCTATCCACCTCAACATTTGACTCAGCAAATACTGCAAGCCAAATGGGATAGATGTTGTTGTCATTTGGATATAGTAAGACGAAGTATCCTTACTTCACAATATACGGCTTGAATTCTTCCTTTGGTTTCAAAGAATATGCCCACAATCATATTCATTCCATTGCTCAAATCCCAACCATTTTTCATTTTTTTTGGAGTTTCCATTTTTTAATGTGATACTAAAATCATCTATTTGACATATCCTTAGCCAAAATTCTACATATGATGCCAAATTTTCCTTTGCTTGACTAACATGACTCTCAATCTCTTTGATAACATTATCCCAATAGTCAATAACATGCTTGAAGTACAAAGGGATATCGTGACCCTTTCGTGTATTCTCCCAAAATCTCATATGAGCCTTTATTCCATATATAACTAACTCATGATCTTTAACAAAACTAGCCATTGGTAACAATTCAGGACATCCTCTTGGAAGCAGTGAATTACCTTGGTTATCCTTCTTCCATAACTCTATGCCCCTATCCTTGGGCATACAGTCAACTATTTTTGGATGCACTTCATATTGCATGACTGGACTAGTTCCTTGCATAAAAAACCAAAATTGGAGTGGCTTTGAGTGGCCAACAAGGGTATCAAGTCCATCACAAAGGTATTTGTCAACAAAATTGTTAAAATTGGGAGCCGATGTGAGTAAAAATGGGATTGGTATTGATGATGTCAATGTTCATAGTACCTCCATCAAATATGGAAGTGTATATATTGTTTTTGCTCTCAAGGCTTTTGAATATCAACCAAACATTGCATATACATCCTTGTGCATGACTCACCATTAAAAATCCAAGATGCACAATTTTGAAAACCCCCTAGCAACAAGAAGTGAGAGATATGCAAATACATATCTATTCTTATTTTTGATGTACAAATATCCATTTGTAGTAACAAAATTTTTGAGAGCTTACGAAATGAGTGTCCCCAACTTGAGGGAGTACTTTGTTGTTGTTGATCTTTTTTAGTATCAATTACCATATCCTCTTCATTTGACAAGCAACAATTCATATATGACTTAGCATTACAAGGATGTTTATTGGGTGGTTGTAGTTGTTGTTTGACACCATGATCTATATGGTAATCTAGTGCAGTTCTACAATTCAAAGCATTAAACAAGGAATTTTCACCCCTTGTTAGACCATTGGTTGCTAGATACCCAAGCTCATGTCTATCTCCTCTCTCTAAGTTATGTAAACAAAGTGCCAAAAATCCAATTGTGAGATTAGGATCAAAAGGACATAAACCATTTAGCACAAAGTGCCCATAGTGACCTTCTCCATGATTATGAGTGATAGCTCCAATAAGTGATACTTGGAGTTGCCATGTTGAGTCCAACTCTTTTGGAACTTGAGTCAACCTAGGGATTGCTGCCTTTTTTAATCCATCTTATCATGAATAAGTGACACTTGGAGTTGCCATGTTGAGTCCGACTCTTTTGGAACATGAGTCAACTTAGGGATTGCTACCTTTTTTTATCCATCTTATCATGAATAATGCACACATATATTTTATGATTAAACCTCTAAATATCTACGCCATGTATAGTAGAGGTTTTTGCAACTTAATTGTTGTCACATATGAAGTTGTCTATTTATGGAAATTCTTTGTCTCTCTTGGATATCCTTTGTTGCTTCTAGTTGAGCTTTCAAAGAGCTGCAAATAGTGCGCTTAGAAAACTGACTAGACTTGCTCAATGCCACATGCGGATACTCTTTATTCAAAATTCTATTGAATGTTGACTTTGGCATTCCTTCTTTGTAACCTAGTTGTTGTAGTGATGAATTCACATCACACAAAATGTCAACTTACTTGTACGTGTCTAGAATAACCAATTGAGTTTCTATGATCCCATCATGTAATGTCCTGCTTCTTGTTTGGCATGTGTTCTCCATTTTTTTCAACAAACTCTTTAAGAAATGACCTTGCCATTCCCACATGTGCTTGAATTCTCTTTAGTCTTTGTGTATTTCAGTGGACATACACCTTGCTCCACTCTCAAATTTTCTTCTACAATGATAAAAGGTTGTTTTGGGAATTCCATGCACTGTGTACCATACCTTGCAACATACTGTGGAACCATCTATCTTGAAAGTAAACTTGATCTTTCTTATAGTGTCACAGTGCCACAAGTAGTGGAAAGCATGCCATATACATAATTAGTTCGAGGTTCAGAGTTTTGCCCCTAGAATTGTTTACATATTTGCATCACGCTATCACAATTTGCATATTGGCAACATTTATTGGAGCAACAATCCATAGTAGCCACCTACTGTTCTAAACTAACTGAAGTATATATGCTAGTAGTTGTTGGGGCCATGTCTCTTGGAACCCTCTCGATGAAAGTATACTTCCTCTTCTTACAGAATGGTTCTTAGGATTATTGAGATGCACAAATAGTACAACACCTTCATGGAATTTGTGAACCTTACGCTAATCCTACAAGGTGACATGCTAATCATACCATGATTGAAAAATCCTTAAATGATCATCTTGAAGTGAGATAGGTGACATTGCATAATCGTGGATTGAGATAAGTGACATTGTTTCAATTAGTATAGAGCCATCAAAGTGTGTACTTTCTCCATACACATGTAAGCCATCCATATCTTTAGTAACACCACAATGCTCAATTTTTCATAATCCTCAACTAGAGATGTTGAAGTTGTAGTATCCTCTTTATCAACTATTAGCTTCACACCCAACAAGGGTCATCAAATAGCTCTCCACATAGCATGTTTCAACTCTTTCACATTTGAAGTAGGAAAAGGAACCACGAATTTTTTGGAACATGCATTCACTATCATAGAAGCATTGCCCATCCCAATCTTTGATCCACAATAGATTGCATTTGGACAAGTTGAACATATGGAATCAAAACCAACTTCTGCATTACCCAGTAGCAAAGAAATATTGTCTCCACCCTGCAAAACACAATCTATAAACCACAAATAATACTCTTAGACTATGCTAGCATGGAACTAATAGAGACATGCAAAATTGATAAACAAACATATATAGAATATCAAAATATAACCAATTGACCATGTCAATATCTATCTAATGTGACAAAAAAAGGTTTGCTATGAAACATCAAAGAGAGTTTGCTAAGGTTAAAGAAAGTTAAGGTGTTACACTCAATCACATGACTAATTTGAAACTTAATAATAAATAACACAGAGAGTTTGCTAAGCTCAAAGGCAGTTAAGGTGTTAAACTCAACCACATTACCAATTTGAAACTTAATTAATGTTCTATTTTGGCAAAGCCTTGTCACACCTCAAAGTATATATCCTTTAGATGGAGATTGGCCATATGATAGACTTATCTAAACTATCTCTATTATGGAATAGCAAAAGAAGTACTTCAATAATGTGTGTTGTCATTTGGAGCATTTATAGAATGTGTAATGTTTGTTGATGACTCAGTGGATCCAAGGTTGGAAGGAATCGTAGATGGCTCACAAACTTGATGGCCTACATCAACACCAAACAAAACACTAAAATATAATCCATTGTTATTGAACAATTGACTATAGTGCTTAGATATGGTGGTACTCACTTCCCATAGTTTTGTGTTACATTTGCATGCTCTTGCTAGCAATAGTATCAAAACTTATTCCACCTATGATTAAAACCTTTATTTGATACTTACAAAGGTTTCCTTTGAGTGCCCAATCACAATAAAGACATGCCCACTCACAATTCACATTGTGGACAATGTACCAAAGCTTTGGATCACTCATGCTTTTTATCTTTATAAGTATATGATTTTCCCCACAAGTTTCACATAGTGATTATTTAGGGATCTTTTTAGCACATGTAAGGGAGGAATGAACAATATCTTGAATGACAAATTTTTTCTTGAATCCTACTTCTTTCATAGTGTCCATGTTCCAAAAGTAAGGATGGGGCAAGTGCTCATTAATTTGTGGATCAACCAATCCACACAACAGCCATGTATTGTTCGATGACCGATCAAGAATTTTGACTTCAATGTTCCATGGTAGAACTTGATGGATTTGTTTATATCTTGGTTGGCCAAATACATCATACATGTAGCATGAACCCACATGCCTACCGTAGTAAACGTTATGATTGAAAATCATAGATTTTTATAAGTATTTGCATGAGTACAATAAACATACTCTCACCAATTTCAGAAATCCAATATTCCTTGAAGTAAGACATGAATCTATCATGAGATTTATACTTCTCTATAAACTTGTCAACTAGTGCTAAAGCATAATCTATTATTTTTCCCTCGCCTAAGAGATTAGAGTCCTCTACATCTCATGTTCATAATGCTCCCCAAATCTCGAAACATGTTAGTACAAACTTGAACATCTTGAATCTTTTTTATTGAAATCTTGAGCCATACTCTCCTCACATGTTACACACGCAAGTATATTGGCAAACCAAACACAACTTTGCATATACAACAAAGTGATTGTACTATTCATGATACACAAGTTCTAAAAGTTTAGTAGTGAAAGCATAATCTCTATATCTCACTAGAGGGCATTAATTTTAGCATGAGCATAATCAATTATCCAAGCATTCACTTCCCATGATGCATTGAAGTCAAGGATACGATCTTGAAAAGCTGTTAGTTAAGCCATGGCACATGATGAATCCATGGAAAAGTCTTAATCTATGCAACAAGAACACCATAGCAATGCGCATCAGAAGCAATTATGGAGTATTAATTGAACTAATAAAAATGGATGATAAATAGTAAGTAAGATAGTGAATCTATACCATAAATATGCAAACCAAACATAATGTAAATACCTTATATTTCTTAGTCCCAAAAGTGGCATCCATCGGCAATAGACCATCATTGGCATATTTGTTGACCATTTGCAACTACCACTAAATCTAAAGGCCTAGTATAAAGGGTTGATTGCATGTTTCATCCATTCATTGGTATAAAAATATCCTAGCTTTACTCTCCAAGATTTGGTTCTACATGCTAATATCATCATTATGATTTGTTTGGAAATTAATTCCTTCTAATTTTGAAGCAGCAAATCAAGATGTTTCTCATTGTTAAAAATGCATCTCTACCAATAAGTGGATTTGTGCAATCCTATATGTGGCACTTCTTTCAACTACAACCATGTGTTGCTAAAATACTCGTTGCAATGTGAAACCGCTTTGGAGTAATCAATGAATCCCTTGTCACATATTTTTGACAACCATGAAGCTATACACACCTTTGTATTGGAATCACATAATTATACCCATGACAAATCAGTCCATTGATATCTATGTAGCATTGCTCTATATACTTTGTTCTAGCAATATTGAGCCAAATAAATAATCTATATACATAGAACTGGCATCTGCAATCCACATGTTGTCAATCTCCTTTGACATTAGGGAGCTTTGGATGTCTTGGATATATAACATTGTTTCGATTATCATGTGGCCCAAATTAACACAAATAGCTGAGGTGCAAGATTTAAAATGTGCTGATTAGAAACCAAAATAATGAGATATGGATTGAAAGAATAAAGTTCCAAGGGAACAATCAATAATGTATCATATCTGTTCAAACAATGTACTCTTATTTGGAACAAAAGAGCTTCCATCAGGTTCCTTGTAACTAGAGCGAGTCCTGAAATTTGATGGCGTGCTCTTGTTCAAAGTCTCCTCACCATGAATGAAATCTTGAATGTGATCCCAAGGAATAAAGGCAATAGTTTGAACAAATAATTGTGAAGAAGGATCAAGCTTTAATTTCCACACTAGGGAAGTTGCATTAAATGGACCAAGGGCAAACCATAGGCATACATTCCCATATGTATAGGCACCAATCGGGCATTATCAGGCATCAAATGCCAAGACCTGTAAGCAATTGAAGTAATAAGTGGCTGCTCTATTTTGGACAGATCTGGGATTGTTCAAAATAGTCAATGGCGGAGCTAAATCAGCTCCAAATGCGTCTCACATAAGAGGCATAACATCCACAGGTTCCGAATGCCTGAGATATGACAAAAATAGTGATTTTTGGGCCAGATTTTGAAACATGCGCAAAAAAAAACGTGAGCTGGTGGCTGGGGGGTCTGTTGTCTCACGTGTCAACAATGGGGCCCAAAGGGGGCACAAATGGGGGCCAAAGAAGGCCTACACCAAGCCTCAGCAAGCCTTGATAGGCTGGAAGCAAGATCCAGGTGAAGGAAGCTCCAAGAGGTGTGAGCTATGGCTACCCACAACTTGTGAAAACCCTGTTTGCCTAGACCTGTGGACTGAGATAAATCTCTAAAATAATGAAGCAATACCTCAATGTCAATGCCCTGATAGTGCCTCAATAGGCCGGGGAAGCCGGGGAGTGACGGGAGCTCAAGAGAATGAGCTATGGCTGCCGGGAAGGAGACCCAATGCGAATAGGGAGTCAATGGGAAGCTGAGAATGCCACGAGCCAAGCTCAAGAGTCGGAAATCCATGCTCTGATACCAGTTGAAAGGTGAGAAAGATCGAAGCTTGCACTCGAGAGCTATGGCGGGAGAGCAAGAGCAAGAAAGAGAGAGACAAGAAATGGGAACTCCAACAGTCACAATGTGTGACCGGGCCTTCCTTTATTCAAACTGTCACTAAAAGAATAAAGAATAAAGTGACGGTGATAGGCGCCTACCACCTGCAGTGTGGAGTGGCAGTGACTGTCAGTGTAGTAATACACGGGCGACTAGGCAGAGGCGCCTTTAACCCCAACAATGGTTTGGACCCTATGTGGTAAGACAAGTGTTTTGATGATGCTACTTATGCATTAAAGGAACTAGGTGGGATAGCCATAAAACTTTTGGTAGCAGAGAAAAGAATCAAATTATTCAAGAGGTGGGAATCTAGTACCTATGAGTTACCATAATTGGAAGAAAATAGTGGCCATGATACAGGGGCTAGCCAAAAAGAAATGGAAGATGAAAAAGCAAAGGATATGGTTGTAGAGGATGAGGACTCAGAATCTAGGACAACTAGGATTTTGGCACATAGCGGAGGATCTGGAAATTCATAGGGGGTGGATATTGTGCCGCTATGCGGACATAGTGTGAAAGAACATGGAATGCATTATCATCCGGCTTTCTTATTGATCTAGAGAGTCAATGTCATTTGAGTCATTAGTCCTAGTGTTTGTGGCATGGATGGTTCAAAAATATGAGATTTTTGGATAATTTTACCCTATTTTTTATCTTTTGGATATTATTTCTTTTGTAAATATCCTAAAAGCTAGGAAAACTTCTAGATTAGGTGGCATGCAAAAAGCAATTTGCTTTTTCAACCAGTTTTGGTTTTTTCATAAAAAAGAAAGATTAGCAAAATCGTGCACGTCACGATTACAGTTGACATGCAGCCAAACGACACTCCAAAGAATGAGTAATCTAGGAGGTTTTTTAGCAAGTGTCTTGTAGTTTTACCCCTCTTTCAAGGCCAATGGAACCATGAGATTTGGAATTTGAGTAGCAAAGAAGAAGCTATTGTTTAATGCACGTTTTTGGTCTATGAGAGAACTCCAAGAGATCTAATGCTTGGAGATTACTTCTGAGTAGTGCCATACAAGGAATTTCAGGTTTTATCAATACATAGCGATTTGATTCATTGTGCTTTGTCTTTATCATGTTTACCTCTTATCTATTATTTTTCTTCTTTGTGATTGTTTCCCTAAATTCAGTTGCAATTGCAAGTTCCAATGTATCAAGTGTACCTTTAAATCCATACACTTCAATCCCAGCCTATATGATGCAAACATGAATGCCATCTATGCCTAAGACTCAGTCTACTTTAGATGAAGCTAAAGTAGTAGATATTATTGCAAAGTCCTTAGGAAAATTAAAAGAAGAAATTATGGGTGCAACCCAAGCACCCTTAAAAGAAATGTATTCAATAACAACACAAGCTATTAATGCACAAACGCCTTCAAGCAGCTCAACCTCAAACCTACCTAGATCAAATATATGGTGTGGTAAGAGTAATGGTTATGGCCATGTGGCTACTGAATGCCCAATGCCTTCATGATTAATGCCTCAAAAGATCCTCAAATCACTTCATACATTTACTACTATGTGTAGAGTTCAATACATGACCATGTTGACATCCATAGATACTCTGTCTTCAAGAGCCAATGTCATAAAGTGCATTTATTGTTTCTAACAACCTATTAAGAACTTCCAAATTTGAGTATTTGGGTTACAAAATCTTAGCTCAAAGGCATGAAAGGTAATTCATATGTCTTCTAGGATTTATGTATGCTTCAATGGAGCCAAGAATGCATGTCATATACCTTCAATGCTTCAAGCATGTCCAAATACATGCTGCCCTGTTAGTATTAATAGCAAATCTAATATTATTTCAGTTTTGTACAACTATCCCACAGTTCATAACTGAGCTCCCAGGCAAGCATTAGAGATCCAGGGTCTTCAACAGCATTCCAAGGATGTTTTATCAAGCATTAAACCACATAGTAGTCATCCAGCCCCAAGATTTCAACCAAGCATTCAGCATGTCAACAATTAGGTGCCATCTACAATTCTCATGCTTTTTGAATAGGCCCACTCTATAGTAGGTAATGATGAAGATGCTTATGTAGATTTAGGTCTAGATACTCTAATTATATGCTTTATCATATGGTATTTTATTAGCAAGGGCAATATGCTTCCTATCAAGCATCACAAAGCTTGCAAACAAGTGCATTTTATTTGACATTTTCTTCATGTCTCACACTTTTTCATGCTATTGGTCTTCACAGTTCATACATGAGCATTCATACACACTAAATGCAAACTCACCCAATGAGCTTCAAACATAGCTCATGAAAATCACCATTCTTCCCTCATTGTCAAGAGCAGGAAATAGGTGTAATCCATCTGTCAACATATCTTCAAGCAGCTCGTGTTTTTGTGTTAGTGCTTCAACCTTAGAAGCTTATTCATATGCTAAATAAACCAAGGACCAAGCCTCAATAGGCTCAACATTCTGCAAAGACCAAATGAAGAGTTGTGACTTCACTTGTGCAAGTCATTGTCATCTTCTTCAAGTCGGGCTTTTTCCTTTTCATAGTGCGAAATAGTCATTCTCCATCATCCACGTCCTCATGGATGAGGCTCTGATACCTTGTTCAAAATGAGACATAGATAGAGGAGAGAAACAAAGAGCTAAGTCATACTCTCATTCTTCTTCCATCATTCCATTGTTATTCTACACTTTCTAAAGAGTAAGTCATACACTAGGTTTCACTAACCATGACTAACTTTGGTTAGGTCACATTAACTAACTCAACTTATTAAATGTCCCACACATGTATAGTTGGACACAACTAAGATACTGTTGGTCACACACAAGATAATGAGCTTGAAGTCTCAACACTTTTGGACCAAAAACTAGTATTTTCCCCCTTGCATGCAGTTACATCCATATTCCTATGTTGAGTGCTACCAGTTTTAAGTATAACTTACATGGGAGGGAACCTGACTCTCATTTACGAAAAGTAATTTCTTTTCTCAAAGCATAATAATTCCAAACAATTTGAGGCTTCCATGATCTTCTCTTTCTTCATGTCTTTGTGTCTTGAAATTGATTAACAAGCTCAAATCATTGCTGCAAGAGTACAAGGGAAAGAAAAAGAAAAAGAAAAAGAAGGGTTTGATAAAGTGCTTCACCTTTTGTCTCTCATTGTTGCATTACATGAGCTCAACATGCACATGTAATTATGTCGAGACCTAAAATGGGTCCAATAGTAGCTCTCCCACTTAAGCTCATTTGTCAGACCTCACACAACCAACCCCCATGTCCTTGTGGCCTTGAGAAACTGGCTAAAGCTATAAGAACTCTCTCTAAACCCTAACACACTACATTGTAGTCCAATCAACTAACTACCTACCCCAAACTTCAAGTAGGAGTGCCTAAGATGAGGTGTCTAGGTGCACCACATAATGTAACATAAATCCTCCCTTGGCACAACTAATTGCCTTTGTCATGTCGCTATGCAGACATAGTGTGAAAAAACTCTAGAGTGCATTGAAGGTCGCAAAACTGGATGAGAAATGATAAGAGGAAAGTGGTGGATGGGCAGCAGCCCACCAACCCCTAAACTAAGGAAAAGATGTATGTGGTGTGATAGTTTGCAGCATGAAAGGAAGGATTGTACTGCTTATCAAGAGGCCTTGGCATGACATATCATCTTTTGGAAAGATGGCAAGATCCATGCACAAGAAACAGGATTGCCTCTTGCTTTGAATTTTGGAAAGGGAGGTATGCAAAAGTTATTGGAAAACTTGGCTATCTGAAATGCTTATGTAGCTATGCATGCTTCTACTTTTGGTCTACAGTTGGATAGAATGCATGGCCAAGTGATGGTTGGTTCAAAGGCCGCATATGGACATATGCTTTGCATGCAATTTAAAAGAGGAAAGTTATTGATAGTGAAATGTCTCATGCAGGGCAAGAATTTTGTAACATGCCTAGGTCGTGACACATTTTAGTAGTCCATCGAGAGTCTGATCTAAAAGATGTTGTGTGACACTCCCACCGAATGTCACAAGGTTTGTCAGTTAGTGACTCTTGAGTCTAGGCCGCAATGAAATTTATCGGCCAACCTTGTTAGGATCAAAATGAAACTTCCTGGGTTTCTAATGGTCAAGTCATTCTACAGCCTTCTAGTATTGGTCTTCAGATGTGGTCTTCAGACAATCTACTTTGCGCAGAGCATCTAAATTGAGGCGAACTCATATTGCACTTGGTTCAAAGAGAATGGGAAACAAGAGGGATGCATTGCTCGACCTCTCTACCTGTAGGGTAAAGTCCCATTCCGGTCCCCTAAAACGATATGAGCCCGAGTTCTACCCTACATCATCTAAGGTCAATACATCATTGCGATTTGAATGTTAAGAAGCCTCTCAGTTCTCTGGGACCACCTTGGACCCGTCGGGGGTAGCCTAGGCATAAATCATGTCATAGATGAAATGCCAGCTGCAAAGAAGTGACAATCAAACCCAAATCGAGCTCTAATCTCAGCTCAAAAGCATTCTGGAGCATAAACAAGAAGAATGAACCAACTTGGTAGAGTTGGAAGTTGCTGCTGTCACGCGTGTCAAGAAGAAGAAGCTAGTTGTTCAAAACGAAAATAATTCTCCTGCCAAGGTTGTGAAGTTTAACCTATCAACAGAGAGATAGAGAAGTACAGGACAGAATAGTGCAGTATACAGAGCACTGCAGTGCTATAGAGAGTCATAGAGACAATTCCAGAAACAGGACGAGAGGTCCAGGAGATAGATGATACAGAAGCACCTCCAGAAATAGAAGAAGTGCCAATGCTGCCATTGCTAGAAGAAAAAGGAAATATGAAAATGGGTGTAGCACCATTTCCCAGCCGGCTGGAGAAGCCTGTGGATCCTATCAAAGATTATGACTTGGTCAAAGACCTAGACACCTTTAAACCAAACCTAACATTCCGACATTTTGTTGATGCTATCTCCCAACTTGTGAAAGAAATTTAAAAGCATCTTGACAAGAAGACGGGGATTAAGGATTGTTCCTTCAACAGTGACCAAGACTAATAAGCCCCAGAGCCTGTAAAGGAAGTAGATGTGGCTAATACCTTCCTAGATCTTGGAACCCCAGAGATTAGTGTATGGATTGAAGGATGCTTTATTTCAGATGCATTGATGGCTCATCAGTAAACATAATGACGGATGTGACAATGAAGGACTTAGGGTTGCAAGAAATTCAACCTACACAGTGGCTTATCAGATTGGCAAACCAAAGTAGAATTAAATCGTTGGGCATCCTCCCATATGTAAAAACAACCCTTGTAGGAAAAGACTATTGGCTGACATATTTGGTGGTTAAACCAAAATCTTATGGGATCTCATACCCTCTGCTATTGGGAAGACCTTGGCTTTTTGAAGCAAGAGCCAGGACGGACTGGTTCAAAGGAACCCTAACCCTAGGTAGAGGACCCAACAAAGTGGTGTTAAAGTTGTATGGATCGCAAAAAGGCAATGGATCCACATCCATCAAAGTCATAATTGACTCCTCCAACAAGGTAACAGATGGTATAACAGGAGATGAAGAGGCTGTTAAATAGATCTTTCCCAAGAAAACAGAGGCACAGTCCCTAACAGTGGGCACTGTAAGGCAACTACCAAGGGAAGCAAAGTCCTTGTCCATGGGAGAATACCTCCTCCCTCAACTTGAATTGACTTCTGAAATCACCTGTGACAGTGAAATAGAAGTATGGATGTACTGTTCTTCCTGTTACATGGCAGTCGCAGAGACAGTAATAGAGACAGAATAGATACAGAGCAGAGACAGAGCCAGAGACAGTCTCACAGAAGTAGTAACAGAGACAGAGCCATGTGAAAACTCATCAATCAATGTGACACTATCCACCACAAGTAAGTAGCTCAAATCTGAATTATAGCATTGTTGTCCATAAAATTATAGTAAATAATGGGAAAACTATAGGCATATATCTATGATAAAATGCTCCCACCACCAAGGAAGTCTAGATAGCAATAGGACTTACAATCCAACTCTCAGTATCCAAGAAAGAGCATGTAGCTTCAAGTACCAAATATAATCAAAGATTCCAAAAGTGTTAGATACATAGATGCATCTGAAATAAAGGGGTAACCAAGTACATAAGATAACTATGCATAAGAGATCTCCAAGCAATAAGGAGATCTACCAAGCCATAATCAATTCACTCCTCATGAACAACGAAGTTTAGTACACAATAAAACACATATTCATGATTGACAAACTATGGAAGTACTAGATATCCAAATGTCAAATAAAGATTAGTTCTTAATGATCAATGACTACAAGGATAGTCTGTTGTAAACCGATGAGTGTGTAAAGAGATCTGAAAATCTCTACAAGCCAAGCTCTACAAGTGAAGAATTGAAAATACTCCCACTGCAAGCAGAGCAGAGTACCGGGTAAAGCTGTTAAGAGAGAGATAAAGAGAAGGATTGGAGATAATAGAGAGGATTCGTATGCTCTCATCTGATTTTCTTCATTATTCCATATCACATATATCTGAAGTGAATACAACACTCTAAAGTCTATAGACCATTCAGACATAGCCTAAAGTAACTAATTTATTTAATGTCCCACACTTGTTGATATAGCTGGACACAACTAAGACATTGTCAGTCACACACAAGAGCTTGAAGTCTCAACGCTCCCCCTCAAGCTCAAGATAAAACTTGTACACCAAGTAGCTGTCGGAATCGATTGAACATATCTTTACCCAAGGACTTGGTAAAGATATTTGCAACCTGTTCATCAGTCCACATGCATAAGATTTACTCTCCCGATAAGAACCATCTCTCTGATAAAATGGTAGTGTACCTTAATGTGTTTAGTCATGGCATGATAAACTGGATTTGTTGCCAGTAGTACACTAATAAGATTGTCACATAACAAGGTTATTGGAGCATCCACTTGTATGTCCAAATCAGCCATAATCTTGAGTAGCCATGCAATCTCACATGCTGCCAATGCAACACCCCTGTACTTTGCCTCAGTGCTAGAAAATGCAACCATAGGTTGCTTCTTGATGCTCCAGTTGATCATCCCACTTGCAAGTCCAAAAGCATAACCACTTGTAGATCTACAGTCATATGAGCATCCTGCCCAATCTACATCGGTGTGTCCAACCAGTGTCAAGGACTTATCTTTTACATAAAACAACCCATAATCTACAATGGACTTTGCATATCTCATTATCTGCCTAACAACAACTAAATGTGGCTTTCTGGGCTTTTGCATGAATTTACTTATGAGCCCAACAACATAACTCAAGTCAGGCTTGGTGATGGTCAAGTAGATCAGACTTCCAACCATCTGCCTGTACATAGTCACATAATCAATTTCACCTCCAGTGCTAATCAACTTGACATTCTAATCAAGAGGTGTATCTAGTGGTTTACATTCATCCATGCCACATTTCTTTAGCATTTCCATGGCATAGTGTTTCTACATCAACCATAAACCATTTTCAGCCTTGATCACCTCAATACCCAAGAAATACTTCAGTTCACCTAAGTCTTTCATATCAAATTTAGATTTCAATATCTACATAACATGATGTTGTCTTTTTCATAAACAAACTATGATCAATAGCTATTTCAAGGCCAAAACTGAGATGTATACATGTCATACATGCTCAAAAAACTCTCAAACATCTGTAAGCACATATAGGAGTCCATACATGATCATGTGGGCACAGTTCAGTGCATATACATCAAGTATAAATGTTAAATACCTTGCTTGCAGGTTGCAATCAGCCAATATTAAGTCAAACCAGGTTTATCTAGCCCCAAAAATGTCCTCAAATTACTTCATACATGTGCTATCAAATGTAGGGGTCAATATATGACCATACAGACAACCATAGACACTCTGTCTTCAATAGACAATATCATAGAATGCATTCCCTGTTTGTAACCAACCAACATAATATCAATGCATTTATTTCTAGCTTCAAACTTTAGCTTTCATGAGCATTCAATGCTCATCTCAATCCTCTAGACATTCAATATGTATATGCCATGCCATACATTTGATAGAAGCTAACCATTGTTATGTAATGCTTCAGGACCAATGAGTGCTTGTTGTCCATAGTTTTATGATAGTTTCCAGCCTGTCATATACTTCCAAATCTGAGTATTTTCTCCAAGAATTGCAACTCAAATGCATAAGACACAATACAAATGTCTTTTAGGATGTATCTGCACTTCAATGGAGCCAAGAATGCATGTTAGATAGCTTCAATGCTTCAACCAAAACTAACGCAATGTCTCATTGGATCACAAAGTTATTGGCACTAAGGCATCCTCCCTTATGCTACCAATAGCAACATGTAGCACAAAGATAATCCTAAGGAGGCATGAAGTGATGACAAAGACAAGCATTCAAATTGAAAACAAACCCACAATCATTAGAAGTTCTTGAAGAATCATAGTAGATGCTCCTAAGATATAAATGCACTAGAACTTGTATTTTTTGAGAGCCATAGTGTTAACCCCAAGTCAAGATGGCGAAAAATGGAGGGAAAGCAAAGGAAGATGGAGAAAGAGCAAAGACACGCAAGCGGCCTCTAAAGATGAACCGGGGCAAAAAGCGCAACCTTAAAAGAAAAGGCACCTCAAAAAACTCAGAAAATCCTTGTAAAAGAGCACCAGGCTCCCTCCTGTGCCCATTGTAAAATATTAGTTAGCTGGTTGCAAAAGGCTATGCTCAAACATATAGCATAGATTATGAAGAGACATTCAGTCCAGTTGCTAGGATGGCAATTGTTAGGTGTGTGATTGCCTTGGCAGTAGCCAAAAGTTGGAGTTTGCAGAAAATGGATGTTAAGAATTCCTTCTTGCATGGTGAATTGCAAGAAGAAGTGTAAATGGAGCAGCCAGCAGGTTATGAGGATTTAGAGCATCCCACATATGTGTGCACGTTAAAGAAGGCGCTCTATGGGCTGAAGCAAGCACCTAGAGCATGGTCTGACAAGATTGGAGAGTATCTTGTCAATATTGGATTTTGTATTTCTGATACTGATCACTCACTTTATGTGAGAAAGGGAGATGCTGATTTGGTCATCATAGTCATCTATGTGGATGACTTGATTATTATAGGTGACAGTGACACTGGGATTGGTGAAGTTAAGGACTTCTTGAAAAAGAAGTTTGAGATGAAAGATTTGGGTGAGCTAAGATACTTTCTTGGTATTGAGGTGATCAGATGTGATGATGGTATATGGCTATTCCAAAGGCAGTATGGCTTGGATATGTTATCCAAGTATGGTATGATAGCATGTAAGCCTCTTTCAGTACCATTGGAGCAAAATGTGAAGCTGAGTGCTGATGTTGGAGATGAGATAGAAGACCCTACTATGTTTAGGAGGATAGTAGGGAGTTTGATTTACATGACTATCACAAGGCTAGACTTGAGGTATGCTGTTGGTCTTGTCAATTTATGCAAATGCCTAGAAAGCCTCATTTGGATGCAGTTAGACGTATATTGAGGTATGTAAAGTCCATTTTACATTATGGACTTTTTTATGAGGCAGGTAAGGACGTACAAGTCTTTGGATACACAGATGCAGATTGGGCTGGTAGCATGTCAGACATAAGTTCTACAAGTGGATTCATGTTTTCCCTTGGTAGTGTAGTAGTTACATGGAGCAGCAAAAAGCAACCTACAGTTGCTTTATCGAGTACAGAGGCTGAGTATAGAGGTGCTGCTATGGAAGCATGTGAGGTGGTATGGCTGCAAAAGTTATTAGGTGATTTGGATGTGCAAGGAGATGGTCTAGTTGCCATTCATTGTGACAACATGAGCAGCATACAGCTAGCTAGGAATCCAGTGTTCCATGCTAGGACAAAACACATTGAGGTGCACTACCACTTTGTGAGAGAGAAGGTACTTGCAGGAGAGATTGACTTGGTATATGTCAGAGCACACATGATCAGATAGCTGACATTTTCACAAAGGCATTGGGTGCAGAGAAGCTTCGAAAGTTCCAAATCTTACTTGGAGTTGCAGAGATAGAGTTGAGCTTGAGGGGGAGTGATGGCAAGCTCAACACGTGTGGACATTGATGATGGACCACCTGGCTAGATGGGTCTGCATGTCTACACTTAGCACGTTGGTGGTCATTATGATACTCACATTGCCATTGACTTATCACTTATTATATTTAGTTTGTTACAGCTACCTACAACTGGCAAAGACATAGCGCCAGTCGATTAGTGTAGTCGGTTATGCACTGTTTGACTTAATAGGCCACTTTCCTTTATGTTGTATCTTATCTATACTTTGTGTACATTGCATAGTGTATGGAAGAAGAAGAAAAAACTAGCAAGAAAACGTTTTGGCCTCCATCTCTCTTCTTGTGTTCTTGAGTGAGCTTTCTCTTGTGTATACAGTGTGTTTGGCGCAGCACCTCAAGCAAGTCCCCCTACCATGTGATTCTTGGCAATTTTGCCACCTCATGCCATCCAATTCTCCCACTAAACTCTTATCAATTTATCCAATGTTGGCTTTAATATTTTTCTTGAAAGAATAATCACATTCATAGCATGGTCAAGGAGTTCTTCCAACACCACTATGCTTATGAAAGGCATTGGTATCTTATCTTACTCTTTTTGCTTCTTACCATCATATGCTTGAGTCTTTGAGCATTCTGCCCACTAGTGGTTTTCTTGACGCAAAAAAAGAAAATTTTTATTGATAATCAAGGGACTCTTTGACCACCTCAACCACTAGAGGTAGGGCACTTGCAAACTATAGGCGGCAGGTGGTAGGTACCCATCACTGACACTTCATTCTTTATTCTTTCAATGACATTTGAATAAACGGAAGGCCAGTCACACATTCTGACTATTGGAGTTCCCACATTGTGTGTGTCTCTCTCTCTTGGTCTTGCTCCTTCCACAGCTCTTGCTCCCGCTCGTGCTTCCACTTCAAGGCTAACCTTCTTGGTCACACATTATGAGTGTTGGAGTTCCCACATTGTGTGTGTGTGTCTCTCTCTCTTGCTCTTGCTCCTTCCACCATAGCTCTTGCTCTCACTCACGCTTCCACTTCAGGGCTCACCTCCCTTTAGACTAATCTCTCTTGCTCATAATCTACTACCTCTAGGTATTCTAGCAAAGTTTGGTCACAATATACCTTGGTAACTTCTTTGTTTACTCCAAAAGCATTGAATTCTCAGGGTTTAGAGTCTAATCTAATTTGCTCAATCACTCTTCCATCTGTGTTATATTCTATGGTCTCCACTTTCTCTTCGTTTCCTCACTAATGGAACGATAGTCTTTGTACTGATCATCAAAATCCTCATACTTAGACTGTGTGTTGTTTTCAAGGTTCCTATTCCTCAAGTTTTTTCTCAGTTCTAATGAGAGCCTAGTTCTATAACAAGTTTACGTCATGCACCTTAGTCCATCACCACTCCTTACTCTCCATAAGATCCTTGAGGGGCTTTAGGTTTACACTTGGATTACCAGCTAGCTCACTTGATAGGTACTTGAGGATTCTATGGAGTTCCAATTTGTTAGTTAGGACATGAAAGGTAATTGGTGTCAGTCAAATGATGGAACTTCTAGTCATCATGCATAGAGGAACTGTGGATAGGTTAGAAGTTGTGGTTTTGTTAGGTTTTCTAGAAGCCAAGTCTACAACTTACCTATATTCATCCTCATCATCTGAGAATGGCAGATCAATGGTTGCCAACACATGCATTCAGTCATGCTCATCCCTTGGACAAGGAATGTACTTAGTTATAAGAGGTCTATAATTTTTTTTTCTTTTCAGTCACCCTTCAGCATGGTAGAGATAGCATCTAGGTCCATTGGTGAGGTTTTCCAAGTGTCCAAACTACTTTTGATCTATTATTTAAGAATATCAAGTCATTAATCCAATCCTCTATCACTCAGGCATTCCTCATCCAAGGTCTACCTAGCATGATATCATAATCCACTCCCTTCTCATGATTCCTATAGGACTTCGAAGGGTCTAACCTTCATCCCATTCGCTAGAGTGACATTGAACCATGTAGTTTCCATCGACGGCTTTTTCCAAGCTTGCAAGACTACATGGCTAAGTACACTAACTCCTTCTTAAACATTGGATTCAACGTTAGGATTGTTATGTGAATCACAATATCATGGTTAGGAAAGTCTTGTGGTTCATGTCTATTGGTTTGTTCTACCCATTGCTTCAACACTTGCCATAGTGTAGGGATTTGCCTAAGCAATTTTCCCAGTGACAATGTTATAGGATTTGATATAAGTGTGGTGAGCAAATTGCCAATTGTCTTTCTTTCCTCTAATTCATGGGCTTCCTACTAATGTTCTTGGGCAATTTGTCTATTCATGGGATCCATGTCTGCCTATGCAATTGTGCATGTGGTGATGTTTCTTTTCCTGCTCTCAAGTATATGGAAGAGACTAGTGGGCTCATGGTTGAGAGTTCATTGATCTCATCCTCAATGATAGCCTGAATATCTTGCAAGTGGGCTTGTGTTTCTTTTATAAATTCTTTGACTTTATCCACATCCTTTACTTGATGATTGGGGTCAGGATACTTTCCAACCTTAGCACTTCCCTTCTCCCTTGTCTTAGGAGCACATGTTTCTACTTCTACATTAGTGACCTACTTTCCCTTTGTTAAGTGGTCGCATTGCATTAATCCTCTTTCTTCTCCTTCAGCAACTCTTCCTCCCTATGGAGGCTAAATCTAGCTTGCTAGGTCTAGGTAATGAAATACCGGCCTACTTTGTTTAGGCTTGTGTCATGACATTTATGGGGATGGGTGTGGTAGTGTTGTCAAATGACTCGACACAAAAGAGTTTTAGTGGCATAGATGACACAATTTCGGAACTAGTGGAGGGTTTTTGCCTAGGGAAATTGGCAAATAGGTGTATGAATCTACATTTGGGACACCTCAAGTCAACCTTTTCTCTATCTTCTTACTCCTTTTCAGGGGAATGAGATGAGATATTCCTTAATGGCCACACGTCCAGCATGCTATGGGCTCATGGTTCCGACCTACCTTGTCCTAGGCCTCTACCTCTCCCTCTGCCTGAAGTCATGACTGTCACAAGCCTAAAGTCCATCAGTATGGGATTTCCCTCCTCATAATAAGAGACATAAGGGTTCATATATGAGTCTTCCTCTAGTTGTTCATCTACACAGTGCACTAGAGCATCACTTGGTGGGTGGGTCATTATAGGTCCTGGTGGTCTAGGGATTCTTGTTGGATTAAATTTGATCCTTGGAGTGGCTTGATTTGAATCGTTAGGTCGGGGTAGAGACAAAGGGACTCCTCTTCCAAAGTTAGGCTACCTAACTCCTGGATAGTATGCCTAAGCATAGGGTTGCTGATATGGCAACCATCTCAGCAATTGTCAATGCATAGCATCATGCCCAAATCTTATGTAGTTGGCACAAGGCTAGGACCTAGGATTGGGACATTCAAATGATAAGTGATTCCCTCCACAATCCATATACTACACGTGAGGTCACACTGGCTTTTGCAATGAATCCTATAGTCTGGTCAGCTCTGAGACTTTTTATTAGCTATTGCTTAGGTCTGGTTGACACTCTTTTCTTTATCTTACTCACTAGGGGCTGATTGTTTGCTAAGTGCTGCGGTTCTCTTGGTATTTCTAGCCCTAGAGCTTCTCTCTCTGAGAAAGTCATCCACTTGTATAGCCTCCTCAAATACGCTTGCCAGCACATCCCTTTTGAGGTTTGAGTTATTTGCTAAGGCCTTGTAGAGTTCTTCATCATTGCGGATCCTATTGATGAATACGGTGGAGACCACTATCTCATTGGGTCACTCAACTATAGGTATCCTCTTTAGAGACTCCTCACATGAGTGATGTAGTCTCGTATATCCTCTTCATCTTTTTAGCTGGCATTCATCAGCTTAACAATGAGGTTATTGAAGTATATTGTCTCCAATAACCTCTTAATGAAGAGATCCTTTAGATCATTGAAATTATTGCATTTGGCATTATCTAGACTGGTAAAACAAGTCCATCCCTTGTCTCCTAAGCAAAGATCAAATGCTTCTACCCATCAAGTAGGGTTCATGAGGTTGTTAGCCTTGCAGACCTACTCAAATTGCTTGACGAAGTTGTAGGAGTCATAGCATGCTTTATATTTGTCAAGTTGCTTGGCAACTATGGGTATGTTTGTTTGGCTCCAAGTATTTGGGGTGACTCCCAACCTAGCTAGCAATGATGCTGCCAAGCTACTCCACTTTGCTTGGTGGCATTGGTGTTGTCTAGCAATTGCTTCTTGTGAGAAGGTTGCTCACTATAAGATCTACTTCTAAGGCTCTCTCCCTACTATCAGCATTTTCTCCCACTTTTTTTCAACTTGAGATGGCTAGGATCCTATGAACCTTGTTGAGCTCTCTCTCCTAGTGTGATCTCTGAGCCTATTGCTCTTGGCTATAGCTCGCTATGTGCTGCAATGCGATCTGTCCTAGCCTTCTCTCCTCCTCAAGATTAGCTATGATATAGGCTATAGGTCTTTCATGATGTGTTATCCTTGTCTATTGGTCTTACTATGTGTGATAAGTCATTGGATGTCATCCGGGTATCCTACTATGTTAAGGTCAAGGTCATTCTCAATTGAACTAGTACCTACCGTGGTGGTTGTCTCTTGACACACTAGTATTTCTATGAGGTTGACTAGGTTGGCTAAAGTTGTGTCTCTAATCTTGGTTAATTCTTCCTTCCCTTAGTGGTCTGATGGTTCTGTCTTCCCTAGATCTTTGTCTCTCATGTCTTGGGTCACTTGTCTGATTTTCAAGGTTGCACTCTTACTAGTGGGTTTGTTTCTTAGCTTAATACCCTTTAGTGTGTTCCTTGTTAATCCAATCAATCTACAAGCATACACACTTACATACTTGACCACCAGTACGACTCGATGTGAGCTATGTGAAGTCAGGCTTTCCAGTTTTCACATGTACTTAAGTGTCTATGATGCAAGGTGTAATCTTTGATGAAATCAATCACATCCACACTTATCAATTTCATGTAGTGTTGTAGCTCTTTCACATGAACCATGATTAATCTTACAGTAGATTTTAGGTTCCTCATGGGTTTTGATAAGTGGTCTGGGTGATCAACCCAAGTAGTTGAATTGAGTCTCTATCAAGGGTAACCGGCCGGTGGTCAATAATTTCAATCACTCTTGGATTAATATGTAAAAGTTTTGGTGACAATCTGCTCTATGGTCTCATTTGTAGGTTGGAGTTCCAACCTAGATTACTAGGTAGCTAGATGTTGACCTTAGCAGGTCTTAGAGTGGTCAAAATGGTCAAAAATTGTGTTTTGGATAACCCATCCGTGTGGGCTCTATGACCATCTGAGTGGTCAGACACTTAGACTCAGATAAAGGGTGCATGTTTGAGTGTCTGAGTTGATTTGGCCATCCGAGTGGATCAAAATGACTCGATTGTTTGAGTCCCAGTGGACTTGTCCGAGTTCGAGTATTCAACTGGACTTGTCCAAGTCTGAGTGGACTTAAAGTACTCGAATGTCTAAGTGTTGAGGAGGATTTGATCGTTCGAGTCCTAGGGACACCATCTGAATAGTACAAAAAAAAACATTGAATAATACAAGATTGATTGAAACAATTACATGCACCACTTATGGCTACACTCATAGTTCTAACTTCTTTCAGTTAACATCAAGGAAGACTTAGAGCATACCTAAAACACACGAATGCAATGATACCATGGATTACTACTAATGTTGCCTTCTTAACCTGTGGCTCTCTCTCTTCTCTCAATAGCTTTCTCTCTCAATCTCGAAGTTTCCAAATGAGTTCTCTCTTTTCCCTTTTTTACCTTTTGTTTCTCTCTTTCTTCCCCTTACTAACTATTTTCCTTTCCAGGTATTTAAATGTTTTTCCCTTTCTTTCTCTATTTCCCTATTTCCTAGTTATTATAGAGACTTATATTTTCCTTCTTTTCTCCCTATTTACCATACCTTAATGCATCCTACTAATGAGAACCAACATATCACTGATCTAACTAATGCTTCTAAATCTTCCAATACCTAAACTATCAAGCAAAGGAGATCAAACACCCTCTTACTCCCTCGCTTCCAACCTAAACCAAGCACTATTTTGAAGACAAACCCCTACTACATTGCTCAATTTGAAGCATGTAAGTACTCAAGCTTGAATTTGTTAGTCTCAGAAATAGAACCAAAATGTTGGCACTCTCGGGCACACACCACCAAGATCCATTGATGACCTCTTATTGCTTCAAGAGTTTCAAGATGAGAGCTATGGCTACCTATCACATAGCCATGCACACTCTCTCACATACAAGTGTAGTGAGCTTACCTTTGAATTTGATCAAGTTTCCTCCTCCCACGAATTCGCTCGTAGCTCCACGATCCAAGATGTGCTTTCAAGAAAGCTCCATCTCCTAGATCCAAGCTCCAAGCTTCAAGCTCCATAGTCATACACGCGAGAAAAGAGAAGAGGAGAAGATAATGATGATGAGAGGAGAAGAAAAGCTTCTTCATGGTCCCTCACTCTCTCTCACACACTCTCCCTCTCTCACACTCACTCTCTCATACACAAGAATGAAGCAAGAAGCAAGAAGCAAGAAGCAAGAAGGGAGCAAGTTTGGTTACACACCAAGAATGAGCTTCTTCATTTTCTTTTTGACTTCTATGCATGCCCTATCTCCTCCATAGACGGCCATCCCTTTTTTAGTTTGGCCTTTGTCCATTCCTCCACCTTTTTTCCCTCCTCCTTTCCTGTTAGCCTAGCCTTAAGATGTTCCCTCTCATTCTTTACAACTTGCACAATAGAGAGTGTGGTGCTCTTTTACAAAATAAAGTACAATGCGCCTAGCGCTCTTTTTGCAAAAAAATTAAGGTGCGGTTATTCTTGTGCGCCTCCCTCTTACATTTAGAATTTTTTTACTGCGCTTTGTCTTCAAATTTTCCTTAGTGTGCCTTTGTCCCCTGTCTTTCTCTTGGCTTGGGACTATCTCCCACTTTCTATTTTTTGGATTTTCAGCCTTGGTTTTTCAAGGATTAATAGCTTCTTGAAGACTATGTCGAGATCAACTTGGGTACGAGGTCTTACTGTGGCTATGACTATGACTAGGGCTTGGTCAGAAGAAGACATAACACCGTACTACATTGTTTGATCCAAGGTTTTCTAGATCGATTGCATGATGTGCCTATATAAATACTGGGCCTCTACATCCACATCATCCAATAGTTGTCAAGACGATGATAATTTTGGATCACTTTGGCATACTCCAATGCCTTGACACACTATTGCTCAAGGGTATTGCAATGTACCATGAGCAAAAGCCATTTGGGATCCTCATAGGACATTCCTATTAAGAAATCAAAGGTGTCACGATGAGTAGGGCTTCTTTGGGGAGCTTCATTGTGTCACTAAGGGGGATGGACTCTTCCTTGATTACATTTTTACCTTTAGCTTAGGCTAGCACTATGGTGATTCCAAACTATGGAAAGGGTGTTCACAAGGCATGCTCCCTTTCCTCTTGCATCATCTAAGATCTGAGGATGGAAAGGGGTTTGAAACCTCCTCTACCTCAAACTATAACACTTGTGGCAACCAAACTGGGAGATGTTGTTGTTACCTTGCCAAGCTCTTTGGGAAACCTTGGAAAGGGGTGAAGGTTATAGCCTCCTGCCAAAGTGTTGTTGTCGAGCTTGTGATGGAGGGAGAAGTAGCACAAGCAGTGGCTTTGGGGTTAGCAGCTGGTGGGTTAGGAGCTATCAAAGTGAGTTGTGCTTGAGGCTCAAACAAGACATTGATATTTAGATTATCTTATAGATGCGGCAACAGTGGTAGCTAGGAACAAGGATTTGTAAGGGCATCTCGAAATCTCTAGACTGCTTCATCCTAAGCATCATACAATGTTTCCTAGAAGCTTGTCTGCAACTCCTATAATGTCTCTCAATTGGTGGGCACTATGCCAATGGTATTGGTGATTGCAGCCAATTGCATACGCAAGAATGTAGAATCCATTTCCACTTGCTAGAGCTAGTCGTGAATGCTATCGACTAAGTCTAAGCAAACCTCGTAACAAACATGTAGACTTTGTTGCTACTCTTAAAGCTCTACCTATTGCTACTAAAATTGGGCCCATAAGGATGCATTCTCATGCCACACCTACTTCACTTCCATCTAGATCATTAGAACCTATTGTTGTATCTGTTAGTGTGTATAGAGTCCTCATGCCACATAGTTTAGGCAGTGCTAGTCAATGTCAAGGTAAGAATCTAATGGGATGATGATTTATATAGTAGCAAATATGGATTGTGCAATCAGGGTGGTCATTGGGACCACCATGATAGTAATTATAGCATCAATTTTAGTCGACTAGCTAGCTACCTGTGAGTCTTCTCTAAAGCACTTTTGGCCCTTGGGGGGGGGGGGGGGCAACTGGATTAGCAGAGCACATCAAGACTTAAAGGCTAGCTTATTTTCTTCAAAGCTAGATGGTGTTGCTTCTAAGGTAGTGTGAGGGTAGCTTGATTAGTCCCTAGGACGGTAAGCATATCTTCTCCAACATTTGCTTTTGGATGTTCCACAAAGGTGGGCTCTGTTGCCTCCTATGTAGTGTTAAGCTATCCCTTGTGGAAACCTATGTAGTAGCCTATGGGGATGAAGAGGAGGGGTGGTCGGAATTGGTGCTACAAAGAGAGAAATCATAATCTATCATGGTGGCAGGGGGTGGGAATAGAAATGTGAAGTATTGACCACACATGACCCTTGGTGACTTCACATCTATGGAGTAGTTCACCACTCGCTTGCACTCCACTTGGAGGTGATCAAGAAAGAGGATTGTCCACACAATAGCTAGGGTATCTAGAAAGAAAAATATGGAGGCAACCCTATTGCTTTGAGTTGTGCTTGCTTGTGATACTATTGAGGCAATATTCATTATTGGTGAGACATGGTTGAAGATGGCATCCATCTTGCTAGTGGGAAGTAGGGTGGGGGCTTTCATTGCATTGTTCAACTAGGAGGTGAATGTGCTCATGCACATGTTGAGGGGTGAGTTCATAGTATGGATACATACTTCAACATAAGGTCCTTGGTAGAGCTGCAATCGAATGGACTCAATCTCAGGGTGCACTACGATGCTCTCACATGGCAGCACAAGGAAAGTGTTGAGATGCAGGTTGTACACCCACATGCTAACAACCTCCTTATGCTCTTGGAGCAAAGGATTAACCATGTCAAGTTGAAGGATCTATAGAGGCAAGCACCTCATGGCCAAGATTAGTTATAGAAGCAATTGATAAGCAGATTTATCTTAATCTCTAGAACATACAAGACATTTGAAAGATTTTTTAGTTCACCATTTGCAATAACAAAGGAAATAGTAGGTGCGTCCTCATCAATGCATTTTACATCATTTCCAACCATCAAAGTGATAGATTCTTACAAATGCTTCATAAAAATATATAGACCTTTCTTGTTGCTCATGTGACGGTATATATTTCTTGTGACAAAGAACACACTTCCTCAATAGTTGCTATTGAATAACTCCAACTCTACTTCATTCGTATTGGATGTCTCCTTCCCTTTAGTCTTCACAATGCCATTCTTTTCATCTGCCTTCTTGACATGACAATCTGCAATTGCTTCTTGTAGTAGAAGCATTCTCCTTGGAACTTTTTGTTACCAGCCTTCTTCTTTTTGTCACTATTGGTAGAGGAACCATCTAAAGACCTTTCACATTGGCAAAAAATTGTTGCTACCTTCTTAGGCTTTAAGCCTCAACTCCTCCTCCATTAGTAGTGTACAAAATTCCTCAAACATCAAAGCTTGGGGTCTCACCTAAGTGTTTAACGAAATTACCAATCCATCAAAATTTGATAGAAAAATATGAATACAACTTTGATCTAACTCCTCATTACTCTTTTGTATCCCAGTGCCATCTATCTAGTCACACAGATTCTTGATAAGAGTGATGAATGCTTCAGTTGTCTCTCCTTCAGCAAACTTCTCTACTACTAGTTGATTGTCCAAGTTCTGAATCCTTGTTTGATTTCACATTTCTACTAACTCCTCAATATGTTCCAAGCATTTGATGCCTTAGTTTTATGCTGAATCAAGGTCAAAACACTATCAAAACATCTTGTAACTAAGGCACATAGTGCGTCTGCATTCTTTTGTTTCCAAGCTCATAGAATATCTACATTTGGAGGAATCATAACACTCAAATTTGATGGGTCAAGGGTGGGTTGTGGTTATGGATTAGTCCCCAGCATCATTTGTTGAGAGTATAGGCATATGAACTCTCCTTATGTAGGAGTGGATAAAGTTAGGCATGTGTGAACGGTCCTAAGGGGAAGGGGAAACCCTAACCCTAGCCAATTGGGGCTATATAAATAGCCCATGGGTCTACATCAATTGATAGAGTGAGGTAACCCTAGTTGTACTCATAAGAAACTTTATAAGAAAGACATGTTCTTGTACTTTGTGCCTCCTCTCCCTCTTGTGCACACACTTCAATGTTGGCTTGCACTCTGATTTTCCACATGATATCAGAGTCACCTCTGATCCTTAGCTTCCCTCATCCTCATTACTCCACTAAGGGCACATGAGCCTTCGTGTTCTTCATCTTACCTCTTGACCTCCATAGCCATAGCTTGACCCCTTGACCTTGGAGGAGCTAGTGTGTGCAAAGGAGGCAATATTAGCTCCTAATTTCTTTTGGATATTTCATGTCTATCTCAGGGCACTCCAGCATGGTGCATCAAATATGAAGATTAGGCGACGAGGAGGGCAGGATTGTGTTTTCTCCCAAAACTGGGGTAGAATTGCAAGTGACAAATCTCGGGCTATTGTGCGTGTTGACAAAGGCACAATCTTGGCATCTACCATGGGGCTTTGTTAGCCCCGCCAGTGGGCCATCTCCCTCTAAGAGGGTTTGAACTAATTCCTCTCCTACTATCTATTGTGACCAAAATCTAAATGTGGGTTTTCTGGCGGCCATAGCTAGGAAGCTTCAAGCTTTCCTATTCTCACTTTTTTAAAATCTGGGCATTATCAACAGTGATTCTAATCACTGAAAAACCTTTGTTAGGATCAGTTATTGCTCTGTGGAGCTCAAATGCTGGGATTTTTTTAATCTCATGGGCACTACTAAGCTCGTGAAGTTCAACCTTTATTATTAGTAGAATAATGGAAGTCGGTACAAGTGCTTCATAGCACTATTTATGTATTTAATTGGTGTTTCTTACTGTTTTTTGCTGGTAAATCAGAGAAATGAGTATTATTGTACTCTCCTCTAATTCATCCCATAGCATAGAGTTGATTGATAAACCTTTTTCCACCAAGAACTCCTCTTTCTTCACCTGAAACAAACTCGTAGAGGCCTTTTCCAATAAGGAAGTTTGTGACACGGAACTTCCATGAAGGGTAGTTGTTCTTGTGGAGCTTCTCAATGATGGGGCTTCCACTGTTCTCTGCCATTATCACTAAACTAATACCAAACATCAAGCAAATCTTCTGCAACTCTCAACCTGTAGTGCACAGCAATACACCAGACATCCTTTTTCACTGTCTGCTCAACAATACATGCAATTTGCAACCTGTTTGCAGATAAACCTTATGTTTTCTTTCTGAAAACACCTCAATAAATACAGATTCGCAATTTGTAACCTGCGCACCCACTTTCGGTCAAAACAGTCGAAATCACAGTGTACCCTAAAATTGTTGTCCGCAACTTGCGGCTCTAAAACGAGGCCTAAAACGGCCTCAGATGCCCAAAATAACTGCAGGAAAGCCCTAGAGGGCCTATCTGCAGAATATATAGTGCTCTTTGCGCACACCAAATCTCATTGCAATCTAAGATTTTTGCTCTGCCCTCTTTCGGGTGCCTCCACAGGCACTATCCAAGAGAAAGAGTAGAAGGATGGGAGAGCTTCTTACCCGTGGCTTGCTTGCTCGAACCTTGCTTCTTCTCCTTCACTTTAGCCTTCAAAATCAGCCTCTCTCAGTGGCACGGCTCTAATACCATGTCAAGAATCGCGTGGTGGGGGGACTTGCTCAAGATGCTGCGCCGAACACACACAGAATGCACAAGGAGAAGCTCACTCAAGAGACAAGAAGAGAGATGGAGGCCAAAACGTTTTCTTGCTAGTTTCTTCTTCTTCTTTCACACTCTTTACAATGTACAAAAAGTATAGATAAGATACAACATAAAGGAAAGTGGCCTACTAAGTTAAACAATGCATAACTGACTACACTAGTCGACTGGCGCTATAACTATGCCAGCTGTAAATAGGTGTAACAACCTGAATATAATAAGTAATGAGTCATGGCCATATGAGAGTCATAATGACCACCGACATACTAAGTGTAGACATGTGGACCCATCTAACCAGGCGGTCCATCATCAATGTCCGCATGTGTTGAGCTTGTCATCTCAACACCAAGGTTAGCATAGGTTGAAGTCATAGGAAGGTCTTACTACTTGCTTAGTGCAAGTAGCAATGTCTAATCCTTTACAAAGGGCCACTAGTGCAAGAATGAAAAACAATGTAGATTTTACAATTAAAACTGCAGTGATGAGAATGGTTGAAAATCATACATATGGAGTATTTCAAAATAGGACTTAGGTGGTCCTTGCCTTTGAACAATCCTTTTTTTATAGGAGCCGGAGGTGAGTGACCCTCCAACTGCAGAAGAGACAAAGGCACGAAAGGAATGGAATGCAAAAGACAAGAAGGTCATGTATTGGCCGTCTGCAGTAATTGACAATAATATGCTGGGACATATTAGAAATGCAGAGAATTCATATGCAGCTTGGACCATACTTGAAAGTATGTTTTCCGTAAATACAAAGGAACGAAAGATTCAACTCAAGCAAGAGTTGAATACATTGAAGAAAGGAAGATATCTATCAATGAGTATGCATTGAAGGTAAAAAGCATTGCAGATGCATTGGCAGCGATTGATGCAATGCTCGATGATGATGATTTGGTGTCGTCTACCTTGGGTGGACTTAACAATGAAAAGGCTTGGAAGTCTTTTGTAACTTTCGTATATGTCAGAAAGCCATTTCTAGATTTTGATGAGTTGGTTTCCCTTATGATCACTGAAGAGATCAACATGCAGAGTGAGACATCTGAAAGAAGTGGTGAACAAGTCCAAGATTTCTACTCCAATTCAGGAAGGGGACGTGGCAGGTTTTCTTCAAGAGGCCGTGGTACAGGACGTGGTAGTGACAACCAGAAAAATAAATTGAATCAGCAATTTGGTAATATGCAGGTTTCAGGAGGTCATGGTAACTTTAGAGGCAGGGGGAGCTTTAGAAGAAGAGGTGGATGGCAGAACAGAGGTTCTAACAACTCTGGTATTGTGTGCCACTGTGGCAAAACAGGTCATATTGTAGCCCAATGTTATGCTAAGAAAGATGATATTCGCAGTGGTAAGTTGCAGCAAGAAAACATATGCATCGTCTTCACGACAGAATGAAGACAAAAATGAACGTCTGTTTGTTATGCAGCATATGCTGAATGTTGTTACAGGAAAGGGAACACATGATGATGTTTGGTATGTTGATTCAGGTGCATCCAATTATATGACCAGCCATGCAGAATGGTTTGGAGAGATGCAGGATTTGCAAAATGCAGGTTATGTGCAGACGAGTGATGATTCATGCCACCCAATTTCACACATTGGAAAAGTTCCCTTGTCCTTGCATGATGGTAAGACAAAGAGTCTTTCAGATGTATTACATGTGCCATCTATTACAAAGAACTTGGTGTCAGTCGATCAAATGGTAGAGCAAGGGCTGCAAGTCAGATTTAATGCAAAGGGCTGCTTTGTAGAAGGCTTCAATGACAAGTGTAGGTTGGTAGCAAAGGGAAGTAGAGTTGGACGTATGTTTACTCTGGATGCTGGAATTCCTACTATGAATGCTGCTATGTATACTAAAGGAAAAGGTGTTGTTGCAGATATTGAAATTTGGCACAAACGCATTGGACATGCAAATATACAAAGGCTGAAATTAATGCAGTCCAAAGGGTTGGTTATAGGCTTGCCTACATTTAGAGTTGCAGAATTTCATAAGGTATGCGAAGCATGTCAGTTTGGTAAGTAGGCAAGACAACCATTTTCACATGACAGAGATGTAAGCAGAAATATCCTTGATGTTGTGCATACAAACATTTGGGGACCTACACAAAATGTATCTCTTGGAGGCAGTTCATACTTTGTCACATTCATTGATGATTGTTCTAGAAAGCTGTGGGTATATTTTATGAAGGAAAAGAGTGAAGCATTTGAGCACTTTAGAACTTTCAAGGCTGCAGTTGAAAGAGAAACAGGCTTGAAAGTAAAGTGCTTGAGGTCAGATGGAGGGGGAGAGTACCTCTCGAATTAGTTCAGTGATTTTCTGAGGTCTCATGGGATAAAGAGACAGTTCACATGCAGATATACCCCACAGCAAAATGGGGTTGCAGAAAGAAAAAACAGGCATATTGCAGAAGTTGCACACGCCTTGATGGCTGAAAAGAATATGCCTAAGCATTTTTGGTCTGAGGCTGTTCATACTGCTATTTATATTATGAACAGAACTCCCACAGCTGCAGTTCATGGGATGACTCCTGAAAAATGCTTTACTGGCAAGAAGCCTGATGTATCGCACTTGAAGGTATTTGGCTGTGTTGCATACGTTCATGTGCCAGATGAGCTACGGAAGAAGCTTGATCCAAAGGCAGAAAAATGTGTTTTTATTGGATATTCTTTAGAACAGAAAGGGTATCGCTGTTATAACCCTGTCACATGTAAGTTCAGAGTGAGCAGGGATGTCATCTTTGATGAAATGAGCAGTTGGTATGCATCTAGTGGTGATGCATTGGATGATGATGATGATCATGACGCTCATGTGCAGTCTGAAAAGCAAGAATCACGGACTCTTAGAGACATCATCTGGTAGTCCTTGTCCTGGGAGACTAAGGAGTACCTCTACATCTTCAGGTGCATCTAGTAGCACTACAGGTAAAGACAAAGGAAAGAATAAAGTGTCAGATGGCATTGATGCAGTTCTTGATGGAGACTCCAGTGGCTCAGAGAGCTTGGATGATGAGCTTGGTATTCCTTCTGTCAGGACACCAGGTGTACAGAGAGCTCATAGTAATGTAAAGGCTCCATTGAGTGATCCGGTGGTACGCAGAACTTGCAGGGTCAGACACCCTGTTAAAAGATTTGGTTTTGAAGGTTATGCAGCTCACCATTATGCTTATATGGTGAAACTAATTGAGGATGTTGAGCCCACATGTTTTGAGGAGGCTGTTAGTCATGCTCATTGGGTTGCAGCAATGGATGAGGAGATGGCTGCATTAGAGGCCAATAAGACTTGGGATCTAGTATCATTGTCGAAGGGCAAGAAAGCTATTGGATGTAAGTGGGTTTATAAGATTAAGCACAATGCAGATGGTTCTATTAGTAGGTACAAAGCTAGGCTGGTTGCAAAAGACTATGCCCAGATATATGGCATAGATTATGATGAAACCTTCAGTCCAGTCGCTAGGATGGCAATTGTCAGATGTGTGATTGCTTTGGCAGTAGCCAAAGGTTGGAGGTTGCAGCAAATGGATATGAAGAATGCCTTCTTGCATGGTGATTTGCAGGAAGAAGTGTATATGGATCAGCCAGCAGGTTATGAAGATTTAGAGCATCCCACGTATGTGTGCAGGTTGAAGAAAGCGCTCTATGGGCTCAAGCAAGCACCTAGAGTATGGTCTGACAAGATCAGAGAGTATCTTGTCAATATTGGCTTTTATGTTTCTGATGCTAATCACTCACTTTATGTGAGAAAGGGAGATGCAGGTTCGGTCATCATAGTCATCTATGTGGATGACTTGATTATTACAGGTGATAGTGATAGTGGGATTGCTGAAGTCAAGGACTTCTTGAAGAAGAAGTTTGATATGAAGGATTTAGGTGAGCTAAGGTACTTCCTTGGCATTGAGGTGATCAGATGTGATGATGGTATATGGCTGTCCCAAAGACAGTATGTCTTGGATATGTTGTCCAAGTATGGTATGACAGCATGCAAACCACTTTCAGTCCCATTGGAGCAGAATGTAAAGTTGAGTGCTGATGTTGGGGATGAGATAGAAGACCCTACTATGTTCAGGAGGATAGTGGAGAGTTTGATCTACATGACCATTACAAGGCCAGACTTGAGCTACGCTGTTGGTCTTGTGAGTCAGTTTATGCAGGTACCTAGAAAGCCACATTTGGATGTAGTCAGATGCATATTGAGATATGTGAAGTCCACATTACATTATGGACTCTTCTATGAGGCAGGTACAGATGTACATGTGTTTGGATACACAGATGTAGATTGGGTTGGTAGTATGTCTGATAGAAGATCTACCAGCGGATACATGTTCTCTCTTGGTAGTGCAGCAGTTGCTTGGAGCAGCAAAAAGTAATCTACAGTTGCTTTGTCGAGTACAGAGGCTGAGTATAGAGGTGCTACTGTTGCAGCATGTGAGGTAGTATGGCTACAAAAGTTAATGGCTCATTTGGATGTGCAGGTGGAAGGTCCAATTGTCATTTATTGTGACAACATGAGCAGTATATAGTTGGCTAGGAACCCTGTGTTCTATGCTAGGACAAAACATATTGAGGTACACTATTACTTTGTGAGAGAAAAGGTATTAACAGGTGAGATTGACTTGGTGTATGTCAACACACAGGATAAGATAGTTGACATCTTCACGAAGGCATTGGGTACAGAGAAGCTTCAAAAGTTTTGAAGCTTACTTGGAGTTGCAGAGATGCAGTTGAGCTTGAGGGGGAGTGTTGAGATGACAAGCTCGACATATGCAGACATTGATGATGGACTGCCTGGTTAGATGGGTTCACATGTCTACACTTAGCACGTCGGTGGTCATTATGACTCTCACATGGCCACTAACTCATTATTTAATATATTTAGGTTATTACACCTATTTACAACTGGCATAGTTATAGCACTAGTCGACTAGTGTAGTCGGTTATGCATTGTTTGACTTAGTAGGCCACTTTCCTTTATGTTGTATCTTATCTATACTTTGTGTACATTGTAAAGAGTGTGAAAGAAGAAGAAAAAACCAGCAAGAAAACGTTTTGTCCTCCATCTCTCTTCTTGTCTCTTGAGTGAGCTTCTCCTTGTGCATTCTGTGTGTGTTTGGCGCAGCATCTTGAGCAAGTCCCCCCACCACGCGATCCTTGACACTTGGTTCTCAAATTCGTAAATTTGATGGCAAATACTTTCACCCTTGGCAAGTACTCAGTAAGTACAAAATGATGGAGAGAGGTTATTGGCCTCTCATTCACGGGACTAGAACTATTGATTCTACAAATCCTTGTTATGTGGAGGATGATCAGCGTGCTCAAGCAATAATCATGTTACATTTAGATGAGTCCTTGATTCATCATGTTGATTAGCTCTCCATTACCAACAAGAAATGGGATGAGGTTCAAAAGCTCTATGGTGCTACAAGTAAAAACACTAAGATTTTCCTTAAGATTTAATTCTTCAGCTTGGAATATAAAGAAGGAGAAGACTTGGGAAAATTTATTTCTTATATGCATTAGGAAAAAAATGAACTCACAAATGGGCCTTTCAGCCCCCCTCTCTCCTCCTTAAACAAGGAAAAGAGGAGAGAAGAATAGTAAAATAATCCTCTTCTCTCTCCACTCTCATTTTGTCTTTTTTATATTATCTACAAAGATATACTCAAATTCCTTCTCTCTCCTCATTCAAGAAGTCTTTTTCAACCAAATTTTATATTCAAAAAGGAGTTAGTTACGGGAGTGTGGTGCTTCATTTTCAATGCAAAATGATTAGTAGATACGAGAACAATGAAAATAAAATTTTGAAAGTTCATTTTAAGATATTTTGGGAAATTTTTATATTCTAGCTTTTGGTCAAAAAACAAAACAACTAGTCAAATTTTGTGTTTTTTGGAGATGTTTTTGGAGGTAAAATAGAAATATCTAAAATACGAAAAGTTTATTAACAGAGTGAATTACTTACATCCTCCTTTCCCTTGGCACCTTTGTGTGCCTCTCTGTGCATCTCCACTCTATCTCCTATGACAACCAAGTAGGCTCCCCGTTTCTATTAATAGTAAAATGAATAGAGGAAAGAAGGAGATGCATATTGAGGTAGAGATTGAATATGCCCCATTATTCAAAAGAACCTAGCGTACCAGTGTCAACCCTCAAGATTTGCAAAGTTACAGGCAAATGGGATTGAAACATGTGGATTTGTGGGTTGATGGGGGAATCTACCCAATTGACCCCTTAAACAATAGACCTCCAACTTTCTCAAGAATCACAAATTTGTTGAAGTATGTGTGCGAATGTGAAAATGGGTTACTTGGTTATACTAGGTGAGTCAATGATCAGGTGTTCAAAGTATTTACAACTTGCCAAGCAACCATAAAAATTGCCATGATTTGATCATTGCACGTCAACTTCATATACAACAGCTCATAGGACAAGTGGTACAACTGAATGACACTATAATTCAACAAAATAATCAAATTATTTCAATGCAGGACACTATCCATGACATTGGTATCTTATATGAGGAGGCAAATGCATAATTAGACGACTTGAGAAAGATCAACAGCAAGCTAACACAGGAGTGAAAATGAAAGAAGAAGCCAATCAATGAGTTAATTGTGAATAGCGGCCAATGGAAGCAACATATCAAAGCATGTAAGGTAGCTCAGAAAGAGAAATTAGGTGAAGATGAGGTTGGATCGTGTATTAGTAGATTGCTGAAGGCAAGTACATTGGAAAACGCTTTGAGCAATCCTAAGTTTAAGACTGTGAAGGAAAAGGTGATTGAGTGCACATCAAAAGATGTGTGTCGAATGAGTTCTCAGTTTGGATGCATAATCTATTTGTGACAGGGCCGGTATTAGCACGACTTACTCAAAGATATTCAAAGGTGTGAAAGCTGGGTTTGGTCGTGTGTTGAAGAGAAATAGAATCGTGCCAATTTGATCCACACAAGGATGGAAAATTCACATTGGATAGCGCGTGGTGCATACCAAAGAAAAACTGATCATGGTGGAGGGGTGAATGGTAGCAATCCAATGATCCAATTGCTATCTAGGTGGTATAGGATTATATTAGCGGATGAAGCTAAACTCTCGCAAAAGAGAGAAAATGAAAGTGCTGATGAATCGGCTGTAGACATGATGGAATCATGCCGTGTCACTAAAAGAGTGTGTTATGAAGCCTCAAGTGCCAACGAAAACCATGCTAAGTGGCTAGAAACAAGGCTTTGACAAGGTAGCAAATGGGTTCAAAGAGAGCTAAGATATTAAGATGAACAATGTGTTTAGTGTGAATGCAATTCATAGTTTAAGAGAGAAAGAGAGTGTGTGCATCTATGTGAATGAGTCTTACAGCTTAGGGTTATATAAAAGAGGGTTTCACTTTCCATCTTATTCATTGAGTTCTCGCATCTCTTGTGCAGGAAAGATGGCTAGGTCTAAGGTAGTTGCAAATAAGATTCCGCTCAAAGCCCCATATCGTGTTCAGCCCCTTGGAGCATCTACTAGCTCAAATGCACCCCCTTCTCAACCTAACCCACCTTCCTCAAGCCGCCCTCACAAGGGTCCTCCTCAGCATCCCCACAAGAAATGCAACTGGAAGCCAGGTACAGTGGCCTTGAGAGAAGTTAGGAGGTATCAACACTCTTTTGATCTCATCATTCCGAAGGGATAAGCTTCTCAAGACTTGTTTGCGAGATTTTGCAAGACCTCTACCGCATAGAAAGCAGGAGGTGGTTTTTGGCACAAAGTCAGGATGGACCTAATCGCTTCACAAAAGAATGTCTTCATGCTCTACAGTGTGCTGCAAAGGTCTTTTTAGTTGACTTGATGATTGATGCTCAACATTGTGAAATACATGCGAAGCGCATCACTGTAACTCCCAAGGACTTCCAACTTGTAAGAAATCTTCAAGCAGTGAAGAATGCATTCATTCCAATGGAATGAACACAGTTTGTAATGTTATCTTTTTTGTCATAGTGTTATCCTTGTGCATTGGACATATGACTATGTCCCAGTGCAAAACTATTGTATGCGCCCTTAAAATATGAATTAAAATTTTACACTTGTCCTTTGCTCTCAACTTTGATTGTGCACCTTCGCTGTATTTTCAATTCTTACTTACAATTTTTGTTAGCACTGTCAATTTCAGTAAGAAAAAAATGTAAAAATTTACCATTTCTTGTTGCAAACTTTACTCCTAATGCCTCTGTATAGTCTATGTGGTGCGAAGTTTATAAGGGCCAATAGTCACAATGTTGATTTCTCAATTATCAATCCATCCATAATTTTGGTATGGGATAAAATACTAAATTGTATTGGAATGCGATGAAACTTCACATGTGCACTCGTTAGGTGGCCAAGAGCCCAAATTATTATTTTTTTGAAAAAAACTGCCTGTAGACCCCTGGTCCGCAGTTTGGCGTCTGGAGCTACTTTTCTTTCAGACAAGGAGTCTGTAGTTTTTTTTTCAAAAAAAAAAGGGGCTCTTGGCCACCTAATGAGTGTGCATGTGAAGTTTCGTTGCATTTCAATAAAAGGTTATGGATTTATGATTACACAATGGACAGTGCGTATGAAGCTATATTAACCCGATTTTGGGATTTAAATGGGTTAAAAGTTCATTCCTCTTCTCATTTTCACATCTTGCTTTCTTTATTTCCTCCATTTTCACATCCCCAACCTTTGTCTCTTCTCCGTCTTGCCCTCCTCGAGCTTGCATGGCACGCACCAAGTAAGCATGTCACCGTTTTGGCCCCGATAAGACCTCACGCCAAGGCTTGCCACCTGGAGCACAAGGTGGAGCCTCCTCTAGTGCAGCAACAGGTGCTCCCCATAGAGCACAAGGACCACCACAGAAGAAGAGGAGACGGAAACCGAGCATTGTTGCCCTTCAAGAGATAAGGAGATTCCAACGCGGATATGAGCTTCTCATCCCGAAAAGTTCTTTTCATAAGGTTGTTCGAGAAGTCATGCAAGACTTGGACTTGAAAGGGATGGGAAGATTTTGGGCACGAGTGCGGGATGGCCCACCAGCAGGAAGATGGACTGCTACTGCAGCTATGGAAGCCCTACAAACAGTTGCAGAGGGGTTTCTCATCGATTTGTTTGATGATACACAGCTTGCGGCTATCCATGCAAAGCGTGTCACAATCACAGATAAAGACATGAACTTTATCATTCGGCTTCGACACGGCAAAAGGGGACTCCGCCATAGTTTACTAGATTAATGATGCAAGGTTTGTAATGAGTGTTGTAGCACCATAGCATCTTGGAAGGCCAAAAAATTTTATATACTCTACCACATTGGAATATTTATTTATATATACATAATATCTCATGCTATGTGTACTGAATTCAAATAATTGAAGAAAAGTTGTTTTGTTTTGTTTCTTGAAATGTATGACTCTTAATTTTTGTTTAATGTACGAATGCATTGAAAGTAGTAATACGTACGGATACAAGTTACGTTATTGCTTATGCACAATCACAAGTGCAGTACTACGCGTTGAATTGTGTTAATGTATGCGGATGCATCATTCACGTACCACACATTATCATCACACTTACACAATCACAAGTGAAGTACTATGCGTTGCATTATGTTAACGTATGCAAATGCATCATTCACGTACCACACATTATCGTCACACTTATACGAATCACATATTTATTTAATAAATATTTATTTATAGGGACAAAGTAAAGTATCTTATATTCATCAAGAAAAATGCATGTGTTGAATGCTAGTTATGGTAGATACAAAAAGCCGATAGCCAACAAGAACTCTCAATTGTTCCTTGGCTTTTTCATTGGTGGAGAGGAGGGGCCAGCTTCCGATGAAAATATAAGTTCCTTCTTTGCTTCAAAAATGATGTGCTTTCCCTTCAGCTCTTTCTCTAGGAGAAGCAGATTTGACACTTTAGCAAGGTCACCTAATGTAGCAAGCACACACATTGCTCCACCATGCATTTGGTCAAACAAGTAAAAAAGCTTTAACTGCTTGATTAGCACCACCTTCTCCAAGCTAGATGTCACAGGTATCGCTCGAAAAGGTCCAAAATTAGTCAAAGCTCGAATTTTCATGATTATTTATTGCTCTCCTGGTGAGCACTTTTTATGAAAAACCACCAAATCTGCAACAAGGTTGCCAATATACTCGTTTAGAGCTGAATCCTTTCGTCGATCCGCATATCGAGCTCCTCCTTGCCTTGATGCAAACTCATCTATATATAGTATGTCCTGAATGACAAAGTCAAATCAAAAAATATATTTAGCGACTAACCTAGAGTTATCAAAAAGCGATGAAACTTGACGGTACAGTGCGTCGGGTCCCCAAGAGTCCACCAGTGAAATCTTAGCCAAAAATGATACCTTCAGCTGCCCTGTCCAAAGTCTGGCGTCTGGGGCCACTTTTTGGGCCAAGATTTCACTGGTGGACTCTAGGGGACCCGACGCACCCTACCGTCAAGTTTCATCACATAAAAATATATGGTAGTTAGAAATCTCATCTTCTCCAGATAATCTTGTATCTTCATTTCCTCGTGTGTCAGGGAGGCACCTCTTTGGGTAGAGGGATCTACAAACTCCTTGGTAGGAAGGTGGGGCCTTGGTCCAAACAAATCATGTTGTAGTGCTTCGAATTTAGCATCCGGCACAAGGTAATCTTCTTCAACCGAGGTAATATGCTCTTGTGCTACTATGATGACACTCACAGTATCTAAGCTTTTGCCACCATATCTTCCAATCACTTCCATCATCGGATGCACATCCATGTAATCATAATCAATCAAGTCTTCCATCGAATCCTTGACTAGGATAGAAAACTCTTCTTCCTTCATTTCCAAGTATTGCAGCACATCTGATAAAACCAAGTATTGTACACCATTTACTTCAATGGGTGTCAAGGAGGCAAGGTTGGGTTTGTCGACTTGTGGTTGTTCTGAAGAAGATGGCACCATGAGAGCCAACCCTTGCTCCGCCACCACCCGATGTTCCTCTTCAACATTTATGAGCTCTTTGATCAGTTCTTCTCCCGTGTATGTGATAGCAACAACCTCTGGAGTTGTATCTTCATCGCTCTCCTCCTCTACGGGTGTATCCACCAATGCAAGGAGGTAAATTGCCAATGCACAATCACACTCCATGAGATCCAAATGTGATGTACCTGGTGCACTTTCCATGGGAACCGTGCATACTCTGTGCAAAGGATCCACATAGGCTAGACACCTATTCACCACTTTCTGGTGATTCTTCCCTGCCTGAAATACCATGAGCTATTCCAGAGGCACCCAAGTCATGTCAGATCCCTCGATGGAGTATGCGTAGGTAGCAATGTGTGAGGTGTACGCTAGTCCCAATCCACGGCACACCTTTTAGTAGTCCATCAGTAGGTTTTCCCATAAATGATGCTGCCCGATGCTCCCTTGGAACATCACGGGGTTGTCACTTAGGCCCCTACCGAGTCTACTTCACAACGAGAGAGTTCTGGCCGAACCCACTAGGATCGACCTGAAGTCTTGGGTTCCTAAAATCGGATGGGTCTCCTAGCAGCCAGCTAGCGTCAGTAATTTCGAGTTCCACTTTTTAGAGGATTACTCGATCTGAAGCGGACTTGCCATTGCACTTGGTTCAAAGAGAATGGGAGACAGAGGGGAGTGCGGTACGTCAACCCTCCTGCCCATAAGGCAAAATCCCATTCCGGCCCCCTAAAACAATGCAAGTCGGTTCTACCTAATGACTACTTGGTCAATTTATCGTCTTCCTATTTCTATTTTCCGATGTAGAAAAGCTCCCAGCTAACCGAAACTACCCTACCATTGGACGGACCCGTCGGGGGTTACGCCCACCCGCTTTCCTCAGATGATGGGTCATCTTTAGTTTTTTAATTACCTACAATACATTTATTGGAACATATACAACCAGCTTCCTTAATTAGTCCATTAAGTCACACGTTTCTTCACATAATTTATCTCACTAACACGCATACAATTCGAATAGTAAAGCAAACTTCTTTATTATATTGGAAGTTTATTACAATTTCCATCATTCCGTCCCAGCGGAAGATACACAGAATTCCATAAGGACATTCTGTCCACCAAGATTCCACCCTCATAACTAGTATTTAGGGTTCCAGGATCCCATCCTGGGTCACGAAGGGGCTCGTCAGATTCTTGGAACAATTAGGATTTACAGCCAGGGCCCCCTCTGGCACCTACAATTCCTACTGCTCGAGACTATCCCTACTGACAGACCTTTCGCCTACAGAGCCGGTCCAAGCCTCTCGTAGCGATAATCATGACCCCCTTGGAGTAGGGTCTCACTGCTAGCTTGGGGGTAGCCTAGCGCGATCCTTCCTTTTATTCAGTTTGGCAATAATTTCAATCAAAAATCTAGATTCTAGCAAACACAAACAGTCCTTTCAAATATGTATCAAATAGTGCAATGGCAATCATCCCATCATGTAAATCACAGCTTCACATAGCCAAGGTAGATCTTATCCTAAGGTAACCTTTCATTCTAATGAGGATTCTTCTCCCCATAAAGAAGTGTTGAGTACACCTCTTAAAACATGTTAAGCAGGGCATGAGTTTTCCATTTGGATTCACTTATCCAACATAAGCAAAATCCCTTAAGGAAATATATTGTGACAATAACTCAATGAGATGATCTATAGGATTCCTAAATAGACAATCAGTTTCTATAACCTTCACTAATCAATGTCGCATTTGATCATAACTATATTGAATGCGCATAAAGACATATGTACAATAACCTTTGGCAATTTATTCTATCCTAATTCTATGCCTTAGTATCTCAACTATTCTAGCTACAAATCATAGTGATTAATCGTTTTATGCTTGTATTAATATGTATTTCTAGATGAGTTATCAGTTTAATGTGTAAGTGAAGAATATGAAAGCTAATATCTTATGTAATTATCTTATATTGAAAATTGATAATCTAGTAATGAATAACCTGGTTTGGCAGCATGGCGACATTAGGAACTTCATATTTACTCGCGCTCGCATTAGCCACACTCGATGTTCCATTTGTAGTGGCAACTCCCGCAACCTCGGGCACTCCCGTATCATTGGCAATACCGGTTGCTTGACCGGTTGCGTTGATCTCCATGGTTTTTCCACTTCGTCGCTTTGGAGCCATCGTCCACGAGTGGTTTGAGAGATAGGGAAGGTGGGATAGATTTTAGATGAGAGAGGGTAAGAGAATATGGCTTAGTTAAATATCGAGACAAGGGATTTGAGCTAACTCTCTTCCTCTTTCTCTTTCTCTCTCTCTCTCTCTCTCTCTCTCTCTCTCTCTCTCTCTCTCTCTCTCTCTCTCTCTCTCTCTCTCTCTCTCTCCCTCTAGCTTCTCGCAGCCTCTTGAAGGAGTATTCTTCTTTCTCTCTTCTTCTCTCTCGCAGCCTCTCGGGGTCTCCTTCTGTCCCTTATGCCTCTCCCATGCCTCATATTTATAGTGAATTGGAGAAGAGGGCTTGTGGTTGAGAAGTGGAGCTCTTTGTAGAGGGGGATCTTGGAAAGATCAGTGATCTAATGCTCACATCATAAATCTGATGGTTCCATTGGCTCCGAAAGGGGGGTAAAACCCCAAGACACTTGATTAGAAAGCTCTCAGTTCACTCCTTCTTCTTTTCTCTGTTCGAAGTGCTGTCTACTGCCTGTAAACTACGATGGCGGCACACGTGATTTCGCCAGTCACTTTTCTTTATTTTTCTTTTTATAAAATCTTCAAACTAACTAACACATCACTTGTTTTTTTTCTTTTAAATGACATCTAGTCCTAGAAATCTCCATATCTCTTTTTTTAAAAAAAATTAAGATAATCTCTAAAATATCTAAAATATTCTAGTCTTGTCCAAAAGTCTAATCTTTTTAGACCATCCAAACTATACATATTATCCTAGTGATTAATATAACTCATAAGTTTCGTTCACGTTGTAATTTACGTGAAGGGTGGCCACGGTCCTTGCTAATTCGAAAAAAATATCGAATTTATGACTCTTGATTTTTCTAAATAAATTAAATTAAATAAAAATTATTAATAATTAATATTAGTTAGTTTTTACCTTAGTTAGTCTTTAGTTAGTAATCTTACTAACTTATTAATTAACTAACTAACTTTTGAACTAACCAACTAACTTTTATTGTGTGGAAATATTACATCCTTCTCCCCTTAGAGAAATCGAGATGTCCTCATCTCGAGAGAAACTGTGGGTATTGTTGATGAAGAGCATCCTCATCTATCCATGAAGCATCTTCTTCAGGATAATCCTTCCATTGGACAAGGTATTCTCTAAGGGTTCTACTCCTCAATTTTCTCTCCCTTACATCAATTACTCTGTCAGGTTGTAGCTCAAGGACTCCTTGACTAGGTATTACAACTTGTTCATCATCAAGGATATGGTTAGGGTTAGCTACATATGCTTTCAATAAGCTGACATGAAATACATTGTGGATTTTTATATTCTCAGGGAGTTGTATCTTGTAAGCGCTTGGTCCTAGGCACTTGAGAATCTTATAGGGTCCACAATATCTTGGACTTAGCTTCTTAAACTCTCCTAAAGACAAAGAACTCTTCTTTGGATGGACGCGGATGAAGACCATGTCTCCCTCTTTGAAGATTCGTTCTTGCCTTTTTAGATCAACATACGCCTTTTGTCGATCCTTGGCAGCTTGAATATCCTGTCTGATGATCTTGATTTGATCATCCATTTCTTTTAACATTTTTCTCGAGGCTTCTACCCTTAGAGTAGGATCGGAAAAATTAAGTGGCATACGACAATCTTGACTATATAGTGCCTGAAATGGAGTCATTTGAATACTTCGATGATAGGAGGCATTATAGGCAAATTCCACTAAGGATAGATACTAAATCCACCTTTTAGGTTCCTTGCTGCAATATGCACGCAGAATATCCTCAATTACTTGATTAACTCGTTCTGTCTGCCCATCAGTTTGTGGATGATAAGCAGTACTAAAGCAAAGTTGGGTTCCAATGGCTTCAAATAAACTCTTCCAGAAGTGTGATGTGAAAAGAGAATCACGATCACTGATGATCCTTTTAGGTAACCCATGTAACCTAAAAATCTCTTTTACAAAAATTCTAGCAATATCTGAAGCTTTGTAATTGGTTTTTGTTGGGAGAAGATGAGCGACCTTTGTTAGCATGTCTACTATTACCATTATTGAGTTATATCCTCCTTGTACAGAAGGTAACCCAACTACAAAGTCCATGCTAATAAATTCCCATTTCATCTGGGGAATGTCAAGTGGCTGGAGCTTTCCTGGTAACTTGACATGTTCAGATTTTACCCTTTGGCAATTTAGACATTCAATGACATACTTAAGTACATCACCCTTGAGTTTTTGCCAGTAATAACTTTTCCTGATAGCATTAAGAGTTTTTGCATATCCTGGGTGTCCTGAAAAAGGAGAATCATGTGCTTCCCAAAGTATCCTTCTCTTGAGAGTCTGACTTGAAGGAATGCATAGTCTCATTCTGAAATAAACAAGTCCTTCATCTTCATCTATAGATAATTCCTAATACTTAGTCTTGAGTTTGGGATCTTGTTCCTTATTCTGAACTTCCCAAAACAATCGTTGATAGTCTGGGTCCTTATTTGCTTCATCATTGGTCAACTCGATGATAGGATTAGTCGGCATCGATACCATTGTAGCCAGAGTTTCTGACCTAGATGGTTCTTCAGTGATAAGAGCATTAAGGAAGGCTTTACGGCTAAGGGCATCTGCTACTACATTTTTACCGGGTCTGAACTTAATTTCAAAGTCATATTCCTGTAGAACCTCGATCCAACGTCGTTGCCTCATATTAAGATCAGGCTGAGTAAAAATCCACTTAAGACTTTTATGATCTGTGACTAAGGAAAACTTATTTCCAAGCAAGTAATGTCTCCATAATTTGAGAGCATGAATCACAGCTAATAACTGCAGGTTGTGAGTAGCATATTTTTGCTCATGGATTTTCAATTTTCTTGAAGAGTAAGCTATAGGATGTCCTTCCTGCATTAGTACACATCCCAAAGCAAGAGAGCTGGCATCTGTGACAACTTCAAATTCCTTGCTTAAGTCAGGTAGCCTTAAGATAGGAGCAGTTTACCAGACTATGCTTTAGTTGCTCAAAGCTAGACTGTTCGATTGGCATCCAATTAATGGCAACTTGCTTCTTAAGTAAATTTGTAAGAGGTGTTGCAATTTGAGCATAGTTTCTGATGAATACCCTATACCATCCTGTTAGACCTAGAAAACTTCTCACTTCCTTGATAGTGGTTGGGGGTGGCCAATCTTGAACATCCTTGACCTTGGCAGGATCTACTGATATACCCTCAACAGACACTATGAATCCCAAGTATTCAATCTTCCTTTTGAAGAATGCGCACTTCTTCTTCTTGGCATACAACTTGTGTGTTCTCATTGTCTCTAGGACAATGCGAAGATGTGGTTCATGATCTTTTTCCTCCTTAGAATAAGTTAGGACGTCATCAAAGAATACAAGGACAAAGTCATCAAGATGGGGTCTAAAAATGTCCTGCATTAACCTGTTGAAGGTAGCTGGAGCATTTGTCAACCCAAATGACATCACGATGAATTCAAAATGGCCGTATCTTGTGTCGAAGGCGGTCTTTGGAATATCTTCATTCTTGACTCTAATCTGATAATATCCTGACCGAAGATCAATCTTAGAAAAGATCTTTGCTCCTTGTAGACGATCAAGAAGCTCATCAATCCTTGGGATTGGGTACTTATTCTTTACTGTCACCTGGTTTAGCCCTCGGTAGTCGATACAAAGACGGAGAGTTCCATCTTTCTTCTTTTGGAATAATACTGGGGCTCCCCATGGTGAACTACTTAGCCGGTGTAAACGCCCCGAACAACGTAGTATGCTTAACAATTATGATATTTGCTTGTTTTCGAGATTTAATATAAAAGAGAATGAACACTTAAAGTTGAAAATGAAAATTACTCACAAAATTACAGCCATGAAAATGTAAAAGTAATGGAGACAAGATTGAGGGTTGAAGATGGGCAACCCCCCCCGAAGGAATGTATTTCTGCTCAACCCAAGTCCCTTAGGGAAGAGCTCAGTTACAATCAACCTGAGAGTGAGAAGAAGTAATTCTCACTCTCACAAGATCATGCAAAGATGTACAAACACACATGCATTATCTATTATGCAATGATAAGAACTGATTTCTTTACAGTATGAGAGAAGAAAAAGGGGAATTCAGCCTTTCTCCATCGTTGATCAGCAGTACACGGATAGAGCTTGCTTCTTGTAGCTAAAATGGAAGAAAGAGCTCAAGAAGGAGGTGCTGTAATGAATTTACAGGCTTGCTGTCTTGTAAAACAACAGTGATAGAAGAGGGAATATGGAGGAATTTGATAATGGAGAAGTGGGGGATGATGATGGGGATGGATGGGGCCAGTTTCTGGCTATCTGTGGGTGCTGTACATGAGTTTACAGCAAAGAAAAATGATGTTGAATGAAGAAAAACGAGCTCTTATTTATAGGAGAGGGGAGAGCTAGTACAAAAGGGGAAAGTGGAGTAGCACAAGACAAGTGTCCAGCCACATGTCATGAGATGTGACAAGTGGTGGGACACTTGGAAACTTGTGTGACAAGTGTCTTGACACTTGTCTCTTCTCTATGGCCTTCCTTTTTGGGTTGAATACTGTCAAGAATAGAAACAACCAAATTTAGTAAGCACAGTCAGAGTACAGAACTTACTATTTTTAGAATGACATCCCTATTTTTTAGGACTAGCATTTTTAGGCTAATTCGAGGCTCCTAAAATTTAGGAACCTCCTAAAATTTAGGGATCTCCTAGAATTTAGGGACCCCCCCAATATGGGTATCATATGAAAGCTTTTTCCGTGTACATCGCAAAAATGGTATCCGAATCTTCATGTGACTTTCCTATGCAAAGAAATGTGCATTTCAAGCTTTCAACCCACACATGCACATTATACAAGCATTTCATGATCATGCCATCTTGTTGATTGTAACTGTCTGTTCTGGTGGATCTAGCCCACACTTCAAGGCATCAATCCTTTCTGTGTGCGAGTCTAACCCTGATATGCGTGAGTTCTAGTCACAGGCGCCCAATCGGGTCATATAGGTGGAAGTGTGAACTATCTTTTCTCTAACCCACCGTGTGGGTCCACCATAACCTGTGACCACTCATCAGTGGCCATCTCCAATGCACTTTTCTTTATATCTAATTAGTGCAAAGGAAATAAATTTAATAAATCATTATATAGACAAATTAATGAAAAAGGATACAAATTCTGTTTCTATAGAGTTGTGACAGCCCTCTGGCTTTTATTCAGCTGTCCTCAGCTGAAAATCTTCTTGATATTGTTGTAGAATATTTGGGTAATCCTTCATGAATTTTTCATCTACCCACTGTGCATCTGTGGTGGGTAGATTCTTGAATTTTAGCAAGAATTTTCGTGTCACAAGGCCACTTCTCGTGGTTCGATCCTTGAGAAACAAAATCTTTTCAGGTTCCAAGAGTTGCTCTGTTTCTTCAACTTCTGGGGGATCTTCAGTAATGGGTTCCTTTGGTTCTGGTCCTATGTAAGGTTTTAGCAAACTTACATGAAAAGCATTGTGTATTTTCCAATGAGTAGGAAGCTCAAGTCGATAAGAAACTTCATTTATTTTCTCAATCACTTTGAAGGGTCCAAAGTATCTACTGGAGAGCTTTGGAAAAGATGAATTTTGAAGAGAACCTTGTTTGAGCCTGCTTTTATCAAACTTTAGCAAGACATATTGACCTTTTTCAAAAGCCAAAGGTCTTCTTCGTTTATCTGCTTGCTTCTTTTGTCGCTCTTGGGAAACTTTGATAGTGACTCGAACTTGATCCACTGCGGTTTTTAAATCTGAAGCAAACTCATCAGCAGCAAAAATCTTATCTTTAGTGCGAATAATTGGAGGGGGAATCACTTTACCCTGTACTATTTCATTTGGAGCTTTCCCTGTGGATGAGTGCACTGTATTGTTGTAAGCAAACTCCAATAATGGAAGATATTTCTCCCATTGTGACTTATGTTCACTAACATAAGCTTTCAACATATCCAAAAGAGTGAGATTCATCACCTCTGTTTGGCCGTCAGTTTGAGGATGAAAAGCTGAGGAGAACTTTAAAGTGGTTCCCAAATTCTCAAATAAAGCACGGCAAAAGTTACTTGTGAATTTGGAGTCTCTATCTGAAATGATCTCAGAAGGCATACCATGTAATCGGAAGATATGTTGAATGAAAAGTCTTGCAGCTTGTGGGGATTTCAATGTTTTATGACATGGAATAAAATGTGATTGTTTGCTGAATCTATCAATTATAACCCAAATCATATCATGAACTTGAGATGTTCTTGGAATACGTGAGATGAAATCCATTGTGATAGATTCCCATGGATCTTTGGGCACTGGAAGAGGTTGCAACAATCGTGGAATCTTCTGTCTATCATATTTGGATTTTTGGCATACCAGACAAGCCTCGATGAAGTTATGTGTATCTTTTCGTAATGTTGGCCAATAAAAGTAGCGCTCAATTGCACTTAGAGTGGCTGCCCTCCCTCTATGCCCTGCATAAGGGGGTTCATGACTTTCTTTAAGCACCTTTTGTCGAACAGGAAGAGTGACACAAAGGCGATTGTTCATGAGAAGGTAACCGTCTTTGATGGAATAATCTGGATGAGAACCTCCTTGCTGTAAATTTGACCAAACTGCTGCAAAATCAGTATCTTCATCATAAGTATTCTTCATCGTTTGAAAATCTTCATGATGAGCCACTGTAATAGTTGCAATGCGAGGCACTCTAGAAAGTGCATCAGCAACTACATTTTGTTTCCCTGGAGTGTACATAATTTGAAAATGAAACATAGACAAGAAATTTTCCCATCTTGCATGTTTCTCCTGCAAATGCTTTTGAGTCTTGAAATACTTCAAGCTTTGATGATCGGTTTTAATAAGGAATTCATTGCCTAAAAGATAATGTTTCCATATCTTTAAAGCATGAACCACTGCTAAGAGCTCCTTTTCATAAATGTCATACCTTTTCTCCACATCATTTAGACGGCGGCTTTCAAAGGCTACGGCATGGCCTTCTTGATTTAGCACTGCACCAATACAATCACCACAAGCATCTGCTTCCACCACAAATGGTTTTACCAGATCTGGAATGATAAGAACAGGTCCAGAAGTAAGAGCTGTTTTCAGCCTTGTGAAGGCTGCCTTCTCTTTTTCCTTCCATTGGAAAGAGATCTTCTTCTTTGTAAGGTCATGAAGTGGAGAAGCCATATGTGCAAAATGCTTGATGAAGCGGCGGTAATAAGAACATAAGCCAAGAAACGATCGCACCTCATGTACATCACGAAGATGAGGCCATTCTTGGATTATCCTGATCTTTTCAGGATCCATCTGAATCCCTTGAAAAGAGATGACATGCCCAAGGTAATTTATTTTATGCATGAAAAATTCACTCTTTTTACCATTTACCAAGAGTTGATTTTGTTGTAGTAATTGTAGAACAATTTCCAAGTGTTGATGATGATCCTCTTCATTCTTGCTAAAGACAAGAATATCATCAAAGAAAGTACTGACATATTGTCGATGCTCTCTAAAGATGCGCTCCATCATTCGATTAAAGGTGGCTGGTGCATTGGTTAATCCGAAAGGAACCACCAAGAATTCATAAAGACCGTATGAAGTGCGGAAAGCAGTTTTGTGTACATCTTGTGGTATTACCCTAATTTGATGATAACCACTCTTTAGATCAATGCGGCTCCTAGACGATCCAAAATGTCGTCAATTCTGGGAATAGGAAACCGATTCTTCACAGTGATTTTGTTGAGGGCTCGATAATCAATGCACATCCTGAATGTGCTATCTTTCTTTTGAACGAGAAGAACCGGTGAACAAAATGGTGAGCTACTTGGCCTAATTAGCCCACGGTTGAGTAGGTCTTCGACTTGCTTTGTGATTTCTTCTTGTTGAGGACGGCTCACACGGTATGGCGCTATATTAGGAGGAGAACTACCCGGAATAATATCAATATGATGGTCTTCTGGCCTTTCTGGGGGAAGCTGATAAGGAAGATCTTCCAAAAAACAATCTTTATACTTTTCCAAGAGCTGAAGTTGCTCTTGGTTTTCAGCATTCATATTATCTTTTACATCAGTGACATAAAGCAGACAACATTGAACACAATCCTTAATTGCTCTAGAGACTTGCATATGGCTTACCATAGGTATGGTGTCTCCAGAAACTCCAGCTTGGATCTCGTACTTCTTGCCTTTGTTGGTGAGTTCTACCTTCTTTTTCTGAGAGAAGATGGTTGAATCTACTCTATGATTCCAGGGCATGCCAAGAATCACATCGCAACCATCAAGGTCTCCGATACAGAAGGTATCTTCGTCACTGTAGCCTTGAATTTGAAACTTGAGCTTGCCAATGTAGGGTATCACAGTCTTCACTGTGTCACCTTTATCAGCATTTAAAGCTTGGCGAACTTCTGCCGGAGTGTCCATCTCTTCATTCTTTAATCCAAGCTCTTTAGCTAATTGCAAGGAAATAATATTTTCATTCGCCCCAAGATCTATCAAGAATAGTGCTTGCTTACCTTGCAACTGTCCCCAAGCTTTTAATAATTTGCGCGTCTCTGGAGTGTGAGTTGTGTTTGCAACTACATCACTGATAGCATTGATTTTCACTGGCGACTTAGGCTTGTTGTCAGAAACCTTGCTTTGTCCCTTGTTTGGACATTGCTTCGCTATGTGGCCTGTTTGTCCACATTTAAAGCACTTCCCTTATTTCATGAAGCGTTGCTTTTCTTCTTCGGAAAATCGCTTTGCTTGTGGGTATAGATTGGAGCGAAATTGAGGAGCATTAGGAGGTGCTTAGGGCTTCATCTTCTTTTGATTTGATGGTGGCTGCTTTTGCCACTGTTTTTGTCCTTCATTTGGGGCTGAATACTCCTCATCATCAGCTACTCTCTTCTTATCATTCTTTTGGAATGATTTGTTGCCATTGTGCTCCATTTCCCATGTCTCAGCATGGTCAATGAGTTCCCTGAGACTAGAACAATGATAATGATTAAGAGCAGTACGAAGTTTAAAATGCAAACCTCCTTGAAACTTCCTAAGCTTTTCCGAACTGCTGATCTTCTTGAAATGTTGGACCTTCAAAAGTAGCTCCCAAAATCTCTTGGTATAGTCACCAAGTGACTCATTTTTCCTTTGCCAAAGCCGATCCCATTCCATTTTTTACATCTCTTTTGAAATGAACAGGAAGAAATTGGCTTTGTATCAGGCGAACAAAGGACCGCCATGATTTTGGGGCAGCATGATCATATTCCAACCCCGTCCACCAAGTATGGGCTAAGTCGGTTAAATGTAAAGCTGCAAACTTAATCTTTTCTTTTTCTTTATACTTGTCACGACCATACAAAATTTGAAATTGACGAATAAACTTCAGAAGAAGATCAGGATTTCGGGAACCATCATACATACTGAACTTGATCTTCTTTTCAAGTTGAGATAGTGACTTAGTCTTCTTCTTCTTCTTATTCTTTCGTCCATGCTCGGATCTTGAGGTTGAAGATGATGAAGTGCTTGATGGGGATGAAGATGGAGACGAGGGTGAAGAATGTCGACGCCTTTGACGATGATGAGGTCTTCCACGAGAAGGGTGTGACTCTTCATTACTAGAAGAGGATCCATCAGAATAGGCGCCAGATGACTTTGAAGAAGAGGATGAGCTTCGACGCGATCTCTTTCTTTGTCTTGAAGTAGAATGGGACTGCCTCTTAGAAGTAGTTGGACTTCTTGATCGGCTCCTTTCATTGGTATGGCTTTGTCTCCTTGAAGTAGATGGGCTTCTTTCCTTGAATTCTTTGGGATTCTCAACTTTTTCTAGTTTGAGAAGTTGCTCACGAATTTGCTGATTCTCCTCTCTAAGACTTTGAATGGCTTGAAGGATAGCACTCGATTGATCCATTGAGAAAAAGAAAAAAAATATGCTCAAGCACTCAATGCAAGGGCTGAAAACAAACAAACTTATAGTTGTAAGCACTACCAGTGTTGGGGGTGAGGACCGAGCCAAAGCTCTGATACCACTGTAAACGCCCCGAACAACGTAGTATGCTTAACAATTATGATATTTGCTTGTTTTCGAGATTTAATATAAAAGAGAATGAACACTTAAAGTTGAAAATGAAAATTACTCACAAAATTACAGCCATGAAAATGTAAAAGTAATGGAGACAAGATTGAGGGTTGAAGATGGGCAACCCCCCCCCCCCCCCCCCCCCCGAAGGAATGTATTTCTGCTCAACCCAAGTCCCTTAGGGAAGAGCTCAGTTACAATCAACCTGAGAGTGAGAAGAAGTAATTCTCACTCTCACAAGATCATGCAAAGATGTACAAACACACATGCATTATCTATTATGCAATGATAAGAACTGATTTCTTTACAGTATGAGAGAAGAAAAAGGGGAATTCAGCCTTTCTCCATCGTTGATCAGCAGTACATGGATAGAGCTTGCTTCTTGTAGCTAAAATGGAAGAAAGAGCTCAAGAAGGAGGTGCTGTAATGAATTTACAGGCTTGCTGTCTTGTAAAACAACAGTGATAGAAGAGGGAATATGGAGGAATTTGATAATGGAGAAGTGGGGGATGATGATGGGGATGGATGGGGCCAGTTTCTGGCTATCTGTGGGTGCTGTACATGAGTTTACAGCAAAGAAAAATGATGTTGAATGAAGAAAAACGAGCTCTTATTTATAGGAGAGGGGAGAGCTAGTACAAAAGGGGAAAGTGGAGTAGCACAAGACAAGTGTCCAGCCACATGTCATGAGATGTGACAAGTGGTGGGACACTTGGAAACTTGTGTGACAAGTGTCTTGACACTTGTCTCTTCTCTATGGCCTTCCTTTTTGGGTTGAATACTGTCAAGAATAGAAACAACCAAATTTAGTAAGCACAGTCAGAGTACATAACTTACTATTTTTAGAATGACATCCCTATTTTTTAGGACTAGCATTTTTAGGCTAATTCGAGGCTCCTAAAATTTAGGAACCTCCTAAAATTTAGGAATCTCCTAGAATTTAGGGACCCCCCAATATGGGTATCATATGAAAGCTTTTTCCGTGTACATCGTAAAAATGGTATCCGAATCTTCATGTGACTTTCCTATGCAAAGAAATGTGCATTTCAAGCTTTCAGCCCACACATGCACATTATACAAGCATTTCATGATCATGCCATCTTGTTGATTGTAACTGTCTGTTCTGGTGGATCTAGCCCACACTTCAAGGCATCAATCCTTTCTGTGTGCGAGTCTAACCCTGATATGCGTGAGTTCTAGTCACAGGCGCCCAATCGGGTCATATAGGTGGAAGTGTGAACTATCTTTTCTCTAACCCACCGTGTGGGTCCACCATAACCTGTGACCACTCATCAGTGGCCAGCTCCAATGCACTTTTCTTTATATCTAATTAGTGCAAAGGAAATAAATTTAATAAATCATTATATAGACAAATTAATGAAAAAGGATACAAATTCTGTTTCTATAGAGTTGTGACAGCCGGATATACCTTTGTTCTAGCAGTTGCTTGAGTTGCTCTTTTAATTCGATGGCTTCATGAATAGACATTTTGTAAGGTCTTTTTGCCACTGGAGCGGCTCCTGGAACAAGTTTAATCTCATGATCAACTTCTCTTTCCGGAGGTAACTCAGTTAGCTCTTCAGGAAATATGTCAGCGTACTCTTTTAACTAGGATGGTTCTTCTTCTGCATGACCACCTTGATTTGTCTTGTTAAGCTTGATTAAGTAAACAGGTAATCCTTTCTTCAAGCCTTTCACAATTCGAGAAGCTTTTGCCAATTGAACTTTAGGTTTCCCTGTTTCACCTTGTGTAGTTGCTATTTCCCCATTCAAATTCTGAAATGTGACGACCTTTTCCACAATGGATATAAGCATCATTGGGAATTAGCCAATCCATTCCTAGTAAACATTCATAGGCTCCTAGGTTCATTACTCTGAACCTCATACTTGAAAGGTTTTCTCCTAGGTTAAACTCTACCTTGGCAGTTTGCTGTGTAGAAAGTACTTCCTTTCCATTTGCTAATTCCACAAGCAGCTTTGATGCATTTACAGTATCTATACCTATCTTCTTAGCACACTTGGGTGAAATAAATGAGTGTGTACTTCCACAGTCAATCAAAACTTTAAATGATTTACCTTGGTGACTAGCTGGTGTCTGTATTACCGAATATTGACGATTTGGTCCTTTCCTGTGGAATGCAGCATGAACACTTGCTCTTTCAATGTCTTCTTCCATAGTAGGGTCTTCCTCCTTATTAGTCTCTTTTAGGGTAATATTTGACGTTCTTCCTCTTGCCATAGCTACATGACCACGACCTTGGGCAGCTCTGCCTTGACCTCGAAATTGGCCTTGGTGATGGTTTCTACCAAGCTTTGGACAATCTCTCCTGAAATGTCCTGTCTCATTACAGTGGAAGCACCTAAGACCATCCCTGTTTCCCTGGGTAGGAACAAAATTTCCAACTGCGTTGGATTTTGCCTTCTTCTTTTGTCCTTGGAAAAATTGTCCTTGGGTTCTTTTTGCTTGACCTTTGAATCCTCCTTTGTTCTGGTTATTGTGGCTCCAGAACTTATTGTTATTAGGCTTTGATTGTGCTTTCCGCACAATAGGAGCAACTCGAATCAAAGCATCCTAGAGGTCTATGGGGCGCATTGATTCTAAACGAGTGTTCAGAGGATAATTTAGCCCATTGCAAAACTTGGACACTTGTTGAACAGTATCCATGGGGGGTGCATATTTAAGAAGAGAAACAAACTTGGAGTAGTATGCTTCCAAGGTCAGTCCCATTTGCTTCAAATTGAAGAACTCGTTCATCTTTTAGGTGCGATAAGCTGGAGGTAAATACCTTCCTCTTACAGCTTCTTTCAGCAAGTCCCAAGTAATGGTATTTTCAGGGACACCTTGATCTCGGCACCACCGCTTCCACCAAAGTCGAGCTTTGCCAATTAATTTTAGCTTAGCTATCATAGCTTGGTTGGCTGGGATAGTTCCAGCAGCAGTAAAATAATCTTCCATCGATTCGATCCAAATTTCTGCATCAGCTTCCACATTTTCGCCTTTCCCATGAAACTCTGGAGGTTTGACTTGCTTCAAAAGATTCCTTTTCTCTTGAGCTTCATTGGGAATTATTGTGGGTGCGAGATTCTGGTTTTTTTTAAAAGCAATTCGTAAGTTAAATTTTACAACTCTATGTAGCGTCAATAATAGAGTTCAGTACTCAAAATATCTCTCGCTTAGTTTACTGAAACAACTCTCAAATCAACTCTCTTCCCATGCTAAAGTTTAATTGCAATTTCAGAGGTTTCAAAACAAAAATAATAAAATAGGATTGCATTATTTCTTTGATTGATAAAGTATCAATCAAATTTTTATTACAACGGATGTACAAGGTAATCAGATGGAAGGAGATACATTATTCAGATGGCTCGCAGGCTCATCTTATTTTCTCTCAGAAAAGGATTCCCTACTACAATCTAAGTATGACACTCTAATACATCCTTTATGAAGTAACTTGGATTCGGAGAGTAAATATCTAGGAATCTATATTTTTGAGGGAGTTCAGGAAATCCGTCTTTTTTGTAGCTGCGGCGGCTAGAGCGACCTATGACTTTTATTCTGTTAGCCGGAAGGATCTTCGTAACTTCCCCATAGATATATTGGTTTAGTTTGATCTTCTTGCCTCTAGTATACAGGGTTGAGTTTACAGTGGCCTCATGAAATAGATAGATCATAACAACTTTAAGATCTTCCATCCATTTTACCCTTTTCAGATTATTTTGAAGATAAGCTAGACGGCTTACATCAATATAGCAATATCCTCCACTAATCATCCACTGTCTTTCACAATATAGAGGCGACGGGTTGTACAACTGATCTAGTACTCGCATCATCTGAATTCTCCAGGAAAAATTGGATGAATGCATAGCTGACATAAACATTACTTGAAAGATCAAGAATCGCTTCCAAGATTCATTATTCTGCCATAATTCAAAAAAACATACGTTAATAAAGAGAAGAAAACATGTCCTAGGCTATGCTTAGAAAAAAAATATTTTTCTTAAGCTTACGTCGTAATCTATACTAACGTGCGCTCTGATACCAACTGTGAGGTGTCCGCTAGTCCCAATCCACGGCACACCTTTTAGTAGTCCATCAGTAGGTTTTCCCATAAATGATGCCGCCCGGTGCTCCCTTGGAACATCACGGGGTTGTCACTTAGGCCCCTACCGAGTCTACTTCACAACGGGAGAGTTCTGGCTGAACCCACTAGGATCGACCTGAAGTCTTGGGTTCCTAAAATCGGATGGGTCTCCTAGCAGCCAGCTAGCGTCAGTAATTTCGAGTTCCACTTTTTAGAGGATTACTTGATCTGAAGCGGACTTGCCATTGCACTTGGTTCAAAGAGAATGGGAGACGAAGGGGAGTGCGGTACGTCAACCCTCCTGCCCATAAGGCAAAATCCCATTCCGGCCCCCTAAAACAATGCAAGTCGGTTCTACCTAATGACTACTTGGTCAATTTATCGTCTTCCTATTTCTATTTTCCGATGTAGAAAAGCTCCCAACTAACCGAAACTACCCTACCATTGGACGGACCCGTCGGGGGTTACGCCTACCCGCTTTCCTCTGATGATGGGTCATCTTTAGTTTTTTAATTACCTACAATACATTTATTGGAACATATACAACCAGCTTCCTTAATTAGTCCATTAAGTCACACGTTCCTTCACATAATTTATCTCACTAACACGCATACAATTCGAATAGTAAAGCAAACTTCTTTATTATATTGGAAGTTTATTACAATTTCCATCATTCCGTCCCAGCGGAAGTTACACAGAATTCCATAAGGACATTCTGTCCACCAAGATTCCACCCTCATAACTAGTATTTAGGGTTTCAGGATCCCATCCTGGGTCACGAAGGGGCTCGTCAGATTCTTGGAACAATGAGGATTTATAGCCAGGGCCCCCTCTGGCAACTACAATTCCTACTGCCCGAGACTATCCCTACTGACAGACCTTTCGCCTATGGAGCCGGTCCAAGCCTCTCATAGCGATAATCATCCCTTGGAGTAGGGTCTCGCCGCTAGCTTGGGGATAGCCTAGCGCGATCCTTCCTTTTATTCTGTTTGGCAATAATTTCAATCAAAAATCTAGATTCTAGCAAACACAAACAGTCCTTTCAAATATGTATCAAATAGTGCAATGGCAATCATCCCATCATGTAAATCACAGCTTCACATAGCCAAGGTAGATCTTATCCTAAGTAACCTTTCATTCTAATGAGGATTCTTCTCCCCATAAAGAAGTGTTGAGTACACCTCTTAAAACATGTTAAGCAGGGCATGAGTTTTCCATTTGGATTCACTTATCCAACATAAGCAAAATCCCTTAAGGAAATATATTGTGTCAATAACTCAACGAGATGATCTATAGGATTCCTAAATAGACAATCAGTTTCTATAACCTTCACTAATCAATGTCGCATTTGATCATAACTATATTGAATGCGCATAAAGACATATGTACAATAACCTTTGGAAATTTATTCTATCCTAATTCTATGCCTTAGTATCTCAACTATTCTAGCTACAAATCATAGTGATTAATCGTTTTATGCTTGTATTAATATGTCTTTCTAGATGAGTTATCAGTTTAATGTGTAAGTGAAGAATATGAAAGCTAATATCTTATGTAATTATCTTATATTGATAATTGATAATCTAGTAATGAATAACCTGGTTTGGCAGCATGGCAACATTAGGAACTTCATCTTTACTCGCGCTCGCATTAGCCACACCCGATGTTCCATTTGTAGTGGCAACTCCCGCAACCTCGGGCACTCCCGTATCATTGGCAATACCCGTTGCTTGACCGGTTGCGTTGATCTCCATGGTTTTTCCACTTCGTCGCTTTGGAGCCATCATCCACGAGTGGTTTGAGAGATAGGGAAGGTGGGATAGATTTTAGATGAGAGAGGGTAAGAGAATATGGCTTAGTTAAATATCGAGACAAGGGATTTGAGCTAACTCTCTTCCTCTTTCTCTCTCTCTCTCTCTCTCTCTCTCTCTCTCTCTCTCTCTCTCTCTCTCTCTCTCTCTAGCTTCTCACAGCCTCTTGAAGGAGTATTCTTCTTTCTCTCTTCTTCTCTCTCGCAGCCTCTCGGGGCCTCCTTCTGTCCCTTATGCCTCTCCCATGCCTCATATTTATAGTGAATTGGAGAAGAGGCCTTGTGGTTGAGAAGTGGAGCTCTTTTGGAGGGGGATCAGTGATCTGATGCTCAGATCATAAATCTTATGGTTCCATTGGCTCCGAAAGGGGGGTAAAACCCGAAGACACTTGGTTAGAAAGCTCTCAATTCACTCCTTCTTCTTTTCTCTGTTCGAAGTGCTGTCTACTGCCTGTAAACTGCGATCGCGGCGCGCGTGATTTTGCTAGTCACTTTTCTTTATTTTTCTTTTTATAAAATCTTCAAACTAACACATTACTTGTTTTTTTTCTTTTAAATGACATCTAGTTCTAGAAATCTCCATATCTCTTTTTTTTAAAAAATTAAGATAATCTCTAAAATATCTAAAATATTCTAGTCTTGTCCAAAAGTCTAATATTTTTAGACCATCCAAACTATACACATTATCCTAGTGATTAATATAACTCATAAGTTTCATTCACGTTGTAATTTACGTGAAGGGTGGCCACGGTCCTTGCTAATTCGAAAAAAATATCAAATTTACGACTCTTGATTTTTCTAAATAAAATATTTTAAATTAAATAAAAATTATTAATAATTAATGTTAGTTAGTTTTTACCTTAGTTAGTCTTTAGTTAGTAATCTTACTAACTTATTAATTAACTAACTAACTTTTGAACTAACCAACTAACTTTTATTGTGTGGAAATATTACACAATGGTGCTCACAAAGTCTTCCAAAACCTGAAGGGGAGGATCCACTGATGAGAGCACACTTTCAAGGTTGAAGTTCTTAGAGAAAACTTGGATGACGAGATATTCCAAGAACTAAACTAGGGTGACGAGTTATCTTTCAAGGGATGTGGTGGATAGAAAGATATGAAGAGAGAAAGTGTGAAATGAAACAATGAAACAAGAACTAAACTAGTTCTACCTTTAAAACCTTAAGTTTTAAACCATTAAGGGTTGTTCGCATACGATATTTAGTTATGGATTTACTTAGGTCTTTGTAAAGTTTACATGCATATGTAAATGTGTTGATGTGGAATGCGTATAACAAGTGTATGATTTTGCATAAATACCATAATTTTTAAATATTGCAAGTTTGCAAGAGACAATATTCTATTGAAAAAAAAAATCCAAAAATTTATAGGTGTTGGATATTACAACTTGTGGTGTTGGGATTTTTAGGAAGACTCTACAATTTCTAAAATATGTGGAGCCACACACTTTCCGTTGATAATAGTATCCTCAGCTCGGCTTGGAATTTTCCTGCCATCTAGTTTAAAATAGAAGCTAACAGGTGGATTCTACATTAACATTTT